>NC_049226.1:36441414-37691414 GCF_011100685.1 Canis lupus familiaris
ACAGACAGATTCTGTTTCAAGCCAGTTCTGTTTCAAAAGCATATTTATTTCTTTTTTTTTTTTTTTTTTTTTTAATTTTTATTTATTTATGATAGTCACACAGAGAGAGAGAGAGGCAGAGACACAGGCAGAGGGAGAAGCAGGCTCCATGCACCGGGAGCCCGACGTGGGATTCGATCCCGGGTCTCCAGGATCGCGCCCTGGGCCAAAGGCAGGCGCCAAACCGCTGCGCCACCCAGGGATCCCCAAAAGCATATTTATTTCATCATAAAAACAGAATTTTGTTCTGTGAAAAATTTTAGCAGAAACATTTTCAGCAAGTTCTTTTAGTATATCTGGCTAAACTTTGTTTAGAAGTAAGGTATTCAGTACTTATAATTGCTTCATAATTTATTTTCCATATGGATAATGTTAGAAAAATTAAGAAATGCATGAAATTTTGTCTAAGTTCCTCAGTCCTTCACCTTATATGGTGCATTTTACTGCTTCTTTTTCTTATTAACACCCCTTTTCAAGAATGAATCTGATGAAGGTATTCCTAGTGTTTTGAATAACCAATAAGGTTTACTTTGTCCCAAGCATTTGTATTTATATCAAAAAGTAACCTCAGCCAGAGGATGGAATTTCTCTGTGTGTGTAGCACACTTGCCTGCTCTCACAAAGGCGTGTGTGTGTGTGTGTGTATGTGTGTGTGTGTAAATGGGGACAGTGGTGAGCTGAGGGCGCCATCTTAGGGTGAGGAAGGCCTTCCCACCCCAGTCTCCCATTGGAGGAAGCCCTTAGGTTTGCTTGGCAGCTTTCTTTTCACTGTATAATCTAGTAATTTAATATTTGACCACATCGACACCATCAAATAGTCCTAAACTGAAAAAGCTTCGCAACAGTGTCCTCAGACAGCGTCTCTTGGATGCTGTCTCTTCTGATGAACTTGGGTGTCCCCATCCCATATCAATCACCTGTCAGTGCCCCTAAAATGGGGCTCATCGGGGCCATGCTGTATATTTAGACCTATCTTAAAAAAAACAACAACAACAACAGATTCTCGGTTCTCATTATCCTCAGAACAGAGGGAGAGAAAGATGAGAATATAGTCCACAGATATGTTTGACCTTTGACCCATTGGGACATACTTCTGTAAGATTCTCCAGATATGATTTGGCCTGGTTTAAAGATACTGTCCTGAACACTGTTACTGGGGGTCAGCATTTGGGGTTTGACCCAAACTTGATTTCTTCAGTTATAGTAACATCTGCTTGTTGAAATTGTAGTAACCACAGGATGCTGGAGAACAGAATTTGCATGTTGCTTCTTTTGAGCTCAGGTTGGGCTTTTGTTGGTTGAAAGTTCACTTACATTAAAAATGAATTTGGCTACCATTCTGGATATGGCCTTCCATTCTTTTTTTTTTTTTAAGATTTTATTTATTTATTCATAGAGAGACACACACAGAGAGGCAGAGACCTAGGCAGAGGGAGAAGCAGGCTCCATGAAGGGAGCCCAACGTGGGATTCGATCCCGGGTCTCCAGGATCACGCCCCAGGCTGCAGGCGGCGCTAAACCGCTACGCCATGGGAGCTGCCCATGGCCTTCCATTCAGATAACTACAGATTATACATACTTTGTACCAAGAAAGTTCTAAAACCAGCCTTCCACGGGCAGCCCTGGTGGCAAGGTGGTTTAGTGCTGCCTGCAGCCTGGGGTGTGATCCTGGAGACCCGGGATCAAATCCCACGTCAGGCTCCCTTCATGGAGACTGCTTCTCTGCCCACGCCCCCTGAATAAATAAATAAAAAATCTTTTAAAAAATAAAAAATAAAACCAGCCTTCTAGTATGGTTCATACAAAGGAATCAGAATCGAGGGCTACCCTAGCCTTTGTGCGGCGGTGACATCGTCTGGGCTTAAATCTGGTGTTTCCTTTTAGTCCCAGTCTTGAACTCAGTTGATATAGAGTTTTCCATATTATCTTGATTTCCAAATACCCTTTCCACTTAGCCTGAATAATTGCAAAAATTTTACCTCACCCTCATCTGTGTTCGATTCAAAGCTTTACAAGAATTTTGCTTGGAATTCAGATTTTCAGTGTGGGCGTTCTGGTGAGGAGCAGTAACTAATGCCATCTATTTTGCTTTTCCCTCCGTGTTCTCTTTAGTATGAGTTAGCCACAGGCCGGTTTCCTTATCCAAAGTGGAATAGTGTATTCGATCAACTCACACAAGTCGTGAAAGGGGACCCTCCACAGCTGAGTAACTCTGAGGAAAGGGAATTCTCCCCAAGCTTCATCAACTTTGTCAACTTGTGGTGAGTAATCGATTTCCAGATTCTCAAAATCCATGTAGTGAGTACAGCAAAGCTTCCTTAATTTCAGCAGCATTGATCATTTTTGTTGGGGAAGTGGAGCTTCTTCTAATCACTCTGCTTCTGAGCTGGGACTCTGGGTCACTGTGGCTGCCTGGAAGGTTCCAGCTGACATGGAGAGCATCACTCTTTTATTCTACTACTCTTACTGGATGAAAAACAGATGTGAGGTGGTGGAGAGGCTGCTGCCTCCAGATTTCTAGTGCCTTGTACTAGAAATACAACCCAGGTGAGACTAGTCATCTTAGTCTGATGTGGTTCTAACAGTGAAGTTGTACTAGCATCACGTGGAAGCTTTTACTAAGTCAAGACCCTACCAGGTCAGACTGTAATTGCAGGGTTGGATCTCCACTCTGACATAGCTTGTAACCTGGTGGGATATGTGCAGTAGAGCCAGGCCCAAAGCCCAGCTGGTAGGCTGTGTGTTGGCTCTCTGAAACCTTATTCCATGGGAAATGTGCACCCAACACCTGGTGGTGTTTGTGTACCTTGTCACAGGTGTGTGTATATGTGTGCACCTTTGTGTGTAGAACATAAAAATATGTGCAGATATGACAGGAATGCAGTTGTGCTTTGTACTATTTCAGTCTGTGTTTTATTTTATTTTATTTTTTTTTAATTTTTATTTATTTATGATAGTCACAGAGAGAGAGAGAGAGAGAGGCAGAGACATAGGCAGAGGGAGAAACAGGCTCCATGCACCGGGAGCCCGATGTGGGATTCGATCCCGGGTCTCCAGGATCGCGCCCTGGGCCAAAGGCAGGCGCCAAACCGCTGCGCCACCCAGGGATCCCTCAGTCTGTGTTTTAAATGAAGCCTGTTTTCTTATCATTTGAATATTTTTGATAATTTATCCAACATGATGTAAAAGTAGGATGTGTTTATTCTTTTTCTTTTTTTTTAAAAAAAGATTTTATTTATTTATTCATGAGAGGCACAGAGAGAGAGAGAGAGGCAGAGACACAGGCAGAGGGAGAAGCAGGCTCCCCTCAGGGAGTCTGATGTGGGACTTGATCCTTGAACTCCAGGATCATGCCCTGAGCTGAAAGCAGAGCTTAACCACTGAACCATCCAGGCATCCCAGGATGTGTTTATTCTTGAAAATACTTTTCTTTTTCTCTTGCCAGGACTGCTGTGTCTCCCTCTTCTTTTCCTATAAGACTTATATTTCATGGTTGAACATTGCCCTCTTTTGGAATAATTAGAAAATATTCAAGTAATTAAAAAATATAATTAGAAAATATTTCATTTTCTGTGATGAAATTCTCCTTTTGGTTTTCCAGGGGGAAGAGGAATACCTCAAGGTTTTCTATTAGAAAGCCATTAGGAGGACTCAGATTGGCTCTTTGTTCCTTTGCACACAGATCTACAATTTATAGAATTACATGTGATTTTATATATTCCATTTTAATGAAGCAATTTGGCTAAAGTAATGTATGTGAGTCATAGAGCATAGTAGTTTCTAAAATGCTCACCTGTGACACTACCACCAGAGTTGCTTTCTTCTTAATCCCTTCATCTCTTTGCTGGTTTTGTTGTAAATATGTTTAGTACTTGTGTATTTTTTTATTTCTGTGACCCTTGGTATCAATTCTCCCCTACAGGTAATGGGTATAGACATCAGTGTCGCATTGTTTTCTCTGAGAAGGTCCATAGTTCCATCTCATCCCAGATCATCTGGGTCTGTAGTCAGAAGTACATCTGTTTTTATGACCTGCTCCTGTCAGCTCTCCACACTTGTCCATTCTCCCTTCCACTGTCCTGGGGGCATTTTTTATCCTCTCTGACCTGGATTGTTCAGGTTTCTAGTGGTTTTCCTCATAATCCAATATCATGTTGTTCCAAACCATTCTTCTTTTTTCAGAGTTGTATTTTTGTGATGCACATCTGATCATGTTACTTTTTGTTTAAAGCTGTCCTAGAGCATGCATTTTTAACAGTGTGATATCATCACTCCATAGGGGGCAAAACTTTGTTGGAGAGGCAGAAACTCTTGGATAACATAATGGTTTGCAGCCCTCCACAGGGCTACTGTGGAATAGAAACAGGTATACAGTGTTTAAATTTCATAGGAAGGAAGGGGCAACAAGGAAAAAAAGATTGGGAAGCCCTGGTCCAAAGGCTACGTGTGGCCCTAAAAAGATAAAATCTAAATTAACCTGGCTTTCCAAACCCAATATGATCTGGCTGGGGTTTATTGTTGTAGCCACATTTCTTAGTCCTCCCCTTGAGCTGTTTTTCAGCCAAACTGAGTTTCTTCAGTTGTGTAAGTTAAACATGTATGGATGATATGGGAACATATTCTCTTGGCCTTTGGGTAGATTAAGATTTCTTTAACAGTTCACAGAAAGCAACTATGCATAAAAGAAGAGATAAAATTCAATTTCATTAAAATTAAGAATGTTCATTGATTAAGAAGATACCATTGAATGAACAGCCAACCCATGCAGTGTCCTTTCCATACAGATGTTTGAAAAAGGATTTTCATTCAGAATGAGAGTGTTCATGTGTAGAAAACACTTATAAACAAGAAAGTGACAACCCAAAATGGCCAAATATGTGAAAGGATGCTTAAAAACATGATATCCAGGAGTTCAGTAAACATATGAAAGGGTATTCATTTGGCATTATTAGATGCCAGGGGAACGCAAATCAAAACTATGATGAAATGCCAGCTAGTCACCAGAAATGACTTCAGTTTAAAGAATTCAAGTACCGCGAGGGTCTAAAGCAACTGGAAGTCCCTTACAGTACTTACAGACATGTAAATTGGCGCAGTCTCTTTGAGAAGCTGTGGCAGGACCTCCCAGAGTTGGTGGAATACAGCTGGCGCATACGTTTTGCTCCAACAGTTCAAGTCTCTAGTATACTCGGTGACCACCAACAGAGGCACACTACAAGACATGATAATAATGTCCAGAACCGCAGATTTGTAATAACTTCTAGCTGGAAATAAGAGCATCTGTCAACAGTAGACTGTAAGTTCTCGCAATGTTTACACGGCAGTATACGGCATCAGGTATGGGACTGTCGCCGCACTCAGCACCAGGGGTAAATCTCAGACAGCACTGAGTAAGAGGAGGAGGACATAAAACAGTATGTATGGTTTCATTGATATGAAACTGAAAAAGCAGACAAGAATGAATAAAAGGTAATAGAGTCAAATATTGTTACTCTTATTTTTGTTCCACACTTAGGACGTGTGTTCTTTTCTGAATACATGCTTCAATTAAAAGATTGTTTAAGGAATAAAAAGGAGATGAGGGCTTAGAGGCCAAAGTGATGATACCAGCTCACAGTTTACATTCCTCCCTGCTTTAACTTCCTATTTAAGTCATTAATAGAATTTTTAAAAAGTCTTTATTTGTTCTGAAAAAGGGTAGAAGTACTATCCTTGAGTTCTTGTGAAATTGGAAAGATAAGGCTGAATTCAGGGATGGGGTGACTGGTCTCACATTTGCCACATGCAGAGGGATAACATTACAGGGAGGGTGTAAGACCGGCACAGAAATTCCTCAGCTTAGCACAGAGGCCCTGCAGCAGGAGGCAGCTTGGGGGACAGGCCGCCAGGAATCAAATCTTGATTCCTAAAAACATCTTGAAGGGAGTGTTGTCCATAGTGGGTTTCAGACATGGCTGGGACTCTGTGGCAGTATTCATTCCTGCCTTTGCTAGAGATAGCGAAGACACTATGTTGGTTAGAGGCTGGGGAGCACGGTGGAAGCTGCTCTAACAAACCCAAGAAATGAATCCCTTGGCAAGGGGATGGTGCTCTAGAGATAGCTCTCCCCATTTTCTCACAGTCACCAAGGTCTGTGACCAGGATCAGCTTGTGGTGTCCGATCAGCATTGATGTCCCTGGGGCATGAGGAAACAAAAATGAAGATGAGAATTGTATCAATCTGAAAAATTCAAATAAACTCTTGTAAAATGTGCCACTGAAGAAATCAGGGGGAAAAAACTGGTGAGAATAGACTAATTTGAATTCAGGAAGAGTTTTCAAGTAGCAAAACATGGTTTCTGAATTGAAGGGGGAGGAAGTGGTGGTACATAGCATATTGAGTATTGCAAGGTTGACCAAATCTATGAAGTAGGCAATACCCTTGAGTTAATCTTGCAGATAAAAGGGACAAAAAGATAAAAGACAATTGATGAGAGATTTGGAGAAAAAAAATCCAGGAGATTCCACTTAACCGATAATAGAGAATTAAAATGAACTTTTTCTTTACTTGAAGAAAAACTTGAGTCCTTAAATTAAAATACCAGACCAAATTAACCAAAAGGAAAAAAAAAAAAGTCATGTCTAGGCATGATGTAAGATTTTGCTGTTTTCCTATGCATTTCAGAGATAAAGAAAACTTGATAAGCTTTCATTTAAAACACAGGCACATATAAATGTACACACCAATGAAGAAAGATACAAAATGAGAGCAATACCCGAAGAGTGAAGAAACAGCTATAGAATGATAAGTGTGACCACTTCAGGTTATTAGGGTGGAATCAATCTTGGACAATAATTGCACCGAAACTACTAAAATACTGGATAAAATATTATGGTATCTTTTTAAATGTAACAGTTTGTACAAAACAGAGTTCTAAAACTAAGTGAAATCAGGACTTACAGGAGGTAAGATAACTGATAAGGGGTTAATATCCACAATATATAAAGAACTCATACAGCTCAACACGAAAAAACTGCAGATAATTCAGTTAAAAAATGGGCAGAGGACCTGCATAGACATTTTCCAAAGAACACATCCAGATGGCCAAGAGGCACATGAAAAGATGCTCAACATCACTTGTCATCAGGGAAATGCAAATCAGAACCACAAGGAGATATCATTTCATACCTGCCAGACTAGCTAGAATTAAAAAGACAAGGAATAACAGGTGTTGGCAAGGACGTGGAGAAGAAGGAAACCTGCATGCACTAGTGGTAGGAATCCACTGTGGAAACTGCATAGAAGTTCCTCAAAAAATTAAAAATAGAAATACCATACAATCCAGTAGTTCTACTACTATTTAGGAAAAGAAAATGAAAACACTAATTCAAAAATATATATGTACCCCTGTGTTTATTGCAACATTATTTACAATAGCCAAGATATGGAAGCAATCTATGTCCATCCATAGATGAGTAGATAAAGGTGTATGGTGTGTGTGGATGGGCACATACATATATGTAGTGGAATGTAACTTGGCCATATAAAGAAGAAAATCTTACCATTGTTACAACATGGATGGCCCTAGAGGATATGCTAAATGAAATAAGAGAAAGAGAAATGCCATTATTTCACTTATATGTGAAATCTAAAACAAATGAATAAATAAAAAGCAGAAGCAGACCCATGAATACTGAGAATTGATGGTTCCTAGAGGGGAGGGGGGTGGGGAAATAGGTAAAACGGGTGGAGGGAAGTCGGAGGTCCAGGCTTCTAGTCGTAGAATGAATAAGTCATGGAGATGAAAGGTACAGCATAGGGAACATAGTGATACTGTAATAGTGTTGTATGGTGACAGGTGAGAGCATGGCATAATGATGTATAGACTTGTCCAATCACTGTGTTGTATCCCTGACACTAGTGTAACATTGTGTGTCAATGCTACTTCAATTAAAAAATAAAGTGGCTTAAAATGAATTAGGGGAGGTAAGGATTGTAAGAGGTTGCTGCTTGGACAGACTCAGTTGGCAGAGCAAGACCAGATCTTTCAAGCTGGTACCCAAGAATTCTCAAAGATAAAGTCAAGTGCAATATGAGCTGTTCAGAAGAAATTCCAACATTCATACAAGAAATGAGAATTAGTAGAAACGACTGGTCACAGGAATATATCTGAGGACTTCAGATATGGGAATAATTAGAAACAAAAAAGTTTTTCATAAATTTAAAGAGAAATGAAGAAGCTTGGAAATAACAAGCAAGGAACAGAAACTTACAAAACAATGAATTGAACATCCAGAAATAAAAAGCATAAACTAAAAAACTCAGCAGCTGGATTAAGCAGATTCGGTGAAATCGAAGGGAAGAGCAGTAAACCGAAAAGTGGCTCTGAAGCTGCCAGCAGAACTTTCGGAGATGATGGAAATGTTTGCCTGTCCATTGTGGTAATGATAGCACCTGATACGTGGCTAAGGAAATACATTTTAAAATGTTATTTCATTGGAATGAATTTGGTAGGTGGCTATCTTAATGGTAGCACAGGGCTTAATTTGGGATTAATATGATTACTAATGGCAACAGCAGTTCTGAAACAGAAGACAGTGTTAATAATTTGGCTAACCATTTCTACTCACATGGCATTATGAGTTTCTATTTTGGCACAGCTTTTTGCTCCATTAAATGACATGGAAAAATAGAAAACCAAAAAGTCGTGGCAGCTTTACAAAATAAACATCGGTACCGATGGCAGATGTGATGGAAGTATGTAAAACGTACTCTGGAGGTCTGCAGCTTTGCCCTTGCTCTCTCCAGGTCTAGAAGCAGTCAATGGCAGCTGGGGCCTTACTTCCTGCAGCATCAAAGTTCCACAAGTGCTCTTTTCTGGATGGGGACCCACAGCATCAAGCTGTTTAGAAGTCAGGATCTGGGGAGTGAGAGAAATACCCATGTCAGCCGCTGCCTGGGCCTGGCAAGCTGCAGGGCTATGGAACAGCGGGGACATAGATAGCCAAAGGACCAGGTCTGTAATAATCCTAATATCAGCAGGGGACTGGAACTTCAGGGAGCTGTGATGGGACCTTGTTCTATATTGGTGGACCCGAAAATAAGCAGCCACAGTGAATGCCACAGATACACTGTTCTGTGTATCTCTAGCTGCTCATAGTACTTGGTAGGCGCTCAGAGAATTGTTAAACTGATGTACAGATAACCATGCATACCTCACAAACCAAAATTCCAAAATACATGGAGTCTAATGCTAAGAAAAGCAACTAGTAAAACAGAATGTGAATGTACTTTAAATCAAGCTGAGTTTATGGAATAGTCTAAAATACAGTTCAAAATAAAGTAAGTATCTTTAAGATGTACAAATGAAGGGACATGAAGGGGTACGTTCTGTTAAAACTGAGGAAGAAGTAAAACGGCAATGAAACAAATAGAAGTTTTAGAAATGAGAAAACATAGCTATCTTTACAAAGGACAGCAGATTTGATGTACTCTAGACCAGAAACAGTTGAGGACAGAATTGGAAGTTGGCAGATAGGCCTAGGGATTTCCCAGCATGCCACAGATTAGACTGTAGCAGAGAGCAGTTAAGCACCAAGGAGAATAGAATGGGGACTTTTAAGGTGAAAATGTAGTGAAAATGATGAGATAATTCTGGAAGTGGAGAAGTGATATGGGAGACAGTAGTGAAAAGCATTTGAGAAGTGATCTAAGATATGTTCTCAGACTGAAACTAAAGTCTCTGTATGATGTAGGATTAAATCAAGGTAAATTTATACCTAAATGCATTGAAATAAAAGTGCAGAACAATGATAAAGTATAAATTAGCAGGAAGATAGAATGTCTGTGAGGGAGAGTAGTTAATTAGACGGCCACCAGCTTGTTATCAGCAACCACAATTGCCAGAAAATGAGTCCTAGCCCCAGAGTATGGAGGAAAAATCATTGTTAACCTTGTCTTAAAGTTTTAGACCGAGGCATTCAGTTTTTCAGAATAAGGAGGAAATACAGATTTTTTTTTTTTTTTTTCAGGAATGGAAAGACTAAAGAGTTTCCCATTCCTAGATTATTTGAGAAGGTAGACATGGCCAAGAAGGAAAGTGAACCTAACAGAAGAGTGCTGCGTGTTGGTTCCCTGGAAGGCAGAGAACAGTGTACAGGATGCTGATGAGGTGGTGGTGACTGTGGGATCAGCAGCTAGTGAGGCAACATTGGGCTATACTGCCTTCTCGGTGAAGGCCTCCGCTGACCCCAGAGCAAGCTTTGCCGCTGGGATGGCCCTCCCAGGTTGGCCTCACGTGGATGAGGGTCTTGATTTCTCCACCCCTTTGTGGAGCAGTCATTAGCTCAAGCTGCCCCAGAGGAGCTAAGGTGGCTCTTTTCTGCCGAGGTCAGCCTTTAGAGGCTGGCAACTATCTGCTGGGGGAAGCCCTGCATTCTGGAATTCTTTGTAGCACAGAAGGTGTGGAGTGTAGAACACAGCAATTAGTTTAGAAATAGGTGAACTATGTTGCTAATATTAAGTTTTTAAAAAATATATTTATTTGAGAGTGAGCCTGAGTAGAAGAGGGTCAGGGCAGAGGGAGAGAGAGAATCTCAAACAGACTCTCCCCTGAGCGTGGAGCCTGATGCGGGGCTCAGTCTCACGACCCTGAGATCATGACCTGAGCCAGAATCAATGAGTTGGACGCTTGACCAACTGAGCCATTCAGGTGCCCCTAATTAACTTTTGATAGTAAAAAAAATGAATTTAGTTGAGGTTGGAGGAGAGTGGTGATTAAGATATGGTCTAAGACAAATCTGATAAATATAAACAACGTAAAAATACTTCTGGCAACATTATTAGACAAGGTAGGATTCAAGGGGCAATATAATCAGGCAGAGGGTTCAGTAAATCAGTATAGTCCGTAGTGAGGTTGTAGTGTCGTCAACTTTTGGACCAGAGAACACAGGATTTTGAGATAGAGTACAAACATTTTAAAAATCTAAGGATAAATTTATAAGGTTTTTCTCTAGTTTACTTGACTCTGGTTTCTCTTTGGTAGTGTCTCTATACATACTCCTGTATATATTTAGAAAGTGTGCATGCATGTGTGCACATGCACACAATTTTATACTTGCACATTCATATATTTGTGTAGTATTCTGTAAAGCAAGTGGCTGTGCCATAATTTATCCGATTTTCAGTAGTCAACTTGTTTCTGATTTTTCACTAATGCTTCTACACTGAATATCCTCACGATAAATCCTTAGATGATACTTGTCTCATTTTTTTGTGTTTTTTATGTTTGGCAGGTTGTCCTCATTGTTACTCTTGTATCTGAAGGAAAAAAACTGCTTGATTCTTTGTAGTATTTCACTTGTGAAAAGAAAAATACTTGGGTAACTGTGTCTCCATTTTAATAATGGTATTTTTATGTTGTTTTAGCCTTACGAAGGATGAATCCAAAAGGCCAAAGTATAAAGAACTTCTGGTGAGTGTGAGACTTAGGGAATTTTGTTTTATTTTATTTTATATTTTATTTATTTTTTTACTTTGGGGGGAACTTTAGGTATTTCCTCACTGTGAATTCTCTTACCATGCCAGTTCACTAAGCAAGTAACAGTCCTCTCTATCCTAAACAAACAGGTTGACCTAACTGAATAATTTTTAAAAAATGTTCAAAACAGATATTTGGAAAGAGAAAATTGGAAGTTATAATTTTCCTACCAATTTACCAGCTGGATTCTCAGAAAAAATTTTGGCCTTAACAGGTCATAAAAATTACACCAGAGAATTGTAACACTCTCTTTAAGGAGCCACCTTCCACCACCGTCTGTGTATGAATAACATACCCGTAGGACTTTATTGTGCTGCTTCTACCTTCGTGAAATGCTCTTACACAAATTTACATCACACAGCAAATTCCCGTCTCTTTGATAGTTCACTCATCCCTGGGACTTGGGTGTTGTAAGCAGTCCCAGATGTGGCATCGGTCTTGGCAGTGAAGAAGATACTGTAATCTAATATTGTGGGAATATTTTAAGGAAAGACCCGCTTGTCTAGCAGTCCAGGGTGTTAGGTCAAACCTGTGGTCAGTGCCAGCAATGACTAAAGATACCCAGGCAGCGTACTTAGAGAAGCCATGAATAAAAATTGTTGATGGAGAAGGGATGTGAAGGGGTGGCTTTGTGATTCAGACATGGGGCAAGACGCTTTGCAGGGAACAGGGCAGAAGCTTGTAGGATGCCATTCTGCTAAGCCTCTTGGAGTGGGGTCTCAAGAACTGGAGTTCCTCTTGCTATATGTGGGCAAAGGGGAGGTTGAAGCTTATGTCTGTGTCCCAAGAGGAATGGTGACCAGTATTCGTGCAGCTCTTCTTGGCTCTCAGATGGTGGCAGAGGCTCCACCTGTGTTCTGGGCTGAGGATCAGTTCTGCTCTCTGCCTCGACAAATACTCCCTGGTGTAGAGATAAGTGTCCCGACTTCATTGCCAGGGCAGCTTTTCCACATGAGGCATACCCACACCCACCAACACATCTCCCTGCTTGCCTCTCTGAACTGGTGCTACGATATCGTATGGCTCCATGTGGTTGGGGCCTCTGGTTCTATGCCCTGTCGCAATTGGCAAAGTTCCGTGTGGGCTCTGATATGAACTTTGATTTTTTACTTTTCTTTTTCTCTGTTCAATTTTCTTGCAGAAACATCCCTTTATTTTGATGTATGAAGAACGTACCGTAGAGGTTGCCTGCTATGTTTGTAAAATCCTGGATCAAATGCCAGCTACTCCCAGCTCTCCCATGTACGTTGATTGATCTCGCTGCTACGTCAGACTCGAGAAAAAAGGGCTGAGAGGAAGCAAGACGTAAAGAATTTTCATCCCGTATCACAGTGTTTTTATTGCTCGCCCAGACACCATGTGCAATAAGATTGGTGTTCGTTTCCATCATGTCTGTATACTCCCGTCACCTAGAACATGCATCCCCGTGATACCCGAGTGACCATGCAGTGTTAGTGCTGGTCAGAGAGACCTCATCCTGCTCTTTTGTGATGAACATATTCATGAAATGTGGAAGTCAGTACGATCAATTTGTCGACTGTGATTAGATCACATCTTAAATTCATTTCTAGACTCGAAACCTGGAGAAGCAGCTACTGGAATGGTGTTTTGTCAGACTTCCCAATGCCAGAAGAACGCGGTGATGGATGTACTGTGTCTGAACATAGAGACTTGGGCTTGAGTGAGAAGAGCTGGCGCAGCCAACGAGGCACATGGTCTTCTGGAGCTGGGAGACAAAGGAGGAATTTACTTTCTTCACCAAGTGCAATAGATTTACTGATTTGATATTCTGTTGCTTTACCGTCACAGTCGATGTTCGGGGATCGATTTGCTTAGCCAAATTTCCTGTTTGAAATAATCACATTAAATTAGAATGAATTTATCTTTACCAAAAACCATGTTACGTTCAAAGAGGCGGGACATTGAAATATTGAGACAGGACAGAATGTGTTCTTTTCTCCTTTACTGATCCTTCTGCTCTTCATCGGGAAGACTCAGGAGTCTGCCGCTTGTCAAAGAAGGTGCTGATCCTAAGAATCTTCATTCTCAAAATTCGGTGTGCTGCCAACTTGACGTTCCGTCTGCCACAAACCACCCAGACTGAAAGAAGAGAAACGTCCTGAAGGCAAAGTTTACAGATGTTTCTTCCCCCTCGGTCCCAAGCCTGATACTTTAGCCATCATAACTCACTCACAGGGAGAAGCAGCTAGAAGCGATGTGCCTTGACTGATTGCATAGAGATTGCTTGTAGGCAGCACAAGACCAAACCTCAGTCTTTTGCCCTTACTGGCCCAGATCTTCAGTTTCTGAATCCCTCTGCCTGCCCATCTGGTCTGTTGCCATTCTGTGACTTTTGCTTAATCCCAATATTTTGCCTTTTTTCCTCCCTATGTCAAAGCCCTTTTTAATTACCAGGGATGTTTAGCCCCAGATCCCCCCTATGCCATAACATTTAAAAGGCTGAGAAATGTGGGGCCCCACTGATGTGGTAGGTGATCAATATGCATCTTCTAGAGACACATTGACCAGATGAGGGCCTGAAATGGCAGTCCTTTAGAGACGCTCATTGCCTGTGAGAGTCTCTGGCAGGTCACTGTCATTTTTGGAATGTACATTTCTAAATGTACATTTGGAATGTAGAAGAGGAATTCTACTAAAACAACAACAGCCACCACAAAACCCCAAGCCCCCAGACCACCCCAGAATAGTGATGAGGCCATTTAAATATGCTGCCTGTTGCTATGCTTCTTCATGTACTCATTAGCTAGGTTCCCCTTAGGTTTCGCTGTGGCCTCGCAAGCACCAAGCATTTGGCTTTGTGTGACAGTTAAGCAGCACTGTGAGTGGTTCGAGCACACAGGATAGAAAGCAGCCACGGGCTGAGAGGCAGGTGGTGCCATTAGAACTGGGTGCTGACAGGTGTTGCTGTGTGCCTCCTCCCAAGGCAACCGTCACAAACGCTATAAAACAGGTGAGGGAGAACGGTGCTGTTTCAAGTTACATCCCTGTAAACTTCAGAATGCAGAAATGATTGATCGCTTTGGTCCACTTGCCTAGTTTCCCTCATTTTTCCCCCATCCCCTACTTCCTAAATCTTAGACTTCCCCATGTTCTGAAAGGAAGCGTTGCTGCACGTTTTCCTTCGGCCACACCAAGCCATCATCCTCCATTGCTCCCGGGGACTCAAGAGGAAACCTGTTGCTCTGCTGTCAGCTTCCCGTCTGGCTCAGCATAGAGTCACTTTGCCATCATATACATGGGGATAAAAGCAATTCTGACTGTCCAGGAGCTAATCTGACCGTTCTGTTGTGTGGATGACCACATCAAAAGGCAATTTTAGTGTATTAATCATAGATTATTATAAACTATAAACTTAAGGGCAAGGAGTTTATTACAATGTATCTTTATTAAAATAAAAGGGTGTATAGTGTTCACAAACTGTGAAAATAGTGTAAGAACTGTACATTGTGAGCTCTGGTTATTTTTCTCTTGTACCATAGAAAAATGTATAAAAATTATCAAAAAGCTAATGTGCAGGGATATTGCCTTATTTGTCTGTAAAAATGGAGCTCAGTAACATAGCTGCTTCTTGGAGCTTTGGAATATTTTATCCTGTATTCTTGTTTGAATTCCTCCTCTATTTAAGATATATACATGGAATCGAAGTGTTTATGTAATAGTTCTATCCTTTTGCCTGCAGGTCAGTTGTAATAAATTTAGGATGTGATGATGACTTTGTAATTTGATTTCCTGAAGTCAGACCCTGAGAGGGAAAAATCAAGTAAATTCCATTAAATTATCTGTGCATTTCACATTGGGAAGAATTCTCTGCTTCTGGAAGTGTTTATGGCTCCTTTCTTTTTCTCCTCCCCGTCTTGTGGTTGTTGTATCTCTTTGCTTATTCCTCCCCTATACATACAGACGTAACCTCGAAGCACCTGCTTTGTTTTCTGCCTGAGCAGGTGTGATGCAGTCTCTTCAAGTTTGTTCCTTTGTTGGTTGTCCTCAGCTGCCCCAACTTTCTGGATGCTAAAAGAAGAGGGTACCACTCTTCAACCTGTGACACGATGGAGCTACACGACCTCAAGAACCCAGCCTGCCTTGGCCTGATGTGTGGCTTCCTGCCATGCTTTCTGCTCCTGGTGCTGTGGCTGTTGGCTGGGCACAAGACACCAGCTCAGACTGCAGTCCCCACTATCTAAGAGAGGATGAGGAGGAGATTTCTGGGTCAAAGATCTGAGGAGGTCAGACCTGGGAGGTTTGTGGGGGTAAGGGGGAAGAGGAGAGATGGAGCTGAGCAAAAAACTCTGGAAGCCTGAAGAAGGGCTTCGAAGCTCCAGCACTGAACTTACCTATTAACGCTACCACCTCTCCGTTGTTGACCAAATCCTGGCTCATTGATCATACGCAGATTCAGCACCTCACCCTGTGCCTGTTTCTAGCCTGACCTGAGATGCAGGAGATAATCATTCCAGAACCAGCTGCGGTAAGTATCAAACATGCTCCAAGGACCCGCCTGTAGATTCCTTGACCTCTCCAGTGACAACTTAGCTACCAGGGGAAAGGCTACCCTGTGGTGCTTCTAGAGCCCAGCTCTGCAAGAGTGTCATGAGAAATAGGTAGACTATGTGCTTCATGCTCTGTGAGACTCCGTGTGTCATTTATCTCTGTTGATCCTGACTGTAGCTGTCCAAAGTCGGGTTGTAGGGTCCCATTTAGATAGAGAAAACACAAGGTTGAGAGAAATAAACTTCTGACTCTGATAATAGTAGCAGGTAGGGGAGGGGGCTAAGATTCAAATCCAAGTCAATAACATGTAGGAAATATTACATTAATTGAAAAACTGCCATTAAAGAAACACAGTGGAGTTGAGAAGTACAAGTGTCTCCAGCTACAGTTGGAGTTACTCTGTTCATAAACCTGACCAAGGCTACCTTTGTTGTCTTGGGGATAAGTTGACATCAGAGGTTCTGGGGGCCACATTAGGGCTGCGTGGCCCATATAAAGGCAGGTGTGAGGAAGGAGGGTGCCTTGGAACTAACCAGAGAAGTTCTAAATCCTAATCCTCAGGCACAGCATACCAGAGAATTCAGGATAGCCACCTTCATGTCCCTGTTAGCATGATGACCTCAAGGGGCAGTCACTGATAATGAGGATTCAGCAGGAGAGGAACCAAAGATGGCTTTGAGTTAGTATTAAAGTGTCTTTTTACTTCCTAGTTCTGTCCATCTATCTTAGCTGCACAAGGGTCGACGCAGGACACAGAGGTTCCCGAAAGTGGCCCAGAGCACTGGTTGCTCTGTCTCGGAGGTGCAAAGTGGTTTGTGTCTCCAGCTCTTGGCCACGGCTGGAGGCACCAGCCATATCTATAGCCTCTGTGCTTGTTCCTTGGGATGTGAGGGCTTGAAAACCTAAAAATTGTTGGTCTTGAACTTGTTAACTCCTTTAAATACCTCATGAAGTGGTTTGAAGGAAAATCCAATAGCCTGAGTGACTCTCTTAAGAGTACATTCCTAGAAACACATGTAATGAAAAGTTGGTTTGAGACTGTGTGTATAAGGAATACTGTTAGTATGTAAACCATCAGCCTCCATACATTTTCTAAATTGATGTATTTCTTTCAGATAAACGAGTATCCAGGAATTCTTTGATAATCGAATATCCAGGAATTCTCACCTCAAACCTTGAAATCATTGCAAGGTAACGCAATTCCTGCGTTAGCAAGTTTTAAATTTTGTTTTTCTGAGGACATACCAAAGTGTATTATATTTTTTAACTGTAAAATGTGACTGCCAATCTAAAATTGTCAGCCTGAGTAGCATGGTGTAAAGTCACAATTGAGTAATGATAACGTAGAAGGAATCAAGTTTCTATCTGCATTTGAAATTTCTATCTGCATGGACGTTTTGCTGAAGAGCTGCAAAACAGGACTTCTATTTTTTTTTTTTTTCTAAGCTCTTCTACCCAGATGTAATGTGAACACACGTGTTTGAGGGAGACAGTCCCACAGGCAGGGTAGCAGTGTTCAAGAAACTGTAGGTCTCCTGATGTATTGTGGAATCTTCGGGTGAAACCATGTGTTTCCTATTTGATAATGCAACAGATTGGAAGATGTGTTTATAAAGTAGCTAGGCTTTGTTTTTTTGTTTCTTTTTAAAGCTAAGATGTGTTACATACATCTCAGATTCCTGCCAGTTGTATAAACTCTAGTCCATGAAACCATTGGTGAGAACGTTTTGTTTCTTTGGAAAAATGCCTTTCAAGCATCTGGGTTAGAAGCATCATTACACAATCATCCCTGCTCACTTTTAATCCCAAATGGCATTTCCCAGCTTTGTTTCTTGATTTGCCAGGCTGGATCCCAGCACACTTTTGCCCTTTTCTATAAAAGTAAATCCAGTGTCAAAGCATGGAGCATTGTTTCAAGTGAGGGCAGAAAAAACATAAGAACTAATTAGATTCAGCTTCTGTTCATGAATATGTCAAGGCCTTTCTTTGAAACCTGCTTTCTCACATCTTTCTCTTTGCCTTCTACTTCCATTTAGGAACCAAGTCCTTTAGATTAAGTCCCTTAATTTGCTCTAGTTCCTTTGTTTCTACTCTCATTGACATGACACCCTCATTTCTCACCGTGTATTTCCTCCTGCTGGCTGATCTTCCTCACCCTGGTTTTGTTCTCCCTCAATCCATCCCCACTACTACCCTTCGTCTTTCTAGAGTGCTGATAGAATAGCATCATTCTTCTGTTTACAAGTCTTTAATATGCAAGAGGAAGGCCAAGCTTCTATGTTTCTAGATGTATAGTTTTATTTAATCCTGAACACATGGGTAGAAACGCTCATCTCCATGTTAAAGGTAAGGAAGTGGGCTCTCTGTGATTGGTAACCTAGTAACTAGGACTAGATCTGTCCACTATCACAGAGCCAGTGAAGAGTCCGGAAGGCTCAGGAGTAGGGCATGAATCTGAAAAGGTGGACAGGGTCTTAATCATACCTCAAATTGTGCATCACATCAAGGATGGATTTCTTCTCTTGTGTGCTGGAGAACCATATGGGATTCTAAGTGACAACATGGTTTGGCCTGATTGTACTTCAGAAAAATCACTTCAGTGACCTTGTAGGGGAAGATTCGGGGAGATTTGAGGGCCAATTAAGAAACTTGCAATATCAGGGTGCCTGGGTGGCTCAGTTGGTCAAGCATCTGACTCTCGATCTCAGCTCAGCTCTTGATCACAGGATCATGAGTTCAAACCCCACATTAGACTCTATGCTGGGCATGGAGCCTACTTAAAAAAGAAAGGAAAAAAGGAAGGAAAGAAAAGAAAGGAAGAGAAAGAAGAAAGAAACTTGGAGTATTCTAGGCAGAAGTTGGAGGGATTGGAAATGGAGGAAAGGATTTAGCTCAATGGTTCTTGGTGAAATGTGTGGGGTAAAGAATGAGGTCGGGGAGCCTGGGCAGATGTTTTCTGGCTTGGGTGACTGGGCTTGCTTTACAGATCTGTTGTGCCAGGCACGACCTTTCATGATTCACCAAACCTGCTATCTGCTCTTCAATGCCTTCTTATTGTCTAAGCTACTTCCTCCTGTTTGAAACCTTTTTTTCCGCTTGTCTGTTGAGAGCACCTAGTCATTCTTTAAGACCTGAGTTAAATGGCACAACCTCTAGGAGGGCTTCCCAATTCTGTACTCTGAGCTCAAACCACTTCTTTTGTTTTTTTCTAATCTCTGTGCGGCATTAATCATGTTCACTTACAGTTATCTCTTCCCATACTTGGCAGTGAGTTATCTGAAGCCAATCTCAGCCATCCTGTGGCCCACTGATAGGGTCATCATAGCCATCATGCAGTGATAGTGCTCTTCTGTTATTTAAAAAAAAAAAAAAATCCATATGGGATGCCTGGGGGGCTCAGTGGTTGAGCGTCTGCCTTCAGCTCAGGTTGTGATCCTGGGATACTGGGATCAAGTCCCATATTGGGCTCCCCAAAGGGAGCCTGCTTCTCCCTCTGCCTGTGTCTCTGCCTCTCTTTCTGTGTCTCTCATGAATAAATACAATTTTTAAAAAGCCATATAATCTTGATGTTTTCACACTTGTTGAAGATAGCACTTCATTCTTTTGAGCCTCAATGATTTTTTTCCCCCAGAACGATGCAAAATAAATTGGATTTCTATATCCGTGGCATATTTCTGCTGAAAGCAAGGAGGCAGATATAGATTCAGCTGACCACACACAGTCAATAGTTAATAACCAAAGTTTAGGTACCATGTGAGCAGAAGCAGGCAACTATGGCTAAGAAAGTGCCAGTGGCTTCCCTCTGCCAGGATTCTACCGTGGACACCACCAACAGCGTTCCTGATTAACGTGTTCATCTGGGGATTACACCTACTTGTTTCTCTAATACTCAACCATCCTTGAAACCGCTCTGATAACTAGGATAAACACAGCTTGGTGGTGTTTAAGATTCTTGCATCCACAATCCTGAGTGATACAGGCTTATAATTTTCCTTTCTTGTAAGGCAACTTTTTTTTTTTTTTTAAATCAAGTTATGTTTGCCTTGTAGGATGAATTAGAGCTTTTCTCTCTCTTTTGTCTGGAAGAGATCACCCCAGTTTTATACATGAAATTGGGATAATCTATTCTGTGAAAACTTTTTAGAACTTTTCCTATAAAACTATCTTGGCTTGATGTTTTCTTAGGATTTTTAATTACTGTATCAGTTTCTTTAGAAGATAATTTATGAGAATTCTTTTGCATCAGTTCTTGGAAGTTTTGATTTTCCTGTGTTATCTATATTGTTACATTTGTTAACATGTGATTATTATTACTGCTCTCTTTTATTTCCCTTCCTTCCTTCCTTCCTTCCTTCCTTCCTTCCTTCCTTCCTTCCTTCCTTCCTTCCTTCCTTCCTTCCTTCCTTCCTCCTCCTCCTCCTCCTCCTCCTTCTTCTTCTTCTTCCTCTTCTTCTTCTTCCTCCTCCTCCTCCTCCTTCTCCTCCTCCTCCTCCTCCTTCTTCTTTCTTCTTTGTTCTTTCTTCTTCTTTCTTCTTTGTTCTTTCTTCTTCTTTCTTCTTTCTCTCTTTCTTCTTCTTCTTTCTTTTTTTTTTTTTTAAAGCAAGCTCCATACTCAGGATGGAGACCAACTGGGGCTCAGTCTCACAGCCCTGACATCATGACCTGAGTTGGACACTCAACCAGTTGAGCCACCCAGCACCCCTCCACTCTTATTTTCATACCTCTTGTCTTTAGGTTTATGTTATTTCTCTCTTAACCTCTTAACACAGGCATCAGACTGGTGATTCTGAGACTTTATTCTTTTTAACGTAAGCGTGTTGGGCTCCGTACCTCCCTCTAAAACCAGCTCCTGATGAGCTGCATGCATTTTGATATGTGGTGGTTTCATTATATTGTTTTGTCTTAGGCTTTCTTTACATTTCCATGATGATTTCCTGTTTTACTCAAGGAGTTATTCAACAGCATATTTTAAAATTTCCACATATCTTTTCTTTATTAACTTGTAATTCATTTACACTGCAGTTACAGTTGATGATACACGTGGCATGTATTTGAAATTTGACACTTTTTTAAAGAGCCAGTCAGTGATTTCCTTTTCAATGTCAGTCTTTACTTGAAAAACAAAACAAAAAAAACACATATATTCTGTAATTGAGTGCAGAATTCTCTAGGTGCATTAGATCAAGCTTGTTCACTTCATTGTTTAGGTCTTCTATGTGTATGCCAACTTTTGTTTGTTTAGTAGCAGAGGAAACCCAAAGAAAATAGAAGAAAAGAAAAAATGAAGAGCAGAAATGAATGTGGAGTATCTACAGACAAAATTCAGTAGCGAGAACCAACAGAGGCGACATTTCTTCTCTGAAAAAGGCAACAAAAGTGTTAATCCCTAGCATGATTACTGTATAAAGAAAGAAAAGGTGAACATCGGCTTAGGACTGAATAGGGAGGGACACCTGGGTGGCTCAGCAGTTGAGCTCAGGTCGTGATCCCCCCCCCCACTCCATCTAGGGATTGAGTCCCACATCAGGCTCCCCACAGGGAGCCTGCTCCTCCCTCTGCCTGTATCTCTGCCTCTCTCTGGGTGTCTCTCATGAATAAATAAATAAAATCTTGGAGAAAAAAAAAAAAAGGACTGAAGAGGGAGTGATAGTTTTCATTGGACCTAATGTGGAGATTAAACAAATCATTATTAGTTCTGATACATTAAGGTCAATGAAACCTAGTTTGAAAAATCTTCAAAAACACATCATACTGGATACCTGGTTTTAGGGTTAGTTTTCCCAGATATTTATGGAACAGAGAATTGCAAACTTTGTCACATCTTCCAGAGAACAGAGTAAGTAAGAGGGGGCCATTCTGCATTCCATTGTTTGAGAAACTGAATGGAGACCTTAGGACCAAACTCATCCATATTCAAAAACTTGATCTTCATGGTGTTGGGATTCCTTGTGGCAAGAGGTAAAACTGTGGCTCTAGGAGAATAGATCTTTAGGATGAAAACAAAAAACTGAAATTAGAGCCCTAATTTTACATTGTACACAAACATCCATTCCAGATGCAGAGTTTTAAAGCTTTAGAAGACAATGGAAAATAATATTTTGATGACTGGAGGCATCCATAATATATAAAAACTCCTATGACTCAATCAGGAAAGTACAACCAACCCAATTTAAAAAATGTGTAAAGGCATTAGCAGGTGTTTTAACAGGAGATTATTGACATATGCAAAGAAGCTTGATCGTAACTGGTATTCAAGAATGGTAGATTAAAACCATAGAGATACCATTTTCATGCTCTGTGGCCTTAGAAACTTTTAAATTTTAATGTCCATAATTAAATTGGACAAAGCCAAATATTGGTGGGGATGTGGAACTCTGAGAATTCTCATTGGCTGCTGTTGGGAGTATAAATTGATATAAACACTTTGGGGAAAAAATGCTGTAACCTAGTAAATTTGAGTATGATGATAACTTCCAATCTAGCAGAACCTCCCTAAGCATATATTCCAGAGAAGCTCTACCAGCATCCACCGGGAGAAATATATAAGAATGTCTATATTGTTTATACTAACAAAACCCAGAAACCCTCAAGTGTCCACCAGTAGCAGATGTATAACCATGCATCTGTAGATACATATAGCTACAGCTATATATAATCTTTTATGATATATCTGTATATAATAATAGGATATTATAAAGAATTGAAAGTGAAAGCCTCCCACATGTATCAACAGGATGAATTTTAAAAGTTTAACACTGAATGTATGAAGCAGATCACAGAAGGTTATATCAACTGTAAATCTACTTATATAAAGTTCATAACCAGATAAAACCAAGGAAAACCTATTTTAAGGATACATTCAGATGTGGGAAAACTTTTAGGCAAACCAAAAGGATGATTAATTAAAAACATTGGATATTGGGGGCACCTGGGTGGCTCAGAGGTTGAGCATCTGCCTTCAGCTCGGGGCGTGATCCTGGGATCCTGGGATCGAGTCCCACATCGGGCTCCTTGCATGGAGCCTGCTTCTCCCTCTGTGTCTCTGCCTCACTCTCTGTGTCTTTCATGAATAAGTAAATAAAATCTTTAAAAAGAAATCGAATATTGATTTTTCTCTGGGCAGAGAGGAAGGAGACACAGAAGGACCAATGACTCTAAGATAGTATTAACAATCAGTCTCTTAAGTGGGATTACAGGGGATAGATACATTGATGCTTTATTCCTTAAAAGGCACATATTTTATATACACTTGTTTATCTGAAATATTTCACAACATATTTTTAAAAGATACCAGGGGACAGTAATGCAAAAGTAGGAGGGGAAGAACTTTGGCAATCCTGGTCTTGCTAGACAAAGTGTTTCGTCCAGATGACATGCCTTCAGCCCACAGCAAAAGTAACACCACTTTCCACTCTCCCACTGAGTGACAGTTACCCGGACTATGGAAAGTCAGCCCAGCCCTAGGCTAACCCATGACAGGGCCTGGTGTAGAAAGATGAGGAAACCCATTGTTTTGTTCCTTGTCAGGAGTGTGCACAGGGAGATACTGAGATGATGAAGCAGGTGGCAGTGGGAACCAGTGCTGAACAGAAGCACAGGGATGGGGTGTCCCCGTTAGGGGAAGCGTGCTGTGCACAATGTGGGCAAGTCAGAGTCCAAGGGGCAGGAGCTACAAGGTGGAGAGTATCCACACAGAAAGCCCGTGCTCTTCTTCGTGGAGGAACAGAAATCCATGGCCTAGAAGCAGGGGGTAGAAGGTGAAATTCCTTCCAAGCCCAGTCTGATGGTTCTAGAGCTGCCACGGACCCCAAGCAACCTGCAGGGCTAATGTCTGAGCCCCAGTCCTACCGAAGCTTCTGCTTCTAAGTGTCCTCTTCCCTGGGAGCCCTGCCAGGGTCAATACTCTACCTGCTTTGGGGCCAGCAGGATGAGTTCTCTCTTCTTTACACAGCCCAGCTGATGAGCAAATCCATTGTTCCTTCCAAAATGCCAAAACCACCCCAAGGGCTTCTGGCCGGCAACGTGGAGGATGCCCACTGCAGCTCATCTCTCCTTCCAATGACAGCCAAGAGCGCCAGACAGAATTCAAGAGGCAGCTACCCAAAGACTCTGGAAAGCACACAAGAGCAGGTGCACTGGGGAGAGGAGTCGAAAGTTGGAGACACGACTGTGCTTTGTCAAAACTCAGAGGAGTGCATACCCAAATGAGTGATTTTTACTGAAATAAAAAACTAATTTTTAAGCAGCAGCACATGAGAGGACAAAGACTGCGATACGGGTTCAGAAGACCTGGGTTTCTCCAGGCTCAGCCCCTTTCTGGTTGCTTGGTCTCAGTCACTTAATTGAACCTCAATTCAAAAACATTCTCCAAAACTACCCAGAAGCAAGCAAAGCAAAGGTCTTTTTTTTTTTTTTTAAAGATTTTATTTATTTATTCATGAGACCCAGAGAGGCAGAGACACAGAGGGCTCCCTGAGAGGAGCCTGATGCAGGACTCGATCCCAGGACCCTGGGATCACGCCCCCCAGAGCCGAAGGCAGACGCTCAACCACTGAGCCTCCGAGTGTCCCTCCTGAGTGTCCCTTGGTGCACTTTCTAATCAAAACCGTGTAGACACTGATCCAAAGCAACTACCAGCAGTAGATGATACTCCTTCCAGTCCTGATGGCTTAAGAGGCCTGTGTTAGGTGGCTGATCATGTGGGCAAGGCTCTGGGTTCACTAGAGGCCTCAGCAGGCTGGTGAAATCCTTTCTGACCCGAGGCGAGGGGAGCAGAAAGGCTCCTCGACTTTCTCCACAGGCAAGTAGATACTTATAACCTCTCCTGGTGAGGAGGCAACACCAAGAAAGCTTTTCTGGTCTTGGCAGCTCATCCATTCTTACCCTCGGATACGATGGATCGTGAAGGGCGCAGTGGTCGGGAGTTCACACTGTGCCCTCAGTCTTCCTGGATGTGAGTCCTGGGTCGTCTCTTAACTGTGGCACCCGTGAATCCAGAGTTCCAGTGTCCTCCTCAGTCAGGTGGGGATAAAAACATGATTGCCTCATGATGCTTTGGTGTGGATTTAATGAGATAATGCATCTAAAACAGTAACCACAGTGTCTAAATGATCAGTACATGGGCCCAATTAATAGTCTGACATGCGAGCTGCATTCACC
The DNA here is from genome assembly GCF_011100685.1 of Canis lupus familiaris. Classification (NCBI taxonomy): domain Eukaryota; kingdom Metazoa; phylum Chordata; class Mammalia; order Carnivora; family Canidae; genus Canis; species Canis lupus. The sequence continues at coordinate 36,466,641 of NC_049226.1, forward strand.
CCATTGACCGCTTGGGGGAGCCAGATAGCAAAAAAACAAACTTTCCCAGAAAGGTTAAGATTTTTAAGTTTCTGACAAAGGAGGAGTTAAGGGTTGTCTAGTTCCATTTCCTCCTCTTTGCATTTGGGCAAACAGGCGCAGAGAGGAGAAGCTATTTGCTCATAGTCATGCAAGTCCCTGGTAATCTGAACACCAGGGTCTTTTTGTTTTATTTTCCAGATCATCAACAAATCACCTGATAAACATCAGCACTCGTGACAAGCCCGTCAGTTTCCAAGCAGGGCAGAATTTACTCCTCCTTGCATGTCTGTGTATAGTTTAAAATAATCCCAGTCTTCCCAAGTTCTCGGCCAAAGAATTTGTGTTGCACGTTTTATTCTCACTTAAAAAGCAGGAGCTTAAAAGGTGTTGTTTAATATATACCCTGCCCTGACGTAGACACAGTTCTTATAAAATACAGGTGACAGGCATTGCTTTCAAGAAACTTTCCTTAATGCAGAAGAATAAGGACACACACGTGCCCATGCGTACTCCCTGGATCATCTCATTCAGTTTCAGAGCTCTAGGAACCCCCTATAAATGGACAATTCTCACATTTCTATTTCCAACCTGGATCGTTCCCCTGGACTGAGGCTCATTTATCTAACTTCTTACACAACATTTCCCCTTGGAAGCCTGTGCAACATCTCATGTTCTGTTATTTAAAATTGAGCTCCTTATCTCCCCCCCCCCCCCCCCCCCCCCGGCCTGTACTTGTTTCTCCAAAAGACTTTCTTATTTTGGTGAAGGGCAACTCCGTGTCTCCATCTGCTCGGCCAAAACCTTTGAGTTGCCCTGAACCCCTCTCTGTCTCTCATTGTCCACATTCATCAGCCAATCCGTTAGTTAGCCTTGCCTTCCAGCCAAATCCTGGAGCCCACCACTTCCCACCTCTGCTGCTCCTGTGATGGTCCCGCCCATCATCCTCTTCTCTCTGGTTCTTGCCATGCTTCCCACTGACCTCCCGCCCCTGCACTTTCACAGCTTACTCTCCACAGAGGGGCAGAGCAGTGCTGCTGCTTGTCCCAGGAGTGCCACCCGGTCCTTGGCTGCAGGACTTCCAGAGTGTCCCCTCTCCCTCAGGTCCTGAGGGCTGTCCTTCCCAGCGGTGTCCCCAGAGAGGTCTCTGACCACTCCTCCTTTACTGCCTGACCCTGCAGCTTTGGCCTTGTGGACCTCCTTGCTGTTCATGAGCAGTCCGGGAATGCTCTCCGATTCCCTCCCATGTTGCCTGCCTGCCCTGTGCTGACCCCTGAGCTTGCAGAGCTCCCCACTCCCCTCCTTCCCCGTCTACACCCTTGCACCTTTAACTCACTTCTCTTTCAAAGACTGCAGCACCATCCTGCCCACACTTCCTCCCCCCTGGCCTAGCACTCACCACCCAACATTCTGTGTGTTCTACTTCCTTATTCTGTTTACTGACCACCTCCTCCTTCCAGAATGTCAGCTCAGTGAGGGCAGGGCTTTCCATGTGTTCTGTTCATTGCTGCACGTCCAGTGCATAGAACGATGCTTAGTACTCTGCAGGAGTGGAAGACACAGATATCAAAAGCAAGTCAGTGTGGTTGCAGAGGGGAGTTCGGGAGGGATGGGTGAAAGAGGTAAAGGGGAATTAGAGCTATGAACTCCCAGTTATGAAATAAGTCATAGAGATGAACAGCAGAGGGAACATCAGCAGTAAGATTGCAATATGTTGCTTAGGGACAGATGCTGACTGCTCTTGTTATGGGCAGCACTGAGAAACATAGGATCATCCAATCAGTACACCATACACCTGAAACTAAAATAACATTGTATGTTAATTATAGTTAAAAAAAAAACAGCTAGCAGATGGGGGGGCAAGTGGTGCTAGGAAAGGAGTAAAAATGATTTGAACCTGCTTATCCCTGTTTGACTTTGGGCAACTTACAGATTCCCTCTGGGAGGGAACAGTCAGCCCAGTTCCTGATTTTAAATATGAGGATTCAGGGGTGCTTTTTTTGGTCCAAAATGTTGATGTGAGCTCAGACCCTGTAAACGATGACATATTGCACTCAGACACCACAAAGTCTGACAGCCATTATGAGGCAGGAGGCGGTGCCTGAGGCGGTCAGATGTCACGAGGCAGACAGCCGTCCCGCACGCGGGGTGTGTGTGCAGGTGGTTGGGGGGAAGGTCAGACAATAACAGAAGAGTTCTTGGGAGGGGGTGGGTAATGGGAAACACATCTAAGAAGTGGGTTGAGGGTGTGTTTGCAAGGACTTGTCTCCAGGCCCAAATCTAAACTCCTTAGTCTGGAATTTCATGGGCAGGACACAAGCAAATTTTGAGCAGGAAAGGATCCAGATAGGAGCTTAGAAAGATTAGTTTATGCAGGATGGATTAGAGGAAGGTGGGCCAGAGGTCAGGGGCCAGTTAGGAGGCTGTCAGAGATTTTTATTCCTCAGATGATAAGGGCTGGGGCCAACGTGGTGCCGGTAGCACTAGAATTGGGAGAACAGATTTGAGAGATGTTGTGAGGGGAAATGGAACGAGTCTTGGAACTAGAAAGTTGGAAGAGAAGCAGAGGCAGGGGAGAAAACTCACTTAGGTATACAGATCAGGGATAGAAGGAAGAAAGAGGAAGTCGGGGAAGAAGCTAGGTTGTACAGGAGGGGGACAGGTTCATGGACCGTCTTCATCAGCGTGGGCCACTTAGACTGTAAGGCTTAGACAACAGGCACTTATTTGTTATGGTTCTGGAGGCTGGAAAGTTCAAGATCAAGGTGCCAGCAGATCTGGTTCTGGTGAGGGCTCACTTCCTGGCTTGTAGACAGCCACCTTCTTGCTGTGTCGACACAGGGCACACAGAGAGAGATTGTATCTCTTACACTTCCACTAATCTGACCGTGAGAAACCCAGCCTCGTCAACTGATCTAAAACTAGTTCCCTCCCAAAAGCCCACCTCCCAATACCAGCACATTGGGAATTAGGGTTTCAACATATGAATTTCAGGTGGATACAAACAGTCCATACTATGGACTCTTGGCATTTTATAGGAGAGGAGACTTCGGGTTGAGGTCCATTTCTGAGTATTCCCAAGCGACACACCAGAGTTCCAGAAAATATTCATTTCTATCGTGGGAAGATCTGTGGTTGTTTGAAGGCAAGAGAGAAGGAACCAGGGCAGTCAGGAGAAGATCAAATATAATAGGTAAGGACCAAAATTGGCGAGGTTGTACTTTATGAGGAGAGAGGCTTCCCATTCATGGAGCCTGGAGGAAATGCAGGCAGACTGGAGAAACAGAAAACATTTGGAGGCCGACTGAGGAAAAATAAAGGTACTTATTGCTAGGTACTACTTCCCAGTGAACAAGTAGGCACAGTTATCTGGCAGGGGTGGGATAAGATGCAGAAGTGGGTTTGGGGCTTACTAGAGAGGGGAGATGTTGGGCATAGGGTACACTTCCATTGCTCAGAGGTCTTCCATGACCAACAAGTTTGAAACAGCCCCTCATCTTTGCCAGGACTGTTCCCTTACCCTGCTTTATTTGTTTGCTTGTGCTTATCACCCTCTGACATCATCTGATGTATTTATTTGAATACTCATTTCGATCTTCCTCTTTAGAATGGAAATAAGGATATTCTAATGTGAGAATGACAGCAACAGTGAAGTCCTTTGTGGGACCAGAGCTCTGGTCCCACACTTTGACCCCGTGGGACTTCAACCCATTAATCTTACCATCTTTTTATCTTTTTATTGTCCCTTACTCCTCTCATGGTCTTGTTTCCTTCATGTTCTGCTTAATATCCACAGCCAATCATTTAAATCATGTATCCTTGGGAGACAGGATCAATCACCCCAGCCAGGATAGTAACTCCCCACTTCACCTGTGGATTCAGAGGCATGAGAATCTCAAAGTGGTCGATTGGTCGTCTTAACTTCCAGGTCAGTGAATCCCTGTCATAGTTCCTAGTCAGAGCATTCCTTCCTTTGGAACTAAGACCTCTAGACCAGCTGAGCGTAAGATCAGGGGGACAGGAAACAAAACTTTAGCTAGTGTAGAAGTTGGGGTAAGAGTGAGTGTTATGTTGCCATGTCCATTTCCACCCCTTGATTCCTGGGCCCATGAATGTTGGCTATTAGAGAGACAGCACTGTATATTAGATGTGGATACCTCAACCCTGCAAGGAATCATGACCTAACTGGTGTCATAATAGTCTTCCAAAGGTGACTTCCTCCATTTTATCAAGTCAGCAGCTTCAGGACAAAGAATATCATGAAAAGACCAACAAATCCATGAGCGTGGACCCTTTACTTCTTTTGCTGTGAAATGAGTTCCTTGATCAGAAGCAATGCTGTGTGGAATACCATGATGATGAATAAGGCCTTCTGTAGGTCCAAGGATGGTGGCTTTTATAGAAGCACTGTGTGAAGGCAAACGTATATCCATAGTGTTTATTACACTGAGAACTAAATGCTTCCTCTTCCGTGATGGGAATGGTCCGATGCAATCAAGCTGATGAATGACTTACCCCAGGGAATGGTGCCATATCAGGGACTCAGGTTTGGTCTCTGCTCCTGGCATATTGTGCACCCAGTGATGACTGTAGCCATGCTGGCATTGGCAAATTGAAGTCCCTGTTGTTGACTGAGTGCATTACCTCCATCCCTGTCACCACTTTGCTCATGAGTCCATTGGGCAATAATAAGAGTGGTTGAGGAAAGAGACTGACTGGTGTCCATAGAATAGTTCATCCATCCATCCATCCATCCATCCATCCATCCATCCATCCATCATCCATCCGGCTATTAAAAGCCTTTTGCCAAGGTCACCTTTTGGTGAGCAGTCACATAAGATACATTTTATGTGTGTATTATATGCATGCATGTATTTATTTACCTATTTACTCACTTAGAAAAGTCTATATCTGCATACCTCTTCCTCAGACATCCTTATCATCGAATTTCTAATCGTGTTCTTTCCAAGTCCTTAGCCATCTAGCCGAACCATTGGTCACAGCTCATGAATCAGTATAGATTCTTACCTCTGGCCATTTCTCCTTCCAAGAAAAATGAACAGTCAGATGCATTGCCCAAAGTTCTGACCACCAAGAGGATTTCTCGTCACCACCATCTTTCAGGGATGTCTCAGGAAGTGGAACTCCTGTTGTCCACTTTGGATTGGGGCGTATATATATCAGGCAAAATCATCTGCAAACCATGCCTGAGTTTTCTCTCTCTTAGCTGATCATAGGGGTTTCCCCTCACTCCTCCCTCCCCCACCCCCATAAGGCTATCTAGAGAAAGTAGTGTAGCAGGAATAGGGGCCATGGGCATTTGGGCTACTTTTTCATGTAACTTACTCATACCACTTCCATTTGATGATGGAGCACTGCTATGCTGGGTGGAGGAAGGGAACCCCCAGACCTCTGGGTTTCATCCTCCTGCAATGGAATTTCTGAAACAAGGAGCTGTGTGCTGGCAATCTGTGACTCCTGGGGGTAAACTGTACCCTCACAATGAGAGCTGGGCAAGAGGGAGCTCTGTCTTCTTGGCCACATGCTCCCACAGTAGAACTTCTCTTCCACTGGGCTAGAGGGGATGGGCATGTAAGGAGTGGGTCATGGCTCAAATACAGACTCTCGCTGTGTTACTGAGATTTAGATTTCTTTGAATAGATGTCTCTCCATTTGCCATATGCCTTTAGGACAATTTCCAGAGACTTTCGATGATTGTTTATATAATTTTCACCAGTTGTGGTTGTTTTACTGGGGAGAGTGCTAAGGTTTGAACTTGTCCCCCCTCCAAATCCATGTGTTGAATTCTAACTCCCAAAGGGGATGGGGGGGCTTTTGGAGGTGATTAGGTTGGCTAATCCCAACCATGAGGTGATTGGGTTGGCTAATTGCCAATCATGATCCTCACAGTGAGGATTAGCGCCTTATAAAAGAGGCTCCAGAGAGATCCTTAGCCCCTTCCATCATGTGAGGGTACCACAGGGAGTCCACAATCTGAGTAGAGGCCCTCACCTGACCACACTGGCACCACAATCTTGAACTTCCAGCCTCCAGAATGGTGAGCAATCAATTTCTGTTGTTTAAAAACTACCCAGTCTGTAGTATTGTTAGAGCAGCCTCAACAGACTAAGACATTGGAGCTTCTCAAACTGCCATCCTGGAAGGTGCTTTTTGAACACTGTTGTGTTCATGTGTTGAGCTCATGTCTGGGAATCCTGCTGAACCATCCCATCGCATCCACCCATCCATTCATTCATTTACTTATCTGTTCAATAAACAGTTAGTAGTTTAATTACTTTGCGTGTTCTATGTAAATGAGCAGAGCCTCTTCAAATAGTAGGAAGTCCTACTTTTTCCAATCTTCTGCTTCTTTCTTATCTTTTTGAATTAGATAAGACCTATCAAACCATGGCAAACAGTAGTGATGACAACACACATATGCTTTGTTCTCTACCTCCTAAAGAGCCTCCATTTGCTCTGCTATAGTATTTGTTATAAACTGTTTCGTTTGCTATAGTTTTTGAAAGGTAAACTTTATCAATTTGAGAGCCTCTTTACATCACTGTTTTCTGCTTTTTTAAAAAAAGATTTTTATTTATTCATAAGAGACACACCGAGAGAGGCAGAGACATAGGCAGGAGAAGCAGGCTCCCTGTGGGGAGCCCAATGTGGGACTTGATCCCAGGACCCTGGGATCACGCCCTGAGCCAAAGGCAGACGCTCAACCACTGAGCAACCCAGGTGGTCCCTGCATGTTTGTAATGAGAATGTATGACACATACGAAATGCTTTTTCGTTGATTAAGACAATCAGCTGACTTTTCTGTGTTAATTTTTGTGAATTAGATTGATAGTTATTCTAATGTTGAATCATCCTTCAACACCTGGAATAAATCGATTATGATGAATTATTTTGAAATATATGTTGGATTCTGTTAGTCAATATTTAATTTAGGATTTTCACCTCTTTTCATTAGTGAAATTGGCCTATGATTTTCTTTCCTTGTATTGTCCCTGTTTGGTTTTGGTATTAAGGTTATATTTTTCCCCTCTTAAAAAAACACAATCTTTTTGTTGTGGAGGATCAACTTATAATATGAAGATTACTTATTACTTGAACATTTGATAGCACTTACCTGTCAATCCTTGTGGGGCCTGGCGTTGTGTCTGGGTGAGGCTAGAGAGAAGGCTTTTTAAAAATTTTATTAATTTCTCAAGCATTATTGGTCTAAATAAATTTTCCAGTCTTTCATATTAAAGTTGTTGCATTTTATACTTTTTAAACAAGTTGCCCATTGTTTCTGAGTTTTGAAATTTGTTGGTGTCTGTTCATATTATTTTAAAGTTCCTAGAATATCTTCTATGTCCATAGTTACTTCTCCTTTCTTTCATTAGCCTTTTATATAAATTTATATATATATATAAATTTATATTAGTTCTTTCATTAGCCTTTTTTTTTTTCATTAGCCTTTTATATAAACTAACTTTTCTTAGTTTATACAAAACTATCAATTTTTTGGTCCTACTTTGTTGACCTTTGTCTTTATGATTTCTGTTCTCCTTATTTCTGTAAGCTTTTCTTCCATGATCCATGATTGACACCAATGAGTCCATTAGACTCTTTCATACATGGACCACTTTTAAGATATGCTCCCTGTTGAAGAGAGTCACAGATGTTCTAGAACATTGACTCGTAAGGGTACTTAGAGATCATTTATTCCATTGAAGGCAAATGTTCGATGGGATTCTTTGAATGCATTTTAACCACATTCCCTTTCCTCCTCTGGGGCTGGATGCATCCCCAGAACTCCCAGCCCAGTTCTATGAGCAGCCTTTACAAGTGCAGAGTGGACATAATCAAAGAGAGCCCTGCAGGTGAGGACTCTTTGCCATCATGATTCCTCTTCCTGCTTAGAGTGAGCTTCGCAGGTCAACAGCCCTGAAATCACCTGTGAGTTTTTTGGAAACGCAGAATCTTGGGCCCTACCACAGGATTCTGATTCCAAATCAGAATCTGTTTTTCATCAACAGCCTCAGAGGAATAGTTTGCATGTTCAAGTTTGAGGAGCAGTTGGTCTTACACCTTCATTTTGCAGGTGAGAAAATGAAGGTCTTCAGAGGTAAAGTAATGTAGCCCAGCCATGCCCATGGGGAAGGAAGGGGTTTTTATAGGAAAATTTGGGGAAAGAGTGAAAGTGAATGAGAGAAGGAAAACCAGTTAGGAAAAATGGTCAAGGACAGGGAGGGGAGGTGATCTTCATCCACACCCAGTTCATCCAAGGCCAGCTCTGGGTATGCTGAGTGGCCAAGAAACATTGATTTGCAACAGTACACATGCATCCCAGTGTTCTTGGTATCAGACTTGAATGGCTGTCCGAAGACACTCAGATTTCAGTATAAACCTCAAGCTCTTTTTCTGGCAGTGAGCATAGCAGTGAAAAAGCCAGAACATGGGGACCTCTGTTAATATAGCTCTTGAGGTGCCCAGGTGTCACAGCCATGGGACCAGCTGTCCTTGTGTAGCTTTTCTCCCGGACCTCCCACTGTCTGTCAGGGCCTTGGCCTGAGCTGTGTAGAGCCTGCGGACTTGAGGACGCACTCATAAATCTGCAGTGACCCTACCTTGTCTGCGCACAAAGCTCCTTTCCAGGAACATCAGGGATTATTTATTGCAGCCCATAGAATTCTCTGTAAGGTTTCACCCCCAGATGCAGGAGATGCATGTTCTATTTCTGTTTGACATCCCATGTCAGGAGTGAGCCCTGGAAGAGGCGTAAGTAATTCAGCCTTATATACAGAGGGTGAAGTTATGTGGTTATATATCAACACCAAGCACTGGAAGTCCTTGGAAATCAGGAGAGTATAATTTTAGAATGAATGTAATGAAAATGCTAAGAGGAGATCCATTTTTCTCCTCTACCCCTAAGATGTGCTAAGAAATAATTGGTAGAATTTTACAAGTGTGGACGAGCACCTTATTCTGGAGTTATCCCCTTGAGGAGGATGAGGAACAGGGAGAGAAGAGCTGGTCTTGCAGCCTTGACCTCTCAGCATTTCCCAGACTGGGATTTCCATCTGTTCTCACATGTCCTCCTCAGAATGTCCTGTCTCACCACGTCTGAAACTGAGCTCATCATTTCCTGCTTCATTTCTCCTCCTCTGTCTCATATCCAGATTATTGGCACCATTAGTTCCCTGTTGCTCAGGCTCAAAGGACTGGCCATCCTTGCCTTCTCTTCCTCCACCCCTCCCGTCCAAAGAGGGGCTGGCTCCCATCAATTCTGCCTCCTGAGAGGTTCTCAGATCCGTCCTCTTTCCATCCCCACTACAAGGGTCATAACTGAAGCCTTCATCTTTCATTTGGGTTATTGTAATGACCTCCAGAGGGAGGATCTCTAGTCTGTCCACACTGTCCCCAGGTGCCTTTTCTCAAAGTACCTGAGAGAATGTATCTCTGCTTCCTCAGAGAACTTCCTTCCCTTAGCAGAATAAAGGACACACTTCAGAACACCAACAAGTCTTCTCTGCAAGCTGGCCCCATCTCCCCTTTTCACTTCTTAGCTTTGGTCACCTGAGCCCTCCTGCTCTTCTTCAAACTCTCACATTTTAATATCTCTGGGCATCCTATTTCCAAGGTCTGGAATGCCCTTCCCTTAACCCATATTTTTTTTAAAAAATACTATTTTAACAACTTTATTCTTTCTCCCTCAGCTCCCTTGGGATGTGGGCTCCTCCACACTTTGGTGGAGTCCTGGGTGGCCAACAGAGTCAGCCAGCTCATTCTTAAGAATTGAAAAGTCCTTTGATCATTTTTAGCTTCAAGAGTATTTTTATTTTAATAATTAATATATCTAAACCAATGCAGTGTTTGAGAAAAAAAATAAAAGGCCTCCAAATATATTCAAGGTTAAACTTTCCATCCTCTCTCCCAGCCCAGCCATGCCTGTTATGAAAGGTGTGTGTGTGTGTGTGTGTGTGTGTGTGTGTGTGTGTATCTACATTGGGTAGGGAGTGAGTGGGAAACGTTTCTCTTCCTCCTGCCCTACCATCCTGGCTGAAGTTTCCAGAAGACCCTCCAGGTCTGAATTGGGGATGGAGGAAAGATGGTGGCCAGAAAGGTCTAACATGACTGGTATTCATGGAATCGAGTGTTGAAAACTTCCAACTGTAGCAAGTTAGTAGATGAGCAAAGCTGACTCATTTTCCTGAAGTTCATTTGTGGGTTCTCTGAGGTCTGTACTGAGAATATTCAAATATACTCCTTGTGGTGCATCTGCTATGTTTACTTCAGCGGCTGCTCATGGTTCCTTCCTCAGCTCTTAGGAATTCAGGTTTAACTACCCACCTCTGGCCAAGGTCTTCATGCTTCTGTAGGCAGGTTTCTGGAACAGTATGTAGGAGGTGCTATGAAAGTCCCCTCCCTCCTGTGGCCCATGTCTGATCCATATGGACACACTCGTGCACCTCTGCCCCTGACATGGATGGAAGTATCTACCTCTTTGGAGTCAAGTAGCAGCTGCTTATTAGAGGATTCACATTAGCCACCGTCCCCACCACTCCCTTTGATATGCTTCATAGCCTGCTTTACTCATGTATGCTACCTCTCTGCCTCTGTAAAGGCTTTCTTTTTGGGTCTTGCTCTGCATTAGTCATTTTCAAATTGTTTCAAGCAAGATTTTTTTTTCTTAATAAAACAACAAAATCTTGTGCAAACTTCAATATATATAAAACACCTAAAAGCAGAGCTACTTTGGTTGAAGGCCAGAAAGTGTAGTCAGTGGCCCTTTATCCCCTCATGTTCACTTTGAGGAACCTCAAAGTTCTGCAGGATGTCACTTAAAAAGCCCTACCCTAGACTGTGGAGTCTGTCTAAACTCTGAGCCTATTGCCACCTGCAGATTCTGGCCTGACAATCTGCAACCATGTGTATATCCAGCAGGATGTCCAGGTCTGCCTGAGTCCCTTTGCCTGCCCTCAGCCCTGTCCAGCACACAGTGCTCTCTTTCCTCTGCTGAGTGGATAAATAGCCCTGTGTGTGCAGGTCTGTGTGGCCTTATGGCTGATGTGGTCAGTGAAGGACTTGCAAGGAGACATTTTTACAGAATGCTCCACCGCTATTTGTGTTTCCTCTAGCATTTTATAGAACTATTAGATTTCATTGTAACTTCAGTCTCTGTCTAATGAATTCAAACAAATGAGGCAAATATGAATTAAATACTCACATGAAGTGGAAATAGTTCAGGAGGAGGGCCCTTGGTCTGTATATACAATAGTCCCCATCCTCTTGTTCCCTAAATATTTGCAATTCTGTATGCCAAAGGGTGAGCGCATGAATGAAGAATGTGAGCTTGTGTTTAAGATGTTTTGAGATCCAGCCAACAGGAGGCCCTGCCTTTGGTTTGGCCTCAGACAGTGGGTATTTGTTTGTTCTGTACTTTACTTGTGCCTCTGTCTTCCTGAAGTCTTGTTTTAGGAATAAAGGTTGCTCTTTTGCTTGGTCTGACATTGTATGTGCCCCTGCTCAGAAGTTTGGAGGTTAGCTAAGCGGTCCTTCCTGTCCTCATCTTCCTCCCAATTTGGCTTAGAGGCTATGGAAGTGCAAAATTGTTTTCCACTTTGGAAAATGGGTTAGCGGTTTTTCATGAGCAGTCACCTACCTGACGAACATGTATTTACCCAAATGAAAAGATCACATCTATTCGAGGACCTGCACTCAGATGTTCACAGCAGCTTTATTTGTAATAGCTGTAAAATACAAATAATCTAAGTGTTCTTGTGTGAACAGATGAACAAATTGCATTATATCCGTACTGTGGAATACCACTCAGCAGTAAAAATGAACAAACTTCAGAAATATGCAAGAACATGGGATGAATCTCAAAACCATTTTGCTAAACCAAGAAGCTAGACACAAAAAACTCAACTCGATGTTGTGTAATTCCACTTTACATGCATTCTTAAAAAGAAGCAAAACTGTAGTGACAGAAGCAAACAGATGATGATTGTCAAGGATATGGGGAGGGGGTCGGGGGAGAGGGTTGACTGCAAAGGGGCATGAGGGATCATTTTAGGATGAAGTTTTGTCATGTTAGCTCTTACATTTAGGTCTGTGGTCCATTATGAGGTAAATTTTTTGTATGGTGGGAGGTAAGGATCAAGGTAGGTTTTTGTTTGTTGTTTTTGGCATATATATATGCCCAGTTTTTCCAGCACTGTTTGTGAAAAGATTCTCAATTCCTTTTTTAAATATTTTATTTATTTATTCAAAGAGAGAGAGAGAGAGGCAGAGACACAGGCAGAGGGAGATGCAGGCTCCATGCAGGGAGCCCAACGTGGGACTCAATCCTGGGTCTCCAGGATCACACCCCAGGCTGCAGGCGGCGCAACACCAGGGCTGCCCAAGATTCTCAATTCCTCATCAAATTCCTTTTGCACCTTTATTGAAAACCAATTGACCATAATATGTATGTGGGTTTTAATTATTTTTAAAATCACAGAATTTAAGTTTGTAATTTTAAAAATCTGAGTTTTTCTCCAGTTGCAGACTCTGCCCTTTCCATGGTGGATTCCTATTAGTAATAATAGTGATATTAACATTTATTTAGAAACTCCCATTGACCTGACACCACTCTGAAACTTTTACATGTAGCAACTAATATCATCCTCACAACTATACTGTGAAGTATGTTTTATTTGTCTCCATTTTACAGAGGAGGAAACTGAAACTCTGTAACATTCAATAATTTGTCTAAGTACCAAAGCTAAAATAGCAGAGCGGGGATTGGATTCCATGTGCTCAGGCTCTCATGCATTGCTTAAATTCCACACTATAACTGCCTCTCTCTCTCTCTTTCCAGCTCCTGACATATAATAAGTGCCCAACAAATTTTCATCAAATTAACATAATTATAAAACTGTATTTTGATTGTTTACTTGTTTATCGTTACAAAATGATAGTATGCTTTTTTGGGGGGAGGGGAAGCAAATGTGCCATTTATTAAAATTCTAAAATATTCAGTAAGGCTTACTCTTATGTCAAACAGTGTACCAAATGGGAGAAATATGAAGATTAAGAAATGGACAGTAATTAAACAGATGAACAAGTACATCGGCTTGAACTGGTAGATTCTGTTCCCCAGACGACTGACTTCACATGAAAAAACTTTCCATATGCTTTAGATCCTGAGTAAGAGTTCCTTTGCCTGCTTGCTGCATCTTCAACCTTCCAACCTTTTGTTTGATCACCCAAGCCTGGGGCTAATAAACCCTGCCCTCTGTACCTCTTAGGGTTACTGTGAGATCACAGTGATGCTGCCCATGAAAGAATTCAGTAAAATGTACAGAGCTAAGCAGATGTCAGAGACTGTTACCTTGACTTTAAACTTGTTCTAGGTGGTGTGAGGCCAAATGTGATCTGTGTATAGGCGTGGTTTGCAGCCATTGTCTTGGGGTGGCAGAGAGCAAATCTTGGGATGGCATGGAAGGAGACACAAGGATGGAGAGGAATCTGGCCTGGAAAGTGATCAATCCCATGCTGGCTGCCAGGGCCATGACAGTTTTCCAAACACGCCAGTTTGTGGCCTGAATAGACCTTCTTCCCACAGGTATGTACGAGATGAAGGTCTGTGTTTGCACAGATGTGCCTGGTTCTGCAGTGGACAAAGCTGGGCAGAGAAAAGTCCCCAAAGGAGACTTATTGAGACAATACTGGACAGAGACTTTAAAGTCCTTTGATTTGGGAGATGGGCATTAACTCTGTCAATACAGTAGGCTCTTGACTTATCTCTGGATTAGAAAAATGTAAAAAAAAGAAAAGAAAAATACATCTTAAGCCAAGAACACTCAGTGAGGAAATGACAGTCTCTTTAAACAAACAGTGTTGGGAAAACTGGACAATAACATGCATAACAGTGAAATTGGACTTGTATCACTCATATCACTCTTACATCACTCAGAAAAATTGACTCAGGATGGATTAAAGACCTCAACTTAAGACCCGATAGCATAAAAACTTCTAGAAGAAAACAAGCTCCTTGACATTGATGTTGGCAATAGTGGTTTCTGGATGTGACACAAGCAGCATAAGCAGCAAAAGGAAAAATGAACAAGCAGGACTATGTCAAACTAAAAAGCTTCTGCAAGAGCAGAAGAAACAAGCAATGAAATAAAAAGGAAGTCTGCAGAATGGTAGAAAATATTTGCAACCCATATATGTAATAAGGGGTGAATATTCAAAACAGATAACTCATTCAACTCAATAACAAGAAAGCAAATAATCCAATTAAAAATGGGCAGGGGTAGGGCACCTGCATGGCTCAGTGGTTGAGCGTCTGCCTATGGCTCAGGTCATGATCCTGGGGTCGTGGGATTGAGTCCCACATCAGGCTCCCCCACAAGGAGCCTGCTTCTCCCTCTGCCTGTGTCTCTGCCTCTCTCTGTGTATCTCATGAATAAATAAATCAAATTTAAAAAAATACAAATGGGCAGAGGAGCTGAATAGGTGTTTTCCCCAAGAACACATCCAAATGGCCAACAGGCACGTGAACAGATGCTCAGCATCATTCATCATCAGGGAAATGGATATCAAAACCACAATGAGATATCACCTCACACCTGTCAGAATGGCTATCATCAAAAAGACAAGAAACAAGTGTTGGTGAGGATGTAGATAAAAGGAAACCCTGGGCTCTGTTGGTGGGAAAGCAAATTGGTACAGCCACTATGGAAAAAAAATATGGAGATTGCTCAAAAAATAAAACTATACTGTAAGACCCAGAAATCCCACTTTGGGTATATATCCAAAGGAAATAAAAACAGGATTTTGAGAAGCTATCTACCCTCCCATGTTTCTTGCAGCATTATTTTACAATGGCCAAGACATGGAAGCCACCTGCATCTGTTCATGAATGAAGAGGATGTATATGTTATAGAATATTATTCAGCCATGCAAAAGAAGGAGATCCTGCCATTTGCAGCAGCATGGGTGACCTTGGGGCCATTACAATAAGTGAGATAAATCAGACCAGGGAGGACAAATACTGTGTGCCTTGCGCACTAATATGTGGAATCTAAAAAAGCTGAACTCATCGCAATAGAGAATGAAATAGTAGTTGCTGGCAGTGGGCAGGGGGGATTTTGAGGTGTTGGTCAAAGATACAAACTTGCAGGTAGAAGATGAATCAGTGTTGGGATTGTCGTGCACAGCATAGTGATTATAGTCATCAATATTGTATTATGTACCTCAACTTGTCAAGAGGATAGATTAAATGTTCTCACCACAAAAAAGAAAAGAGAAAAGAAATAATTGTGTGTTGTAGGAGAGGTGATAGCTGGCACTGTGGTGGTAATCACGTTGCAATACATAAATGTATCAAATCAATACACATACATCGGGATCCCTGGGTGGCGCAGCGGTTTGGCGCCTGCCTTTGGCCCAGGGCGCGATCCTGGAGACCCGGGATCGAATCCCACGTCGGGCTCCCGGTGCATGGAGCCTGCTTCTCCCTCTGCCTGTGTCTCTGCCTCTCTCTCTCTCTGTGACTATCATAAATAAATAAAAATTTAAAAAAAAAAAAAAAAAAAAAATACACATACACCTAAACTTACACAATGCTATATGTCAATTATATTTAATTAAAAGTATCCAAGTTAATCTGATTCCATAAACACCTATTGAATGCTCATAATGTGCCTGACATTGTACTGAGTACTGCAGGGGCCGTAAAGATGGACGAGACCCCAACCCTGTCGTCATGGAACAGGTGTGCCCCTGGTTGGTTAACTGAGGTGCAGAGGAACAGGATTCTAGAGCAGCGCAACCCATTGAAGTTTGTCCTCCCTGTCTCCATGGGCTCACTTGGTTTTGGCTTCACCTTGATCTTGATTTAAGCCTTGTGCTCTTCCTTGGGTCCCACAAGAAAACAACACGTTAGGTATGCATCAGAATTAGTAAGCCTGTGATGCTTTACTGAGGGTTTGTGAAGGCACCTAGAGGGACTATATTCTTCAGCCTTTAGAATTTCCCTAAAACATTCCTGTTTGATTAGTTTCCTCCCCAATCTCCATCCAGCCTCTGCTGGGAGGCCCATCCACCCTCTTCTTTTTTTTTCCCCTCGGAGAGATTCCTTCCTTTCCACTGAAACCCTGGGCTCCCCAGAGGGTTGGTTCTCCTCTTGCAACACGTTCATCAATACCAAGTGCCTTCTTTACTAAGAAGGAATTCTGAGGGCAGCACTTTCTTCTTTCTTTCTTTCTTTCTTTCTTTCTTTCTTTCTTTCTTTCTTTCTTTCTTTTTCTTTCTTTCTTTCTTTCTTTCTTAAGAGAAAAGAAAGAAAATGGTGTGGCACTTGTCTCTGCCTCTCTCTGTTTTTTCTTTTCTTTTCTTTTCTTTTCTTTCTTTCTTTCTTTCTTTCTTTCTTTCTTTCTTTCTTTCTTTCTTTCTTTCTTTCTTTTTCTTTCTTCTTTTTCTTTCTTCTCTTAAGAGACGAGAGAGAGAGGCAGAGACATAGGCAGAGGGAGAAGCAGGATCCCTGCAGGGATCCTGATGCAGAACTCCATCCCAGGACCCCAGGATCATGACCTGAGCTGAAGGCAGATGCTCAACCACTGAGCCACCCAGGAACCCCAAGAGCAGCACTTTCAAAATGATACACATATGTAGGATTTACTAGCTATTTTCCTATTGAGATAAAATACACAGAACATGAAATTCCCCCTTTCAGTCATTTTAAAGAGTACAATGCAGTGGCTTTTAGTATCTTCACCATGTTATGCAACTACCATTACTACCATTACTACATAATTCCAGAATATTTTCATCATCTCCCCTCCCCCCCCAAAGGAAAGCCTGTACACAATAAGCAATCATTCCTCATTTCCTCCTCTATGACTTGTTCTTCATACTTAACAAGACATCGGGGTGGGGGTGGCGCCTGAGTGGCTCAGGTCATGATCTCAGGGTCCTGAGATCGAGCCCCATGTTGGGCTCCCTGCCCAGCGGGGAGTCTGCTTCTCTCTCTGCCCCTCCCCATGACTCATGCTTGCTCAGACTCTTTCTCTCTTTCTGAAATAAATAACATTTTTTTTAAAAAAAGACATCAGAAAAATCCTTCCAGTTCTAAGGACTCAGTCTCTTAAGGGACTGCAGTATGATTTGGTAATATGCCTGTTGCGCAGTCAGGCAACCATTTCCCTGACACAGGGCACTGCCCCGTCTGTGCCCCTTCTAGCAGTGGCCGGTGGAGACCCAAGTTGGCATGTTCCCATGGCCTGCTGCGATTTGGTTTTAAAGGCTGAGTCACAAAGAAAAAGCGCTTTGTCAAAGGGTGTGCGTACTCTTCAACTTACTTATCAGCATATCACTTTTCCAAAAAGGTTTGTACATTTTTTTGTTCTTTTTTTGTTTTGTTTTTTATTTAAATTAAATTTGCCAACGTACAGTACAACACCTGGTGTTCATCCTGTCAAGTGCCCTCCTTAGTGCCTGTCACCCGGTCACCCTGGTTTGTTTGGAGTATCACAGGACATATTATTCCCTGCTCAGCATGACGTTGCACACCATTCATTCATGTAATTTCACCCACTTTTTGGTCTTTATGCAAAATCTTTTTTTTTTCACCAGTCTGAGCAGACTTCATCTTGGGATCAGAGTGTTGACGGGGGTATTGTTGAGTTCTGCTAGGGATCCTCCTCAGGGAAGGCAGTGAGCTGGGTTGGAAAGGCAGAGATGAGGTGACAGCATCCAAGCAGAAGAGAGTGTGTGAGGGAAGCCAGGCTGGGCGAAGGTGCTGGGCTTGTGCAGGGACCGGCGGTCAGTGGAGCTGGAGAAGGCATGTGAGTGATGGATCGGGCAGCTGTAGTGCAGTCGGTGCATTGTTCAGGGCATGCAGGCATGGCTGTTTTGGAGAGGGCTCTCATCCGTGAGGACATCTCCCTTGTCTCTTTTGCAGGTGTGGCAATGGAAAGGTTTAACAGGAGGAGCAGAGACACTGCTCCATGTATTAATCCCGCCTGAGCCCAATGTGTTGTGGGAGGGACTTCTGACCGGGCCATCCTCTGCTCTTGCTTCTCTCAATAAGCAAGGACCCAGTCCACTTCTCTCACGCCTCTCACAGAGGGGCTGTGGCCTTCATCGGGTTAAGAAAAGACGTCACTTTTAAATCGCATTAGAGATTGCTTTACAAAGTCATAAAAATGCACGGTCCTACCAACATTATATTACAGTTGCTAAAAATATCGCATGGTCATCGGTTAGCTCAGAGCAATAGATGTCCCACAGACTAATTTAACCATTGGCAGGAGGCCATGCAGTCTCCAGACAGGATCAGAATCAAGCTGGGGGCTGCTAAATATAGAAATATAAATTTGGGTTTGTTTAGAATCATTTGAAAACTGAAAGAACACATAAGCCAGTGTGCAAGCATGGTTGACTCTTCCAAAGGCATAGCTCGTGTGATTTCCCTTCATCAGCTTGTACCTGGGTCTGCCCTGCAGCCCCAACCCTGCTGTCAGCTCTTCAGTGGGAGTATTGGACAGGTTGTCCATGTCTGAAAGTCTTCGCAGGCTGTTGAGGTCACCTGGGCAGGAAAGAGGTTTCTCTCCTAGATACAATGCCATTCTCAGAGGTTTGCCATCAGGCCTCCTCTGGCCGATCGATGGCAGTGATGAGTTGCAGCAATCTTTCGATCCCTCAGGCTCTTGGACGTCGTGTCTTTGCCACTCTTCCATCCACACGTGGGAATGAATGAGTATCTGTGGCTTCCCCTTGAATTTCATCCAAGGCCAGGGGAACAAGGAGTCCCGAGGGCATGATTCCATGGAGGAAAAAGGCAACAAAGAAAAAATCCTTCTTTGTAGTCATTGTGTCCTGTATGTGCCTCTTGTTTGGTGTTGGTTGCGAGAAGGTACCTCAAGGCACAGACCCACTTACCCCAAGGAGCTGTGGGCAGGTAGGGATCCAAGCCAATGATGAAGAGATATGAAAAGAGAGCAGGGAGGCTCACTCATGTTACTATTGGGGATATCACCACAGGAAACCAGCACGGTTGAGTTATAGGGATCTTTGGGCACATGCCAGGACACCTGGCCAGTTTAACCAGTCCAAAGTGCTCATTAGGTGGCCAGCCAGGCTCTGAAAATCTGCCCTCTGGCTACCCTGCTCGCATGGTTCATGACACTCTCCTCCTTGCCACGATGCTTCTCTCACATCAGCCCCTTTGCAGTCTGCTGGACATGCCAGATCATCCTAACTCCAGGCCCCTGCCTTCCCGCCCTGACCTGGATGCTCTTCCAATCAGGGACTTCCATGGACTTCCTCTTTCCTCTTTTAGGGGTTAGTTCAAATATCACCCACTAAGAAGCCTTACTGTAACCACATCACAGGTAGCTTTTTTATAATTCCAGCCCCTCTGCCTGCTTCATCTCTTTCGATGTAACTTACTACCTATTTTTAAAAAGATTTTATTTATTTATTCATGAGAGACACACAGAGGCAGAGACATAGGCAGAGGGAGAAGCAGGCTCCCTGTGGGGAGCCTGATGTGGGACTCAGTCCCAGGACCCCAGGATCATGACCTGAGCCAAAGGCAGATGCTTAACCACTGAGCCATCCAGGTGCCCCAGCTTGTTACTACCTACTATATATCATATCAATCTTTGCTTATTATCTGCCTCCCCGCCCATGCACGCTGCATAAAGGGACTCAAACATCTATGAATAAACGATGACGATTGTGTTCATTCTCTATACCTGGAAAAAACTGAACCACAAATTAGACTTTTGCATGCAAATTCCTGCAGGAATTCACGCACTTGTTCTTTCAAGACATGATTTATTCTTCCTGTGTTATTGTAATCACACTTGTAGATGTGTAATTGCAGATTGAGACACAAGGTCTGAGGCAGGGCAATGTGGAGTGCAGGAGGAAGGCCACTGGAGAATGACACCCTTGAGATCAGGAGGGCTGGCCTAGGGAAGGGTAGGGAGAGAACATCCAGAGAAAACAGCGTGTACCCCATACTTTCTCATTGCTGCGACACACGCGCTCCCATTTCTGAATTTGGGATGAGTCTTAGCATGGAGGGCATCTTATGGTCACTTCTGGCCACGTGGTAGTCCTGACCTGGTGTCACTGCCCATGTGAGAATCACACTGTTGGCTTATGATGGTATGGAAGGACAGTTTGAGAGCCACTTTGAGAAAGGAATATAAATCTCAATCTTCCTCTGCAAACCTTCATTGACACCTGGCTCAACCAAGAAAGAACCTACATTGTAAATTGCAGGATGCATGTCCATAGCCACAAGAAAATCTCAGAGACCACTGAGAAAGAAACCTCATGTCACCAACACTCTCGAGGTCATGGAGGATGGACTATGTGAAGGAACGTGGACAGTGAGGACTTAGAATTGAAAAGAGATTCCTAAGTGCCACACTCTCAACATAAAGAGACTTTAGAAAGAGCATGATCAGTTAATGAATGAATGAATGGTTTTGTTTGTTTGTTTTTTTTTTTTTAGATTTTATTTATTCATGAGAGGCACACAGAGAGAGACAGAGACACAGGCAGAGGGAAAATCAGGCTCCCTGTGGTGAGCCCAGTGCAGGACTCAACCCCAGGACCCCAGGATCATGACCTGAACCAAAGGCAGATGCTTAACCATGGAGCCACCTAGGTTCCCCATGATCAGTTAATTTAGCACATAGTTTCCTTTTTATGTAGGTGCAAGAGCAATAAATGCTTTAGTTCTCTGTATACATAAGCCTTAAAAGAACTCTTTATTTTTTTTTCTTAAAGATTTATTTCTTAAACAAAGAGAGAGAGGGAAAGAGAAAATCCCAGATTCCCTACTGAACGTAGAACCCCCCCAAAGGACTTGATCCCATGACCCCCAAATCATGACCAGAGCCAAAATCAATTGTTGGATGCTTAGCCTTCTGAGCCACCCAGTCTCTCCAAGAACTCTTTTCTGGAGCACTTCTGAATGTTAAGAGAACATAGTGTCTAGAACGTAGATGCCTGAGTGGCTCAGTCGGTGAAGTATCTGCCTTCGGCTCAGGTCATGATCCTGGGGTCCTGGGATCAAGTCCCACACTGGGGGGTCCCTGCTCCATGGGGAGCCTGCTTCACCCTCTGCCTCTGCCTGCCACTCCCCCTGCTTGTCCGTACTCTCTATCTCTCTGTGCCAAATAAATAAAATCTAAAAGAGAGAGAAAGAGAGAGAGAGAACATAGTGTCAACCTTTTATGGGTAGGGGGTTTCTTTCTCAAAGCCCCGTACATCTGAGAATGGGTGAGATCTTGGATTGGACGCAGTGGAGGAAACTGAGCATGGCTATGGGAGTGGAGAACAGTGCCAGGTGATGGGGACAAGTGGTGAGGGGCACCCGGTGTGGTAGGGGAATGGGGGGGTGGGGGCTCCGGCAGGTGTATTCCGGGAAAGGATGGTGCCTCGGGGAGGAACTGCCCAGCTGTTCTCTGCTGCACTAGTGTGGCCTGTCCCCCAAACAGCCCTTGGTGGAAGTTAAATGTAGGAATTAATTTACTACTGACATCGAGGAAAAACACATGGCACGCAGACACAAAACTCACTCTCCAAATGACCCCAAATAAATAAACAGAAGGTCCTAGGCACCCCTTAGGGATTACATAGGGAAGAGGAAGAGAAGGGTGAGGGAACGTCTGTGGATGGGATTGGGGTGAGGAGGGGAGCCGTCTGTGCAGATCCCGGTTAGCTGTCCCTCCAGGTCATTCAGCATTTGCTAGCAGTAAGTGGAATTGCCCCAGTTTGTTTTCTCATGAAAATGTCAGCTTGAGCGCTTAGAGGGAGTAATTCTTTCCTTAGGGCCCTGAAAAAAAAAAAAAAAAAAAAAAAGCAGCCCTTTTTATTTTGTTGCCCTCGGGATGAAAGAGGTTTTTGCTCTTGTTCCATGTTTCCAGTTTGCTGGTCTTCTTCAGATTTGCTTACGCAGAGGCCGGTATAAATTTCCAGGTGGAAGAGACGAGTTGCTGACATGTTTGTTTGGTCTGAGCCAGAGCTGTCAGCCTGGCCTGCCCGGGCCTCAGAGCGATGGGCTCTTGACTTCCCCGGGCCTGTTCCCCAGGTGAGACCTGCCCCCCCCCCCCCCCCCCCCCCCCCCCCCGCCGCAATGCTGCTTTCTTTGCAAGACATTTTAATAGGATGGGGCATAAAAGGGATAGGGCTACATAATTCTTGTTAATTAATGTGCTGGTCAGTTACCTCGTGTTGATTACTCACTGACACAGACAGCTGTCAGATTTTGTTTGGGCTCAAGCCTGAAAATGACTTGTGGCTCTTGTTGGAGTGCTTCGTTTGCTGCGTCCTCCTCCCTCCCCTCCTCTCCCTGCTCCTCCTCTCTGCTCCCCCTCCCTTTTCCCTCCTCCCCTTTCTCCTCCCCCTCCTCCCTGTCTCTCCTCTCCCTTTTCACTCTTTCTCCCCATCCTCCTTTCTCTCCTCCCTCCTCCCCCTCCCCATTCTCACCCCCCACCTCCCTCCCCCCCATCCTCCTTACATTCTTTTTACTAAAGAGTAGAGCAGAGACCACTGTTTGGTTGTCTGGCTCCTGAGAGACTCATCAGCTATCACCGCTGGAGAGGATGTCAGAAATCATAGAAACAGGGTTTTCATCCTGCTCTGAGGAGTCTGAGGGGTTGCCGGGGCCAGTCTATGGGAAGGGATGAAAGCCTGGAGGGCAGAGCTTTCACCCCAGCCCCTCCCATGCAGCTACAGAGGTTGGTCCTCTTCTCCCTCCTGTGCCAGCCATCTCTGTCTCCAGGTGTGAGGAGAGAAAGGTTTGAGTCTCGGGGAAAGTCTGCATCAGGCTTCTCACTTACATCTGGGGGGCGCTGAGGTTCCAAGAGGTCAAGCTGTTTGCCTGGGGTTGCCCAGCTTCTTGGTAAGGGGGGTTGGGCGGGAGCCTTGCCCTTTCCCTGTGGCCTGGCTCTTCGTAGAGCCAAGCAGGGAGCTGCCCTGAGAGGCCTCGAGGAAGTGGGAAGTACTGTGCTTCCGTCTCCGGTATGTGAAGCAAGATGGGTGTTTTGAAATACCTCTTGGGCCACAGAAAATGGTATTTCCCTGTGGTCACAAAGAATAGCTGTGCAACCGTGGCCTGGCCCGTGGTCTCCCTTACAACTGGGTGAGAGCACATAGTGTCTGGACTCTGTGGTGTGGGACGGAGCCACTTCCTAGTTTCACTATACATAAAGGTTTCTCTCTCCCTTTTTCTTGTTTATTATCACTTGGAGTGGGTTTCTGCAGTGGGGGATGAGGGGGTGGTAAGTTCTGGAAAGATGCACCAATTCTACGATATTTCCAAGCAGTGTGAATTTAATATTCAGGTTGGAATCTTACTTAGGTTAATTGACCTAGAAAAACATTTCTAAAAAAATTATCAAATGTAAATAAAACCATTCTACATGTTTTTTTTTTTTTTAACATTGCCTTTGTGGTTGTAATTAAAACAGTTTTTTTTTTTTTTGAGAGATAATACAGGATAGTATTGTGATAAGAGGATGGAAACCAAGCTCTGCTCCGTGCTAGCTGTGCGACGTCGGGCAAGTAAGTCACTTACCCTCTCTGTGCCTGGGATCTCCTCCTCTGTAAAATAGTGATGATAACCATACCTTACATATGGGGTCGCTGTGCAGATCACATGCGTTGCTATATAAAGCCTTACAACAGGGCCCAGGGCAGGATGCATTGTGATTTATGGATCTGAGCATGGGTATCTGTCAATGGTTCTAGAAAATTCTTGGTTTACGTTGCTTTAAATATTATCTCTTCTCCATTCAATGGGGCCTTCTCAGGACTCATAGTACATCTTTTTTTTAATTTTTAATTTTTTTCTAGATTTTATTTATTTATTCATGAGAGTCACAGAGAGAGAGAGAGAGAGGCAGAGACACAGGCAGAGGGAGAAGCAGGCTCCTTGTAGGGAGCCCGATGCGGGACTCGATCCCAGGACCCCAGGATCACAACCTGAGCTGAAGGCAGATGCTCAAACACTGAGCCCTCAGGTGCCCCATAGCACATCTTTTATATTTCCATCTCTTTGTCTCTGGAGGGTCCCCTGAATAATTTCCTTGGTTCTACCCTTCAGTTCACTGAGCTTCTAATGTACTCTGTCTTGGTGCTTTGTGATGATTTGTGGAGACAAGCAGTGGTGCACAGTAATCCATCCTCTTCTTCTGTGTCAATAGTCTCCCAGATGGACACACGGCCCTTCAGCTATATGACCGTTCCCTCGCTCCTCTGTCATTGGATGTAGCCACGGGACTAAGTCTTCAGTGGATGTGAGTGGAGGCGGTATGCACCATGGGACACACTTTTTCTCCTTCCTGACAGCTGGGATAATGTTGTTCATTATCTGTGGGACACAGCAGGTGCATAAACTGTCACCGCTTTGCGATGGGATTAGTTAAAATATAGAAAAGCATTTAGATGTTTATATCAATTCAGTCCCCTAATGCTATACCTGAGCATTCTGGCAATAATTCGTCTTCTTCTTCTCCCTCCTCCATGCTCTTCCTTCTTCCTCCTCCCTCCTCCTCCTTCCTCCCTGCCTCCTTCCTCCCTGTTCCCCCCTCCTTCCTCCTTTCTTCCTCCTCCTCCCTCTTCCTCCTTCATCCCTCCTCCCTCCTTCCTCCCCCTCCTCCCCCTCCTTCCTCACCCCTCCTTTCTCCTTCTCCTGCTCCTTCCTACCCCTCCTCCTCCCTCCTCCTCCTTCCTCACCCCTCCTTTCTCCTTCTCCTGCTCCTTCCTACCCCTCCTCCTCCCTCCTCCTCCTTCCTCACCCCTCCTCTTCCTTCCTCCACCTCTTCCCTCACCCTCCTTCCTGCTCCTTCCTCACTCCTCCTTCCTCCTTTCCCTCCTCCTCCCTTCTCTTCCTTCCTTCTCCCTTCTCTTCCTTCCTTCTCCCTCATCCCTTCTTCTCCCCCCTCCTTCCTCCCTCCTCCTTCCTCCTTCTGCTCCTCCTTTTCCTCCCTCTCCTTTTTTTTATGTTTTACAAAAGTAATGGTTCAAAAAGAGTTGGGGGGGAAAAACTGTCCTGTCACCTGCGCCTGTGGTCAGATGAAGTTAATGTCCTAGGGGATGGGCTGAGCAACAGAAAGGAAGGAACCTATATCCCTGAATGACTACCTGGAATAGAACTGCCTGCCAACCTGGAGCGCTCACACCAGACCATTACGCAAGAGGGAAATAAAGCACCATCTCTTTTAACCTACAGAATTATTGTCAGATCTCTTCCTGTGATGGTCAAGCCAAATCTCTGTGGTTGGTTATTTTTTTTAATAGATTCTCATTCCTTGATCATATTTGCAAGCCTCTGTTGTTTTTAAATCTTGCAACATTTGTTAAAATAAAGTCTTGTTTAAGTACCAAGATAGAACAGATAGAAACTTTCAAACAGAGGTGACAAATCACCATATGCAGATATTCATCAGGAATTTCTGAGAACTTGTTCTGCAACATTTAGATGCTTTTAATTACTTTGAGAGTATAAAAGGATTAAGAGAGCAGAGGAGCAAAGATTTTAGGGAGAAAGACCTCTTTAGGAAAATCGAATATTGAAAGCTCTATCCTGTCTCGCACTGAAGCACTTGGGTATCAGAGTTGCTGAAGGGCCAGAGTAAAGCCTGCCCTGTGGGGGCAGCAGATATTTGGGTCGATTTGGTTAATTACTTTAAAAGCTGGTTGCAAATATCTTGATTTTGTTTCTCTCTCCTTTAGCTGCCTGAGATGGAGCATTCATAGAAGTAGCATGCGTTCATTTTTCAGGGCTTCTGTAACAGAATACTGTAAGCTGGTGCCTTGAAATGACAGAAATGTATTATGTCACAGTTCTGGAGTCCAGGAGCTCAAATTCAGGATGGCAGCAGGGCCGTGATCCCTCTGAAGCCTCAGGCAAAGGGTCCTCCTTGTCTCTTCCAGCATCTGGGGGGTCTCAAGCTTCCCTGGACATGGGGGAAGTATCACTCCGAGCTCTGCCTATGTCTTCACGTGGCTGTATATATACAGCCCTGTGTCTGTGTCTTTATATATTGTTCTCCATGTGAGTCCAGATCCAAACGCCCCTTTTTATTATTAATTTTTAATTTTATTTAAATTCAATTTGCCAACAGATAGTATAACAGCCAGTGCTCATCCCACAGCCCTCCTCTGTGCCCGTCCCCCAGGTACCCCATCCCCCAGCCCACCTACCCTTCTGCAACCCTTTGTTTGTTTCCCAGAGTTAGGAGTCTCTCATGGTTTGTCTCCCTCTCTAATTTTTCCTTTCTCAGTTTCCCTCCTTTCCCTTATAATCCCTTTCACTATATCTCATATTCCACATATGAGTGAAACCATATGATAATTTTCTTTCTCTGATTGACTTATTTCACTCAGCATAATATCTTCCAGTTCCATCTGTGTAGATGTAAATGGTAGGTATCTGTCCTTTCTGATGGCTGAGTAATATTCCATTGTGTATATAGACCACATCTTCTCTATCCATTCATCCGTCAAAGGACATCTGGCTCCTCCCACAGTTTGGCTATTGTGGACATTGTTGCTGTGAACATTGTGGTGCAGGTGCCTCTTCAGATCACTATGTCTGTATCTTTGGGGTAAATACCCAGTAGTTCAATTGCTGGGTTGTAGGGTAGCTCTATTTTTAACTTCTTGAAGACCCTCCATACTGTTTTCTAGAGTGGGTCCACAGCTTGCATTCCCACCAACAGTGCAAGAGGATTCCCCTTTCTCCCCATCCTTGCCAACATTTGTTTCCTTTCTTGTTAATTTTAGCCATTCTCACTGGTGTAAAAGGATATCTCATTGTGCAAACTCCTATGTTCTTATAAGGACCCCAGTCCTGCCGGATTATAGGCCCACTATTCTCCAGACTGACCTCATCTTCACCGGTTACACCTGCAACAACCCTATTTCCAGGTAAAGTCATGCAGTGTATTGGGGGTTAAGACTTCAAAATATCTTTTGGTGGGGGGGGGCACAACTCAACCTGTAACATAGGGAGACATGGTAAAGGACTTGGGGAGTCACAAACAGATGAGAAATTCATCTCTCAGCTTCTGCTTCCTGCAACTCCTACCTCAGTCTAGGTCCTTACTGTTTCATCAGAGTTATGATATAAACTTCCTTCTCCAAAGACTCTTGATCCTCCAGCCTTGTCCCTTATTCTGTGCCCCATCACTGAGGACTGCCTCCCACTCCCTCACCCCCATATTGTGTCTCTGGTCCCCAGGGGCAATCCTGCTTACCTCCCCTCCCAGCCCCACACCTTGGCTGGGCACACAGACAAGTCACAGCCCTGACCCTCCTTCCTCTCCCAACAGGATACATATCCTGCCTCTTGGCTTCTTTCCCAGCACATAGTGAGCCTCACATGTCCAGAAGTCTTGCCCTCTAGTGCCCTTCCTCCCTGACCTCTCTGATCAAACCATCTGTCGGACGCTGGGCCCCCGCCACCCGCTTGAGGCCCACTTCCATGTCTTGGAGCTTGTGATCTCCAAGGACACTGCAGGAGTGAGAGCGTTCTCGCTGTGGATCTTGAGACCATTGATGATTTTCCGTCAGGGCTAGTATGGCAATGATATGCACCCGCCAAAGCACAGGGAGCTGTGCTCATAGAGGGGAAAGGTAGAACCATTGGAGGAACATCTCATGCTAGAAAATATCTGTGTGGAATGTCTGAGATTCCACTGGGGACCAGAGTTTAGACTTCCTGCCAAATTAATCCTTTGTGTTTCTACAAAGTCACTAGTAGAATATGTGCCCAGTGTGTTAGAGAAAAACTATGTCAAGCTTTTAGCTCAGGTTAACCCAGGAGCACAGATTAACTTCCTTACAATGGTATTGCCCAGAGAAGATGTCTCCCAGAGGAGGAAGGCGTATATTAGGATGGTGAGGTTGAGAGCTTTGGGCCAGGTGTTGGGGAGACCTCACTTCATTTCAGGTTTCTCATCTGCAATATGAAAAGGTGAGCCTGTTCATGAAGCCCTTTTAGCCCTAACATTCTAATTATAAAAAAAAAATAAAAACTTTTATTTTTTATTTTTAAAGCATAAATAACAGTTTTTAACAGCACTATAAAATCATAGGCAGAGGGAGAAACAGGCTCCCTCGGGGAACTGGATGTGAGATTTGATCCCAGGACCCTGGGATCATGCCCTGAGCCAAAGGCTCCACCACTGAACTACCCAGGTACCCCTAAAATCAAAACGTTTTATTTTTTTGATTTTTAGATTTTATTTTTCATGAGAGACAGAGAGATAGAGGTAGAGATACAGGCTGAGGGAGAAGCAGGCTCCCTGCAGGGAACCTGATGTGGGACCGGATCACAGGAGCCCAGAATCACAGCCTGAGCTGAAGGCAGATCTGAGACACCCAGGTGCCCCTAAATCAAAACCTTTTAAAGTGCACTACACCGCAAACCTTTTAAATGTCTGTACCTCAATTCAATATTTATACACTTTTGTTGCCAGAGAAAAATCCAGTGATTTTTTTTTTATCTATCCCAATACTCCAAATCCAGGACAGAAACATATCTACAAATTAGTTATGGAAAATTAAAAAAATAAAACTATATGAACCTGGAAAACTTAAAATCCTCAGACTTGATAAAATTCACATTTTCATTCCCCCCCCCCCCCAAACACACAGGCAGTCTAAAAATTGTTCCATCTGAACACATTGTCCAGATGGGTCTTGATCCATCCCTCTTGTGGAGCAGCGTGGCCAAAAGTTTCTCTCCCCCCACCCCACTAAATCAAAATCAACTTTGTTAATGCTTTAAAGGTGAAAGCGTTTCTGAATACTGCAAAAGCCATTCCTACCTGAGACTGCCTTTCTCTTTTGCCCTAATGAACTTACAGTTCAAATCTGGGAAAAGTTCTTTGAAGATTGTGCATCATTGTAGGTCTCTATGGATAGGGCCATTCAAAGTAGGTTTTTTTTTTTTAATAAGATTTTATTTATTTATTCATGAGAGACACAAAGAGAGAGGCAGAGACATAGGCATAAGGAGAGGCAGGCTCCCTGTGGGAAGCCCAATTCCAGACTCAATTCCAGGGCCCCAGGATCACTCCCTGAGCTGAAGGCAGATGCTCAACTGCTGAGCCACCCAAGCATCCCCAAAGTAGTTTTCGTAACACTAGTTTAGGTGCGTTTGGAGGTCTCTCAAAATCAGTTCTTTGCTTTAAAAAAAAGAAGAAATTATACTACTGAAGATAAAATATGTGTATGCATAGACTCTTAATTTGGCCAGGAATCTGTACAGCCAATTGGGTAACCAGAGGTACAGTGGTGTAGTCAGGAGGCAGGTGGCGTTGGCAGGTTGCTGTGGATGTTCACTGCTTATGCGTTTGGCATCCATTTCTCTTCCTCTCCCTGCCAGTCAGCAGCCCCCGTGGCCCTTTGGGAAACCCTGCACTTGTTGCTGCAGGGCTGGGCCCCCTCTTGGAATTAGCAAGTCTAGGAAACCCCGCCCCCTCCCTCCACCGATTGGCCAATCGCTTTCCTCCGGCCACAGGGATTGGTTCAGAGTGCAAGCACCTGTCCTTTTGGGGGGACCGGGTCCTCTGTGGAAGTGAAGGAGGAAGCACGAAGCCTCCATTGCCCCGGCTGGCAGCCGCTTTACCATCATGAGGGAAGCACACCTGAGGATAAAGGTGAGGTGCACCAAAATGAAAAAAAAAAATATATGAGTGTGTGTGGAGGAATCTAATGGGGAGAATGGAAACAGGGAAAAACAGTAAATATAAATACGTGAATGAGGTTAGCATGCAAGGGAATTAAGTAGGGTCAGGCGATGGGCATGATGGGGAACCGTCTTGGATAACCTAAGCAGAAGCCCACGGACGCGTTAACTTCTTGGGATGTGACCCTGTGCACCTGCTGCCCTCACAGCCCTCCCGGCCTCAGAGACCGCAGCCCCTGTGCGGTGTCTTACATCCATGGACCAATGGTCAGGCTTCTGCAGTTGACCACAGGGGGCATCCCGACAAGAAACAGAGGCTTCCCAACTCACCCTTAGCCGGTGTCTGCTTGGAAGGAGGGAAAAGAGACTTTCACCTTACAGCTTCCCCGCCTCGCAGCCTTGCCAAGGAATGTGGTCTGGGAGAGAAGAATTTCCACAGCTGTGTGCGGGGTGGTGCTGCGAGGGCCAGGACAGCGCGGGTGTTGTTAGCCTGTGTGGAAGACCTGGCCTTTGCAAACAGGTCAAGGAAACTTAAGGAGAAAAAATAACGAAAGAGATGAAGGCAATGGTGGGAATGGTGGGCAAAACAAACAAACAAAAAAACATGAACAGAATTTGGACTATTTCTCCTTGAGGAGAGGATTCCAAAAGCAGACGACTCACTTAGTAGCTTGATTTGGGGGAAGAAGACCCTCTCTCCTCTGGGCTTCCATTTGCTCCTCTGAGACATGAAGGAGATGAACTATACAATCCATATGGGGACTTCGAGCCCTAAACTCTGTGATTCTGGGCATGACTTTTACATGTAGGAAAAATGTTTATGCATAAGGAGGTGGTGGCTGTTTTTCAATTCCATTGCAGCAAGAGAAGAAAATAAGAGATCTGAGGTGAAATGTCTTTTTTTTTTTTTTTTTTTAAGGTTTTCTTTATTTGACAGAGAGAGAGAGAGAGCACAAGCAGTGAGCAGGGAGCCTGGACCCGATCTCAGGACTCAGATCACAACCTGAATCAAAGGCAGACACTTAACCAACTGAGCCACCCAGGCACTCCTGAGGTGAAGAGTCTTGACCTTGAGAGCTGTTTTAACCTGAGGAGAGCAAAATGGAGATTAGGAAATCTCAATTCCTGCAAATATATAAAGAAATAACATATTGTTAGTTTTCTGGAATGGGATAGTCCCCAGAAGCTGCTCCCTAAAAAGATGAATTTGAATTGCGTGGCAATTAATATGTTGAAATCTAACCACTGGGTTCTAAGTTCTTAAGGAGGGTTCTTGTGGGCAGCCCGGGTGGCTCAGCGGTTTAGCGCTGCCTTCAGCCCAGGGCCTGATCCTGGAGACCTGGCATCGAGTTCCGCGTCAGGCTCCTTGCATGGAGCCTGCTTCTCCCTCTGCCTGTGTCTCTGCCTCTCTCTCTTTCTCTCTGTGTCTCTCATGTATAAATAAATAAAATATTTTTTTTTTAAAAAAGAGAAAGACTCTTGCATGCCAACAGAGAGGTCTGGGGTGACTTCTGACTTGTTGGCTGTGCATTTTCAGCTCCATGAATCCTTCATAAAGAGGAGGTGCTCTCTGAGCTAAGCAGTGGGGTTTCTGATGCTGAGATGGACAAAGAGCAAAATTTGGGAGAATCAGGTTTTTTGTTATTGTTGTTTTTTTAAATTAAAACAATGCTCTAAATTGAAAGAAGGTGGTAGGGAGTATAATGACCTTCCCCCCTCAATATGTCCAAGTCCTAGTCTCAGGAGTGTGTGAATATGTTAATTCCTGGGGCTTAGAGATTTTTGCAGCTGAGATTAAGGATGTTGAGCTACATTTATTTTGGATTACTCAAATATGCCTGATGTAATCACAGGGGTCCTTAGAGATGGAAGAAGAGTGAGAGGCAGGAAGGCCAGAAAAAATGTGACAACAGAAACAGAGGTTGGGGATGTTTTAACTTCTGGAAGGGACTTTAGCCAAGGACTTCAGAACCCTCTAGAACCAGGAAGGGACAAGGAAACACATTCTCCCCTAAAGCCCCTGGAGGTCGCATGGCACTGCTGACGCTTTTATTTTGGTCCAAGGAAACCCATTTTGGACTTCTGACTTCTGCAACCATAAGATAGTACATTCTGGTTGTTTTGAGCCACAGAGCCCAAGTCATTGGTTACAGCAGCAACTAGACGCTAAGACAAAGAAGACAGAATGGATTGATGCAGAAAAAAAAATGACTTTGGGAACAGAAAACACAGAGCTGGGCTGGTGATGGGGACTTGTGTGCTGGTGGACATTCTGCACTGGGATGCTGATCTGGAAGCCCGGAGGACGTGGGGACACAATGGTGCCAGGGAAGGGAGGAGGTGATGTGCCCAAGGATAGCCAGCTGGAACCTTTCCTCCTTCCTGGGTGTCTCAGCTTGCAGGGCCCTGGAAGCAGAGCCTGGGTTCAAGGCTTATGTGTGAGTCATCAGTGTGACAGTCGGGGGATGGGCCACAGTCATGGGGAAGCAGAGAGGAGTGAGAGGCGGGGCCAGGACGTGTTCCTGGGGTAGCCACTATTCTAGGACAGGTGGCAGGGGCGGCAGGCCCTGCCAGGGGTGTTCAGGCTTTTGGCCTGTGCCCAGCGACCACCTCCTGCTCATTGGATTCATTTGTATTAACTAGCTGCTCCTTCTGTATGCAAGTCATATTCCGTGGCAGTCACTCACCACCTGTAGGTAGCTCATGTGGTATTTCCAAGATTCCAAACATTTTTTTCTCCCTCATTGAAATTTCCGATATTTTCTTCTCTTTGCTTTTTAACGCATTGAAGTGCTTATCCTATGATGATACGAGTCTAGGAGTGGAGACATACCTCCTGAAAGAAAAATAGCTCCGAGGGGGATAATGCATTCGGGGTGGTGGTGGTGGGGGACATCCGTGTCTGATGGCCTAGGGGTGTAAATCAGGCGGGACTCCATGGAGAATGACACAGATCCCGGTCAGAGAGAGCTGCTGCAGAGTGATGTCTGGGGTGCATTTGCACAGCGAAAATGGCATTCCTGGTCACAGTGAACCTCTTTGTTTTTAATAGCTGCTATGTTCCTACTCACGCGGAGCCTGTGTCTCCAGAGCTCAGAGCAACGGGTCATATTTGGCCAGGACTGGAGAGAGAAGGGGAGGAAGAATCCACTGGCAGATATGGGACATAGTGCACATTTGGGTTTTGGCTTCCACATTCAAGTGGCTGTGCCAGGAGGACCCAATTTTCCTGTGGCCATTGGCCTTCCTGACTCTTAGCTTCCACCTGTGCTTGGGCTCAGGTGGTCGGCCCCCCAGCCCACGGGGACAGAATCCGTCCTATCCTTCTCGATGGAGTGATGGCTCCTTCCATCCTTCCTGTCTTCCCCTTCCACTCCTGGGCCCGGCCTCCCGGGATTGCCCATCCTGTGCTCCCCACAGGTGTCTTCCAAGAGCCCCCATCACCACTTGCCTGTCTTTTTGTCATGTTTTGAGGGTGAAAAGCTGCTCTTTGC
The DNA here is from genome assembly GCF_011100685.1 of Canis lupus familiaris. Lineage (NCBI taxonomy): Eukaryota > Metazoa > Chordata > Mammalia > Carnivora > Canidae > Canis > Canis lupus. The sequence goes on from NC_049226.1 coordinate 36,499,863, forward strand.
TTTCCAAAACAGCACCTCCATCACTGTGAGTGCTTCCTTCTTCCCCTCCTTTTTTTTTTTTTTTTTTTTTTTTTTTTTTTTTGTGGGTGGAGCTGGGTATTTGTATTCAGTTACTCATTCATTAAACAGCATTGAGTTAACAATTATCGAGTGCCATCTTGGTGCCATACACTGTTCAAGGCACTGGGGACATAGTGATGACAAGACAGACCAACTCCCTCCCAGCGGAAGTTATGTTCCAGTTGAGGAGTGAAGACAGACAGTCAATAAGCAATAATATAAAATCAATTACCAGAGTAAGATCAGAGAGTGGAGCATGCTACGGATGAAACTACGGGATGAGATGGAGAGAGACTCAGGGTGTTTTGGTGCCTTAATATAGATGCTTCTGGACGGCTCACCGAGGAGGCCACTGATACTCAGAGGACTAGAGGTGACCGTTCTGAACTATCTGGGCAGAGTGTTCAAGGCCAAGGGAGCTGCAAGGCCAGTTGTTCCTGGGCAGCAATGCATTTGGCATATTCCAGGAATGGAAAACAAGACCACTGCGGCTGGAGGGATAAACTGGGTGCACAAAACTCACCCAGAGTGGGGAAAAAAAGAAATGATAGAAATAGAATGCTCTCTGTAGGGTGTGGGCCTCTTGGGAGAATGTCATTTGCTTTCACGGCCACGATTTGCTAATGCGGAAAGCAGGCACCCTGCCTGCCGTCCACTGACCTACGTGTGCATTCTGAAGGAGCTACAGGCTGGTTCCCCTCATTCTCCCCCACCAATCTCCTCCTGTTTCCAGGGTGTGCCGAGATCCCTGAGCAGGTGGGACCCATAGTGTGCTCCATCCTGCTCTCCCCAGCACTCGGAGAAGCCCGTTTCTTCTCTCCCGTGCAGGAGGGGCATGGACTGTGGGTGGGGGTGAAGGGGGGAGCGGTTCCTGCTTCATTGTGTCCATTGCACCCTCTGGGAGGGTGTCATGAGGATGCACTAGGGTGCCACAGCGTCCAATGCACAGGGCATGCTCAGCAAATGTCCCCATGAGGGGCGGGCAGAAACCAGACATGGTGCCATCCCCACCTGGCTTTTGAATGAAAGTAACACAATTCTCTCGTGATGAAATCTAATCGCACAGGAAACAATGGGTAAGTATGAGGACTTTCAAACCTGGGGCCTGGCTTCTGCTCACACTGAGAAAATGGAAAATCCTGTCCTTATCAGACTCCCAGAATAGCTCGCTCCTCCCAGCTCAGCTCTCAGGGTTAATCTCAGCCCCAAGGTGGGCCTCCTCCTTTGGGGCGGTGTGTGTGTGTGTGGGCTCTCTGTGCTTCCTTATCAGAGGGAGAGCATTGCTCTGCTCCACTGGCCAACCTCAGTGGCTCCTCCTCTAAGCCAGGGGATGCACTTGGGCCTGGAAGACCCAAGGAAGGTGATGCAGGTGTCCATGGCTATTTAACACACACACACACACACACACACGCACACGCACACGCACACACACACACACGGGCCCTGTGCTGGACTCTGCATTCTGCTTCCTGGGGGGAATAATGCTTTCCAACGCACCCTCTTCTCCTAGCAAGGAGGACCTTGTAGGATGTGAAGAGTCGAGTGTTTTCTCGCCTCTAGTTGGATTTTAAGAAGTTAAAATTATTTCGGTGGAAAGCAGTTGCCCAGAGCCAGCGTGCTTCTGACAGCCCACTCTGCCCCACTGTTGTCCTTGGGAAGTACCTGCTGGGCACCTCCTCCCTGGCTCAGCTGCCAAGCTGTGCCCCAAGTACCTGTGGTCTTGTCCCGACTACCCTGTTGTGAATGCTTCTTGCATGTGGCCATTTGCCTGTACAGATGTCAGCTGCCACGTGTGGTCACATATTCAAGGCATTACTTGTCCTGTAGGGAAGTGAGCAGAAATGAGGTGGAATGGGTTCAGCCCTTGACATAGAATCTGAACATCCAGTTGGGAGTTGTGGCTGTGCCACTTTCTAGCCACATTTCTTTGAAATGGACAGAAGACCTGGTCAACCTCACTGCTGAATCCAGGCTGTAGTGAACATCACGGTCCCATAATGGCCTTCATCCTTTCATCTTCATGTAAAAAGTCATTTACACCAAAGAAGAATTTAGATCATCTCAGCTGTGTGTATCTGGTTTTCTGCATTTGCAAAACAAAACAAAAACAAAACAAAACAAAACAAAAAACAAGCAAGCCAGCCAGCCTTTTGGGACATACTTATACTAAATATCCATTCACCGTTTATCTGAAGTTCTAATTGAACAGGGCATCTTGCATTTACATTTGCTAAACCTGGCAACCCTACAGGAGAAGAAATTCACTGCATGTTTATTTATATCTATCAAACTGAATGATGGATGCATAGACTGGTCCTGGGTCCCCATTTAGAGGCAGAGTCTGAGTGTTTTCTGGGAGTTCTTAGGAAGACTGTACTATATCTGCTGTCGTGCCAAATCTCGATGTGAAACCAGAACAATTCAATCAGTCCTTCACAGTCTAGATGTTTGCACCGGGTAGACAAAATATCGAGATGTTTGGCAGGATCGCTCAATTGTCCTTTGGAAGTCTGGCATCCTACATCTATAGCTTGTGAGTTTGTCCTGTGCTGGGACAGTATCTGTAAACTCAGTTCTCTGATCTCCGATGACCCCATGTCCCCTCTCCCCTCCTTTTCCAATGGGGCCTGGGACATGCTACTAGAATTTTCAAGGATTCGGCTGAGGTCTGGACATGCTTTGCATTTTGTTCATTTTTTTGGCCCACGTCGTGCATGTAAGTACAGTTGTTTTACTTCAGTCTGCTGATAAAGCTCAGACTTCTGCAGACTCCTTTTTTCTTCATTCCTATTATGCAGGAAACCCAGCAAGAGAGTCAAGATTTTTTGTTCTCCCCCAGAGCACAATGAACTGACATAAATCCTGTGCATGTAATAACACTCTGACCCCGTTAAGAAGACGAATGGGGAACAGTGACTTCAAACAGCATTGGGAGCCCCTTGCACCTTAGAGGTTCTTCTGAGAAAAGGCATATCCATTGATTCATTAGTCATTCATTCATTCAACCAGCTTTATGGATCCCTGAGCCACATGGGAGAGAGGATGAAGGGTGGTGGGGCACAGTAGCTACAAGCACCATCTCTCCAGTCACTTGGCCTGGGTTCTTTCTATTCCTAGGTCTGTGGCCCAGCCTGGGGGAGTTGCTCTGCATGTCTGCACCTCCATTTCTTTCCTTTGCAAGAAGGGATTAATGATAGTATTGACCTGCAGAGAGTCATTGTGAGGGTGACATAGGAATTCATGTCACTGCTTGAGAACCACCTCTGACATGTAGTGAGTACATAATAAATGTTAGCTGTCCCACTTGGATGCATGGTGGTAGAGATCATTTGATCTCAGAAAGGGCAGGATCCAGTCCCAAGATGTAAAATTCAGAATTATGGTTGGATAAAACCAATTCTGAGTCATGGCAGGGGAGCCTCATTCCAGGTCTCAAAGTGACCCATGATCTTCGTCCCCTTGGCTACCACTTGGTCTAGGGATAGCCTTAACCCAGAGTTCTAGCTAATGAGATAGGACTAGATACCTTCTTGCTGAGACTTCTGGAAAATCTTCTACTTTCTTGATTAACAGAGAGAGAGAGAGAGGCCTTTTGGCCTGGAAGGTTGGAGGTACAGTGGCCACTTGGTGACCCTGAGATCATAGCATGAGGACAAAGGTCAAGATGCTAAGGTTGATAAAAAACAAAGATAGAAAAAGAATGCAGGTCGCCAGAAGGGTGGATTCAAGTAACTCCCCCAGGTCACCTACCTCCAGACTTCTTATTACATGAGGAAAATTAACATCTACTTCTCAAACTACTGTAATCATCTTTTCTATCACTTGCAGCTAAGTGAATTTTTCACTGACGGGGCCAAGTAAGCAAAAATGTAGTCTCTTTTTTTCACAGAATCCTAGACAGATGAAGGAAAAAATAGCATATCCCAGTATAATAAAATGTCCTAGAAGAGTAACCAAAGTGCTCTGTGCACACAGGAAAGGAATATTTAGTGGGTGATGGGGTGTCTCATTGGGTTGTAAAGACAGAGCTCTGCCCCTCTGAAGTAGACTCTTGACCCAACACACAGACCTGCCATCCATCACCCGGTTCTCAACCAGAACACATTCCATAGAAAGAGTTCCCACCTTAATGACTGATGATGACCACATGATCTGTGCTTCTAGGGTCAGTGCTGAAATGGTTGGTGTCTCTCTCTTGGCCTCAGCCCCCAGGCTGTTGATCCTTGCTGTGTGGCCTGGATCTTTTCTCTGCTCTTTTACAACTTACACTGAAGTCTGCCTCAGTTGCTGACCCTCTGTGACATAATAAGAAATACACATTTTTGGTCTCTGCCCCCGGACACAGAGCTCCTAAAACTCTGGCAATTTCTGGAGTGATGTGGTGCTAGGGAGCATCTTTGGTTCTGATATCTGGTCTTTGACCCTGGTTCCTGATACAGAGCTCCTAAACCCCTTGGAATGTCTTGGGAGTGACTTTTGTTCTAAGGAGGTGACTCCGGGTGGGCTCCTGGATGCCTTAAGGGTGGGGTCTGGTCACTAGGATGATCAAGCCATGATTTGAAGCTTAGGACTTTCATCCTCACCCCTGTCATCCTGGGAGGGAAGAGGCACTGCAGATTGAGTCAATAATGGATCCTGCCTACATGATGAAGCCTCCATTTTAAGAAATCCCTAAACTCCAGGCTCCAGAGATCTTGGGGTTGGTGAATGCATCCATGTGCTACACCCCAATGGCATGAGCTAGAAGCTCCTATGCTCAGGACCCTTCCACACTTCACCCTTTTCATCTGACTGTTCATTAACATAAGTGTTTCCCTGAGTTCTGTGAGCTGCTCTAGCAAATTATCAAACTTGAGGGTGGAGTCAAGGAAATGCTGATTTTATAGCCAGCCATTAAATATAGGTGACAACCTGGGACTTATGCCAGCATCCGGAGTTGGGGGAGGGGTGCAGTCTTGCAGGGTCATGCCATTGACCTGGGGGGTCCATGCTCATTCTGGATAGTCAGTGTCAGAAATGAATTGAATCGTTGGGCACGCAGCTGGTGTCTGGAGAGTAGGAGACTTGGTTGATATGGGGAGATCTCCCGTGCATTTGGTGTCAGAAGTGTTATGAGTAGAGAAGATAAAACAAATTGTTTGTATCATCTGTTCCTCCTGTCTGCCTCAGTCCCATTGCCCTTTCTGGGAGAGTTGTTGCATTTGGTTTGGAGAGTTGTTGCATTTGCATTGGATTTGGTTGGATGCATAGGTAGAGAGGAAGGGGATGGGTAAGGGCCTGAGGACAGCACCACAAGCATTCTAGAGGCAGATGTGAGCAGACAAGCAGGTCGGAGAAGGTGGGCCCAGGAGAGGAGGATGACAGGCAAGTGGAGAGCCTGGCGGAGGGACAGGCTTGGTCTAGGAGTGGCCCTGACCCAGAGCCCCAGCAGGGAGTTCAGCAGCAGTGTCCCTGGCATCAGGGCACCCTGTGAGGTCCTGAAATGAGAAATGAGGTCCTGAAGATGATAATTTTGGCAGGTAGGGGTAGATTAGCTGGAAATACATAGTATTGATTAAAAAGCCAAGGGAAATAGTCAGACTTGGAGTTATTAAACAAAAGAAGAATCTTCCAGAAAAAACATCAGGGGTATAATTGGCAGCTTCAAGGTAGATGTGGATGCTGGGCAGCTGACTGAGTCACTTTGGGGCTGCATTTTTTTACTGTCTTCAATATAAGCTTTGCCGGCAGATTCATCAATAAGTTTCTGCTAAAAATAGTTGATTGAAAAGTGTAAGCCTCAGTCAGGAGGTGTCTTAGCTACAAAATTTATTTATTTTTCACTCAACCAGGAAGCAGTCTTAGGGACAGAAGTCTTAGGGACAGCCTATGGGAAGATTTCCCTTTGCTGCATTGACCTGTCTTTCTAGTAAGAGAAAATCAACTCAAATGGGAAAGTTAGAGGTATTGTATCATATGGCAGTTCCTATGAGAATGGTTAACCTTTTATTAAAGAGTTAGCTGTGTATCTGGTATGTATATTAACTCATTTAAACATCTGAGAACTTCTATAAGGTTTGTACTACTGTTAGCCCTGTTTTACAGAGGAGGGGACTGAGACTCAGGGAGGTGAGAGGTCACAGGTTAGGGGAGTCTCACTGGATTGTAAAGACAGGCTCTGCCCCTCTGTAATTAGGGGAGTCTCATTGGATTGAAAAGACAGAGCCTGGTGGGGTGATGACATCCCAGTGTGAGTGATTGCTCCCCAGGCACTGATGGTGGTGCCTTTAAGAAAGAAGTGTATATCTTTCCTTGAAAAAAATCAGACAGTTGGGGGAAAGGCCAAAATCCAAAAGGGACATCACATGAAATTTATGAGAGTTTTCTAAAGTAGTGAAAAGGCATATTGAGATATAATGGATCCTGAAACTTTTTTTTTCTTTGAATGAGAGAGAGTGCATTCATTAGCAGGGTAAGGGGCAGAGAGAGAGGGAGAGAAACTCAAGCAGACTCCACACTGGGCACAGAGCCCCACTCAGGGCTCAATCTCACGACCCTGAGATAATGACCTCAGCCAAAATCAAGAGTTGGATGGTCAATCAACTGAGTCACTCAGGGGCCCCGACCCAGAAGCTTTTTGCATGTGAATGTGTTGTATCTCAAAAAGCACCGTTAGGGGCAGCCCGGGGGGCTCAGCGGTTTAGTGCCGCCTTCAGTCCAGGTCGTGATCCTGGAGACCCGGAATCGAGTCCCACGTCAGGCTTCCTGCATGAAGCCTGCTTCTCCCTCTGCCTGTGTCTCTGCCTCTCTCTCTCTGTGTCTCTCATGAATAAATAAATAAATATAATCTTTAAAAAAAGCACTGTCAAAAATATCTAATTTGACATTCAAATAATCTTTGACATTTTTAGAGTCAGCAGAGGATTTGTATTATGGAAGCTAAGAAAATGGACTGTAGCTGTGAAGGAAAGAGGTGACGCTCTTCACCTCAGCAGACTTCAGGGCATGTTGCATGTTGAAACATCATGACTTACCACGCTGAGAAGATGCACAGGGATCACATGTTTGATACGAAACTCAGCTCCTTCAGGCTGATAAGTGCAAACCAGAGAACACACTGTAGTGGAAACAGGATTAATCCAGGTGAGCCCTCTATAATTTCTTTGGGGCTAATTATTGAACTGCGTGCCTAGAATGAAGGGCATGGTGTGTCAAGTCATACTTCAGTTCAAGGTCATTGCTCATCATGCCACGAGCTTGTGGTGAGTAACAAACCAATAAGAGCACTAAATCAGCTCAGGAGGGTATTCAGAGCACACACGTATGTAAGCATGGGAAATAGTAAAATAAATTTTCTAATAGGTGCCAAACTGGCTATTATACCTAGAGTAATACTGAAGGGCATCTTAAAAAAAAACAAAAAACTTTTTTTTTTTAATAGAGAGTGAGGAGGGGCTGAGGGAGAGGGAGAGAAGCACACTCCTTGCTGAGTGAGGAGCCCAATGCAGGGCTTGATCTTACAACGCTGAGACCATGACCTGAGCCAAAATCAAGAGTGGGACACTTAACCAACTGAGCCACCCACCTGCCCTTCAAGGGCATCTTTAGCGGACAAAATTCATTTGTTTTTCTATGGTAAAGGATCACTTGCTGTACTTACACAAGTGGTACAATAGCTCTGTGATCATGAATGGCACAGATTCTTGTAGAAGGGAGTGGAAGCTGTACTTAGTGTTTGATTGAAAGGATGCTCACAAAACTCATTTGCTTATTTCAACGGTCTCTCACAATTTTTTCTGACAGTTGAATGTATGTGCTGAAGCAGAATGTGGGTTTCTGGCAGGAACCAAGCAACTATATTCTTAGTGGCTGGTGATTATGGTGAAAAATGAGTTGGCTGTAATTAGAGGGATCGCATGGCTTGCGGGAGAGGATAAAGGGTATTATTCTCTGAATGTGTTAAAGCGAGCTTCTGCTAGCAGGTGTGTGTGTGGGAGCAAACAGGTTAGCAGTTATAGCTAGGGAGTTGTGGCAGAGGTGCATTTGGCACCAGTAGAGGCAGAAGAGTGCTGCAGTTTTCCACCTGGGGGCCTGTAAGATGTCAGTTTTGATATGAGCATGCCAGAAATCATACACGTTTTGTAAGTGACTTGGGATTGGCCTTGATGAAAATTGGCAGAGGAAGAAAAAGAAAAAACACTTACTAGAACTAATTAGATGTTGAGTTCCTAAACTGGAACTGATGTTGGTCTGATGTTCCTGAGTTTTCATTCTTTAATAGGGGAAGCCCAAATGGTGCTTTTATCCTCATAACCCTCACTACGCACCTCCATCTTTAGTTGCTACCTTGAAGTCATGGATCAGAGTTCTGTAGAGCATAGTTGTACCTCCTAGATCTCTTGAGCACCTAAGCCACAGCCTGTAGAAGTTCTTCCTCAATCTCCCCCATGTCTATGGATATAATCATAACCATTTCCCCCTTTAATGTTTCCTTTACATTTTTAGTTTTGGAATAATTTTAGATTGCATAGCAGTTATAAAAATACAGAAAGTTCCTGTATGCCTGTTAGCCAGTTTCTTTCATTAATGTGGTGAATTTGTCAAAATTAAGAAACCTTACTGTTGGGACACGGGGGTGGCTCAGTTAGTTGAGCATCTGACTCTTGATCTTAGTTCAGGTTTTGATTTCAGGGTTGTGAGTTCTTGCCCCACACTGAGTATGGAGCCTACTTAAAAAAAAAAAAAATGAAATCTTACTATTAACTAAACTACAGTCATGGTTTGAATTTCTACCTTTTTCCATTAATGTTCTCTATTTCAGGATCTCTTTCTAATTCATGGTACCACATTGCAGTGAGTTTTTGTGTCTCCCACGGAGTTGTGGTCTGTGATTATTCTGTGCTCTGTGATAATTTTTCAGTCATTTCTTGTTTTTAATGGCCTTGGAAGTTTAGAAGAGTACTGGCTGAGTATCCTGAAGAATTTCCCCCAATTGGGGTACATGACACTCCTGGAAATATGAACCCTCATCACTTGGTGGAGATGTGTTTGCTAGGTTCCTCCATTGTAATGTTCCTATTTTCCCCTTTCTCTTTTCTATTCTTTGGAATTAAATTGCTAAGCAATTTGTAATTCATAATTCCATTCTCTAGGGTTTGAACAATTCTTTTTTTCTTTTCTTTTTTCTAGGAAAGTTCTAAAGAATCCACTCAAAAAAACCCACCTGGACCTAATGTCTTTTTGGAGATACATTTTTTAAGGTTTTATTTATTTAAATAATCTACACCCAATGTGGGGCTTGAACTCATGACCCCAAGATTAAGAGTCACATGCTCTACTAAGCCATTCAGATGCCCCTGAAGATAAATTTTTAAGAAACTTTTCCAAAAATTTTTTCAATTACTTGTCTATAATGATCTTCTACATCTTATATTGTCAGAATTTTGGGTAATGCAGAAAAGTAAAATGATTCATTTCTTTTTTTAAAAGATTTTATTTATTTATTTGAGAGAGCATGCCCATGAGTGGGGTGAGGGGCAGAGGGAGAGGGAGAAGCAGACTCTTCGCTGAGCAGGGAGCCAGATGTGGGACTCGATCCCAGGACCCTGAGATCATGACCTGACTTGAAAGCAGACGTTTAACCAACTCAGCCACTCAGGTGCCCCTAAAATGATTCATTTCATTGTGATTTTGAAATTTGTTAGATAGTGTTTGCCTTTGCGTTTTCTATTCCTGTATGTTTAATACCTTTTTTTTTCTGATTATTAACATGGGTGTGCATTTTCTTTTCATAAGTAGGCGTGCTTATTTCTGTTATTTCATTGGTGAAGGAAATGGTAGGCATTGCAGATTTGTGAAGTCTAATGTGGGAAAGCCCAGAAATGGAAATCAGGAGGTTCATATCTAGAAACAGTGAGCAAGAAGCTTCACTGGAGCAAAGAATGCTGGAGCCCAGGAGCAAATCCTTGGCTGCTTAGGGTAGATCTAGATGATGGTGAGGGTGGTGAGCCACATTAACACTTAAGACTAAGTTTATCCTCATTCTCTTAGCTCATTTTGGCAGGTATTCTAGTTTGGGAGTGGAGAGGGAACGTGGCACCCAGGGAGAAGGACCAGAATGTGCTTCCCATCCCCATCGCCTACCACCCAAATGATTTTCTACTAACCGTTGTCACACAAGGTCTGGATGCCACCCCCAGTGGGCTTTCCGCCAGCCTGAGGATTAGTGCCATTTTGCACCACATTTTGCAGTCTGCTGGGAATGCCTATTCTTGGATCCTTGAGGCAGGAAAAACTAGAGGACATCACATTTGTGGGACACCTCTGGTTCAGAACTATCCCTCTCTCCCCTTGTTTTAAGGATATGAAGACTGACTTTAAGCAAGACAAAATAAACTTTCCAAGCACACAGAAATTCTAAATTTCTTAACTCTTGGTGTAGTGTTCTTTCTATATGCCACGCTGCCCTTCCTTTTGACAGAGCAGATCTAGAGGACATACATATGGTCAGAGAAAGGTTTAAACACATGAACTCCAGGGCGATTCCCCTAGCCTGGGTGTCTATGTGCTCTTTGTGGTGAATATATGGTTGTCACAGGACCTGTCCTGGTCAAACTGCTCATAAAGGAATTGACCTGAGAATCTCCCTCAACTGCACTTTCCAAATCCCCATGGAAAACAAAGGCATATTTGGAAGCATTGCTTTATCTCTTTCATCTACTTCTGAAGTAATCCTGAACTTTTAGTTTGAGGCCAAGGGCTGGGATCCTTGCCAGTCCGTATACACACTGTCCATCTGTAGGGGATATACCAGAATGCAGGCTCAATGGAGATTCTCTCTTTTGGCTGCCGTGTGCTGTCTCAGACTGTGTATCTTGAAGCAGGATCCACATTCTTGGCAGGTCAGCTGTGAAACGTGTTTGACGTTGGTGGAAAAGAGCCGTTCTTGGATCTAGGGGCCTTACTGCTGTGTCTGTCTGCACTCCTGAGGAGCAGGCCTGATTATGGCCCTTTTGCAGAAGCCAAGTGTTGGAGAGTCTGTTCAGCTCTATCTTGGACACTGATGGGATAGAACAGGCTGACTCCTGGCTCGGAAATGTCCCTTTCCACAATTTTGTGCAGAACACAAACAGACCTGCCTGCAAGTCAAGTGGGTATGTTCACTGCCCATTTGAATTCACTCTTCACAAGAAGGCTTATTATGGGAAGCACAAAAGCAAATTGAGGTTATGCTCTCCTGTTATGGGATAAAAATTTAATGAGGGAAAGACTATTCGTTCTCCTCTTGACCTCTAAGACCCAGGGGTGTGTTGATTTGTTCTTACTGCATTCCATCTGTCTGTGGAATCACACTGTAGTGGAACAGATCCTAGACCCCAAATTCTGGGCTCCTGGCATGAAGCCCAAACTAGATGCGGGTTTTCCCTCCAGCACCAACTGCTCGAATGATTTCTGATGGCCCAAATGGAGTCATCTTAAACTTCTGTCCACGAGGTAAATAAATTGTCTTTGAGTGGAAGCATCCAGTTAGTACACATGCAAACCCAGAGTAAACAAGCAAAGGTAAAAGGAGGTAGTCCTCTGAGAATGTGCTCTGTGCTTTGTAAAATCCTTTCCAAGTGGCCCTTTGGTGGCTTTCTAAAGCGGTGCTTTATGTCTTCCTGCAGCCCTTGCTAAGACACCTTGACTGATGCTGAATGCTGCTTTGCCCCAGGTATGCAAGACAGGGTGGAGGCTATATCACATAAATAAAATCCAGATCCTTTAGCAAAATGTGTGTCAATTCTTGGGCACCTGGGTGGTTCAGTGGTTGAGCGTCTGCTTTCGGCTCACTGCGTGATCCTGGGGTCCTGGGATCGAGTCCTGCATTGGGCTTCCCGCAGGGAATCTGCTTCTCCCTCTGCCCGTGTGTCTGTCTCTATTTCTGTATCTCTCATGAATAAATAAATACAATCCTTAAAAAAAATGTGCCACTTCTAACGAGGAAAGTGAAAGGCACTCAGTTAAGAACGTGCTTCTCTTGTCAGACATTCAGGGTGATGCAGATTAGCTGTACCAAACAAATCAGCTCTAAATGCCATCATCCTCCTACACCCAGCATCTACATGTACAAATGAAGATAATCTAGCTTCTGTGGCTTTCAGGAGAAATGAGGGTGAGAGTGGAGCAGGGTGGGTAGAGAACACAAGAAAACACAGAGAACTGAGGGTCTCTTCCCTAGGCCTACATTCGGCTAAGCTCTGTGGATGTTTTCATCTGCTATGAAAGTGTAGGACATTTCTCCTGGTCAGGTAACTTATCTAGCAACTTACTTATTCAACCAATATTTAAACAGAAAAAACAAAAGGGATGCCAGGGTGGCTCAGTGGTGGAGCATCTGCCTTTGGCTCAAGTCGTGATCGTGGGGTCCTGGGATTGAGTCCCGCATCGGGCTCCCCACAAGGAGCCTGCTTCTCCCTCTGCCTGTTTCTCTGCCTCTCTTTCTGTGTCTCTCATGAATAAATAAATAAAATCTTAAACAAAAAAATTCAGCAAGATTCTGAAAGGTTTTATATTCAACCCTAATATCTTATTGATAATCATATTTTTGTGCTCCTCCTAAGTCTGTGAGTTCCAATCTGCACAGACATATATTTTCATGCTCTCATCTTTGAGTCCACCATCTTGACCTTAACATTTTGGTGTATACAATTCCAGGAGATAGGTAAGCAATGGAGTCATTTAGAATGGCTTCTTAGAAGTCATTTTTACATAGTTTATGATATATTTTTTTCTTTTCTTAATTTTTTCTGCCATAATAGCTTAATGGGTAAACATTATTCCATCATATGGATATACTATAACTTATTGAATCCATGCTCTATTGTTGGAAATTTAGGTTGTTTCCAGTAACTCACCATTATTACCAGGGCCATGATATCATGATGGCAGTCATAGTAGCTATATATTTGTATATGATTATGATTATTTCCTTATGATAAATTCCTAGAAGTTGGGTTGCTGGATCAAAAGATATGGAAAAATTCTAAAACACATAAACATGTTATCTGATTGCCTACAGTCTATGTAGATTTATCTTCCTGCCACCAATCTGTAAGAAGGCTGATTTCAACCACATTTGACAAACACTGATGAGTTATTTAATTTTTTGCTGATTTGCTGAGTAATAAACATTATGTGGTTTTGGTAAGCACTTACTTGATAAGGGATGGGAATATATATTTTTATGTTTACTGTTACCTCATAGGTTTTTCATCTTTTTCAGTTTTTTAAATATTTTTAAACCATTTTGTGAATAGCTAACTTATTGAATCACCTTATCAGTTGAATCATTCTTTAGCTATTGCTTTTAGATTTTCTGGGAAGACAATTACGGAATCTTCAAGTTATGGTAATTTGTTCCTCCTTTCCAGTATTTATACTTTTTCCCCCCTCAGTACATTAACTAGAACTTCTCTTTGTCCTTTTCTTTAAATCCTGGGAGGATTTATTGAGCTGGTTTTAATTCCCTGGTTAGTTTTCTTCAGCATGTAATATGTTGCTCCTTACTCCATTGTATTTTTAAATTGATGTTTATGTCTTTTATTGCCAAGTATTTTTTCCTGATTTGAGATTTTTTTCTGTTTCTCCTCTAATTATATACATGCAATGTGCTCTTGAAGCTCACTGAGGACATTCTAGAGGTTTTCCTGAAATTTTCTCTTATTTTCTGAAATAACACATGCTTTTAACTTATCAGTTCTCTTCTCTATCAAGGGGATATAGATTCTCCAATTTGTAATTGGAGATATAGATTCTCTTGATAGAGAAGAGAACTGGTCAGTTCTTTATATAAATATAGATATTTTTGCTATATTCAGTGATTTTTCTTCATTCTTTTTTTAATTTAAAATTTTAAAATATTTTATTTATTTATTCATGAGAGACACAGAGAGAGAGGCAAAGTCATAGGCAGAGGGAGAAGCAGGGTCCCTGAGGGGAGCCTGATGTGGAACTCGATCCCAGGACCCTGGGATCACAACCTCAGCCAAAGACAGACACTCAACCACTGAGCAACCCAGGCATCCCTTGGCCTGTCTTTTAAATGTCAGTGCTCCATGGATTTTACCTTTAGTCTCCTTTTTCCTCATTCTCCACCCTCTTCATTGTTTCTGCTGCCTCTATACTCAGCTTCAACTACATTCTGTATGCAAAGAACTGCCCAAATCAATGTCTTCAGGCCAGACATCTCTCTTGAATATAAAACTCAACATCTTGGGCACCTGAGTAGCTCAGTGTTTGAGCATCTGCCTTTGACTCAGGTCGTGATCCTGGAGTCCTGGGATAGAGTCCTGCATCAGGCTCCCCCCAGGGAGCCTGTGTCTCCCTCTGACTGTGTCTCTGCCTCTCTCTCTCTGTCTCCATGAATAAATAAATAAAATCTTTAAAAAAATAAATAAAACTCAACATCTTGTGGATGTTCCTCAGGTGATTCAAAAAGAACATGCACAAAAATGATTTCATGACAGGAGACTCCTGGGATACACATATAGTCCTCATCCTCTCTGGAAGTCACAGTGACAATGGTGGTGAGCTCAGGTGGCACCTGCACACTTCTGCTCCTACCAGAGTCAATCACTTACTCTCACACTTGGTTATGTCACCAGTACTTATCATGCAAAATAATGAAATATGAAAAAGAAGGGTTGTTGATGTGTGAAAACCATATTAAGAAGCTTTACAAAGAATATGATAAAGTCAATTCACTTAAAAATGCCGTTGAATTAGATATGACTTGGTTAACCATAGATCCAGGGACTTTGGCTTTGACCACGATGGAGTAATGAGTACCAGGCTTACCCTTCCATAGAAACAATGAAAAATTAAGGCAAAATAGCGAAAGCAATGGTTTTCAGACATTAGACACCAGGTAGCAGAGGACAGGGGTCATGAGGGTGGAGACAAAGTTGGTGAGCCCTGTCAGTTCCCAGCAGTGAATCACCCTGAGTCTCAGGTGAGGGCTCAGCAGCTCAGGTATGTGAAATAACACCCCCAAAGCTGGAGAAGGAACCACCCAGAAAGATTGGGGGAAGTGATGCCTGTGTTTTACCTTTGAGGGCAGTGTTAGAGCTGTTCAGGTTGAAGCAGAGAGACGGAGAGTCAACAGGACGTGGTTAAGGGAGTGAGTTGTGGAAGACTCGTCCTTGGGTCCTTGGGCAGAGCATATATTCTGGGTGTCCTATGTTTAGTTTTTTTTTTTTTTTTAAAGTAGATTTTTAGTTGGAGAAAAACCTACATAAAGAAGTGTGTACACATTATAATGTGTTCATTGAGTTTTCACTAACACACTGTGTAAACCAGATGAAGAAATAGGAAGCTCCCAGAAGCTCCTTTTTTGTTGCCCCTCTGTCATTAAATTCCTCCCAGCCCCCTTTCCCCTTACCCCATACTTTCCTCAGCTGGGCCCATCTATAGTCTTCTCCAGGCTTCTGCTGCTGCTCCTCTGGTTGACACTGACCAGCCAATTATGAGCTCTGTGTGGGTGGCAGATGTCCAAATGCTGGCTGTCTTGGGGGTGTTGCTTGAAGTCTTTGGAACACCCTGTGGGGCCTCCCCTACTGCCCGTTTCCCTAACACAGGCATTCTGGCTCCGGACTGATGTCCATTCTTCATCAGCTCCATTATTAAAGTCCGCTCGCCTGGCAGGCAGCCTTCTTGGTGGGGTACCGGAAAGATGGCCCAAGCCCAGCTGCATTCCAGTGTCCACTCGACCCATGGGAAACATGTGTCCTGGCCATGCCCAGCAGTGGGCTGAGGCCTCCTCTGTGATCTCTCTCCTCCATTTGTCTCCAGGTCTCTTTTATCTCATCCAGATAGACACATGTGCAGCTTAACAAGTCAAGTTTGGGGATCCCCAGTTGGAGAATGGGATGGTGGATCTCCTTCCTGGGGTCTCCTATTATTACTGTAGGAGATTGTCTTGGATTCTCTCCCCTTCTCTGTTTTTTATGAGGCTGTTGACACATATATCTACATATCTCCTCTCTCTTCTCATTCTCTTTTTAAAGGGAGTGGAGGGCGGCAAGTCACTGGGGAGCAAGGCCAGTGTTTTAAGGGTACCTGAGACTTGCTTTAATTAGGCACAGTAAGGCATGCAGATCCAGAAATGACTGTCATGAAGTTGGAAGCTTATCCTGCTCATAGATTCCCTAGAAACAGAAGACATGGCACATGGGGCCATATTGGGAGCACCAGGGTCCGTCAGGAGCCAGAGGGAGAAGGGGGAGCTGTGGGCAGGAGCCATTCTTGTGGTTTCTATGGAAGGGAATAGATCAGGCAGGGTGAGCAGGCTCAGGATTGGCCAGTTTGAATAGTTTCAGCTGCCTCTGGGGCACAAGGACTATCCCTAGTTGTCTCGTACCTGGCCCTGGGGTGATTAGGGCAGGTGGACATGGCCAGAGCATGAGCCTCTAAAAGAAGAAAGAGTTGGGAGTGTGGCCCCTGGGTGGATGAGTTGGTTTGCATTTGAATGATCAACTCAGGGGCACAGTGTTTGGTATCCCTAAGAACTGAGTCCCTGCATGGCCAGCAAAGCCCCAAGATGACAAAGCCTCAGAATACAGAAAATAAAAGACATGGTTAATACGGCCGCTTTGTCCCATAACAGGCTCTGAGGGAGGTTTCTGGTTGTTTTTGGTTCTTTTTAGAATGCATAATATTTTATACCTCTTTGACTCCAGTTTGGGGTCCTGTCTGTTAAATTCCGAGACAACAGGAAATATCCCATCTAACATCCTGTTACATAACCATCAGCGGAAAAACACATCATATTTCATATTATCTAACTTTCACACTGGAACAGAAGGAATCAGAAATGGAAGTAACATATGCCCAGATGGACTTTCGACTGGTGCTCTGCCTCTGAATTCTTGGGTTGCAAGCAGCAAGCAGTACCCAGGCATCTGATTAAAAGAAACAAAAATGACTTGTTGATTGGTTACAGAATTGCTCACATAGAAGGAAAGGTATTGTCAAGCTCCCGAAAGCACAGTGCCATTGTTGGCATAGATCTCCTCTGGCATTTTCAATATCCAGCAGTCAGAGTCCAACGAAGAGAACCCTTGGCTGGAGGTTGGGAAACTGAGGGGAGGGTGGATCTTGAGGGCCTCTCAGTGAATACACACCCTGACTTGATAGTAAAGCATAAAAACTTTAAAAGGGACGCCTGGGTGGCTCAGCGGTTTAGCGTCTGCCTTCGGCTCAGGGTGTGATCCTGGTGTCCTGGGATCGAGTTCTGCATCAGGCTCCCTGCATGGAGCCTGCTTCTCCCTCTGCCTGTGTCTCTGCCTCTCTCTCTGTGTCTCTCATGAATAAACAAATAAATATCTTTTTAAAAATTAAAAAAAAAACTTTAAAAGGCCCATATAAGAAATGCTAGCATGTTCTAATCTAGTAAGTGTCTAGGCCCAGGAACCCCAAACGGAGTGAACTTGATATACAGTTGTCAATCTCTGCATCACCAAACTCTAAGTGACTGTAAAAGATCTTATTTACTCAGATCCCCTATTTATCTCAAAATGGACAGGAATTGAATCAAGAGGACTTCATGCTTCCCTGCATGCAGAATGCATGCCAGACAGATCTTATCTGACCTGTTACAGCCCCCGTGCACAGCCCTGAGCGGCTCCAGAATCTGTGTTGACAATATTCCAACGTGTTCAGCTGACGTGCCAAAACCTATTGAAAACCCTCGGCCTGGACTGTGCTAGCAGCACCCTTTAAAGTCCTTGAAATCCAGGCTCATCGGGAGGAAAGAGGCCTAAGAGGCGCCTAATTTTTCTTACAAAGAGATGTGGTGGGGAGCTGGAGCCTCCCTGGATCCAGAGAAAGCCTGGGACATTGTTAAGATGTTGCCTTTTGCCAGTGAACGGGAAAGTACACGTAGCAAGGCTTCAGCTTTACCCCTGAGCTGTGGAATCTGCAGCCACGCAGCCCGTACTGGTACGAGCCTTTGTGTAAGAGTCTGAGGGGCCTCTGGAGAGAAAGCAAATTGATCCTGAGGGAATGCCAGGGTTGGCCACACTCTTTGTGGCCTTGATTCTCCATTGTTAGAGAAATGGGGTGATTCTGAGCATAGGATTTCTTAGCCCACTGTCTCCCTGGTTGGGGTGTCAGGGGCAAAGTGTGGGTTTCTAGTGGGGGTTGTGGCTATAAAATTAAACCTTAGCTACCTAAAATCAAGTCGTTAAGTCAGGACACAAACTAAACCGCTTCACTGTTGGTGTGAAGCAGAATGATGAGGCAGGGAGAGAAGTGGGCTCGATTATCTGTTGCCACCTGATGAAGGCTCTTCCAGAACTCAGTGCTTGCATACGACCAGGTTTTATTAGTTCTCAGGGTCTGTGTGGGTCTGGAGGTTGGGCAGGGCCTGGATAGAGGTGCTTGTGTTTCAAGTGGCATGCGTCTACTGGATGTGGATGCGATGCTCGTCTGGTCTGAGATGGCTTCATTCACATCCCCAGCATGTCAGCAAGGGGTGACTGGATGGCTTGGCTTAGCTGAGCCCCCCTCTTTCTCTGGGGCTTCTCTGTGTGGTCGTACCAGCAGGATGGTCATGCTGTGACATGGCAGGAGCTCAGGGGCCCGAAAGGCCACGGCAGAAGCTGCTAGTCCTCTCACAGGCCCGAATGACATCACATTCACACACTCTCTTGGGCCAAGTAATCACAGTCCAGCCCACATTCAAGGGGTGAAGGAGGGGACCCATCCCTGCTTTGCAGGAGGGTTAAAGGTTGCACAGTCCTGGTTAAGCTGCCATTAGAGGCATGCTGCCTCCTCCTGCAAGGGAATTTGGGGCAGCCCCTCCCCAGCATGGGCTCTGGGGAGAGCACCTGTCACTACTTTGCCAGTGCCCTGCTGAGGAAGCTTGCCTATGTAGGACGCAGCAGGTGGAGGTGGGGTCCCTGGATGCAGCTCCCCCTTGGCCACCCGCTGGAGGGGAAGAAGGTGACCCAGCAGGTGTTAGCTGACAACTTGGGCACATCACATGGTGGACACCCCTTGGCGACCCCCAGAAACACCAGCAGGGTGGCATGGGGGAGGGGGTGATGTACAAGAGCCCTGCACCCTCCCTGCAGGGATCTTGAGGTAGGATATATTCTAATATCCTAGAATCTGGGATATTAGTATAAAGGATACACCCCATAGCTGCATCCTCCCCCTGCCTTACACGCACAGCGTGGGCAGATATAGGTTGTGGAAAACATTATGTGTACCACAAACTCATGCCAGCCTGGTGGTTTCTTCTGTTCTTACCCGTCAGAGGGGCAGCAAGGCGGCAGGTGTGCCCACCTTTCCCCAGTATACCTCCACCGTGACGTCCCTTGGATGTAACGAAGTTCTAGTGAACACTAATGCGGGGCTCACCGGAATCTCCTGCGGCACCTTCCTGTCCTGCTCCATGAGCTGTCACATTCGTGCCCTCAGTTTAGCAGGTGGGGAAACAGGCTGAGAGCTCACACAGCTCAGGGAGCTCATCTGACTGCCAACAGCCGTCCCTCCCCAGCAGCCCGTCCAGGGACCCGCACATGATCCCCCTAAGAAGCATGCACCCATTTTTCCTCCTCCTCCAGGATGCCTTCAGCCCAGTTCCCAGAGCCTGAGTTCCCTTAGCAAAGGGTTCTGCATGGCTCTTGCAGGAATCTCTGCAGGAAGAGGGTGCAGGACAAGGGATGGTCCTGGGGGTTCCAGCGGGGCTCGCCTGTGCTGAGGTTATCCTACAGGAAATGGGAGGGGGGTCTTCTGATTTCAAGACTGTTCTGTTACCTAAAACAACCTCACCCAAGCTCTCCCATGGGGGGAGACTCTCAGGAAACAACACTGACTTTTCTGGGTGTTGATCAAGCCTCAGGTTGTAGGCACCGCCGCTGCACAGGGGCACCGTGGGGCGAGGGAGCAGATGTTCAGATACCATCTGGTGTCTTTGCCCCCAGAGGCGCCATCCTCACTGCGTAGGGCATCCAGCTGCCATCCAGAGAGCATGCCCCCTTCATCTACTGTGGGCAGCAAATGCAGTCATGGATAATGTCAACGAGAACAATGCTTTTCTCCATTTTTTTTTTTTGAACCATCAGCCTTATGACATCATGTCCATTGCCATTTTTGCAAAGCTGGTTACTGAAGCCAGTCTCAAAAATCCACTTAAGGAAGCAGTTTAAAATGTGCTATTGTGTGTTCAGGCTTTGCTGTCTTGCAGAAATCCATTCTGAGGACTCCAACCTGAGGCAGCTCAAACTGTCACCTGGCCTCTTGGAATCAATGGCTCCTGGATATTAATAACCAGGCAGCTGACAGCTGGGGAGGGGGTCATCCACCTTCCCACCTTTTTCCATCCTTTGCTCTCTTCCTGGTCTTCTCTTCTTACCTCTCCACACATCTCAGAGCACCCAGAAAACTAAGACTCTGCAAAAGCTTAGAGTCCTAGTGAAATTAGGATGCACTCCTCTCTTCCCCATTGCATATGGTGGACGATCCATATTTCCTAATGTGCGCTCAAGGCTGTCCCCATGCCTGCTCCAATTGACTTGTCCGGGTTCACCTTCTCCAAAACTACTTTCCACTTCTGAGCCTCAGTGGTATCAGAACCTCTGTTAACAGCGCCCTTCTCTGCCACTTTGACTTTTCAAAAGATTGCCCATTTCTCAAAGCCATGCACCATTTTCTGTCTTCTTGGGGGGTGCTTTACATTTCACAGTCCAAATCAATCTTACCTTTCTCTGTCTTATAGCCCTTATATCATAGGTGCTTGGTAATGTTTGTTGAGTTATTTGGGTACATATCTACATAATTACTGATGCTCAGGGCCTGTGGTCTTGCTTGTCTTTGGTACCTGTCCTTAAAACCAGTAGATGCTCAATAACTGTGTGGAATTAAATGATAGTCATTACCACACATATTTCTTTCTTTCTGAAATTGTCTTATATTATCTTGAAAAAATGTTTACAATTTTCAACAATTTTTTTAAAAAAAGATTTTATTTATCGATTCATGAGAGACACACAGAGAGGCAGAGACACAGGCAGGGGGAGAAGCAGGCTCCCTGTGGGAAGTCCAATGTGGGACTCAATTCCAGGACCCCGGGGGTCATGCCCTGAGCCAAAGGCAGATGCTCAACCGCTGAGCCACCCAAGTGTCCCAATATTCAACTATTTTGATAAAGACTCATATTTTTGCTATTCAGAGGTGGACAATGCATGGTTCATATCCTGTATTTGTTGAATAGATGGCCCATTAGTCACAGGCACAGATTAGGTTTATTTTTCATGTGAGCATGGCATTTACCACCACTTGGTGGCAGTGTACCCCAATTACAAGACCTTGCCAAGGAGAGCCTGGACCCTGATAAGTGCTAAAATTACAAACCAGAAGCCAAGTGACAGTAACAGCTCATATCTAGATTCTATTTTAGTGACAGAGATTCTAGTACAGTCAACCTCTCTGGGTATGTCACTACTCCCCTGAAGAGCATGTATTAATTTTCCTTTACGTATGGATGAAGAGTGGAGTTATGAGGATCTTAGGAAGAAAGGCCAGCAAATTAATCACTAGCAGCAACAACACTACCACCACACTTTCCTTTTTTAAGGGCTTCTTTTCATTAGAAAAATTAAAAGTTTTATTAAGACCGTTTTATTTATTTATTTATTTATTTATTTATTTATTTATTTATTTATTTAGGTAGACTCCACACCCAATGTGGGGCTCACACACATGACCCCGAGATCAACAGTCATGATGATGACTGAGCCAGCCAGGTGCCCCCTTACTAAGAATGTTTTAAATGTTTAAGATAAGGTGTGCGTATGTGACTAGACAGGTTTAACCCATCGTTGAGAATTTTTAAAATCTGTGCATAAGGAAGAGTTCCTTGTAAACTTTTATAGTCATCCAGAAAGTAATACAAATATAATTCTGAAAGAAACAAGGGGGTACTTCTCCCTCTGAGAAAATCTACACCTGCAAGTGCAGGAAACATCAGCTGGGAATGCCACCTGCAGGGGTGGTTTGGTAGGATTTGAGAGGAAATGGGGTGACTTTGGAATCTGGTCACCTTCTTTCTCTAAAGGCCTGTGTTTGGCCCTGTGCGTGCTCCTTTGGTTGTGTAACAAAGATCATAACCACAAAAGATGAAGCTGTGTTTTGCATTTGAAGGGAGTGTCAAAGGAGATACCAACAGAGAAGCAGCAAGACCAGGGATCTTGAAGAATCAAGCAGACAGGGAGGAGGACCTGTGGGGTTGGGCAGAGCACATGTTCCCTGTGGCCCCTATCGTGGGAGATGCTTGCTCCTGCAGGGGTAGGGAGGCAGAGCTGCTTAATGCCACCCTTATTACAAGCCCAGCTTCTGAGCTAGGGTTAGTGGGAAGTCAGAAAGCAGTGAGGATGCTGGAAGTGGGGATGATTTATTTTTATTTTATTTAAAAATAATTAATTAGCATAGAATGTATTATTAGTTTCAAAGGTAGAGCTCAGTGATTCAGCAGTTGCGTATAACGCCCAGTGCTCATCACATCAGGTGCCCTCCTTCATGCCCATCACCCAGTGACCCCATCCCCCCACCCTCCCCTCCAGCAACCCTCAGTTTGTTTGCTATGATTAAGACTCTCTTATGGTTTGTCTACCTCTCTGATTTCGTCTTATGGAAGTGGAGGTGACTTAAGTTCCTCAAGGTGACCAAGGACCTCGCTTCTTTGCTTAATAGGAAGAAAACATGACTATGTGTTAGATACGTGGGAGACCCTGATCACAGGAAACACTCTGGATGGCTTTGTTGATAATTAAGATTCATTTATTTATAATTCTATATATTATTTATTTATTACCATTTATATATTATTTATATATTATTATATGCTATGTTTATATTAATATAATTTTAATACATTTGCATTTATTTATTTTTACTTTTTAAAGATTTTATTTATTTATTCATGAGAGAGGCATAGAGTGAGAGGCAGAGACACAGGCAGAGGGATAAGCAGGCTCCCTGTGGGGAGCCCGATGTGGGAATCAATCCCAGGACCCCGGGATTACACCCTGAGCCAAAGGCAGATGGTCAACCACTGAGCCACCCAGGCACCCCTAATACATTTGTATTTAATATATATTTTTAAAATAATTACTGTTTTTTAAATTTATTTTATTTATTTTTTATTTTTTTACTGCTTTATTTTTTTAAGATTTTATTTTTATTTATTTATCCATGAGAGACACACAGAGAGAGGCAGAGACACAGGCAGAGGGAGAAGCAGGCTCCATACAGGGAGCCCAATGCAGGACTCAATCCCGGGACTCCAAGATCACGCCCTGGGCCAAAGGCAGGTGCTAAACCGCTGAGCCACCCAGGGATCCCTGTATTTAATACATTTTGTAATTTTATTTTATTTACAATTAAGATTTATCATTAAGATGTATTTATAATTTTACATATTATAATTTTAATGTTTTATAATGTTATTTTATTTATAATTTAATTATAATTAAGAGAGTAACTTTGGGTAGGGAAAGATGGACTCTTACAAGGATAACTTTTCGTAAGATCAAGGTGTACAACTTACAAGACCCGTTCTGAGTTCAGCATCATTTGCTTAGAATCCTTCTGGTTAACGGATCTTGTATTGAACAGTGGGGAAACAAGCAACACAATCTCGTACAGAACTACTAGTACTATCACCAAACTTTTATGGGTCATATTACATAGTCATTTCACTGAATCCTCCTATTACTTGTACGGGACTTGTACAATTGCAACCATCTGTCTTGTAAAGATAAATAATCCAAGGCCCAGAGAAGTTAAAGAACGTGGTGAACTAGAGACTCAAATCCTAGTTGCTGGTGCATCTTGATTTCTCCAAGGCAATCAATCGGCTTTTGGATATGAATGAGCCACACAAGGAGAGAAGCGAAGGTTTTTGGAAGGCCCCCCACATTGCGCAAGTCCGGCAGGTGTGGTCCACGTAGATGAAGGTGTGGTAGGTGTAGTTCACAGGGCGCGCTCTAGTCTGAGAATGGTGCCTCCGGAGTTGTGCGGCACTGTGGGGCTGTGTAGTAGGGATAATCCAATCCGTTCCTATCTTTGAATGTTATAAATTATATCACCAGAACCCTAGTAAATAATGATGCCCACCACTCTGCTGTACTGAGGTGTTTCATTCACCAGTGTCTTGACTTCATCCACCTGCCTGGCCTGGAGACTTGCCTATTTGAGCTTCTCTTGGACAGAGTCTACTGTGACATTCCTGGTACCATTGAGAGTAAAGTTAACAGTTAACATGTAATCATTGTTTATTGTATGCCAAGCACTTTCCGTTTATCATCACTTTCAATCATTAAAATGAGTTTTTATTTAAATCTTCATTTTATGGATAAGGGAATGGGATCCCTGAGAGCCTAACAGGCTACTCCACAACAGGGTCAGGCCTTGAACCCAGGGCACATGACTCCACAACCAATCTTTAATCACTAATCTTTGCTGTGTTGGTTAATGATGCAACCTTATATAAAGGGGATGGACATGATATTGTTGGAAAGACTTAATAGCTCTTGGGACACTTTCCATCCGACTTAAGAAGTCTAGCTTAGAAAAATTTTCAACCATACTAAACTGGATAAAAATCCATTTCTTACCAGCTGTATGATATTGGGCAAATTATTTAATTCTTGTTTTCTCATCTATAAAGTAGGAACAATAATAGCAGCTCTTAAGTATTATGGGGCATAAATGAGATAATGCATATAAAACACTGTAAAGTCCTGGCATATAGCCAATGCTTAATAAATGCTCCCTAGCATCATCAGCTACAGCAGCAACAGATCGTCATCATTATTATTCGGTGAACACTATTTCCATTTCAGCTGTTGCATTTAACAGGAAGCAAGAAGAAAAATGAGAACAAAAAGCCAGTACAACTAAGACACAAGAGCGCTGTTTTTTGAGATTTGACATGTAAACAATGAAGCTCTTTAAGAAACAATAATAGTTGAAGACCCTAAAGATCCCTAGAGTATTCCAAGCACTCTATGTAGGGGAAGGTACCTTTTGAGTTGTTGCAGAACTTCCCAAGCATTCTAGAACTAACCTCTTCACTACCATTGTACTTGGGCAAGGTGATTTGGGATTCTCCAGTGTTTCTCACCTAATGGGCATCAGCTCTTGGAAAGTCCACATATATTCTCACTTCAACAGTTACATTATTGTGTAAAGTAAGGTCTTATTCAGAGAGGGCGATATCAGCAAGAGAAAGCTACCTTCAAGATTGGGAGCTCATCCATTTATTCATCCATCTATCCATCCATTCACCCTTCCATTCATCCATTCACTTATTCATTTATTGAATTTATTGAGCACATTTCTAGGTACCACCAATAGAAAGATAACAAAATAGCCTCTGTCCTTGAGGAAGTCACCGGCTAAAAGGGGAGATGAATGTTCTTGAATAACCATCAATATCAGTGCAATATCAATAAATGTGCTAAGAAAGATGGTGGTATAGTGGGGAGAATGCCAGGTTTTCCACTAGGCTTTTGGAAAGATTGAATCCCAAACAGTGTATGCACTAAAGGCCTGGCCTATTTGGGTGTGCTGCAACTCTGGCCTTCACCCCACAATGACCCCTTATCAGTTCTCTCCAGAGGGCAGGCTGCCCTTCTCCCTGTATAGGTTGGGCCGTGGATAGCCATGCTCTCTGCCAAGAGATCTGCTATTAGTGCTTTTCTTTTGGTTGTCTAAGCAGGACCACGTTTACTCTTTGCCAGACTTGGAGTTCTTGTAAGGGGTCACTTGGGATAATTTGGAAAAGTCTGGAGCAGGGCCAGGCAGGAGAGAAATCAGGGAGCTGAACGAGGGCTCTTTTGTGGCTTTTATGGGCAGCAGCTTTTTCCATTAGGCCTCATTCATATTCACTCTTAAGCTAACTGGAGGCATGACCCCTTCAACGGCTGTGAGAGCTCACATAGGGAGCCATGTACACCTTTGAGGTTTGGAGGAGAATCTAGTTCAGAGAGGAAAGTGCAAACTTCTACTATGAAAAGTCTTCCACACTCTTGCTTGGGTGCATTTTTCCATTCTTTCCTCCCATCAGCTCTTCACATGGACTATCCATACTAGCTGTGTAGACTCCCATGGATCCCTAAGCAGCTTCATTTTCTATTTCTCTTTCCCCCTCTTCCTGAGATGTACTTCTCCTTAACACTTCCACCTGGTGGACTTCTACTTGACTTTGGAGGTCCAGTTGAGGTGCCAAAATGTAAGCTCATTCATGGATTCATGGTATCTTTCATATGCTTCCTGATCAGAAATGATTGGGATTTTTTCTGAACCCAACTTAAATTTTTTTTAATTGTGGCAAAATGTATAAAATGTAAAACTTACTATTGTAACCATATTTTCATGCACAGTTCAGTGGTATTAAGCATATTCTTATTGTTGTACAACCATTACCATCATCTACCTCCAGAGCTCATTTCATCCTGCAAAACTGAAACTGTCCCCATTCCCCTCTACCCCCAGCCCTTGGAACCACCACTCTACTTTCTATTTCTATGAATGTGACTATTTTAGGTAGAGTAGTCTTCATCTGAATGGAATCAGGCATTATTTCTCCTTCTGTGACTTTTGGTGACTCAACATTATGTCCCAAAGTTCATCCATGTTGGAGCAGGTGTCTGGATTTCCTTTCTTTTTAAAGGCTGAGTACTATTCTGTTATATGTAAATACCACATTTTTCTTATTCATTAATCTGTTGAACATTTGAGTTGCTTCCACTTTTTGGTTATTGTAAATAGTGCTGCTACTGAACACATTTTTTCACTGTCTTGTTGGGTAGATATGTTTTCTCCTAAAAGAAACATTACCCAGTCAGAAAAGTGAGATTGAAATCGAAGGTATTAAGAGAGAGGGAGCCAGGGACTGGTTCTTCTTCTAGAAACCCTCACCTTACCTCACATGGTGAGTCCAGGTACCCTAGAATGTTCTCATTCCTCAGCTATGGTTGTTCTTGCTTTGGGGAGGGGGTGCTTAGCTGTGTCCCTTTGTGACTGGAGGCTGCTTGTGATAGCACTCGAGCAACTTAGGCATTTTGCTTCAAAATTATAGTATAAGAGATATTTGAGAGTCTTCTGGATTTGCAGTGGTGGAATTTAACCTCTGTGAAATGTGCCAAGCAAGAACACAATGGATTATGGGAAATGAGCAGGTGTTGGAGCAGTAGTGAGAATATCTCTCCTCAGGAAGCCCCAAGTTCTGAACACAATTTCCTTTTTTCTGAGATAGTCAGGTGATCTGTTTCCTTCAGTCTTACCTTTTCTATTCTTGGGTTCACTTACCAGATCTTTTTTTGGGGAGTCTATTGAATGCTGTAAAAGGTACTGTGAAGATTATTTAAAAGTATAATGACTTCATCTTTCAAAGCTTTTCTTATTTAGAAAGAGCAGTACTGCCTATAGAGAAAAATGGTGGCCAGGGCAGATGTCATTGAGTCCAACGTATTCACATTCAGTGGCTTTGGTATACTTCAGAGGGAGGGCTCTTTACCTTAGATTCAATCTGGGAAAGCTGCTTGGAGAAGGGAACATGTTTTGTTTGGATTCTAAGGAATGCCTTTCTCAGAGTCTGTACTGGGATGTTTCCTTGTTAAAGACACTTTGATGATTTCTCAGCCAAGAAAAGAAAAAATAAATGGTAACATATGACTCACCAGTTGCTGGTACAACTGGGGTATGGCAGTTGACATTCACTGTCTTGACTTTAAAGTTTGAGATTTTTTTAAAAGATTTTTTTTTAAAGTAATCTCTACCCCCAACGTGGGGCTCAAATCACAACTCTGAGGTCAAGAGTCACATGTTCTTCCAACTGAGTCAGCCAGGGATCCCTAAAACTTGAGACTTTCTAAGTCTTTTTAGGTTTAGGATTTGATTTTCCCAGAGTTCTTGGAGGGTAGGAACCAAGTTGCAAACTTGCAGTTCAGTTGAGAAGAAACAGTTATGGAAAAAGGCTGGCAACATTTCTCTTACTCTTCATCAAGTTTATATCAGAGTATTTCTTTTTACCAGATTCTCATCTTTGAATCTTAATCCAGTAATCTTGCAGGGATTTCAGAAACTAAGGGGTTGGAGAATTTGCAGGCAAAGCTAAACTTTTATAAAAAGGGGGGAAGGAGTGAGAAAAATACTTTAAACCCATACAATATGTGTGGGGAGGGTAGCAGTCTGGTTGGGGAATGGTCAGTTAAAGATTTAACAGAAATGAAAAGGAAGTTTGTTGAGATTAATTTGCTCACAAATGCCCTGGGACACAATTTAGAATAAAAATAAGAGAATTCTCGGGTCTTATCCTCTTTCATACCATAAGGAAATGATTGGTCTAGTCTGGAAGCAAAGATAATCGAGGTGTGACTGCTTGGGGGAAGAATCCTCAGGTTAATTACTAAGGAGTTTAGAAAAATACAGAAGCTGAGGTGGAATGAAGTATGAGACAGAATGTGTGCCTGTCTCCAAACACATTTCCCTTGTCTTATTCACAAAGAAGTCACGGTGTTCAGCTCAGCGCATCACATAGTAGAGGCAGTTGATGTTTGATTAAGGAATTTATTCCTTCCCATATTTATTCATTCAACAAATATTTATTGAGCATGTCTAGGCAGTAAGCAATTTTTGAGGCTCTGGGAACATAGCCAGCAACTTTTTAGGCTCTGGGAATACATATATATGTGTATATGTTTATGTATATATCAGAGAATATAGTTCTTCCTGTCTTCAATAAGGAAATAATTCTTGATGAAGGCAGTCAGTAAACAAATGGAATTCACTAAAAATCAGATGGTTGTGTGGTCTAGATAAAGAAAGAAATCTGAGGAGATTGCATTAGTTTTTAAGATTGCCATAACAAAGTACCACAGACTGAGTGGCTTGAACAACAGAAATCTATCTTCTCATATTTCTGGAGGCCAAAATTCCAAGATCAAGGAGTTGGCAGTGTCTTGGTCCCTCTAAGGATGCTAGGGAAGGATCTGTTCTAGGCGTTTCTCCTAGCTTCTGTTCATTCTGTGGCTTGTGGCAACATGACTCCAATCTCCACATGGTGCTCCTCCTCTGCCTCTAAATCCAAATTTCCCCCTTTATAAGGACATCAGTCGTATTGCATATTGGATTAGGGCTCACCCTGGTGACCTCATCTTAACTCGATCATCTGTAAAGACCCTATTTCCAAATAAGGTCACATTCACTTAAGGGTTAGGACTTAATGAATGTATTTTTGGGAGACACAATTCAACTCATAACAAAAGTTAAGTAGTTGGTGAGCTGATATTTTATATGAATGGTTAGGTGAGACCTGATAAAGTGACATTTGACTATGAGCCTGAAGTAACTGAGGCAGTGAGCCATGCAGATATCCACTTTCCAGGCATAGACTAGAATTGGGAGAATGTTCTTCATGTTCTACAAACAACAGAAGCCCATGTCATGGAAGTCAACTGAGAGAGAGAATGAGAGAAACAGAAGATAGGATCCAAGAAATTATGGGGTTTTCCCTCTAAGTAAACTGGAGAGTCATTGGCGGATTGGAGTAGCAATGTATCATATTGGGTGCACATCTTGTAAACATCCTTCTAACAATTCTGTTGCAAATAGAGAGGGTGAGGTTGGAAGAGGGGGGCCATTTCAGGGGAGAATTGATGGCAGCCTGAACCAGAGCTGGAGTGATAGAAGCAGAGGGAGAGGTGTCAGATTTGGGACACATCTTCAAGGAAGAGCCAATAGGATTGTGGAGGCAATAGGATATGGGATGTGAGAGCAAGAAGAGGCTGAAAGAGATGCTTAAGCTTTTGGCTCATGCAGTTGAAAGGTTGGATTTGTCATTTGTTGAAGTGGGCAGAAGAGGTATTGCTGAGATAGAAATAAGAGTTTGATTTAAGACGTGTTGAATTTGAGATGATTTGGGGCGTCCAAGTAGAGGTAGCAGGTAGGTGTTGAGAGATATGAACCTAGTGTTCAAGAAGTTGTCAAATATGATGGTATATATAGCCATGGTTTGAGATTAAATCAATTAGGGAACCATCCTTCCTCTCCTCCAGCTCTGATTGTTCTCTAATTGATTTAATCTCAAACCATGGCTGTATATACCATCATATTTGATGGTGGAACCATCATATTTGATGGTGGAACCTTTCCTATCCTCCAGCTCTGTTTCAGGATGAACCCTTGGGTCCTTCAGAATTTAGAGCAGAACAAGTAGAGGAGATGAACATTCATGGCCACCAGAGCAGGAGGAAACCAAGAGAAAGTGGATTCCATAAAGTTAAGTGAAGAGTATTTGGGGATGGGGTGGGGGAATCTGTGGCCAGTATGACAGCTGCTGGAAACTGGCCATGGGATTTGGCAAGGTGAG
The DNA here is from genome assembly GCF_011100685.1 of Canis lupus familiaris. Classification (NCBI taxonomy): domain Eukaryota; kingdom Metazoa; phylum Chordata; class Mammalia; order Carnivora; family Canidae; genus Canis; species Canis lupus. Next base: position 36,530,323 of record NC_049226.1, read on the forward strand.
AATCACTAGTGACTGTCATATAGGCATTTGTGGGAGTAAATAGAATAAAAGTCAGGTTATAGTGGGTTCAACAGGGCCTGAGAGAGGGATTGTCCATACTTAGTGTCTCTAATTCCTTCAAGAATTTATCTTTATAGGAAATGGAAAACTTGCCATAACTGATGGTGAATGCAGTCAAGGGAGAGATTCTTTCTTTTCTTTTCTTTTCTTTTTTTTTTTTAAAGGAAGATAATATAGCACTTTATATTCTGATGGAGATGATGGCAGTAGAGAGGGAAAAATTAATGGTGGGGAGAGATGGCACAATTGTTGAAGTGATGGCTTTGAATAGGTGAGAAGTTGTGGGATCAGTATCAAGATTAGCTGTATTGGAGGGTACAATTAGTTCATTATTAACAGGAAGGCAGGTGAGGAAAGGAGGTTTAGATGGGTACAGACATAAGTAGTTTGGAAAAGGGGATGGTAAAAGTGTATAGAAGAATTTTTTGGGGGGTGTGTTGTTTCTTTTATTTTGTCAGACAAATTAGAAGCAAGGACACTAGCAGAGAATGGAAGAGGATGTTTAAGATTTGAAGATAGGGTGATGCGGGGATCCCTGGGTGGCTCAGCGGTTTAGCGTCTGCCTTTAACCCAGGTGTGATCCTGGGGTCCTGGGATCGAGTCTCACGTCGGGCTCCCTGCATGGAGTCTGCTTCTTCCTCTGCCTGTGTCTCTGCCTCTCTCTCCCTGTGTCTCTCATGAATAAAGAAAAAATAAAATCTTAAAAAAAAATAAGACAGGGTGATGGGGACACCTGGGTGGCTCAGTGGTTGAGCATCTGCCTTCAGCTCAGGGCATGATGCTAGGGTCCTGGGATCAAGTCCCACATCGGGCTCCCCTCAGGGACCCTGTTTCTCCCTTTGCCTGTGTCTCTGCCTCTCTCCTGTGTGTCTCTTGTAAATTAATAAATAAAATATTGTTTTTAAGAAAGAAGAAGACAGAGTGATGATGTGAAAGGGTCCCCAAGGTACACAGGAGCATGTCTGGATTACAGGAGTAGGAGTATGGTGAATGGCTGAGCAGTACCGAGCACCCACCTGAAATAGGTGGCCATTAATTGAAGGTAACTCTGGTCATCATGATGGGGTGTTTCCTCCAGCCATGTTCAGATGCATTGGTAAAAGGGGAAGAGGGCAATTAGCAAACAGAAAAGAAGAAAAGGAGTTGAGGTTATATACAAATACATTCTCTAGGTGATATCATATGGTATTAGTTAAATACTCCCTCTATGCTGTAGGATTGTAGGATCTAAGTCAGGTAAAAGTAAGGACAAGAATAGAGTGAGGGACAGAGAGAATTCACTGGATGAATGAGCTAAGGTTCTGGTGGAGTCTCAGGATTGTTGGAGTTGTGGGTAATTGGAAAGAATGAGCTGGGAAGTAGGTGCCATTCATGAGGGAGCCATCAGGTCAATGGGAAGTGAGTGGCAGTCATGAGAGAGTCAAGCCACTTAGCATTGTGGAGAGTGGGTATAGTTTTAGGTAATAACCATGTCTATAGCCATAAAGTGGGTGGCTAATAAAAGGCAGGGGACAGTACGTGGAGACAAGGAGAATAAGGATATGAGAGACCAGGGTTTTGGAAGGACCATGAACTTAGATGGTATAATACCCAGGAATTCTTGAAGTCTGGATGACTGAAGCATGGAGGCTGTCCAGTGGTAAAATCTGAAGACATGAGCTTTGCAGTTGAGAGTGTTGGGGAAGAGGGAGGGACAATGGCTTAGGAACAGTCTGGGGGAGCAGGAAGGATATAAGCCCACCTTCAAGACCAGCAGCATGAGCACCATGAACGAGAGTATGGTCAACACTTTGGAGGTCCATAGGGAAAGCTCTGCCCTTAAGGGTGAGCCAAGTTTTAGTTACAGCAAGAAGGGGGTGGGAATGTTCAGAAGGTTCAGGATGTAGGGAGTTTACTTGCATTGGGTGAGTGTAGGGAGGTGGGGAAGCGAGAGGTGGGGGCGGGCTCAGGGATGTCCAGAGAGGAGGTGTGATGAGGGATAAAGAAGCCCTGGAGAATCTTGGGCTTCCTGCAGTGACTGACTTCAATGGAGAGACAGGCCAATGTGCAGTAGTCTAGGGCAGACTGTGATACTGAGTCCATTGGAGCAGCATGGGGCCATGGTGAGACTTTTGTCAGGAGCATGCATGGTGGGGAGTGGAGGGGGGTGGGCTCTGGACCCTTGCTTCATTCTTCTTCTGGTATTTTGCTGCCTAGAGGGCTTCAAGTTACAGTTGAACTCTGGGACTCTCCTTTGTGTCTGGTGCTAGGTGTGTTAGGGCCACAAAAGGAGGTTGCCAGCACACCCCAAAGTTCTGCAGATATGACATGGCACAGCCTCAAAGAGGAGGAGAGCCCCCTTTTTGGAGATTGGTTTAAAATGAGATAGTTTGTGATAGTTTGTTGAAAAGTAATGATTGGCTAGATTGGGAGATAAGCTCATGGTCATTATGCATCAGGCCTGATGTTTGGTTACTGCCATTTGTAAATGGGCTTTGAGATTTTATTCCATTATCCAAAGAGACTCTAATTACCCAAGTAGATTCACAATTCTTTTTTTCATGATTTGAAGATAAAAGATCATTTGTCCCTAATGATAAACTAAAAGAATGTTTTCTCAGCTGAATAAAAGGTTAAACTCCTATTCATTGTGTTTTGTCTTCAAACCTTTGATAGAAGAAACTTTCTTACCATTTATAGCTATGTAAAAAAAGGTAGAGTTTTGGGTAAGTATAGTTTATGAAAGAAATTTCAACACATATACGACTTGAATAGAAAAAAACAAAAGAACCAAAGTCTGCTTCATAGAAGGGCTGAAATATCTCTTCTAGGCTTTTAGCTTTCTTCTTTTTAAAGTGACTTCAGAGGAGCAAATCACTACTAATTCTAGACTAGCAAAGGGAAGGGATTATGAGAAAAGAATTTTTGAAATGGGACTTTTTAGGGTGGGAAGCACTTAGGATGGTGTCTGGGAATTACATAGGGAGAATGGTGGTTAGTAGAATTTTGATAGAGAGAAATATAGTGTTTTATCAAGCCTCTGACAAAGAAAATTTAGATTTGTCATTGTTATTTTTTCCTAATAGTAAAGCAGTGCATGGAACATTTGCCAACAAATTGGTAGATCTACCTGACTTAGACAAGACATCCATTTCGTGTCACAAATCCATAGAAATTCTGAATAAATTATTATAAAAGATATTTTGTAATCTCTAGCCAAGTTGAAAGAAAGAGGAAGAAGTCACAAGATGAGAGAAATTAAAAGATATCTAGGCTAGAACATTACATGGGAGTGGACAGGTGCAGCAAGCCCCACATACAAGGCCCCAGGCCGAGGGCTGGTGTATTGCCTGTGCAGGGCAGGTAAGATGGGCAGCACTCACTGAAGGGGGCCTGGAGCTGATCTTCCTGCATAGAGCCCAGATCCAGGGTCTACTCATTTGTGAAAATTTCTCCAGCTACTATCTGGGAAAGCAGCAAGGAGGCTGTACCTGAAGGTCAAACCCCAGGCTTGCACCGCCATGTAAATGGAAGTTATAGAAGATCACTTCATGTGAGAAGACTAAGCCAAGTAATGAACATAAAAACTCTTCTAGAAGGAATGGAACCTCCAAGGTTACGGCATAACAAACCCCATACTGCTTCATGGGGATAGTATTGCAATTCATGGCACAATATCCACAGGGGAAATGGAAAATGGTACACTATGAGAGTCTGTATATGCTTAAAGAAAATAAATCCTACTCATTCTCTAGGTGATATCATATGGTATTATTTAAATACTCCCTTTATGCTGCTAACTTCCACACATATGACATCAGCCTGGACCTTCTCTCCTCTTAACTCTGGATGGTTCTCAAGTCCAGATTACCTTCAAGACAACTTCGCTAAGGCATCTGAGAAGAACTCTGAGTGAAAAGTGTGTGAGACAGCTGGCCTCCAGAATGGCCCTGAAGATCCAGGCTTCCACCATTTGCAACCTGAGCAATACCCACCCCCATACACACACCCCACTAGGAGCTGGGTAGTGTGATGGATGCAGGATGGCAGGAGTGATGTTATTTCACTTTTGAGACTAGGTTGTAAAAACACTTTGGCTTCTGTTTGAGTTCCTTTTGCTGTCTCTTACCCTCTCTTGGGTCTCTTGCTCTAGAGGAAGCCAGATTGACACTCAGGCAGCTCAGGCAGCAAAGCCTGGAGGCTTTGTGAACAACAGCCAGCATGAACTTCACAGTTATGTGATAGAATCACCATGAGAGCACACTCTCCAGCCCCAGTGGTGCCTCCAGCCCCTGTTAAAGCTTAACTGCATTCTAATGAGCTATCCTGAAGTAGAACTAACTATGTAAGCTGAGCTCTGATTCTCAAACTTCAGACTCTGTGAGATAATAAGGGTTTATTGTTCAAGCTGCTAAATTTGGGGGCAATTTGTTCTGCAGCAATGGATAATGAATACAGTGCATCCAAAATGAACTCCCTGTCTTCCCCCAAACCTTGTCCTTCTCTAGTCTTTCCTGTCTCTATAAATGGTAACTTTGTCCTTTCAACAGCTCAGACCAAAACCTTTGGAGTCATCTCTGGATGATGAGATAAGTAGAGAGTCGTCTCTGTGTTTCTCACATCCTACATCCCATTTTTCAGCAAGTCCCTGTTGGCTCTCTCTTTAAAATATATGCATTATCTGACTCCTTCTTACCCTCTCCGTAGATACTGTCCTGGTCCAAGCCATGATCATGTCTTGAATGGGTTATTGCAATTGCTCCTAATGGTCTCCCTGATTCTGACCTTGTCTGGTTTCAGTTTTTCCACAACGAAGTGGCCAGAGTTATCTTTTGATGTTATAGATCAGATCAGGTCACTCTTCTAACCAGATTCCTCTGATGGCTTCCAGTATTAGCTAAGATAAAGGCCAAAGTCCTTCCAGGGGTTCTGATGCCAGTTTTGCCCTTCTTCTGATCTCATCTCCTACTGTCCTCCTGGCTCCCTTTCCTCCAGCCACACTGGCATCATTATTTTTACCCCAAAGGCAAGGAATAGTCTTGTATTAGGGTTTTTACTCTCATGGTCTCCTCTGCCAGGACTGTCCTCTCTAACAACTGCAGGGCTTTTGTTCTTGTTCTCCACCTTATATGTTTCTCTTCCATGAAAGCCCTATTTAAATTGTAGCCTTCACTCCTTACCTGGGGGTAAGGAGTAAGTAAGTAAGGGGTACCTTTCCTGCTTTATTTTCTCTCTAGCTTTATCATCATCTGACATACTATGTATTTCATATATCTTATGCATTGTCTCTCTCCTTCCACTAGAATATGAGTCCCATGAAGACAGGGAATTTTGTTGATTCTGTTCACTGATGCATTCCACGTCCCAAGAGAAATGCCTGGCACCTAGTAGGCACTCAAATGTTTTTGTGTTTTTTTAAAAGCAAATACTTAAACAGATGACGTAATATTATAATATTTGGAAAACACAGGAAAATTTGAAAGAAACTATAAAATAAAAATGTTTAAATCTATTAAAAGTGAAGGAGTGAGAAGCATTAAAAAAAAAAAAACAAGACATTCTTCAAATCAGGCAGATTTGGAAAACAACTGATTTCACTTAAGAAATGAAGAATATAGCAACTTAAAAAAAAACTCCAAAACATAAGGAATTGGTAAGATTTAGAGGACAAATCTGAGGAAACCACTCAGAATGGGGCACAAAGATATGATTAGATGAAAATTATAAAAAGGTAGTTAAAACTTGGAATGAGAAGGACTGGCATGTGTTTAATAGGTATCCCAAGGGGAAATTACTGACAGTGAAAGAGAGGCAGGATTTTAAAAAAACCCAAAACTATGGTGGAGACTTTTTCAGATTAGAAAAATAAAACAAGGGGGGAGGAGCAAGATGGCGGAAGAGTAGGTCTTCAAATCACCTGTCTCCACCAAATTACCTAGAAAACCTTCCAATCATCCTGAAAATCTATGAATTCGGCCTGAGAATTAAAGAGAGACCAGCTGGAATGCAACAGTGAGAAGAGTTCGCGCTTCTATCCAGGTAGGAAGACGGGGAAAAAGAAGTAAAGGAACAAAGGCCTCCAAGGGGGAGGGGCCCCGCGAGGAGCCGGGCTGAGGCCGGGGCGAGTGTCCCCAGGACAGGAGAGCCCCGTCCCGGAGGAGCAGGAGCTGCACCGACCTTCCCGGGGGAAAGGGGCTCGCGGGGAGTTGGAGCAGGACCCAGGAGGGCGGGGATGCCCTCGGGTTCCCCGGGACACTAACAGAGCAACTGCGCGCCCAGGAGAGTGCGCCGAGCTCCCTAAGGGCTGCAGCGCGCACTCGGAGGGGCTCGGGCGGCGGCTCCGAGGAGGGGGCTGCACGGCCCCGGGAGCAGCTCGGAGGGGCTCGGGCAGAGGAAGAGGCTCCGTGCGGAGGGGGCTGCGCGGTTCCTGGAGCAGCTCGGGTGCTCGGGCGGCGGCTCCGCGGAGGGGGCTGCGGGGCGGGAGCGCGAATCCACCAGCGCAGGCCCCGGAGCACAAGGCGCCGGGACACAGCCCAGGATCCCGCCTCCCCCGGGACAGGCAGAGGCCGGGAGGGCCCAGGACAGCAAGGACGCTCCTGCCCCAGCTGAGCAGATCAGCGGCCCCGCCCGGAGCCTCCAGGCCCTGCAGACGGAGTTCCTGCCGGAGCTGAATCCAGGTTTCCAGAGCTGCCCCGCCACTGGGGCTGTTCCTCCTGCGGCCTCACGGGGTAAACAACCCCCACTGAGCCCCGCACCAGGCAGGGGCACAGCAGCTCCCCCAACTGCTAACACCTGAAAATCAGCACAACAGGCTAGACTGACAGAACACCAGCTAGACTGACAACTTCCAGGAGAAGCCAAGGGACTTAAAGAACACAGAATCAGAAGATACTCCCCCGTGGTTCTTTTTTTTTTTTTTTTTTTGCTTTTTGATTTGTTTCCTTCCCCCACCCCCTTTTTTTCTCCTTTCTTTTTCTTTCTCTTTTTCTTCTTTTTTTCTTTTTTTTTCTTCCCTTTTTTTTCTCTTTCTCTTTGCTTTCCTTCTTTCTCTCCTCTCTTTTTCTCTTTTTCCCAATACAACTTGCTTTTGGCCACTCTGCACTGAGCAAAATGACTAGAAGGAAAACCTCACCTCAAAAGAAAGAATCAGAAACAGTCCTCTCTCCCACAGAGTTACAAAATCTGGATTACAATTCAATGTCAGAAAGCCAATTCAGAAGCACTATTATACAGCTACTGGTGGCTCTAGAAAAAAGCATAAAGGACTCAAGAGACTTCATGACTGCAGAATTTAGAGCTAATCAGGCAGAAATTAAAAATCAATTGAATGAGATGCAATCCAAACTAGAAGTCCTAACGACGAAGGTTAACGAGGTGGAAGAACGAGTGAGTGACATAGAAGACAAGTTGATGGCAAAGAGGGAAACTGAGGAAAAAAGAGACAAACAATTAAAAGACCATGAAGATAGATTAAGGGAAATAAACGACAGCCTGAGAAAGAAAAACCTACGTTTAATTGGGGTTCCCGAGGGCGCCGAAAGGGACAGAGGGCCAGAATATGTATTTGAACAAATTCTAGCTGAAAACTTTCCTAATCTGGGAAGGGAAAAAGGCATTCAGATCCAGGAAATAGAGAGATCCCCCCCTAAAATCAATAAAAACCGTTCAACACCTCGACATTTAATAGTGAAGCTTGCAAATTCCAAAGATAAAGAGAAGATCCTTAAAGCAGCAAGAGACAAGAAATCCCTGACTTTTATGGGGAGGAGTATTAGGGTAACAGCAGACCTCTCCACAGAGACCTGGCAGGCCAGAAAGGGCTGGCAGGATATATTCAGGGTCCTAAATGAGAAGAACATGCAACCAAGAATACTTTATCCAGCAAGGCTCTCATTCAAAATGGAAGGAGAGATAAAGAGCTTCCAAGACAGGCAGCAACTGAAAGAATATGTGACCTCCAAACCAGCTCTGCAAGAAATTTTAAGGGGGACTCTTAAAATTCCCCTTTAAGAAGAAGTTCAGTGGAACAGTCCACAAAAACAAGGACTGAATAGATATCATGATGACACTAAACTCATATCTCTCAATAGTAACTCTGAATGTGAACGGGCTTAATGACCCCATCAAAAGGCGCAGGGTTTCAGACTGGATAAAAAAGCAGGACCCATCTATTTGCTGTCTACAAGAGACTCATTTTAGACAGAAGGACACCTACAGCCTGAAAATAAAAGGTTGAAGAACCATTTACCATTCGAATGGTCCTCAAAAGAAAGCAGGGGTAGCCATCCTTATATCAGATAAACTAAAATTTACCCCAAAGACTGTAGTGAGAGATGAAGAGGGACACTATATCATACTTAAAGGATCTATTCAACAAGAGGACTTAACAATCCTCAATATATATGCCCCGAATGTGGGAGCTGCCAAATATATCAATCAATTATTAACCAAAGTGAAGAAATACTTAGATAATAATACACTTATACTTGGTGACTTCAATCTAGCTCTTTCTATACTCGATAGGTCTTCTAAGCACAACATCTCCAAAGAAACGAGAGCTTTAAATGATACACTGGACCAGATGGATTTCACAGATATCTACAGAACTTTACATCCAAACTCAACTGAATACACATTCTTCTCAAGCGCACATGGAACTTTCTCCAGAATAGACCACATACTGGGTCACAAATCGGGTCTGTACCGATACCAAAAGATTGGGATTGTCCCCTGCATATTCTCAGACCATAATGCCTTGAAATTAGAATTAAATCACAACAAGAAGTTTGGAAGGACCTCAAACACGTGGAGGTTAAGGACCATCCTGCTAAAAGATAAAAGGGTCAACCAGGAAATTAAGGAAGAATTAAAAAGATTCATGGAAACTAATGAGAATGAAGATACAACCGTTCAAAATCTTTGGGATGCAGCAAAAGCAGTCCTAAGGGGGAAATACATCGCAATACAAGCATCCATTCAAAAACTGGAAAGAACTCAAATACAAAAGCTAACCTTACACATAAAGGAGCTAGAGAAAAAACAGCAAATAGATCCTACACCCAAGAGAAGAAGGGAGTTAATAAAGATTTGAGCAGAACTCAACGAAATCGAGACCAGAAGAACTGTGGAACAGATCAACAAAACCAGGAGTTGGTTCTTTGAAAGAATTAATAAGATAGATAAACCATTAGCCAGCCTTATTAAAAAGAAGAGAGAGAAGACTCAAATTAATAAAATCATGAATGAGAAAGGAGAGATCACTACCAACACCAAGGAAATACAAACGATTTTAAAAACATATTATGAACAGCTATACGCCAATAAATTAGGCAATTTAGAAGAAATGGACGCATTCCTGGAAAGCCACAAACTACCAAAACTGGAACAGGAAGAAATAGAAAACCTGAACAGGCCAATAACCAGGGAGGAAATTGAAGCAGTCATCAAAAACCTCCCAAGACACAAGAGTCCAGGGCCAGATGGCTTCCCAGGGGAATTTTATCAAACGTTTAAAGAAGAAACCATACCTATTCTCCTAAAGCTGTTTGGAAAGATAGAAAGAGATGGAGTACTTCCAAATTCGTTCTATGAGGCCAGCATCACCTTAATTCCAAAACCAGACAAAGACCCCACCAAAAAGGAGAATTACAGACCAATATCCCTGATGAACATGGATGCAAAAATTCTCAACAAGATACTGGCCAATAGGATCCAACAATACATTAAAAAAATTATTCACCATGACCAAGTAGGATTTATCCCTGGGACACAAGGCTGGTTCAACACCCGTAAAACAATCAATGTGATTCATCATATCAGCAAGAGAAAAACCAAGAACCATATGATCCTCTCATTGGATGCAGAGAAAGCATTTGACAAAATACAGCATCCATTCCTGATCAAAACTCTTCAGAGTGTAGGGATAGAGGGAACATTCCTCGACATCTTAAAAGCCATCTATGAAAAGCCCACAGCAAATATCATTCTCAATGGGGAAGCACTGGGAGCCTTTCCCCTAAGATCAGGAACAAGACAGGGATGTCCACTCTCACCACTGCTGTTCAACATAGTACTGGAAGTCCTAGCCTCAGCAATCAGACAACAAAAAGACATTAAAGGCATTCAAATTGGCAAAGAAGAAGTCAAACTCTCCCTCTTCGCCGATGACATGATACTCTACATAGAAAACCCAAAAGTCTCCACCCCAAGATTGCTAGAACTCATACAGCAATTCGGTAGCGTGGCAGGATACAAAATCAATGCCCAGAAGTCAGTGGCATTTCTATACACTAACAATGAGACTGAAGAAAGAGAAATTAAGGAGTCAATCCCATTTACAATTGCACCCAAAAGCATAAGATACCTAGGAATAAACCTAACCAAAGATGTAAAGGATCTATACCCTCAAAACTATAGAACACTTCTGAAAGAAATTGAGGAAGACACAAAGAGATGGAAAAATATTCCATGCTCATGGATTGGCAGAATTAATATTGTGAAAATGTCAAAGTTACCCAGGGCAATATACACGTTTAATGCAATCCCTATCAAAATACCATGGACTTTCTTCAGAGAGTTAGAACAAATTATTTTAAGATTTGTGTGGAATCAGAAAAGACCCCGAATAGCCAGGGGAATTTTAAAAAAGAAAACCATATCTGGGGGCATCACAATGCCAGATTTCAGGTTGTACTACAAAGCTGTGGTCATCAAGACAGTGTGGTACTGGCACGAAAACAGACACATAGATCAGTGGAACAGAATAGAGAATCCAGAAGTGGACCCTGAACTTTATGGGCAACTAATATTCGATAAAGGAGGAAAGACTATCCATTGGAAGAAAGACAGTCTCTTCAATAAATGGTGCTGGGAAAATTGGACATCCACATGCAGAAGAATGAAACTAGACCACTCTTTTTCACCATACACAAAGATAAACTCAAAATGGATGAAAGATCTAAATGTGAGACAAGATTCCATCAAAATCCTAGAGAAGAACACAGGCAACACCCTTTTTGAACTCGGCCATAGTAACTTCTTGCAAGATACATCCACGAAGGCAAAAGAAACAAAAGCAAAAATGAACTATTGAGACTTCATCAAGATAAGAAGCTTTTGCACAGCAAAGGATACAGTCAACAAAACTCAAAGACAACCTACAGAATGGGAGAAGATATTTGCAAATGACATATCAGATAAAGGGCTAGTTTCCAAGATCTATAAAGAACTTATTAAACTCAACACCAAAGAAACAAACAATCCAATCATGAAATGGGCAAAAGACATGAACAGAAATCTCACAGAGGAAGACATAGACATGGCCAACATGCACATGAGAAAATGCTCTGCATCACTTGCCATCAGGGAAATACAAATCAAAACCACAATGAGATACCACCTCACATCAGTGAGAATGGGGAAAATTAACAAGGCAGGAAACAACAAATGTTGGAGAGGATGCGGAGAAAAGGGAACCCTCTTACACTGTTGGTGGGAATGTGAACTGGTGCAGCCACTCTGGAAAACTGTGTGGAGGTTCCTCAAACAGTTAAAAATAGACCTGCCCTATGACCCAGCAATTGCACTGTTGGGGATTTACCCCAAAGATACAAATGCAATGAAACGCCGGGATACCTGCACCCCGATGTTTATAGCAGCAATGGCCACGATAGCCAAACTGTGGAAGGAGCCTCGGTGTCCAACGAAAGATGAATGGATAAAGAAGATGTGGTTCATGTATACAATGGAATATTACTCAGCTATTAGAAATGACAAATACCCACCATTTGCTTCAACGTGGATGGAACTGGAGGGTATTATGCTGAGTGAAGTAAGCCAGTCGGAGAAGGACAAACATTATATGTTCTCATTCATTTGGGGAATATAAATAATAGTGAAAGGGAATATAAGGGAAGGGGGAAGAAATGTGTGGGAAATATCAGAAAGGGAGACAGAACGTAAAGACTGCTAACTCTGGGAAACGAACTAGGGGTGGTAGAAGGGGAGGAGGGCGGGGGGTGGGAGTGAATGGGTGACGGGCACTGGGGGTTATTCTGTATGTTAGTAAATTGAACACCAATGAAAAATAAATTTAAAAAAAAAGAAAAGTAAAAAAAAAGAAAAAAAAAGAAAGATAAAACAAAATATGAATCTTCAGATTAAAATAATATATGGAGTCCCAAGTAGGATTAAAAAACAATTTATACATAGACACATTGAGGTAAAACTGAAAAATTCTAAATATGGTCAGAGAATGAAAGAATATTCTCAAAGAAACAACTACAAGAGTGACAGTAGACTTTTCATAAGTAACAATATATGTGAGATTACAATGTAATTACACCTGCAGTTGGCTAATGGAAAGAACCACCAATGTAAAATTCTATACCCAGCAAAAAGTATCATTCAAGAGTGAGAGCCAAATGAGAACATTTTCAAAAGAAAGCTTACTGACTATTGCCTGAAATAACCACTAAAATGTGTTCATCAATAAGGAGAAAATTGAACATTAGAGAGGGACTTGAGTTATAATGGAATGAAAGAAATTGGTGAACATTTCTGTAACTCTAAATAAGTATTCACTTATAAACAAGACTTATTTGGAGGAAAAGGTTAAAAACAAAGAGAAATTAAAATGCTAAACAATAAGATGGCAAACGAGAGGAGGGAGATCAGAACTGAACTGTTTCATAACCTGGAGGATAGAGATTTTGACTGACTTTTTTTTTAAAGTCAAATATGCATTTTAAGTATTTGAAAGAATGAAACATAAGGTACAATTTTCAAGCTAGTAAAGGGGAAAAGGAAAATGAAAAACAATCCATTTAATAAAAATCAGTAGAGGAGAAAAAAAGATTGAAAATTAAGAGGAGAAAAGTAAAACATGTACCAGAAAAACGTTGAACAAAAGGAAATTTTGTTAGTGATATTCTTAGACAATATTAATTATAACGCAAAATGTGTTGATGTAGATAAAGAAGATTGTACTGAATGATAAGTGAAAAAAATCACCAGTAAGATACAGCAATCCTAGCCTAATGATCTAGACTCAAATACATAAGGAAAAAAATCTGCAGAAGCACACAAAAAAACCTAACAAATTCACAGTTATAGTAAGAGATGTTAAATATCTCTATCAGACACTAATGAAAAAGAAGACAAAATATTAGGAAGGCTATACCAGATATGAAAAACGTAACTAACAAAGATGACTTAATGTCAAAATACATATTTCTGGACATAAATTTCCCCAATTTTTTTTTTAAAGCACACAGAACCCTTATGTTTACTGACTATACAAACCACATAATGGAAAACATACAGAGTATATCCCTCTACTGCAGTGCAGTAGAGGAATACTTTTGCAGTAGAGGGATACTGCAGTGCAGTAGAGGGATACTTTACTTTTTAAAAAGTAAAAATAAAAATCTTTTTTTCTTTGAAAACTACATACATTTTACAAGAAGTCGTTAAAGAAGAGATTGTTTTGAAAATTCTGAAATAATTAGAATCACATAATAATCATTGCAACATGTGCCAAAACATATGAGATTTGGATTTATATAATGGGAAAAAACATGAAAGGTGGAAAATGAATGAATTAATAATTCAACTCATACAGTTAGCAAAAGAGAAAACAATAAGAAATCATCTTGACGAAGATGGTAGAAGAGTTGCCATGCCCTTCCATACATAAAATTTGGATTTTTGAAGCACGAAACATGCTTTGAAAGTGGCAATGGAAGTAGGAAGTCTCCTACTCTATTTTTTGGGTCTTGGTACATGTGGATTTAGGGAGAGAAAAGCCACTTGAGGGAGTTAGAGAAGTATACCGGCATCAGCTAGAGAGACACCAGAGTTTCAACTGGGCAAGGGCTTTCAGAGAAGAGATTCAGGACACAGGAGAGCTTTTGACTAAAATTCGGGAGTTCCAGAGAGAATGTGGAGAAAGTTGGTGGATTGGATCAGACTGGAGAGAATGGTGAATGTGGGGGAAAGCCCCAGAGCTAATGGATTGTGTTAGCTCGGACATGTGAAGGGGACTCTGACCCACAGGGAGGTGGGCATGACATGTTTGTTCCTGGTGGGTGAGAACAGGTGAAAAAATCAGGCTTAGCTATGGTCTTAACACTTGAACCAGACAGTGAGGGGGTTGGTGGGGCGGTGGATGTGGAGAGTGGGAGACTTTTCCTGTCCTGTCCCCTTTTGCTGCTTAAATGTCCTTGCCTTTTCTCTGAATATTTTCTAGCAATTGCTGGTCTATGGAGGTCTTGTATTTTAGTATAATTTTGAACGATTTTATTTTCTTCTCCCAATTCCAGGGTTGGGAGCAGGAGGAGAAGGTTGGGGCATGGGCTCACCATGCCACCTAAATCTGGAGCCAGAGTTTCCATTTTGACCCTATTTTCCACTGTGAGGTTCAAGTTCTCTCTGCTGAGTTGCTTCAAAAAACATGTCTTTTCAGGACTCACGATTACTGATTAAAGCTTTCTAAATGAACAAGGCAGGCCAGAATTTAAGAAAGAGTCTCTAGATGAAGGGAGTTCAGTTACATTATGTTTGTCATTCTAGCAATTACGTGTCCTCTGTTTTCCCACCCCTAAAATGCCCTGTGGGCTTGATCCCTACGGGATGAGCGGGGACAGGCTTATTTCCCCTCAAACCTTGAGTGTGTTCACTGTGGCTTTATTAGGAGACCTTACACTTGCTACCCATCTCTGATCTCAAGTTTATTCTTATAACTCAGATGACTCAGGCAGGATATACCTGTGCAGTTTTACAGGTGACAGTTCTCGCAAGTGCTCACAAAACTCGATGTTTTATGAGTGCATGTGCTCCTTGCAGACTTTTGGCTGCACTGTAAGCCTTGGGCTGAGAAAGAATAGTTGACTCTGGTTATCAAAGCTTTGTCTAAATAAACTGGGACCTCACTATATCTCTCTTGGCTATAGAGCTAGGTATATATGGACAATCCATCTTGGATGGTCTCCAAAGTGGGGATAGTTATTGAAGTGTAAAAAAAGACCTCCTTATAAGGAAGTTTTACCTAGAAGGAAGAGCCCCCAGCATTGGCTTAGCAAATAGCATTATAGTGTAGCTCCAGGGTATTGGAGCCAAATATGATTCTCCCTGCCCTCAACCAAAGGCCCAGCCTGGTTTTTATAGGCCAGACATAAATCTGAGAAAGTGTTTATAAAATAGACTGGGTCTATCTGGAAGGTTTAAAAAACAACTTTTATAGGTTAATTCTTAGGAAATCGATTTGAGGCTATTTAGAGACATTGCTTTTGCAGGGAATGGGATCCATCTCATCTTATCTTGCCTGTCCACTTGGGGTGTGTTGTTCATTCAACAAAACAGCACAGTTAATTTTAGGGAGGCCTGCTTTATTGTGCCAGTATGAAAGGACAGGGGGAACCCTAATGAAGTATTTATTAGTGGACCTCAAATCTCAATGCTTTTTTTTTTTTTCCTACTTTGTTACGTCATTTCAAATCCGCATTCCCACTTGAAATCCCAGCTTCCAGTTGCAGCAGGGATGGCTGGATTCAATCTTAGAACTCTTATGCTGGTAGTGACTTTAAAGCATATTTCACTAAACCTGGCAATATTTTTGATGAGGAGGCTGATGCCCAGAAGGGACTCTCTTCTTTTAACAGACCCCACTACATGCAAAGCGCAATGCATGGCCGTTGGTGAGATATAAAAATATAAGCGTCAATGGTCTTGTCCTCAGGAGCATTCTCAATGATATGGGAGTTCAAACAAATTTTAAATAACTAACATGATATGATAAGAGCTGTAAATGAGGGAAAATACCAAAATGCAGTGTGCTGGAGTTTGGGTGTTAGCACTTTGTTGGGAGAGAGTGCAAATTAATAACGATCATCAGGTTCTTGGCGTTTGAGGGCAATCTGGGTAAATTGGTAGGATTTGTACCCAGTGCCAGTGGAAGGTAAGGGCGAGCCTACTATGCTAGGAACTCCCCTGGTATGGAAAGGAAGCAGGAGGAAGTCCAATTTATTCAGACAGTAAACTACAGTAGGGAAAGAGTGATATGTGTGGTAGGAGACATGGGTGAGACATGGGTTGGGGCAAGATGCCAGAGACCCTGGATGGTTGGAGCGAGCAGTGTGATTTCACAGTGTAGACAGTGGTCCAGCGTGTCCACTGCTTCCAAGAGGTGATGTGAATGACAGAGAGATACTGGGGCAAGAGCCTGATTTCAGAAGTTTGGTAGTGAGTGCTTGAAGAGAATGTAGAAACAGATTCTGGAAAGTTCTTGTGAGTAGTTTGCTAGTAAGGAAAAAATAAAGTTATGTAGGTAGTTTGTATATGTGGGGGAGAATAAGGTCTGCAGGGGAAAATTATAGGTAAAAACAGAAAATATCAGTGGCAATGAAAGCCCAGATTTTTGGAGAGCTGGAGCCTCGATGAGAGTGGGAGCTAAGCTTCTGAACGTGTTCATTTTTGTCCACAGCATTGGTATGGCAAGCATTTCCTAAAAATCCCCAAACCTGAAAGTGCTATTTCGTCTTCTTATGTCATCCCTAGTGATCTTGGATTTGGAAATCTGGACCCAATCTGACCCTTATGGCTCTGAGAGTTGCCCCAGGATGAGTGGGGCTCTGGGGTTGATGAACAGAGTGGGATGCCATGCACCAGGGTGGGATTGCAGCTCTGTATTCACACATCATCAGGGATGCGAGGGTTGTGCCTCATGATGGCAGGCACTCACAAGGATCTGCAAAACACAGCAAATAGCCACTTGGATTATCCCAACTGCGACCAGATCAAAGGAGATTAATTTGATGCGTTGCCCCCTTTACTCAAGCATTTGGCAAATGTCTCATTCTTTTAGAGATGATTTTGAGTTTTGTAGAATTAAGACTTTTTTTTTCCCTCCCAGCATATTTCTCTCAGTTTTCAAAAGGTTGGGTATTTGTGGGAAATTTAATCCACATGTTTATGATTCATTTCGACTCCACTCCTTTCAAATTTATCTTTGGAGCATGAGTTGGTACTTGAGAAGCCTTTTAAAGTTCAGGACTTTTAGAACCAGATAGTTATTTTGCTAGCTGTGTCTTGAAAACACATATCAAAAATTTTCGTTAAGATCAAAACCCAGAGTTTGGAGGGCTGTCTGAATGCAGCGAACTGTCAAGCCACAGCAGTGCATTTTCCACAGCAAATCCATAGGCAAAGGATGTCGAGAGTATACAAGGAGATGCTTCCCTGAGTGGTGAAGAAGGGGTATCTGTGTTTATAGGAATGTCATCCGGGTTGCTTCAAATATTCCCAGAGACAGCAGGCCTGGGAAGCATCATGGCATCTGTGTCCTCCCTGGTAGGCCCTGCTTCTTTTTATAGACTCTTATACATAGATCTTTGAGCTGCTGGAACATTCCAGATCACCCCAACACTCTCATTTTATAGATGAAATTGAAGGTCAGCAAGAGTCAATGCTTTGCCCAAGATCTCACCCACGTTGGTTTAAGAGCCTCCTCAAGCGTCCTCTATGCCCATTGCATCCCAAAGAGGAGAATATTTGATAAAAATCAAGGACACACTGTGGGGACTTGAGAATGGGTCTGGGCAGGGGGAGCGTGCTGTTTTTTGGAGCAAGAGAAAGAGGTTGAACCCTTAATTCTGCGTGGAGTACCCTCTTTGAGTTTCTGTCTTTTTAGATTGTCTGTTGGTATTGCTTCTCCTCTTTGGAAGAGGGGGAGTGAGAAGGAACTCTGAAGGGAATGGGCCTGATGCCAGAAGAGTGTCACATGGGCTACTCTGATGTAAAGCCCTATTTCTACAGCATTATTTAGCAAAGATTCTTAGAGCAAGCTGATTACTCTGTAAACAGATGCCTTCACTGCTCAGATGGATACATATTTCCTGTTCCAGAACACTGATACTTATTGGATGAGTCAGTGGGTGACCATTCTAAGTATGTTGGATCCACTCAGGCACAGCAGGGGAAATCTATTGACCTTGGATACAAACTTTGGCCCAGAACAATTACACTTGGTTATTTAGATGTAAAAAATGTGGGAAATAGATGCATATCAGCAAAGGTCTTGGTCTTTGCTCAGCAAGGAAACTAGTGGTGAAATTTATGAAGGTTTTTATCAGAGTAAGGTCAACAGAACATATTCACACACATGCCATTTAAAATAACATTTATTTGTTTAGCAAATGATTATAAAAGTATTATATGTTCATGGCAGAAAACTCAAAAAATGCCAAAAGTGTAAAGAAGAAAAAATATATCACTTGTAATTCCATCACCAGTGTTAGAGATAACCAATATTAACATTAACATTTGAGGGTTTCCTGTCTTTTTTAGTGGGTTTATAGATTTTTTTTAATCTTTTGTACAAAAGGTACTCATTTCCTCTGTTGTATGCTATTTTGTTTTCTAATTGTAAAGATCAAAAGGAGAAAAATGTTTCATAAGCATCTAAAACCAATAGCCACAATTTTATTGGGTCTTAGGCCCCCAGTGTTACCTCCAAAGCATCTATAGGACCTGAAGCTGAAGTTCATGGATCTCTAGTGTCTGTGTTGTTCCCTTTAATCCATGTCTTCTTTTCTTCCCACAACTGATTACCAACGTCCTTTTTTTTTTTTTTTTTTTTTTTTTTTTTTACCTATGAGCATTGTTCTCACACGTGGTTTCTCATTTCGGCTTGCTGTGACTCACACATGGCCCTGTTCTACCTTTGGGGCCTTTCTTTATGCATACCATTTGTGTGACATTTCCCAGTTCCAAGCTTTCAGAGAGAGAATCTGATTTATTCAGCTAATAACTCTTATCTCCATTTGAGTATAGCTTGGCACATGGGCACTATTATAAATTGCTGGCCAGTTGGGTCAGTGACTTCTCTGATCTATTTGGGGACGGGCAGATGAGGAAGAGATTCAGGTGACATTTGGAAAACAATATTAAAAGGCAATATAAATCACCCCGAACTCTGTTATTCCATCATACACAGTTTATGTTTTTGCAATTTTTCCTTTTACCCATTTTTCGAAGATATGCGCATTTATACTTGCATGTGTATGTGTGTGCATGTGCAATTATAAATTTTTACAATGTGATCACATCCCACTTCTTTTTTTTTTTTAGCCAAATGTTATATACTGAACATTTTCTTACACATTTAGCTCTTTCCAAAATCTGATTTGTAAGGGTGTACCATAGTTCATTTTATGGGCATACCAATACTTGATTTCACCATCCTGGTGTTACTGAGCACCTTATGGTATCTGCAATGGGAAGAGGGACTCTTTTTCAGTGTCACATAAAGACAAAGTTTCTTTCTTTCTTTTCTTTTCTTTTCTCTTTCTTTCTTTCTTTCTTTCTTTCTTTCTTTGCTTTATGGCGGATGCAGTGACAGGCAGGAAGGCCGGAAGGGAAGAAGAAGGCATGCAAGGAAGTACTGCGGCAGGAAGGCAGGAAGGGAGGACGGCAGGCAGGTGTAAATTAAGTGAAGGAATTAAGTACGCCTTTATTACATTCATTCTTTTCCTTCCATCATTCCTTTCCTTCCGTTTCTTCCTTCAAGGCCCTTCATTTCCTGCCTTCCTTCCTTCCTTCCCTTCCTCCTTTTTCCTTCCTCCTTCCTTCCCTTCCTTCCTTTCCGTCCTTCCGTCCTCCTTTTTCTTTTTCTTTCTTTCTTTCTTTCTTTCTTTCTTTCTTTCTTTCTTTCTTTCTTTCTTTCTTTCTTTCTTCTTTCTTTTTATTTATTCATGAGAAGCACAGAGAGAGAGAGGCAGAGACACAGGCAGAGGGAGAAGCAGGCTCCCTGTGGGAAGCCCGATATGAGATCGATTCCAGGACCCTGGGATCATGATCTGAGCCAAAGGTAGACACTTAACTTCTGAGCCACCCAACCATCGCAAAGACAAAGTTTCTCATCATTGGAGGGTGTGAGTAGTTGCTAGGAGGCCAAAAAATGGCTCATATCTACTACAGGCTCTTCAGGTACATAATTTCATTTGATGAAAATAAGGATATTTGCATTCTCTTTGTCTTTTATTCTTTCTTTTTTCAAAGTTATTTTTTAGACCATATGGAATTTCTTTTGATATATGACATAAGGAAAGACTTTAACTTTTATAGTTTTCCCCAAAAATGTAATCCTTTGTCCCAGAGCCATTTGTCTGCTAGTCCTTCTTTCTCAACTGATTTGGAATATCATACAATTGATTTCCTTGATTCTCAGATGCAATCGATTGTGAGATTCACCTCTTATTTAAAACCAGAGCAATCTGGAATTCTTGAGTCACATCCTGATATCAGAAATATTACAGTCAAGAAAGAGTGTACCAAATTGTACTCTCTACTTAGCTGTTTCTGGGCTTTCTATTCTCTGGCACTGACCTATTTTGGAGCATATTACTATTTCAATAGCTATGAGTTAAAATTTGTTTGGCGTCTAGAATATTTATAATTTTTTAATATTTTAATTTACTTAAGTACAATTACAAATCATGTTTGTTTTGCCCAGTCTTGTCCATTTGTGATTCTATGTGATCTTCCAAATGAATTCCCTCCAATACTATTCTTCAAAGAATTGCATGAAATTTGCAGTTAGCATTGCCATAAATTTGGAAGAACTTGTATGTTGACACTATTAAATACTTTGATAACTTGATTTTTTATACTACTTATTATTAATTCTAATAGATGTTCAGCTGGTTCTCTTTAGTTTTCCACACATGCACTGATTTCATATTGAATATATTATTAATGTTGTGTCTGAGCTTAATGGAAATCTTTCTGGTATTTTATTATTCTGTGTGATATTGTCTATCGGTCCAAGATAGGTCATATTGTCATTTTAAGTAAATATCCCACTTTTTCCAGAAGTTTGAAACAGCATGAAATGTTGAAAAATAGTTTAATGCTCATTTAAATCTATCAAGGACATTATATATATTTTTTCCTCTTTTTTTAACTTACTAGATTTTAAACACTTAGCCATACTTTAATTTTGTTATAAACTCTATCTTGCCTTTGTGTATTATGTTGGTCAGTGTTTACCATTTTGCATCTATATTCATAAGGCAGATTTCATCTATGATTTTCTTGATTGTTCCTTTTCTTTTTTCATCCTTTTAGATCATCTCTGGTGTAGAGGGTTGAATCATTCAGACACCATATTTTATGTGGTGATATATTATTTTCTGTGATAGACGCCACTGTGTATTTATTTATTTGTCTGCCTGTTTATTCTCATTTATCCCTACCTTCTACTCACCTTCTGTTCTCTCCCTCTCTTCCCCATAAACAAATATTGTGAGACTTTAAAAGTATATTTATTCGACTGGCTCCCTTGAAAATGGATATTGCCATCATGCAATATGTATTGTTAATTTATTTTGTAATGGATCTCATGCTCTTTTTTACTTTTCATTTTTTATAATTTTTAAATTAAATTTTATTTTTTTCTTAGCACCACAAACTTTTTTTTTTTTTTTTTTTTTTTTTTTTTTTTTTTTTTTTTTAGTTTTTTAAATTAAGCCCTCTATGCTCAGGACCCATCTACATCTCTGTGTTTCTGACAGCTGCTCAGCACTTCTCTGTGTCATGCAGGGAACTTCTTTGACTATAAATTTGTAACATGGGCATGCCCATCCCATCAAGTAAATATTGCGGCATACCATATTTTATTTTGTAATATTTTGGAACAAAGTCCTTGCTCCTTGAACGTTTACAGAGTTTGAAAGTTCATTTCATCCGTAAAATTATTTGCATCTGGTGCCACTTGGAGACTAGTTATTAAACACACACACACACACACACACACATCCTCTTTCATCTTTACTGGTTTGTTGAAGTTTTTTGTCCTCTTATTAGGAAGTTTTTAATAGAAATTTAATAGAAAAAAATTTTAGAAATTCAATAGAATTTTTTGAGAAAATGATTACTTTTCAAATTTAATAGCATATAGTTATTAATAATACACATTCTAAATAATCTTTTTCACAATTTTGATATCATTGATTTTTATGTTTTTTTTTAAAATTTAATTTATTTATTCATGTGAGACACAGAGAGAGAGGCAGAGACATAGGCAGAGAGAGAAGCAGGCTCCCTGTGAGGAGCCCGATGCAAGACTCGAACCCAGGACCCTGAGATCACGCCTTGAGCCAAAGGCAGACACTCAAGCACTAAGTCACCCAGGTACTGCTGATTTTTATGTTCTTTTTTTTTTTTTTTTAAATATTTTATTTATTTATTTAGGATAGTCACAGAGAGAGAGAGAGAGAGAGGCAGAGACACAGGCAGAGGGAGAAGCAGGCTCCATGCACCGGGAGCCTGACGTGGGATTCGATCCTGGGTCTCCAGGATCGCGCCCTGGGCCAAAGGCAGGCGCCAAACCGCTGCGCCACCCAGGGATCCCGATTTTTATGTTCTTGATGCTTCATAATTGTGTTGTTGCTCTTGATTTTTTAAAAAATTTGTTTTTTTCTGATATAGAAATGATATATGCCTCTTGAACAAGTGGGCTTGGATGATTTTCTTTTTGGGCAATTAGCCTTGTCCAGAACTGGTTCTATGCTGATTTTTAAAAAAGTTACAAGGTTCTCTACTGATCCGTTTACAGGCTTTTTAGTTTTCTAAATATATTTTTAAAAGTCTTTTTATATTTGTCTCTCTCTTCCTCTCACATGTTTTAGATTTATTTTCTTGGGCTCTTTCAACTTCCTGAATTGGATAGTTCACATTCTTTTCTGTTTAATTATGAAATCGCAATGTTACTAGTTTTTCTTAGTATTTCTTTGGTCACAGCCCCTATATTTTACGATTCTGTTCTTACTGTTACAATTTTAAAAATCATCTATACCTGTAGTTTTGGTTTCTTTCTTTGTCTCAAGAGTTATTTAAGAGAGTCTAATATGTCTAGTGTTTTAAAAAAATTCTTCTGTTACAAATTTCTGGGTTTATTATCTCCTGATTACAGAGTGTGAGAATGCCGTCTGCATTGTTTCTACTTTTTGAAAACTATCAGGATTTTCTGTATGGCCTACTATATAATTAATTTTTGTTAATGTCATAAGGCTTTTGAAAAGAATATGTATTTACTGAATCTATTTGAAGCTCCATGTATACCTATTAAATCAATCATATAAAAACATCTTGTTTAAAGTTTTCATTTAAACTCTTGGGGCACCTGGGTGACTCAGTCAGTTAGGTATCTGGCTCGGGTCATGGTCCCAGGATCCTGGGATCGAGCCCTGCATTGGGCTCCCTGCTCAGTGGTGAGCCTGCTTCTCACTCTTCTCTGCCCCTCCCCTTTGCTTGTACTCTCTCCCTCTCAAATAGATAAATAAAATCTTAACATAAAATAAAATAAAATAAAATAAAATAAAATAAATTCCAATTAGTTAACATATAGTGGCATATTAGTTTCCGATGTAGAAAACATCTTTTTATACTTCGTTTTTCCACATTTGTGACTATGTGTGTTTGGTCTATCTGAGGTGGTGACCAAGTCTGGAGATATTGTATTGGTGACTCCCTTTATAACGGTGGTTTTGTCTTTCTCCTTGCATTTCCAACAGCATTTTTCTCTGTTTTCATCATTGGACTCAGTGAAGTGTCTTTCAATACTTCTTTAGTTGTGTTCTGTTAGATGCTGCAAAGGGCAGGTATGTTACACTGGAGTTTTGCTTCTTCCTTTATTTAATTAGTCAGTATATATTCACTGAAGACGCCTTCCATAGGTCCCCATTGAACACTGAGTAGGTATTTATTGAGAATTGTTTTAAATTATGTGTGCCTCTCCCTGTGAGGAGATAGTCCTTCCCACCTCAAAGAGATCACTTTGTGTTACTTGACTTGCTTTGGCTAATGGAATGTGATCAGAAGCACCATGTGCCATATCTGAGCACCATGCTTTCAATGCCGTTATTTATTTATTTATTTATTTATTTATTTATTTATTTATTTTTAATTTATTTTTTATTGGTGTTCAATTTACTAACATACAGAATAACCCCCAGTGCCCGTCACCCATTCACTCCCACCCCCCGCCCTCCTCCCCTTCTACCACCCCTAGTTCGTTTCCCAGAGTTAGCAGTCTTTACGTTCTGTCTCCCTTTCTGATATTTCCCACACATTTCTTCTCCCTTCCCTTCTATTCCCTTTCACTATTATTTATATTCCCCAAATGAATGAGAACATATAATGTTTGTCCTTCTCCGACTGGCTTACTTCACTCAGCATAATACCCTCCAGTTCCATCCACGTTGAAGCAAATGGTGGGTATTTGTCATTTCTAATAGCTGAGTAATATTCCATTGTATACATGAACCACATCTTCTTTATCCATTCATCTTTCGTTGGACACCGAGGCTCCTTCCACAGTTTGGCTATCGTGGCCATTGCTGCTATAAACATCGGGGTGCAGGTGTCCCGGCGTTTCATTGCATTTGTATCTTTGAACTCGGCCATAGTAACTTCTTGCAAGATACATCCACGAAGGCAAAAGAAACAAAAGCAAAAATGAACTATTGGGACTTCATCAAGGTAAGAAGCTTTTGCACAGCAAAGGATACAGTCAACAAAACTCAAAGACAACCTACAGAATGGGAGAAGATATTTGCAAATGACATATCAGATAAAGGGCTAGTTTCCAAGATCTATAAAGAACTTATTAAACTCAACATCAATGCTGTTATTTAGACCTCATTGCTTTATTTTCTGTTGTAACAAAATCACATCCAGATAAGGGGCTACTCCTCATCCCAAGTTCCTGGAGGGAGTCAACATGGATCACCACAACCAAACTGTCAAGAATGTGTCATGTGGGGGCACCTGGGTGGCTCAGTGGTTGAGCATCTGCCTTTGATTCAGGGCATGATCCCGGTGTCCTGGGATTAAGTCCTGCACCGGGCTCCCTGCAGGGAGCCTGCTTCTCCCTCTGCCTATGTCTCTGCCTCTCTGTCTCTCTCTGTGTCTGTCATGAATAAAAATAAAATCTTAAAAACAAAACAAAAAATAATCATGTGAATGGGCAAAAAACCTTTGTTGGGGCCTTTGAGATTTTGGCATTGTTCGTGAATTCAGCATAATTTAGTGACAAATATGTACGTGTCCCATTTTATCCATTTGAGGATCTAATTAAGATCCCAAAGAGACATGGCCCCTTGTCTTGTGACACTTAGGGGAGGTGGAGAGTACTGTTAAGCCACTGATTACATAGGTTTCAGTAATAGCTGATAGTTTTCTTCATATAGAATCTCTATACTTTTTGTTATGCAAAACATTTTGCATTTTTTGTCACTGTGAATATAAGTCTTTTCATTATGTTATGCAATACACATGGCTGGATTGTGGGAAATCTACAGATTTTTGTGTCTATATATATTACCTGAGCACTTTATTAGGCTCTTATATTTATTTATTTTTAAGGTTTTATTCATTTATTTGACAGAGAGAGAGAGATCACAAGCAGGGGGAGTAGGAGAGGGAGAGGGAAAAGTAGGCTTCCACTGAGCAGGGAGCTGGACACAGGGCTTGATCCCAAGACCCTGAGATCATGACCTGAGCCTAAAGCAGATGCTTAACCGATTGAGCTACCCAGGCACCCAAGACTCTTACATTTTAATAGCTAAGTATTCATTATATTTCCTATGCATATGATCATATTTCTTTTTTTACAGATTTTATTTATTCATGAGAGACACAGAGAGCCAGAGAGCCACCCAGGTGTCTCTATGACCATATTTCTAATAATAGTTTTGTTCCCTTGTAATGATTATAATGAATTTCCATCATATACCTCATTTAATTGGCCAGGTTTCCATTAAAATGTGAAATCATAATGGTGAGAGCAAACATTCTTGCCTTTCTTCTGATTCTGATAGGAAAGTGTCCAGTGTTTGACTCTTAGGGTCTGACTTATTGAGACAAATTATCTTTGCCATGTTGAGAAGAGCATTTCCTGTCTCTACTTTTCTTTGAGTTTTTATTCTGAAGATGTGCTGCATTCTAATAAGTGCCTATTTGCTGCCTGCTGAAATGATTGCACATCTATATTTGATGTACTTTGTTAATTGCTTTCCTGATATTAAAATACTTCAGCATTCTGGAGCTCCTGGGTGGCTCAGTTGGTTAAGCATCTGGGTCTTGATCTCAGTTCAGGTCTTGATCTCAGAGTTGTGAGTTCAAGCCTCGAGTTGGGCTCCATGCTGGGTGTGGAGCCTACTTAAAAAAAAAAGATTTCGGCATTCCTTAATAACCCAAGTTGATTCTGATGGAGGATTTTTTTAATATACAGTTTCATTCAATTGGTTGCTACTTTATTTAGCATCTTGAAGTTTGTTTCATAATGGGTTTGGTTTATAGCTCTTTTTTGTTGGTACTATCTTTGTGAGATTTTAGTATCAAGCTGATCCTTACTTGCAGTGACCATTTAAATTTTTATTTTTACTATTTAGGCATAGTTTATATTGCATGAGGATTATCTGTTCCTTGAAAATTTCAACTGACTTGATAACAAAACTGTCTGTGTGAACATCTCTTCAGGAGGTGATGCTTTAGTAATTTCCGCAGTTTCTTTGGTGGGTTTGTTTTCCAGATCAGGTTTTGTGCTCCTGGAGTCCCTTCTGCAGTGGTTCCTCCAGACCCGGATTTGGTTCAGATTTGAGTCCATCCCTTGATGGAGGCTTCCATCTCCTGATCAGAGTATGTCTTTAGCCAAATTCTGCCTCTAGAATCTTAGAATTTGCCTGGAGTCCCAGAGGGCTGAGAGTTCACTCAGTTGTACATCTGCTTTTGCTTTTGCACATCAATATGCATTCTCATGTGTGCTAGGATTTAAGTTGAGACTTTTGCTTTCACCATAACATGCATCAGTGTGGGAGGCAGACCTGGAGCCTCAGGGACTCCCAGCCATTGGAACTTGCTGGTATTCACTGTGAAGGACCTGGAAATTGTGAGCAGCCTGATTGGTTCCGGTTGGTATTGCCTCAGAATTCCTCTCGCTGTATGTGAATGGCATTGGGAGAGGGGTACTCTGGTTGCCTCAAAAGGGGGTTCCTCATGCAATGAAGAGAGAGCTGCCATTGTCACGAGTCTTGAGTACCCGAGTATATTCATTTCCTTGGATTGCCATCCAAAGTACCACAAACTCGGCGGCATGAACAACAGATAGTTATCGTCTCAAGGTTCTGGAGGCTAGACATCTGAAGTCAAGGTATTGGCAGGACTGACTCCATTTGAGGGCTGCAGAGGAGGCTGTGTTCCAGGCCTCTCTCCCAGCTTTTGGTTGTTTTGCTGGCGATCTTTGGCTCAGAGCTGGATCACTTCATAACTTAATCTTCACATGACATTTCCCTGTGTCTCTTCACTTCATTTTCCTTCTGCGCATGTCCATCTGTGTCCAAATTTCTCCTTTTATAAGGACACCAGTCGTATTGGATTTGGGCCCATCCTAATGACTTCATGTGAACTTGATAATCTCTGTAGGCCCTCTGCTTCCAAGTAAGGGCACATTCTGAGGTACTAGGGCCTGGGATTGCGACATATTCTTTTTTGGGGGTGGGGGACACCATTCAACCCATCACACTGAGTAAGACTGCCAGTAGAAGGTCAGAAGGGCATCCTCACCATCATTTGGATCCATGACACTTTGTGTCATGCGGCAAATTTGAGTGGGTACTCCACCAGCTGTCTTTCTGAGTCCACTCCATCAGTCTTCTTAGCAGCCCTGTCTCTGTGCTGGGAGAGAAAAGAACAAGTCGAGGATGCAGGGCATCCTCTATGCAGTCTGCCAAGGGGGAGTTTCTGTGGGGTTAGAGCTTCTCTGTACACTTCTGGTGTCATACCGATGGTCCCCGTGTTTCCTCTTCAAGGATCCCCAGCTGTCTTGATTGCTCACAACTCTATTATCTTCTGAAGGCTCACAGCTTATAAAATAGCTGTCATGTCCAAAGCTGTACAATAAAGAACCCTACCCGACTCGCACATTTTGCCTCCTCTCTTGCTAAGCTAAATAATGTGACATTTCGAATTTGAGATTTTCAAGTGTAGCTTACATTTTTGGCTTTTACTAATTTTATCAAGGTCTCTTGCTGGGATGCTTGTCAGTTTCCAAAGGGCTCTGATATGATCTCATCTTATTCTTGCAATGAGTTGCTTTTCTACTCATTTTTCATGGCGATAACTCACAGAAGTTACTGGAGGCACAGGGGTGACTTGGCCAATGCCACACAGATAGCAGTAGAGCCAGCACTGTGATTCTCAGCCCGGCTCCTTTCCATTAGGTCATTCTGCTCTCCTGCTACCTCACCGTCAGGCCAAGTCTCGGCTCTCACTCAAGAGCTCGAAACACCACCACCTCCTCCCTGGAGCCCTCTCGGGTTAAATAGGTGGGAATAACCAACAGCTTTTCATTATATTACTCATCTGCATAGATCAGGGGCTGGCAAACAGCTAACTCCACAACCTGCTTTTTTGTAGTCTAAGAATGGTTTTTACATTTTTAAAGGGTTGTCAAAAAAAACCCCAAAAAACAACAAAAAAAAAACAAAAAAGGAGGAAGAAGTGGAAGGAGATGGGACAGAGACCCTGTGTGGTCCACACAGTCTCAACTGTTGGCCTGAACCTTTACAGAAAAAGTTCACCAGCTCCTGGTCTAAATAACAGGATCTCCTTGTACCCACTTTTAAAATTTATTTACCCTCCATCTGTATTTATGACACCAATTTTGGTCAACTATTTGTTACATTTGAACATTCAAAGCTCCTGCTTGCTGTCCCTCTTACTTTTCTACTCCCTTCTATCAGGCACTGATAGAAAGTGTGATGTGCAACGAACCACCTCTCAAAATTTATTTGCAAAGAGCGTGCATCAGTTAATACTGTAGACCCAATGACTACTATTACAGTCAGAACTCTTGCAGCTCAAGGGAGGAGAATTCTTGGGGACTGGACAGTGAGCCCATGAGGATGGAGAATATGTGCTTGTTTATGGTTGTCCTCAGCCTGAATTAGCTTGGAAATGCTAATTGGGTTGGAAATGGGACTTTTGGTAGAGACTTGAAGAACAGGTAAAAATGGAAAAAACAGAGGAGTGGAGATTGCACTCTGGGTAGGTAGACTGATATAATAAGAAATAACCCAGTATTTAAAGCAAAGATACAGATGTAGTGAAACAAAGGGGCACCTGCACCTCAGTGTTCATAGCAGCAATGTCCACAACAGCCAAACTGGAAGGAGTCACGATGTCTTTCAACAGATGAATGGATAAAGATGTGGTGTGTGTGTGTGTGTGTGTGTGTGTATACACACACACACACGTATATAATATTACTCAGCTATCTGAAAGGATGAATACCAACTGTTTACATCGATGTGGATAGAACTGGAGGGTATTATGCTGAGTGAAATAAGTCAATCGGAGAAAGACAATTATCATATGGCTTCACTCATATGTAGAATATAAGAGAGCATAGGACCATAAGGAAAGGAGGGGAAACTGAATGGAGAAAAATCCGAGAGGAAGACAAACCATAAGAAACTCTTAACTCTGGGGAACAAACAGAGGGTTGCTGGAGTGGAGGTGGCTGGGGGGATGGGATAACTGGGTGACAGGCATGAAGGAGGGCATGTGATGTGATGAGCACCGGGCATTATATGCAACTGACAAATTACTGGAAACTACATCTGAAACTAATGATGTATACTATATGTTGGCTAATTGAATTTAAATTAAAAGAAATAGCTCAGCATGTGTCTTCTTTATAGTACTTATTATCAGTGAAATGAATAGTTGATAATCTTAATTTAAAAATTTTTTGATAATCTTAATTTAAAAACATTTTAAGTAATTTTAAAAAAACTTTTAGGTTCACAGTAAAACTAAGCAGGAGGTATAGAGATTTCTCATATACCCCCAAAGCCCCCCTCCACGTGCATCACCTCCCTGTTACCAGCATGCCCATCAGACGGATACCTTTCTTACAACTGATAAACCTATATTGATATATCATCATCCAGAGTCCACATTTTACATTAGGGTTCACTCTTGGGGTTGTACATTTCATGGGTTTAGACAAATGTTTCTACTATTATCATACAAAGTGTCTTTAATTTTTTATAACAGTAAGCACTTGACTACAGGGACTTTCACCCCTTAGTGCAGGGACTTTGGCTTGTCCCCTGCATGTCCTCACTGTTTAGCACAGTGCCTGCAGTATAACGGGGACTTGATTCCTGTTTGTTGAAAGGAATGATGGTCTGGAAGACTATGAAAGGGTATGAGAGTGGGCCGTCATCTTCAAGTCCAAGCTAAGTACCTGGACATTTATTCTGTCTCTCATTCAGAAGTCCATCAACTATAGTCTGTGGGCCAAATGTCTTTGGTTGCCTTCCAGCCCAATTGCAGAGTAGAGCAGTAAGAGAGATGGTGAAATCCATCCCCCTATCTAGATGGGTTGCCAGCATGAGCTTTGGTGGTGGAGAAAGGCATGGGGGAAATGTACTTGCTTTCACGAAGGCAGTGCTGGGTTTCTAGGGGTTGGGAAGGCTGGCATGACAAATTTGTCAAGGCCTCAAGTGCAGGTGTGTCCCCAGCCCAGGGACTTCCCAGGGCAACCCTGTCTTGGCCAAGAATTCTCAAGGTCACATTCAGAGAGGCATTCCATTCTCAAGAAACATCATGAGCTTTGCTCACGTCTACATAGCTCCCTCACATTCTGTGCATTGGCTGCTTTTACAATTTTCTGAGAGATATCTAGCAAATAATTTCCTCGGGGATTCCCCAGCCTTCTTTATTGCTCATAACTCTCTTATCTCTGAAGGTTAGCAGTTTATAAAATGGATACTTTGGCCAAAGTTGCATAACAAAGAATTACATCTGCCTCCTAGCTTGTCTCTGTCTTCTCTGGCTAGTTGAGGAATATGGCGTTTAGGAATTTTGAATCTTCGCATTTAGGGACGTTTTGGCTTTTTCCAGTTTTATCAGTGAATGATCACACAGGCAGCTTCTCAGGGGCTTTTCTGATTATTCATTAATGCACCGTTTAAACTGAGAATTCTAGGCCATAAGGTGCAATTCC
The DNA here is from genome assembly GCF_011100685.1 of Canis lupus familiaris. Lineage (NCBI taxonomy): Eukaryota > Metazoa > Chordata > Mammalia > Carnivora > Canidae > Canis > Canis lupus. Next base: position 36,561,434 of record NC_049226.1, read on the forward strand.
AAAGATGCTTCAAAAAGTAGTTTCCAGAGAAAGTAGGTTAGACCCAGGGAGGTTACAGGCTGGTGTGTGTGATGTTTTGTATGACTATCCCTGCTCAGCTGTGCCTGATTCTCTAGAAACATTCCTTATTTATGTTCTTCTTACTTTATTTTCATTATATGGTGTTCTTCTTTAGACATATTAATAACTCTTGGGACTCCCATATTGCTCAGTTGTAATCTTGTTATGTTTTTATGTTCCAGCATAGTTTAAGATGATTTCAGGGCCTTTGGTGAAAAACAGGGTCATAATATTTGGGGTAAAATGTATGAGTGTGTGTATTACTCAATAGGCCAAGTGTTTGAGAGTGCAATTTCATGGGACGGCATCTACGGTCTCATGAAGGGGTATAAGCCCCTGGAAAGCTTACTCTTTCTACTGATAATACAAAGAATTTTCATATCTGGAGCCCCATCCTCCCTCGTTCTGCCCCCCTCACTTCACTAGGACTGTATATGTATGGATTACATAATAATCATCCCCAAATATGGGCCTTCTAAAATTTGAATATTTATCCCAATGGGACTTTTTTTGTACAATTGAAGATTCTAATTTGAATGGAGGTGGGTAACCAGGTATTTTAACTGGGAAGGATCTGGGATGTACATGCTACTGGGGAGGGAAGTTATCTCCTTTTATTTGTCTTCCAGGGTCCCCATCCCTCTGACCCCAGTGGAGCTGCTGCTAGTGGAGCCACCTTGACTCATTTACATAGAGCTTGAGGATTCCCTCTGGGAATACAGACAGGTAATCCACTGAGTTTTAGGGATAGAAAGATACTTGGCAGACTGAACTGGGCCCAGAAGCAACCAAAATTTAGGGGAGAGAACCCACCTGAGCATCTGAAAAGGAACTAACCACAAAGCAATAGGGATCTAAGTAAAGACTTAGCAGCAAAAGTATACTAACTGTCAATTCTGGGAAAATCCATACCCAATGCCACAAACCCCCATCCTCAGCCATCCTGATGGCAAAATGAAATAAATTCCAAAGCATAAAGTTAGATTATTTTATTTATGCATTTTTTTACACCTCTGATTAGTATTGTGCATACTTCAACCAGGCCATACATGGTGTGTGTGTGCGCGCGCGTGTGTGTGTGTGTGTGTGTGATGTAATATACTGTATCATTCTATTTTATGTTAAAAACAGAAAATGGAGATATGTTACTGGGATTTAGAATAGCAAATATATATTTGGTCTTCGTCCCTGCCCCTGCCACACAACTCCTAAAACCCTGGGAATTGCTTAGGTGATGAGTGATAAAGGGGTCTTTTGTTACGTTAATGAGGCCACTTTTGGACAGCCCCCAGGTCACCCAACGATGAGGGCTGTTTGCCAGGGAAGCCAACCAAGTGATTAAAAGGTTGGAACTTTCATTCCCCTCCTCCTGAACCTCTGGTCAATGATTTAATCAATCGTACCTATGTCATGAAGCTTTGTTAAAAAACCCAAAAGAGGGGCAGCCCAGGTGTCTCAGCGGTTTAGCACCGCCTTCAACCCAGGGCCTGGTCCTGGAGACCCTGGATAGAGTCCCACGTCAGGCTCCCTGCGTGAGCCTGCTTCTCCCTCTGTCTGTGTCTCTGCCTCTCTGCCTCTTTCTCTCTCCCTCATGAATAAATAAATAAAATCTTAAAAAAAAAAAAAAAGGATAGGGTATAGAAAACCTCCAGGCTGGTGAACACATGGAGGTTTGGGGACAGTGGTGCACCCAAAGAGGCTGTGGAACTCCACGCCCTTTCCCTATACCTGCTCTCTGTGATCCTTTTTATCACAAACCGGTGATGCAGGGAGAAAAGGAGTTTCTTAAGTTCTGAATCAGCAATCAGTCAAATCCAAGCAGGAAGTTGTGGGAACCTCTGATTTAAGCTGATCAGACAATATTTAGGTTAACTCAGAGCAAAGATTGAGTTCCCTGCCAGCCAAATAGAGGGGGCACTGTGATTCAGGTGGGTAAACAAAATGAGAAGATCTCACTTCTCACAAGTTGATAAACTCAGGGATGTTTGGGTGACAAGAGGATTTTGAGTGGTTACCAGGGAAACAAAGGATGGACCAGAGTAAAGGTTTCTGCAGGTGGGAAAGAGGATGGCACAGTGTAAGACACAGAGGGAACCCAGCCACAGGGTTGTTCCAACAAGCGCCACCATGACGATATGACTGGAGCTCATAATTCTACAGGGTAAAGGAATAAGCATTAAACAAAGTATCTTCTTTTTCAAGCAACTAGCATTTTCTGCACCCTTGGGACACAGTAGAGCATTTATGTTTGAAAAAAGTGACATGCGCATAAGATACAGTCCTACTGGCATGGCCCATTGTCCATGTGACTTCTGTATGGTGTCTTTAATGTAAAACAGAATAATGTAGTTGGTTACATGAACATACAAAGTGTCGCCAGGCCAAAGTGTGCACCATTCTGTTCAGTTGTACAACAGGAGCAACCTAAATTTCTATATACTTGGGAATAAAGCTCATTTTTCTGGTTCCCTTTCTTCCTCATGGGCTGGAAAAGAAGCTCCCTATTTTTTTTTTTCATGTTTACCTCACATGCTTGCCTTCATTAGCCTTCCACAATAAGGTAATCTAAATGAAAATATCAATATATGTATGTCATATTTTTTCTGTACCCATATAATTCAAAACTGATTACATATATACCAAACCACACACACACATATATTGGGGGTTAGACTTTTAAAAATTGGTATACTAAAAAAAAAAAAATTGGTATACTATTATGCACACTTTTTTGCATCTTGATTTTTTTTCCCGCTAGTTATACCTTATGGAAGCCCCTCCAAGTCAAGGGGATCACTCTAATTTATGATTTGCATTGGTTGTGTGAATACACCAGCACGTAGATGTAGTGATGGTGTACGTGACCATTTTTCTTTTGAGCTGCATTCACTTTGTTTCTAGTTTTGTCCCTTAAACATTGCTATGGTAAACATTTCTGTACGTATCATCTTACAAAGTAATGAATCAAAGTAGTTTCCTGATTGGGTAGGGGAAAGGAATAGGGGGTAGTCCAGATATGGATTCTGATGAATCTCTAAGAATATCACTTAACTTGATTTAATTAAATGGAATCTAAAATAAGCCAGAATTTAGGGTTCCCCATTCCTGTGTCCATCCATTTTCATCGGCTGAGTGATACCATTAGCAAATTGCTCATTCCTTTGTTCCTTTATTTTGCCAGTCTATCCATCTCTCCTCACCCATTCATCCATCCTTCCCTCCACCATCCAAGCATTAGTTGAACATGTATTATGTACCTAACACCACTTTTAGGAACAATAGATGATACAAAAAATATATATATGTGAAGGGGCCTATAATATAGGGCAAGAATATGTAATATATGTGTAGGAAAAACTGTTCAGCAGTAGTGGACTTAGCGTGTAACCAAAACATCATCAAGAAAACAAGATAAAAATGAAACAACACAGAAAGACAAAACCAAAACACCCAATATTTAAAATCCAGTGTATTTCCCCTAGAAATAAGAATTTTTGGCTTCTCTCCAAAAACAATGGGAAGGTTTGCTCAAGCTGTGTCCACATGCCAGTGCCACCAAACACAACTTGGCTAAAGCAGGGTGGCGGTTGCCCACTTCAGACAGGAAGTTCACTCCCATTCAGCATGGTCCCCACGGTTCCCTGCTGTCACCCTCCCAGATGAGCTGTCAGTGGCCAATTATCATTGTGCCAGCATGCTTGTTGTTGTTGTTGTTGTTGTTTCTTTTGGTGGAGAAATACACCACCTGCATCTGTGTTGAAACTGGGAATGCCAAAGATGGCCTGAGTGAGCTGAATGTTTCAGGAAAACAGCAGAGATCACACAGAGTGAGATAAAGTGAGGAGTCATCCTGGGTGCTTCCTACACAAACAGAAGCTCACTTGCTTAGAGCTGAGAAGTGCACCTGGGATCTGCAACTTCCAGGCTGTGGCCAGGTGGCAGCCTGTCCCTTCCCCACTTCTGCGACCCTCTGTCACTGCCAGTTACACACAGCATGTCATCAAGTTGCACCAGAGGAGAACGCGTTAAGACTCAGCTCTAAGGAAGGGGGAGGAAGGGGAAGGGAAAAAAAGAAAAGAAAGGAAAAGAAAAGAAAAGAAAGGAAAGAAGAAAAGAAAAAGAAAAGGCAGAGGGAGAGAGCGGGTGCTGCTATTCAGAGAAACTTCTCTGCTCCTGCAAAGGCCATGTCTTGGAAGGCTCACGGTCTCTGATTTCTATATGGTTTTTGGCACATCGTTTTAATCAAAAGAAGAAAAGGAAACAGTGCAAAGCCTTCGAACCCTAAACACAATGAGCTGGCAACAGAAGATGCTGTTAAGTCATTCCAATAATATGCCAGGCTCAGAATAACAACATCTGTTCCTGCGGGGCAGTTAACAGAGGATTAAAAACAAGAAAAGAACCCTTAGATTTTAAAGTGAATAGATTTACCTACCCGCTGTCTGACTTGGGGCTTCTATGGGACAGTGTGGTCGTTACCATCAGCGTGGCTGTGCCCAGTTGCAGGCTGCCCGGGGCTGGGCATGGTGGTGGGTGAGTTGGGGAGAAATGCTCATGATTTGCAACCAGTGCACAGAAACATTTTTGTGCATTAAAGAGCGCCATGGGCTTTCCTGGCAGGAAGTCATCGAACCCACTGCTTTATATAGGAGAGGTTCTGAACACGCTTCTGGAATCATTGCATTTGCTCTGGGCATGGATGCAACAGACAGCTCCAAAGGTCCCCCTGTCCTGATACCCCTTCTGTGCTTCTGAGTCCATCGAGAGAGGGCTTCACTTGGGCATTCATCATGCACACCTAATTTCCCCAAACCCTAGGGCACATCTTTTTGCTTCGAGAAATCAAGGCTTGGCTTGCAGAAGTGCCAAATAAGTACAAGATCTTTCAGCGACCAGCTCCTCCACTCTCATAGCTTAATTTTCATTGATTTAAACCCAGGGCATGTCAACTAACTTCTGGGCCAGTCTATATTTTGGGTGTCATCTCCCTCCCAAATTGTGTAGTGCATTTTATTCACAGGTGCATGGACACCCCCCGCCCCGGCCACCTGTGTAACCCCTGCAAAATCTTCAAGAATTCCTCAAAGATCATCTTTCCCAGGATGCTCATCCCACTAAGACTCCCACTCATTCTGTGTCCTTCCATGTCTGGGGTGTTTGCATCTGTTAACATACTTAAGACACTGCAGTGTAGATGGTAAATTCTTGTACCATCTCATTGTGGTAGATGCTCCCTCACATTTAATCGAATGAATGCAATAATTTGTTTGGCCTTTTTTGGGGTTTGTTTTCCTTTCTTGTATTTGTCAATGGGGCATACAATGAAGAACTAGTCTTTGTCTCCATCCTCAGTGGACAGGGGAGAAAAGTGGGCCCCAAATCATCGTGCTATTGTGAGCACTCAGTTGCCACATGCGGTTGGAAACAAAAGGTTGAAAATAAGCTTGTTTCCCTGGTTGGTCATGAAGCTTTGCCTGTTTCTTTTGCCTGGTTGGTGGTTCCCTTGATTCCCTCTAGTTTCCTATGAAATGGGAGAACTTTTAACTGCCAAGGTCTGCATTTCTTTAGTTCTTTTTTTTTTTTTAAAGATTTTATTTATTTATTCATGAGAGACACAGAGAGAGGCAGAGACACAGGCAAAGGGAGAAGCAGGCTCCCTGTGGGGAGCCCAATGCGGGACTCTATCCCAGGACCCCAGGATCACGCCCTGAGCCAGAGGCAGACGCTCAACCACTGAGCCACCCAGGTGCCCCTAGGTTGGTTTCCTTTCCCAGGCTCCTCCATACATTTGCCTCCATACATTACTTTGCCAATTATTTTCTTTCTCAACCAGTTCTTTTGCCCCACATCTTCCTTAACTCTTAGGTCAAAACTTAGCTCATAATGGAACTTTTATGTGCTCTTTGAACAGTAAAGTCTCATTCTGATGGTCACTACCCTATATAAATTTAATAACTTATAAAAGCTTTACTAAGGGTATTACAGATAAGTCACTGACTTTAAAATAGGTAATACTATTTATACAGTGTATTTGTTGAAGAAAACACCAAGATTCTGGGTTGTGTCTAAAAATATTTCTTTTAGGGGCACCTGGGTGGCTCAGTAGGTTAAGCACCTGCCTTCAGATCAGGTCATGATCCTGGGGTCCTGGGATCGAGTCCTGTATCCAGGCTTCCTGCTCAGTGGGGAACTTGCTTCTCCCTCTCCCTCTGCTGTTCCCCGCTGCTTGTGCTCTCTCTCTCTCTCAAATAAATAAATAAAAATCTTTTAAAATTTATTTCTACTATAATTGAACTTGGAAGAAATGAGATTCCCCCTCCCCCCAAGAGGACCTGACAAGTTATTTATTTTTTTACACTGGATGAATTAATTCTAACTCATTTAATGATTCAATGTAACTTTCTATCTCAAACAGGTAAGTGAATAGTATGAACTCAGGGATAAATAACACAAATGTAACAAGTGAGCACTGCGATTACAGTAGAATTTGGCAGGAAAGCTGTTGGTAAGTGAACTACAGAATTTTATGATGACAAGCCACGGAATAAAGTATAAATATGGCAAGAAAAGAATATTCAAAGGAACTGGCTTAATGTTTAAATTCCCCATAAGTTCAAGGTAAATGCCTTGCAAATACTGTTATATGTGTAATGTGTGTAACAAGATAAAAATGGCTTGGTACATGATATTTTCAAAGCCTTGTGCTAATAGCTCAACTTTTTTGGTCTTCTGGTGTCACAGACTTAGAGACCTTTTAATTTTCATTGGTGCTAAGTGAGATAATTTGTATCCCATGATTTTATGTCTGTATTTTACAATCGCAAAGGGCATTGTACGAGGCTGTTCCCTCGTGGACATCTCCCTCTTCCTTCCCACTGACCTCTCCCACTCCAAGCCAGGCTTCCCAAAGCAACATGTCTGGAAGTCAAAATTACAAGCATTGACCATTTCTGTTTTTTTCTCTCTCTCCTTTTTTTTTTTTAGATTTTTAAAAAATTTATTCATGAGACACACACACACACACACACACACACACACACACACACAGAGGCAGAGACACAGGCAGAGGGAGAAGCAGGCTCCCTGTAGGGAGCCCGATGTGGACTCGATCCCAGGATACCAGGATCACGACCTGAGCTGAAGGCAGATGCTCAACCACTGAGCCACCCAGGCATCCCTGGTTCTCATTTTTGTAACAGTGCTCCTTCCCTTGGTGGCTGACCACTGCAGGGAGCAGGAGTGTGGGAGAAAGGAAGGTACAGAGGTGAATATCTCAAGATATCCTCTCACTAAGTGCATCCCATGTATGGGATCCTCATACACACACAACCAGGGTGGGGCATTATTTAATATTATCCACAATTCAAAGCTGGGGATGCTGAGGTGCAGAGAAGTCACATATCTGCCAGATATAACAGCGCCAATCAGTGACTTGCATTCCGAATTTCCCCAATACAAATTGCACATTAGCCACACAGCCCTCTGGAGACTGCAGACCACATGTGATCCTCCACTTCTCTCTGACCCTATACCTCTCCAGTCTACCTCCCTGAAGTAGTGAGACAGAGGAGGACACATTGCAGAATGGAAATTTTCACTGGGAGCTAGGATCTGCTGGTATCCAGGCACCTAAATGCCGTAAAATATGGGGAAACATACATATTAAACTTATGAACACTTTACAGTGAGTCACCTGTAAGATCAAGCACCTAGCGAAAGGCTAGTTTATTTCAAGCGGACCCCAGTGACTAGTATCACAGGGGTGCCTTAAGATTCTAGGAGATGAGTTTTCTTTCTGAGACTCTCTCTCTCACTTTTAAAGATTTTATTTATTTATTCATGAGAGAGACAGAGAGAGGCAGAGACACAGGCAGAGGGAGAAGCAGGCTCCCTGCGGGGAACCGATGAGGGACTCGATCCCGGGGTCACGCCCTGAGCCAAAGGCAGACGCTCAACACTGAGCCACCCAGGTGCCCCTTTCTGAGACTTTTTATTTGATGTCCTGCTTGCTTTTCTAATTTCTACTCCATTTCCAGACATTCCCTTTGTCTCTCTCTCTCCTACGTTTCTGAAGAGTGTGGCTGCTCTAGCATCTTTGCCTTTGAGAGCTGACAAACTGGGAATTGTGTTTTCCAAGGGTCTAGTATATTTGATCTTCACCACAAATTCTTCCAGGGCTCTTAATACAATGTTTTAAAATAGCTTTCAGGATTCCTGGGGGTTATTAACTTACAGTGTGACGGTTCATTTACCCTGCAACCCCCATGCCTACATTTTTCCCCTAAAGTTCTATTTTCAAATGTTAAATAACTATGCGATGAGCATCTTTCCTATAGTATCTTATTCCACAGAGAGGCTGTAGACACGTCTGTCTTTTGAGCAAGAAAGGAAGGGATGGGGTGGGGTAATTGAGTTTAAAATGAGAAAATGAGTTCGATGCCTTTTTTGTGTGCGTGTGGTACAAAAATAAATAGCAACATTTACCATTTTCGTCATTTTTAAGGGTACAGTTCAGCGGCGTTAAATTCATTTACATCACCACCTCCTTCTCCAGAGTGGATGGTGTTTCGAATGGCCTGGCCCCTTGAAACAGTCATGCGGCTGAATTAGGGAAAACTGTATTTGTCAGCTCAGAGTGCCACGACGTAACACCACAGCGCGGGCGGATTAAACAGCAGAAGCCCATTTCTCACACTTCTGGAGCCTGAGAAGTACAAGATCAAGGTAGGTTTCATTCTGAGAATTTCATTGGCCTGTAGGCACCTGCCGGCTTGCGGCGTAATCATGTGACCTCTTTGTGGGAAAGAGAGAAGGCTCTCGGCAGTCTTTCTTATAAGGGCACTACTCCCATTGTGCAGGCCTCACCCTCATGACTGCATCTAACCCTAACTACCTCCCCAAAGCCCCATCTCCAAATACCGTCACATTGGGTTCTTCACCTTATTAGGGTTATTTACCTTCTTGGGTAACTCACCTTATGAATTTGCGGGGAGACACAAACACTCATTCCATAACAGTGATCTATCTGATGGCTATAAAGGACTCAGTAGAAAGAGCTGGGATTGGCAGAATCCTAATGACATTGCTCAAACATTATTAGAGAGCTAGGGAAGGGGCTAAAGATAAACCACAGGGTTTGGGCAGTAGTTGAGGCACCCAGGGAGCCCCTCCATCTACTCTGGTCATCTGGAGACACAAGGGGAAAATGAAGAGCCCAGTGCATTGAGAGTTCTGCTGGTGGACAGAGCCATGGTGACAATGAAGTGACCACGTGCAGGCTATGGTAGCATTTCATCACACAGACCCTGAAAATACATTGACTCAAAGAAGAGCAGAGAATCAACCAAAAACATGTGACTAGAAGTTGAACTGGAATTTTGCAAGCATGAATTTAAGAAGAAACATGGAGGGACACCTGGGCAGCTCAGTGGTTAGCATCTGCCTTTGGCTCAGGGCATGATCCTGGGGTCCTGGGATCAAGTCCCATATCAGGCTCCCCACAGGGAGCCTGCTTCTCCCTCTGCCTATGTCTCCGTGCCTCTCTCTGTGTGTCTCTCATGAATAAGTCAATAAAATCTTAAAACAAACAAACAAACATGGAACACTTTATACTTGTATGTTTGCATTCTCTTTTCCTTATGGTTTTAAAATGTCCTATTATTTAGCATAACAGTATACTCAGAATTAACACTTGTTTGGGCACGTATGCTCAGTCGTTCCTATTTATTTATATTTTTGGTAGCAATTTTCATGCATTATTTTATATTTAATACATGTCCATGGCACATAATTTCAAAGGAACAAAAGGATATCTAGCAAAATATGTCTCTTTCCCAGTCCTGATTTCCTTGGCACCCAGAGACAGCTACAATTTCCAGCTTCTTGTGTGTCCCTCTGTGTATGTGTGTATGGAGGGTTTTTGTTCTTGTTTTTACACAAATAGCAATATGCTGTGCATATGCTTCTAACCTTGCCTGTTTCACTTGCTATATCTTTCATATCAATACATACAGAGCTGCCTCACTTTCTAAAATAGCTTTAGAGTATTCCATTGTGTGCATGAACCAGAATTTATTGTATTGGTCTCTTTTATTTGTTTATGGTATGCCTTCACCAAGAATTATTTCCTTCCTTAAAAAAAAGAGAAAAGGATTATGTCCTTCCTTGAATACAGGAAGGATTTTGTTTTGTTTCCTGCTTTATCTTCAACAATTAGAATAGGACTGATACATCGTAGGCTTTCAACAAATACTCATTCTATGGAATAAGTCAATCGCATCATTTCGTACCTACTATGCAAGTTGGACCCAGGGGTAATGTAATTTTGTCATGATTTTGTTGATTATGGCCATATTGCCCTCCATGGAGGTCATGATTTATTTTACCACCACCCGCCGAGGCTGGAGTGTACCTGTTTCCTCACACCTGTGCTGGACCCCATGCCAACATCCATGCCCGCCAACACAGAGCGCGGCCAAAGTTTATTTTTGCCTCTCTGATACAAGGGAAGTAAATGTATCTTGGTTTTCTAATTTTGCATTTTTATTATTCTAAGTAAAGTTACACATGTTTTTTCTGTAGTTTGTGTGTACCGTTTATACAGAAACGGAATGATCCCTTTGTGATAAGCATGAACAAGTTTTTTCCCCAGTATGTCGTATGTCTTTTGAGTTTGTTTATGGTATTTTTCCACTCAGCATTCCTAAGTTTTTTGTTTTTAGAACTTTTCATTTTGATGCTAGTCAAATTTTTCCATCTTTTCTTTAAGCGCTTTCAGGCTTTTGGGAGGGGGGGTGATCATAATTAGGAAAGTCTTTCTCATTCTGGGATTATTTAAAGTTTTTTCTCATGTCCGTTCTAGTTTTTTAATGTTTAAATCTGTGATCATCTAAAATTGATTTTGGTGTTAGTGAAGTAGGGATATGTCTTTTCTTTCTGCGATTGGTTATGATGACCATTTGGTGAAGAGTTCATTTTCTTCTGCCCTGATTTGTTGTGTTATATTTGTCACTTATGAAACTCACGTATGTTTTGGGTTGATTTACAGACTCCCCAATCTTTTCCTTTGATCTGCCTGTGTATTCAAGTATGAGCCCCCCATAATTGCAATTACCATGGTTTATTTTTTTTTTTTTTTCAGTGTGGCCTTCCTGGTTCCCATTCTTTTTTGCTTAAGTGTTCCAGCTGCCATTGCATGTTTATTTTTCTATATGAATTTTGGAACATATTTTCTAGTGTTATTAAAACGCTGCTTTTAACATTTGTTGCATTTATTATAGATTAATTTAGGGACATTTGAAATCTTTGTAACATTGAGCAATCCTATTCAATAACTTTCCATTAATCAATTTTTAAAAAACTTCATCAGTTTCACTTAAAATTTTTCTTTATATAGATCTTAAATATTTCAAGATTTTTATTTTTTTATTTTTGAATAAAATGAACACCCAACATGAGTCCCAACTCAATCCCAAGATCAAGAGTCACACACTCCCTGACTGAGCCAGCAAGGCACTTCTAGATCTTGCATATTTTAAATCACACCATTCTCTAGCTACTTTATTCTTTTCATTACTACTAGAAGTGAAATACGTTTTCAATTATGTTTTCTACTTTTTTGTGGCTAATATACAAAAACCCATTATTTATATTAATTTTTATCTAACCGTTTTATTTTTTATTGTTAGTAATAGTTTTACAAAAACTATTTTAATGCAATAGTAAAACTATTTTTAATGCAAATTAAAACCACAATGACCATCTTACACCTGTCAGCATGGCTAAAGTAAAAAACACAAGAGGGGCACCTGGGTGGCTCAGTGGTTGAGCATCTGCCTTTGGCTCAGGTCATGATCCTGGGGTTCAGGGATCAAGTCCTGCATCGGGCTCCCCGCAGGGAGTCTGCTTATGACTCTGCCTCTCTCTGTGTCTCTCATGAATAAATGAATAAAATCTTTAACCCCCTCACACACACACAGGAAATAACAAGCGTTGGCAAAGATGTGAAAAACAAAACAAAACAAAACAAAACAAAACAGTGCACTTGTGGTGGGAATGCAAACTGGTACAGCCCCTGTGGAAATGGTATGGAGGTTCCTCAGAAAATTAAAAATAGAATGACCATATGATCTAGTCATTCCACTACTGAGTTTTTACCCAAAGAAAACAAAACCACAAATTTGAAAAGATATATGCATCCCTATTATTGCAGTGTTATTTACAATAGCCAAGATAAGGAAATAGCCCAAGTGTCCATCCATAGATGAATGGATAAAGAACAGGTGGTATACATATATAATGGACGTTATTCAGCCATAAAAAAGAATGAAATCTTGCCATTTGGAATGACGTGGATGGAGCTAGGGAGTGTTATGCTATGTGAAATAAGTCAGTCAGAGAAAAACAAATACCATATGATTTCACTCATATGGGGAATTTAAGAAACAAAACAAATGAGCAAACAAAAACAGAGACAAACAAACGAACAAAAAACCCAGACTCTTAATTAGAACAAATTGGTGGTTGCCAGAAGGGAGGTGGTAGGGGGAGGGGTGAATAAAGGGGATTAATAGTACATTTATCTTGATGTGAATGGAACAATGGATAGAATTGTTGAATCACTATAGTGTACACCTCAAACTAACACTACACTGTTAATTATACTTCAATTAAAAAATAGTTTTGAAGTTCATTCTTTTGTGCTTTTTAGGCATGCAATCTCATATCATTTGCAAATAATGATAAAGTTACTTCCTTCTTTTATTTTCTGAATTTTATTTATTTGTGTGAGAGAGAGGCAGAGACACAGGCAGAAGGAGAAGCAGGCTCCCTGTGGGGAGCCCAATGTGGGACTCCATCCCAGGACCCTGCGGTCATGACCTGAGCCAAAGGCAGATGCTCAACCACTGAGCCACTCAGGTGCCCCTACTTCCTTCTTTCCAGGTTTCATGGTGTACTTTTCTATATCTGTATCTATGTCCATACCATATCCATATCTGCCTATTTCTATCCCATTCTAAGAATCTTTGAAGAGGATCACATAATTTTTCATGATGAGCTATTAATAAAATGAAATATATTAATAATTTCCCAATATCAAATTATTCTTTGATTATTTCTGATTATTATTCCTGATATTACTTGACCTTGGGCATCAATTTTTTATTTTCTTTATTTATTTAATTTAAATTCAATTTGCCAACATATACTATAACACCCAGTGCTCATCTCATCATGTACCCTCCTTATTTTGGGCATCAATTTTTAATATCCTATTGTGTCCTAACATTTTATGTAAGATTTTGAGATCAGTGTTCACAAATGAAATTTATCTATCTTTGTGGTATTTATTTCTCAATCGTCCAGTCTCATAAAAATAATTGGAAGCCTTAGTTTTCTTTGTCTTGAACAATTAAAATGGCAAACGGAACTCAACTTTAAAGGATTAACGCAATTATATTGTGAAATTATCTTGAGTACTTTATTGTGATAGGAAGGGGGCTATTTATTAACTGTGTCTGTTTCCCACTGTAATTGTTCCATTTTGATTTTTGTGTTTTGTTTTGTTTTCTTTTCTTCACCAGAGTGATCCTTTGAAAGGGCAGAATCAGATCCCATCACTTCCCTCCTTGGGAAGTGGCTCAGTTCCACATCACATGGTTTTAGGTCTTGAAGGTCAAGGTCAAATCTGAATTCACCAAGGTCAAATCTAAAGTTGCTTACCTGGCTTACTAGGTGGTTCTGAGTCCTTTCCTGCTTTCCAGATTCACCTCCTGCTGCCCTTGCCATCAACCCATTTCTGCTCCAACATGAGCTTTAGACCCAAGTGTCCTTCTAACGCTTTTCTAGAGTCACATTTGGTAATTTGTATTTTCCTATCTGAACTTCATTTAATTCACCTTTTCAAATATATTTGCATTGTGTCAAGCAAAGGACAATAGTTTCTTCTTCTTTTTATTTTCTCTGCATTTGTGTTTATGAAAATAAACTCAGTGAATTTCTCATCTTTTGTACATTTATGTGGTTTTCTTTTTCCCCCTGCTTAGGATCACTTCCAGTTGTATTTTCCTTTACTTTTTAAGAAATTACCTCCTAAATTTGCCTCTTAGTTTTATCACTTTTTCCTTATTTTTTATAAGATTTTATTTATTTATTTGAGAGAAAAAGTAAAAGCAAGAGCAGGGCTGAGGGGCAGAGGGAAAGGGAGAAGCAGACTCCAGCTGTATAGGGAGCCTGAGCTGGAACTTGATCCCAGGACCCTGAGATCATGACCTGAGCCAAAAGCAACCACTTATCTGGACTGAGCCACCCAAGGGCCCCCCTTATTTTATTTTTCTACAATATCCCTCCCCTTCTTGCTAATTCCCTCTCTCTGCTTTTCTTAAATTAATTTTGTTATTTTTTCCCTAACTTCTTGAGTTGAATCCTAATATATTTAGTTTCTCTCCTTCCTTCCTTCCTTCCTTCCTTCCTTCCTTCCTTCCTTCCTTCCTTCCTTCCTTCCTTCCTTCCTTCCTTCCTTCCTCTCTCTTTCTTCTTTCTTTCTTTCTTTCTTTCTTTCTTTCTTTCTTTCTTTCTTTCTTTCTTTCTTTCTTTCTTTTTCTTTTTTCTTTCTTTTCTTTTTGGAGAGGAAGGGGAGGAAGAGAGGGGCAGAGGGAGTGAAAGAGGTTAAGCAGACTCCACACCCAGTGCAGAGCATGATGTGGGGCTTGATCTCATTACCCTAAGGTCATGATCCCAGCCCAAATCAAGGACCCTGGGATCATGACCTGAGCCGTAGGCAGATGCTTAACAGATTGAGCCACCTAGGCATCCCTTGTTTCTTATTTTTCATCAACATAAGACGATGAAGTTGTGAATTTTGCTCTGAGCACTGCTGAAGGTGTGACCCATGGGTTTTCATAGTGTTTTCATTGCTGTTAACATCTATGATCTGTGCTTCCAGCTTTGATGATGCTCAGACCAGAGAATCAGGTGTTATGACTTATTCTCCAGTGAAAAAGACACTGTTGATGCCTCACATCCCATATTAGTTTTCTGTGTTGCGTGATAAATCATCACAAATGTAAAACAACAGGTACTGTTATCTTTCAGCCTTTGTGGCTCAGGAGTTCAGACCTAGATCACTGTTTGGATCTCACAAAGCCACAGTCACTAAGTCAGCTGGTGGAGGGCTCACCTCACACTTTACATGACTTTTGTTTCTTCAAGGTCAGCTGGAGGGATCTCTCTGACTTCAGCATGGTGCAGTCACTCTTAAGAATTTTTCACTAAGGAGCACCTGGGTGGCCCAGTCAGGTAAGCATCTGCCTTCAGTCATGATCTTGGGGTCCTGGGACTGAGCCCTGCATCCGGCTCCCTGCTCAGCATGGAGTCTGCTTCTCCTTCTCTCCCTACTCATGTTCTTGCTTGCTGGGTGGGCGCTCTCAAATAAATAAAAAAACTAAAAAAAAAAAAAAGAATTTTTCACCTTACTAAGTCCGACCCACCTAAGGTAATTTCCCTCGTGACTAAATCCAAGCAGTCTGGGACTTTAATTATGTCTGCAAAACCCCTTCACCTTTTCTATAAAACGTAACCTAAGCAAACCTCAACATGGGAGTGGCTTCCCATCCCCTTTGCCATATTCTGTTGGTTGGCGTGGTCTCTGGTTCCACCAGCACTCAAGAGTAGGAGGAAGTTATGCAGAGGTATGAGGGGGGTGGTGCTTAGGGTGTACCCAGCACGTAGTAATTTAGCTGGAGGACAGGTGTGCACGTGAGCAGCCTCCCCTCTCGGCTGCCAGCTACAACTTTCCCCTTCTGCCTAAAGGTATTTCTCTAGTGGCTCAGGTCTTGTAGGTCAGTTGGCAATGCCAG
Organism: Canis lupus familiaris; assembly: GCF_011100685.1. Taxonomy (NCBI): domain Eukaryota; kingdom Metazoa; phylum Chordata; class Mammalia; order Carnivora; family Canidae; genus Canis; species Canis lupus. The sequence continues at coordinate 36,577,351 of NC_049226.1, forward strand.
ATAAAATAGCCTCTGGAGCTCCCTGCACCTGACAAAGGACAGAAGTCAGTGGATAAATCCCCCAGCTTCCTCTTCCCTAGATGGGAAAGTTCTGAGGTACACACTTCATGATTCCTTAGAGGGTCCCCAGGAAAACTCACATCTGCTGTTTCCTTCATTTCCCACGCAGTTTTTCTCTCCCTTTCCCTACTTCCTCCTATTTGTCTTGTTTCCCAAATAAACTATGTGCATCAAAGTCCTTCTTTCAGATTCTGTGAACATTTTGTGTTAAGTTTTCTTTCATTGCACAGAGAGGTCTGAGGACTAAGTACGATTTCAATACATTTTGGAATTTGATGAGGATTTCAGTGTGGGCTATTTTAGGATCAGTTTTTGTGAGCATTTCCAAATATCTATTTTCTGTTTCTACATTATGGAATTGGATATTTGGCAATTAGGTCTATCTTAGCTTTTCGTTGTTACTGTTATACTATCCTTAGTAATTACTTTTGTCCATTTAATATGTCCTGAACTAAGGGAGGTAAATTAAAATATTTTACCAGATGTATTTGTTCCTTGTATTCCTAATAGGTTCAGCTTTATGATTTTAATGCTCTCTTATTTGATGCATAGTTATTAATTACTGGAAGAGCTTACTGTGGAAGAGCTTTACTCTTTGTAAATATAAAGTGGCCTCCTTAGTCTTGTTCAGTGTTTTCTTTGTCCTCAATTCAAACTTGCTTGATTTAGAAATTATTTTGTATATATTGCTTAATAGCATTTGCTCATTTTAATTTTTTTTAATAATTCTTAAAGATTTTATTTATTTATTCATGAGAGACACACAGAGAGATGCAGAGACACAGGCAGAGGGAGAAGCAGGCTCCCTTTGGGGAGCCTGATACAGGACTCCATCCCAGGACGCCCTGAGCCGAAGGCAGGTGTTTAACCCCTGAGCCACCCACCCAGGTGCCCCTCATTTTATTTTAAGAATCTTTTTTTAGAGAGAGAGAGAGAGAGAGAGAGAGAGATTGTGTGCACCCCAGTGGTGAAGGAGGAGGGGCAGAGGGAGAGGCAGAGACAATCCTAAGCAGTCTCCCACCCAGCATAGAGTCCCACACAGGGCTCTATCCCATGGCTCTGGGGATCATGACCTGAAATCGAGAGCAGGAGGTTTTATTTATTGTATTATATCAATTTTTATTTCTGCTCTTTCTCTTGTTTAATTGGTGAATTCTTTTGTTTAATTGGAGTCGAAATATCCTTCCCTTCAAAAACTACCTTTTTAAATACAAATCTGGATAACTTAGCCCAATCTCTATTATATTTTAATTACACAATATTTACCCCTGAAGGCTATACTGTACATAAGTTATGAAGGAGCAAACATTCACATACATATTCACAAACATGCATACATATGTACCCAATGTGGTTACAGCAGATTTTACAGATTTCTGTTTTTACCTAAATCATTTCACTTATTTTTTTTTTAAAAGATTTTATTTATTTATTCATGATAGTCACAGAGGAGAGAGAGAGAGGCAGAGACACAGGCAGAGGGAGAAGCAGGCTCCATGCACCGGGAGCCCGACGTGGGATTCGATTCCGGGTCTCCAGGATCGCGCCCTGGGCCAAAGGCAGGCGCCAAACCGCTGCGCCACCCAGGGATCCCTAAATCATTTCACTTAATTTCAAACTTTCCTCTTCAGTTTTATACAAAGAGGATCACAATTCACACAATGAAACTTGTTGCAAGTGAACGATATTTTGAGATACAAAAGACATCTTTACAGGTTTCTGCACAGCCATAACTTAAGGGTGAGACAGGCTAAACAATTTATTTCAGTAACTGACAGATTTGATTCAGGCATGTCCTAAGGCCTCAAAGTGATTGCTGCTCCATGCCAAACCGTGGACAGTACTGCGGAGCGAAAGCACAGGAGCCCCTTATAGCGAGCTCGATATATTCTAGTGGGCTGGTAGCCAAGGAGGTGTAAATGGGGGATGAATGGTGATGGGGGTTTCCAAGGGCACACATTCAGAGAGAGGGAGGGGGAGACAGAGGGAGAGATGGAAGGAGAGAGAGGGAGAGAGAAGAAGGGGAGCAGGGGTGGGATAGGGAGAGGGAGGAAGAGAGGGGAGAGGGAGGGAGGAAGAAGAGGAGGGGGCTGGGAGAGACGGAAGGCGAGAAGGGGAGGGTGAGAGTGAGGAGAGAGACAGAGAAGGAGGGAGGGGGAAAGAAAAGGGGAGGAGGAGAGGAGGAGAGGGGAGAACCGGGAGAGGGAGGGAGGGAACTCCATGGGGTAACTTCTCTTTAAAAACCTCTTGCTTTTTAATCGTGTTTTTGCACGTATTTGGGAGTGTATGTCATCCTTCCCATCACTCAGCTCCATCGCTCTGTTCCTCTGTGGCTTGTTCTTAGAACCTAACTTTACATTGTGTATTTAATTCACGCTTTCTCAGGTGGCACCTGCCTCCTGCGGACAGTCCCCCCACCCCCCCCCCCCGCCCCCAGGCCATGAAACACAGAGAGAGGCAGAGACACTGGCAGAGGGAGGAGCAGTCTCACTGCGGGGAACCGACGTGGGGCTCCATCCCGGAACCCCGGGGTCACGCCCTGAGCTGAAGGCAGATGCTCAACTGCTGTGCCACCGAGATGCCCCCATACTTTTTTTTTAAAGTGTTTATTGTAATTCCAGTTCACATGCGGTGTTCTATCACTCTCAGGGGCACGATGTAGTAACTCAACACTTCCATGCATCAGCTGGTGCTCATCTAAACTTCTTACCTGTCACCTGTTCTTATCACCTGCCTTTTTTTTTCCTTTTTAAAAATTTTTATAAATTAATTTTTTATTGGAGTTCAATTTGCCAACATATAGCATAACACCCAGTGCTCATACCGTCAAGTGCCCCCCTCAGTGCCCAGCACCCAGTCACCCCCACCTTCCACTACCACTAGTTCGTTTCCCAGAGTTAGGAGCCTCTCATGTTCTGTCTCCCTTTCTGATATTTCCCACTCATTTTTTCTCCTTTCCCCTTTATTCCCTTTCACTATTTTTTATATTCCCCAAATGAATGAGACCATATAATGTGTATCCTTCTCCGATTGACTTATTTCACTCAGCATAATACCCTCCAGTTCCATCCACGTCGAAGCAAATTTATCACCTGCTTTTATCAGAGGTGGAGCTTCTTGGTCACTGCCCTATCCCGGTATTTGGCATTTATTAAACAAGCGCTTGTTGCTAACTTGTATTTTTTCTTCTCAGCTCTAATTCACATGTATGGCCTTGCCTAGTCCTTTCCTTGATTATAATACCATATTGTGGGTTTTTTTTCTCCCAACTAATTTATTTGTTGCAAGTTGTTTTCCTAGTTTGTTATTATTCTTAATTTTTGTAATTCTTGCTATATAGAAGTTTAAATATTTTTATAATGCAGTCATATTTATTAATTTCTTCCAAAGTTCATTTTTTTTAACCTTATAGATTTTATTTATTTATTTATTTGAGAAAAAGAGCACAAGCAGGGGCAGGGGTAGAGTGAGAGGGAGAAGCAGACTCCTTGCTGAGCAGGGAACGCAATGTGGGGCTCAATCCCAGGACCCTGCGCTGAAGGCAGCTGCTCAACCGACTGAGCCATCCAGGGCCCCTAAAGTTTCTTCTTTTAATTTTATGCTTAGTTATCCTGCATTTTGAGATCAGATGAATACTCTGATATTTTTTCTAGTTATTTGAAGGTTTCCATATGACTCTACCACTCCCAGAATTTATTTAAGGCCATTCTTTGCCATCAGAACTCTAAATTTTCTACTGTTTTGTTATTTGAAAAATTACTCCTTGGTGATAGCTCTGAGGGGAATGTGGAGTGATCTATCCTCAAAATTCATTTTGTATTTTCCAAAATATCTGTGACTAAATAATTCAATTTCCACACTAATAAAAAGAAAGAACCACAAGGTTAGGATAAAATTGTGTGACAAAGCATATAAAACATCAAACTAGCTTCATCTAGTGAAGTTTTAGAATCTCCTGGTGAAAACCTAAAACACAGGTTATACTGGATGTTAACCCCAAAATGATTTTCAACGTTTGCTGTGAAGAGAGAGAATGAAAATGAACCAGAGTCCAAATTTAACTCAACACCCCTCACAGATGGTTTTAAGCTAATTAAATATTTTTCTTGAAAGCTGAGCTAAAGCTAAGAAGGTAATTAACAATTCTACTCCTTGACCTTCCTACTATGCCTTTAATCAGCGTTTGGTTTTAGTTATAACATATATAAGGTGGGATTCACATGACTCTTTTTCAAATGAAATGTATTAACCAAAGGGGTGTCATTCCATTTAGTGGTGCCTCTCACTGTCACAAAATTGCCATAGTTTAAAACAGCTCTCAAAATTTCTTGTAAAATTGCATTAAGTGCTGCCAATATTCCTTTTGCTGCCCTCAGTATACTTTGAGGGAGGGTATACTTTCTGGGAACGGCCTAAAGAGATTTGGACTAAAGTTTGGGGAATGTGTTTGCTGGATCCACCTGATTAATAAAAAATGAGACTACAGGGGTGCCTGCAAGGCTCAGTCGGTTTAGCATCCGTCTCTTGATCTCAGCTCAGGTTGTGATCTCAGTGTTGTGAGTGCAAGCCCCACATTGGGCTCCGCACTGGGCATGGAACCTATTTTAGAAAAAATAATGAGACTATATCATTCTATCACTTACAATATTGTGTTCAGCTTCAAGTAATATAAAAATCCCCTTAGGGTAGCTAAAGCAAACGGATTCATTTTTTTCTGACATGTTAAGAAGTTTCAGGCTGCTGGCATGGCTTTCACTTGCTCTGTGACGTCAGGGCTGGCATCGGGCACAGTTCTTTTGGTTGTTCACTCAGTGGGTGCTGCCCCAGGGTCACAAGATGGCTGGGGTACCTTCAGGCATCACTCCTATGTTCCAGGCTGGAATAAAGCAGAAGAATAAGGAGTTATGTCAGAGTGTTCCTTGTTTAACAGGAAAACCAAGAATTGCTCTAGTGTTGCTGGTCAGAACTAGGTCATACTGCCATCTCGTCTGCAAGAATGCTGGGAAAGCAGGGGATAGGCTTGTCACAACTGGATCGGGCCAGTCATGATCTATAGCCTGCATAGGAGCACATTCACTTCCAAAATAGGGGTTCTGATGGTGGGGATAAAATGCGAACGGGGTAGGTCACCAGCTGTGTCTGCCACAAATATGAATGGTGTAGGTTGGCTGTGCAGACAGTTCCAAAAAAGAATCACAAAGTAAACAGTGGGAGGCTCTTTAGGATATTTGAATAATGCATTGATTTGGTGATATATGCTCTGGCACTTTGTTAAAAAACTAATAGTTTTGCCTTTGTTCATGCTTCCTCGCTGTTTAGTTAGTATTTTGGTCATCTTTCATATTAATTTGCATTGTTCCTTAAGATAAAGGATGGTATTTGTTTTTTATGCCACTATGAATTTAGAATGCCGTGTATTTTGTGGACACTAAGGACATGCTTATTTAATGATTAAATGACAATCAAATTTCATGTTTATCAAGTCCCTCCAGGACACAACATACTGTGCTTGGGATCTTACACATTTTGTGGACACCCATTCATGTGGCAAGATTGCTAGGGTAATTATCCCAAATTCTAGGATGTACCAGGATGTTCTCAGCAATAGGGTTTGGCTAGACGGGTCTCTGGATCAGTCATGAAACTTTGCTATTGTAGAAACCTCGGAGATACTCAAAGGCTAACTTCACTAGTGTTTTTGACCAAGTAGATTGAATCAAGAGTGCAAAGCATAGTAGTCAGAGCCCTTCAACTTTATAGGAATAAGATAAAGTGATATTCAGTGTTCCTGCCCTTGACATATATTTGCATGATGTTGTGCTTCAGAGTGAGAGCAACCCAGGGAGTGAAGCAGAGAAGTGTATAATTGTATCTATGCTTAAGCCAGAAAAATGAAGTTGGGAGTCAGGTAGCGTGAGCATGAGTGGAAGATGTTCCTGAGTTGGGTTAATAACTGAAAAAACTAGGTGAATAGATAGTAGACTTGGGAGCATAACTTATTTGTGCCAGAGGTCTTCCCTTGGCAACAGTGAGGGATAGGAGAATGAAAGAAGTGGAAGGACCCTGTGCTGTAAACATCCAGATAATAGGTGACCGATTCAGGATTCTTTTCTTTCAAACAATAAACAATCCAGCCTCCTTTAGCAAAAAAAAAGCAAATACATTGACTCGCATAACTGCTAAGGCTGGGGTTCAGCTCCATGCAGGGGTGCCAACGTTGCCAGCAGAATCAGATTCTCTTCATCTCTAACTTGGTTCTGTTTTTCTGGCAGTATTCATTGTCCTTTCATGGGCACCAGAGAGTTGTCTTCTGCCTTGTTATCACGGGGAGGAAAAGGAAGGGCCATTTCTCCCAAGGACAGTCAGATAGCCTGCTCACTCTCATCTCTGGATCATCTCAGCGCTCCATGACCAGCGGGTCTCAGGGTGAGGTCCTAGGACCACCAGCATCAGCATCACCTGGGCACTTGGAAGGCAGGAAATACTTGGGCCCCACCCCAGACCTACAAAATCAGAAAATCTAGGGATGGGACCCTATGTGTGCTTTCCCAAACCTGGGAATGTCTGGTGCAGATTAAAGTTTGAGGACCATTGGCTTGGAGAAACTGACTCCTTACTTGAAAAGGAGGCCTCATTTGAGGGAGAATATATTTTCACAGCAATAATGGCAGTTTAGCCAGAGGTCAAGTTAGATGAACTTCTAGAATCTATCAAATGCCAGAAAAAGAGAAGAAAAATAACTGTGAGAGAGATTGCTGTATGCTGTCTGAACATGGCTATTTTGACCCTGAAAAAATGCAAATGCATTTTTGTTCCGTTAGCACATACTCTGCAGTCCAGTAATAATGCATTGTAAACAGACCATATTAAAACAAACAGTTCTCTCTAGATCTTTTTTTTTTCAATATTTTCTCTAAATAGTTATTTGGTAATACACATTTTTTCTGTTTTGTAGAGTCCCTAAATAGCAGAGGTCTCTGTTTGGAGGAGCCAACTCCTGTCTCCTAGTGCCAGAATGTTCGTGGAGTTTTCACTTTACTAAATAAAGAGCTGGAGCTAATGTCAGCCCTGTGGTGGTACTGGGTCCTCGACCCAGGAGGAAAAATAAGGAATTAACAGTTCCTTTCCCCTCCTCAAACCAGAGCTGGTCTTGGACCAAACGGCACCGAAGAGGAGTCACAGTCTCTGGTTTTCTGTGTCTTTCCTTCTGCCCGATGATCTTCATCGATGCATTTTGGATATTTGACCCACACTTTTAAAATCAGGTGATGTTGCATTTCTCCTCACCCCCACACCTTATGAAATCCTCTAACGTAAAAAGATTGCTAGTGTAACACTTACCTGGAAGGGTTAACACTGGACAAAGGGTCAGAAATGAACAATTTTTTTATGTCGACTGTTATTACTTAAAGTCACAGATTGGTCACTTCAATGATTTGATCTTCAGATTCATCCATACAGTAGCTTCCACAGAGGCCCCGTGGACCTCTTAGCTTTCTTTGTTGTGGAAGAGGGACCACAGGCTCCTTGATGGCCCATGGCTTTTGCTTTCTAAGCCTTGTGGATTTGTGGTCTTGGAGATAGAAGGGACTTTGGCCATTGATCATTTATTTACTGGTGTTGTCTTAGGCAGGCTATGTTTAGATGCTGTGTAACACTTAGGGTCCCAGCATGAAGAGGGAGGCCCTCCCTTGTGCATAGTTTGGAGGGCCCGTGTTACCTACCCCTGCCTCAGAGCGCCTCTCGGGGGGCATGCTCTGCCACTGGAGCTGTCCCAGCTCCTCCACTCCTGCCAGCTGGGAGCAATACTCTGCAAGAGTTAGTTCAGCATGTGGCATGTGGGCTCAGGATGTCTCCTGATCGATAGATACTCAGATCTCCACCAGATTGCCTGCTGACTGTGCTCTTTGGGCAGGTAACTTAACCTCTCTGGTCTCATTGTAAAATGAGGATCATAATAACACAAGGAGGTGGTGGCGAGCGTAAAAAGAATGAATAGGCGTAAACTGCTTAGCCTCGTGCCTGGTGCGTGCTGAGCACTCACTGTAAGCATGAGCTATTGTCTGTACTTCTGCAGTGGTGCTTCTCTCACTCTGCCTCACATCCTGAGTTAGGAATATGACTCACACTCCCCTACTGGATGGAAAGGGTCATCTCAAGGGCAGGGGCCGTATCTACTCATCCTTTAGGATCATCCTTTAGTAGCTAAACCTCAGTGTAGTATCTTGAGCTTACTAGGAGTTCAAGAAATGTGTTTTGAGTTAAGTTGAAGCCCCCCGGCCCCCACCCAGAGCATATTTGGCAAACTCCAGAAAAACAAGCCTCCCTGCTCCTTTCTTTCACCTAAAAGTGAAGTTCTCCAACTTAATCTGCCAACAGATCCCTGCCAGGATTCTGATTCTCTAGATTCCTTTCGCAGAATCATTCTCACCACCAAAGATGCCTGCTGCTCCCATGACTTCTCCCCCTTCCCCTCCGGTCTGCTTGGGGTCCCACAGCCAAAGCTCGCACCCCATTAAAAAATAAAACGCCAGCCAGTCCCTCATCTAGGTCATCCAATAAGATGTTCCCTCCACCCTGCCCATATAACTATTTAACCTAATGGGGGCATGTCAGGCCCTCCATAAGACAGTGCCAGGATGGACGAAGAGCTTTTGAGTTCTTCGTGTTGTGTAAGCGGCACAGTCACCTTCTTTTGTCTCTTTTAAGACTCTCTAACCCCATCCATGCTTTGGAACTCACTTTCTCCAATAGCAGCCAAAGAACAAGCAGGAGAATGAACAAAGTACGTAACTGCTCCCCGCCCCCACCACCCAAGATCTATCAGATCCTGTGTGGTCCAGATCCCTGGCAGTGCTCTTTCCAGTGGCGTTGGTCAGGGACCTGCCTGCCAGGGCAGGAGAGCAGGAGTACATTAGAGACAGAGCGGTGTACTGTGGAAAGGCATGCAGTGAAAGCTCAGACATCCATCAGGTGACCACTTTCATTTGTAAGTGCTCGTTTCCCCTTCCCTACTGTTGGTCTGAGGAACAGCAGAACAGGCCTGAGCGGTGGGAGGTGCATTCTTTTCCTAGGGCTGCCCTCATAAGACCCACCAACCTGGGTGGTTTAAAGCAACAAAAATCCATTCTCTCACAGTTCTGGAGACCAGAAATCCGAAGACGAGATGTCTGCAGAGCCATGCTCTCTCCAAGGCTCCAGTGGAGAATCTGTTCCCTTCTTTGTCTTAGCTTCTGATGTCACTGGCAATCCATGGCATACCTTGGCTTGTAGACACATCCTTGCCTTCTCTGCAACACAACCACATGGCGTTCTCTCCCTGTGTCTTCACATAGTCTTATAAGGACATCAGTCACATCGGATCAGGGGCCTATCATCTTTCAGCATGACAGCATCTTAACTAATAACATCTACAACAACTCTGTTTCCAAATAATGCTGCATTCTGAAATATTGAAGGTTAGGACTTCAACATATCTCTTTTTGGGAAAACATAATTCAACCCATTACATAAGGGGAGATGTTTTGATGTAGCTGCACAATAGGTGTTTTCATATTAGTTCAGATTGGACTTTTAATATCTAAAAATGAGGCTGTTCTGTTAAACCTGGAGGAGTCTGTTGGTCCCACGAATTGGTTATTCGAGGGGGAGGATGTAAGATACGGAGCAGGTTTGGAGGTATTGGTGGAGGCAGTATTAACTTCCTGCAGCTACACCAAATCCGGTCCACATCCCAAACTAGACCCATCCCTATTCAAGCTTCTACTTTCAAAGATAAGGAAACTCAGGCCCATAGAAGCATAGAACCTTCCCACAGTTGGATTGAAAGTTCTCTCTGTTAGGTGATCTGTAGACCACTTTGTTCTCACCTTCATACTTGGAGAGAAACCATCTTTCCAGGTTTCCATTTCTGGCAGGAGCTGGCTTTCAGTCAGAGGTCAAGACTGGTACAAAAAGGCAACAACTCATTTGAAACTAAAGTCTCATGGAATTGAGAGGTCCAGCAGTAGAGGGAAGTAGAGTCAGGTGTGCTTGGGTGAAGGGTTCCAGCTCTATCATCAGGAGCCAGCCTTTCTCCAGCTGTTCACTCCAACTGTCCCTGCCCAACCTTACTGGCTTCATTTTAAATCACTGCTACCATTTCCTCCCCAAAGGTGACCGAACCACTGTCCTGACTTCTGCCATCATTGATTGGTTTTGCCCAGCTTTAAGTTTATATGAATATGTGCTGCCTTTGGCAGCACCTATACTAAAATTGGAAAGACGCAGAGAAGATTAGCATGGTCCCCGCACAAGGATGACATGCAAATTCATGAAGTTTATATGAAATCATGACATGTATATTTAATGTCTACTACTTTTGCCTACATTATGTTTGCAGGAGTCATCCATTTTGCTACACATGTTTGCAGTTCATTCGTTTTCCATGCTATTTGTCTACGGTATAAACATATCACAACTCAGTGCATTTGTCTCTTTTGCAATAGATGAACACTTTCTGTTTTTTTAATTTTATTTTTAATTTTATTTATTTAAATTCCAACATTTTATATTTTTTTAAAGATTTATGTATTTTTTTGGGGGGGGAGGGATAAAGGGAGAGGGAGAAAAAAATATCTCAAGCAGACTCTCTGCTGAGCAGGGAGCCCAGTGTGGGGCTCAATCTCACCACCCTGAGATTTCTGTTTTTAACTATGACTGCCAGAAAATTTTTTATACATTTTTTTGGGGGCAGGAACATAAACACATGTATCCTAGGAGGAGATTTGCTAGGTAAGAAGATTTGCATGTTTTCAGTGTTAGGAGGTAATGTAGAAGTTCTTATGTCATTGCATGAATTTATGCTCACCCCAACTGTATACGAGACTTCCGTTTGTTTCAGTGTCAGTCTTTCCAGTGTCACTACTGTGGTGGTGCGTGGTGATTCCTTACCATGATGTAATTTGATTTTCCCTGAAGATGAATGAACGGACTTCTGATATATTTATTGGCCATTTAAATACCCTACTTTGTAAAGAAACTGTTTAAAAGTAACTAATTGGTGGGCAGCCCGGGTGGCTCAGCAGTTTAGCGTCACCTTCAGCCCAGGGCGTAATCCTGGAGACCTAGGATCGAGTCTCACGTCGGGCTCCCTGCAAGGAGCCTGCTTCTCCCTCTGCCTGTGTCTCTCCCTCTCTCTCACTCTCTCTCTCTCTGTCTCTCATGCATAAATAAATAAAATCTTTTAAAAAGTAATTAATTGGTTAATTTAGAGAGTGGGTGCACAGGGAGAGGCAGAGAACCACATGCATTCAGCATGGAGTCTCAAGACCCATGAGATCACAACTGAGTCAAAATCAAGAGTCAGACACTTAAGTGACAAAGCCGCCAAGGTGCCCCACCTGTTTAAATCTTTTGGCCATTTTTGGAGGTCACTTATGTTTTTCTTATTGATTTGAAGGTTTTTTACAAAAATATGTGTTCTGGACAAATCTTTTATGGGGTATATGCATACAAATATTTTCTCCCACTCTCCATGTGCCGTTTTACTCTCTTAAAATACCTAACAATGAACAGAAATTCTTAATTTTAATGTAATCCAATTTATGATTATTTTCTTTTGGAATTAAGATTTTTGCATTTGGTTGAAGTAATGTGAAGCACTTATACTCTTACTATTCATATTTAGACCTATGATCCATCTCTAATATATTTTTATGCTTGGTATGCATTTTTTTCTTATTGATATCCTATTGACTCAGCGCCTGTTTAATAAGATTACCCTTTCTCTACTCCTAGGAAGTGATACTTCTATCATAAATCAAGTTTTTTTCTCTCTATGTGCATGATGTATCTGTGTGTATTTCTTTTATTCCATTGTACTATCTGTCCTTATGCCTGTACCATATTCTTGTACTTATTGCAGCTTTACAGCACACATTGACATCTGGTGGTATAAATCCTCCAACCCTGTTCTTTTTCCTCGAGACTGTTTTGGCCTTTAACATTAGAATCACCTTGTTCATGTCACCCACACCTGCTGGTATATTGCATATTGAATCTTTAGCTCAGTCTGGAGAGAATATACTTATTTGTCATGTTAATTTTAAACATTTAAATCCGTGAACATCGTATATCCCTCTATCTTACTACTTAGACTGTCTTTAATTTCTCTCAGTGATATTTTGTACTTTTCTGAGTAGCTTTTTACATTTCTATTTGGTTTATTTGCAGGTGTTTGATTTTTTTTGGTGCTGTTATGATACATACCATTTAATTTTCTAATTTTCACTGCTAGTGAATAGAAATACAATGTGCTTTTGTGTATTGAATTTGTATCTAGTGACCTTGATGATCTAAGTCATCTAAGTTTGTTTACTGGGTTTTTAAAAAAGATTTTACGTATTTATTCATGAGAGACACAGAGAGAGGCAGAGACATAGGCAGTGAGAGAAGCAGGCTCCTTGTGGGGAGCCCGATGTGGGACTTGATCCCAGGACCCTGGGATCACAACCTGAGTGGAAGGCAGACACGTAACCACTGAGCCACACAGCTGTCCATCCCATTGTTTACTGATTTTAATGACATATCTGTAGGTTCTTTTGGATCTCTTATACACACAGACAGCCCTGCTCTCTGTGAATAATATTTCTTTTGTTGTGTTAGCTAGGATCTTTAGTACAATGTTTAAGAGAAATGGCGAGAGAGGACATCATTGCTTTCTTCTTGATATGAAGGGAAAACCTTTAAGCATTTTGTCATTAAGTATTATGTTTGATGTAGTTTCTCTTGTAGATATCTTTCGGCAGACTAAGAAAATTGTGTTCTATTTCCAGTGTACCACATTTTATCATCCTTGGATATTGAGACTTATCACATGATTTTTCTATATCTTTTTATTTTTTCATTTTTTTATTTAAATTCAATTTGCCAAAATATTTTTCTGTTATCTTTTTAGTTGATCAAATGATTTTTTAAAATTCCATTGATTGACTTTGAAATGCTAAACTGACTCATTTAAGAGTCGGAATATGACCAATTTTGCTGCGGTGTACTATTTTTATATTGCTGAATTTGAGTTGCTACCCTTTTGTTTAGAACTTTTGCAACTTTGCTCATGAGAGATCTTGGCCTATGATTTCCTTACTTGTAGTTTCCTTGCCAGGTTTTTTGGTAATAAGATTATACTGGCCTCATAAAATCAGTTGGGAAGTGTTCCCTTTTTTATTCTAGTCTCTAGAAATTTTGTTTAAAATTGTTAATTTCTTCCTTTAAACGTTCGGTGGATTTTGACAATGAAGCTCTCAGGAGACTGGAGTTTTCTTTATGGAGAGGTTTTAAATTATGGATTCAATTTCTTTAATAGATATAGGATTATTTAGATTTTCTGTTTCTTCTTATGCCAGTTTGTAAACTGTTTTTTCTAGGAATGTGCCTTGTCTGAAATTTCAGGTGTATTTACACATAATTGTTCAAAAATATTCACTTACCATTCCTTGATTATTTGTAGGATCTCTAGGACCCCCCTTTTGAGGTCTGGTATTGGAAAATTCATACCTTCTCTACTCTTGATCAATTGTGTTTGCTATATTGCTTCTTTGTCAGTTGTTTTCATCTTTTCAAAGGAACAGCTTTTGACTTTCTTTATTTGATTATGTTTGTTTTCTATTTCATCAGTTTTTTTTAATCCTAGACACATTTTTCTTTCTATCTTTCTTGAGTTTAATATACTTTCTTATCCCTATATACTTTTTTTTAAATTTTATTTTTATTTTTTTAGTAGGCTCCATGCCCAATGTGCAGCTCAGATTCACGACTAGGAGATCAAAAGTTGTGTGCTCTACCAACTGAGTCAGCCAGGCTCCTATCCCTATGTTCTTGAGATGGTGACATAAGTCACTGGTTTTCAGCCCTTTTCTCTTCTGATATATGTCTTCAAAGCTATGGTTCCAAGCAAGGACTACTCTAGCAGTAGCCTATTCTTGACATACTGTTTCCTTATAATCTTCTACTACATGTATTTCCTAATTTCTATTCCTATTTCTTCTTGATTCATTAATTATTTATAATAGTATTGCTTAATTTCCAAGACTTTGAGGTATTATTCTGTATCTCTATATTGATTTCTAATGTGATTCCACTGAACTGAGAGGACATATACTGCATGGCTTCAGGTTTCTGGAATTCATTGGAACTTCTTTTATGGGCTAGCAGATCACATACAGGTTAACTTTACAATACTCTGTGAGAACTTGGAAAAATACGCATTCTGCAGTTGTTGAATTCAGTGTTTTATAAATGTAAATAAGTCAAGCTTGTTCAAATTTCCTGTATTTTAACTTCTTAAATCTGTTTAATCAGTTACCGAAGGAGGTGTATTTAAATGTCCCATTGATTTGGATTTGTTATTTTTCCTTTGTTTTCTATTTGTGGTCATATCAGCATTTTTATTCCATTTTTCTCCTTTATCAATTATTAATTATATATTATGTATCATAATTATTATATATATTTACTCTTTCTTTATTGTTTACACTTAGTGACAAAAGCATACTTCCTTGATGTATAAGTGTATTAAAAGATAGATTCTTTCACTGCTTTCTTCATAAGATTCCTCCCCCCTCTTATGTTGTTTTCATGTATTGTAATTTACACACATTTAAAATTCCAGAAGGATTTGTTACTGTTGTATCATACAGCAGATATTAATTTAGATTTACCCAGATATATGTATATACATACTCTTTCTGTTGGTCTTCATTCCTACCTGCTTTCTGGGATTAGTTTCCTTTTGTCCTGAAGAACTTCCTTCAGTATTTCTTTTAAAACAGTCCCATTGGTGACAGATGATTGTAATATTCTTCACCTCATCTTTGGTGTTTGGGGGTAAGAATATTTTCACAGGGTAATCTGTTGGGTTGGCAGTTATTTTCCTTCAGCACTTAAAGGATGGTATTTGTTGGGAAAGCCAGTCCTGTGTTCTCACGTTGCCATCCCTGCTGTCGAGCTGTGTCAGGGTAGGCCTGCGGCTTGGCATCCTTCCTTTCCAAGAGATAAAGAGCCCACGCAGCCTGTGCTGGGCTTCTTGCCTTGTGTGGGGCTGTATTTTTCTCCATTTTATTCTCAAGGGGTGCCCCTTCACTCTGCTTAAGGCACATGTATCATATGGCACCTCACCAACTCCAGTGTACATCTCTCCTCCTTAGGGAGGGACAGAGCTCTCTCCACTGTGGCATGAGGGCAGCGTGTGGAAGCAGTGTCCCGTGTCACCTGTTGGAAGAAACCTGCTGGCCATCGGGCACTGATAACTGCTTTTGAATCCGATCTTATCGTCTCTATTCTGTGTCAGCAAAGTGCTGCTCCCTCCAGGGCTTGGCAGCATTGTGTTCCTCAGAGACTCTGATACCAAGTGTTGAGAGGCTTCCCTGGGGTTGGTAATTGGAACACAGTACTTTGTTTCTGTGGGATTGGTGGCTGGTACAAGGTCATCTGTGACACAGCCATCTGTTGTCTTCTGACTTCTTTCTTTTCTGTTCAAAAATCATCTGTAAATCTTATTCATCCTGTTCAGGAAAGATTATCTTTTCTGTCTCTTGTTGGTTTTTAGCAGCTCTGCCAAGACAAGCCAAGGAATAACTTTCTTTGTTGTAATTTACTTGGATATGATAACGTTTCTTGAAATTGTGGCTTGTTGTCTCCAGTTTTCAAAATTTTTCTTTTATTCACTTTCTAAATAACATTGCAGGTCCATTTTATTTCCTCTTTCTTCCTGGGATTTCAGTTACACGTGACCTTTCTTCATGACCCACACGTCTCATACTCTTCTCTGTACTTTCTGTGGTCTTGTCTTGTGTCAGGATGGGAGCACAGCTGTGTTTTTTCTTCAGCTGTGCTTAGCCTGCTGTTAAACCCACATTGAGTTATTAATTTCAGGAATGACTTTTATAATTCTAGAATTTACATTCGATTGCTTTCGCACGGATTTCAGTTTTCTACTGAAGTTCATCAGCTTTCATGTTTTACTGGCCATGTTAATGTTAGTTATTTTAGAAGCCATAGCTGATGATTCTTCTGTGTGATGTGAATCTGTTTCTATTATCCTTTTCCCCTCTTTTTAGTCTTTGAATTCTGTGTCCTCACATATGTGATTTTTTGGACCGTTTGGTAGACATTGCATTTGAAAAATTATATAAGATCTTCACCCTTTCCCCTCAACCAATTAACTGCTTAGCTTTTCGTCTCAATGATGCTTATAAAGTATCAAATATATTGAGTCTTTTTTTTCTCCTTGTGATTTTGGCTCATCCCTTTGGTAGCTCTTGGAATCCTGCTAACAGATTACTTCTCCCTCCTCCTCATCCCCACCAAACCTAGCATTTCTAGTTGTTATTAGTGGCAGATATAAGGTAACTTGTCATAGTCAGGAGAAGGAATCTTTCTAGAAGCTTTCATCCTTGAGTTATCAGACCCCTTTCTGTGGACATTTTAGTCTCTTAGAAACATGAGCCTTGTGTACTTAGTCCCATTTCCTTGTCCTAGAAACTCCTGGAGGTTACATATGGTAGATAAGGGTACACTTATTTCCCTGTCTTGTGCAGTTCATTGGCCATCTTTTAGGGAGTCACAGAAATAATTTTAAAGACACTCCTGCTGGAATCTCCTAACTTGGAGTCTTTAAGGGATGTGGTTTTCCAATCTTCCATGACAAGAAAAGAATTATTAATATTTACCAAATTTCTCTGTAGTTTAAAAATTTTATGTTATCTTTGTGGGTCTTGTGGGTTCTGTTAGTGGAGTTAAGTGGCCACTTTCACAATACTGCATGAGGTAGGAAATAACAGGCTGACGGAAAAAGATGTGTCACATAGGTTTATGTAGAACTGTGGGAAGAGAGAATGTGTTGCTGAAAGTGACTCTGTCATGTCCTATTTAGGCTCAATTCTGAGTTTGGGTTTCTTTGTGTGAAAATATCAGATTCCACATTCTTTACATGTCTTTGTCCATAAAAATGGATTCTCTTTGTATAGGATCATAATTATTAATTGGTTAGGTTAGAAGTTAAAGACAAGAGCATTTCTGGTGGCAGTGTGTGCATCAGATGGTGTGTTACCACCATTCGTGGTGACGAAAGGGGGCTTGCTGTTTTTGTGTAGATTGAGGATTAGGATTTAGTTCCCCAATTAGGGATTAACTTTAATTAGTTTAAAATTATTAGAGCATTGTTTCCTTAAGTATTTCATAGACTCTACTTTTATGGTTGACATGATTCATGTGTTACATGTCAAGGATATGGAGTGTGGGATGCCAGGGCAGGGAGGGCTTCTGGCTTAGACAGCAGAGTTAAACAGCCAGGTTTATTTACTGGATCACTTCTCAGATAAGTTTGTGTGTTTAAAATATGTATTGTGATTCTCCAAGATATGAAAGGGTGAAATAACACAGCATTTCTGAAATGAATCTGAACTCCATCTACCCTTGACTTTCTTACTACTTCAAAGGAACCTCACACACTTCTTAAAGAATAAAGCGTAGGTTTGGTGATGATGCTGGCAGTGGGAGAGAGGGAGTGTTGAACAAGACTGCCCCAGATGAGATGATAAATTTCTCTTCTTTCCATTCCTTATATTCATTGTCACTGTTGTCATATTAAGAAATGTTTCTTGTTTGTGTAGGGGTCTTTTTTTGGTACTAATTTTAAGCCCTTGGCAGGAAAGTTTCTATAGGAACTAAGCAACCAGCCAAACAGAATGCTCAGATCGCCTCCCTTCCCTTGGAAGTCCAGTATAGGTGATGGAAAGGGGACAGCATTGGCAGTAGTTCCTCCTGGGAAATCCCTTTGCTTGACCCTAGATTCCTCTCTTATCTTTCATTCACCTGACAGTTTGGTTTCCCAGGGGTGACTGGCAAGTGGGGGTAGGATGATCCTGAGATACCCAGAGTCCATACAAACCTTTCCTTGGAGGATGCGTTCCAAGGGCAGATCATACCAAATCATAACCTCATCCCCATTCCTTTACTTGAGAGCAGCCATAAGAGGTTACAGAGAGTCAGGCTGGTGGTGAGGGAGCGAGTGATCAGTTACTTATGGAATCAATAAATCTCTTATGAAATAGTATTTGATTAAGTTTCTTCTTTCTCCTGAGACCACAACATCTATGAGTTATTAAATGTCTATCACTGGCATAGTGTGTGTGTGTGTGTGTGTGTGTGTCTGTGTTGTGTATGTGTGTGTATGTTTACGTGTGTGTGTTGGGAGGCTGGGGGAGGTAAGACCCCATATGTAGTTCCCTTAGGTCCTGCACTGAGTAATATCTCCTTGTGGCTACTGGGAGGGGGAGGAGGTCAGAGGGAATCTTGTATCCAATTTGGCAACAATAGCATAATCACTTAAGATACATGGGAAAAAAGGAGATTTTGGAGCGTGGGGAAGAAAAATCACAGCTAATGACAGACAACAAGTCCCCTTGCACCAAACCACACCCTAGCACTCAAGTCTGCTCTCCCTGTCACTCTGAGCAGAGCTACTCCAGTTAACTCTGGTGGTGATGGTGGGCGTGGGGGCAAGGCTGTTATTTTCCTTGATTCTTCCAAAGAAATTTCATAAATAGTTTGCGTAGTATGTCAGTCTGCATCTGGGAAGCATAACACGTTCTTGGCACCATGGTGCACTATGACGTTTGTCCATTGCCTCTTGGAGAAAAAGAAGGGGGGATACCATCTATTTAGAGTATTGGATATTTTGGTGTCTGTTATTTAGAAAGTTGTGATTGGGAACTCTCTTCAAGCTGAGATTATTTTTGTCCCCAAATAATCAAAGCCAGGTGCCCTTCGGGAGGTTGCAGGGTGGTGGCTGGTATACTTGGGTAGAACCAATTGCTGTTATGCGAATCACATCACCACATTAGTGAACAAGGGGATTTGGATAATGAATATTGTTCCAGAGAGGTTTGGCCTTATGGTTCTGATAATGTAGATGCCAATGCTAGGGATGCAAATACACTTTCTCTGGGACAAACAACATAAAACTGTGGCTTCTTTGATGACGTTTCGGTTGATTTGGGGGAAGGGAGATGACAAATGATAAGGGGTAAGTTATAGTCCGTGGAACCTAGTTTCTAATTTCTTTTTCTCTCCTACCACTGAGTAGTTGTGTGATTTTTTTTTTTTGCAAGATTTTAACCCTTTTTATGATACAGTTGTTTTTTTCTTAATCCAAGACTCAGGAAGGAGAGTATCTATTCCAAAAGTTGTAAAGAACTTTTTGAAGAGTAAAAGAGACCCGAAGATCCTGAATTTCTTTTTTCATCTTCCTTTTGCTGCTTACCACTGCTTTTGCACTCAACCTAGTTATCATCATCATGACTATCACCTTGTAAACCATCTTATTGACACTGGTATTAACACTTAGGCCTTCACTCAGTCATTCATCCCACATGTGATTAGCAGTCTCTCTGAGGCAGATCTTTGATCATGATATCACTCTAATTGGACACCATCATCTGAATGATCAGTGTCTTTACAGCCCATGTCTGAAGTCTTTATAGTCAGGATCCAGCCCTCTTTTGAAGCTCTAGCACTCTATGCTACTGTGATGCCGAACGTTCCTTCTTTGCCACACATACTCAGGGATTCCTTGTTTCTGCATATTAGCTGCCAGTATCTCTGTTCTCAGAAGTGCTTTTCCCTCCATCAACCTTTGCAACATAGCTGACATGGCACCTGCTTCACCCAGAGACACTGTCTTTCTCTTCCAGCCACACTTAACCTGTTCCTTCACCATATCACATCACATTTTTTTTTCTTACAGTAGAGTCTAAATTCGTACTTTCTCTTCTTCACTGAGTTAGAACTTCCTTGAGGGCAAAGGTTCCCTGGCCGACCTTTTGGATATACTGTATCTAGCCCAGTGCAGTGCTGACTGTGCATTTCCATCTTGACTTTCTCCCTCATTTATTTCCTGGGGAGAATTACATCACTTAATTTTGTATTACTCTAGTAATTTGTAAAGGATGTCCTATGGCTCTGCACTGTTCTTATAAAAAATATTTTGCTGAGGACAATTTTCCTAAATATGGAGTGCAGAAATCCAGCAGACCAGCTGCAAGATACATCCTTATGAGCACCTTTGATGTGGAGCAGGAGGACTGTTCTCTTGCTGCTGCCAACATACCCCATCCCAGCCTTCTGGTCTTCACTTGTCTGCTGGGCTTTCTGAAGTGCTATCAGTCATTTCCCTCTGATCAAATACTCATCAGGAGGTGGAACAGGCAGTCTAATCAGTCCAAGTTTGACAGACAGTGAGGAGAAAAGGCCACAGCAAAGCTTACATGATTTGTGTGGAATTGTGTAGCTTGTTGATGGTAATGTCAGGGAAGGGTCTCAACATTTTGTAATTTTTCTTGCATGGATTTCTTCTAGACCAGCCAGTGATTTCCAGACTTTAGTCATTTTTTTTTTTTTTTTACTTTGTGTAAATCTTTCTTTCTTTCTTTCTTTCTTTCTTTCTTTCTTTCTTTCTTTCTTTCTTTCTTTCTTTCTTTTTCTTTCTTTCTTTCTTTCTTTCTTTCTTTCTTTCTTTCTTTCTTTTTTCTTTCTTTCTTTCTTTCTTTCTTTCTTTCTTTCTTTCTTTCTTTTTCTTTCTTTTTCTTTCTTTCTTTCTTTCTTTCTTTCTTTCTTTCTTTCTTTCTTTCTTCTTTCTTTCTTCTTTTTTCTTTTTCCTATGTCTGTGTGATACTCATGCTTTGGCTTGCCGATGCCTTCATCAAGATACGTGCAACATTCTAGAGAAAAATTTATAGAATTGGGTACAGTTAGTGATGGCTGTCTCCCCTCAGAACAATCAGGATTGCAGAATCGAGCTGACCACTTCTTTGTTGCTTCTCCACCCCTTGATCCCTGGGTGTTATGCAGAGCAGCATGAAGAGAGGGAGGAAGGACCACCAGTCACAGTGCTGGTGGCAGCCCTGGTCACAATATTAAGCAGCATTACATGTCCTGCTCATCATCACAATGTCAAAAACCACAACTTGGTATTTCTGGAGAAATACTCAAGATTTCTCTAGAGTAGTAGAGTATGTGGGAAAGATTACGGTTGTGAGGCATGACAGACTTGCCAGCAAATTGCCAGCTGTTATGATTACTGCATTATCCTTGTTTATTTTCTCAGCTCTAGAGTGATAATAAGGATATCTGCCTTGCACAGTTTCTTAAAAAAAAAAAAAGTCTTTTCACGAGATCCATCATTTTTTCAACTAAATGCGTGGATTTCAAAGGAAACCGAAATTCACTGCCATAATGGAAGATGAGTGTCACTTGCCATAAATAGAAGGCTGCCCTTAAAAAAAGTAGTGGTATGAAACGATGTCATTAGATTCTGAGCCACAGAGTAGCAAAGGCCAGTAAGTAGTCATGAGTAAGCAGAAGCAGAAACTGAGCAGAAATTGGGGAATCAGAGCCATGAGGGAGTGGAAACCAAAGCGAATTGAGAGTATATGATGAGGCAGTTGGTGTATAGCCCCAGGTGTGGTAGGAGGATAATTCCATAGGAAGGGAGCCACCTCGATGACAGGACAGAAAGGATGTATAACAAATCACTAAATCTCTCTGGGTCTAGAAGCCCCTTCCAATGCTCAGATCGTCTTTCACTCTCCCAGAGGTCTGCCGTTAATGAGCTGTCTGGGTTCCTGAGAAATTTTTTATCTCTTTATTTCTATTTTTATACTTAGGCTAATAGACTATTGCTGGAAGCTGTTTGAAAGAGTTGCTATTCTTTGAAAACACATGAACTTGAGGCAGTTGTAAAGATGATGACGATTCTTAGGTTAATTGGTAAAGTTAATGCAATTCCTGTTAAAACAGGAAGGACTTTTCTTTTTTAACCTGACAGTGATTTTTAAAAAATATTTTATTTATGTATTCATGGGAGACACAGAGAGAGGCAGAGACACAAGCAGAGGGAGAAGCAGGCTCCATGCAGGAAGCCCGAAGTGGGACTCCATCCCAGGACTCTGGGATCACACCCCGAGCCAAAGGCAGATGCTCAGCCACTGAGCCACCCAGGCGTCCTGACAAAGTGATTTTGAAGTTTATCAGGGACAAGTGAAAGACCAGATAATTCAGGAGCCAGTGAATGACAGGGCCATACATATATTGCCAAACTTTATTTATTTTTATTTATCTATTTATTTTTATTTAATTTTTTAAAAAGGATTTATTTATTTATTTATTTATTTATTTATTTATTTATTTATTTGAAAGAGAGAGAGAGAGAGAGAGCACAAACAGAGGGGAAGGACACAAGGAGAGGGAGAAGCAGACTCTCCACTGAGCAGGGAGCCCACTGCAGGGCTCCATCCCAGGACCCTGGGATCATGACCTGGGCCGAAGGCAGATACTTAACTGACTAAGCCACCCAGGCACCCCATACATTGCCAAACTTTAAAATGATTTATGAGGATATGATAAAACAAGAGTGGAACTGGTAAAAAGAATGGACAGACCAGAGGAAAAGAATAGTGAAACCAAAATTTAGAATATAGTAAATCTGTAGGAAGAGAGGTCAGGACACTTGTCTAGATGCTTCAGAAAAGACAAAGTACAGTTGACCCTGGAACGACGCAGGTTTGAACTGTGTGCGTCTACTTACACGTGGATTTTGTTTTAGGTAAGTATAGTACTGTAAATGTATTTTCTCTTCCTTTTGACTTTCTTAAACTTATTTTATGGTAAGAATGTAGTATATAATAAGTATAACCTACAGAATATATGTTCGTTGATTGACTTTATGTTGTCAGTCAGGCTTCCAGTCAACAGTAAGCTAGTAGTAGGTAAGGTTTTGAGGAGTCAAAAGTTATACATGGTTTTTTGACCATGTGGTCAAATGTTTGACCATTCCGACCAATGTTCCAATGGTTGTGGTGGCCCTGACCGCATATTGTTCAATGATCAACTATCATCTATACCTCAAACCACATACCAAACCAATTCTACACTGATGAAAGTCTTAATGTAAAATGAAATCACAAAAGATAGAAGTAAAAATGTAAGAGAATCTAACGTAGAGGTTGTGGAACTGCCTTCCTGTCCTTTACACAGGGCCAGCTTTGGTGGGCATATGATCTAGGCAGTCATATAGGCTCCATACTTGATTTCATGCTCTGCTGCCTCCATCTCGAAATTCTTAGTAATTGTCGCACAGAGGTGCTGCATTTTCATTTTGCAGTGGGTCTTGCAAATTAAGTAGCTGGCCCTGCCTGTTTGCAAAGGTAGAAACTATAAGGCCAAAGAAGAGCTTCTCTAGATCTAAAACATCATACCTAACATTAAAATGTCATAACATAGTTTTGGGAGATGCCTTGGCAATGCCTCTCTCCCCAAAGCCCAGCACCCTCCAGAGAACCACTGGCCGCAAGCTGCCATAAGCCTTTTCTTGGATCGAAGGGTTGGAAAATTGGGCTATGTGATTTGTTGGACACATGTTTACATGGAGGGCCTGCACAGTCCTACAGATTTCATGACTCCAAGACGTTAACTGACTTCCAAGTTTTATATATTTGAATGTTTAAAAAATAAATTTGGCTCAAAGATGAAAGGGCTGGAAATAATTTCCATGTCCTCATTTGTGCGCTTCAGATATTACTACTGACATTTTATAAATATTCTAAACCTTTCTTCACCTTCTATATGTCAAGATAAAAAAGGACATTTTAGATAATAGCTGGGTTGTGGGCGGTGCCTCTCGACTGGGGGCTGACGACCAACTGACGATACTGAGTGATGGGCACTGGGCACTGTAGGCAACAGTGTTTTCCAAAACAACCAGCAAAAGGCTCATCTGAATCTTTGTTCAGCGCTCATACAATTTACTGGTGTCAGGATTTTTTTTTACTTCAAAATCTTCCTGTGCCGCAGCCTCCCTTCCCTACTGCCTCCAGTCCTGTGATTTATACCCCACCATTCAGCACAGACTCCCTCTGCTCCCCATCTCGACTCTGATTCCTTATCCAGTCTAGTATTCCACTCCCCTCCCTCTCAAGGGGCCCTTCTGTTCTCTGCTTTTATCATGACCTGTGGAAGCACATTGGAGATTTTTAACCTTTTTTGGGTAATGGGTAACCTTCTGAAAAATCTCATAAAATTGTGGATCCTCTGTAGGTCTGTATGCAATGTTACTAGGTTGATATTCTTGAAGCCTACACGTGGGTCACAGCTTGGGAGACCCTGCTAGACATATGCTGTCCTTTTTCCACTTTGTTCCTTCCCTCCGCTAGCCTTAACTGAATTGCTTTTTCTCTGTGACATATACCACTCCCCATACAATCTTCCTTACAGAAACCCTGAATTGAGTGGCGTTCCATTTGAATCCTATTCCCCTATGGGCAAAGAACATACTTGATCGATGTTAATCCTATTAAATTTGTTGAGGTTTGTTTTATGGGTTATCATATGGTCTGTCCTGGAGAATGTTCCATGGGCTCTTGAGAATGTTACATATATCACTACTGATGAGTGGAGTCATCTATAGGTCTCTTTTAGGTCTAGATGTTTTATAGTGTTGAGTTTGTCAATGTTGTTGTTGATCTTTTGTCTAGTTGTTCCATCTGTTATTACAAGGGAGGCTCTGGAGTCTCCAGCTATTATTGTTGAGTTGTGCATTTATCCCCATAATTCTGTCAGTTTTTGCTTCTTGTATTTTGGGGGGTTCAGTTGTGAGGTGCATATGTGCTTCTAATTGTGTCCTCTTGATGGATTAACCCTCTCATCATTATAAAATATTCTCTTATCTCTGGTAACATTTTTGTTGTTTGTTTTGAAGTCTGTTTTGTTTGATAGTAGGATAGGGACACTGGCTCTCTCAGAGTTCCTATTTTCTAGTGTAACACTTGAATTCCTTTTATGCTTTTTAAACCATATATTGTGAGTTATTTAATGATTGCCCTGGGGCTCACAATATACATCTTACCAGAATTGACTTCAGATTGACACTGAATTTCAATAAGATAGAGAAACTTTACTGCCATACAACTCTATTTTCTCCTCTTTCTTTTTAGTGTTATTGTTCTACCTATTGTGTCCATGTTACCAGCCGAACAGTACATCATTATGATTGTTACTGTATAAAATTCTATCTTTTTAAATAAGAGAGAAAAAAGGGAGAGCAAGAATGTATTTATAGAAGCTAGTTATATTAACTTTATTTACAATTTCTGATTGACTTCATTTTCTTCCCTATAAATTTCTGCTACTTATCCCATTTCATTCTTCTATCCCATTCAATTTGTTCCCTTCTTGGGGCAGAAGAAAACTGTCTTCTTAAATTTGGCTCCTGACATTTAAAAAACAATGCTAAACCAAAGCTCGTCAAAGTTCTGGCCTCTTTGGAAGTCCCTCATCTGTTCAAATGACTCTTCTAGTATCCTTGGTGGTGATGGTCCTCTGAAGTCAGAATCACTTTTCTTAATGAGTTCATGCCCTGGCTTCACCTTCTTCTGTGCTTTCTTGGTAACTTCTAAGAATACATTGGTTATCGTTCCAGGTCTCTGGGCTAGCCATTCCTCAGCTTCTTCGTTTCCCACTTTCTGTGTCCTCTCTGGAAGCCATACTTTCAATTGTACCATTACTCAAAGTGCTTCCCTGATAAAAATGTAAGCACTCAGCATGCCTTTTCTTATCACCACAACCTCTTCCTCTCCCCTCGCCCACCCTCCCTGTTGAAGCCCACTGAGCCTGCTGTTTCTTCTCATAGTAATGTTTACCGTCCTCCCCTAGTCTTACCTGGTCCCCTAAGTCAGACACCCTCTCTGGATTGACATTCTTTCTTACCATGGTTAGCCAAAGTACAATGCTCTTCCTCTGGGTGCACTGAATCTCTTTCCCTTGTTACTGTTATTTTATTCCTTCTTTACTAATCCCTGATCTTAAGCCTGTACAGCTCACTTTGTCACAGCCTCTATGATGGACATTCATTGGGTTTTGATGCCCCAGCACTCATTCAGTGTACTTTTGTTTGGACAACTCTCAGACCAATGTACTGTTGCAGTGGAGTTGACTCCATTTTGGCTCTAGAGGTGGACATTACATTCAAACATAATGACACAGAATCTCAGCCCCCTGGCTGCAATGGTTGGTCTAGGGATGGGTACCAATCAACCAGA
This sequence comes from Canis lupus familiaris, assembly GCF_011100685.1. Taxonomy (NCBI): domain Eukaryota; kingdom Metazoa; phylum Chordata; class Mammalia; order Carnivora; family Canidae; genus Canis; species Canis lupus. The sequence goes on from NC_049226.1 coordinate 36,603,543, forward strand.
GACAATGAGATGCAGTGAGAAAGGTGCTGGGCCTGTTGGGAGAGAGTCACAAGCTTTTGGAATGGAGGCCATCAAGACTCTCCTCATGTGGGATCTGCAGAAGGTAGAGCCAAGGGGGAGAAAGATACTGGGTCTTACAGCACTGCATGAGACTCTTGATCAACCCACACCCAAAGCTAGGAGAGTTCCAGGACATTTTTATTATAAGACTCTTAGTGTTCTAGACCCAATTTCAGTATGGAAGGGGCTGTTCATCCCCTCCCTCAATGCCAAGTCCTTCTTGGGCACCAGCAGGGTGTCTAAGAATTTAGTTCAATTCAACTAAGTTCTAATACTACCTACCTGGAGACACCTTGAGGTTTTACAAGTTCAGGGTTTAGACCTACAAGATAGCCCCCCACCCATGCCATTCACAAGCCATGGGCTGTTACCTGTGCTTCTGGCTAAGTAATGGGGTTCCCAATGACCTCCTCCTTAGGTGTGATTAATTTGCCAGAATGGCTCATAGAACTCAGGGAAACAATTACGTACATTTACCAGGTTATTAAATGATAGGAATCAATAGCCAGATGAAAAGATACATAGGGTGAAGTCCAGAACAAAGGTGTTTCTGTCTTCCTGGAGCTTGGGGCCTGACTGGCTTGGTGGCACCTAGAGAAGTATTGTGGCTCCTCACATGTGGAAATGCTCCCACAAAAGGACGAAAACTATGTCCTTTTCGGCTTTTATGGAGGCTTTATTACATAGTCCTGATTGACTAAGTCATTGGTCATTAAGTGATTTAACGAGAGGTTGAGGGTGGTTGGTATTCCTGGCAACCAACTCCTACTCATAGGTGGGGTCCAAAAAGCTTCATTAATCACAAGACACCCACTTCACCTTTGAAATGCTTTCAGGAACTATGGATGAAGACCAGATATATCTGAGAAATATATTTTTGTCATGCGAATGACCTGGTATATATTTCTTTTAAATCACAGAAAACAGTAAATTATTATTATTTTTTTGTTCTTTTTGTTTTGACTAGTTTGAATTAGATTTCTCACTTTTGCCACCAAAAGAATTGTAACTGATAGATCTCCCTTCTTTATAGCTGGACATTTTAGGATACAATGAAAGCACAATATCTAGATAAATTGAAAGTCTTTAGATTCTCATAGTAACCTCCTCAGATAGCCTTTCTCCCCATCATATGCCAGTGGAGATAACAGGCAAATGACACAGTCAGACAACTCACAAAAAAACTGATAAAGTACCACTAGCACACAAGAAAAAAATTTAACTTCATTTTTAAAAAAAGATTTTATTTATTTATTCATGAAGAGACACAGAGAGAGAGGCAGAGACACAGGCAGAGGGAGAAGCAGGCCCCAGACAGGAAGGCCAATGTGGGACTCTGTCCCTGTGCCCTGAGATCACATCCTGAGCCAAAGGCAGATGCTTAACTGCTGAGCCAGCCAGGCACCCCAATTTAACTTCATTTTTATTCAAGATGTGCGAATGAAACCATAATATACTCTGTTCTTGCATTTGTAATTGACAAAGTCTTGAGCAAATAACTCGGTGTCATTACCAAAAAACATATTTTCTTAGTAATTCTTAATGGTATTGTATATTTCTAGAACTTTCCTGGGGGCAATTAGGCAATATAAATTTAAAGCCTGAGTATTTTGAATATCCTTTAATCCAGATATTTCAATTATAGAAATCATTAAGGTTGTTATTCACAAAGATAAAACTACATGGCTGTTCTTTGCAGCATTGTATACAAAAGCAAAATATTTAGAACAAAAAATATCCAAATTATAAGAGATTTTGCCTAGTATTTAGGAAGTGATTTTGTATTGGTATTCAAATTGGTTATGAAATGTTATCTTTTAATGGATTAAATAGTTCTCTAGGGCCAAATTTTTAGATAATTTAATTGAACTTTTAAGAAAGATTTTTATTAACGAGTAAGAGAGAGAAAACATGAGCTGGGGAGGGGCAAAGGGAGAGGGAGTAGCACACTCCCCAAGGAGCAAGGAGCAGGGCTTGAGCCCAGGACCCTGAGATCATGACCTGAGCTGAAGGCAAATGCTTAACCAACTGAACCACCCAGTTGCCCCTAATTGAACTTTTTTTTTGAAAGCCTATTATATCAGGCTCAAGAGCCACAGAATATAGTTCCTATCCTTGAGAAACTGCCAGTCCACAAAATAACAAGCACTGATGATATATATAAAAATATTAAATGCTGTAAAGCTAAATAATAGGCAGAGAGTAACAGGTGAGGAAGACGTACAATCACACCAGTAGAATTCAGGAAGTCTTTATGGAGGAAATAACATTTGAATTTAGCTTTGTTGGATGGCAGGACCCTAAGAGACCATAAGGCTAGTGGTCTGTACGTGCCTGCCAATATTTCACAGTAAAAACTTAAAAGAGGAGAAAGTGTGATAGGAAGCTCCTAACTGTGGCTGAGGCCACCCTCTGGACTTGGCCGTCCGCCCACTACCCTGGCCTCTAGAGAGCATTGGCTTGAACAACTTGCCTGAGGCCTTAAGTGTGGTTGGCTCTGTGCTGTCATTCCTGGGAGTTCAGCCTTGTGGTCTGGGTGTGCTTTCCATCAGATTTATCTTTGCAAAGAGGCAGGGGCTAGGGAGATAGAATAGAAAACTGGGAAAATTCTCTCTGAATTCCTTCAAATGAAAGCCTGCTGAGATCTCCAGGGAGATTATATGCAAAAATCTTGGCTTTGCCTGGGCCTGTATGAATGCCATGGACTCTCTTGTTCAGTAGACCAGGCTGATCACAGCCACATGGAAGAATTTGTGTCTGTGCATTGCTCCTCTCCTGTTGCTTTGCATTTTGGATTAACAGCCTTGGCTCTGAGATCGTTGGACCATTTAAAATATAAGACCAATCATGGTTTTGCAGTGGCCTGGATAAGGGCTAGTGACTCAGCAAAATTTGGATGAGGAAAACAAAAAGAGATGTGACTCTGCAAGTGCCATTTGGGGAGTGATCAGGAGACCCAGAGGAGGGCACCTAAGTGGTTCAGTCAGTCAAGCATCTGCCTTCGGCTCAGGTCCTGATCCTGGGGTCCTGGGATTGAGCTCCCTGTCATTAGGCTCCCTGCTCAGCAGGGAGTCTGATTCTCCCTCTCCCTCTCCCTCTTCCCCTCCATCCCACTGGTGCTCTTGCTCGCTATCTCTCACTCACTTGCTATCTCTCTCTCACTCTTTCTCAAATGAATAAATTTAAAAAAAAAATTTTTAGATCTTTTCTTTTTAAGATTTTATTTATTTATTCATAAGAGACACAGAGGGAGAGAGAGAGGCAGAGACACAGGCAGAGGGAGAAGAAGGGTCCCTACAGGTTGCCCAACGGGGGACTTGATCCCAGGAGGTCACGCCCTGAGCCGAAGGCAGGTGCTCAACCACTAAGCCACCCAGATGCCCCTTAAAAACCTTTAAAAAGAAAAAGACAAGACCTGGAGGAGTTCACAGGCATCCATGCAGCATGGAACATGTCTATGTTCCTGACCCTAGCAGTTTTAGTGCAATAACATTGCAATTAAAGATTAGATATAGGACACAGTGAGATGTTGGCAGTCCAGTAAATGGCCTTATAAAGTTAAATTTATCTGAGTAACACACTGTAGTCTAGAATCTGGCCTCAGGATCCTAATTTTGTCAGTATATATTAAATGACCTTTCCTAGGTGCTGATTCACTTTAGTAGAACTTTCTGAGATTGGTAGATAAAACTAGAATGACACCTGTGGATTTCAGGGAGAGACTGCACACCAAGATCATCCTCACTGCAGCTGCTTCTGCCTGATATGCTTCCCCACTCCCCCTCCTGCCCAGAAATCTTGGCACAGTTGGCTCCTTCTCATTGTTTCTGTCTCAGCTTGATGGCTCAAGACACTGTTTCATCTGTAGAGACTACACCAAACCAAGGTATAATGTCTCAAACACAATAAAAGATACTTTTCTTTTGCTCATTTAACAGGCAAAGAAGTCAGTGGAAACACTGGTCTGTGGAGTCATTCAGAGATTCAGGACGACAATGATCCTTCTCATTTCAGACACAGTTTTCAAAGTCTTTGTGAAACTTGTCATCCTTCAGCCAGGAAGAAAGGGAAAAAAGATGAAGGAGCATGTGCAGGGGGGTTTGTATGAGTGAAATCTGAAAGTGGGCACATCACTTGCACCCTCAGTGCATTACTTAGAATTCATGCCTAATTTCACAGAAGGCTTGGAAATGTATCCAAGCTGTGGGCCAAGAAAAAAAAATGAACATTGATTGTTAGCAGCTCCTGCCATTACAGTTGTGTTCCAAAGGGCACCATTTTTACCTAGACTGTGTTATAAATGTTGCCTCTGGAGTTGTGTTACATGGTGGCTCTGTTCTCTATTTCTGGCACATACAACAGTGAGCAGTGATAGCAGGTCATAGCAGGTGATTATTGTGATGTGGATCAGAAAGTCTCAAATTGACATGGTTTGCATCTGCTTTCTTTGGACGCAGGATTTCAGGGGAAGCCACATTGTATACAGTGGTTTCTTTGGGTGTGGGCAGTTACTTGAGATGTTAATGAAAGCAAGATAAAATGGTCATAATGTTTCCATCCTTGCAAGAGGTAAATTCTTGTCCCCAAATCTGGGTAGGTTGAGTCCCTGAGTCAGGACACCCTTTTAAGCATAAAAGATTGGGGTAAGGACTGTCAGATGTTCCTACCAGTACCTTTATTTTGTGCTCAGTTTAGCGCTCAGTCAGGTTGTGAGAACTGTGCTTTGGGAGACCAGGCAAAACTCTTGACTCTGCAAAGTATGTGTTTTGATCCAGTGTGTGTTAATTAATTTTTAAATTTTAATGGCAAAAATAAGTTTATTTGGGAATAACAGAATTGCAATTTGGGAACTGAATGTAGGCAAGTCGCTCAGGGTGCAATAATTTATATAGTTGGATTCTTAGTTTGATCCATCAAGAGGGTCTTACCCAACCCAAGTGAGACCCATAGTTAGTGATGATGTCACACTTTATCATTCATAAATGCAAGTGCTCGTAAAATATGCCATTTGATCCTCACAACAGTACTGGAAGATAAGATAGGGCCCCTATCTCAGAGAAATGTGACTTGCCTCAGTTCACACAGGAAACGGACACCACTGAGATCATCTCTCACCTGTATCTTCCACCATCTGCCCTGGCTCCTTAACCACGACATAAAGTCAGGCTCTAGTCACCCCTTGTCTTATTGAAACAACAACAACAGACTCACCCCTTCCTCCTGCTCTCTCCTTCAACTTCTAACCAGCTCAAGATTTCTTGCCTTCTCTCGGTGTCTGAACTTCTCTAATAGGATTTCCCTGCTTTATAAAAATGAAAGAGAATATGTATTCAATATATATGATAAAATAAATGTGCATACACATGTGTATATAAATTTAAGAAAAATAATAATAAACAGTCCATTTATTCCATTTAAAAACTATGAGCAGTGTGATACTGTGATTTATAATAAAAGATATATGTATTTGGTCTTGTCCCTGTTTCTGGCACAGAGCTCCTTAAACAATTGGAATTTCTTAATTGTTGAGAGCTATTAAGGTGTCCTTTGTTATTTTAGTTATGTTAGTAAGGTATCTTTTGGAAAGCACCTAAGGAAGGGAGTTGTTGCCAGAGGAACCAACCACATTATTAAAGGATTGGATTTTCAGGTTCCAGACTCCTGACCTCCAGGGAGGGGAAAAGCGTCTGGAGGTCGAATAATTGCTAATGGCCAGTGATCTAACCAATATGTTTATGTAATGAAGACTATGAAAACCTAAAAGAAGGGTTCCAAGAGCTTCTGGGTCCACATGTGGAAGTTTCAAAGAGTGATAGACCCAGACAGCATGGAAGATCCACACCCTTTCCCCCACACCTGCCGTCTATATCTCTTCCATCTGGCTGTTCCTGAATTTTATCCTTTTATACTAAATCGGTAAGCTAGTAAGTAAAATACTTCTCAGAGTTCTGTTAGCCATTCTTGAAAATTCGTCAAACTCAAGGAGAAGGGTTGGGAGAAATAATTGGAACTTCCAATTTATAGCCGGTTGTTTAGAAGCACAGGTGATAACTCAGACTTGTGATTGGCATCTGAAGTGGGGGTTGGGAAACAGTCTTGTAGAACTGAACCAGTAACCTGTGGGATCTATCTCTGGGTGGACAGTGTCAGAGCTGAGTGGAGTTGTAGGGCACCTGGCTGGTGTCAGAGAATTGCCTGGTGATGTGGGGACCCCCTAAACACACATACACAGGAATTAGTGACCAGAATCTATTTTAAACAGGAAAAATAGTACTCTGATCAGTGTAAGAAATGTATGGTCAGTTAGGAAAAAAAACAAAATAGGTAGAGAAGCAGCATGGGAAGGAACATCAGTCAGAGAAGAAGAAAGGAGAGAAAAGATTGCATTCACAGTATTATGATAAAGGGGGATAAGCTACAGGTGGAAGAAACTGAAACATATTATGCTGATGTTAAAAACATTTTTAAAAAAATCTAGGTTGTCCAGATTCAAAAATTAGACTCTACCTCTACCAGCTCAAGTTGGGATTGGAGATAACTGGACTAAGGACATTTCTGACATTTTACATGTGGCCAAAAGTCTCAACCAAAATCTCATTTGGACAAGTTCCTTCAAGTATTGTTGAGTAAAAAATGTCCACATGAATGCAGTGATTCCAAAGCTTAAAAATGGATATTCCCAATAATACCAAAATCCCAGTAGGAAAACTTGAAAAACAAGCATATCATTAACCAACACTCTATCCCATCTGTAAATCCTGTTTTTTAAACCAAAATAAATAAGTATGGTGAAAAAGTAATAGACAAAATAAGAAAGAAAAAAAAAAAAGAAAGAAAGAAAGAAAGAAAGAAAGAAAGAAAGAAAGAAAGAAAGAAAGAAAGAAAGAAAGAAAGAGGCTTAAATATTGGGAGGAGTCAGAATTGTCATTGTTTTGTAGGTAATTTACAGGAAACCCAAGCCGATAATGGAAAGTTGTTTCATTTATGAAAAGGGTCCAGTAGAGTGGCCAGTTACAAAATAATTGTACAAAAAATGAGTAGCTTTTGTTTAGGTCAGCAATAAACCTTAAATAATCTCATTCTCAATAGCAAAAAAATAAAAAAATTCTAGAATTAAATTTAAGGAAGAAATGTCCAGGATACACAAAAAATATGACCACATGTTATTAAGTGACATGAAAGATTTCACTCCTCTGAGAGAGATTATATTTCTGGATGAGAAGATATGATATTGCTGGTCTACCTTAATTGCTATGCTTAATGTAATTCTTGGAAATCTAATATATTTTAAGGGGTTGACAAAATAGCCAAGAATATTTCAAAATAAAAAGAGTGGCTCAACTTCCAGCGGCGGAGTGCAGCTGCGGCCAGGTGCGAATGGGCCTCGGTAGGGTCTGCAGGTTCGAGTCCCAAAACGGGGATGAGCTTCTTTGATCTCTTTCAGGGCTTTTTTTAGCCTTTCTGGACCTCAGAGCCACAGAGATCCCTTTTTGGAGGGATGACTCCAGATGAAGATGAGGACGATGAGGAAGAGGAGGAAGAAGCAGCCCCGTGAAGCCATGGGAGCTCGAGGTCTGAGGTCCCCAGGCCCCGGAGGAATTTGGCTTTGGCTTCACCTTCACTCCAGGAGGGATGCGTTTCCATGATAACTTTGGCTTTGATGACCTGATTCGTGATTTTAATAATATCTTCAGCGAGATGGAGGCCTGGACCTTGCCTTCCCACCCTTCTGAACTTCCAGGTCCTGGTCCTGAATCAGAGACACCTGGTGAGAGACAACGGGAGGGACAGACACTTTGGGACTCAATGGTTAAGTATCCAGATAGTCACCAGCCCAGGATCTTTGGGGGGGTCTTGGAGAGTGATACAAGAAGTGAATCCTCCAAACCAGCACCAGACTGGGGCTCCCAGAGACCTTTTGGTCTGTTTGATGATATGTGGCTTGTGACCCCCCGTTCTAGAGCCAGAGAAGACAATGATCTTGATTCGCAGGTTTCCCAGGAAGGCCTCGGCCCAGTTCTGCAGCCCCAGCCCAAATCCTATTTCAAGAGCATCACGGTGACTAAGATCTCTAAGCCAGATGGGACAGTAGAGGAGCGCCGGACTGTTGTGGATAGTGAGGGCTGGACAGAGACCACAGTAACCCATCAAGAAGCAGATGGCAGTCCTAGAGATGATCCAGAATCACCAACACCTCCAGCCCTGGATGATGCCTATTCCATCCTGGATTTATTTCTAAGACATTGGTTCCGGTCCCGGTAGCCTTGTTAACCCTCAGAGGCCTTCAGATTCTTTCCACCCTTCGCTCACTGTCAGTGGGCTTAGCTTCTCCTGCCACCTCAGGGTCTTGGGTGTATGGAACAGTGAGTTGGGGGTATGTCAGTATGTGACTCACCCAAACTGACCAATAAAACCTTTATTTATGCTAAAAAAATAATAAAAAGAACGAACAAAAATGCACTAAGAGAAATGAAAATATATTGCATAAGTACAAGTAAGAGGAAGTAGCAGCAGGTCAGTTAGGATTAGGAGCTTCGTGTGTGATTATCTTATAAAACTTTACAGGTTATCTATAGTGATGGAGCAATTACTAAAAAATAATATGATTACTATTTCATTTCTCAAAACATGGTCAATTTCACATGGCCTTAAAGTTTCAGTATAAAGAGTTCTAAGGATTTATCTCAAAGGAGCAATCCAAGATGTGGGCTGAAATTTATCTACATGTATGATCCATGGAGCATTTTTTTTTTTAGAACAGAAAAACACCAATTGACTCCAGCATTCAGATGCAGATTAAAAAATTATAGGAAAAAAATCTACGGGATGGAATACTATACAGCCATTTAAAAATGTATTATGTTGTGTGTGTGTGTATGTATTTTTTTTTAAAGATTTTTATTTATTTGAGAGAGAGCACACACAAGGAGAGGGAGAGGGAGAAGCAGAGTCCCCACTGAGCAGGGGGCTGGAAGCTGGAAGCAGGGCTTGACCCCAGGACTCCCAGGATCATGACCTGAGCTGAAGGCAGATGCTTAACCCTGACCCACCCAGGGGCCCCTCTTCCCTCCTTTCTTTTGCCCTCAAATGTTAGTTCCTGTCCTCCCTCCCCCAGCTCAGATCCACATTCTTTCAGGTTCATATGGACAACAGAGAGACTGAGCATCAATGACTCCTCCAGCATTGTCATTTTGCATTTTTAAGTGGAAAAAATTTCAACATGCAGATGCAGAATCTAAGTTACCTATGGGGATGCACATTAGTTGTGCGCATCCAGAGGAGTGTTAAGCCTTGGTGGAATCAGTGAAGCTATGTAGAGAGTTGGTCTTGATTTTTTTTTTTTCTTGTTCAGATTAAAGACGCCTGGCAGGAGATGATTTGAAGGTCAGAATTATACCACCAGATCTTTGTGACTCTTGGACCAGTTCTTCCGACACTTGAACGTTACACACAGATCACATGGGGGGTTTGCTAAAAGGCAGATTCTGAGTCAGGAGGTCTGTGGTGAGGCCGGAGAGTGTGCATTTCTAAAACGCTCCCCCGTGAGGCTGGTCCACTTTGCGTAGGGATGGCTTAGACAATTCTGCTCTCTCTTTTTCAGCTTGCTTCTAACTGGTTTTTGTTTTTACCATGATCCCATGAAAAACAATCATCTTTTTGTGTTCATTTCCTTTCTTCTGGGGTCTGACCTGCTTGCTCTGTGTTCCTGGGAATGAGTCCTACCTGGGCTTTGAGTCAAGCGTGGGGTTAATGCCTCCTGCATGCCAAGAGCAAATAGAGAATAAAAAATGCATGGAAAAAAGAATATTTTTTATCCTAGGCAAATACTTCAGTCAGATAAAACAGAAAATATCTTTATGAAACTATTAATAAATCCCCAAGACATCTCAAATTAAACAATGGCAAGAAATGTTATGTTTGTAGAAATACATAAAATTCATTTGAGGTCAGGACGTTTTATGGTGTCAGCCAATAAAGCAGATGGGAGATTCCACTCCTTTGAATGGGCCTGGGATAAAGCTGTCAGTTGGTGGAGCCAGGAGATTGGGAGTCCTGTTCTGGCCCAGGTAACTGAGGGATGGTGCGGCAGTCACCCTCGGCCGGCCATCGGTCCGATCACTAGGACACACCGTGGAGTGGACGACATGCTGTAATGTGAGAGGCCCAGGGAGCAACAAATTACTGCAAGCGGCTCAGAGAGTGGGGCTCTCCAGACCTATGAGCGAGGGGAGTTGCATTGGTTAGCGAAACGCCAGCTGCTGTAAGCAACAGACCCCAAATTGTCCAGTGGTTCAAACACAGTAGACGTTTATCGTCACTCCCATGACCGTTCAGGGTGGTGGTTCCTAGTTGGTGGGAAGCTCCCTTCTACATGGTGGAGGCACCAGGATCATTCCATCTTGGCATCTCAGCATAGCCCACGCTGCAGAGAAAGAGAGCAGAGAGGAGGCATATCTCTTAATGATTATTATTATTATTACTATTATTATTATTATTTGGTCGCAGATGTGGGCACATGAGCAGCCCTCACTTTGTAGCACTGAGAACCCAGCCAGGGGGCCACATTCATTGCAAGAGAGCTTTAGGGAAATAAGGCCAAGCTGGAGGCTAGAGGAAGAGGAGGCTGGTGCCCGGTGAACATCTTTGTCACAACTGATACTTATTTGGGCACAAAGCGGTGATGGCCTGAGCCCCCAACCCAACAACCCAGACTGAAATAGAAAGCCCCAAGTGGAGGCAGCCTTACGTTCCGCTTGGTAAAACTGTAATGTTCAACCAGCTGGATGGCTGGGACGGTGGTGGGGATGTTACCGGAATAATTCTGGGGCAGGTACGTCTTTAGATTTGGTTCTCCCAATCATTTCTTTGCCCCAAGAGATTTTTCCTGCAGTGAATGAGAATCCCCTATTGCATGGTGATGAGGCCTCAGGCACCTAGATATTGGAACTCATTTCCTTAAAAAGGATCCACTACGAAAGTCAGAAGCAGAGGAGTGAAAACCCACTGTGTCTTAGTGTTCTGTGGCATATGGGGTCCCGAGAGAGGTGACAGGGACTTGTCAGGAGGGGAAGGGCCCCATGTGGCTGCAGCTCCCGGGCTGGTTGCTGTCGCATGCACCAGCCCCTCCAACCCCATGTGGTGTCAGTAGTAGTGTCTGCCTTGACACGAAAACCTTTGGGAGGCATTTCTGTATGTGTGGGTGCACATACAGTTCTCTTAAAAACCCCACATGTTTCCAGTCTCTTTCCTACACTCCTCCTAGTGCAGGTCCTCACTGCTGTCTAACATCACTTCTCTTATTCTCAGGCTTCACCCTCTCCTTCATTTGGCTGCTGCGTCCTGGACAGTGTTCCTGGCATGGGCTGATTTGAACCTTTAAGGTCATGCTGGCATCAGAAGATTTCACCCTGGTTTTGACTTTATCCTTCAAGCTGCCTGTATATGGTTTGTCTTTTTTCTCTCTTAACCATGGGTTTGTTTTTCCCCATTAGACCGATAAAGGTTAGAGCAGATATTAATTGTCCCTTAATTGCGCTCCCGTGTTCCCTGAGATGGCTGTGCATTTTCTCTGAGGCGCACGAATAGGACACATAACATTTAGAGAGATGTATCTGTATCCTGGAAAAAAAAATGAACCTCACTGACAGTGTTTTTCCAATCAGAAGACAAGAATTTCCAACCAAAACAAAGGGAAAACCTCTGTCTCTCGACAGGTAGATATTAAGTAAAATGAACTCACAGCTGCCAGGTTTTTACATTAAACACTTAGTTTCTGTTTAATGTTTTCTTTATCAAGATGCTCATACTTCATCAGACACACTCAGCTGTAGTCAAGAAGTTCCTCAGAACTGAGCAACGCAGGGCTCGCCTCTCTTCCAGAACCGAAGATGTTTAAACAACATTTAAACAAAACAAAACAAAACAAAAAACTTAACAAGGATTTTTAAACAGAGATTTATAGTGGTTTCATCACGGGCTCATTCCTACAGAACTCTGCCCCGGGTGGCCAGCCCGGGCTGCCAAAGCCTGTGTGGCTTGCTCTCAGGCCTGGGCCCTCTGCAGCCAGCAGCCAGCCTGTCTGAGGACGCCCCGGCACGTGCTGCCCAGAGTCCTCTGTGGTACTAGTGCCCCCATGGAACAGGCCAGAAGAGTATTTGCGGCATTAATACCAGTGTCAAGAGATGCACTCTCCCCAGATACTTGCGGGAAGAAATGGCTCCAGGGAAACCCCAAATTGCAATATCCTAGGTCCTGTCAGCCAAGGATCTTCTGCAAGGAGAGTCAAGTTTGCTAGTTATGAGGCCAAAAGACACTGTATTACAGTCTGACAGAGGCCAAGAGGTACAGGCTCACCACACAGAGTTATTGCTTGACCTCATTTAGGGTGGCTTGAGGCACCAGCATGGACCAACTCTCTCCCCTCCTTTCAGGCTGGACCCCGAGTACTAAGCTCTTTCTGGACCACAAATCTCCCCCCCTTCCAGGTTTCATCTGTCTCTCTGGGGTAGTCTAAATATTGACATAATGCTTCTCTCTCTTGACTGGGCTGCCTTTATCAGGCCTCTCTCTTTCCAGGCCCTTGCTCATAGGCTGGGCAAATTCTGCTCTGCGTCTGCTCCATTTCCTGGTGTTGGCTGGTTGACCTTCGAGTGGTCTAGTCATGCTCCATGTCTTAGCATCCTGCAGTGCTCCCTGTAAGCCACCGCCATTAGCACGCAGCCCTGTTTTCTTTGGGTTGTAATGTTCTCCTTCCTGCTTGCCTCCTTGCCATCCAAAATACATATACATTTAGGAAGAGGGTGTCTACCACAGTCCTCCACAGTCTTCAGCCATCTGATTGTTGCTTTCCTTCCAGGGCGAAGAGAGGACAGAATTTGCTTACTTCTCTGTAAATCCAAAACGAGACAAGATGCATGCACTGTAGTAGATTGGAAGCAGGTTTAACAAAGGACCTGGTTCAGTCTCTTGTCTAGCAATAAACTGTGTGCAAGATTTGCAAACAGGAGCAAATGCGAGACTGTTCAGGTTTGATTTCTGTCTCTTTGCAGAAGATCTATTAGGTGGTTTATGCATGGCACTGGTACTGAAATGAAGACAAATACTGAGCTCCACAGGAAGGGGATATTTGGAAAAATGTGATATCCACTCTTCCTGCCTTGCAAGAGCTTACATGCTGAGCTGGAAAGATGGGTCGGCATGGCCTCTGGACCAGTGCACAAGGCAGGATGCTGGGGCGGGCAGGCAGGGATGACTTCCTGAGAAGGTTGGACTTCTGCTGGATGGCTGTAGATGGGCAGAGGAGAGAGAGTAGGTGTTTTGGAAGAGGGGAGCCAGGTCTGGGAGATAAAAGCAGAGCACGGGTAGGGCCATGTGACAAAGCTGGTTGGTTGGAGGATGGAGTCAGGTGGGGCTAGGGGCTTGGGGGAGATCCAGGCAGACAGGTGAGAAGGAGCCAGATGAAGGAGGATCCTTGTTAGGAAGAAGAGCTGCTTGTCCGGGTGTCTGGAATTCTTAACAATTTTAGGGGTTCCTTGGCTTCGGGAGGAACAGTTAAGAGGAGAAAAATTCTACATCCTGGCACTTTTTCTCAGTGAGATGTCCACAGGGCATCATTGTCTTGATCAGTGTTTTATCCAGTTCCCCAAGGTGTCCCCATATTGTGTGTGTGTTTCTATGTATATTTTGCTTATATTTTCATTGGTGGTATATATTTTTGAAATTATTTCTCCTAATATCTACTCTTCATGTCAGGAAGTAATGCTTGGATTTAGTTTTATGTATATTTATCCATATTCACTGAAAGGGTATCCCTGAAATCCCTGTTATCTTTTGCTGGGGGAACTCTTGACTTGGTTTTTCAAGGAGGAAAAGTCATAATAAGAATTCATACAAGGACAGTTCATATAAGGAATCTCCCTACCAAAGGATTCCCCTTCTGAACGTGAGGTTCATTCACATGTTAGCTTTGGGAATATTATATTAAGGATGCAGAGTACTGCCCACCCACTCCTGGCCTCAAGACTTTGGGCATGCTTTTTAAGTTCTTTGCACACCTCTGTTTTCACCTGTAAAATGAGAAGATTAAGTTAGTTGGCCATTCTCTTCTTCTCTTCTCTACTCTTCTCTTCTCTTCTCTTCTTCTTCTCTTCTCTTCTTCTTTCTCTCTTCTCTTCTTTCTCTTCTCTCTCTTAATTTTAAGTAGGCTTCATACCCAGCATGAGGCTTGAACTCACAACCCTGAGATTAGGAGTCACATGCTCTACCCACTGAATGAACCAGGATTCCCTGTCCATTTTATCTTTTTTAATGCCAAAGCTCTCTGTTCTGTGGTATTTTGTAAAAACTCCAATCAAGTTGCTTTAATCCCCACCATCAAAACAAGTCCCATTTCCATCAGGCTTAGGCAGTGGCAGGGTTTGAATAGGTGTAAAGAACCATGGGAGAAATCTTTCTGAGATGAAACTCTCAGCATGTCATGTAACACCCCACTCCCAGACATTCTGCAGTGGTTTTGTTGCCTTCAACATGATCAGACTTGTCTCAGCCTCACACCTGAGCCTTAATCCATCTGTCTTTCAGAGTCTGGTCAGATCCATCTTCTTTCGACCTGCTTGCCTCCCATCATTCCATCTGACTTCACTGCACCTTACTGTATGCACAGCAGACCCAGCTGAGGCTGTGTGTTTTGTGTGTGTGTGTGTGTGTGTGTGTGTGATTTTCTATATGTTTGTTTCTTGGGTTAATCGCCCCATGTCAACTCCTCCCTTTCCAAATAGCATATGATACATGCTCGAGTGCAGATCTTATGCTGTTTAGTATTCCCTAGAATACTAGGTACCTCTCAGCCCTTCGGTAAATATACATTGATTGATTGATGGAGTTACATAACAATGGGGGCAATAAATGCAGAGAAGGACCAATAGACATTTTAAGTTCCAGAATCATCTGTCTGCTGGGTCAGGACATCTCCACATGTGGGTGATTCTATTTCAGTAAATAGTTTTTTAACAGCCGCATCAGGACAAGGAAATGTTCTGAAAAAGAGAGGGTGCCAAGCCTGGACTCTGAGGACCACCCACTGAGGCTTCGGTGGAATGGGAAGAAGACCCTGGAGAAGGATGAAACAGAACTAGGGATGAAGTCTGGACAGATGGACGGAGGACCACAAGGTGACCCAACCAGGGGCAAGAAAGAAGAGAACAGGCTGCTGTAGGTCTTGGGCAGTGAGAAGTTTACATGGATCAGTTTATACTATTGGATTAATACTGTTTGGCTTGAAAAAATAGTGTAAATAAGATGAATATAAGCCATCTGGTTGGTATATTGGTGCGAAATGAACAATAAGGAATTGGGAGACTTGTCAGAAACAATAAGAAATGTATTTTAGCTTTTTAAGAATTAATACAGCTTTGATATTTAGGATTTGGGGAAATATACCAGACCAGTACTGTAGTGATAATCGCGCAGAAAGCGATGAAGTGCATTTGGACCTGTCTTGCCATCATGACCAATGTTCTCTGAAGTTTCTCAAAGTTGGGAGCAAATGATAATGCCTCAGGGACAGCCAACTGTGATGACTGAGCACATGCCAGCAGTTTTGTGTTGCAACTAATTAAAACTTACAGCAGAATTAATCTGGTGATATCCACATATTTAACAATATGGATAATTGTTATTGTGCTGGAAAGCCTTTACGAATGAATGGTGACCAGATCGCATAAGTGCCTGTTACTTGTGTTTCTCTACACAATTAAGCTGAGCCTTTACAGATTTTTTTTCCTTTGTTAAGGCTCCAATAACCCAGAAACAAAGCCAATGTTAACAATTTTCTGTGACATTGAATTAATCCTACACACACACACACACACACACATACACACCCCATGAAAGACAAAAATCCTACTTGGATTTTTTGACAATAATTCTCCATTCCTCGAATGGATGTTCCACCCATTCCGGGAAATCCCCACCTGCCCCTTGACCACAGTACTTCCTCTCCCATAAGAGAAGCCTTCTAGCAATTTCTGGAGGTTTCCAGTCCCATCTAGGAGCAAGAGGAAGCCTAAGCTCAGAGCCCTGTCTGGCTGTGGAACCACTGAAAGGACACTGAAGAAAATGGAGCTCAAGAAAGAGGCCTGGCCTGGCACAACTGGCAGGTGAGCGGGAGGGTTCCCTGCCTCTGGGAGTCTTGGGGAAGAGTAGAGCGAAAGATAAAACTTTAACTCTTTAAAATGATTTGGTTTTCTTCCATTTTTCCCCCAGTACAATAAATACACAATTCTTGGGAAAAAATTTAAAAATCAGGTTATGTGAAAAGAAGGGTAGAAATATGACATAGGTTTATAGCTCCAGGTGAAAGCTACATATAATTGTCACTTGTCTGTGCCTATGTAAGCACACACAGATCGTTCCCCCAAATGTGAACAGATTGTTTTATACTACTTTTTCTCCAAGATACGTCATGAATGTCTCAACAAGTTATTTCATATACATTCGAGGCATGATTTTAATAATTACATACTCATACTCATTAATTGTATTGTTTGCTTGTTGTGTATCAGAGGACTTACAAGAATTTGCTTTTTAGGAAAGCTAAAATTGGCACCACAATAATATTATGTAAGAAAGGTGAAGCAAAAGTTTTAGAAATTTCCATACATTGCAGGAGGACAAAGGGATTTTTTTTTTTTGAAAATCCAAGAGAATGAACATTTTAAGGACATCTCTTTCTATTTAGAGCTTCTGGCAGTCATGAAGAATTTCCCATATTTTATATTTCTTAGGCCTTTGTAGAGGGATATGGAGTAGGGATACCAGGCATGTGTCCCTCATCTTTTATTTCCTTTTTTACTTTTTTTAAAACAAAATTTATTAATTTATTTGAGAGAGAGTGCACAGGTGAGGGGGGGCAGAAAGCGAAGGGGGGAGAGAATCCTCAAGCAGACTCCCTGCTGGGGGTGGAGGCTAACATGGGGCTGGGTCCATGACCTGAGATTGTGACCTGAGCTGAAATCAAGAGTCAGATGCTCAACTGACTGAGCCACCCAGGAACCCCCCACTTCTTTAAAATCACAAGCTTATTTCTTTGACATGTCGATTTCTGATATCCAGATAATCCTTTGAGGGGAATATATCATACCACCTGATGTTTTCACTTCCCCATGCATACATTCATCCTTCCATTCTATAAAGCAAGTAATTGCCAAATTGCCATATTCTTTGCATACAGTAAGGAATTGCTGAGAAGTCTGTGCCACCAAAGCAGGACTTAACTAGTCTCTCCAAAAGAAGTAGAATGTGGGATCCTTAGCTGATGATTCCATCTACTACAGGGTAAAAGACAGGATTCCAGGGCTAAGAATTCTATATGGATGTGTTGGGAATGGCTTTGGGCTCCTAGGTGGGTGTGTGGTCTCCATACCTAATGTTTGCACAGCACTTCATTGTGTTGAGAGCACACTTGCACTCTCATTTCATCCCTGCTACAAGCCTGTGAGTGGGGTAAGGAGAGGCATTTCAGGCAATCTGAGCTGACTGTTGCAGAAACCATGTTGGAGTGAGCCCCCCGAGAGCCTTGGTTAGGAAAGAGCAGAGAGACCTCAAGCTCAGATCTTTTGATGTTCCGCCTCCATTCTTTGCATTCTAACTAAAAAAATAATTCTTTTTGATACAATTTGCTGGGTGGTGGTGGGGTGTGTGTGTGTCATCAGATGATTGGATTAAGCCAAAAAGCCATATTCTGTCCTTGTAAACCCTCCAGTTCTAGCTCTGCTTTGCAAATAGATCCAGTTACTCTTCCTCACGTGCAGGTGGCAGAGAGGAGGGGCCCTGTTACTCTCCAATGCGGGACACTGGCCGCTGTCACCTGAGCAATGGACATGGCAAACTCAGCCCTTTATATCTGGGGGCTCTTGAGAGCAGCCCATGAGGGACCCCACGTGTGAAGGGCTCTGATGATTGTGGGAGAGGAAGCCTGTGTCTGCTTACTGAAGAATCAGTAGGGAAAATCCCTGGGGACCGCACCACCCCAGAAGCGTGGGCCACTCTGCTTTTGTCTCCCCTGCTTCAGGGCATAGTGACACCTTGCAAAGCAGTTCTGTGTCTGCGGAATGCTGTGCCACCCGTCCCTTTGACAGGCTCTGTGCACTTACTCTCACTTGTCTGGCATCAAGGGATTGAGAGGTTGCAGGGCTGGTACTTTTGCGCGCATCCAGTGTCTGAGTCAACATTTCGAGGAAGTCAAATGTAGCAGTTGGTGGTTATTTATAAGGCACTGATGTAAGTTGCTCCTTACAAATCATTTATTACTAGTTAACTGAAAGCAATGAGCTCATGCCTGAAAAAAAAATGGGATACTTAATGAAATGATGGACCTTTGGGCAGAGCTTCTCCTGGAGCCAGTTTGTTCTGGATGAGGGAGGGAGGGAGGAAAGGAGGAGAGCCTCGCATTCCCTTTCCAACAAATCTACCATAATCTTACAAAATAGGGGGTTTTAGCCACATTTTTCCAGTAAGCTCAGTGACTTCATTTACATGGCAAAGATTTATGAAACCAGCTCACTACCATAGATGTCTATGACATTGAGTCTCTTTGACCTTGCAAGTATTCTCCCTTTGGTTGAGACTGTTTTCTAAGTTTGAACTCTGGATTTTGAAAGAATGGTCCTATTTAAGGAGGAATCGTGTCTAAGAAGTCAGAGGATGATGTGAAGTGAGTTTCATGTGGCCCAAGCTCAAATATTCACAGTCTCTTGCAAGTATCCGAGGCCCACAAATAATTCTGACATGTTTTAAATCAAGACAATAGCCTGTTTCAGTTTCCCTGACCAAACCCTACAACTGAATAACCTGCCTGTAGATTAAAAACAACAACAACAACAACAATAAAAGACCCTTGGAACACCTGGGTGGCTCCATGGTTGAGCATCTGCCTTTGGCTCAGGCCGTGATCCCGGGGTCCTGGGATCAAGTCCTGCATCGGGCTCCCTGCAGGGAGCCTGCTTCTCCCTCTGCCTGTGTCTCTGCCTCTGTCTCTGTGTCTCTCATGAATAAATAAATAAAATCTTTAAAAATTAAAAAAAACAAAACCAACCCAAACTCTGAGAGGTTTACTATAGCATAGTTTTTTTTTAAATTTTTATTTACTTATGATAGTCACAGAGAGAGAGAGAGAGAGGCAGAGACACAGGCAGAGGGAGAAGCTGGCTCCATGCAGGGAGCCCGACGTGGGACTCGATCCCGGGTCTCCAGGATCACAACCTGGGTCAAAGGCAGGCGCCAAACCTCTGTGCCACCCAGGGATCCCCACTATAGCGTAGTTCTTGAGTGAGGCTTTCCTGAAACACATACCCACTCACACCCATCCCCCTCACCCCCCCCCCCCCCCCCCCGCACCACTCACTCCACTGTTGCCCAGTAAGGAAAAAAAAAGGCAATGCAGTTTTTCATCAAAACAAAATAAAAAAATGAAAACATGATAAAGAACTTTTAAGTTCAGCTAGGGAATCAAGAACTCTTTACTTTTAAGGAGGGGAGTAGGGGAATCTTTTTTCTTTTCTAAAAAAGAAGTATAATAGGCAGCAGTACATCCACAATCTGGCTCAATATTATGAACAAGAGACAAGATCAATCAGGACAATCAGGAGAAGTTTGTGGAAGGGGGTTTTTGAGGCAGCAAGCAGGCATCCAGGGAAGAGAAGCAGACAAGATACGCTGAAAGTCAGTGAGTGAAATCAGTGCCTACACCCCGCTTGACCTGTCCTAATGTTTGCTTGGCACAAAGGCTTGCTAAAAATCCACCCCTACAAGCTTCCCAGTTCCCTGATGCTCTCACAGCCCAGCATTTGCTTCTGATCACAGAAGGTGGGACGCTTAAGTGATACACAAGTCACATTCCATATAATTCACTTACACAAAGTATATAATGTAATGGCTTTGAGGATGTTCCCAGAACTGTGTGGTCATCACCACAATCAACTTTAGAACATGTTCATCCCCACAAATTCAGACTTGTTTGATGTGTTAAAAAAAAAAAAAAAAAAAAAAACCCACCCCAAAGCAGCCTTTGTGGGCTGGCTCTGGAGTCTTCTACAATGGTCATTCAAATTATTTTTGGAATAGCTTCTTTCACTGATAAAACATTAATAGAAAAATCTAAATTTAAATCAAGAAAATGACCTGTTTCTAAAATGGAAAAAAATGACCACTCCTCTCTACACATCATGGAGAAACACACATGCTCTTTAAGTAACATTTGTTCTATGAAATGTTGCATATCTGTAAAAAATACTCTCCGGGACCTTTCCTGTTGCTCACATTTGCATTTCTACTGGTAACACGTCTTTTTTGTGATCTGTGGTGGTTTATTCAAACTCCTGGTATTTTCAATTATTTCCCATCTATAATGGGATTATGGCAACCTCCAAATTTCCTTATATTTAATGACATTACTGAGTTCTCATACCAACCATTACATTTTTTTTTTTATTTTACCCTAAACCCTACATCGTACTATGGCTCCTCTCTTGGAACTTGAAAAACCTTCACAAAGGATCTTTTTTTGGGGACAGCCTATAAAAACAAGATACCGAGTTTTATTGCAAAGTTGTCTATATTTCAGAATGCCAACTCTCCGGAAAAGCACCCCCTTCCTTTTTTGTAAGATAGGAAGTTTTTTTAAAGCTCCTGAGACATACACACAGTAAATGTTCCAATTTATATCTCATTTACTTACCTGTAGGCAAAAGTTGGTTTTAATGGGGAACAAGGAATCCCCTGCAGGTTAGTGCTCTGATCTGGA
Source organism: Canis lupus familiaris (assembly GCF_011100685.1). Classification (NCBI taxonomy): domain Eukaryota; kingdom Metazoa; phylum Chordata; class Mammalia; order Carnivora; family Canidae; genus Canis; species Canis lupus. The sequence goes on from NC_049226.1 coordinate 36,624,403, forward strand.
CTGTGGCAAGTTTTCTAGAATTAAAGCTGAGATCAGTCCAGAGGCTGAAAGCTCTTTCTACCTAACTTAAATTGTCCTGAGAATTGTTTATAAAAGCTCCTAGTAGTGGAAAAACCAACAACAACAAAGGGATAGATGGAAAGAGAGCCACATTTTATTTTTCTAAGCCAGTTATATATATATTTCCAAAGGGTTCAGTACTAGAAAAATCTGAGGAAACTATGTGTAATACAGTCCCTAAGAGCCAAGTGACTTTTATTTACCTAAAAAAGAGTCTATTTGAGAATGTAGTTTCCAATATAGTTTCTATTCTTGTGGTCCAACATTTTTTAACGTTCTAAAATTAGCAAGGCAAACCTGATCACTTGATCCCAAGAAGAATTTTATTATCTTCTCAGTGCTCAGAGCAAAAATGGGAGTTGGGGGGTTGAAGTCAAGCGGCAGGTTTAGAAATCTTGCCCCAAGCCAGTAAAGCCCGTGTGAACCCACAAGTTCTCAGAATGTGAAGGTGGGTGTCCTTAAGACTGTAGGCTCAGCTGCCCCCTCCTTGCCATTTCTGCCTCCAGCCTGAGAATGCAACGTGCACCTGTTGGTCAAGGTCACCTCCTCTTGCCACTGCCCTGGCCCTCATGCTGCCTCTCCTCCTACCCTGCAGGGTCGCTGCTCAGGATAGCGATGCCGAGCTGACATGTCCTACCTTTTGTGTCTATTTACTGCCTCCTCTATTAGATAGAACCTCTGTGAGGGAAGGAAAGTCAAAATTGCTATTTCCAATGTCTAGAACTCAGCAAATATTCATTGAGTGTGTATATGTGTGTGTGAGAGAGATACAGAAACCGAGACAGAGACAGGCAGAGAGAGACAAAGAGTGAGACAGAGATAGTGTAAAAGACAGAGACAGAAGAGTGAGACACAGAAACCTTGAGTCAGAGAGAATGTTATATTTTCAGCTAAACAACTGTCCAAGCTTTGTTTTGAAGAACAAATCTTAGGGGCTGGAGTAGATGTGAAAAACACTTGAAAAGTCCTCCAGGTCGTGCGGTTGAGAAAGTCTAGGCAGGAGAGGGTGCAAATGAGGGCACCAGGGAGGAGGGGATTGGGACTGGGGAGACAGGTAGAGTGTGAAATCGGGAGGCCTCGGAGCTGGATCAGCTGCAGAGATGAGTCCGGGAATGAGTACTGTGGCCTTTACCCAGAGCCGAACCCACTCTTCCTCCCCTTACCCCCTGCCTGCCCTTCCCCTCTTCTTCCCACTCCTTCAGATGGCAGATCTCAACCTAAACCATGAGTATAGACAATTCACCTCTCATCTTGCTGCAGGGTTTGCGTTTTGATTCCTTACTCCCCTCAGGGGAATATGCTTAGGACCAGACATCTCACACCCCAACAAAACCCCAGGGGCTCACTGTGCCCACGAGAGAAGAAATGGTTTCAGAACTGCCCCTTCATCCTGCTGTTCTGTGTTCTGTGCTCCTGGCTTTCCCCTCTGGGGAAGACACTCCTCTTTTCTTTGTAAATATCTAAAATCTGACTCCTGGGCCTTTGCTGAGCATCCCTCTCTGAAACCCGATGCTGGTCACTCTCTGGATCATTCATTCACTCGCCATTAAGCATTTGGTTCACCTGAGTAAATGCTTTATGGGGTACCCACCACAAAGGCAGAAAATTTTACTAAGTAGTGTGAGGGTAGTAATCCTTATGCAATGTTTTGCAACTTGTCATATTAAGGAGAGACCTTTTATTTTTCAATTTTTCTCCCTATTATTATAGTGACAAACGTTAATTTTAACAACAGCCTTACCACTGCTGAAAAAAAGTGTGTGGTGCATTTAATTAGATTTCTTCTAATTAAATCATTTTGCATCCTTTAGCTAAATCTTAAAGAAGGGTATTCTTTTAATATTCTAAGGAATTCGTTTTCTGAGTATTCTGTTGGAAGATTTTTTTCTTGCTTTTCATTTTGTTTTGTTTTGCCTTATTCATTATGTTGGCCTTTCATTTCTCTTGATTACTACAGTTTTTTGGTTTTTCAATTCAGACAATGGACTGAGGCACTGAAGAATTGATGCATTCTTGTGAGTTTTTGGTCCTTATACATTGACTTTTCTTACCCCATACATTTTTACTCCTGGGCCTTGTTAGATGATAAGCTCTCTGAAAACATTTTCAATTCCTTTCAGCCTAATCAGGTTTTCAGGTGTTTTTTTTTGCAGGGGCCGGGGTGGGGGAATCCCCTTAGTAATTTTACTTTTTCTATATTGTTGTAAATTTCATCAGTTTTAGACATTTCATTATTGCTTATACTTGGTATTTATTGCTGTGTTCCATTTCTCGATCCCAGTTTTACTTTTGTCACTCTTATCGCCTTTTTCCTGATTAGTGTTGTCAGAAGTTGGCCTCTTCTATTGTTTCTATTCTCCCAAGATGAAACCTGTTGATTTATTTATTACTTCTCTATTTCTGTTTTTAAATAAATAAATTCTAATTTTTATCTGCAGTAATAAAAGCATTTGGGGGCTATTTGCTTTTCTTTGAGGAAAGCTCCCGCTGCTGCACATGTTTTGGTGTGATGAGTTTTTTCCCTTTCTTATCTAACTAGCTAGTAATTTCAGTTTTGATTTCCTATCTCTTTGATCCCAGAGTTATTTAGAAAAGTGTTTTCTCATTTCCAATTCGTGAAGGTGTTTTTCAGACATATTATTTTATTTATACTTCTACTGGATTATGCTCAGAAAAAAATCACCTGAACACCCTCTGCCTCTTTGAAATTGTGAAGCTCTCTTTGTGTGTGTGATTGGTTTCTATGAAAGGTCCATGGGTGTGGGGAAAGTAATACAGACCTTTAGGTATTATTTAATTATTTTGTGTCAGGGACACCTGGGTGGCTCAGTGGTTGAGTGTCTGCCTTGGGCCCAGTGTGTGATCCTGGGGTCCTGGGATCGAGTTCCACATCGGGCTCCGTACAGGGAGTCTGCTTCTCCCTCTGCCTGTGTCTCTATCTCTCTCTATGTGTCTCTCATGAATAAATAAATAAAATATTTTAAGAAAACTATAAAAATTATTTTGGGTCAAAAAAACCCTTATTTTTTTGACTCCTGGAACTGATTTTGGAAAAGAAACATGTAAAATTTCCGGGATTTTTTTTTTTTTAAATCAAAGATCCTTTGAATCTCTAATAATTAATATTATGTACTTAGGTGCTGTATTTTTAGGGAACATTCAGGTTTACGATCATTGTTTCTTTATCATAAGTTGCCCTTTCCTTATTACTCAGTGTTCCAACTTACTCTGTTCAGTAAGTCCCTGAAACTGGGACTTAACCCTGGGTCCCACCTTGGGACCCACCTTGTCTGGTATTAACATTGGCATTCCTGGTTTTTTTAAATTTGCATTTGCTTGACATCCTTTGTTCATCTCCTTCTTTTCAACATTTCCTTTCCATTTTTAAGAGTGCTCCTTATAAACAATATATATCTGGGTTCTATGTTTTAGCTCAGTGTGACAGTCTCATTCACTGGGATAATCTGTCCTGTTCACATTCAGTTTAACATATGATACTTAGTTTTATTATACTCATCTTTTTGTTCACTGTTCATTTTACTTTGATTCACCTTTGTTTATTTTGACGTTTCAGCTGATTTTATTTACCATTGATTCTTTTTTTCTCTTATCAATTTAAAAGTTCTGTATTTTTTTTGATCGTGTTAGTGATTTTCATTTTTGACTGTCATAATCAAACATATATTTTTCACTGTATATGGAGATAAGAAATTCCCAGTTTTTTCTATGAAGATGTGCAGTGGACTGAATGTGATCCCCTAAATTTCGTGTGTTGAGATCCTCCTCCAATGTGATGGTAATTGGAGGTGGGGCTTTAGGGAGGTGATTAGGTCATGAGGATGGAGGCTTCATGAATGGGATGGAGTGCCCTTATGAAATGGACCCTAGAGAGAGTTGTGTTGCTTTCCTTTTACCATGTATGGGGATAAAATGAGAAATTGGCCAAGTATCAGTCAGGAAGTAGGTTCTCAACCGATACCAAATATGCTGATGCCTGGTGCTGGTGCCTTGATGTTGGACTCACCAGCTTCCAGAATTGTCAGAAATAAATGTCCTCCAAACCACCCGGTCTGTGTGGTCCTTTGTAACAGCAGCTGAACTGAGACAGAAATTGGGTCTGAGGCATGGGGTGCCACAGGTGTGGAAGTAGCTTTGGAATGGGGTGATTGGTATGGGCTGGAAGAGTTTGAAGGTCATACTAGGAAAAGCCTATCCTGCAACCAATGGACCATTGATGGTAATTCAAGTACCAGCTCAGAAAGAGAAGAGAGCTGGAGGGAGAGTGTTGCTCTTCCTAGAGAATATAAATATAATAATAAATAATATAAATATAAATACCAAACAGAATGTTGGCAGAAATACGGATTATAAAGACCACTTCTGACGAGGTCTCAGACAGAAATGAAGAACATGTGAGTGGATAGTGGAGAAAAGGCAATCCTTTTTGGTAAAGTGGCAGAGAACTTGGCTGACCCATGTTCAAGTTCCGGTGTTTTGTGGAAGGTAGAATCTTTGAGCATGACATTGGATATTTAGCTAAAGAGATTTCTTGTTTTCATTCCTGAAAGCCTTTATAAATTTCTTTTTTTTTTTTTTGAGTTTTTATTTTAATTCCAGTTAGCTAACATACAGTGTTGTATTAGTTTCAGGTGTACAGTACAGTGATTCAACAATTCTATGCATCACCCAGTTCTCCTCAGGACAAGTGCACTCCTTAATCCCCATCCCCTTTTTCTCCCATCCCCCTATCCACCTCCCCTCTGGTAAGCATCTGTGGTTCTCTGTAGAAAGTCAGTTTCTTGGTTTGTTTTTCTCTTTTTTCCCCCTTTGCTCATTTGTTTTGTTTCTTAAATTCCACATATGAGTGAAATCATATGTATTTTGTCTTTCTGTGACTTATTTCATTGAGCATAATACTTTCTAGGTCCATCCATGTTGTTGTACATGGCAAGATTTCATTCTTTCTTATGTCTGAGTAATATTCTACTGTATTTACACGTACCACATCTTCCTTATCCATTCATCTACTGATGGACACTTGGGCTGCTTCCATAATTTGCCTATTGTAAATAATGCTGCTATAAACATAGGGGTGCATGTATGTTTTTGAATTAGTATTTTTGTATTCTTTGAGTAAATACCCAGTAGTGTGATTGCTGGACCATAGAGCAGTTCTGCTTTTAGCATTTTTAGGAATCTCCATTCTGTTTCCACAGTGGCTGACCCATTTGCTTTTCCACCAACAATGCAAGAAGTTTCCTTTACCTCTACATCCTTGCCAACACCTGGTCTTTCTTGTGTTGTTGATTTTAGCCATTCTGACAGGTGTGAGGTGAAATCTCTTTGTGATTTTGATTTGCATTTCCCTGATGATGAGTCGTGTTGAGTATCTTTTCATGTGTCTGTTGGCCACCAGAATGTCTTCTTTGAAAAAAATGTTCAAATCTTATATTTTTTAATTGGATTATTTGCTTTTTGGGTGTTGAAAATTATAAGTTCTTTTTATATTTTGGATACTAACACTTCATTGGATATGTCATTTGCAAATATCTTCTTCTGTTCTGTAGGTAGTCTTTTAGTTTTGTTGATGGTTTCTTTTGCTGTGCAGAGCTTTTTATTTTGATATAGTCCCAGTAGTTTATTTTTGCTTTTATTTCCTTTGCCTCAGGAGACATAGATAGAAAAAAAGTTGCTACAGCTGATGTCAGAGAAATTACTGCTTGTGTTCCCTTCTAGGATTTTTATGGTTTCACGTCTCACATTTAGGTCTTTAATCTATTTTGAATTTATTTTTGTATGTGGTAAGAAAGTGGTCCAATTTCTTTCTCTCTTTCTTTTTAAAAGATTTTTATTTATTTGAGAGAGAGAGAGAGCACAAGTGTGTGAGCAGAGAAGAAGGATCAAGGGGAGAGGGAGAAGCAAACTCCTTGCTAAACAAGGAGCCCAACATGGGGCTCAATCTGAGGACCCCAGGATCATGACCTGAGCCTAAGGCAGATGCTCAGCCAACTGAGCCACCCAGGCACCCTGAAAGTGGTCCGATTTCATTCTTTTGCATGTTGCTGTCTGGTTCTTCCAACACCATTTATTGATGAGACCAGCTGAAGAGATTTCTAACTTCCGTGTTGAAGGTGCATCTTGGCTCCTCCTGACTGTGTGTAGTAAAACACGAGAAAAATAAATGCCTTGAAGACAGAATTGTTAAACAAAACTTTAAGATTTGGGAAATTCTCAGCCTGTCCATATTACAAAAAATGAGAAAGTGTGTTTGGAAGAGAACACTAAGGGTGTAGCAGAATGATCACTTGATAAAGAGATGAGTGTACATGTGACCCATTGACTTAATCATCCACCCCCACCCTGCCCCCAACAAAAGCCAACAATAGAGATGGGATTATACCAGGAGAAACAGGAGCAGCAGGGGCTATAGGATACAGAAAAAAATGGAAGAGCAAGGAAGACTACTGAATTCTTAGATCCTACAGGACCAAGAACTATTTAGTGTGAATGTGTGCTGTTCTTCAAGGTGAGGGAAGAAGGACCCCAAAGGCAATTCAGAGATCCATGGGCTGCTACTACCACCACAGGCCCAGAGTGCATGGATCCCAGGACAGAGCTGAGTCCACCACCTCAATTTTGAAGGGTGTGGCCAATGCCCTGATGAGCCCTGGGGTGGGGCCACCTGGGGGAGCCCTGGGGACAGAACTCTCACCCTGATGGAGACGACACTAGGATTCAGCCTGGGTGGGGCTGCTGCAGAGAGCTGGGTGGGGGAGCACCCCCAAGCTGTCTGGGTAACCACCCTAGTTGGTCTCAAAAACAGAATACCAAGCCAAAGTTGTTTATTCTTGAGCTTTAAGACCTCAGGGAGCTGATTTGGGACTTGCTGGGTACCTGTCACCTTTCTCTCTTCATATTTCTCCCTTGTGGAATAAGCACGACTGTCCTGTGCTTGTCTCACCATCATATTTTGGAAGCACATAATGTTTTTGGTTTCACAGGCTCCTAGCTTGAAAGCAATTTTGTCTCCAGATGAGTTGTGAGGCACATGCTGATCAACTTCTGTTGGTTTTCCTTTAGTTAATCTGTCTTTCATCAGCCCAGTTTAGAGGGCCAGAGCTGGAGAACTCTGGAGGGTAGTAGGAAAAAAGTGACTTTTCTTCTCGTACTTCAGCCACATCCAGTATCCCTGATGGTCAAAAATAACGTGATCTGCTAGTTTGGTTTCAAATTGTCCAGAACCAGTAGTGTCCTCAGGTGCCTGAGAGAGACAGGAGTAAATTCTCTCTTCATCCCTGCCTCAGAGAAGTTCCACAAATAATTTCCTAAGGAAAATGAGCATTTTCTAATGCTAAGCACACAAGAAAATAACACATCACGAGCAGGAATCAGCAGAAACAGCTGGCAGCATAGACTTGTAATTGTTTAGATACTGGAATTAGCAGGCACAAGTAATAAAACAAATCCTCTCTACTGTGTTCTAAGAAAAAAAAAACAAGATGAGAATTGTTCTCTGGTTATAAGAAAGTCTAAAATCCTGACTGAGAAGTTTCAAGGAAGAACTCAATACAACTTCCAGAAATTAAAAAGTAAAATGATTGAGATTAGACATTACATCAGTGAGTGTACTAGCAGGTTAGATGGGATTGAAGAGTCTGTGAATTGGGTTGTAATTCAGATCTTAGAACCGTGCAGTGTAGTGATAACTATCAAACCAACAGGAGAGAAATGAAGGGGCTGGTGCGGGTGGAGAAGAGGAAGAGAGGAAAGGAAGGAAATAAGAAAAAGGAAAAGTGAAAATAATTCTAATTTCTTCCCCAGAGAAATGCCAGAAAAGTTAGTTTGGGTAGGATACGCTACAGGGAATGTCCAAGATTCACTAAGATGTCCAAAATTCAGTGGCTTAAGCACAGTGTAAGGTTTTTTTGTTTTTGTTGTTGTTGTTGTTTGGCTCAGACAACCACTCTCACTGGCTGTTCCTGGTTAGTGAATAACTCTCCTCCACGTAGTGATCCAGGCTTATGGACGCCTTATGGCTTGGCGTCCTCAAGGATGTCATAATTATCTATATCCAGCTGCCAAAAAGGCAATTCTATGTAGTGGAGTCATACCTTCTTGTTCAAAGCCTTGGCCCAGAAGAGGCATATATCCCTTTGGTTATTGGTAAAAACCAGCCATTGTCAGTAAGAGCTGCAAGGGAAGCTGGAAAAACATAGTCTGTACCTGGCAGGTACTTAGCGCTGTCTGTACCACAGAAGGGGAATACTGGTTTGGTTGATGGCCAGCCATCACTGATTCACCAGGAGGTATAAACAGGCAGGAAATCTGGTCTGAAAAAGTGCCCGTTTATGTGGGAGTAATATAGAACAGGGTAGATCTGATGTCACGGTTCTTTTTTGATAAACATTTTTATTGTAGTGTACGTACATTCGGAAAAGCCTACAGATCCTCAGTGTACTGCCTAATGACTTCTCACAAAATAAAAATATCCATCTCAATGCCACCCACCCATATCAAGAGATAGAATATTGCCGGCACCTGAGGAGCCCCCCCACAAGCACTTCCAGTTACCATCCTGAACCTTCTTCTGAAAGATAACCTCTGTCCCGACTTACAAGAGCTCAGTTTAGTTTTGTCTGTTTTTGAGCCCTACATAAACATTCTGCAGTGTGGATTCTTTCCTGTCCAGTTTCTCTTGCTCAGTATTTGCTTGTGAAATTCACCCATAGTTCCATTTCACTCTTTCCATGCCTTCCTTCGTTCATTCATTTTCAGTGCGGTATGAAATTCAGTTGTGTGAATGCTCCATAATTCACTTAACTGCTCTTTGATGGACATTCGAGTTGTTTTTGGATAGAATAATTATTGTAATGAGAAGACCTTTTAAAGCCCAGTACAACCCATGTTCGATATTACTGCTATTATGTCTTAGCTTATACCTTCCATCTCTCTTTCTCCTCTTCCAAACTGACTATAATGACGAAAGGAATTATTATCAGAGTTTTAAGAATATTTACTGAAGAGCTATGCATCCTGTTTTTTATTTTAAAGTATGTTTGATTTTTTCCTTTGTTTTCTTTCTCTCGCTTGTTTTAATTGTTTTTTCTGGTTCGGTGGGGGGGAGGGAGGGAGGGAGGGAGGGGGAGGAGTGATGAGTGGAGGGGGGCTGGTGTATTCTGCTTCTCGTAGTTAGTATTCTTCTTTTTCTTTCTTCTTTTTTCCTTCCTTCCTCCCTTCCTTCCTTCCTTCCTTCCTTCCTTCCTTCCTTCCTTCCTTCTACATGTGTTATCATGCAATATTTGTCTTTCTCTGTCTGGTTTATCTCACTCAGCATAGTGCCCTTGAGGTCCACCCATTTTATTGCAAATGGCAGAATTTCCTTCTGTCTCATGGTTGAATAATACTCTATTGTATCAATATACTGCATCTTCTTCATCTGATGAAGGGGACTATAGTGGATAACACTGAAGGCACAAACGAAATTTGCTAGGAGAGGAGAACTTAAGTGTGCTCACCAAAAACAAAAACAAAAAAATCAGGTAAGTATGTGAGGTGATGAATATGTGCATTAACTCAGTGGGGGAGGAATCCTTCCCTTGATGGTATATAACAAATCATCAAGATGTACACTTGAAATATCTTATATTTGTCAGTGATATCTCAGTAAAACGAAAAAAAAAATGTGCATAAGTAATCATTTTTTTGACCTAATAAAAGTTTAAAAAATTTAGGGGTGGAGATCAAGCTTCTACACATTTCCTGATATACAATTATTTTTGTACTGCTCTTCAGTACATGCTTCCTTTTATGGTCTGACCATTTTGGAGGGGCAGAAATGGGTCTTACAGGTTTTGGTATCCTTTTCTGCTACTATGTAATAAATTTTGAACAAAAGCATGTAAGAATAAACACAGTGTTTTAGCCATAGGGAGAAGAGAATATGTTGAAACACTGAGAAAATATGGTAGGTCATGTGATAATGTTGGTCTTTGTTTCCTACCTTGTCCTCCTGTCTTTGTTGGGTACAGTTCTTCAGCTCTCCTGCCTCCATGTGAAGTGTTTGGGTGCTTGTGTGTGAGCATGTGTGTCTGTGTGCGTGTGTGTCTGTGCATGAGTGTGTGTGTGTGAGTTGCATGTATGAGTGCACACAAGCCCACTGTTTACATTTAGTCTCTTTCTCATAGATACATACATATATTTATATACTTGGAGGTGATGAAAGGTCTGATTTTCCAGATGTCAGAAACACAGTTGCTTTGACATGGAATCCTGAATGGCAGTGTGAGTTCATGGTGGAATCCATCCCCCGTGCACCCAGAGAGTTCATTTAGGCAGGCACTGTGCGTAACTCAGCACTCCCATGGAGCAGCATTGATTCAAACCGGGAAGCCTTGAAGCAATCCATCATCAGTCATGATGTTGCTTCCTAGCTGGCGAATACTGTGCAGACATCAAACCAGAAGGATTCAGAACTGTTGTTAATACATTTTTCCATGTAAATCCAACTCTTTCCCTGTGATTTTTCCCAGTCAAATTTTAAAACAAAACAAAAACCTTGAAGTATACCAGTGGAACTCCAATGTAGGGGAAAAATCAAATTAAAAAAAAATGTAATGTGGCCAGTTTGTGGTCTTTTATTACCCAAAGATTTATCACATCCACTGTATAATTACATCTCTACATCTGTGGGGCACAAATGTTTTATGTTTCCAACATTTATGGTTTGACATCGGAAACATCTGTGCAGGCCCAGTATGCAACATCTGGAAGACATTTCTGAGCTTTTATGACATGCGGAGTGATCTTTGTTTTGGAATAAGTGTGTGGTTTCCTCCAGTAGCTCTTCCTGCTGGTAATGTCCTTCTAATTGGCATTTCACTGGGGGATTGAAAGAAGCCTGGCTTCCTGACCTCCACTGGGCGTAAGGATATGCTTCAGAGGAATCTTCACATAGTCAAGATTCAGGGGGAGAAGATGCTGAGTCATGGGTTTAACTCCTTTAAACCACGGTTCAGTGATCAAGGGGAGCAGGTTGCAGGAGGAAAGAGAGCTTGCATTGTTGGGCCCAAACTTCTTTAGGTACTTTCTTCAGATGAAGGCACTTATGGCAAAAGTATAAACATCATTGTGCTCATTTACCGATGAAGAAACTAAGTTTCAGAGAAATTAATTTGCTCAAGATCACCCAGCAATAAGTCGTAGATCTAAGGTTTAAATTAATGTTTGTCTAGCATTGTGTTAAAAGATGATGTCCTTGTTCTTAAAGAATGGGCAAGATAGGGCATCTCAGTGGCTCAGTGGTTGAGCGTTTGCCGTGGGCTTGGGTCGTAATCCCAGGGTCCTGGGATCAAGTCCTACATCGGCCTCCCTGCAGGGAGCCTGTTTCTCCCTCTCCCCATGTCTCTGCCTCTCTCTCTGTGTCTCTCATGAATAAATAAATAAAATCTTTTTAAAAAAGAATGAGCAAGATAGTTTCCCATGCAACGAATATTTATGGAGAGCTCACTATATGCTAGGAAGAAGCCTAGGTACTGAGGATAGATCAATGAACAAAACAGACAAAATTTACTGTCCTCGTGGAATTTATATTCTATTGCAATGGAGTGACAATAAACAACAAATGCTTAAGTTATTAGATAGGAAGTCGATGAGTGCAATGGGGAAAAGACAGGGCTAAGTATGCGGTTTGGGAATGTTGTGGAAGGATTTATTTTAGTTTGGGTTCTCCCCAGCAAAGCCTGAAACAAGAACTTGGACATGTATAGTTTATTTGGGAGGTAATCCCAGCAAGCAAAATTAGGCAGTGGGGAAAGTGACCAGTGTAGGAAGACAGGCCAGTACAGGACACCTTAAAGAACTCATTACACCAAGTGGGGCTCAGCTATCCCTGGAAATCCTCTGAGGAACTGTGTAGAACACACCCACAACTGTCCTCTGGCAAACTGGGGAACTTGGGGCTCTTATCCTTCATTTGTTAAGGGGTGCTTTGGGGGAATTTTAACTTCTCTAAACTTTCAGGCTGTGCTTGCATAAAAGGAAAGGTCTTCTGTGGCTCTGAAGTAGCAGCACAGTGAGGTAACCAGTATCTGTACTCGGTGTGGGACACAGAAGTGTTTCCAAAGTATGCTGCTTCCACAGTTTGGCTATTGTGAACATTGCTGCTAGAAACATCGGGGTGCAGGTGTCCCGGCATTGCACTGCATCCCCAACAGTGCAATTGCTGGGTCGTAGGGCATGGCTATTTTTAACTCTTTGAGGAACCTCCACACAGTTTTCCAGAGTGGCTGCACCAGTTCACATTCCCACCAACAGTGTAAGAGGGTTCCCCTTTTCTTCGCATCCTCTCCAACATTTGTGGTTTCCTGCCTTGTTAATTTTCCCCATTCTCACTGGTGTGAGGTGGTATCTCATTGTGGTTTTGATTTGTATTTCCCTGATGGCAAGTGATGCAGAGCATTTTCTCATGTGCGTGTTGGCCATGTCTATGTCTTCCTCTGTGAGATTTCTGTTCATGTCTTTTGCCCATTTCATGATTGGATTGTTTGGAGACAGAACATGAAGACTCCTAACTCTGGGAAACGAACTAGGGGTGGTGCAAGGGGAGGAGGGCGGATGGTGGTGGTGGTGAATGGGTGACCGGCACTGAGGGGGGCACTTGACGGGATGAGCACTGGGTGTTATTCTGTATGTTGGCAAATTGAACATCAATAAAAAATAAATTTATTATTAAAAAAAAAAACAAAGTATGCTGAATGCAAGTGGGCTACAGGCATTGACATGGTGTGCTCTAAGTGTCCACTGCAGGGCTGAAATTTATTTCATTGTAGCCCTCACTAAGTAAGTGAGATTCAAATGAAGACTTGAAAGAGGTTGAGGGTAGGCCCAGGGCTATCTAGATAAAAGAGCATTCTAGGCTGAAGTAGCACCAGTTCTGAGGCCCCAGTGGGAAAGGGTGTCTGGCACGGTCAAGGAACATTTAAGAGGCCTACCTGGGTGGCTGAAATGGAGTGGGCATGGGAAAGCAGTAAGAAATGAAGTTGAGGGGAGCATGGGACCAGATCACATAGTCCTTATGGATTATGGGAAGGGGTTTTGGCTTTGCCTTGAGAAAGAAGGGGAATCATCAGAGGTTTGAGCGAAGGCAGGACATAACTTATATTTAGACACATAATTCTGGCTGTTGAGTTGAGAATCAGCTATAACAGGGATGGTGAGGATGGCTGGGACCATGGCATAAATAGTGGAAATAGTGAGAAGTAGACAGATAAAGATATGCTTTGATGGTGGAACCCACAGGACCTTCTGGTAGAATGGATGTGAATATGAGAGTGGGAGATGTGTGCAGGACGCATCAGAAACTAGAATAATAGAGTTGCTGTCAGGTGCCATGGGGATGGCAGTAGAAGGCAGAGATTTGATGAGGAAGATCAGGTGTCCATTTTTTGACATTTATAGTTCAAAGTGAATATTAGACATAAAATAAGAAATGCCAAGTAGGACATTGGACCTACACCTGGAGCTGAGGGGTGAGGCCCTGTTTGGAGATGTAATTGTGGGAATCTTCAGCATACTGCTTTGTTTCAAAGCCATGAAACCAAATGAGGTCACTGGTGGAGGGATGGAGAGGAAGAAGTGAGGCACTCCAGGGCCTGAGCTCTGGGGACTTCCAGCATTTATAAGTCATGGGAGAAGAGGAGGCCAACAGGACGACAGAGAAAATGTAGCCAGAGAAAAAGGAGGAAAGCCAAGACAAAGTTATCTTTGAGATGAAGTCAGATGAGATCAATTTTGAGAGGGAATTGGAGGAAAGAAATTGGAGACAAGGAATAGAAATGACTTCTTTGAGTCATTGTGCTGCAAAGAAGAATTGACAAGTAGAGTGATAGAATGTGAAGTCAAGAGAGGGCCTTTTCTCTTTCATTGTGAGAAATTATAGCAATTTGTCTGCTGCTGGGAGTGATCCACTAGGGAAGGAACAGGAGGAGTTGGGAGGAGAGAGCATTGCCGTATGGATAACCTATCTACTGCAGTCAAGAAGTAATGGGTGTAAATCCCCAGGGACACTTCAGCCTCAGATAAGAACAAGTATAGTTCATCATTTTAACAAAAATGATTCTCGTAGATGTGGAGATGTTTGGATGGGACTTTCTGAAAGTTTCATCTAATTGTGTCAATTTTCTGCATGCGCAAGGACCCAGGGTTATGGCGTTGAATGTTGAGAAGATGGGTATAAAATATTTATCTGTGAGTGTGAGGAAGAGCACGGACTAGTGAAATACTGTATGACTGCTAGGAAACAGAAGGAGGAGTCCATTGAGGTTCATGGCCATAAACTTGTTTTAGCAAGGCAAGAGCACAAATCTACCATTAAGGAATGACAGAGAAGAGGGGGTTCGATGCTGCTGGTAGGTTAGGATTCCCTAACTCTGTGCTCCCAGGGCATATTTCTATTCTGTGTCTCCTCAGACTTTATAAGGGAGCAGGAAAAAGGACATTCTCCTACATGAACTCATGGCAATGAGAATTGATAGAACCTTCGGGGTGAGCAATTAGGTAATAACAAAATTTAAAGCTATCTGCATCCCTCCATCCCCTAGAAGCCTAAACCTCTCTGCAGGACTCAGGCACTACTGTCCCCAGCTGCTGGGAGCTGGACACTACTACCTCTGGCTCTCAGCTGAGCTGTTCTTCGGGAATTACCCTCAGGCAAAGAGAGCTACCCTGGTTGGGAACAACCTACATCAACTGATTGGTTAATGTGGGCTCACCATCGTTGCCTCAAGGTGAGGTAATTCTGAAGGCTCATTGTAGGTCCAGAACTCCCCTTGAGATGTGCTGAGGCCTTTGTCATTGCTGCATCCGAACTGAACAACTCCCTTTCTCCAACTCTATTTCCTTCTCTCCTCAGCACCTAATAGTGTTGACTTTGAGGGCATCCCGACAATATGACTACACTCAGATGATACTCAGCCTCTTTCTTAGGGAACTCAACCTAAGAGGATTCTTAGGATTCTTAATCCTCTGATGCAGAAATTCTACAGTTAACACAATTTATCAAGAGGAAATAAATAAGGGTGCAATGATTTTGATGATACATTGTTTATAATAATGTAGAATTGAAATGACATCAACAGGACAGATTGCTTAAATTATGTATATCCATGTGAAAGAGGCATCAGTCTGCTATAGAGGCATATTTAAGGACATGGAAAGATTTTTGCAATATTTTGCTGGTATGCTGACTGTAGTTTGTTTTTGTAAGATAAAGTAGACAATTTTATCTTAATTTGAAAAAGAATGTATTAAGACACCTTTCACCTCCCAGAACAAGTATGTGAAGCTTTGCCACATGCAGATCTAGAGTGAGTCTACATTCTAGCCCTCACCAGCACACGTTTCAAGACTTTATGTGCCTACATTTTCAAAACCTGGAGCACACAGTCTTTTAAGGATGTATGTTTTGTTTCGTCTGTCTCAGAATTGTAGTTTAGATGCTGAAATGTATAAATTTCCAGGATGCTTCAGTAATTTATGGAGATAGCCCACAGAATATTCAAAATCAAGACACTTTTAAAAAACATGGCCTATATAATCACTGTAAATATAGATATTTCCATTTTTGTGTCAGCCAAAGAGACTATTTGAAAAATACCAGTGTAATACTGCAACTTTTGACCAAATCAAGTGGTTCTTAAACTTCGGTCATTCATCTGCCACCTTCATGATTTTTTTAAAAAGATTTATTATTTATTTATTTATTTATTTATTTATTTATTTATTTATCCATCCGTCCATCCATCCGTACATACATCTATCTATCTATTTATTTGGGAGTGAGCAAGAGAGAGAGCACACAAGCAGGGGAGGGGCACAGAGAGCAAGAGAGTGTCTCAAACAGGTGCCCTGCTGAGCACAGGGCCCAACTCAGGGCTCCATCTCATGACCCTGAGATCATGACCTAAGTCAAAATCAAGAGTCAGATGCTTAACTCACTCAGCCACCCAGGTTGCCCCCCCCCTTCATGGTTTTTTACATCTATGCCATCTATATGATTACTTACTTAATCTTTTTTTTTAAGTAGAGTCTGTAGAAATAGAACTTTCTTAACTTGATTCTAAGTGGTGATATTGAAGATAAAATTGATTTAATTTCTAGATACACATTAAAATAAGTACACAACTATCAAAATAGGGAATATTTGTCCATGTGCCTCTGAAAAAAAAGAAATCATCTCCTGCATTTGTACCATGCTTCAGGAACACAGTGCACTAAGCTGTCAGAAGCTGAAAGAACAGACTTTTCTGGGACCTAAGGCTATCCTGCTGAGCTGGAAAGAGAGAAGGAAGGCACTCAGAAGTGTTTGGCCTGGCCTCTTCTTAGTGGTGAGTTCTGCCAAAAATTTATTTGTAGTCAGTCATGCAGAACACAAACATATTATATGTGAATTGGGCCTTTATGAGCTAGTGGGAGAAGGTAATCTCCTCATACAGAAAATTCTAAATTTTTACAGAGTTTTCTGAAGCTGTTGAGTGCCACCACTGACACAACTTAGGTATTTATTTTGGCTAAGGATGATTTACCAGTGCCTGACTCCAAGTTGGTGGTCCTAAGTGTTCCTTGGATTTAATTGACTTAAACCCTTTAAAAGGTTTCCTTTAGGGATGCCTGGGTGGCTCAGCAGTTGAGCACCTGTCTTTGGCTCAGGGCGTGATCCCATGCTCCTGGGATTGAGTCTCACGTCGGGCTCCTGCATGGAGCCTGCTTCTTCCTCTGCCTCTGTCTCTGCCTTTCTCTTTCTGGGTTTCTCATGAATAAACAAATAAAATCTTAAAAAAATAATAAAATAAAATGTTTCCTTAGTATCTCAGAAATTTCAGAAAGTGAATGATTCTCATTTGAAAATGAAAGGAATTCAGAAGCCATATTGATTGGGACAGGGAACAGGAAGTGAAGGCAAAAACCTCTGTGTATGTGACCATGTGTGCTTGCTGGAGCTTTACCATGGGGGGCAGGAAGGAGCTGTTGGGAAGATATTTGATCTTTGTTGAAGAACTTTTGCCTCAGCCCAAAGAATAATTTGTGGTAATTCCCATAGATACCCAAAGTATACCAAAAAATCAAATTCTTGGTCTGATATGCAGGCCCCAATATCTGGGATACCTCTCATGGATTCTCATCCCTGGTCCAAACTCTGTCACTTGGCATCTGTTCAAAAATGCCCATGGTGGAATGACTTCTTTTCATTTCATTGTCTAAACCAGTTCTGGTTGGCCTTCTTTGTTACTGGAACTTGAAGAATACAAACAAAAGAAGCTAACTTATTGTCATTTCTACAGACTTCATCCTGATCCAGCACCATCCTTCAACACAATAATCATGATAGTTACATGTTTTTTTTTTATAGTTACATGTTTATACATGTACAAATACTTTTATACCTGTTTGGCCATGTTATTCTTCTTACAATGGTTTGGGGAAAGGCAGGGCAAATGTTACTATCTCCAGACTCTGAATAAACTAACATTATGGGAATACCACTATAATCCAAAAGTTGTGCTAGCTATTTTCAAAGATTTTAAGTTGTTTACTAGTGAGGTAGGCCTCACTTACAGAAAAAAAAAAAAAAAAAAAAGTGAAGTTCAGAGTAGTTAAATGATTTGTTCTTTGTGAACTGGTTAGTGTGATGTAGACTTAGAATCTGGGGGAGAATCTGCATGTGCATCATCTGGATGCAAGTAGAGTGTTTTCTCTGATGCATTTAATGGATATTCAAACAACCATCTGTACTTTTGAATTAGAAGTGCTTTTGGGGGCTCTCACCTAGACTTCATAAACCTAGTGTAACTAATTATCAAGTTGGAGGGGATTGAATTTTGTCATTCCTAGAAGCTTAGCCAAGAGAAGAATATTCATCAATTTGGATTTAAATCCTGGATGTGCTTATCTGTTTTAATCTTAAGGACTTGAAATTCTCATATGGAGACTGTCTCACAGGGTATGGTGAGGACCAGCAATACTGGACAAAAGGCAAACATCATCATGTTTGGTGAGTTGTGGGTATTCAGTGGCCATAGTGATATAGTAAAAGGCATCCAGATGGTGAAAACATGAGCTTTAGAATCAGACAAAACCAAGGTTCCAATCTCAGAACTGCCAACTGTTAGCTCTGTGCCTGTGAGGAGTGAACCCCTGAAAGGGCATAAAGTGAAGCAGGTTGTCAGTCATTGGTCGCCATCACTGACTGCCAGTGAGGTCTTCTGGCTGCCTGTATACCCTTGTCAGTGAGCACATCTGTAGTAGACCTACTGTGTGCCTCGTGTTTGAGTTTTTATTATAATTTCAATTTGGAAGGGACTGAATCAAACAAGAGGTGTGGCCACAGCATAACCCCTAGCTGAAGAGAAGCACTTCACATTCTGCTCCTCCTCACTGATCAAATACGTTTGGAAGGCCTACAATGTGCAAGTGTAGATGTTGTGGCTGTATAGAGAAAGAGATGAAGCTGCTGCCATCTTAGGGTTTAGCATTTGTTATACATACTCACAATTTTAGGAGGAATTCAGAAGTGAACTATGACTGTGGCAGGGAGCATTTCTTGGGATTTGAGAAAGAAGGACAGGACTATTAAGAGAGATTCCAGCCGTGAAGAAGCGTGTACATGGAAGGCACAGGCAGGCATGTTCATGGCATGGTAGAGAAAACTGGAGTCCAGCTGGAGCGGAAGGAGTAAGATATAAAGTAGGATAATGCACAGGAATGAGGAGGACGTTACAGGTGAACACCTTCAAAGATGGGTCAAGTCAGTTGAAAAATGATCATTGGGTATTTTTGTGTAAGTGTGGTAGAAGAACTTGAGAGGGCTTGGATTCACTAAGGTAATTACTTTATAAGCTGTTAAAATGCTATGCAGATAGAAGAATAATTATTATTATAAATCTGCTCAGTTGACCACTTCCTCCTCCCTTGCTTCAGTGATGTCTTAGTATTTCCTGTTTCTGCCACTTATCTCTCTAAGATTTTGAGTTCCACGCATGGTAGGACATTACTTTGGTGGTCCCCAGTGAACTATGCTCCTGATACTACTGTATCTCCTGACATTGAGTCTGGGCTGCCCTGTGACCTGCTTTATCCAACCGCATATGGCAAAAGTGATGCTGATCTAGTTCTTCACCTTGGTCTTCAGAAGGCTAAGAAGCCTCTGTTTTTGTGTGGGGGAAGCCATTCACCATGTAAGAAGTCCCATTACCCTAGGACTTTCATACTATGAGAAGCCCAAACCAGCCATGCTAAGAGGTTAAGTGGAGGAGAACTGAGGTCCCTAGCCATCAGGTCCAGCTGTTTCATGGCTGGTAGCCAGGATTGACTATTCAGCCATAGGAGTGAGGGGCCACAGGACCATCTTGTCCCACTCAGGCCTCCTCAGCTGATGTCACAGGGAACACAGATGAACTGTATGTTAATTCCTTGGGGTGGTTGAAACAAAGAACCACAAACTAGGTGAAATTTATTCCTTCAGAGTTCTGGAGGTTGGAAGTCTGATATCAGGAGTTGGCAAGACCACACTGTCACTAAGGCACTAGCTAGTGGAAGATCCTTGTTTACCTTTTGCAGCTTCTGAGAGCCTCAAGTATTCCTCAACTTGTGGCAGCCTCATTCCAGTCTCTGCCTCCATCTTTGTATGGCTGTCTTCCTCTGTATGCAAAGTTTTTTCTTTAGATAAACAAAACAAAACAACAAAACAAAACAAAACAGTCATTGGATTAGAGTCCACTATAATGAACTCATTTTAACTTTATTACATCTGCAAAGACCCACTTTCCAAATTAAGTCAAATTCATCAGTGCTAGGGGTTAGGTGTTTAACATATCTTTTAGGGGATTAAACTGTCTACACTGAACCCTGCTCTAATTGCAGAATCATGCACCTAAATAGACTGATTGTAGGTTTTTGCCACTGAGTTTTAGATTACTTTGCTATGCAGCAGTAGATACTGGGACACCAAGGTACAGCCCTTTGATGCCCTCTACTCAGAGGTACTACCATTCCCTGCCATGGATTGCATTTTTTTCTTCCAGTCACTTTTTCTTCTTAAGAGCATTTCTGCCATTGGAAAAGCTAATATATGCAGCCATACTTCTCTGTCATTTTTAATAACACCTAATCTTTCTGTTCCCAAGCAAATTTGCGTTAGAAGTCGTGTCAGTTCTTATTTTCCCAAAAGCATTATTCCAGCATGACTTCAAAGTCTTCTTTTCTGGATTCTCAAGTACCAATCTTTTCTCTATTGCCTCACTTTCTCGGATCTCTGATGAATGTTTTATAGCACTCAACCTTCCAGCTGGTCCCTTCTTTCTTTCATGGGTCTACATCACCTCCCCTCATATAAGGATTTGACTGGGCATTCTCCTCTCTCACAGACCTGACTCAATGTCTTCTCACTGGCATGTGCTGAGGATTGGGCCAGAGTCATCTGGGGTACATCATCAGTACAAAGGATGTGATTTTTATTTTATTTAAAAAAATATTTATATTTTCAACATAGATGGTGGGTATTGATGATAGTAATAAAAGGTATTTGATGGGGGCACCTGGGTGCTTCAGTCAGTTGGGTGTCTGACTCTTGGTTTTGGCTCATTTTATGATCTTGGGGTCCTGGGATTGAGCCCCGTGTTGGGCTCTGTGCTCAGTGAGGAGTCTGCTTGAGAATTCTTTCCCTCTCCCTCTGCCCTTCCCCCTGCTGTGCACTCTCTCTCCCTAAAATAAATAAATAAATCTTAAAGAATATTAATTTAATGTTTTCTAAATGGCAATATTCAAAGGCAGTGTTTTCTTTCATTTTTTATTCACTATCTATAATTAACAGTGTCATGTTAGTTTCAGATGTATAATATAATGATTCAGTAATTCTATACATTTCACAGTGCTAATCATGATAAGTGTACTCTTAGTGCCCTTTATCATACCCATCCCCTCATCCACCTCCCCTCTGGCAACCGTCAGTTTATTCTTTTTGTTTAAGCATCTGGGTTTTTTGGTCTCTTTTTTTTTCTTTGTTCTTTTGTTTCTTAAATACCACATATGGGTAAAATCATATGGTATTTGTCTTTCAGTGTCTGACATATTTCACTTAGCATTATACCCTCTTTATCCATCCATATTGTTGCAAATGGCAAGATTTCATTTTTTATGGCTGAGTAGTATTCCATTGTATATACATAGCACCTCTTCTTTATCCATTCATCTGTGTTATTTCCATGTCTGAGCTTTTGTAAATAATGCTGCAATAAATATAGGAGTGCATATATCTTTTCAAATTAGTGTTTTGGTTTCCTTTGGGTAAATACCCAGTAGTGGAATTACATTATACATATCATACAGTATTTCTATTTTTAATTTCTTGAGGAAACTTCATACTGTTTTCCACAGTGATTGCACCAAATTTACATTCCCACCAACAGTGCATGAGGGTTCCTTTTTCTCCACATATAGATCGTGGGTATTGATAATAGTAATAAAAGATAATATTAATTGATGGGAGCATTTTTTAATTTTAGCTGTTATGACAGGTATAAAGTGATATCTCATTGTGGTTTTCATTTGCATTTCCATGATGATTAGTAATGTTGAACATCTTTTCATGTGTTTGCTGTCCTTCTGTATGTCTTCTTTGGAAGAATGTCTATCAGGTCCTCTGCCCATTTTGAACTGGGGTATTTGTTTTTTGTGTGTGTTGAGTTGTATAAGCTCTTTATATATTTTAGATATTACCACTTATTGGATATATCGTTTGTAAATGCCTTCTGCCATTTAGTAAGCTGTCTTTTTATTTTGTTTATGGTTTACTTTGCTGTGCAGAAGCTTTTTACTTTGGTGTAGTCTCAATAGTTTAATTTTGCTTTTGTTTCTCTTGCCAGAGGAGACATATCTAGAAAAATGTTTCTATGGCCACTGTCAAAGAAATTCCTACCTATATTTTCTTGTAAGGATTTTCTGGTTTCAGGTCGCACACTTAGGTTAATCCATTTTGAATTTATTTTTGTCTGTGGTGTAAGAAAATGACCCAGTTTCATTCTTTTGCACGTAGCTGTCCAGTTTTCCCAATACCATTTGTTGAAAAGTCTTTTTTCCCATTGTATATTCTTCTTTTGTCCAATATTAATTGACCATATAATCATGGGTTTATTTTTGGGCCCTATATTCTGTTCTGTTGATCTTTGTTTTCTGTTTTTGTGCTTGTACTATACTGTTTGGATTACTACAGCTTTGTAACACATCTTGAAATATGGGATTGTGATATCTCTAGCTTTGTTCTTCTTTATCAAGACTGCTTTGGCTGTTTGGAGTCTTTTGTGGTTCTGTACAAATTTTAGGATTATTTTTTCTAGTTCTGTGAAAAGTGTCATTGGCACTTTGATAAGGATTGCATTAAATCTGTAGATGGCTTTGGGTAGAATGTACATTTTAACAAGATTTGTTCTTCTGATCCATGTGAGCATGTAATATCTTTCCATTTATTTGTGTCATCTTTAGTTTTCTTCATCAGTAATTTATAGTTGTCAGATCTTTCACCCCCTTGGTTAAGTTTATTTCTAGGTATTTTATTATTTTTGGAGCAATTGTAAAAAGGATTGTTTTCTTAATCTCTCTGCTACTACACTACTACATTATTAATGTATAGAGATGCCACAGATTTATGTATATCAATTTTGGATCCAATGACTTTACTGAATTTATCAATTCTGGTAGTTTTTTTGGTAGAGTCTTTAAGGTTTTATATATGTTGTATCATATCATGTGCAAATAGCCAAGATTTTACTTCTTCTTTACCAATTTAGATACCTTTTATTTCTTTCTCTTGTCTGATTGCTATGGCTAGGACTTCCAATATTATGTTAAATAAAAGTGTTAAGAGCAAACATCCTGACCTTAGAAGAAAAGCTTTCAGTTTTTCACCATTGAGTATTATATTAGTTATTGGTTTTTAACATACGCTTTATTATGTCGAGGTATCTTCCCTTTAAACCTGCTTTGCTGAGAATTTTTATCATGAATGGATATCATACTTTGTCAAATGCTTTTGCTGCATTTATTGAGATTATCATATGGTTTTTATTTTATTTATTTTAATCATATGGTTTTTGTTCTTTCTCTTGTTAATTTGATGTATTGCCTTGGTTGGTTTGTGAATATCAAACTACCTTTGGATCCCTGGAATAAATCCCACTTGATCATGGTGAATGACTTTTTAAACGTATCGCTTGATTCAATTTGTTGTTATCTTGATGAGGATTTTTTGCATCTATGTTCATCAGCGATATTGGCCTATTGCTTTTTTTTTTTTTTTTTTTTTTTTTGTAGTGTCTTTATCTGGTTTCTGTATAGGGTAGTGCTGGGCTTATTGAATGAATTTGGAAGTTTTCCTTCATCTTCTGTTTTTTTTGCAATAGTTTGAGAAGAAGATGTATTAACTCTTCTTCAAATGTTTTGCAGAATTCATCTATGAAATCATCTGGTCCTGGACTTTTGTTTGTAAGCAGTTTTTTTTTTCCTGATTCCATTTTATTGCTAATAATCTGTTCAAATTTTCTATTTATTCCTGATTCAGTTTTGGAAGGCTATGTGTTTAAATATATGTCCAGGATCATCCTTAACCCATATTACTTTAATTGGAGTGGGGAGATAAGACATGAGAATAAAACTGAGTAGTTGACAAGGATGTAGGGTGAGGAGGAGTGACATGCTAGGGCATAAATGAACCTATGGGATACTTCTAGCTATTTCATCTTCTAGCCCAACTTTCTGTCACTCTTATGCATCCTAAATCTTTGCTTACCTGGTTTCTAGTTTTAAAAATGATCTCCCTCTCCTTTTTGTATTTATCCATATCATCTCCTTTAAGGCTCCAGCCTAGAACTCACTTTTTTCCTTTCCCTTGTATTTTACCACATTGAATCTGGGATTTCAGCCATCTTTCTCCATGTATTATTAATATCTTCACATCATCTACATGTAGTCATACAGAGATTGACTCTGGATCCTCCACAGGTTTATCTGACTTGATGAGCCAAAGTGCCACTGCTAAAGACGTTAAGAATTGAGAGTGGGAAAGAGGTACAGTATGGTTCCCTTAAGTCTGAGAACCAAAGGAGATCAGAGAAGCAGGAGGTATGGAGCAAGAGTTTGAAAGCAGGCATGTTCAGTGCACATTATTCTAAAGCTTCACATGAATCCAACTTTCCAAAAGGTATTATGTCTTATGAGTTCAGAATGGATAATCCTTTCATGCAAATAAATGACCTTGCAGTACCTGACCAATACTCCAAAGAACAGAGAGAAATTTAAGTTCCAAGAATCTAAGTTCTAAGAAAGGTGCATCTAATTGTGTGTAGCCTCTGAAAAAGTATCTTCTTCTTCAATTATATGTGTATTATCACTTATGCCAGCTATTCTAATTTAGTAATTTAATACCAAGTGACACTGAGATTGCATTTTAAAGAAAACAAATCATTTGTGTATTTATTCATTCACACAGAAAAAATAGTCTGAGCAACTGTTGTATTTGGTGCTAGATGTCTTAGGTTTGGTTCCCTGGAGGACCTGAGTCAAGACTCTGTCTGTGCAAGTCTTTAATTAAGAATATGCTCCCAGGATAAACTGAAATGGGAGGTGGAGGCAGGGACTCTGGAATTCCCTGAGCCTAGACGTTTCCTCTGTGTTGTGAAGAGGAAGGGAAAGAAACTGACAGTCAGGAGCCTTTTGTTCAGGCTCTAATTCTGGTCCTAACTAGTGGTGGCCTTAGGTTAGTTCCTTCAAAAACTTTCCTCTCCTTCCCTGAAAACTTTTGAAGCAATTAAATAATATAACTTAAAATTTTAACAAATGCCCAGTGAGAGCCTTTTACTGGGAGATGAAGTTGCAGAAGTGGAGGATCCTGTGTTGGGGAGAGTCTCAGCTATAGCAAGCTGGATTCTGAGTCAACACAGCAACCACACCCATTCAGTAAGGGTGGAAACCAACACTAGAGTAAAATTAAAATAGGGTTGCTAGTTATTTTAGGTCTCCACCATGATATTTTACACAATGGAAATGTATACCTTTGGGGCTAATGAAGACAGCTCTCTAGAACAGAAAAAAAAAAAAAAAGCCGCTTCTCTGTGATCCATCCATTTAAAGTGTATAATATGATTTGATATATATACACACTGTGAAATGATTCCCACAATGAAGCTAATTACTATAACCATCAACCCAACCCACAGAGTTACCATTTACTTTCTGCTTTTTTTCTGGTGAGAACACCTAAGATCTACCTTCTTAGCAAATTCCAAGTATGCAGTGCAATACTGTTATCTGTAGTTATCATGCTGTACATTAGATCTCCAGAACATATTTGTCTTGCATTAATATAGCTTTATATCTTTTGACCAACATCTCATTCCTCCTCCCCCTCATCCTGTCACTGGTAACCCCCATTCTACTCCTTATGAAGGCATGGCATCTTATTGCTTGACTAGAACCAGGTAATTGACTTCTTCAAAGCACCTACATGTTTGGACCTGCCCCTATAAGAGAAACTCTCAGCTGGGAATTGCAAAAAAATGGGCTCAAATGCATAATAGTGAGATGTTCTAGGATATATGAAAATTGAATTGTTAGGGGGAAAAATCTGCACATCATTCATCACTCATTTGTTCATTCAACAAATATTTATTAAGCCCCTGCTAGATACCAAGCATTTTTCTAAGCTGTAGGGACCCAGCAGTGAGTAGGACAAGCATAGTCTCTGTCCTCCTAAAACTTATATTCTAGCAGAAGAGAGACAGACATAAGGACAATAAATAAGTAAACATAATAGTATTTCAGGTAGAGATAGTGTAGTGGAGAAAAATAAACCAGGATAGGAAGTGGGGCTACTGTGGTCAAGAAAGGAAAGGTTTTACAGTTAAGATGACATTTGAGAAGAGCTCTGAAGGAGGGTGTGTGTATGTGTGTGTGTGTGTGTGTGTGTGTGGTTAGTGTTCAAAGACTAGGCCAGTGTGGCTGCAGGTAAACCAATTAGGAGGAGAGTGGGAGGTCATAATATTGAAGGGCACCAGTTATGGAGGACAATTGTTCTCAAACTTTTCTGTACATTAAAGCTACCTGCAAAGCTTTTTCAAATCCCAATGTTTAGACTGTTCTCCAGATCCTCTGAGGTTGTGACCCAGTGGTCAGTGATTTTTAAAGCCCTCCAGGTGATGCTAATGTGCAGCCAGGGCTGAGAACCAGCCATGAGGAGCCTGTAGGCCATTGTTAGGAGAAGTGATGGTTAAGTGTGTCCGTCAACTTGGTTGAGCCACAATGCCCAGATAGGTTGTCAACCATTATTCTGGTTGTTTTCATAAGGGTGTTTTTGGATGAGGTTTACATTTAAATTGTTGGGCATTGAGTAAAGCAGATTGCCCTTCATAATGTGGGTAGGCCTCATCCAATCAACTGAAGGCCTGAATAGAGCAAAAGATTATTTTGCCAGCAGACAACTTTTGGACTTGCAACACTGGCTCTCCCTGAGTCTCTAACCTGCTGGCTCACCCTGCAGATTTTGACCTTGTCAGCTTCTACAATCATATGAGCCAAACCCTTAAAATAAGTGTCT
Source organism: Canis lupus familiaris (assembly GCF_011100685.1). Taxonomy (NCBI): domain Eukaryota; kingdom Metazoa; phylum Chordata; class Mammalia; order Carnivora; family Canidae; genus Canis; species Canis lupus. Next base: position 36,651,098 of record NC_049226.1, read on the forward strand.
CTCTATGTACACATCCTATTAGTCTTATTTCTCTGAAGAACCTGAAGGAGTGTGATAAGCAGAGAAGGGATAGGATCTGATTAACCTTTTAAATAAATCTCTGGTTGCTGTACTGAACTTAGACCATAGAGGACCCAAGGGCAGAAGCAGGGAGACCATTTATGAAGACACGTAAAATATGAGTGAGAGTTAATGGTGTCCTGGACCCCAGGAGTAGCAGGAAGGTGATGTGACATTGTAGGATTCTGTATTATCTCTGCAGGTAGGGTGACCCGTATTTGCTGCTGGATCTGGGACAGTTTTGCTGCAGTTTATTTTGGTGATCTCGGACTTCATCCAATCATAGCTTAGGTTAGTCACTTACTTTATTTGATTCAGATCACAGGAGGCCAAGCAGACCAGGGCCGTTAAGTATTAACAGACACATGCAGTAAAGGGAAAGCCCGATCCTTAGAGAATTCTGGCCTCAACCAAACAATTCAAACATCTTCAAACATGTTGGAATAAGCAAGAAACCAAACATGCTTTGACAGATGATTTATTTCCAAACTATATATGTCTTAACTGTAACTGACTCCAGCTGTTTCTCCTCCTCTGCTCTTTTCCTCTCCCATCGCTTTGACAAGGCACTGACAGCTTCAGCACACGTCCAGTGGAGTGTTCACACAGTGGGACAAAACGTTTTGTTATTCACAGGGACTCCGACCTCAGGAAGGCTGAGTGTTGTTCTATAAATCATCATCCAGACAGACATTTGAGTGCCGCTATATTTGGCAGGGACCCTCTACCCAACCCAAGTCTGTTGTGTACCAGGAAGAGCTGAGTCAGGGTGCCAGAGAAGCTCACACTGTCCCTGTCCTCTGTCTCTTCCCCATTGCAGCCCTACCTATCACTTCTTGGGTCTAGGAACCTGCCTTCTGTCTTTGGCCTCAGGGTGTTCATGCAGGGGTTCCCTTTATCTGGTGGCCATTCATCCCACCTGCTTCACTTAGCTCAAGGCTTCAGTCTTTTCCATAGAGCCTCTGACCAGGTAGGGCAGACTGTGTGTCCTTCAACTTCTGTTTAAAGCCACCTTCTGTACCGAAGCCTTTCTTGAGCCTCTCCACATCAGGCCACCTACCCGTTATTGGGTCTGTAGGAATCTTGAGAGCCAGCACACCAGTATGTATCCTTATCTGTTCTTATCCTCTAGGCTCCAGAGTTCATGAGTATAGCCGAAGCCTGCCTGGGTCATTTCTGTATGCCCAGCCATCCGCGTAGTACCTTATACCCTTACCATTCCATTGATAATTACTGAAAAGTTGCTGTGTGCCTGGCAGTGTGCTAGGCCCTGAGTATACATTGGTGTTCAGGAAAGATTCACTGGGCTTGGGAACAAGTTGCAGAGTAGGCAGGCACTGAGCTTACCTCCCATGGACACCCAAAACTACACCTACATATGGAACAACTCTCTGAAAGTGACCTGTCGACTAGCAGAACAGCTCTTCCACACTAAATATATAAAGTAAAAGCTATACCAAGAGAAGTAGGAAAGGTAGAGACAGTCTAGTCAGAACTCCCACCCCTTGCATGGTAACCCACAAGCAGGTAGGATAGCATAAACACAGAGGCCTTCCTTGAAGAGCAAAGGGTTCATGCTCCACACAGAGCACCCCTATCATGGGGACCTGCACCAGGAGGATAAGCTCCCATAATGTGTGTCTTTGAGAACCACCAGGTATTCACTCTGGGAAGGTTGGAAGACTAAGAAACAGATCTTTTTTCTAAAGGTCTCATGGCACAAACTCACTTGATCTGAGACTTAACATAGAAGCAACAATTTGAAAAGTATCTGGGCCATTATGTGAAGGGCACTTATTGACTAACTTTAGGTCATATGCTATAGGGGTAAGGATCTGTAGGAACTTTCTCCAGGAATGGAGACACTGGTGGGCATCATTTTTTTTTATACTCCCTACCTATCTGGCCTGACACTGGTGGGTGCCATTTCTGACACTCCATCTACTAGCACCACTCACCCTGCCCTGGTATTGCCCTGTGGACCTGCTCTGCCAAATTTACCTGCACTAGCAGGCTCCTCACCAAAGAAGCTCCTGTCCCACCACAACTGGTGGGCAGCCTTGGCCTGGACTGGTATTCCCTCACAAAGTGGCTGATGCCCCAGGGGCCAGCTCCATCTACCAGTGTGCCTACTGGGGTCACAGTCAGGTCTCAGAGCTGGCCACACTGGGTCCAGCCCCACCAACCATTTCATCTGTAGCAGTGATGTCTAGGTAACACAGCCAGCTGGGCTGGGGAACTGCCCCACCTCCCAGTACTCCTGCAGCAGTTGCAGCCTAGCCACCAGAAGGGCACATACAGCCCACACATGGGACAAGCCTGAAACCCCTGGTTTTAGTGATGGGAGGTGGGGGTGGGGTTATTCTTCTGGATACCACAAGGCACTTTCTGCATAAGGCCAATCCTTTAAGACTGGGAGATGTAGCTGGTCTGTGTAATACATAAAAAGAAACAGGCAAAATGGGGAGAAAGAAGAGTATGTTCCAAATGGAAGAATAAGACAAAACCTCAGAGAAAGAACTAAATGAAATAGCAATAAGCAGGCAGCCTCAGTGGCTCAGCGATTTAGCATCGCCTTTGTCCAGGGTGTGATCCTGGAGACCCGGGATCAAGTCCTACATCGGGCTCCCTGCATGGAGCCTGCTTCTCCTTCTGCCTGTGTCTCTGCCTCTCTCTCTCTCTCTCTCTCTTTCTCTGTGTGTGTGTGTCTCCCATGAATAAATAAATAAAATCTTTAAAAAATAAAAAGAAATAGCAATAAGCAGTCTACCTGATAAAGGAGTTCAAAGTCATGGTCACAAAGAGGCTCACTGAACTCAGAGGGAGAATGGATGTACACAATGAGAACTGCAACAAAGAGATGGAAGATAAAAGAACATATGAATCAGAATTGAAGAATAAAATAACTGAAATGAAAAACAACACTAGTGAGAATTAACAGTATATTAGAGAATACAGAAGAATGGATCAGTAATCTGGAAGATAGGGTAGTGGAAATTACCCAAGCTGAAGAGCAAAAAGAAAGACAAAGGTAGGGACACCTGGGTGGCTCAGTGGTTGAGCATCTGCCTTCAGCCCAGGGCGTGACCCCAGGGTCCTGGGATCGAGTCCCACATCAGGCTCCCCACAGGGAGCCTGCTTCTCCCTCTGCCTGTGTCTCGTCTCTTTCTGTGTGTCTCTCATGAATAAATAGATAAAATCTTAAAAAAAAAAAAAAGATGAATGTAAAAAAAAAAAAAGAGGATAGCTTAAGGGGCCTTTGGGACATCAACCATACTAACATTTGCATTCTAGGGGTCCCAGAAGAAGAAGAGAGAGAAAGGGGCAGAATACCTACTTAAGAAATAATAGCTGAAAACTTTTCTTATCTGGGGAAAGGAACAGGCAACCAGGTCCACGAATCACGGAGCCCCAAACAAAATGAACCCAAAGAGATCCACTCCAAGACACATTGTAATTAAAATGTCAAAAATTAGAGAGAGACTCTTAAAAGCAGCAAGAGAAGACCAACTAGTTACATACAAACAGACTCCAATGAGAGAGCCAGCTGATTTTTCAGTAGAAACTTTGAGGCTAGAAGAGAGCAGCATGATATATGCACAGTGCTGAATTGAGAAAACAAACAGGCAAACTACAACCAAGATGACTCTATCCCACAATGTTATCATTCAGGACTGAAGTTTTGAAAACATTTTGTTAATGGTTTCCTTCACTGTGCAAAAGCTTTTAAGTTTGATATAGTCTATTTTGTTTATTTTGCCTTTTTTTGCCCTTGTCTGAAGAGGCAAATCCCTCCCAAAAAGTATTGCTAAGTTCAGTGTCTAAGAGTTTACTGCCTATGCTAATGTCTTTCATAATTTTCACAATTTTCTTACTTCTACTTAGGGCCTTTTCTACTGAAAGCAATCCCTTTAACATTTCTTTTATGACCAGCTTAGTGGTGACAAACTTTAAGTTTTGTTTGCAAAGCTCTTTATCTCTTCATAAAAACTTGATGTTCCTCAAAAAGTTAAAATAGAACTGCCATACAATCCAGCAGTTTCACTTCTGGGTATTTATTTGAAAAAAACAAAAGCAATTTAAAAAGACATATGCACCTCTATGTTTATTGCAGCATTATCTGCAATAGCCAAGATATGGAAGCAATCCAAGTGCCTATAGATAGATAAATGCATAATAAAAGTTGTGCTGTATATATACAATGGGATATTAGTCAGCCATTAAAAAAAGAACGAAATCTTACCATTTGTGACAACACGGATGGCCCTAGAGGGTATTATGGTAAGTGAATAGAATGGCAAATACCATATGATTTTATTTATATGTGGAATCTAAAAAAAACCCAAAACAAATGAACAAACAAACCAAAACAGAAACAGATTCATAAATACAGAGAACAAACTCGTGGTTGCCAGAGCAGAGAGCTACATGTAGGGGGATGGATGAAATAGGGGAAGGGGATTAAAAGTCACAAACTTCAGTTATAAAAGAAATAAGTCACAAGGATGTAAAGTACAGCATAGGGAATGTAGCCACTAATATTGCAATAATTTTGTATGATGACAGATGGTAATTAGACTTATGGTGATCATTTCACAATGTATATAAATGACAAATCACTGTTTTACACATGAAACTAATATAATACTGTTTAAAAAAAAGATTTGACTGAGTAGTATAATTCAAATGTAAATGTCTCTAAATTCTTGTTTTCCTAAAATCTGGTCCCATTCCCAAATTTTTAGTATCAACAAAAGGCGTCATGGTTATCTCTCTCAGTCTCTAAGCTACTTTCTTCATTTTTGTGTAAAGTACCATCATGTCCTATAAGTCAGTTCTTCTAAATAGTCCTTATATTCACATCTTCTTTGTTCCTGCTGATACTAATTAGTGGTCCTAGTCATGCCTGAATTACTAAAATAGCTATTCTTATTCTTCCTTCTTCCCCAGAGGCAAATATTACTAGGAATTTGGTGCATATCCAGTCCACAATTCTATATTTACCTACACACAACACACTATATGTATGTAATATGTGTATATAAGTGTATATATATGCACATATAAATGTGTATATGTATATATTTGTAGTTTTGTGTGCCTTTAAACAGTATATAATATTCTTTTTTTTTAAGTTTTATTTTATTTTTTAAAGATTTTATTTATTTATTCATAGAGATGCAGAGAGAGAGAGAGAGGCAGAGACACAGGCAGAGGGAGAAGCAGGCTCCATGCAGGGAGCCCGATGTGGGACTCGATCCTGAGACTCCAGGATCATGCCCTGGGCCACAGGCGGTGCTAAACCTCTGCGCCACCGGGGCTGCCCAGTATATAATATTCTGAAGCATTAATTGAATTTTTTATTTTTATCTTTTTAAAATGGAATGAATATTTATTCCTTTTTATAATTTTTAAAAATATTACATTTTTAATGATAAGACTGGGAATTCCTATTTTAAGATTGCAACATAAAGATATTTTTGTATTCTTTTCCTCTTAGCCTTCAAAAAATAAGATTAAGAAGGGAAACAAAATTACTAATTTGGTAGAATTTGGTAAAGCTATGTGACATGTATAATATGTATAACTGCACTAATGAAGGTGGAAAGCAGAACAAAGGACAAATAACTTCAATGGCAAAGAGGATGGTAGGATAAATCTGTTATCTATGGGGTAGGAAGGAAGGGGTTGGGCAGGACAGATTTAAAACCTAGGACTTATTTAAGGTAGAAAAGCTAATAGGAATCCTTTCAATATAGAGTCACATCCTCACAGGGAAGGTTCCTCATAGGGAACCTATGACCAGCTTCACCCCGAGGGACTATAAGGGAAGTCACCTTGCTCTCAGCAGGAGCAATGACTCCCATTGATTTACTATTCAAATTCACATCACTTGGTGGTTCAAAAAACTCAAGTTGTGAATTTTATTTAGTGTTCCTAGACTGGCAGATACCCTGAATGCTTGGCAGAAACAAAAAATGGAAGCAATTATTAACTTCAGAAAAAACAAATAGTTGTACAAGATCTGCTTAATGGTGAACAGTATTTATACAGTTATAATATGGAAAACACTACATATGGATTTAACAAAAAGTTGAAATATAATTCTATTGGGAGAATGAAAGGGAAAAGAGGGTAAAAGTGACTATAATAGGGAACTAATAGTTAATGTCTGAAGTTAATAGAAGAATTTCTAGTATTTAGAAATTTGAGATTAAGTAGCAATGACAATTAAGGTTGGAACTCTTTGAAGGAGTTGCTTCCTGGGACTTGAAAGGTTAAGTTTTAAAAAAAAAAGCCTTTTAGCACTATTTGACTTTTAAAATTATTGGAATAGAATATTTTGTTTAAAATAAAAAACTCTAAACATAAAGGCAGTGTTAAAGCAAATTATGCAAATAGAAGCCAAGTAAAAACACTGTGATGTCAATACAAAAGTAGAATTCAAGACAAAAATATATCAGACAAATATTTTCTTTATTGAAGCTTATAGCCCACCAGAAAAATATAAAATCATGGATATTTAGGGCCTCCTAAACATGATTAAAATAGATAAATCAAAAACTGTTTCAAGTTGCATAAACAGTTGCCACAAACAGCTACTTTTGAGGCATTAGCATATCTCTTTTAGTCATTGTTCAAATAAAAGCAACAAGGGGGGAAAGGATAAGGAAAGAATTTAAATACTACTAATAAAGTGGATTTAATATGCTACGCTATGCTATAATATGATAACATACTGCTGTTAGAAATTACATGAATCACGCATTCTTATTATGAATCTGTAAAACTAGAAATAAATAACCAAAATGTAATAATAAAATAATCCTGATCATCTGGAGATGTTAATGTACTGTCCTCAGTAGTTCTTGGAAGAAAGGAAACATTAATCCTTCAATTAAACTATATTTAGAAAGCAATGATCATGTGAATAGTACAAATTAAAACTTATGGGAAGTGACTAACAGCATTGTTCAAAAAATTCATAATCATAAATGCCTTCATTCCTAGACAAAGCAAAATGAAGAAAATGATTGCTGACTCAAGAAATTGGACAAAGAAAAATAAAAGAAAATTTTAAAAAATGGAGCAGGGAATATAGGAAAAATAAGATAAATGAAATGTATATAAATAACATAAGAACAGAAATTAATGAATTGGAATTTATAAAAAATAAATAGTAAAAGTTCACCTTGTCTAATAAAAAATAGAGATCACTTAAAAACATAACTTTAGGCATTAGAAAATATGTATAATTGTAGCTAGCAAATAGATAAAATACTGTGGAAATATTTATAAAGCCCAAAGCTAATAAGTTTGCAAACTTTAGGAAAATATAAATTAGAAATATTTACTAATGTAGAAAATCTCAAATAAATATTTAGTCAAGAGAGAAATTGAAAAAAGTCAAGATATTACCAGGAATAAATGTGTTAATTCTAGACAGTTTTTTTTAGATAAAGATTTTATTTATTTATTCATGAGAGACCCAGAGAGAGAGGCAGAGACAGGCAGAGGGAGAAACAGGCTCCATGCAGGGAGCTTGACGCGGAACTCGATCCTAGGTCTCCAGGATAACACCATGGGCTGAAGGCAGCGCTAAAGCGCTGAGCCACCCGGGCTGCCCAATTCTAGACAGTTTTATAGGCAAATTCTTTCCAACTTTCAAGGGACAGATAATCCCCATAATGTAAAAACTGCTCTACATTCTATCACTTTCTAATTGCATATTGGAAAAACACTCAATCTCTCTGAACCTCAGTTTTAACTAATAAAGTAATAATAATAAATATACCTGACTACCAAAATGTAAGGAATCACAAGATACACTTAAAAAAATTCTAGACTTGATAAGAAACTATAGGAATGTGGTGAATTATAAAATCTCAATACCATGATAATCTAAACAATCACATTTGGAAAACGTCACAGGGAAAAGGTCCCATTTACATAAGTAACCCCCCCCCCCAAAAAAAAAAAACCCTGCAACAAGAATAGTACAAGTCACACTAGTTTGCTAAGGGTCAGAAAGAATATTTGAATACAAGAGATACAGATTTAGGATTACAGTAGGGTTGACACGATTTGATTGTGGAAAATATGACGTATGTGGTCAGTCCGATGCTGAATTTATAATTTCACTGTGGAATTTATTTTGCATTTTGAATGATTTTTATGAAAGTCCTGGCCAGATTATTTTCCATGACTTTCAACAAAGCAGAGTATCTACTGTCATACAATTCTCTAGCTTACATTTAGTTTTCTACTGAACACTGATGAACAAATAGATTTTCTGTGTTTAATTTGTATTATTAGTGGGTTTGCTTCTATATTCTGAAGAGATCTCTTCTTTTGCCCAAATGGTGACTCATATAAGTGAAATACACAAGGGTTCTCATGATTAAGTCACCAAGGAGGCATGAGGGACCTCCCAAGAGGCCAGAGCAAACAACCATCTCCACCACTGGTCTGGCATTTGGGGCAGCGAGAGGAGAACATGCAATTAGACATAACACATCTCTCTGAAAGCCCAGGGCGAATGTCAATTCCCAGGGATCTGTATTTCCAAAAAAGATCCATGACATAAGTGATTACTGGACTACAGCTGTTTCCCTGGAGTCCCCCATGGCTGCTACTTTATCATCTGGCAGGAGTTGGGAACACTCTTCTACCCCAGAATCTGGTCTAGCAACGGGGTTCAATAGAGATCTGGGGAGTTTAACTACAACTCCCCGCAGGCCAGAACAGTAGCATGCCAATCCACGGGAATGCGAGCACAAAGGATGGGCAGATTCTTCAGAACAGGCTAAAATGAATTTCACACACACATCCACCACTTGTATGTGTCCTAATAGTCCCATCGTGAGCCCTTTCTCACCTTCCAGAGACAATTTTTTCGCATTTGTGTGATACCCACGTTGGTGAATGTAGTGCTGTGTGTTGTTTCCAGAACCTCTGATGATGCTTGCTTCATCACCATCAAAAGACACTGACCGAGTGCCACCTGTGTTCAGGAAATGGGCCTGGGAGCCAAAGGTACAGAAAAAGTCCAAGGTAGTTTCTGTTAACTGAGAGGTTTGCAGTTTTTGTTGTGTAACCTGATTTGAAAACAACATCCAGGTAAAGCAGTATCAGCCAAGGGCTAAGTGATGATGATGTTTGGAAGGTTGAGGATTAATGGGAGTGAGGTGGGGAAGGGATGGATGGAGGGTCCGGGTTTGGTGGCTCGCTTGGACACCTACATCCTAGGGGAATGGGGGCTGGAGTCCTGCTTTATTAGAGGCCAGGAAAATACCCCAAACCTCAACCCCTCCCACACCCTCACCTACCGCAGACATACCCCAAAGCAGAACTCTGCGGGAATATGGCTTCCTCTCTGTGAATTTAAGATGGCCAGGCTCCCATGGCAGATCCTGGGTGGAGAGGCTGGAAGAGGAGTTGAGGGCCCAAGGTGAAGGAGGGCAGCCTTGCCAGAGGGGCCGGGGGCTCTGTGCTGAATCACGTGGTCACAAGAGAAGCGGGAGAAAAGCCACGGGCTGAGGCCTTCACATCTCAGCAAACTCCCCACCAGCATTTCAGAGCCCCCACCTCGGAGCTCTGCTTCATTTCCATTCTCCTTCATCATGAGGGCTGCAGATGGGATAAGACTTCCTGAGAGTGTCTCTTCTCTCTCCAGAGATAGGATCATAAAACATGGGCTTAAGATGACATAATATGGGCTTACAATGACATCAAATGGGCTTACCCTGGGCACCTGACCAGCATAAATTCAGGAGCGTCATTCACCCGCAGAGAGCTCGACTTTGGTCGAGCATGAGGCGGGGTCTGGGGTATTTGCCCAGCCGCTAATAAAGCAGCACACCATTTCCCATTAGGCTTAGGCTGTGGGCACCCACACCTGATGCCAAACGTCAGCACCTCTGTTTGCCCCTCTTCAGCTCTCTCTCACTAGCCCCCATTGACCATCCTCACCACCCAGAATACCTTACGCATCCATGGTCTACACAATTCACTTGGCCAGCAGCTCATCTTGCTTTACCTTGAAATTATTTTTAAGTCATAATTATCCAATAAATAGGCTGGAGCTAGGACTCTGGCTCTGCCACTTGACAGTTATCCTAAACAAGAAGATGAGGGGGGTTAGTTATCAAATCTCGCCTCAGTTAACACCACTAATCATTAGGCAAATGCAAATCAAAACCACAGTAAGCTATTACCTCAGCCTGTCAGAATGATTATTATCAAAAACACAAGAGATGCAATAGCTAAGATATGCAGACAACTGAGGTGTCCCTTGATGGGGTAAAGAAGTCATGGTATATATGCAATGGAATATTATTCAGCCATTAAAAATGAGGAAATCTTGCCATATACAACAATATGGACAGACCTTGAGGGCATTATACTTATATTATAAGGGAAATAAGACTGAGAAAAACAAATCCTCTAAAGACATATCCTCACTTATATGTGGAATATAAAAGAAAAAATAGGGATCCCTGGGTGGCGCAGCGGTTTAGCGCCTGCCTTTGGCCCAGGGCGCGATCCTGGAGACCTGGGATCGAATCCCACGTCGGGCTCCTGGTGCATGGAGCCTGCTTCTCCCTCTGCCTGTGTCTCTGCCTCTCTCTCTCTCTCTCTCTCTCTGTGACTATCATAAATAAATAAAAATTAAAAAAAAAAGAAAAAAGAAGTGCATAAGTGCATAGAAAAAGAGATTAGATTTGTGGTTACCGGAGGTGAAGGTGGGGGATAGGGTTGGATGAAAGCAGTCAAAAGGTGCAAACTTGTATTTATAAATATTTTTTTAAAGGGGGAAAAAAAAACTTCACCCAAGGTGGGAGCGGGTTCATTCCTTGGCAAGGCAAATTTGAGATAGATCTGGATGTTTGGGCAGAAGTTCCAGGATTCACATTGGCCAGGAGGAAACTAGTCTAGGAAGGGAGAATGATGTGAGCATTCTCTTGCTGAAGGGAAATCATGCAGCTCCCTAGGAAGCATCGAGAAGCCAATGCTGTTGGAGGGAGTGAGCTGTGAGTAGGGAAGCTGTGGAAAGGCACACCTTGAGTGTCCAGCTGGGGAGACTCACCAAGCCAACCGTGAATCCTGTTGAATCATATCCTGACCTTCCAGTATCCTCTTTGACTTGCTGCTCAAAGTGTGGCCCGTGGAGCAGTAGTAGCACAGCATCGCCTAGTGAAAAGGCAGTCTCAGGCCCCACCCTAGCCAGCTTGGAACAGGATCTGTATTTTCACAGGATCCCAGGTGACTCGTGCGCATGTTAAACCTTGACAAGCACCGTTCTGTTACGCACATTGTTAAAAGCCCAAGCCTCCCTCAAAGCCTTAAACGGGAACAGATGGGTCTCAAATGTAGCTGACAACTGGGTTTCCAGCCATTGCCTCGAACCCCCTTTCTCCAGCAGCTCCCTGCATTGTCCACAGAGCTGGTGCATCCAAAGCTCTCACACTCCAGAAGGCAGATGCAGGGATTGGCGTGCGGGCTCCTCGGCCTGTCCTCCAGCACTCCCAGGCATTCTGTTGCTGTTTGTCTGTCCTGAGACTAGAACAGGAGAAGCAGGAGGCTAGAAGGACCGCTTATCCTTGTCAAGCCCAGGATTCTAGAAAGATTGGGGGGTTCAAAAATATTAATATTTCCTGTGTAAAAAAAGTTCTGGATTTGTTGTATTGGTCTTTAACTTGCCCCAGCCCTGCTTTAACTAGACATTTATCATAGTTAAAGTATAAATAATACCATTAGCCTTCCAAGCAATGATAAAATTAGCAGTGTAAACAAAGCAAGTAAGTGACCTTAGTCAGACCCCTCGCTGACTCTGACCCAACACCTACTAAGACGATTAGTCAGGGCAAATTTGAACAGGGCAAAGGGGCTCTGGGGAGGAGAGAGTCTCTCCCTGTTTATTTCCCGAGAACCATCCAATGCACAGGACCGGTTCCTAAAACGTCTGCAGATGATTAGGGCTCTGGATGTCTGAGCTTCAGCCCAGCTTTGTGCCAAACTCTGTCACGGTTAGTTTTCTCCAAGAGGAAAGTTCCTTCCAACTTAAAATTTTCTTGCTGTTAGAAGTCCAGCTCCCTGAGAAGGGAGCATTCCCTCACAGAGCTCCTGCAGGCCCCGATGCAGAGTGGGAAACCAGCCACGGTGGCCGCTCCCCTTCTCGGTGAAGGTGGGGTCCTGACAGGGTGAATGAAAAGTGCATCTGTTGGCTTGAGACGGACATACCGGTATAAACCGTCCCCACCCCTTCCAGAAGGCCTTCCAGACCAGCCATGGCCAAAGTGAGCTCTCTTTTCTCTAAACTGCATGTTGGCATTAACTGACTTTGGACCCCCTTGGTTGGGCTCCCTTTTGGGGGTTTGTTTCCTGTCTTGATTGCTAATTTCTTGATGGCAGAGGCCTCGTGTGACACTTCTTTTTGTCTTCCATGTTGAAAAAGCCCAGTAGCTGAGTCACAGGACCTGGTTTATTGTCCTGGTTTAATGAGTGAAGGAGGGAAATGCTTCTTCTTTATTCTTTCTAGCATCTCCCAGAGGACGATCTAATCTAGCTACGTCAAGTTGCAGGTATTAGGGGCCATTTCGATGAGTGGGCCATGTGTTAAAGCGTCCAGTTTGCAGGTGAGAGCATGTGCATATGCATGTGTGTTGCATGTTTGTGTGTGTAGATATTCATGTATATGTGTATATGCACACGTGTGTGCACATCTGTGTAGGTGTGTGCATATAGGTTTATGCGTGCATGCACGTGTTTGTGTATGCATGCACAAATATGCACACAACTGTACGTGTGTGTATGCAGATATGCATACACATGTTTGTGCATACACATGCATTTACATGTGCACACAACTGCATATGTGTGTACATGCGAGTGTGTGCACATGTGTGTCAGTATGCCTGTGTGTGTGAATGTGTGTGTGTGTCCCTGTTACTTTCTTCTCCTAGGCAGCTGGAATAGTAAGCTCAGAGTGGGATAGCCTCTCTCTCTGTATCCTCATCACGCGCACACCTAACAGATTGGGGGTTAGTTGGAAATTAAGCCATGCTAGCACTAGTTATTAGTGGCAAACAGAGCAAATATACACCCAGCCCCGGCTGCCCTGGGGTCTTTCAGGCTCCATCTCCCTCTTCCGCTTCATGTCCGCTGGCTCCAGGATCATGGCTGTTGTAGCAGAGCACTCAGCACTGAGCATGAGAAGTCAGGCTCACCAGCCCATTTGCCATTTCTCCCCAGGCCGGCTCTTCTCACAGTAAAACAGCTGAGGAAGGGTGTCTCTGGCATGGCCCCCCCATCCACTTCCCTCGGTTCACATCTGGATCCCAGCTCCTGTGCCCCAGCTCCGAGCCTTCTAGCAAATCATGCAAACTCTTCAAATTCCAGGTTTCTCCTCTGTCAAATGGAGACCATGGTATTAACGAGCATGCTCACAGGGATTTAAATGAAGCGACATTGGCAACTGCTTAGGATAAATTGTAGGAGCTTCCTCAAAAGGAAATTTCTTACTGTCTTTCCCCTCAGGCTTGGTGTGGTTTCCTGATGAAATGAAGACAGTGAATCTTTATCGGACAGTTGATTGAACAAACAAGATGTGTTTCTTACCTGCAATTAATTGATGATTGAATGCGTCTATCGAGGAGGGGTTTTATACTTTCGTGTTGGGCCCTAATGGAGTATGAATATTCTGGTAGAGTGGGAGGGCATATTCATCTATCGAAAATTGGCTTCAAGGACAAATATATAACATTCTGTCAACTGAGAAGGCCATCTGTTGGAGTTGGTGTCCTGGTAGGGGGCTCCCTTCATTAAACCAGCATGGTTTTATTGCTGTAAACAAATTGATTGATTTTTTTTTTTTCCTGGATGTGGCTACTAAGAGCTTGACTTCTATAAACATATTCTCAGCACAGAAAAAAAAAAAAAAAAAAAAAGGACAAAGACACTGATGTATCCTTCTCCAAATTAAGCTCTTCCATCTAATCTGTTGAGGCTTCTGTGCCCAAGATTGTAGGAAACCCGGCTCCAACAGGAAGGACAGTCCCCTGATAACAGCCCCGGGGCGTCGTGCTGTGCCCTGTGCAGTGTCACTGCCCTGCGGACGGGCCAGCTTATTCCAGTCTCCACTCACCTGGTTGCCTGCAGTCTGAGGTTGGAGAAATGCATCTTCTTGCTGTGAGCCCTGATGTCCACTTGCACACTTAGGAATCAAAGCTGGGTGAAGCCCCCCAGGAGTCCCTGCCAACCTCTTACAGTCCTCTCTTCCTACCCTGGTTTCGTCTTTTCTGTCTACAAGCAAATTTATATCTCTTGTCTGCTAAGACAAAAACAAGTCTAGCAAAACAAAATACTTTTCCTCGTATCCTACCATCTTACTGCTTTTCTTACTCTTTTTTTCATGTTGTACATATACGCAGGGTACTCTGACCATCTCTGATCCTGTTTCTTACCCAACAACTTTCTTCTTTATCCCTTTGGCCCTGACCACCGTGCTCACCTTGCTTCCTAGAAGTACTCCCGGTGACCACTCAGCTGGAAAATCCAATACCTGTTTTGTAGGATCCAACTTCCTTGACCTCTTTGCAGCATGTGATCCTGCCGTATGTTGTTTTCAGTTGTATTAACTCTGTCCTTTTCTCTTTTTGATGCTTTGACATCTGGGGGCTCTGCTGACCCCAGAGAGACTCCCCTTTCAGGACTCGCCAATTCTTAGAGAGTAAACAACTGGCCCTCAAGTATGCCTTTCCAATGCAAACCCCCAGCCACCCCTTCTATGGGGTGGGCTCCTGCCTTCAAGACCACTCTTCCCTTGTACTAATCACCCAGGACCGGGTACCAGATGACTATGGCCATCTTGTGTGTCCCAGAGCCAGCTGAAATGATTCAGACTCGCCATCCTCAGCCAGATCACTCTGCTTTGCACGTTCCTTCCCGCAGAAACCACAATACCGGCTCTTACTCATGCTTTCCCTCATTCTCTTTGTCTCCTGACTGAGTGTGGCCCTGCGTGCCATACGTCCTGTTTCTAGGGATCTGTGCCTGTAAAAACTTCTTCCTTCGTGAGAGTTATTTCCGTGTCTGTGTCTCACCCTAACTAATTAAAGCAAATCTCAGGCACCCTTAAAACATAATGTTCTCTTTTTGGAAAGTGACCCCTCCTTTGCCTTTGGATAGCTCTCGGCTCTTCTGACTCCTGCTTTGTCTTTTTGCATTGTTCGACTTTGCTTTGCTTATAGAAATTCTGGAATCAGGGTCGTACCTACAAGCTAAGATTTCTGACTGTGCCAGGGGTAGATAGCAAACTAAAAATGGTTTTGTCTTTGTTTTTCTTTTCTTTTTCTTTCTTTCTTTTTTTTTTTTTTTAAGAGTGGAGAGGAGGGAGAGGCAGAGGGAGAGGGAGAGAATCTTCAGCAGGCTCCACACCCAGTGTGGAGCCCAACCCGTAGCTCAGTCTCATGACCCTGAGATCATGACCTGAGCCAAAAATCAAGAGTCAGATGCTTAACTGACTGAGCCACCCAAGCATCCTTTGTCTTTCTTTTTCTTAAAGGGAGTAGGGAGGAAGGGTTTAGGGAAGACGAGGGTTAGGATAAACTTGTACATTGAACATGATTAATCTGTGAGATGAAATAGAGATCATCTTTATTTTATCTCCCACCACCCCTTTAAAATTGCCTTTGCCTTTGGAAGAAACTGGCAGGACCTAAGGCTGGGCGCTTTAGCTCCTATGCCAGTCTGAGTTCAGATATTCAAATGCCCACGTGGTAACCAAGACTCCAGACTTGACTTGGCATTGAATCTTTTCACTCTCCCTACTGGGACTAGCTAACTGCTGCCGAGGAAGGAAATGTAGTCAGCTTTTTCTTTATTTCTGGTTCACCTCAACCATCATCTTACTATGGTCAGCTTATGGAGCTTCCAAGGCTGGGACACAGGGGGGCACCTGTGTGGCTCAGTGGTTGAGCATCTGTCTTTAGCTCAGGTCGTGATCCTGGGATCCTGGGATCAAGTCCTGCATCGGGCTCCCTGGATGGAGCCTGCTTCTCCCTTTGCCTATGTCTCTGCCTCTCTCTCTCTGTGTCTCTCATGAATAAATAAATAAATAAAAGGCTAGGACACAGGAAGAGAAGAAGAGAAAATGAATATTCACATGTCTGATTTGACGGAGACATCACAGGATGATTTTGCTCTCTTTATACCTGACAGGGATGAAAGCTGGCTCTTCCTCCAGAGAGTGCTTTCCTGATCCCTCCAGAGACTCTGCTGCTCCTTGGCTCCCTCTGACTTCAAATCCTGGGCTTCTCTTTTGGTTGATACTCCCCAGTCAGCCCCAAGATTTCTGGTTGTCCACTGCCCACAGAACTTTCCCTTTTGTATTCCATTGCACTTTCAAGCAGTCCCCTCAAATAGGATTTGAGTTGGCCCTAGGACGGCATTCCCATTTAGGACCTACATCTGATTCCCTTCCACTGGAGATGAGCACAGGCACTTAGACTTGCAGGCTGCTTTACCTTTCCATGTCGTTCTTCTGTGTTGTGGGAAACACATCTCGATGCTCCAAGTGGCCTTTTTTCAGCCTTTTGCTGGGCCTGGGATTAGAGGAAGGCACTTCCCCCCACCTGTCCCATTGGTGGGCAGTGGGACTCAACTCAGAGGCAGGGGGCTCTTTCCCAAAAGTCTCTTTCCTGCTCTTTGACACAGAGCTTAGAAATGTTCTCCCTTGAACTTGCCTTCACACTCTCCGTTCCTCCAATCCAAACTTTCTCACATCACATAATCTATTTTTAAGAGTGAAAGAAATAGGAGAAGAGTTCTTAAGCGATATCTAAATATACCTATGTTTTTAATGATCTTTCTTTAACATGTGTCACTATATATATATATACTTAAAATCACATACGCAAGGTTGGTAGGTATTACATTTCTCCTGACAAACGTAATGCAAAGCAAAGTCATACTATCCTTTATAACATTTAGTTACCATGCCCGTGCAAAGTCGCTCTGTTTGGACAAGGCCTTGATGGAGGTTAGTGATCCTCAAGCCTAGCAGCACATCAATACGACCCGAGGGACTTATTAAGAATTCATATGTCAGGATCTAGACCAGACCTACTAAATCAGAGTCTCTAGGCCATGCGTGTTTTTATCAAGCCCCACTTAATGATTCTCTTGCACCACTAGGTTCACAGGTCTCTTGGTCAGGAGTACCAGTGCCACCTTGACGGAAGGAGACAGTCTCTGAGGGGCAAATCTTCTAAAACTTAGTCTCTCTTGCAGTTTCTTTGGGCGTACATTCCAGCAAAGTCATATTTTTATTTATTTGTCACTAGGACTTCTCTTTCATTCGTGCCCCCTGCTCTGGAAGAATGAGCCACCCCCAGGTTTATCAGTTAGCTCCTTGTTGAATTTGAATCCGTTGTCATGGAATGTCCCTGTTTAGTGGAGTTGCTAGGAAAGCCTGAGTCATAACCTTCAACCCCACGGTTTTTATGTTCCAGTGCTAAGTCCCTTATTAACCAGTTTATCCACTTGTTCTTCACGAGCCTTGACTACTTGGATCTCTGCTGCCAATTCTCTTGTTTTGTGTCTTGGTAGCCTTGGGGATTTTAAACATTTCACCCCTTTCTCTTTCTCCTTAATCAGAGAATTGAAGTTCTCCATGATTCTCATCTATAACCTCTGGGTATGAAAAATTATACCAAAAGTTCATGACCATTCAAATGTTTTCCTGATCTGCTATTTTGATTTTGTCTTCAACCAATGGTAAAGAGCTCTGTTATAATTCACAGACTCAGCTTTGATGCTGAGGGTTATTTTGAGGGTCTCCTAAGAGGTAGGTGGTAGTGGCTAAAGCAGAGCACAGTTAGAGGTGAGAGTCATGGGTGCTTCGTCTTCATCGCTGGAATCTAAACAATTAAAAAAAAAAAAAAACCCAAGTCTTCTCTCTGCTTCCAATCTTCCCCACTCTTCACCAACTTTTATTTCTCTCTTCATGTAGTTACTAGAGGAACTCTTGTCAATTGTAGATCTCTCCAGCCTAATCCTCCCTTAGCCCACCCCAACTCCTTTATAGCTTCCTATTATTCACAGCTGGAAATCCAGAAGCAGAGCACTCAGTTCCTTGACAAAGTGCATTTCCGGGTTTAACTTCCATTTCTCCCCATTATGCTCCTAAAATTTTCCATTTTGTCATCATCTTCCCAACTCTCCATGCCGTTTTCTCAGAACATGTTTTTCCCCGTGCAGTTCCCTTCCCTGTGGCTGGAACTGAGGATGGGGAAGGGAACTTAATTCGCTGAGCTGCTTCTATATTCCAGACACTCGGATAAATGTGCCATAAATGGTCCACAAGACCACTTCGGATTTTATTCTCAAAGCAATGTAAAACCTTTGAAGGATTCTTTTTTAAAATTTATGATAGTCACAGAGAGAGAGAGAGAGAGAGAGAGAGACATAGGCAGAGGGAGAAGCAGGCTCCATGCAGCGGGAGCCCAACGTGGGATTCGATCCCAGGTCTCCAGGATCGCGCCATGGGCCAAAGGTAGGCGCCAAACCGCTGCACCACCCAGGGACCCCCCTTTGAAGGATTCTTAAAATGGCTTTAAGGAAGTATAATTAACATGCAGTAAGCTGAATGTGTATGAAGTATACGATCTGATAAAGTTTGACATATGTAAACACCCAGGAAATTATCACCACGCTTGAGATACTGAGCATGCTTATCCCCCAGAGTTTTGTATGGGCCTTTATAATCCCCCACTCAGAACCTTCCCTCATTGCAGCCACCAATTTCCTTTCTGTTACTATTGATTAGTTTGCATTCTCTAACATTTTATGTAAATAAGATTAATGACTTACATCTCTACAGTACATACTTCTGTATGTGTGTGTGTGTTCCATAGGTTTTTCATAAATATCTTTTATCAGGTTAAGAAAATTGCCTTCTAGTCTTATTTTACTGAGATTTTTTTTTATCAGGAATGGGTGCTGTGTTTTGTCAAATGTTTCCTCTCCATCTTTTAAAATGATCATTTGTTTTTTATTTTTTGTGTCCATTAATTGATTGCTTTGAAAGCTAAGCCAAAATTACATTCCTGGAATAATCCCTACTTGATTATGATTTATTATCATTTTTATATATTGTTGGATTAAATTTGCTAAGATTTTGTTTAGAAAATTCGTACCTACATAGTTCTCTTGTAACATCTTTTTCTGGATTTAGTATCAGAGTAATGCTGGCCTAGTAGAATGGTTGAGAAGCATTCCCTCTCTTCAGTTTTCTTCAAGAATTTGTTCAGATGGGTATTCTTTGTTCCTGATGCTTGGGAGAATTCACTAGTGAGGTTGCCTGTATGTGAAGTTTCCTTCATGAGAAGATTTTCAACTATAAGTTCAATTTTTAAAAATATACAGTTATTTGGCCAGATTACCTATTTCTTATTTTAAAAAATTATTTATTTATTTATTCATGAGAAACACAGAGAGAAAGGCAGAGACACAGGCAGAGGGAGAAGCAGGCTCCCTGCGGGGAACCTGATAAGGGACTCCATCCTGATATCCGTTCACACCCTGAGCCAAAGTCAGATGCTCAACCACTGAGCCACCCAGACATCCCTGTTACCTGTTTCTTCTTGAGCAGGTGTTGGTCTTATGCCTTTTAAGGAATTTTTCCATTTCTTCTGAGTTTCAAATTTTTTAAAGATTATATTTATTTATTCATGATAGACATACAGAGAGAGAGGGAGGCAGAGACACAGGCAGAGGGAGAAGAAGGCTCCAATGCAGGGAGCCCGAGGTGGGACTGGATCCCAGGTCTCCAGGATCACATCCTGGACCGAAGGCGGCGTTAAACCGCTGAGCCACCCGGGCTGCCCGTGAGTTTCAAATTTATTACATAAAGTTGTTTGTAAGAAATAATGCTTGTCATATCTGTAGAATCTACAGTGATGGCACACCTCTCATTCCTGATGTTGCTAATGTGCACTTCTCTACCTACCCTCCCCCACACCCCATGAGTCAGGCTAGAGGTTTATCAGATGGATTGATCTTCAGCTTTTGATCTCATTTGTATTCTCCATTGTATTTGCTGATTTTCATTCTTATCTTTATTGTTTCTTTATTATTTTGAATTTAACTTTGAGTAGGTTTTTTTTTTTTACTTTTGATTTTTTTGCGGGGGTTTTGTTTGTTTTCAAGGGGGAAGCTACAGAGTATAAGACCCATCTTCAGACATTTTTTTTTATGCTATGGATAAAAGAGAAATTATTTTGTCTTGTGTGACCTCTGAGGAATTATTCTCTCTAACCCTTTCAAGTATTTTTACCCCCTGCCTCATACCTGTGTTTTCTTACGGGTATGCACTGAGCAGCACGTAGGGAGGACTCTCTTCTAATCTCTGGAGCTCCCTCTCTGGAACTCTCTTCTCTCCAGTACTCCCCCATGAGTTCTGGCTTCCTGGGCCTCTTGGACACCTAGTACTGTCTCCTCAATTCAGCAAGACCACTAAACTTTCTGCTTCCCTGTCCCTGTGCCACAGCCTGAAAATTCTCTTTAAACATTAAACAGGGGCAATCATGCAGCTATGCCTTGTTTCTTGTCTCTCAGCTGTCACTCTCCTTCATCGCCTCATGCCTGATGTTTTGAAAATAATTGTTGCACATATTTTGCATCATTCCTTAGTTATTTCATATGGGAGCATAAATCTAGTGCCTGTTATTCTATCTCTGTCAGAAATGGAAGGCCCATCCCTTTGTTTTTGTTTTGTTTTGTTTTGTTTGTTTGTTTTTTGGCTTCATTTTGTCCAGTTTTTATTATTTTTTATTTATATATCTTGGGGGGGGGTTGTAAGGTAGCTTTATTTTCAAAATCTTTTTTTTTTTGTATATTTTTTTTATTGGAGTTCAATTTGCCAACATATAGTATAACACCCAGTGCTCATCCCATCAAATGCTCCCCTCAGTGCCCATCCCTTTGAAGGGTTTTAAGTAAAGGAGCAATATTTTACCAGTTGAGGTTTAAAAAGGTCCTACAGACTACAGCATGGAAACAGATTGGAAGTGGGAGAATGTGTAGACTATTGTAGGAATGCAGACAAGGTATGATAGCTATTGAAGGTAGATTTTTGCAGGGAACACAGAGACAGAGGACACAATCCAGATGCCTTTGGAGATGGAATCCACAGGGCTTGGGTGTGGAATGGGGAAGAAAAGGAAGAGTCAAGGTTGCTTCCCAGCTTTTTCTAGACCAGCTGGGCAGATGGTGAAAGTGGGCAGGTGGCATGGGAGGAGGGCATTGTGGGAAGGCAGAGGTTAAGAGTGACTGTGCATAGACTTGAGATGCCTCTAGTCATTCAGGTGGAGCTGGTCAGATAGGCAGAGAGCCATAAGAATGTGGAGCTTCAGGGAGAGGTCAGGGCTGAAGACAGAGAAATAGTTATCAACATGTAATTGCTCAAAGCTCTGGGACTGAGCTGTGGATAAGTAGAGGAGTGTAGAGGGAAGAAGACTAGCAAAGGAGTGTCGATAGAGGAGAAAAGAGGACCCAGTGCAGAATCCAAAGGGTCTTCGGCACCAAAGGGTCAGGGAAAAGGAAGAGCTTAGATGGAGACCAAGGAGCACCTGTCTTCCTCTAATACTTAGTTCCTTTCTTTAACCATGTATCATTCTATATTATAATTACCTGTCACTCAACTAGCTAGAGAGTGCTTGAGGTCAGGAGCACCGTCTTATTTTGTATCCCTCATGTCTAATGCGGTACCTGGCACACACTGGATCCTTCCATTGAATGAATGAGTGAATGAATGAACGAGGCTAAGAGGTGATTGGTGTCAGGTAAAAAGGACATAGGCTCTTTGTAGTCCAAAGAGCTCCAGAAGACAATTCTGGGAAAAATTAGGTAGGCTCAGGGAAAAAGAAAATGGTCCGGGACCATTCCCGTGAGCCTCTGATCTGCACACTAGAAAAGCAATCTCTGAAGTGACTTCTGCGGATATGGTGAACGCGGGCGAGAACTCTCTGTCTGGCTTCCTGCTGCAGAACTTGCAAAGAGACAAAACAATGTGTCGAAGTCGGACTTCCTTGGTGGATGTTTCTATTCTTTTGGTCTTTTGTCTGTTTTCAAGCAGATCAAAGCACGTCTTATGAAATGTTTTGGCCCCGGACTAGAATTTAAGATGCACAAAGATCAAGAGTGGACATTAATTTTAAGAAAATCATTTTGACCCTTTTGGACTAGGGGCCCACCACAGAGGGTCAAAGGAGGCCATATGTACCCTGCCAGCCCCCCAGAAACATAAAGATGTCTTCCCCGAGGAGTAAGGCTAAGGGTTACTGATGGCTCCTCGGCTACCCCCTGCCATGCTGGAGAGCCAAACCTCCCCCTCTTGACTTACGGGACTGGCAAACACAGTGACAGGAGCCTGGCCGAGGAGCCTGGCCGACATCCTGGCCGGGAGTAAAATGCAATCGGAGTGCTGCAGAGAGAGGCAACCTTCAGAGGTTAACCCCGACATTTACGGTTTCGTGATTTCTGCCGAGAGCCCTGGTCCTGGGTCCTACACAGTCAGCAAGTTGAGCAGACCCTGAAAGGTTTAACTGTCCAGTCGAAAGTATAATAAAGTTTATTTTCGTTAAAACGTGAAACGAGTCCGAGTTTGGATTTTTCAGCCTGGTGGCTTTGTGTAAACAGTTTACTTTACATCGTTTTTGGCTCTTTTTCAATAAACCACCATGATAATCCCATTCACAGACAAAACAGATCACAGATTAGCAGACAGTTCGCTGTAAAACAGCACATTACCTGCTCTTTGTGTGAAATGTAAAGATCTGTTTTTAAGAAAGGACTCGTCCATCTCTGCTCTCCTAGTTGAAAACATAGTTTCTTTGGACTTCTATGGAAGAGAAGAAACATTACATTGTTTAGCTCCTTTTTATACCACAAAAATAGATTTTAATTAAGCACATAAAGTGAGCTGGGCTAGGAGCTGTTATTTTCCAGAGAAGGCATGCTGGCTTTATTCAAATTGGAAGAGACCCCGGGAGAATGCCAAAATCACCTATTGCTTACATTTCATTTTAATGTGCTCAAGTTCAATAAAAGTTTATCATCTCCATTAAACCAGTACCTATTGGAACTGATTTAATCTCGTTAGCACAAAGAACCACATGAAAGAGAATCAAGTCCCCAGGACTTGATTGTGCATAGCATGGTTTGCGAGTATAAATTACATAAAAGAAATGAAGTATCTACTGAAGACAAAGTGCCTCTCACCTGCCCTTGTGTGTGTGTGCGTGCACACGTGCGTGTGTGTGCATGTGTGTAGTGCATATGTGGGTATCCATAGATCCACACTCTGTGACGCGCTGGCTGCCTGCCACAGTGCAGCACGCCCGGGAGGCTGCCAAGCTCGGGAGTCCTCAGCTGCTAAGTGTCACAGCACCCCTGTGCTCCCACATGGACCATGAATTGTGTGACATTTGAACAAACAAACGTCATGCACAGGGGTGCTAGTCAAACGTCTACTGGCAACAGCACAATGAGGACATATATCTTGATCCTAGTCCCAGAGACCACAGCACACATGCAGACACACACAGACACACACATCCTTCCTCACAGGGGAAAGAGTCACTCTGCCCTTCACTTTCAGCCGACTCTTTTCCATATACCAGAAAGCCCCCTGAATTTCAAGGCTAGACATGAACAGAGACTGAGAATCCAGGGACGCTCCATCTTTTATTCAACATGCAGCTTGACCGGGGACAAGTTGGTGCGGGTGACTGGCTTCCCCCAGATGTTTGCTCACCTGAGGCACATCTCATGGGCCAGTGGATATAGTAGATGTAGACTGGGGTCTGAGCTCAGTGGAGACAAACAAGGCTCCAGGCAGGAGCTGAAGGACCAAGTTTCTCTGGAAGACTCAGTGAGCATGATGGCACAAATAGAACTTAACGCACCAGGTGAGATGGGCAGGTAAGAGAGCATGTGTTTTCCCCCAGCTTTATCCCATGAATCAGTGGAGGCTATGGGAAGCACAGCTCATGTTGGCACTGAGTGTTTCATAGCTTTGGGAACAGAGGGTGCCTGTCACCCTCAGCATGAACCTTAGTGTCTTAGCTGCCAGGATAGTGGTGTGGCACAGATTTGAAAGCTACTTGGTAAGGAAGGGAGCCTGGAGTGAAAGAATATATGATGACATTCTTTTGGATTGCCCTGATTCTCCCTCAGGATCTCTTGAAAATATCTGGTTAAGCTTTGAGTGAGGGATTATAGGTCCCTCTTACACAGGATGAGGCATAAGTCATGGAGGACTGAGTGGGTGTGGGTTACAATCCTCTGACTCCATTACTCATTGATTGAAGAGATATTTACAGACTCTCTATTGAGTTCCAGGCATACCAGTAGACCTGTGTTGGTCAGCTTGGGCTGCCATGACACATTTCCATGGTTGGGTGGCTTCAACAACAGAAATTTCTCTCTCACACCCTTAGAAGCTGGGAAGTCCATGATCCAGGAGGCAGTGAGGCAGATTTCATTCTGAGACCTCCTCCTGGCATGTGAGCAGCTGCCGTCTCACTTCTTATGTGCCTGAAGGGGGTGGGAGAGTGTGCAAGCTTTCTGGTGTCTCTTATGAAGGCAATGATGTCATCAGACTGGGGGCCCATCTCCATGACCTCACCTAACCCAATTTCCCTCCCAAAGAGCCATCTCTGAATTTTTTCATATGAGGGGCTAGGGCTTCATATGTGATGTTCAGAGCACATTCCATCTACAACATGGCTCTGTGGAGGAGGTTATGGTACCTCAAGACCCTTACAAAATAGACCACACAGCACCCTGGGAAGGGGAGTTGGCAACAGCCTACTCTTCTCTCTCACCTGCACTCAGTGAGCACCTGCACTCACGTCCTTGTGTCTGTTGCTTGAACACTCCAAGTTCACCTGCTCTTCCCTCCTCTGGAATCACCTCGCCTGCCTCAAAAACATACTGGCCATCTCAGCCCTCAGTTCATGGTCACCTCTTCACAGAGGCTCCCATCTTCCTGTGAGAAATTCTCTTTAGGGGAACCCTCAGCCATTCTCATACTTAACCTGATAGGTTTTTCGGTAACACTGAAAACTAGTGAGAAGTAGTTTGTGTATTCGTTTCCATGTTGATCATCTTCATACTCCTGACAATGTGGCCTCTATGACAGCAGGGACCTAGTCTTTCAGGACTATTTCTGTGTCCCCAGAAAACTGGGACAGTACCCAGCCATGGCAGGCGTCAACAAAGAAGTGTTGATGAAGCCCGGGTATGACAGAGGCACACAGAGTACACACAAGGGGTGGTAGAGGTGGAGAGACTACCATGCTCTGGGTACCTGAGAGGGGCCTTGTAGGATGGGAAGGATTTTGACAGACATATGAGGTGAGGAAGGAAAGTAATCCATCTCTTTGGCTCTGGAAAGACCACATTCAGGTTTTCAGTTTTTTTGTTTTTTTGTTTTTGTTTTTGTTTTTTAAACACACAAACTTAGAAGGTTCTCTGAAGAGAAGATGGTCTTACTCTAGAATATCTGAACTCTGGCCATCAGGAAGTTCTTCTCGATGACGACTTCAAAGCCAAACTTCTTCCTTCACCAATTTCAGCTCCCCTTTATCTGCCTTTTAATAGCAACACCACAAACTCTACTCATCATCCATTAATGGCAACACCATAACTCTATTTGTCATCCTTTACATTGGGAAAAAGACCATGCAACTGAAAAACAGCAATACTCCTATTTCTGATGTCCTCTTTTAATTTAAAAAGTGGATAAGGAGATGCCTCAGTGGCTCAGTCAGTTAAGTGTCCAACTCTTGATTTCAGCTCAGGTCATGATCTCAGGGTTGTGGGATCAAGCCCCATGTTGGGCTCTGTGCTAGGCGTGGAGTCAGCTTGAGATTCTCTCTCTCTGTCTCTGTCTCTCTCTCTCTCCCTCTGCCCCTCCCCAACCCCCCTCTCTCTAAAAAAAAAAAAAAAAGAAAGAAAGAAAGAAAGAAAGAAAGAAAGAAAGAAAGAAAGAAAGAAAGAAGTAATACTGGTGGTTGGGGGCAGAGAGCAGACTTGTGCTCTACATCCATGGATTTAGAGCTCTCTGGCCTTCTGTTAAGCAAACTTTTTAGGTTCTCACTTGAGTGGGAAGTAGTAGGAGAAGCAGAACAAAGGGGCTTTGGGGAGCACCATTGCTCTTGACACTTGTCTCTAAGCTTCATAATCCGAATCCTCAGGGCATAGGCCCTATTCTGAAAGTTTAGCTGTGCATTCATTCATTCAGCACTTATTTAATGGAATCACCCAGGGGCCAGACATTGTGCTTGGTGCTGGTTCACCTGCTAAGGTGAAGGAGGCATGGTCCCACAGCGAGGCAGGTGAAGTAAAATGTGAATCTCATGTGTGGGACTTACATGTATAGAGTGGCACAATGCAGAGGTGTGACAAGACGACTTGGAAGGCCGAAGAGAGTTCTCTGAGTGGCACCCTTCCAGGATGCTCTAGACCACAGGCTCAGTTTTAACCTGGCACATATCAAGGCCGGGGCCAGGGCCTTTCAGAGCTCCTCAGGACTCCGTTGCTGCGCAGGTAGGGCAGGAGGTGTCCTCTCTCCAGCAGACAGCTCAGTGTTTGTTGCTCATCTTTCCCCAGGGCAATGCTCCTGAGGCCCTCTTGGTGGGTAAGCTTTGGCCTACTTCGGTAGTATACAGAAAACGTAAATTAAGGTTCAAAAGCAGGGCAGCAGCTAAGAAGAGAGCTGACTTTGAAGCTTAGAGCCTTAGGTTGAAGGGAATTCTCTTGGCTGAGTCACAAAGGGAATAAAATGCCATCATAAGGAGAGTAGCTTTAGATTTTCACTTTATCTTCAAAATAAAAGATTAGGTACACAATTCTGGTTGAGATGGCTAAGCGAGGCCTGTATAATTGAATTTCATGCTCATTATTTCCCTCTGAAGTGGTGTACACAAGCAGTCATTGGAAAGCAGGTTTAACAAATACACTGGCCAGAGCCCTGCTGAACTTTACACCTTTCCAGAATTTTCCAAGTCCTTTCAGCCTTCACGGCTGCTGTGTGCTACTTCTGAGGCAGCACCAAGCTAGCCGGAGAACCAACCCAGTTCAAGAGGAGCTTCTCTTCCACCAGTGGACTTGTCATAGGATCTGAACATTTTATTTTCTGCACGGGATTAGACATGGTCCGGGGGATACTTTATGCTGCATTGGGTAGGCAATTCATCTGCAGCTTTGACCTCTCATAATTGAGCTGTGTCCAAGTCTGAAGGAAGAATATACCACAGTTCTAGGAGTACTATACATGTGTGAGGGCAGAGGAGCCCTCAGGAAATCTCTGGACTTTTTGCTTAATTTTGCTATAGACCTAAAATTTCTCTAAAAAACCAAACAAACAGAAAAATCTTTTTTTTTTAAAGAATACACCAGAGTCTGTTGTTGTGGTAAAAGAATATATGGGGCACTGTTGTGTTGTAGGCCCAGTCTGAGCCCTTGTTTCCTTAGTTACTCAGCTTCTTTTTTAAAAAGAGGCCTACAGGGGATTATTCGATGCAAATGAATGAACTGCCTCTACTAAAAATCCAGGAATTGACTAGGGGAAATTCTCAGTTCCTTGAAAATGGCCATATTATTATGATTTTTTTTTTTTAAGATTTGTTTATTTTAGAGGGAGAGAACATGAGCGGAGGAAGGGGCAGAGGGAGACGGGGAGAGAGAATCTAAAGCAGACTCCCCACTGAGCACAGAGCTCACAGTGAGGCTCGACCTCACAACCCTGAGATCACGACTTGAGCCAAAACCAAAAGTGGGACGCTTAACCAACTGGGCCACCCAGGTACCCCTATTATTATTACTAGTGTCAAGTCAAATTGAAGCTTGATTTTACACTAATAATATTTGTAGATCTCATGGGGCAGTCTCCTTCCAGTTGGAGAGAGGGTGGAGTTTCTTATTTGGGCCCTACTGTGTTCATGATAAGTTTGGGTGCAAGGATTCTTAAGCACGTCTTTCTTCCCAAGGCTTTCCAATGCAGCATTCTGGCAAGATGCATCCTTGTAGGTTCTGTTGGAGCAAGGTCAGGGTTGACAGGTCTCAAGTATTCACTTTAAGGTCCTGAGGGTCTTCTCTGAGACAGAGGAAGGGAGCTCCTACCACATGCCAGTCAGCGCTGTGATGCTTCCAGTCCATTATCTGAGAGCCAGAGATCTCGTCATCCTCACCCGTGCTTCTCAAACTTTCTTTGGGGAAAGACCAGGGCTTGTTGGGTTTTGGGAGACTTTAGAAATCTTTCCATTTTCTTTCTACATGTTGTCACAGACCTGTATTTTTGGTCCATACCTTGTTCAGTGAGATGAGTCCAAGGATCATGCACATGGACATTACAGCAAGAGCCATGTTGCTAAAAAATGTTGTTAAACACTCCATTTTTGTACTTACCTTATCAAGAGGTACAGTTACATGAAGCACACTTTTTTGAGCAGCGAGAGGTACCTGATCATCAGAGAAAGGAAGCAACCCACCTTGGCTCATGCAGCCAGTAAGATCTGCAAGTCCAGTTCAGGTCAGGATAACTCTAGCACCTCTGCTCTACATACAGAAACCATGAAAAAGGCTATGAAAAGTACCCTTGAACAACATGGCTTTGAACTCTGTGTTTCCATCTATACATGGATTGTTTTCAATAAATACAATACAGTACTATAAATAGTTCTCTTCCATACAATTTCCTTAACACTCTTTTCTCTAGCTTCCTTTCTTGTGAGAACACAGTGTAGAGTACACACAACTTACAAAGTATGTATTAATGTGTTTGTGTTGTTGGCAAGTCTTTCCGATCAACAGCAGGTTATTAGTGGTTAAGTTTTAGGAAGGGTCAAAGGTTATACGTGGATTTCCAACTTCCCTGGGGCAGGGATCAGCACTCCTCTCCCTCACAGTGTTCAAGGGTCAGCTCTAATTAGGCCAAAGTTGCTGGATTTCCAATGAATTATCGTGGAAACAAAATGGAAGGAGAAATAACCTCTTACTTCCCTAAATTCTACTCTACTGGTTCAACTAAAATTAATCAGGTGCATTTCCCCCAAACCCTTCCATGGAGGACCAGGAGTTATGGTGGCTGTTCTCACATTTTCTTACCAACCTCTTCCCTGCCACAGCTGCCCCTCACTCACCCCTTCCTGGCAGTGCCTTAGCATGGAGCGTGGAATTCAAGGAGGTGGGGGGAGGAGCAGCATCAGAAGAGTGAAATAAATTATAGTGTCCAAAGAGCCCTCAGGAATCCAAACATAGTAAAATTATTATGTTTAATGTAAAAATTGAACTTAAAATAATTCTGCTCTGTGTTTAATAACAACAGGTATGGCTCAACTAAGCCAAGTCAGCCAGGTCCTCTCGGCCAGGCAGCCTGACTTCTCTTAGCAAAAAGATAAAGCAAAGGAGAGCTCTTGAAGGCTAATAGAATCTATCACCTCCTAAAGAATGCAAACTGTATAAATATTCAGGTTTTAAAATAAAGTCCCCCAAAGCCGGCGTTGCAAACTGAGGTCAGCTTCGTCTGGCAGGGCCTTCTGTGCCATGTGGTGGTGAGTCTTGTGACCAGAACATCGTTGACATATAGACACAGTCTTTGCCTCTAGATTGTATATTGAAACCATGAAAGCAGAACTCCCATAGCTCAAGTTTATAGAAATACGTGACAATGTTTGAAGTAGTTTAGTTGAGACTAAAACAGTCTGACATCACAGCCTTGGGGAAGATGATGGAAATTTCTTAATTTCTATGGAAAATTGAAAAAAAAGCAAATTCTTTTCAGGTGTTCGACTGGCCACCCAAGTGCTGCTCTTGGGCTGCAGTTCTTTTCTGGTTTTGGACAATCACATGGAAATACGGAAACCCTGCTGAAGATGTGAGCCATGTCTTATAATTCCATATATCAGACTGTGAGGGTTACTTTCCATTTGCCCACCCTGCCTCGATTCATTCTCCATACTTCTCTGCTTTGCTTGGTGCCCAGGAAACTGATACCAGTGGATTGTTACCTGGGCTGCCCTCTCCTCTGACATCAGCTGGATTTGGCCAATAGGAGGCAGCAGCAGGAGATTGGAGGGCAGGAGGATTGAGAGGGCAGGTGCTGTTCCCCATAGGAGCTCCTCCTCCTTGCCTCCAGCTCTCTGTAGGCTCTTCCACACAGTTCCTTCCCATTGTCCCTTTTTGGCCAAGGTAAGAGGTCACAGTCTTCCACTCAAACTCCCTATGGATCCATCTGTTTTCTATAGGGACCCTGGGTGATAGGCAGACTTGCCCCTTAGCCTTAAGCTCCTGGCCAAGAGCTTCTGTGTCCCCATTGTAATTCGCATTTCGTAATACTATATTGACTGTGAAGAGGATAAATGAGCTAAGCTCATATTGGTAAGAACAGGAACAGAAAAGGTCATTTCTTTCTATCTTTCAAGCTTTTTTTTTTTTTGCATATTCCTTCCGATCATTTATTGGTGGTAAAAGGAAATAGTGCTTTATTAATTTTTCGTTTTTTCTGTTTCTGGACTGATTTCATCATCATTCCACTCATATTTTCATAGCGAGGTCAAACATTTATAATCTATATTGCATATGGTCAAACTCATGTTGTCTAGGTGTACCCATGGCTGCTTCTGGAGTTCCTGTTGTTTGGGTCATTTGAGAAGCTTCTTTCAGCTTAAAGTTGAGGCTTTCTTGGGACATGCCAGTCTTTCAGGGCTTCTCTGCCTGATTCCTTACAATCCTCATTTCTCTTCTCTGCTCAAGTTTATCTGTAAGTATAATGGGAAGTTTATACATCCTCATGGCAGTGCTTCAAGAGGCTTTGGTTCTATAACTGTGTCTGGGTTCACAGTGGTCTCTGCCTTGGGTTGATGATGTGGTCTGCTCCCTGGGTACCCACGTGTCTGCTCCCTGGGCACCCACTGGGCCACTCACATAGGTCCAATCCCATCTGGCCCCTTAGGGTATTGCTGATATCCTGGTGCTGCCCTTTGGTCATATAGTTTCTGACTTCTATTCTGACCCCTCTGCTGATCTCTTGAAACTTTCAGCCTCTCTGTACCTACCATTGGGACTTATAGGACCTCTAATGCTCTCCACACCAGTATATCAAGTATGGACAACTCAGAGTCGACCTGCAACCCATTTGTGTAGATGCCTACCTTAGCTCATAGGCTCCACATTGATATGGCACCCAGTCAAACCTGAGGCATTTGAAAGAGTGCTTAAAATGGTCCCAGTGTGTGGCCAGAGAAGTGAGGAACAAGCTGCCATGGAATGGGATAACCTTGACCTTTTTTTTAACCTATTGATGTTCTCAAAGGATTTTGAACTCAAGGTAGTAATCGGGCTCATGCCCCTGAATTCTTATTCCTTCTACTCTTCTTCTTCCCTTCATAGCTCTTCCTCCTGTACCCAGATTCATTCTTCACTTCCTCCTGAGTCATTCATGGGCCACTTGTTTGGGGTATTGGGTTTTATCTGCTTGGAAACTACAATAAAACTTGATATTTGAACTCTGCTCTTAATAGGTCAGAGGAACTTTGGCAGTTGGTAATCTCTATTTCTCAACCAAGACTGGCTTTCAAAATTATCACTTCTGTAGGAAGACTTAGAACTGCAGGACTTCTATGTGTTAATTCTCTCCTCCTTTCTTCCTTCCTTCCCTTTCTTCCTTCCTTCCCTCCCTTCCCTCCCTTCCCTTCCTTCCTTCCTTCCTTCATTCCTTCCTTCCTCCCTTTCTTTCCTCCCTCCCTCCTTTCTTCCTTCCTTCCCTCCCTTTCCTCCCTTCCCTTCCTTCCTTCCTTCCTTCCTTCCTTCCTTCCTTCCTTCCTTCCTTCCTTCCTTCCTTCTTTCCTTCCTTCCTCCCTTTCTTTCCTCCCTCCCTCCTTTCTTCCTTCCTTCCCTCCCTTTCCTCCCTTCCCTTCCTTCCCTCTCTTCCTCCCTTCCTCCCTCCTTCCTATCCTTCCCCCCTCTCTCCCTCCCTCCCTTTCTTTCTTTCCCTCAACAAATATTAAGTGCTCACTACATCCACACCATGCCTATTTCATTTGCAGGACAAAATAATGTCCATGGTGGTGTTTTGCAAGTGGCCTTACATACATACTGAGTGTGTTCCATCAAGGAGAATGGGACCAAAATCAAAATTACTGTCAGACATTTTGGTAGGATTTATTTTTCCTCCTAATAGCTAGATCCTGTGCATAATTTTAATTGGAGTCTGTAAATGTTTTTATTATATTATAGACACACAGATTTTATAAACATTTGTTTGAGTCCAAGAAATGAGAGAAGAGACAATCATTGGAATCTTCTGGGCGGGGAGGGGTTGGACAATGTAATTACAGAGTGCAATGATAGTAAATCAGTGTGTCATCTTCCTAGAGAAATGACGGCATGCTGGATATTTTGATGGTGAATCCATAGCATCTGTACCTCCTCCTCTTTCTGTGGTCACTGGTGGAGTTCAGACCCTCAGCTCCCTACTTGCCTGATAACATCAGCCTCACTAATTCTTCCTCTTCCAGCTGCCCATAATTCCCCACCAGTCTGTGCTCTGTTGTGTAACCAGAATCATCTCAGGGAAGAGGGTGGACCTAATTTTAGAATTTAGTTTGGCCCTTGTAATCAGTAAATTTTAAAGTTCCAGCCACATTTTCTAAAGCTAAGGGGGCTGCTATTAAGAGATGGATGACTCAGGAATGGACCATTTCTTATTCCCTGCAAGTTCTCAGGGATACAGTGTGAGAGGGAGTGAGGAAGAGGATGGATAAAAGACATTGCAAAATGGAAAGATTGGATACAGCCTTGAAAACTGAGAAACAGATAGGAAATTACATCTCTCCCACCTTTAGAGTTGACTAGTGCTGGAAATATCAGCCACTACTAAGGGTCAGGCAAGTAAAGGGAGTGAGTGCTGTGAGCTGCTTGCAGATCATACTCACTAGCAGGCCAGGGAGAGCCTGACTCATCCAAAGGGACCACCATTATTCAGCTCC
Organism: Canis lupus familiaris; assembly: GCF_011100685.1. Classification (NCBI taxonomy): domain Eukaryota; kingdom Metazoa; phylum Chordata; class Mammalia; order Carnivora; family Canidae; genus Canis; species Canis lupus. The sequence continues at coordinate 36,684,214 of NC_049226.1, forward strand.
AGCCAATGGAAATCTTACTTCTTTTTTTCCCACATATGCTCAAAATATGGGTCTTTATGTAAAATTTTATAATTTTTGTATGCCAAACTCTATGCTTGGATTTGGCCCTGTCTGGGGCTTCCAGTGTGTGATTTCTGGTTTAGAAGACTGTATCTGAGGGTCCTGGTGATGGTGATGGTGTTGGTGATGGGGCATGTGTGTGTGTGTGTGTGTGTGTGTGTGTTTTGAGAGAGAGAGAGAGAGAGAGAGAGAGATTAAGCAGTTATCTTCTGGAAGATTAGGAGGGTTAAAGTCTATAAGATAAAAAGCCTGGAGTTCTCCCTCCATCTCAAAATGTTCCTTCTAAGTTCCCTTCAACCCTGCCTATTCCCCTCCCCCACACAGAGACAGACTATTCTGTGGGACATGGATGTGGAATTTCCTGTTCTCACCCCCTCGGAGCACTTTTGAGCTTACGTAACTCAGACTTGGAGAAATGTACCATTGAAGAACAGGCCATGACTTTTGGGGTACCACCAAACCAGGGTGGACATGGGGTGGTATTTCTAGAAGGTCTCACAGTGGGGATTAGAATAAGGAGTTGTTTTTCAGAGAAAGGTTGACCTGAGGGTTGCGTAGCAAGGGGAAGAAGTGGAGCTTTGTGGAGCTCCTCACTTGGGTTATAAGAAAACTCATATTAAACATACATGTGTGTTTCCCCCCCATGTGATGGCTCCAGTCTAATGGAAGAGACCAGTATTTAAACATTAATCCCCTAATTAATGAGGTAAGTGCAGAATGAGGTCCTAAGATTGTGTGTGGACAAAAGAGATTGACCTAGCCTGGAGTGGGGAGGGTAGGCATCAGAGGGAGCCTCTCCAAGAAGTGAACAGGAATCAGGAGGATGGGCGGGTTAGCCCTGGGGCAGAGGAGTGGGAGAGGGAGTGGGAAAATATTACAGATGGAGGGACCACTGTATGCAAAGGATGTGCTGGGAAGAAACGTGGGCATTCCAAGAACTGACAGGAGGTCAGAGTGGGCAATGAGTTGGGAACAAGGTGGAGCATAGTGGAGGATGACCTGGAGAGAGAGCAGGGCTTCACTGGGCAGGGATTTTTATCCCCTGAGCGAATAGAGAAGTTGAGCAAAGGTTTTAAGTAAAGCAGGCATGCAGTCAAAACTGCTATTACAAGGGATCATCCTGATTTCAGTGCAGAAAATAGATAAGAGCAGAAAGCAGAGTGAAAGGAGGGAAACCTTTGGAAGGTCCTTGAGGCTAATATTTTTTTGACTCTTACCGTGTGCCAGGTACTGTTCCACATTCTTTGCAGCATGAACATGTTAAATCCTCACATAGCCCTAGGAGGTAGGCATTATACCCATTTTGCAGGTGAAGACACAGAGGCATAGAGAGACTAGCTTTCCCAAGGTCAACCCTCAGGTGCAGTGCTTGGACCAGGGCAGTGTCAATAGAGATAGTGCCAAGGGATGGAAATGGGGTGTGCAAGCCAGGCATTGCCAGTGGAGATCTCCAGCTTCCTGGCTTTACACTGGAGGGTGGATGGAAGAAACACTCCTTAATATTAAGTAACTGAAGAGGGGCCAGTCACACCACTAGTCAGAGGAAGAAGCAGAATCCAAACTGGGCATTCTAGCTTTGAGGGGTTAGGCTTTGTTCAGTAACAAAAATTCAACTGAGTGATGTAAAAGATTGAATTGGCTTTTTTGAATGAATCACGAATCGGGCCACATCCCATCTAGCAAAGAGAAAGGAGCTCCATGGAGCAGCACAAAAGGAAATGTTTTTAAAAGCAGATGGGGAGCAGAAGAAAAAGGAAGTTATTACCTTGTTTTAGGCAAACTTGCCCTCGTAAGGGGAACCGAAGGGGTCTATCAGTGAATTTCCTAGTGTTGACCAGGGAATTCTATGTTGACTGGTTAAAGATTGCATTCCCTGGGGAGGCTGGGACTGCAGTTTAGGTTAGGTATTAAGTTTTGGTTTGCTGATACAAGGCCTTTAACATAAGGAACTCCATGTTGGACCTGTGATTTTCTTTTCAGTGGCTCTCGACCAGTGCAATATGATACATCTTTTCCTAAGTATATTGTGGGAAGATGCAAGAGACATAGCATACTCTAAAGCCAAGAGTACAGTTAAAACCCGCACTAGAAAATTTTTTCTCTGGGGCACCTGGGTGGCTTAGTCAGTTAAGCATCTGCTCAGGTCATGATCCTGGAGTCCTGGGATTGAGACCCACATTGGGCTCCTTGCCCAGCAGGGAGTATGCTTGTCTCTCCCCTGTCTCATGGTCTCTCTCTTTCAAGTGAATAAATAAAATCTTTTTAAAAATTTAAAAAAAAATTTCTTTCACCCAGAGTCAGCTTGGACCACCAGCTGCCAGTCACCTTTCCCTGTGTGAAGGTGTAAGACTTTATTACTAATCCACCTTCCAAAGAGGACTAACATGATCCCAATATTATTTGGCCATTAGATGTGTGACTTGGGCACATAGCTTCTTCTTGTGTCTTACTTTTCCTTATCTCTGTCTAATTTCACCTTCTTTGTGGGATTTTTATAAGGATTAAATGAATCTGTCATCGGTCTGTATCTCAGAATAATATCTGATATATAGTAAGTGCTCCGGAAATGCTTGCTACTATTATTTCTGTTATTATTGTTGTCGATAGCATTAACATCAGTTTCTGCTTTGGTTGTGCTGGTTGCTTTAACATACCCTCCCCTTTCCTTGCTCTGTTTTCCAAGAATTATGTTAACTTTTGATTCTTGCACTCCCTTGCCCTGCCCAGCTCTGGATATTAGACCAGGACTCCTTGTTTTGTGGGAATTGTTTGTAAACTTTTGCATGTTGATCATCCCCAGTCTAAATGCCCTGAGGGAGGTCTGACATTGTGGCTGTAGTTCCCATCTAAACTGTCCAGCTATTTCAAGTGCCGTGATTCTCTCTGCACTTACAATCCATGCCAATGGTCATTTCTCCCTGGTTGCAGAAGTAATGCAACTACTTCTATGCAGAAGTAATGCACCTAATGCAACTATGCAACCTCAGTTCAATTTTATCCATTAAGGCCTGGATAAAATGCCTCCTCTTTTGTTCCTTATAATCCTAAATCCATTAGTTGATTGACTCCATAGGTGAAATCAAAGAGTATCCTTTACATGTAAGCACAGGGCCCTGTGGTGGGCAGGATAGAGGATGAAGATGCAAGGTTAAAATCTGGCTGACACAGTTTACACACTGGACAAGTGTGGAGAACGTGAACAAATATTTCAGAATAGAAGAACAGAGATAACACAATCTGCAACATTTGTCTCTTCTTTTTGTCTTTTCAAAGACAAAATGATGATGGGAGTAATAGTTCTCTGACATCTGTTGGGCTCTCTGTGTCAGGAACTTGAGGGTCCAGGCCTGTATTATCTCATTTGACCCTAAAAAGGCTATTATGGGGGCATTTGTTAGAATTCCCACTTAGAGACGCTAAGGGACTTTCCCAAGGTCACACAGCACTGAAATACTTGCAGCCTTAATTTGAATCTCATCTTGGAGGCCAGCAAAGCTTGCTTCATTTACTACTATTCTTTCCCATCAGCAATTCACTGATGGTAACGTTCTTGGTCATCTTCTCTAGTAGCTTCCGCAAAGTGTCCTTGATTTTTCACATACTTCCCTCCCCCGTGGAATGATTTCTTCACCCTTCAGTGACTTAATATATATTCATTACATATTTACTCTGACTTAATTAGTTCCTAAGAATTTCTCTATTTACAGGAAGTGATCTAAATAGGTCGGAGTTCCTTGAGTGGCTTCCTTTAAATGAATTCTAGCAACCACTAGGAAGAGACGGTTGCTTAAGAACAATGTTTACAAACTTTCCTCCACCAATCCAACTGAAGGAACAAAATAGAAGTTTTTGAAAGTAGGCAGAAAGAAAGGGAAGGAGGAAGGAAGGAAGGAAAGAAAGAAAGGAAGGGTACGCTAGTAGTACTTAAAGAGTGAATACAGTCTAACACCCATAATCTTAGAGCATCATCTAGAAACCAGAGGAATGGACCACAGAAGGAATCAACACATTAGTATCAATACCTTATCCACACCAAAAACTATATGGAGAGAAGATGGTAGAAGAAAGATGATTTAAAAAATCTCACTATTCTGTCCAACACCGTGGGAAGTGACTTAAGGAGAAGGAAGAGGCAATCTAGGTGAAAAAATTAAACCAGTGAACTAACATGAAACAACAAACATAGTGGTCACTTTGGAATGGAGGTTCTCCCCAACCAGCATTGCTTAACTTCCAAGTTAAGAGAGACTGGAAAAAAAAACTCACTCAGAGAAAACTGCTAGAATTTGCTGAGTTGTTTTCACCTAGATGGGAAAAAAGCAGGCACATCCTACAGAGCTAATTATCTCTAACAATAAACTGACATGCATCAGAATTGAAAGATGAAAGAATGAGGAATAAAGCAAATAAAGCAAGTATGCACGGGTGAGACCCACAGTCTCCTCTGTGTTGAAGTGCTCATTAATGGTACCTATCACCACTGGACATACCACCTGGCTGGTAGGGAAGTGGAAGTGGCTTTGGTTTAGAGAAGAGGCAGTGACCTGGGAGAGGATATGTCTACAATGGACTCCAGCAGAAATGAACACATGATGGCAATTTCTAAGTTAGGACAAAATTCCCAGACATAAGGGCAAAGACACGGGATATTTCCAAAGCTAGATGGGGGAAATATTAGCACAGGACTTTTTTTTCTTTTTTTTACAACTTTATAATACAAAGTAATGGAGACAAAATTTACCTATTATAAATGTTGATGGCACCAGATAATCCTCCCTCTGCTTCTCTTCTCTCCACCACCAACTAAGGAATGATAAAGGACATTTCCACATTATAGAAAGTCTACACAGAGCTTCCTACCATAAAGATGAATAGCATGAACAGAAGCCACAGTGGCAGCCATGTACAAATACTGTGAGTGTCCCCACCCCTTATACCCACATAAGAAATGCAGCATGCAAAAGGTTGATATAAAAAATCCATTCCTATTCTTAAGCTCGGCTAAATTGTCATTCAGATATAAAAGGCAACAGTCTGGCATGTTCACATAATCAAGGACTCAGAGAATATAATTCACATGAGAGGAGGTTTTTAGATAAAATATAGGATTCCCAGTAAAATGTGAATTTCAGATAAACAATGAATAATATTTTAAGATAAGTGTGTCTCACATATTGCATACTATATGCTTACATGAAAAGAATTATTCATTGTTTATCTAAAATCCATATTCCTCTTGGAGCTTTGTAATTTTGTTGGCTAAGTCTGGCAACCTCAATACAAATAATTTTGAACCATCTATTTTATGAGGAAATTTAGCCACTTAAGTGCTAAGTCGATGGGGAAAAAAAGGAAAACTTGTAAACTTTTGGACTCTGAAAGCACTATATGAACGTCCATTCTATTTTAAAGTATAGATCCAAGGGGGTAAAAAGTCGGAATTATGATTTCAGAAAAAAATATAAATACCATTCACCTTGAATACACTGTCAATATGCATATGTAAATGTGTATGTATATGTAATATGTTAAAAGTCTCAGGTATTCTGACATAAATTTGGAGGAGGAGGAATGAGCTGTGGAGATAACAAGTGAACTAATTTTCTTAACTTGCACAGCAAGCAGCTATTAGATGCTGCTCTATTAAAGTTGATGATTGAAGAGTGAGCCTCAGAGGGGAGTCATAGCTTGTGACTGGCTTGGGCTCCCAGGTCAGGAAAAGTCTAAGCCATTGTCTGAGGGTGCATTTGGATACAGAACATCAAGACCGTTTCAATCTGACTTCACCAATAAATGAGACGTGTTGACTCACACAACTACAGGGTGACACTTTGTGAGCATAGTTGTGACTGGTTGACTCAGGGGCTCAACTATATGCTCAGGGATTGGTATTTTTGCTTCCTTTGCCTTTTATTCCTTGACATCAGCTCTGTGCTGGGTAGGAGACTGCCAGGCATGGCTGCAAAATGTCTGTCAACAACATCTGAGATAATATGCTTTCTCAGCCAAGGATCTAGAGAGAACGTCATTGCCTTCAGGTCTTTCAAAAAAGTGAAGAACTATTTTTGTTTGTTTGTTTTTTTCCTAGAAGCTCTCAGAACCCACCCACCCCCACCCCTTGTATCTCATTGGCATAAATTGGGTCATATGTGCCATTTCTCATGGTGAATGTAAAGTTGGTTGATTTAGGTGTGAGTCACAGGCCCTCCTCCTGGAACTGGAGACAACTCTCCCTATACCTGGGCTGTGCTGGTGAGGAGTGGGTTCATAATGAAATCTAAGGCTATTACCAAGAGAATGGCAAACAGACTTGGAAGAAGCATACACATGTCCAACGTAAGTGCCATAATCAAGATTAGCTTGGAAATCTGTACAGAAGGTGCCTCGTTGACAATCTGTTGTCTTCCTGCAAGTTCACCTCAGCAAACTTTCTTACCTGCCTTAAAATATGGCTTTTTCTTTCTTAGGCCCCAGAAACAAACCCTGGTTTGCCTGTTTTTTGGACCCATGTACATAAGGAATGAATATCCAAAAATACTAGCTGCCAATCTAGCATGATGGGGTCAGCAGACTGTGCCCTCCCACGACATGCTCCTGGGGCATATGATCATTGAATAGAAAGTAGGTAGAGTGATCTTCAGTATTTAAATGATTCTTGATCTTTCTCTCTTCGAGGAGCATGTCTAATACGGTAATTTAAGGGAAATACACTGAAACTTATGTTTACTATCTAAAGTTATAACCCCTATAGGAACTAGGGGGAAAAAAAGAGTATAAACCTTAAAATTTATCCGAAAGAAAGAATCTGTTGTTGTTGTTGTTGTTGTTGTTTTTAGAGAAGAAACAGAGACCAGAAAGCAAAAGATATTTAAAAAAAAAAAAAAAAAAGCCAATGGTGAGTTAAAAGCAAAATAGAAAGTAAAGTAAGAAAGCTTAAAAACAAAAAAAAAAACAAAAAAAAAACCAAGAGAATGGTACTTTATAATGGTAACTGTCACAAATTCAGTCCATAGGATCGATACACATAAAGCAACCCCTGAATAAAGAGAGGGAACATTAGGCAGAAACACACAGGGTGACATGCAACTTTCCCTCATGCCTTTCAACACATGACATAGCTATAAACAGAAAGGAGTAAGCATATAGTGAATCTAACTAATGTAACAAGGATAATCTAATAAATGTAGAACAAACTCCAGATCCTGATGAAACAGAAAATAGGCATTTTTTCAAAGTGCCATGATGATATACTAGGACATTTAAAAAAACACAATAAATTCGAATAAGTAGAAATAATACAGACCTCATTCTCTCATCTACATTGTAATAAAGCATAAAATTGCAAAATAGAGTCAAGCAAACAAAAATCCCAAGTACTTAGTGGTAAAAGAGAAAAAAAGAAAAGAAAAAGTCTTAAGATACTTTTGGATCAATGAGAAAATTCAAAGCAAAATTGCAAATTTTCTTAAATAACCATGAAAAACCAGGGAAGAAAATACTATTATGGATAAAGGGGACATTCACAGTCTTAAATACATCATAAAAAGTAAAATGAGAATTTGGCATTCAAATCATGGAGTGGGAAAAAAAAATTGGGTCTAGTAAATAAAACCAGTATGTGATAGGCAGTTAAACAATTAAACAGATAAATCTATACTAATTAAGTTAAAAAGGAGCAAGGACAAATATGCAAATTTAGAAATGAGACAAGTGAAACAAATATAAATGTGTTGTTAATGAAACCTAAGAGGATGCATTTTTAAACTCCAGGCAACGTTTGAAAACCTGATATAAATAATGATTCTCTGCCCCGAGAGAATATAGAAACAACCAAAATTGACCCTGGAAGAGAGAAAATCCAAATAGAACCAATAATCATGGACAAAATTGAAAAAGGTTTTCAAGATCTATGTTCACAAGAAGGATCAAATCCAGATAGTTTCACAAGGAAATTCTCTGTACCTTTCAATGAGTAGAAAGATCCAATACTGTTATCATTTCAGAGTGTAGAGAACAGGGAAAAAAATAGTTTTCAAATATTTCTCAAAGCCATTGTAACATGGTAAACACACACACACATGCACAATAAATGACAACTCTGGGAACAGTATCAATTACATTCGGGCAGAACTTTTCATAGCATGTTATTAACAAATATAATTTACCAATAATGTCATAGAATCCCCTGTTAATTCCATTTCATTCTGGGAAAATGAGGATGGGATCCATTCTAGAGAATTTATTGCCATTGAATTAGCATTTTAACTGGTCAGAGGGGGAAAGCATATTATCAGAATGATTAATGGCTAAAATATATTTGATAAGAGGACTGTACATTTTTAATGAAGGATCCTTGGTAAGAGAGTAGTAGAGGGATACTTTCTTACTATTTTATATCCACCCCCATCCCCTGTTCAAATCCAGCCAAATGCCTAAAGGAGAAATTATAGAAGAATACCCTTTTTCATGGGGATTAAGGTCAGGAACAGAAATGAAATCTTTCATCTTGCTCCCTTTAGTTTAACATTGCTCCAGAGGCTGAAGGAAAATACAATTAGACACAAAAACAAAATGATGAGGAGACACTTAGCAAAATTGCTCTTTGAATATTGGACACCCAGAAAACCCAAGAGAATCAATCAACATGACACCTCTTAAAAGTAGATAATTTGAATATATCCAAATCAAAGGCATGTGATAGCTGTTGAGGAGATACACGAGTGTTAATAAAAATGATAATAGCACTAATGTTTTTGAAGTGCTTCCTGTGTGCAAAAACTATGAAATTAAATGAGTTAATACATGCAAAGTGCTGAGAACAGTATGTAACTGTTAGCTATCGCTGTTATTAAAACTAAACCTAAAAGGAAATGTGTATGGCCGAGATGAAGAAAACTTTAGAATTCTTACCAAAGGATATAAAAGCTTTTCTTCTTTTATTTAATACAATTCAATGTCCACAGATTCTTGTGACGTTGTCTGAGCATTTAATGAACATGAATAGCGAATCACTGGAAACGCTAGCTCAAGTGGTTTGCCATGACTCAGAGCCCTGGCAGGGAGGAAATTAGGAAGCTTCACATGAGTCAAGAGCTTATGATGACCGCACATTTTCACGACCAAGGAAATGTAATTAAGTGGAAGAACAAAACTTCTGTGGGTATCTGATTGCTTTTTAACCAATTGACAGTTAAGTCAAGAGGAAGCCAAACTTTGGGGACCAGTGTTTCCTATGTTCAGTAGAATTTTAAGACTGCCATTTCTATTTTTCGCTTCTGTGAGATTTCATTGTTGGCTTAACTCTGAAAGACTATTTTGTAATGTATAAAATTCAGTATTACAACCTTGAATTTCTAAATTTCATCAAGATTGTTCCAAGTTGGAGTGCCTGGGTGACTCGTGGTTGAGCATCTGCCATTGGCTCAGGTCGAGATCCCAGGGTCCTGGGATTGAGTCCTGCATCCGGCTCCCTGCAGAGAGCCTGCTTCTCCCTCTGCCTATGTCTCTGCCTCTCTCTCTGTGTCTCTCATGAATGAATAAATAAAATCTTAAGAAAAAAAAAAAAAGATTGTTCCAAGTCTATTGTAGCATGGTACTTTAAGTCTTTTTTTTTTTTTTTTGCTTAAAAATTATTTCAGAATTCCCTACTCCTCACCTCCCACTACATTTCAGTATTATGAAATTTGATTAATTACTTAGATTTAATTAATCAGAGACTCAACATTTAATTCTAAAACCCAACAAAAGAATACCATTTTAAAATAATCCCATTTAACATCTATTGAATCTATACATTTTATATAAGATAAAAACAGTAAGACATTAGTTTTTGCTGGAACTGTTACTGAGCCCCTTGGCTACATTCTCTTGGTAACCTGCCATCTTGATTCTGTGTCATCAGTGTCTGTGTGGTGGTGGCCTTGTCATCAAAGTGATGGCTCACCAGGACAAACTTCAAATAATCTGAGTGACTCAAAAGTGTTGAAGTAGTTTAGGTCTAACTCCCAGATCCAGCCTCAAGAAGAGTTTGAGGAAGCAGCAATACACTATAGAGCTATACTTTACCTTCATAAAATTGTGGAAGAAAGCTAAATGCTCAACTTGCCATTATTTTCATTAACATTTGCCCTATGAGATTTCTTTTAAATAATAGGCTATTTTTAAGAACTTTTTAAGTTCAAGGCAAAATTGAGTGGAAAGTACAGAGCCTTCTCACATAATCCCTGGCCACACATATACACAGTCTTCCCCACCACCAACATCTTCTACCCGAGAGGTATCTTTGTTACTATTGATAAACCTACATGGACACATCATTACCACCCAAAGCCTACAGTTTACATTAGGATTCACTCTTGGTATTATACACATTCTGTGGGTTTTAACAAATGTTTAATGCCTTGTAGCTATCATTATAGTACCATACACATAGTTTCACTGCCCTAAAAATCCTTTGTACTCTTGTTGATTCATCCCTCCCATTCCCCTGAACCCTGATGTTTTTACTTTCTCCAGAGTTTTTCCAGTAACCCATACAGTATCGTATAGGATTTTTCTTTCTTTGGATTTATTTATTTATTTATTCATGAGAGACACAGACAGAGAGGCAGAGACACAGGCAGAGGGAGAAGTAGGCTCCCTGCAGGGAGCCCAATATGGTACTTGATCCCAGGATCCTGGGATCATGACCTGAGCCAAAGGCAGATGCTCAACCACTGAGCCACCCAGGCATCCCTCGTATAGTATTTTTCTGACTGGCTTTTTCACCTGCTTATACACATTGAGGTTTCTTCTATTGCCTTTTATGATTTGAGAGCTCATTTCTTTTTTTCATTTTGAGTAGTATTCCATTGTCTGGATGTACCATAAGTAATTTATCCATTCCCCTACTGAAGAAGATCTTGGTTGCTTCCAAGTTTGGGAAATTATTAATAAAGTTGCTAAAAGCATCTACATGCAGGTTTTTGTGTTGACATAAGTTTTCAGCTCATTTGGGTAAATATCAAGGAATGTGATTGCTGGATCAAATGGTAAGAGTCTATTTAGTTTTGTGAGAAACTGCTGACATGTTTCCAAAGTGACTGTACCATTCTGCATTCCCACCAGCAATGAATGAAACTTCCTGTTTCTTCATGTCTTTGCAGCAGTAGGTGTTGTAAGTGACCCAGATTGTGGTCATTCAAATAGATGTGCCTAATATCTCATTGTTGTTTTACTTTGCAATTTCCTGATTACATAAGATGTTGAGTACCTTTTCATATGCTTATTTTCCATCTATATCTTTTTTTTTTTTGATAAGGTGTTTGTTAAGTTTTTTGACTCACATTTTAATCATGATGTTTATTTTCTTATTGTTGAGTTTTAACAGTTCTTTGTATATTTTGGATAACACTCCTTTTTCAGATATGCCTTTTGCAAATATTTTCTCCCAGTCTATGGTTTGCCTTCTCATTCTCTTACCAATGTCTTTCACAGAGCAGAAATTTTAATTTTAAGGAAATCTAGCTACTTAATTTTTTCTTTTGCAGATTGTACATTGTTGGTGTTGTATCTGAAAAGTCATCGCCGACCCCAAGATCTTCTAGATTTTTGTTCCATGTCATCTTCTAGGAGTTTTATAATTTTCTAATTAGGTATGTATCCATTTTTAATTTTTTTTTTGTGACAAGTATAAGATCTGCATCTAGTCTCATTTTATTTGCATGACGACATAGTGTTTGTTGAAATTTTGTTGCAAGTTTTGTTCCCTTTTCCTACAAGGTTTTTATTGTTCCTATTCATAATGTGATTGTTAACATAATTTTTCCAAGGAGCTACAGAATGTGAGATGAAATCTTAGTGCTTCAACCTATTTATTTATTTATTTATTTATTCATTTATTTATTTACAGATGATAAAATAGAACCTTTGAGGGATAAAGTGACTTGGCTCAAAGTTTATTAATCTTCTATCTTCACTGGGCTCAGGCTGTAGTAAGATCTAAATTTGCCATTCTCTCTGAATATCTCTGATATGGAGCAGAGTGACGGAGGATCAGAAATCAGCAGGGTGGGGAGGCGGAGGAGAAGCAGCCGCAGGGAGTAGGCAAGGAGCTAGAGAATTCACAGAGTTTTATAAACTTTAAATTCCCAACTGCTACACTATAATTCTGTCTTGGGAGTCCATTTTAAGGAAGTCATTTTGGTGAGTTGGATGAGGTCCATGGAAGATGTGTCTTGACATCTAATTTGTGTGTTATAGTGAGATGCCATTAAGATTCTCACAGCCTCTTTGGAATGTGGGGAGGGAGGATGTGTTTATTTTATAATTCCACAGTTAATGCTTCTAGTGTCTAGAAGCTTCCACTCATTCATTCACTCATTCACTCAAACACATTTGATGAATGCTTATATCTATTTTGTACAACACACCATGTTAGATGTTTTGCATTTAAAGTTGAATAATTCAAATCTTGAATTAAACCATTAAGGTAAAGAAATCAATTAAGAACGCTTGCTTTTTTAATTAGCTTGTTTTATGTTGATTTAGAAGACCAGTGAACTGAAAAAAAATAACTTTTGCTTAGAAATTCAGTGCCCATGTAGAGTCATCCAGAGAGAACTTTAACATAGCAATACCTCTTCTAGGTATTATCCTAAAGATACACTTGCACATGTCCAAAAAGTTGTATAAACAGGATTATTTTTGCATCATTTTTATAGTGAAAAAAATGTTCAACTGAATATTCAGTAATGGAGTACAGGTTAAATAATGTATGCACAATGGAAAATTATGCATGTGTGAAACAGAACCAGTATATTTTTGTATGCTAGAGAATTATCTCCAAAAGATGTAGATACTATGTATCTATCTGTCCATCACCTCTAAATTCACATTTTTTTAAAAGATTTTATTTATTTATTAATAAGAAACAGAGAGAGAGAGAGAGAGAGAGAGAGAGAGACAGGCAGAGGGAGAAGCAGCTCCACGCAGGGAGCCCAACGTGGGACTCAACCGCGGGTCTCCAGGATCAGGCCCTGGGCCGAAGGCGGCACTAAACCGCTGAGCCACCCAGGCTGCCCTAAATTCACATTTTGAAAAACTTCCAATACACAGAAAGGTTCTAAGAATTTTAAAGTAAATAGATCATATAATTTTCACAAAGACTCACTGTTAATTATAGACCCCCCCAACTGTGGAACTGTTTGAAAATAAATTGTAGACATCATGATATTTGTCCCTAAATACAAAGCCACATCATTACCCACCCAAGAAATTTAGCATTGAAACAACAGTATCCTCTAATATACTGTTACCACAAAATTCTTGTTCATACCTCTTTTTGGGAAGATCGAGGGTTTAGAATTTGGTTGTCATGTCTCTTTAGCTTCTGTGTGTCTAGGTAAGTCCACCTGCTGTTTTATGATAATGTTATTTTTGAAGAATACCAGCCAGTTGTCTTGTAGAAATTTTCATAATCTGGATTTTTCTATGTCCTCATAAGTAGACTCAGGTGAAACATTTTGTCAAGAATACTACAGAGGTGCTCTCAGTGATGCAGAGGTTGCTCATTTAGGTAAGATAATGGCTGCCAGACTTGGCCATTGTAATTCCCTTGTCCATTGTATTTAAGAACACATCTGTTTTGGGTTGAAATGTGTCCCCCCAAAATTCATATGTTGAAGCTCTAACCCCCAATACATCAAGATGTAAGTGCATTTGCCGTAGGGTTGTAAAAAACGTGATTAAGTGAAATGAAGTCATATGGATAGGCTGTACTCCAATTTGATGTATAAGAAGTATCCTTATAAGAAGAGGAGAATAGAACGCAGATAGAGACACCAGGGACAGACACACATAGAGAGAAGGCTATGTGAAAAGAAGCAAGAAGGTGGCCATCTGCAAGCCAAGGAAAGAAGCTTCGGGAGAAACCAACTCTGCCAGCATCTTGATCTTGGACTTGTAACCTCCAAAGTGAGAAAATAAAAATCTGTTATTCAAGCCTCCCAGTCTGTGATACTGCGTTATGGTGGTCCTAGCAAGCTCATACAACATTGGGGTGTGTTAATTTGGGACCATGTGAATACGCTCACAACATTTCACTCAGTGGAGTCTGATTACTACTTCCTGAGGTCTTATCAAAGTTTATTTATTTGAATTATAAAGTCTTAGATTTACTCCAGCTTTTATACTTGACTGGCTGTAGTCTCTGTTGATTCTGGCCTGAATCAGTTAGTTACATTGGAGGTGACAAAAATCATCATTTTCAAAATCCACGAGTCCTAATCTTATTACCTAATGTTCTTCTGAGAGAAGTCTCACCTTCCCTTTTTTTTTACTGTATTATACATAAATCAATTTTTAAAATTCAGTATAGGGGCGCCTGGGTGGCTCAGTGGTTGAGCATCTGCCTTTGGCTCAGGTCATGATCCTGGGGTCCTAGGATCGAGTGGCCTCAGGGAGCCTGCTTCTCCCTCTGCCAATGTCTCTGCTTCTCTCTGTGTGTGTCTCTCATGAATAAATAATTAAAATCTTTAAAAAGAAATTCAGTATATTAGCAGCCATTATCACTACTTTTTGATGCTATAATGACTCCAAATGTGACCATTGGAAGCCCCTTCAAGTTGGCTCCTGTGTCAGCATTTGACACAACATGTCAGCATTTCCTTGTTTTCCAACACAATGATAAAATGTTCCAGCACCATTTTGTACTTTCATTGTCTTTGACCTAGAAAGAACCATTTCCCCAAGATTCCCTGAGTCCTTTCAGTGGGGAATAGAATTCAGAAACCAAGATCTGGGCAATCACACGGTGTGCTCATTGCTTGTAGGGTGGTTACAATTCTAGACCTTTTTCAACGATAAAGCTAGTTCATATTAATACTCCTCTGGCAGCTCCGGTGGCTCCGCGGTTTAGCGCCACCTTCAGCCCAGGGCCTGATCCTAGAGACCCAGGATGGAGTCCCACGTCGGGCTCCCTGCATGGAGCCTGCTTCTCCCTTTGCCTGTGTCTCTGCCTCTCTCTCTCTCTCTCTCTGTGTTTCTCATAAATTAAAAATAAAAAAAAAAATACTCCTCATTTGTCCTTGTCTTCTCAGGCTGCCATAACAAAAAATACCACAGACTGCTGGCTAAATACCACAGACATTTATTTCTCAGAGTTCTGGGGGTTAGAAACCCAAGATCAAGGTATCAGCCAATTCAGTAACATCAAGAGGACCCTCATCCTGGGCTGCAGATGGCTGTCTTCTCACTGTGTCTTTACATGGTGGAGAAGGAGCAAGCTCTGTTCTTTCTTCCTCTTCCTGTAAAGACACTCATCCCATCACAAGGGCCCACCCTCACCACCTCATCTAAATTCAATTAGCTCCTGAAAGCCTAATCTTCAAATACCAACACATTGGGGGTTAGGCTTTTAACACATGAATGTGCGCATGTGTGAGGGGGACAAAAAACATTCTGTCCTTAACATCATTTTAATCCAACAACATTTCTCCTATTTTTACTTCCCTTCTCTCATAAGACAACCCTAGATTCCCAACTATATACATTTATTTTTTACTATTCTACTGTACACTCGAAATAGCATCATAAGAACTACCCTTGTACCATCACCAAACAGCAAACAGCCCAGG
Organism: Canis lupus familiaris; assembly: GCF_011100685.1. Taxonomy (NCBI): domain Eukaryota; kingdom Metazoa; phylum Chordata; class Mammalia; order Carnivora; family Canidae; genus Canis; species Canis lupus. The sequence continues at coordinate 36,699,888 of NC_049226.1, forward strand.
TAACATCCAGATTTCTTTACAGTTCTTATCCTTAAAACATGCCCCACCCCTCAAAGGTGTGGGTCCAACAGTTACTGAAATTCCTTCTTTTTTGTTTTTCCCCTTCTCTGTACTTGCATGATAGCAACTTGAGTTCCGGTTATCTCATTGGTCTTTCAAAACTTTGTACTCATCACTGCATTATTACCCACTGAAAGAAAATAAGCATTTTGAAAGGAAATCGTCCATTTTTGTTTCTGCGCACCATTACACGGATGCTGTGATGCCTTCACGGAGCCACAACTGATAGGATTTCATCTGATCCCAAGAAACACCCAATTAGCATTACCTTGACTTCTTACCGTGGCCTCAACTGGTGAATCATTCAAGCATGGAGGCCACACTTTCCCAGCCATTTGAATCACTTCCCCAGGATGTTTCCATGAGCCATCAGAGCACATACTTGAGCAGTGTCTAGATGTACTTGTTAAGTTTCTTAGGAATTTTTTTTAATGATTCAATGCATTCTCTCTCCGAGCTGCATATTGTCACTTTCAACATTCAGCAGATGTATTTGGCTTATGTGCAGTTTTTGCTTCTCACAGATGGAGAATTTTTCATTCTTTTGGCTCTGCCTGGTACTAGAGGCATTTTCAGTGAAATGTTCTCTGTGGACTTCAACATCACTGTTGCAGCTTCTTTTCTGATAATAAGTAATAATCCGTGGGGATTATTATTCCCTTTAAGTGCCCTGTGGTGTTGCTGCTCTAATGATAAGCTGATCATTTTTTTATATCTGTGGGCGTGTGTGCACCTGCTTATGTTTCATTACAAGGGCAATTGCTTACTATTTGCCATTCTAGAATCCAGGAATCCAAGTTATTTAACGAACACAGAGGAATAAAGCCCAGAAACCTCCCCCGGGGGTAGAAGATACTTGCTAGTAGCAGGGTGGTACAGTGATGTAAACAGAAAGAACCTCATATCAAGAATCAGGCCACCTGTACCTGCAAACCATTTTTGATTCTGTTTTTTTACTAATTCACACGTGCCCTCACTCATTTATTCAACAAATATTTATTATCAACTCTGTGCAAGGTCCTCTTTTGCATGACCTTAACCAAGCCACTTAACCTTCCAAGACATGTATTCATTTTTAAAAATAGATTTGCTGTTTTTTTGGAGCAGATTTAGTTTCACAGCAAAATGGAGTGGAAGGTACAGAGATTTTCCATGGATCTCCTGCCCCCACACATGCACAGCCTCCCACACTGCCAGCTTGCCCACCAGAGTAGTATATCTGTTACAGCTGATGAACCTGTGTTGGCACATCATTATCATCCGAAGTCCACAGTTTACTTTAGGGTTCACTCTGGGTGATGTATGTTCTATGGGATTGGAAACATTTATAATGGAGTGTATTAATGATTATAATATCATACAGAGTAGATTCACTGCCCTAATCATCCTTCTCTCTCCCTGGCAAGAGCTGATCATTTTCCTGTCTCCATAATTTTGCCTTTCCGAGAACGTCATATAGTTGGAAATCACACAACATGAACCTTTTCAGACTGGCTTCTTTCACTTAGTCATATGCCTTGAAGTTTCCTCTGTGTCTTTTTCATGGCTTGATAGCTCATTTCCTTTTAACCCTGAATGCGGAATAATATTCTATTGTCTGGATGGACCACAGTTAGTTTATCCCTTCACCAACGGAAGGACATCAGTTTTGGAAGGTCTGAATAAAGCCTCTGTAAACATCCATGTGCGAGTTTTTGTGTTGACATCAGTTTTTAGCTCATTTGGGTAAGCACCAAGAAAAGTGAATGTGGGATTGTCTGATACGAGTACATTTACTTTTATATGAAACTGCAAACCTGTGTTCCATTTTGCATTCGTACTAGCAGTGAGTGAGAGTTCCTGCTGCTGCATGTCCTTGTCAGCATTTGATGTTGTCAGTGTTTTAAATTTTGGCCATCCTAATAGGTGCAGTGGCATCTCACTGTTGTTTTAATTTGCAGTTTCCTAGCGACTTATGATGTTCAACACCTTTTTATATGCTTATTTTCCATCTGTACAGATCTTCTTTGGCGGGGTGTCTATTAAGGTCTCTAGTGCATTTGTTTTTTTAAGATTTATTTGTTTCAGAGAGAGAGAGAGAGAGCACAGGAACGGGAGGGGCAGAGGAAGAGTGAGAATCTCAAGCAGACCCTGTGTTGACCATGGAGCATGACATAGGGCTCAATCTTATGACCTTGAGATCATGATCTGAGCCAAAACCAAGATTCGAATGCTTAATTGACTGTGCCAACGAGCCGCTCTTGGCCCATTTTAGAGATCATGCTATTTATTTTCTTAGTGTTGAGTTTTAACATTTCTTTGCATATTTAGGATAGTAGTAGTTTTCCAGTTATGTCTTTTGCAAATATTTTCTCCTAGTCTGTGGCTTGTCTTGTTCTTTTGACAGTATCTTTTGCAGAGAAGAAATTTTTAATTTTAATGAAGTCCAGTTTGCCAATTCTTTCTTTCATGGACTTATATTCATTTTATACAGTGAGGCTGGTATTACCTGATATGCATATCTTACAGGTGTGTGATTGGTGTGGTATGAAAGTATGGGGTTTTTTTCCCTTCTCTGAGACATGTGATGGTGGTGTGTGTTTGCATCCCCCCAGATTCTAACATGATTACATGCCTTATTTTAGTCATTGGAACTATGATATGTGCTTTTCCTAGTGTAAGATGTAGGGCCAATATGAATGTCTCATTTTCTTTTCTCACAGATATGGGCAATGTTCCATAGAGTGGACACTGCATCATCAGGGGGCCCAGAGTGAGAAAGATATTGGAACAGAGCCCCTAGCCCATCTGCAATGAATACATAGCATGAGTAAGAAACAAATCTCTGCTACTTTAAACCACTGAGAATTTCAGGATTACTTGTTTCCTCAACATCACCTAGCATATCCAGTCTGTTACAAAGTATCAGAAAGTTGTGATAAGTTCATTAAAGCATATTGTAGACTGTGAGATGAGGGAGTGACACTGGGCTCATGCTGGTTATAGACAACAAGGATGGATAGTCCACAGCAGATCCTGTACGGACATGGCCAAGGAGCAGAAGGGAAGAGTGGGTCTGGGCTCATCTGAGGCACTGCCTCTGGATGGTGGTCCTGACACGTGAGGTCATCTCAGTGTATAGACCATGCTCATCACCAATGGGGGCTTACAGCCTAATTCTTGAGGGCGTGACACAGCATGGAACTCCACAGAGGGCAAGAGGAAGGATTAGTGGAAGTTCTGCTTTCTTTCATCTTTAGAAATGGAATGCTTTTCATCCCAAAGAAGCCCCCTCAGGCCTGATGAGTAGGAACAAAGAGCCATGGCCTGAAACTACATACTGTGCTTCAGATCCCGAGGAGCTCAGCATTTGGTGGGTGTGCTTCTGAGTAACGAGATGGGAAGAGAGAGCATATTTCTTAAGCACGTACTATGTGCCAGGCACCATACCAGGCTTTCTGTTGACACATTAGCTTTGAACCTTAATACCAACATTTGGATCCCTTGGAAGATGCATCTCAAAGCAGTTAAACACTTATCAAAGATCTTGTCCAATAAAAAAAAAAAAGAAAAAAAAAAAAGATCTTGTCCAGTGAATGATCAAGCAGGATCCAAAGTCAAGTCTGGGTGACTCTAATGCCTTGAGCTTCTTTTGGCTGATCCCATTCCTCCTCCTTCTCCAGGCCTTTTTTTTTTTTTTTTATATTCTAAAAAGTGGAGACCAAAATGGAAATTGAGGTCCTCAAGGAGGCCCTCCCATCCAGAGAAAATAATTCTTCCCCATTTAAATAATTAACATACCGTGCTCTGGAGCATTATTTCAATTCTGACCCTCAGGGGTTCGAATTTGCCTCCCTGGAACAGAATGCCGAATGAATGAAGATGACAGCCCTGGAACGTTTCTCCAGATGTTGCAGAGACACTACTGGCAAAATGAAATGTGATAACAAGGATGACGAATTTGTCCATGACCTCACGGTGGTTCTGCTGCTGTGTGCGAAGCTATGTTCTGGGACCTCTGTGGACCACAAGGGCCAATGAACACCCGGTCGGAGGTGAGACCCTATGGTCCTATTTCCCCGGAGGGACTCGGTGTGGTGGTGTTATTCAACACAGAAGGGACCAGACTAAACTGTACTCACTCATAAAGATAATCATACAAACTTCTGCTAGACGTCTCGGACAGTGCGCCAACAAGCATTCTTCAGGGTCAGGTTTGTTCCGCAAAGTGTTGCCTGATTTAACAATAATAATAAAATTGACGAGGAGGAGAGAGGCCTGCGGATGCTAAACTCCTTCGTCTGTGAGGCCAGTGAAGTCCTTAAAACAAAATATCAACAACAACACAGCAGACACTTGCGCTTGGAGCCTCTGAGTGGCTTCTGACTTCTTGGTAATTCTGTAAGTGCTCCTAAGTTAAGTTGAGGGCCGAGCAAGAGAGAGAGAGAGAGAGAGAGAGAGAGAAAGAGAGACACACCAACAACCACAAACAGAAACCTTTTGGAAGAGCCTAAAGATCCAGCAATGGCATGTCTCCCATTTTCCATCTTTTATTTAACTCCTTTGAACTCCCACTAATTTCCAGGCAACACTTTGGAATTCCATTTTTAGCGCTGCCTTTTGAATTATTATCCTCCCCCCCACCCCCGCTGTGGTGTACAAATCTGTTACAGAGCTGGCCTCCCTTTATCATTAAAATTTTTTTTTCCTTCACTATTGAATAACGTTCATTGGCAGAATGATTTAAAATTACAGGCCTATTTGAAGAAAGTGATCTGTAGCCCCAGCATTCAGAGACAATCACTATGAAGTGTTGGGTGTATTTTTAGCCAGGATTTTTTCTAAGTGTGAACATACTTTTTTTTCTTTTCTTTTTTCTCTTTCTTTCTTTCTTTCTTTCTTTCTTTCTTTCTTTCTTTCTCTTTCTTTCTTTTTTCTTTCTTTCTTTCTTTCTTTCTTTCTTTCTTTCTTTCTTTCTTTCTTTCTTTCTTTCTTCTTTCTTCTTCTTTTTTTACATGGCTGAGAGAATGTAGCTCAGAGAGTCTCCTGAGGTGGGTGAGAGGGAGGCAGTTGGGAACACAGCTTTACATCAGATGGGCCCATATTCAAGAGCTGGCTGTCACTTACTGATATGTGGGACGTGGGGCAAAACAGCTGTCAGACTCTGTTTCCTCAGTAACATATTGGAGGCAATATTGGTACGGACGACTTAGAGGTTTCTTGATTGGTAACTGATACAACAGACTGAAAACCCTCTGGGTAAGTGGCTGGCACTTACTGAATACTGAATAAATATTACCTATTATTGTCCTTTTGCTGTTTGCCCTTAATGTCCTATCACAAACACTTTCCCATATTATCAAACAATTTTTTTAATTTTTTTAAAAATATTTTATTTATTCATGAGAGATACGGAGGGAGAGGCAGACACATAGGCAGAGGGAGAAGCAGGCTCCCTCTGCGGAGCCAGATACAGGACTGGATCCCAGGACCCTGGGATCACACCCTGAGCCCAAGGCTGATGCTCAACCACTGAGGCACCCATGTGCCCCCCGAAAAAATTTTTAGATTTTTAGTAGCTACATGAGATTGCATTTTATAGATATACTAGAATCAAACGATTCTTCTTTTATTGAACGTAAGAATACGTTCAATATGTAATGTATTCAATTTCTCTGAGTTCTGTACATTATGCTGTAATGGGGATCTTATATCAATCACTCCTTGGTGGTACTATTATTTATGTTATTGGGATTGTTTCCTATAAGTGGGATAACAAGGTGGGAGGTGTTTAACCATCTTAAGTGTAATATATATCAAAGAGTTGCACTTGTTTGTGCTCTCATGATGACTGTTATTGAGGCTGCTTCACTGCCAAGTTCAGCCTTGACTATTATTATGCAACTTTATTGATTTTTCTTATTTTAAAATCCAGCCTATATATTTAAATCATCTTTACATTTTATATACTTTGAGTTCTAAAGGAGGTTGTATTTTAAAAAAAAGATTTTGTTTATTTATTCATGAGAGACACACAGAGAGAGGCAGAGACACAGGCAGAGGGAGAAGCAGGCTCCCTGCGGGGATCCCGATGCGGGACTCGATCCCAGCACCCCGGGATTCACAACCTGAGCTGAAGGCAGACGCTCAACCACTGAGCCCCCAGGTGCCCCTAGAAAGTTGTTTTTAAAATGCTATCATGTTTATTTGGATGGATCTTTCTACATAACTATTGTTGTGCATATCATCCAATCCCTGGTCCTCTGATTTTACAATTTGGGCAGTTTAATTTTCTCTATCACTCAGAGTACATCTTCATTTTTTTTAAAGAAAGTTTTATGGATGGTATGATTTCTTCAGCATTCTGTTATTTTCACTCATAAAAGAAAACTGGACTGGTTGTAAAATTCTGGGGTTTAAACCACCAAAAATGATTTGTCTCTGAGATGGCAAATCATCTGGTAGAAATAGAAAATGTATACATGAACAGTTGGTTCTTCTTCTCAAAAACTACCAGAATCCACAGGACAGCAGGACAGGGTTCTTCAATAGAACTCTCTGTAGTGGTAGAAATGTTCTATGTCTGTGTGACTGGTGGCTACTGAGCACTTAAAATGTAGCCTGTGTGGGGCGCCTGGGTGGCTCAGCTGGCTCAGCATCTGCCTTTGGCTCAAGTCATGATCCCGGGGTCCTGGGATCGAGTCCCACATTGGGTCCCCGCAGGGAGCCTGCTTCTCCCTCTGCCCGTGTCTCCGCCTCTCTGTGTCTCTCATGAATAAATAAAATAAATTAAAAAACAAAATGTAGCCAGTGTGACTAAGCAACCAAACCTGAATTTTTTAAAAAGTCATCAGTTTAAATGTAAATGCGTGTGGCTAGTGGCTTCTACCTTGGATAGCACAATTCTAGAAATATAAAATAGAAAGAAAGGAACCTCAGGTTCTCACATTAGTTCTGCTTCCCTGAGTAGGTCATATGGCACTTCAGGATCTATTTCCCCACTGTGAAATGATACAGCGTTCTCAGGACTACATGATAAGTTCATTTTAAAGCTTAGACTAGCTCAGTATTATTCCCTTCATGCTGGGCTGTGATGCATACAATTCCCCTGCTTTTCAGCTAATAGCTTTGGTTTACCGTACCAGCCTACCTAAGATGCCTTTCCTAGACATTTCTTACTCCCGTATCCTTGTAACTACCTGAAATCCTGTTATGTATTTATGTAATCATACATTTATCTGCCCCCCGCCACCACTAGGAGGTCAGCTCCATGGAGGCAGGGACTTTGCTTATTGCCATACTCTCATGGTCTATCTAGAAAGGGCTCAATGCATGGTAGTTACTCACGACATCTTTGTTGAGTGAGCAGATGAGTGAAAAGAAATCTATTGATTAAGTTTATTTGGGGGAAGCTTGCGTTCAGGTGGAATGGGATGCAGAGGGAACTGCTTTATCCGATCACACAGAGATTTTAGTTTGCAGTTAATGGCTTAGTTTCAGTTTGAGATTTTATCTTTTTGGGTTGCCTGGCTCAGTGGTTGAGCATCTGCCTTTGGCTCAGGGCATGATCCTGGGGTCCTGAGCTTGAGTCCTGCATTGGGCTCCGATGAAGGGAGCCTGCTTGTCCTTCTGCCTGTGTCTCTATGTCTCTATGTCTCTCAAGAATAAATAAATAAAATCTTTTAAAAAGAGAGAGAGATTTTATCTTTTTGAGATGTATACTGTCAGGTAATCATGCTGTCCTACAGAGGCATTTTCTCCCCAGTTGAATGATCAGTCCCAGAGAACTGCTCTACTTTTATTTTTGGGGGGTGGGTGGATGGGTTTTGATGTTAATGTGATTTTTTTTTCTGCTTTTATTTTCATTGCTTTCTCGACATTTGGCTCAACCCTTAGAGAAGGTCGATGTGTTCATCAGAAGGGATGACCTGGCCTGGGAAGAAATTTCATTCCCTGGAATCATTCTCAGCTAGATGTGAATCTGTGAAATGGGCAAGTACTACGTGCACCCTAGTACTGATGTGAGGATATTAGTGAGAGGATGTAGGAGAAGCTTCCAGTACAATGCCTATCAAAAGGCACTGCCTTCTCTCTATCCCTAAGGTTAAGTCAAGTAAGTAGAGGAGCAGTGCATCAAATTCAGCCTTTCTGTCTCAGAATACTTTGCTCTTTTGATCACACCAGGCTTGGTCCCCAGCCCATCTGCCTGACCGTGACTCGGCATAACTAAGCTGTGGGGAGAGGGAGTGTGGGAGTGAGGCTTGATGACATTGTCCATGGACTATCCCAGGCCAGATCTTTCACATCTTGCCCAGCTTGCACGGGTGTATGTAGGCAAAGCTCTCCTGAACAGGCACCCCGTGGTCAGCCTGACCCAGCACCTTGCCTCATCTAGCTGCACATCTACTCTGTGAGCCTATAAATGCCGAGGAGCCCTTACAATGAAACCCTTCACAATGGAGTGCCTGGATTTTATTGAGAAAAGCCAATTCCCCTCCCATCTGTCATTTGGCACTTAGCACTGTAGTTATTCTAGATGAGTGAACACTTGTGTTATATTTTCCAATAGCAAAACTGGGGTCACCAGGGTGCCTGCTGTTTTAGCCAAATCCAGATGGGGTTTTCCTATAAACAAGTGCACATGGAATATTTATGCCGCCCGTGGCACCTGACGCCTTAATACTTAGGACTTCTATGTAGTAGCCACTCTTCCTATAAGTCACTCTAGCACACAAAGTAAATATTTTAATATAGCCATGTCACTGTTTATTATAGAATGGCTTGGGCCCAGATCTTGCCTAATGCTTGGTTAAAAAGTCAGTTTATACCATCCTTTAAAGTGAATCAAAGAATGCATAAACGCCACTCTTTTGTTACTCAGAACTCTGTTTACTTTACTTCTCTGTAAACCTTGTGAAATGCTTGCTTACAAAAAGCTGACAGATGCCAGATTTGCTCATTAACTGGAGGTGTCTTCCAAGTCAGGAAGGTGAGGTGTGAATGTGGGAGGTGAGATTTCTTCTCTCAGGCCATCTCCCCATACCCTCTGCCCAGGCACACCCCCTGCCCCCCACCGTCTTGCCCCAGGGATCTTGACTGCCAGCCACCAACCAGTGAATGGGGATTGAGAAGCACCAAGTGAAGCACCATGGCTCCTAGATCAAGCCTGGCCTCTGGGTTGGAACAATAAAATCCACTTGGACAGTCTGAGACTGATAAGACTTCCAAACTCAGAGTCTGATTCTGTCTTCTGTGATTTTTTTTTAAGGATTTTATTTTATTTATTCATGAGAGACACAGAGAGAAAGAGAGGAAGAGACACAGGCAGAGGGAGAAGCAGGTTCTATGCAGAGAGCCCAATGCGGGACTCCATCCCAGGACCCCGGGATATGCCCTGAGCCGAAGGCAGATGCTCAACCACTGAGCCACCCAGGATTCCCATCTTCTGTGATAATATTAATTGTATGAAAATCTTGCAATATTTGCCAATTCTTAGCAGCCTTTCATTTCTAAGCCTCACCCTGAAGACTGAGACATCTTTTACAGGCACAGCAACTGAAATGTTGTTACATGCTTTCAGGTGCCTGAGACACTTAATGCTTATGTTCTCGGTGAACTAAAAAGGCGTGTAGTGAATGAATCAGTGCATGATATAAAATCAATTATGATTTTTATATTCAAAGACAGTGTTTAATGAAATAGCATTATGAATCAGGTAACAGAGACAATCTATAGCAAGGTTTAAAGGAATAGAAACCTTTAAGAATGACTCCATAGTGTGCTGTCAGTCATTTCCTTAACACAGAGTGGGCCCCAAGCACTACTTACAAAAGTTCCCATGAAGCTGCTCTGGGCTAAAAGGAGATTAGCTACATGCTGGTGGTAATTTCCACTGGATTGTTGATTTTTTTCTTTTTTTCAGCACAAGATGCCACTTTTGATTTGGTAAACTCTCTTCGTGAATGCTTATAAAATACATCTCCATGGAAGTTCTACTAACATAGAAATAATCTTTATTGCTTTTTACCATTTTTGGTAGTCAGAATAATGCCCCCCCCCCCAAGATGTCCAGATCCTAATGCCTGGGATCTTTAAATATGTTATATTACACAGCCGAGGGGAATTAAAGTTGCAGATGACATTAAGGTTGCTAATCAGCTGACCTTCAAATAGGGAGATTATCCTCCATCATCTGGTCACAAAGGTCTTTAAGGGGAACGTCTGGGTGGCTCAGTTGGTTGAATGTCTGCCTTTGGCTCAGGTCATGGTCTCAGGGTCCTTGGATTGAGCCTGGTGTCAGGCTCCCAGCTCAACGGGGAGTCTGTTTCTTCCTCTCCCTCTGCCCTTACCCCCTACTTGTGCACGTGTGCACACACTCTCCCTCTCTCTCTCTAATTTAAATAAAATCTTTTTTTTTTTTTTTTTTTTTTTTTTTAAAAAGGTCCTTAAAAGTGGAGGAGAGAGACAGAAGTTAGAGTTCAGGGTGATGTGATGTTAGGAGGATTCAATCCAGTGTTGTTGGCTTTGAAAGTGGAGGAAGGGGGATCCCTGGGTGGCTCAGCAGTTCAGCACCTGCCTTTGGCCCAGGGCACAATCCTGGAGTCCTGGGATCGAGTCCCGCGTCGGGCTCCTGGCATTGAGCCTGCTTCTCCCTCTGCCTGTGTCTCTGCCTCTCTCTCTCTCTGTCTATCATGAATAAATAGATAAAATATTAAAAAAAAAAAAGAAAGTGGAGGAGGGGTCCATGAGCCAAGGAATGTGGGTGACTTGTAGAAGCTGGAAAAGTTAAGAAAAGAGATTCTCCCCTGGAGCCTCCAGAAAGGAATGCCCCCTTGCCAACACCTTGATTTTACCTAACTCTGTCCTAGAGACTCATAAAATAATAAGTTTAAGGTAAGTCGCTAAATTTGTGGTAATTTGTTACAGTAGTAATAAAAAAATGAGAGGGGTAGACATGCAAGAAAAAATTTTACAAAATAGAAAAATGTGACAAAATTTAAAAATACCATACTTGACCAGACACGAAGAGACTTATTAACGTACCTCTAGTTCTTGGTTACTTTGCACACATTATTTTGAAGATCATAGAATCACATTGTTACCCCATCTGTTTTTATCACCCAGCATTTCCCCCACACCTTTCAAGGTTATAGAAAACATCTATTTCATTTTATAGCTGTCCCACAGTTTAATCAATCTCATAAATTTTGTTTTTGTGACAAATACATCTGTATGTCTCTGGTGAATTTCTTGGTAAAAATCCCTAGAATTAAAATTACTGAGTTGTGGATGCCTAGGGTGCTTAGTGGTTGAGCATCTGCCTTCTGCTCAGGGTGTGATCCCAGGGTCCTGGGATCGAGTCCTGTGTCAGGCTCCCTGCAGGAGTCTGCTTCTCCCTTTGTGTATGTCTCTGCCTCTTTCTGTGTGTCTCTCATGAATAAATAAATAAAACAAAAAAATAATTACTGAGTCAAAAACGTATAAATATTATTACTTATAAAAAATACATATCTGCATATTGTTATCCAGAAAGATTATATTAGTTTGTCTCATAGGCAACAGGATTGTATCTGTTTTTCTTCACCATTGACAAACACTACACTATCAGTTTTTTAAATTGCCATTTTGAAAAATTATCTAATTGATTTGATCTGTATTTATTTTAACGTAAACTCCATGTCCAGCATGGAGCCCAATTTGGGGCTTGAACTCATGACCTTGAGATAAAGACCTGAGCTGAGATTAAGAGTAGGACAGATACTTAACTAACTAAACTACCTAGGTGCCCTTGATCGTATTTTTTTGATGATGGATGAAGCTGAACTTTTTTTTGAAATATTAATTAGCTATTTGTTTTTCTTGTTTTAAGAACTACCTGCTTATGTCTTTTTTGTTTTGAGGTGTTGTATTTTCATATTGATTTGTAAGAACTATTTATATATTAAGGATAGTGACCCATTGTTTATACTAGATAGTGCCAGTAATGACCGAGAAAGAAGCTCGTGGGTAACACACCTACTCCATGACATCTTGATATTGATAAAAGCCAGAGTGACAATTGAGAACATAGGAAGACTTGAAGATATTGGGAGAATCGTTGCAATGGGACATGTAGATTTTTACTCCTGGTGATGTTTGGACCTCATATAAATGAGACACAGTACTTTGACGTGCCAGCTTCCTTGAGACCTGCAGGCAATGTGATCATAATTAAATCACCTTGGATGCTGATCACCCTGCAGAGAGCCTCAGCTAAAAAGAAGAAGATGTCAGTTGGAGGAATAGATTGATTCTGTCTTCTTGATTTTGTTCTTTTCTTCTCTCTGTTTTATACCAGTCCCTCTTTAGCTTACACATACCATTTTTTTATCTCTTCTTTTTATATTTTCTATATGTTCATTTCAACCCACTATCTAAAGCCTCAAGGCCCTCACTTGCCCTAGCCCTTTTGTCTCTCCTAAATCCCCTCCCATAGAGTGGCAATAGTATGGCTGCAGAGGTTTGGAGCTCTAGCCATTTGGTTCAATGGCTTCTATTTATGTGTATTTTGTAGTCCATTCCATGAGTTGATTTGCTGCTGGCTGTTTGAGTGTAGGACGGGCTTCTGAGGAAACTCCTATTGCCTGCTGTGCTAAGTTATCCTCAGTGGAGACAACAGGGTTCAAGGTCATAGCTTATCTCCTACCATGGCATGACTGAGCCACCTGTCACCCAGAACCCGAAGATTTAAATGTAAGGAACCAGAGTTAGGAGTCTCTCATGTTCTCCAATTGACTTACTTCATTCAGCATAATACCCTCCAGTTCTATCCACGTCGAAGCAAATGGGGGGTATTCATCATTTCTAATGGCTGAGGAATATTCCATTGTACACATAGACCACATCTTCTTTATCCATTCATCTTTCAATGGACACCGAGGCTCCTTCCACAGTTTGGCTATTGTGGACATGGCTGCTATAAACATTGGGGTGCAGGTGTCCCAGCGTTTCACTGCATTTGTATCTTTGGGGAAAATCCCCAGCAGTGCAATTGCGGGGTCGTAGGGTAGTTCTATTTTTAACTCTTTGAGGAACCTCCACACAGTTTTCCAGAGTGGCTGCACCAGTTCACATTCCCACCAACAATGCAACTCTGGGAAACGAACAAGGGGTAGTGGAAAGGGAGGTGGGTGAGGGGATGGGGAGACTGGGTGATGGGCACTGAGGGGGGGCACATGATGGGATGAGCACTGGGTGTTATGCTATATGTTGGCAAATCGAACTCCAATAAAAAATATAAATAAATAAATAAATAAATAAATAAATAAATAAATAAATATAAGGAACCAAAGTTAGTCTGTGGAAAGTTCTAAATCTTACAATGTGGAAATATAGATGATAGATAGATAGATATAGGTATTCCAAATTTACCATCATTCTAACAATGTTCTTGGAAAGCTAAAAGAAATTTTCAATTGTCATTATTTATTTTAATTTTTAAAGATTTTATTTATTTATTCATGAGAGACACAGAGACAGGCAGAGACACAGGCAGAGGGAGAAGCAGGCTCCCAAGACCCTGGGATCACGCCCTGAGCTGGAGACAGACACTCAACCACTGAGCCACCCAGGCAGCCCTCAATTGTCATTATTTGAAAAGGTGATCAAAGAGTGGACAGACATAAAAGCATGGAATCATGTTAGGAAGTTGACTATTAAAATATTAATAAAATATTTAAAAATAATATTTTAATAAATTATTATTACATATGAAAAATACAATGCAGAATTTTGGAATCTATTATGTTTGCTCTATTCCTCAGTTTTTAAAATTTGTTACTCGTTGTAATTTATTTTCTCATTCGAAGTGAAATCTCATATCTAATATCGCATTCTTTTACCTAAAAAGGATCCAAAAATTATGTGGGTTCTGACCCTGAGATAATCCAGATCTGCCATGTCCGGTGGGTCCCATGCCCAGTGGGTCCCCTGCCCAGTGGGTCTCCTGTCCAGTGGGTCCTCTGTCCAGTGGACCTCTTGTCCAGCTGGTCTGTCTGGTGGCCCCCTGTCTAGTTGATTGAGCTCCTTCCATCTCTGTCAGAAGCCACACTTGGTGGGACCTCAAAAAACCTGTTACCCTTTTCTGAAGTGGGGTCAGTTTCATGAAGCAAAGCTAAGCTACATCATAACATGAGACCTGCACAGCTTTTTCTCAGCCTAGCTCCATCTGTTGTACAGTAAACCCTGTTCTCCCATATCTTGGTGTTAAGTTCTCTATTCGTTTTATTCATCAACACTACTGTGCAGATTTTCCTTGGGTCTTGTTGCAACTTCAGCAAGAAGTTGAGAAATGCTACACAAGAGGGTGTTAGGTCGATAACCTTTGAAAACAGAAGCTTCAGTGAACTTTTAGGTCTCAGTTGGAACATGCCTAGACATCCTCTATAACCATGTCCTGTGTCTGGCACTGACAGTTTCAGAGGAAGGCATCTGTTCTCATTACCCAGATTAGTTTTCTTGCTTGAACTCCGGTATCCTTTTCGTGTATCTGGTGGCTTCCTTTCTTGTCAAACTGATAAAAGAATGGGAGCCCGGAGGGAACATGAGCTTATCCCACATTAGACTTTAAAATGAATTCTTTCAGGGGTGCCTGGGGGGCTCAGTGGTTAAGCATCTGCCTTCAGCTCAGGTCATGATTCCGGGGTCCTGGGATCGAGTCTCACGTTGGGCTCCCCAGAGGGAGCCTGCTTCTCCCTCTGCCTGTGATCTCTGCCCCTCTTTGTATCCCTCATGAATCAATAAGTAAAATCTTTTTTAAAAAATGGATTCTTTCACAGACTATTGTGAATTCTGGTCCCGTAGTTCTGGTCCAGACGGAAGAAGAAAAGAAAGGTTTAGATCTATGACACTGGGGGTTCACGTTTATGTTAGTGTCGCCCTTACAAATAAATGGAGAAATCCAGAAACCTGGGGGGTAAAAATGAAGGTTGCCAAAGCCCAAGGAAGCTTCCCAGGAAACTTAACCCTTTTCCCCAAAATTGCTTTGCTGTGATGGCCCTGGGGGTTAGCAGTTACCTGGAAGGGAGACCCTGATCTCCGCGAGCACCATGGTCTTTCTCGTTGGGAGCCTGACAGTGCGCCGATCCTCTCGCGTGCGTGTGTCTGGCATGTCGACCAGGGTTAAGGGGAAGGAGAGATAAGCAGCATTATGAGCTTCCCATGCAGGGTCACCTCCAGTGCTGAGGAATCGGCGATAGATCCCAGATGTGCCCCTTGGCTGTCCCCCAGCTCCCCTTTGCCTCTGAGTTACGAAACCCCCAGGAGTTCTGCTACGGTCTGGCTTTGCATTTCATAAAAGCAGTGGGAGTTTATACGTCAGATTGGCTTTTCTTTCAATAGAGATTCATCAACCTCCTCATCACCACTCCTCAAAGTTTCCAGGGGCATCCAGAAATTTCCTTCGTTTCCAGGTGCTTGTTTACAGAGTCATCATTGATTCATTCATTCATTTGCTCGACAAGCTTCTATGGAGCACCTACTGTGTGCCAGCCTCGGTTTTACATGCTCAGGATGCAGAGGTGCCTTGGAGGCAGAAAGCAGGTCCTTGTCCTCACAGAGCTTACATGCTGATGGAAGAAAGAGACAGCAAATAGGCACAGGCTGTATTGGTTCATTCTAAGTTTCACATCCAGACATCTCTGAAATTGAGATGAATTTAACCTATTACTAATGTCACATGGACGGTGCTCACGATGCAGCTTTTTACTGCCTACACATGTGCAAACTTGGAAGCTGTTACACTATCATCAGTTCAGTTAAGTTTTTGTTTGCAGATGCTACATAGATTGAATTCAATCACCTTGCAAACATCTTCAAAGAGATTACATTGCGATTTGGCTTTCAAACAAAGTTATTGTGTAGACCCAAAGGCCCAGCAGTAGGGCATACATACATTTGGTCAGTAGAGAAACAAATATTCCTTCTTGGAGGAATGGTTGTGATTCCAACTTTTCTTGTAGAACAACAGTCAGGCTTTATGGGACTTAAGAACATATCCACACAAGGTGCCAAACGACAATAAGAAGTCAAACAAGGCACTCAGTCCTCTAATGTTGATGAAAAATTTCCAAGTAATATGAGGCTATGTAAGATTTTTACATCCTTCATGATTCCCATTAAGACATACACCTTTATTTCACTGGCATTGGGTTTTTGAAATTTTATTTATTGGTGGTATGTAAAATTAACCATGTCGGGATATGTGATGATATTTTAGATCTAGTGAAATTCAGTAATAAGATGTCAGGTAGTGACAGGTGTTCTAAAGAAAATTAAACATCTTTTTTTGGATGGAGCAATAAAGGAATCCTCTCTGAGGTGAGAGTGGATATCAGCAGCAATTTAGGGGGGAAATCGTGGGTGGACCTCAGAAAAAAGGATTCCAGGTAGATGGGGCTACATTACAAGACCGAGGTACGAACACATTCAAAGTGTTTGAGGAACAGCAGAAAGTCCTGGGAATGACATGGAGATAATTCAGAGATGACATTGGGCAAGGAGCAGATCACATGGGGGTTCCAAAGGCCATGATGGAGATTCTGGATCTTATTCTGAGTGTTATGGGAAGCCAGTTGACAATTTTGAGCAAGAGTGACATTATTAGATACATGTTTTAAAAGATGGATTTTGACTGCCATTGAAAATTGACTGCAGGAGGGGCACCTGGGTGGCTCAATCGGTTAAGAATCTGCCTTCAGCTCAGGTCATGATCCCAGGGTCTTGGGATTGAATCCCAAGTCAGGCTCCCTGTTCAGCGGGGAGACTGCTTCTCCTTCTCCCTCTGCTCCTCTTGCTGCTTGTGCTCCCTCTCCTCTCTCTCTCAAACAAATAAAATCTGAAAGAAAGAAAGGAAGAAAGAAAGAAAGAAAGAAAGAAGAAAGAAAGAAAGAAAGAAAGAAAGAAAGAAAGAAGAAAGAAAGAAAGAAGAAAGAAAGAAAGAAGAAAGAAAGAAAGAAATTGAATGCAAGAGGTCAGGGTGGAAGCAGAGTCACAGGTAGAAGAGAATTTAAGGGAATGGGAGGTGAGACCATGCAGATAGATTCTGTATGTGAAACTCAAGAAACAACTTGAGCAGATGTGGATCAGGAGCAGGAGCAGGGCAGTGAGGGTGGGTTTGGGTTTTTTTTCTCAGATTACTTTTTTAAGATGGCAGGCATGAAGATGAACATGCAAGACGACAGCTATGAAGACTCCAGGAGAAAGACACTGGTGGGGTGGAGGGGAGGGCAGGATGGCGACTGCAGCTTGAGTTTCCCCTGCTCCTCTCCACCTCGTGCTCTTTTCAATTAATTGTAATATGTGCAAGAGGTTTGGGAGGCACCTGTGTTCCCCTTGTTCTTGTACCTGAGATTCAACTTCTTTTTTCAGGATACAAGAGCATCATCATAGCTATCAAGCAGCTGGCTCTGTCCTGCTCTGCTTCCTTCCCCAAGGCTCTGCACAGTTTACAAGGCAGTGCACTGCATCACCGTGTAGGAGTCTCCACCTTTACCTTCAGCTCTGTATCCTAGCCTTGACAAGCGTTTCATTCACGTGGAAGGTGACTTCTAAAGAAACAGAAGCATATAGTTTAGGGGGTGGAAAAGAGTCACATTTTCATTTGGCTTTTTAGCCTCCTTTTGTATACAACTATGGTCCCTAGGCTTCTCAGAAATGCCAACCACTTTTCTGTCTCCGAAAGTTCGAATATATTAAAGCTGTCAGGATGATAATTTAAGAACATACGAAGTAGTTTCTTCACAGATTTTTTCTAGGCAAATTGCGGCGTCACTTTTATCTTAAAATGCATCTGCTGAGGTCAACGTTGACTCTCCAAACGTATTGTAGTACCTGTCCGTCTTCTTCTCCCTGTCATCAGCCCCATCGCTTCGCTCCACTTTTTCTCTTCCTTCCTCATTCTTCCCCCTTCATTCTCCCCTCATTCTCTCCGCTTCCTTCTCACTCTTCCCACCTTTTCCTGGAAACTGAGAGCCCCATTTGAAGGGAGTGCATTTATGAAATGTGCAGGGAAAGAAACATAGGTATCTCACCAGGTAATAGAATGTGTATGTGTGTGTGTGTGTCCTACATATAATGTTTCTTTTTTATATTTAATGTTTCTATAAAAGGAACAAATGCATGTATACAGTTACTATTTAATAAAGAATAATATTAAAATTTATATACATTATGCTATTGTGTAATATAAATATGTCATTTATAAATTATGAATGTATTATTATTTAAAATCTCATTCAGGGGAAATGTATATTTATATAATGGGAATACATATACACATTCTCCTATGTTTACATATAGTCTATATGTACTCATGTGTATGTAAATAGAAAAAAATATATAGAGAAGGCGAACATACAGAGATAATATGGATTTATATACACATATATATATAATAAGAATATATATATATTCCCATTGTATATAATGAGAATGTCTGTACTTTTTCCTCTGAGTGAGGTTTTTTGCCTTTTATTTTTTTTTCAAGATTTTATTTTTAAGTAATCTCTACACTCTACATGAAGCCTGAACTTGCAACCCTGAGATCAAGAGTCGCATGCTCTTCTGACTGAGCCAGCCAGGCGCCTCTGAGTGAGGTTTTAATAGCAGTTTGATTTAATCGCAATTTTGGTTGCGAACTCAGGGCTCATATTCCTTGCGTGAGTGGTGTAAAGAAAAGTTGGGGTGGTTATCTTAGACACAGTTGACCTGCTTATTTTATAACTTATAAACTGCCTGCTGTTCCCCATTTCCCTTACAATACCTTAATCCACAGCAGAAAGTTTACTGGGAGGACGTGCAGGCCCTGCTTGCCCCTGCCTCAAGCACCATTGTGCTAATGACTCTCTCTAAGCCAAGAGAATGTGCTACTTGGCATAAAACAGATGCCTCCTTCCAGCTCAACCGTGCTCAAGACGTGCTGCCAAACAAGATCATCACGTTCTCTCATCACTATTTCAGACCCAAAGGGAAGTGTGGGGCTCGGCCCTTGTGGGGAACGAGTGCTGACTCCCAGGGACTCGTTCTGGGTTAGAGAACCCTGGGGGAGGCAAGTTCAGAGGCCAGAGTCACCTGCTCCTCCCTTCTGCCCTGTTCCCCAGCCTCCCCTTCACCTCTCCTCCGGGCCTTCAGGGTCTATTCTTTTCCTGAGCCCTTTCCCACCTCTCCACAGACTCCTCTCTACGTGGGAGACCTTGCCAGTCTCTTAACAGAACCCTTCCCTCCCTGCCACACCTCCCGCCTCTCCCCATTTCAGCTTCCCTGTCTCAGGTCCCATCCCTTCATATCAGTGATCTTCCTTAAAAGACACGTGTGATGTGACAATAGTTTATATATTCTATGTGTTACCCTCCCGGGTGGGTGTGACAGTTACGTGTTATGCACAGTAGTACATCTTACCTGTGGCTTTCTCTAGAAAACAAATGAAACACTTTTATTTTTATTGCAATTCCCCTGAACAATACAGCATGCTGACCTCTAGATGAATAGTGGTGACGAACCTGGCCAGGGACCTGGTCAAGCAGGTTTGATGGGCCTTTCCACCACTTACCAGCTGTGGGGTCCTAGGCAGCTTCATTTCTTGATCACTCCACCAAGAATTTTTGAGCATGGCCCTTGAATGAGTCTCTGTTCTAGCCACTGTGGATACGAAGGTTTGCAAAATAAAGTCTCTCCTCTTGTAGATCTTACATTCTGTAGGACAGATGCAATTTAAAAAGCGCATAACGTTTTTAAACTCTCCGTGATGGGGCCCCTGGGTGGCTCAGTCAGTTAAGCATCTTTCTTCAGCTCAGGTCATGATCCTGGGGTCCTGGGATCAGGCCCCGAGTGGGGCTTCCTGCTCAGCAGGGAGTCTGCTTCTCCCTCTCCTTCTGCTCCTCCCTCTGCTTGTGTGCTCTCTCTTTCTCTCTCAAATATATAAATAAATAAAATTTTAAAAAAAGAGACTCTTCATGCTTTTGCCTCTTCGTGCTTTTGCCTCTTCGTGCTTTTGCATGGGTTAAATGTGAATAATAGTATTTCCTGCCTCGTGATGTTGTAGGTACGAAATAAGAGTGCAACGCATCATGTTAGATAAACACGCAATAACATAGGTAAATATAGGGCACCTGGGTGGCTCAGTGGTTGAGCATCTGCCTTCGGCTCAGGGTGTGATCCCAGGGATCCTGGGACTGAGTCCCAGATTGGGCTCCCCGCAGGGAGCTTGCTTCTCCCTCTGTGTATGTCTCTGCCTCTCTCTCTGTGTCTCTCATGAATAAATAAATAAAATCTTAAAAAAAACCACATAGGTGAATATAGTTCTCAGCAACAGCAGTGAATCTTCAGTGGTTTCTGCCTGGGAGAAAGGGCACGTCTCCCTGCAGGGACCTTGGAGCACCTGTGGCTATTGCTTTGCACATCCAGAAAGCTCACTCTTTTCTTCAGCAGCCAATCTCCACCTTTGCTATAGGACCTCGACCAGCATCCCATCCTTCTGGCAACCATGTTTGGCTCAAGAGGTAAGCATGTGACTCAAACAGAACAATCTGACTTCTTTCCCTCGACCTCCACGCAAACTGTGAGTGAGAGAAGCTCTTTCTCTTTGGGAATTAATATTGTAATTCCATGTTAGCCTACATTTAATTCTCTGAATAATCCTTGGGGTAACTGCTCTTGGTACCCCATTTAAAAATGAAGAAACAGGGTACAGACAGGTTAAGTAAGTGCCCGAGGTCACATGGTTAATAAGTAATGGGACCTGGAACTGACCACGTACTCTGGCTCCAGGATCTATACCTTTGACCAGTATCTCTCCCTTCTCTGGGTGTTGAGAGTCTGGGATTGCAATATCTCATTCTTGGTTCCCTCAGCCTTTCTTCCTTTAATTCTATGAGTCACAACAAAATCCTTCCCAGGTACTCGAGATTATCTGTATCTCTACTTGTATCATCTACATCTTCATCTCTGTCTCTTCTTATCTAACACTTAACTTTTAATTCCTGAAGTTAGTTTGAGTAGGATTCCTGTTACCTACAACTGAAAGAGTCAGCCACCTGAGAGCTATACCCAAACATTCCAAAATATGTGTGTCACTTGGAAGAAACCCCCCAGGACAATTTCACTGTGCCCCTCACCATACACAGGTGCACCAATTTGAGTTACCACCTTAATATAATTTTATTTCTATAAGCAACCTTTTCCTCACAGACTTAAAGGTAAGTGTGGATAATTGAAATTCATCTACAGTTATCTTCTGAGTCTGCTTTGGCTTTGACCTTCATGGTGTCATGACCTTGGACTATTCTGGCTGAGTTCCTCATGTTGAAACTAATCCGGAACTGTAAACCACTGCAGAGTTTTAGTGTATTGATGGTTACTTATCATTAATGTTCGTACAAAACATTGTTTAAAAGTTGTATCAGTATAACATTTTCTGTATGAATTGTTACCTCTGTGATTAATTCATCAGCTTGATCCAGAAGTACAATTGCACCTTTATCTTGAAAATTCACATCTATTCATGAGAATCCCCCGTGAAGCCTCTAGCTGCACATTTACATTGTCCGAGAAACTCAGTCCAAAGGAATAACTTCTGTTTCCAAATGAGAAGCAGAGAGAATATTGGAACATTCTGACCGCTCTGTTCTATAGTTCCTTTTTATCCCACAACTGTACTGGAAACTGATTCTGCATAATTTGATGGGTCATGGTCCCCTTTTGAATGATGGTTTGCTGGCTTATAGCCCTATACAAGTTGAGGTAGTTTTTCCAAGTGCGAGTTCCCAAGGTTATGGCCTCTTTTTATTTATTTTGTATAATCCACGTCATTGCCGATGTCATTGTCTTGATGGCTGGTTCCAATGAAGGCTCCTGCCAGAGCAAAATCAGACATCCTTGGTCATTGATGAGACTTTTGATGTCCTTTACTGCCAAGGGAGCTCAGTTTTCTCAACTTACAGCTATCAGAAGGGAAAACTAAACAATCTGTTGCCCATGTAGAGACACACTTTCTGAGGAAATGTGACGGCTACTATGGGGAATGTGCACATTCACCATATCATTGAAGCTTCATTGGTTAGATTCCACTTACTTGGTATGAAAGTGAGAGGGCTTGGAATAAAAGAGTTGGCTTGAGCCACTCTAAGTGGAATTCCATATCTTTGAAGCTACACAGGCCACAGGGACCTTTCCCCATGCTCTGCAGGTCTGGGATGTATGAGGGTCCTCTCATTGCATGTTCTGTGGATCCCGTACAGAAGGGAGGAGACTTGCCCAGTGCCCAGGGGAGGAACAGTGATGGATCAGGAGCTCTCTTCTGAGAGAGAGCTGTGTATAAACCATCTGGGCAGGACAAGAAAGGGTCTGTATTTCTCAGTCAGCAAGAAGTGATGGAAGATCACCAAGATTCACCAGTTCCTCAGCTGCAGCCTCAGAAGCAGATGTGAACCGATAAACGCCACGTCTCAAAGGAATCTGGAAGGCATTTCTTGCTACAATGACCTTCCAGGTAGAAAAATGGAAGCTCCTCTGTGCTATTTCCAACCTACAGAAGTAAACTGCCACTAAATAACTTTAATATATTTCCTAAAGATGCGAGGTGATGTTATTAACAGGATGAAGAATCTCTGCCAGCAATCCTAGTGATTTGTAAAGGCCTATTCACAAGGCATTTTTCTAAGATGGACAAAATCACTCAAGATTGGGCTTTCTGTACAAAAAAATAAAAAGAAACACTTGGATAAAAATGCAGAGTGAGTTTCTTAGGGTGACTGTAATGCAAAGATTGTATTCAGTACGTTGCATGAGAATACAATATGGGAATCACATTCCCACCAACAGTGCAAGAAGGTTCCCCTTTCTCCACATCCTTTCCAACAGCCACTCTGAAAAACTGTGTGGAGGTTCCTCAAAGAGTTAAAAATAGATCTGCCCTATGACCCAGCAATTGCACTGCTGGGGATTTACCCCAAAGATACAGATGCAGTGAAACGCTGGGACACCTGCACCCCGATGTTTCTAGCAGCAATGTCCACAATAGCCAAACTGTGGAAGGAGCCTCGGTGTCCATCGAAAGATGAATGGATAAAGAAGATGTGGTTTATGTATACAATGGAATATTACTCAGCCATTAGAAACGACAAATACCCACCATTTGCTTCGACGTGGATGGAACTGGAGAGTATTATGCTGAGTGAAGTAAATCAATCGGAGAAGGACAAACATTATATGGTCTCATTCATTTGGAGAATATAAAAAATAGTGAAAGGGAATAAAGGGGAAAGGAGAAAAAATGAGTGGGAAATATCAGAAAGGGAGACAGAACATGAGAGACTCGTAACTCTGAGAAACGAACTGGGGGGTGGAAGGGGAGGTGGGCGGGGGGTGGGGGTGACTGGGTGACAGGCACTGAGGGGGGAACTTGATGAGAAGAGCACTGGGTGTTATTCTATATGTTGGCAAATTGAACACCAATAAAAAATAAATTTATATAAAAAACAAAAAACAATATGGGAATCAGTTGGGGATAGTATCTCTGGCCTCAGATCTGGATATTCCGATGCAGTGTGGGAAAAGGCATTCTATTCCAGCAAATTCAGAAATATATCACAGACACATATTTGCTGTCTGAAAGCCATCTTCAAATACTTGATGAGACTCATTTCATTTAGCAGTATAATGTCTTTTAGAAGAATCAGATCAAACAGAAGGGCAAAATAGTTTGCATTTTTTGGTTTTTAAAAGCATGCTCATTCAGTTGCTTGTTTTAAAAAACTATGAAGTGGGATGCCTGGGTGTCTCAGTGGTTGAGCGTCTGTCTTTGCTTCATGTCGTGATCCCGGGGTCCTGGGATCGAGTCCCGTATTGGGCTCCCCACAAGGAGCCTGCTTCTCTCTCTGTCTGTATCTCTGCCTCTCTCTGTGTCTCTATGAATAAATAAAAATCTTTTTGAAAAATGAAAAAAAAAAAAACAACAACTATGAAGTAACAGCCAAGCTCCACTCACTATGGCAAAGGCTGGGGATTGACATATTAAAAAAACAGTGGTTCTTATCTCTAAACAATTCAAAATCAAATGGAAGAGGTCCATGCAAGTAGAGTGTTATATTAGAAAGTCATATAGCCAAAGAATAAAGAAAGAAGTAAAATCATTGTGGACATACACTGCAAACTGTGAGGCCACGCTAAGGCCATGCAGACACAGTTTGTCAAAATCAATACAATGGAGGAAGCTCTCTATGCAACTGATGCCCATCCCATTTAGTCATAAAGCTGAATACCTAATACATTTTTCCCATTTTTGAATTGTGGATACATACACATATATATGACACATATAACAAATATATGTAACACAAAATTTACTATTTTTAAGTATACAGTTGAGTGATATTAAATACATTCATATCATTGTGCAACCATCACCATCATCCATCTCCAGAACTCTTCATCTTGTCAAACGGCACTTCTGTCCCCCTTAAACAATAACTTCCAATTCTATCCTCCCTGAGCACCTGGCAACCACCATTCTACTTTCTGTGTATTTGACTAGTGTGAGTACATTATATCAGTGAAATGAGACAGTATTTGTCTTTTTGTGACTGGCTTATTTCACTCAGCGTAATGTCCTCAAGATTCATCTGTGTTGTAGCGTGTGTCAGAATTTCTTTCCTTTCGAAGGCTGAATATTCCATTGTACTAATAGACCACATTTTGCTTATCTGTTCATCCATCAACAGACACTGGGGTTGTTTCCACCTTTGGCTATTGTAAATAATGCTGCTGAGAATATGGTGTGGAGCACCTGGGTGTCTCAGTTGGTTAAGCATCTGACTCTTGATTTTTGCTCAGGTCACGATCTCAGGGTCATGAGATCAAGCCCCGTGTTGGGCTCCACACTCAGCAGGGAGTCTGCTTGAGATTCTCTCCCTCCACTCCCACTACCTCTCTCTCTCAAAAAAAAAAAAAAAAATCTTAAAAAAAAAGAACATGGATATACCAGTATAGATCCTGCTTTCGGTTCTTTCACATGTATTCCTAGAAATAGCATTTGTGGATTATATGATAAATATGTTTTTCTTTTGTTGAACCACTAGAGTGTTTTCCATAGCAGCTGTTCCATCTTACATTTCCATGAACAGAACAGAGCATAAAAGTTCCAACCTAATACATATTTAAATTAAGTTGTTGACAATAAGGATATGAAATTCATGAAAATCAATTTACAAATATTTACTAAGCGATACTTTGTGTAAGGTTCTGTCTGAAGCATAGCTTGGCATACCAAAAACCAATTCTTAACAGGGAAAAAGTAATGACCAATATGAAAGTCATAGTTAGGAAAACAGATACCATCTGTAGCCCTAAATTCCTAATTTTGTACAAAATGACATATTTCTTAATTTCCAATGTATTTTAGGGAGTATTGATTTCAAGCATTGAGGGGGAAAATGGACAAGATTCATCTCTGGGCTCTCAGGGCAAAGAAAGTCTCTAACATTTAATCATTTATTTCTGTTTATAGTTCACCTGGTTCTAGAGAGGTTTTTGAAAAAAAATGACAAGAATGCACTTATTGAAATGAAAACTAGTAAGTAAAATAGCAAATTGGAATGGTGGAAATAGGAACAGACAAGTGCCAAATAGAAACCAACCATGTGTTGTAGTTACACTTAGAATTTCCCTCTTTTTTTCCCTGGTGAAAAAGAAGACACAATTTGTTACCTAGTTGCTATCATCAGATCTCAAAGGAACACTGAAATTCTAAAATTTTGTTGCTCAGAATGTCCTTGGATCAGCAGCATCAGCATCAATGGGAAGCTTGTTAGAAATGAAAAAAAATATCAAGCTGATTTCAGACCTACTGGAATAGAATCTGCATTTTAACAACATCCCAGGTGATTAACATGTACATCTAGAATCATCTAGAATTCGAGAAACACTGTCCTAAAAGGCATCCTTCACCTGGGATTTCATACAGAAAATATATTTACAGGATATATTTTTTTTTCAACAAATGCAGTAAATCACTGAATATATCATATATTTCTTATAGTGATTTTTGAAATAATAAAGGATATAATAATAAAGCCAAACCTAAGGCAAAGAGTTCTAAAGATACTTAAAAAAAAAAAAGATTTTATTTATTTATTCATGAGAAAAGCAGAGACAGAGGCAGAAGGAGAAGCAGGCTCCCTCTGGGGAGCCGGATGCAGGACTCGATCCCAGGACCCTGGGATCATGACCTGAGCCAAAGGTAGACCCTCCTCAACCACTGAGCCACCCAGGTGTCCCCTAAGGCAAAGAGTTCTCAGATATGACCCAGCACCATTCATAAAAGAAAAGTTTGGTAAATTCTATCCAAATTCACAACTTTCGCTCAGAGAAAGACTCTGCCAAGAGGATGGATGAGCTACAGTCCAGGAAAAAATATCTGCAAACAATATATCTAAGAAAGAACTTGTATCCCACCTGTATAAAGGACTCTTAAACTCAACAGTAAAACAAACACACAATTGAACTTAAAAAGAGGATGAAGATGTTGTTATGGGTTGAACTGTGTTCACTCAAAATTCAAATGTTGAAATCCTGACCTCTCCCCACCCCCGCACCTCTGATTGTGACTGTATTTGGAAGCTCTTTAAAGAGGTGATTAAGTTAAAATGAGGCCATTATGGTGGATCTGTTTCAGTTTGACTGATGTCCTTATAGGAAGAGGAAATTTGGACATCAGACATGTGTACACACAGAGGGAAGACCATGCAAGGACGAGAAGACAGCCTTCTCCAAGCCATGGAGGGAGGCCTCAGGAGAAGCCAAACCTGCTGATGCCTTGATCTCAGACATCTAGTTTCCAGAATCCTGTAAAATGATAATAATAATAATAATAATAATAAATTTGTGGTATCTTGTGATACCAACACGAATAGACACTTCACCAAAGATCATGTACAGGTGGCACACAAGCATAGGTGTTCAGCATCACTAGGCATTAGGGAAACACAGATTAAACTCATGACGAATGATCACCGCCCACCTACTTCAACAGCTAAAGGAAAAAGTAGTGATGACACCGAACACAAGCAAGAATGTGGAGAGGCTGCGTCTCTCACACACTGCTGGTGGGAATGCACAATGATACAGCTGCTACGGGAAATAGTTTGACAGTTTCTTATCAGGGTTCACATGCGCTTACCATATCCAACCCAGCAGTCATAATCCTGGACATTCATCCACAGGTGAATTAAAGTTTATGTTCACTCAGGAACTGATGCACGAATGTTCACAGCAGCTTCATTCATAAAATCCCCGAAGTGGGAACAACACCAATACCGATTAGCTAGTGAATGGTTAAATAAACTCCGGTCCATTCATGCAGTGGAATACTACCCAGCAACGAAACGGACTGTTGAAATACATAAGAATTTAAATGTGTCCCAAGGGCATCATGCGTAACAAAAAGGCCAGTCTCAAAAGGTTACATAGCCTGTGATTCCATTTGCATAACATCCTCTAAAGGGCAAAACTATAAAGGTGGAGGACGTGTATGGTTTCTAAGAGACAGGGTGACACAGCATGACACAGTGCCTTTGGGGTGACCCAGCAGTTCCAAGTCCTGATTATGGTAGTGATTGCACAGATGTACAGGGGACAGGGAAACGGAAGGTCTCCATACAAATCTGTTTTTTGCTCCCTTCCCTGCTTCTGTTCTTGCCAGGACCTGCACCCCCACTGTACACATGCCTCAGAATGCAGACAGTGCACGTCCTGGTAAGGGACACAGAGTTAGTGATTTCTTTGGAATACGTAACATCTAAGGAAAGACCTGATGAGAATGATGGGACCAAGTTATCATATGTGAATTCCAGGCCACCGGCTGAGACGTCTTAATGCCAAGACCCTGTGGCTCCCAGAAATAACACCTGGGCTCCCACCTTTGTTCTGACTAGTTCTGGGATTCCTGAGAGGACATGTACACTGGAACAGATTTTCAATAAAACCCCCAAGACCCCAAGCAAAGACGAGCTCTCTCCTTTCCTTTCTGAATTGCCCAGGCACTGTCTGTACCTGCATTTTCTGTCTCTCTCTCTCTATGCCTTCAGTGAACTCTACTTTCACCTCCTGTTGGCCTGTGTTTGGTTTCTGTCCTGTGCACAGCCAGGGACCCTCTTGGCTGGTCCTGTGGGTCCTTCTCTGGGTCCTTGGACCTGGCTTGCTGCATCATACACATGGGAACACATTGCATAGAAATCACACACACACACACACACACACACACACACACACACACACACGTGAGTGCATGTAAGAATTGGTGATAACAGAATGAGATCTATGATCCTAGCTAACAGTATCATGGCAATGTCAGTTTTCTGGTTTCAGTATATGTCACAGTCCTCCAGGATGTCACCGTTGAGGGAAGCTGGGTGAACTTTCTGTAATAGTTCAGCAATTTCTTATGGTTCTATAATGACTTAATACATTTTAAAAAACAGGGCACCTGGGTGGCTTAGTCGGTTAAGCATCCGACTTGGCTCAGGTGGTGATCTCAGGGCCATGAGATAGGGCCCTGTGTCAGGCTCCATACTTGGCATGGAGTCTGCTTGGAGTTCTCTCTCTCCTTCTCCCTCTGCCCCTGTCCTGGTCTCACTCCCAACCCTCTAAAATAAATAAATAAATATTTAAAACCAAATAAATTTTAAAAAATAAATTGTAAAGGTATCACCAGAGTGATAATAAAACTTGCAACCAGGCTATCATTAAGTCTATAATAATTCAGTTATTCAGTTGTCCCTAAAGGCAGCACCAGCAACAAAGGTTGGCACTAGGAATTCCAGCAGGGGAGTGTGGGAATTTGCAAAAACGTAGCGTGGAATGGAACACAGGATAGGTACGTCATGCCTACTTGACAACAGATCTAAGTGTTGGAAAGTGTATTCAGTATCCAAAAGTAAGCAGTGCTTGCGAGACAAGACTAGGGTGGAGCCAGCTGAGACAGCCTGGCAGTCTTTCCAGCTGCCATTGAATGGCCCTACTCTCTAGGGGATGGCGCTTTCCCTGGGGCCATCTTCAAGGCACTGCACTGCCTAATGAACAGAGAAAGACGGGAGTTAAAAAGGTTCTTTGACATATCTGTGGATTCAACCTTTGGAAAATACCTACCTCTCACAAAAAAAAAAAAAAAAAAAGGAAAAAAAAGGAAAAAAAAAAAAACCCAGACTGATAAGCAGGCTACGTTCAGCTGTGCTATTTGGAAATGGTATAATGGAATAAGGATATATATCACATTGGACATTGACGATTCTAGGGCAGGCATTAACACATTGCCAGTAGGAATGTAATATGGTACAGCGACTCTTGGAAAACAGTTTGGCATTTCCAAAAATCTAACATGCACTTACTCTACAATCCAGCAATGGTACCCTTGGGTGATCCCATGAAAAACAATGGAGAAAAGATACTGTGGAAGGAAAATGAGAATACAACAAAGCAAAGTGCATTTCTAAAACTATTGCACATGTATTCCATTTAAAGCTGTCCCCAATCATATCAGCTAGGCTTAGGCAGTTAAATTGTCTCTATTGAGGTTACATTCTTGTACAGCATGCAATAAATGCTTAGGAAAAAAATTTCATTTTGAAGCAAAGCACTTTTATGCCTTTGTCTATGAGGATTCAGACTCCCCTGGGTGCTCCTTCCTACTGTGCCTACAGCGTGAGAATTGTTTCTGTAGTCACTTCATTATAAGTAAATCTATGATTCTGTGTCAGGGAACTTGAAATTACCTTGCTCTTTTTATAATCCCATGATTAGAGATAAAGCACCGTAATAAATTCACGAATTTGATTTCACAGCATTTTCAGATTTGACAAACAAGGCTGATTAACTCACAGTTTTATTCACATTTCACTGGAAAGCTTAAGAAATTATGAAATATTAACCACATTTTCCACATTTCCCATGTGGGTGGCAACGTGTGGCTTCCTTTCAATAAATATCCCCCTAATACTTAATACACAGAATTTATGTGCAAGTTTCCTTATGCCAATGGTGGGAAGGCCTGGCTCTGGGTTCTCTCCTAAAGCCCTGTTCTGATGGGTGTTTGCCTCGTGTTCTATTGTACAGAGTCCCTGTTTATTGGAAACTGGTCTCTGGACCTACTCACTTGGATGCCACCACTGGCCTGGCAGATTTTACCAGGTGGGAGTGAATGGATTTTCCATAATGTAAGACCTTGTCATAGCATTCCAGTTCAGGAATCTCATTGTTTAGCCAATACCTGAAGTCGGAACCTTTTGGAAGATAAATATTTAATCTTTTGGCTCTCTATCACAAACTATTAAGGCTTCCTCAACAAACTCCACCAGTCTTTTTAAAGTAGATGCAATGTATATTGGTAAAACTGAGTGGATAACAAATAATGAGTGAGCTTTTCACTTCTGTACTTTAAATATCTGAAAAAGACCAGGTCATGTAACTGGGAACTTCAGTGAAGGTTCCAGACTATTCTCTTTGGCTGAGTTTTGGAAATAATGTAGCTCAAGGGGAAATGTTGAGCTAAATCTTAGACTACGTGAATCCTGGTGACAAGCTCCATTTGGTCATATCACCATAGTTACATATAGAATGTTTCTTGCTGTTGGGGTGCCTGGCTTAGTCAGAAGAGCATGCCACTCTTGGTCTTGGAGTCATGAGTTTGAGCCCCATGTTGGTTGTAGAGATTACTTAATTTTTAAAAAAAAACTTTAAAAAAAGAATGTTTCTTGTTGCTCAGTCATCACTAAGGAAGATATCATTTTATTTAAATTATAGTATCTGCTTAACTTCAACCACCTTCAAGTGAAAATGTGTTAATATAGGTCATCTATTTGATGACACATCTAGTTCAAAAAGAGCAATTTAATGTACCTTTTTGCAATTCTATTGAATATACACCTGAATTGGGATTGCTGGGTCATATGATAATTCAGTGTTTAACTTTTTGAGGAACGGCTAAGCTCTTGGCCAGAATGGCTGCACCATTTTATATTCCCCCCAGTGATGCACAAGTGTTCCAATTTCCCCACATCTTACCAATTACTGTAATTATTGCCATCCTTGTATCTGTGACACAGTATCTCATTGAGGTTTTGATTTGAGTTTCTCTTATGACTCATTATGTTGAGCATCTTTTCATGTGCTTCTTGGCCATTTGTATATTTTTGGAGAAATGTCAATTCAAGTCCTTTGCCCATTGGGTTGTTTGTATTTTTGTTGTTGAAATGTAATACTTTATGTATTCTAGATACTGGACCCGTATCAGACACATGATTTGCAAATACTTTCTCCCATTCTATAGGTTATCTTTTCACTTTCTTGGTAATGTCCTTTGAGAAACAAAAGTTTGTAATTTTGGTGAAGTTCAGTTTATCTGTTTCATATTGTAGCTCCTGGTTTTGGTGTCCTATGTATGAATCCATTCCCAAAATCAAGGTTATAAAGATTTATCCTATGTTTTCTTCCAAGAGTTTTGTGGTTTTAGTTCTTATATTAGCTCATGACCCATTTTGAGTTAATTTTTATGTATGATATGAGGTATAGGTCCAACTTCATTCTTTTGCCTGTGGATATATCCACAAGCAGCACCAACTGTTGAAGAGACTCTTTATTTCCTCATCAAATCCCATCCTTGTAGAATATCACTGGCAATAGATGTATAGGTTTATTTCTGGACTTCAGTTCTATTTTATTGGTCCATATGTCTCTCCTTATGCCAGAACTACTGTTTTCATTGCAGTAGCTTTGTAATGAGTTTTGACATTGAGAAGTATCAATACTCCTACTTTCTTATTCTTTTTCAAGATTGATTTGGTGCTTCAAGGCCCGTGGCAACTCCATAGAAATTTGAGGATTAGCTCTTCCATTCTGAGGGGGGAAAAAAAGGTCATTTGCATTTTGCTAGTGACTATATTGAATCTGTAGGTCTCTTTGGGTAGCATCATACTTTTAGCAATAGTAAGTCTTCCAGTCCATGAACATGAGATATCTTACCATTTATTTAGATCTTCTTTGATTTCTTTCAGCAATGTTTAATAGTTTTCCGTCTACAAATTTTTTTTACCACCTTGGTGAAATTTATTCCCAGGTATGTTTCTTTTGGATGTTACATTAAATGAAGTTGATTTTATAATTTCCTTTTGGGATTGTTCATTGCTTCTCTGCAGAAATCCAGCTGATTTTTGTGTGTTGATCATGTACCTTGTAACTTTGCTGAATTTGTTTAGTAGTTAGTTAGTACCTCTAATAGGGTTTTTAAACATGTGAATTCTTTGGGACTTTCTATATATAGGATTGTTCCTCTCTGAATAGAAATAGTTTAATGAATTCCTTTGCAGTGTGGATGCCTTTTATTTCTTTTTCTTGCATAACTTCCCTTTCAGTACAATGAACAGCAGTGATGATAGTTGACACACAAAGGAAAAGCTTTGGGTATTTCACAGTGAGTGTTACATTACCTATGGATTTTTCATGAATGCCTTTATCATGTTGAGGAAGTTTTTTCTTATTTCTAATTCTGAGTGTTTCTATCATGAAGGGTTGTTGAAGCCCAGGGTGAAGGCTTAAGATCTTCTAGAGTCTTTTCTGAGCATGCTTCTTAACGTGTGCATGGCTTTCTACATTCCCCCCAAACATGAGTGCTTTTGATTGTCCTAATTACCCAAGGAAATTCTCTCCCTAGCTCTTCATCCCAGGCCTTTGGGGGTCTATTTTATGTCAATTTTTTTTAAGATTTTAAAAAAATGTATTCATTCATGAGAGACACAGATAGAGAAGCAGAGACACAGGCAGAGAGAGAAAAAAGCTCCCTGTGAGGAACCCGATTCGGGACTCAGTCCCAGGACCTCTGGATCATGGCCTGAGCTGAAGGCAGACAGACACTCAAACACTGAACCACCCAGGTGCCCCTGTGTCTCAGTTATAGTCATTTGCATCAGGTGCAATCTGCTGGTTGTCCACCTTAAGATATTTATAAGCGATGCCTACCACTTTTCCAGCGTGGATGAACTCCAAATTAGGCAACATAGAAATAAGCACCCAGGGTGTCAGTACTTTGGGTAGCCTTCAGACAGGTTAGAACATACCTATACAATAATTTTTGGAAAAGATTTGTTTCGCTGCTCCCATAACCAGGGACCAGGGTCCCATACTGGCAGCATGGGCTGCTGTCTTCAAGTTGGCTGCTGACATGGGTGGAGTATATGGCAAGAGCTAGTAAAAATAAAATTTCCACCAAACGTCTCTACTATCATAAAGTTAACTTTTTTTTTATTCTGCATTCACTTGGTCACTGTCAAACTCCGACTATTTTATCGCATTTTACAAAGTTGCTTCTGACAGTTACTGCTTATTTTTCAGTTCTCCTGCAGGGAAATGAGCATTTGCGGCTGACTACACCACCAAGTTGTTGGTAGTGTAGTTTTTAAACAAATTTTTCTTTTTCATGTGTTTTTAAATAAATGGCACTATGCTGATCATCTCATTTTGAAGCATAATTTTATCATTCAAGTTTATCATTACCTGTAAATGTAGTTCATTAGGTTTAAGTACTCTGTGTTAGTCAATTGTATAGATTTCACACAATTTATTTACCTATTTTGTTGATGGACGTATGGTTTTTTGCAGGGTTTTTTTTTTTTTTTTTTTTTTTTTTTTAGTATTACAAACTATGCTCTGGTGGACATCTTTAGACACATGTAAAAGAATTACTGTGGGGAGTAATTTTTAAAGTGGAATTTCTGGGTTTCAGTATATACATAGTTTCAATTTTATGGGATAGTACTTACTGCTCTCAAAGTGGTTATATCCATTTATATTCATACCAGCAATGTGTGGCAGAGCCAATTTCTTCTCATCCTTGCTGACACTTGATATTATTTGACTTCTGAATTTTTATAAATCTGAAGGATGTCAGATGGTCTCTCCTTTTTGTTTTAACTAGCATTGTACAAATAGTGGAGTTGAAGATTTTGTTTTCATTTCTTTAGTGTCCACTCTTCTGTGAATTATCAGATCATATTTCTCATACACATATGATTGGAAATAGAAAAACTACTTCTTTTTTATCTTTATTTTTCAGCATATTTATCTCTTTGTCTTTGAGGGTTTTTTTTTTTAAGATTCATTTATTTATTTTAGAGAGAGAGAGAGATAGAGCAAGTGTGTGAACAGAGGGAGGGGCAGAGGGGGAGGGAGAGGGAAAGAATCTCTCTCAACACCTGTTGGGCACAGAGCTCAACACCCGGCTTAATCTCACGACCCTGAGACCATGACCTGACCTGAGCTGAAACCAAGAGTCTGACAAACAACTGAGCCATCCAGGTGCCCTAGTATGCTTTTCTTTAAGCAAATATGTAAATTACATTTTATATATCTTATTTATATGTTTTTATATATAGCTCAATTTTCAAATATTTTATTTTTTAAATTTTTTTAAAAAGATTTTATTTACTTATTCATAAGAGACACAGAGACTGGCAGAGAGAGAGAGGCAGAGACAGGAGAACCAGGCTCCATGCAAGGAGCCCGATACGGGACTTGAACCCGGCATCCCAGGATCACACCCTGAGCCGAAGGCCTCAGACGCTCAACCGCTGAGCCACCTAGGCATCCCTCAAATTTTTTAATAGGAGACTTCACAGTCACATTTATTGTGATTATTGATATGCCTGGGTTTCTTTTCAAATTTAATTCTGTTTTATCCTACATTTCTTTTTTTTTTTTCTGCTTTTGAAGGATTGAATGAATTTTCTCTGTTTTTAGTTGCCCTTTAGTTGTTCAGTTTACTTCTTAGTGTGAGCCTTATCAGTATGACATGTTAAAAATTAATATCTTCTAACACTCTAGAGTTGATCGGCACCTGGGTCCTTGAGATTAGTAGAGCGCTGCACTAGAGCATAAACTCCAGAACCAGACACACTGGGTTATGTGTGTCACACACTGACCGTGTGACTTTGAGCATGTTACTCAATATTTCTGTTCCTCAGTTTCCACATATGTAAGATGGAGAAAAATATAAAACCTCTCTTAAAGGTTAATATGAAGAATAAATGAGTCAATACATGTGAAGGGGTAAGAATGATGCCTGGTGCATAGAAAACATTCAGTAAGTTTTAACTGTAGTTAAATTTTCCCCTAAATGGTGCCAAAACAATTTTGTTTTTCATTGTTCCCTACTCTATGCTTTGGTTTTCTTCTAAGAAGCTATTAAATTTAAAGCAATTAACGCATATAAACTTATCAATAAGTTGTATTGGTTTTTTGACTATTTCAGAATTTTATTTTGTTTTGTTTTTTTCTGAATGAACATCTTCCTCTTCTATTTTGTTCTCTTCTTACTAGAATCAACCAGTGATACCTTCTGACTTATGAGTGATATGAGGTTTTATAGACCTAAAAAAGTCTTGAATTTGTCTTCACATTTCATATAATAGTGCAGCTTGCTATACAACTTGAACTTCAAAACTGTTTTCCATCAGAGTGTTAAATATTTTATTCTTGCATTCATAGATTGTTTTTTAAAAAGATTTCATTTATTTATTTGAGAGAGAGAAAGAGGACTAGCAGGGAAGGGGGGGGCAGAGGGAGAAGCAGGTTCCCTGTGGAATAGGGAGCCCAGTGTGGGACTCTATCCCAGAACCCCAGGATCATGACCTGAACCAAAGGTGGACGCTTAACCAACTGAGCCACCCAGGTGCCCCTCATTCGTGGATTTTAATAAGAAGTCTAATCTTGATCTGATTTTCATGCTTTTATAAATAACTTATTTTTCTCAAAAATTCTAAGATCTTTCACTTCATTATACTGAAATTTTACTATTATGTTCAGGTATAAGTCTGTTTTTATTTACTTGCTTGGGACTCCGTAGGAGCTTCAAGCCAGAGCCTTGTATTTTCCTTTAGTTATTGGAATATTTTCTCTCCTTTTTGCTTTTTATTTCACACTGTATTCTCCCTCCCTTCATTTTCTCTTTCCAACAAACACCACTATGTACCAGCCCTTGTTTTGTGTGACTTACATGTATTAACTCCTTTAACTTCCACAGCAACCTTATTGGGTGGACATTATTGTCACCACTTTCTAGATGAGCAGACTGAGGTTTGAGAGATTCAACAGATTGCCCAAGATCCCACATGACTGGGATCCCACCTGGACAGTGAGACTCAGGCTTTAGACCACTCATCTCCATTATTCTCTACATCTGCCTCTTCTTTCCCTTCATTCTTCAATCTCTCTTTCTCTTGTGCTACATTTGGAAGAATTTCTTGGCTTATTCTTCCTGCCCATTTTCAGCTGTGTCCATTTTAAACAAATGAAATGTCTCTTTGCCTCTCACCAATGATATTAGAGATACTCATTTTCAAGTCCTGTTGTGCTTGACTTACTAGCTCTTTCCTCATCCATTTGCTGGATTTGGTGGCGCCTTTTCACCAGAGCTGGTGATTCCTGGCTCTGTGCTTATCTGCATGTTTATGATTTCCTGTTAGCCTCTTTGTGGCTATTGTTGTCTGTTACCCACAGCTAACCTTGCGAGTTTGCCCAGAAGGAAACATTACTGCCAGGTGGGCACATTGCAGCATGTCCTCAGAAACAAGGGTGACGAACTGCAGGGGGGCAGTGAGCCAGTGGCAAGTCTCCCAAGAGAGAGGACTCTATTTCCCCTTAAGTATCACAGGAATACAAGGCTCCTCCCACTGCTTTTTAACCCATGTTACCATATTTTCTTCTTCCATATGGTGAGCAGTTGGTGATGATGGGTAGAACAGCCAAATTACTCATTGCCCTGAAAACTGTAATCCAACCCAACATACCCTTTTGCCCTATAGCCCCTCCTGCTCCAAGCACTTATCATCCCTAAGATGAGGAGCTGCTCTGTCGCTTGGTAGCTGCCCTCTCCTATTTATATTTGCCTTTGAGTTCCCTCTTCAGTCCCCAATTCATCTTCCAAGGATTTCTGAAAGTTTTTGACCATTAGACTTTTGTCTTTTCCTTTAATGAACTGTTTGTGAATATGATTTCTGTCATTCCTGGGGACTTGGCTATGGTGGAGGAGTAGGTTCAGGAATGGTCTTAATATATCGTTAGAATTCTCTTTAGCGTCTCTCCCTCTCTATCTCCTTCTTTCTCACTTGGCCATATTTCCTGATAACGCCAATAGCATTCTTTGCTTGGTTCTTTCCAGACTGTTTTCATACATCTTCTCCTCAAATCTGTTCAAATATTATCCTTCTCTACTTCTTCATCTGGGTTGGACAATGGTTAAATATTTTTAACAACCCCTTTTGATTTCTTTCTTGATATTACCCCTTCTTGATCAGAACTACAAATGTGGCACAGGCTAACAAATGGTTTGCAAACGTGCTCTCAAAGAGAGGAGACAGAAAAGCACAGACACCGGGATGTTTTACAAATGAGACTGTTTCCTACCCTACTTATCATAATTATCATGACATGGGGATCCCTGGGTGGTGCAGCGGTTTAGTGCCTGCCTTTGGCCCAGGGCTTGATCCTGGAGTCCCAGGATCGAGTCCCAGTTGGGCTCCCTGCAGGAAGCCTGCTTCTCCCTCTGCCTGTGTCTCTGCCTCTCTCTCTCTCTCTCTCTCTGTGTGTGTCTCTCATGAATAAATAAATAAAATCTTTTTAAAAAATAATTATTATTACAGGCCTTTCCTGGCTGCAGCAATGAAATTTCTATTGGTTCTTAAAAAGTTTTATATTAAAACTCTTCATACTCCTGTACTCCCCCACCTGAAAGAACTTTGGTGTTTTCGGGCTGTTGTATATCTCACTTCCAACTTAGTTTACAGTGCACTTCATACATCCATATCCTCATATGTTCTTGTGTTTATGTAAATATAAATACAGATACCTGGAAAGAAAATAAGGCCTTTTTTTGAGCAGAGGCCTTGGAAACACAAGCAGAGCACAATCAACCTGGAAGATTTTGATAAGACTAAATGATGTCTGTGCTCATTATCTGCTATCATCTGAAGTTTTAAAGTGGGTTGATACTCATTCATGGTTTCTTTTCATGCTGAAACACAAAACAGTTCTTTATTTGGCACCACTGAATGAACATGAGAGCTTGAGAATTAAGATGTCTGATAAGATATGACCCAAATGCCAAAACATATTACATCACCCTTTGTAAGTACTATTATTCCTGTACCGTAAGAGTGAAGAAAAAACTATCATACAAGTTAGATCTTGTAATTGGTGATATAATAGATTAGTTCTTACCTTCTGGTTTTTAACCAGTCAATAACAGTGGGTTGTGAGGAAAAAGTCAGAAGGCAATCCACATGTAAAATATATCATCTTTCCATCCTTTTGGATGACCACTCATCCTTTTGGTGAAATTAGATTTCCTCAGTTCACTCCAAGGTAATGAAAATTCACTTACCTTCTTTGAGTCTCATTTTTCTTATTTCTAAAAACAGTTACACCACTTTATGAGGATATGAGAATTCTAGATGTTTATGCACCCAAAGACCTTACTTTAAAAAAGATGCAAAACTTGACAAAACTAAAAGAGATAATAGAAAACCCAACAAGTATAGTTTGAGATTTTAATATTCTTGTCTCAGTAATTATTAGAAAAAGAATACACAATAAATATCAAGAAGAATGTAGAAGATTGGAGAAAGTCTGTCAACCAAATAAACTTGACATCTGTGGAACTCTGCCCACAAAATAACAAAATATATATTCTTTTACGTATATGATGGAACGCTTCCCTAGGTAGACCATCTGCTGGGCTATAATGCAAGTACTCGTACATTGAGAAAGATTGAAGCCACTCAGAGTGTACTCTCTGACCACAGTGGAGTTAATTTAGACATCAGTAAAGGAAAGATATCTGAAAAGATCTGGGAATTAAATAAGCATTTCTAAATAGTCCACAGGAAAATCACAAGAGAAATCAGAAAATATTTTGAGTGAACGATATGAATAGCACAATATATTTGTGGGATTCCTTTAAGTTAGTACATGAAGAATTTAAATTGGCTTTAAATAATTGCATTAGAAAAGAAGGAAGATTTAAAACCAGTGATCTAGGCTTTCACCTTGAAGAACCTGAAGAGAAAAATCAAATTAAGCCCCAAACAAATAGAAGGAAGAAAATCATAAACCCAAAAGAACAAAAACAGAAAACAAAAAGAAATGAGAAATTGAGAAAATCAACAAAGACCATGAAGATTAATTAAATTGGTGATCCTTGACAAGACTAATCAAGAGAAAAAGAATACCTCACTGTAAAGTTGTATTTAAGGGTGAAATACTGATGCTTTTCCTTTGATATTGGAGCACAAGGAGGTTATCCACTTCTGTTCAACATTAGTGCAATTATATATGACAAGCATGGAAAGACATAAATATTGGAAAAGAAGATTGTGAAAATCTCTTAATTTTCAGATAGCATAATTGTATGGAGAGAAAATCCAAAGGAATCTGCAAAAAAAAAAA
The DNA here is from genome assembly GCF_011100685.1 of Canis lupus familiaris. Taxonomy (NCBI): domain Eukaryota; kingdom Metazoa; phylum Chordata; class Mammalia; order Carnivora; family Canidae; genus Canis; species Canis lupus. The sequence continues at coordinate 36,739,443 of NC_049226.1, forward strand.
AAAGAGCAATTAAATAACAAGTTTGCAGGATACATGGTCAGCATATAAAAATCAATTGTCTGTAAACTAACAATGAACAAATAGTAAATGAAATTTAAAAACAAATACCATTCACAATTGCATCAAAAACTTACGTGGTGATAAGTTTAATGAAAAGTATGCAAAATATATATGTATATTTTGCATGCTTTTCATATATATACTGAAAACTACAAAACATCTTTGAAAATATGACCTAATATTTTGGAGATGTTTAGATGTTTGCCATGTTCATGGTTTGGAAAACTTATTATTATTATAATGTCAATTATTCCCAACTTGATCTAGGAATCCAGTTACCATCCCAATTAATATCCTAGCAGTTTTTTTTTTTAATTCCAGTGTAGTTAACATACAGTGTTATATTAGTTTCAGGTGCATAGTATAGTCATTCAGCACTTCCATACCTTACTCGGTGTTCATCATGTTAAGTGTATTCTTAATACCCTTCACTTTCATCACCCACCCACCCTCCCGGCCCACCTCTCCTCTGGTCACCATCTGTTCTCTATAGTTTAAAGTCTGCTTTTTGGTTTGTCTCTTTTTCCTTCCTTCTTTCATTTGTTTTATTTCTTAAATTCCACATATGAGTGAAATCATGTGGTATTTATCTTTCGCTGACTGACTTATTTCACTTAGCAGTATCCCCTCTAGATCCATCCATGTTGTTGCAAATGGCAAGATTTCATTCTTTTCTATGACCCAAATACTATTCCACTGTATATATACCACATCTTCTTTATCTATTCATCTATTGATGGACAAACTTGGATCACTCCCATAATTTGGCTATTGTAAATAATGCTGCAACAAACATAGGGGTGGATATATCTTTTTGACTTTGTGTTTTCATAGTCTTTAGATGAATACCTAGTAGTGGAATTACTAGATCATATGATAATTCTATTTTTAATATTTTTAGGAACCTCTATACTGTTTTCCTGAGAGTTGCACTGTTTGCATTTCCACCAACAGTGCTCAAGGGTTCCTTTCTATTCACATTCTCACCTACACTTGTTGTTTCTTGTGTTTTTTACTTTAGCCATTCTGACAGGTGTGAGGTGATATCTCATTGTAGTTTTTTGTTTTGTTTTGTCTTTATTTTTTTTAATTTAACTTCAATTAATCAACTTAAAGCACATCATTAGTTTCAGATATAGTTTTCAACAATTCATCAGTTGTGTATAACACCCAGTGTTCAGTACATCATGTGCCCTTCTTAATGACCAACACCTAGTTATCCCATCCCCCCCCACACACACCTCTGCTTCAGCAACCTTCAGTTTATTTCCTATGATTAAGAGTCTCTCATGGTTTGTCTCCCTTTCTGATTTTTTTCCCCTCTCAGTTTTCCCTTCCTTCCCTTATGGTCTTTTGCACTATTTCTTATATTCCATATATGAGTGAAACCATATGATAATTGCCTTTCTCTGATTGACTTATTTCACTCAGCATAATACCCTTTAGTTCCATCCACATTGATGCAATGGTCAGTATTCATCCTTTCTAATGGCTGAGTAACATTCCATCACATATATATACCACATCTTTTTGATCCATTCATCTGTTGAAGGACATCTCAGTTCCTTCCACAGTTTGGCTACTGTGGACATTGCTGCTATAAACATTGGGGTGCAGGTGCCCCTTCGTTTCACTACCTCTGTATCTTTGGGGTAAATACCCAGTAGTGCAATTGCTGGGTCATAGGGTAGCTCTATATTTTACTTCTTGAGGACCCTCCATACTGTTTTCCAGAGTGGCTGCACAGCTTGCATTCCCACCAACAGTGTAAGAGGTAAGAGGGTTCCCCTTTCTCCACATCCTCGCCAACAGTTGTTGTTTCCTATCTTGTTACTTTTAGCCATTCTCACCATGTAAAGTGGTATCTCATTGTTGTTTTGATTTGTATTTCCCTAATGAAAAGTGATGTGGAGCATTAATTCATGTGTCTGTTGGCCATTTGTATGTCTTTGGAGAAATGTCTGTTCATGTCTTCTGCCCATTTCTTGACTTGGATTATTTGTTTTTTGGCTGTTGAGTAGGATAATTTTTTTTAAGTTTCTTTCTTCCCTCCTTCCTTTCTTTCTTTCTTTCTTTCTTTCTATCTATTTATTCATGAGAGACACAAAGAGAGAGAGAGAGAGAGGCAGAGACATAGGCAGAGGGAGAAGCAGGCTCTTCGCAGGAGCCCAATCTAAAACTTGATCCCGGATCCCGGGATGAGGATCTGAGCCGAAGGCAGCCGCCCAGGCATCCCAATAAGTTCTTTATAGATCTTGAATACTTGCCCTTTATCTGATACATTGTTTGCATATATCTTCTCCCATTCCTAGGTTGCCGTTTTGTTTTGCTGACTGTTTCTTTTGCTGGGCAGAAGCTGTTTATCTTGATGAAGTCCCAATAGTTTATTTTTGCTTTTGTTTCCCTTGCCTTAAGAAACGTGTGGTACACGAAGTTGCTGCAGCCAGGGACAAAATGTTGCTGCCTATGTTCTCTTCTAGGATTTTGATGGATTCCTGTCTCATATTTAGGTCTTTCATCTGTGTTGAGTTTATCTTTGTGTCTGGTGTAAGAGAATGGTCTAGTTTCATTCTTCTGCATGCGGCTGTTCAATTTTCTCAGCACTGTTTATTAAAGAGACTGTCTTTTCTCCATTGTATATTCTTTCCTGCTTTGTCGAAGATTAGTTGACCATAGAGTTGAGGGTCCATTTCTGGGTTCTCTATTCTATTCCATTGACCTAGTTTCTGTTTTCTGTTTTCAGTACCACACTGTCTTGATGATCACAGCTTGTAGCATAGCTTGAAACGAGGCATTGTGATGTCCCCAGCTTTGGTTTTCTTTTTCAACATTATTCTGGCTATTTGGGGTATTTTCTGGTTCCATGCAAATCTTAGGATTATTTGTCCAGCTCTGTGAAAAATGTCAATGGTATTTTGATAGGGATTGCACTGAATGTGTAGATTGCTCTGGGTACAATAAACGTTTTCACAATATTTATTCTTCCAATCCATGAGCATGGAATATTTTTCCATCTCTTTGTCTTCCTCAATTTCTTTCATGAGAGTTCTGTAGTTTTTAGAGTACAAATCCTTTACATCTTTAGCTAGGTTTATTCCTAGGTATTTTAATGGGTTTTAGTGCAATTGTAAATACGGTCAATTCCTTAATTTCTCTTCCTTCAGTCCCATTGTTAGTGTATAGAAAAGTCACTGATTTCTGTGCATTGATTTTGTATCCTGCCACATTGCTGAATTGCTGTAGGAGTTCTAGCAATTTGGGGGTGGAGCCTTTTGGGTTTTCCACATACAGTAAAGAGGGAGTTTGACTTCTTTGCCAGTTTGAATGCCTTTCATTTCTTTTTGTTGTCTTATTTCTGAGGGTAGGACTTCTAGTACTATGTTGAACAACAGTGATGAGAGTGGGCATCCCTATTGTGTTCTTGACCTTAGCAGAAAAGCTCTCAGTTTTTCCCCATTGAGAATGATATTCACTGTTTTGTTTTAAGTTTTTATTTTAATTGCAGTTAGTTAACACAAAGTGTAATATTAGATTCTGGTGTACAATATAGAGATTTAACACTTCCATACATCACCTAGTGCTCATCACAACAAGTACTCTCCTTAATCCTCATCACTTATTTCACCCATTCCCCACCTACCTCCCCTCTGGTGACCATCAGTGTGTTCTCTCTCATTATAGTTTTGATTTGTATTTCCCTGATGATGAGTGATGTTGAGCATCTTTTCTTATGTTGCTGTGGCCAGTGTCATAGAAATTACTGTCTGTGCTCTCTTCTGGGATTTTTGTGGTTACTGGTCTCACATGTAAACTCTTTTTTTCTTTAATAGAAATTGATAAGCTGATTTTATTATTTTTTTAAAGATTTTTTATTTATTCATTCATGAGAGACACAGAGGGAGAAGCAGACTCCACGCAGGGAGCCCGACGCGGGACTCGATCCCGGGACTCCAGGACCATGCCCTGGGCCGAAGGCAGGCACTAAACTGCTGAGCCATCTAGGGATCCCCTGATAAGCTGTTTTTAAAACGCAAAGGACTTTATACAGCCAAAAACAATATTGAAGAAGAATAGTGTTAGAAGACTTATCCTATCTAATGTGAAAACTTAGTATAAAGCTATAGTAGTCAAGGTACAGTGGTATTCACATTGGCATAGAAAATCAATGGATGGAACAAGATAGAGTACAGCATCAGAAACACTTATACAGTCACCTGATTTTTTTCAAAATCATTGAAGTATAATTAACAAACAGAATTTTAAGATCTTTAAACTGTGCAATGTGATGGTTTGATATATGTATACACTGTGGAAGGATTCCTCCCATCTAGTTAATCAACATATTCATAACCTCACATACTTACCTTTTTTTTGGTGAGAACACTTAAGTTCTACTCTTTTAGCCAATTTTAATTATACAGTTCAGTGATATCAACTATGTCATCATGTTATACTTTAGATGCTCAGAACTTATTCATAATATAACCATCAGTAGACCCATGGGTAGTTTCTATATCTTGGTTATTGTGAAAAATTATGTAAGAAATAGGAGTGTACAGATATATCTTTGAGATACTGATTTCATTTCCTTTTAATGTATACACAGAAGCAGGATTCTTGGATCATATGGTACATTTTTTTTAAAGATTTATATATTTATTTATTCGTGATAGAGAGAGAGAGAGAGAGAGAGAAAGGCAGAGACACAGGAGGAGGGAGAAGCAGGCTCCATGCAGGGAGCCCGACGTGGGACTCGATCCCGAGACTCCAGGATCGCTCCCTGGGCCAAAGGCAGGCGCCAAACCGCTGAGCCACCCAGGGATCCGCCCCCCTCATTTTTTTTAATTTTTAAGGGAAACTCCATAATTTATTTTCCATAGTGAATATACCAGTTTACTTTCCCACCAACAGAGTACAAGAATTCTTTTTTCTCCAATCCTGACCAGCATTTGTTATCTCTTAGATTTTTTTTATAATGGCCAACCTAACAAATATAAGATCATATCTCCTTGTGATTTTGATTGCATTTCTCAAATACTTAGTGATAATATGCTTTTTTTGTGTGCCTGTTGGCCATTTATATATCGTCTTTGAAACAGCGTCTATTTAAGTCTTTTGCTAATTTTTTAAAATTGGTTTTTTTGGTTTTTGTTGTTGTTACCAAATTGTATGAGTTTTTTTATATTTTGGATATTAACCTCTTATAGGATATTTGGTTTGCAGGTATCTTCTCCCATTCCATAGGTTGTTGTTCATCTTGTGATGGTTTTGTTTGCTGTGCAAAAACTTTTTAGTTTGAATTATGACAGAGGAGCCAGGAATATACAACAGAGAAAAGATAGTCTATTCAATAAATGGTGTTGGGGGCAGCCTGGGTGGCTCAGCAGTTTAACGCCACCCTAAGTCCAGGTGATCCTGGAGACCTGGAATCCAGTCCCATGTCGGGCTCCCTGCATGGAGCCTGCTTCTCCCTCTGCCTGTGTCTCTGCCTCTCTCTCCCTCTCTCTTTCTCTCTCTCTCTGTCTTTCATGAATAAATAAATAAAATCTTTAAAAAAATAAAAAATAAATAAATGGTGTTGGAGAGCTCTGTGCAAAAGAATGAAACTGGATGCTTATTTGACACCATACACAACAGTCAACTCAAAATGGATTAAAGACTTGGATTTAAGAACTGAAACAAACTCCTAAAGAAAACATAAGGAGAGGGGATCCCTGAGTGGCTCAGCGGTCGGCACCTGCCTTTGGCCCGGGATGCGATCCTGGAGTGCCAGGATCAAGTCCCATGTTGGGCTCCCGGTGTGTAGCCTGCTTCTCCCTCTGCCTGTGTCTCTGCCTCTCTCTCTCTGTGTCTATCATGAATAAATAAATAAAAATCTTTAAAAAAAAAGAAAACATAAGGAGTAATCTCTTTGACATCAGTCTTGGTGATAATTTTTTGTGTTTGACACCAAATAGCAAGGCAACTAAAACAAAAATAAACAAGTGGTACTACCTTCAACTAAGTCAATTAGTTTTGACAAAGGAACCAAAGCTATTAAATTAGGAAAGAAAAATATTTTCAAAAATTGTACTGGAACAACTGGATATCCATATAGAACAGTGAATTGGTAAGGAGAAAATGCAGCTAATAAATTAGAATATAGAACATTGGTAAATTCAAAAAGTTAATCAAATAACTATGTTTTTTAAGAAAATAAAATATTGTAGAAATGACACATTTATTGGGAAAAAAAACCAAAATATGTATAAGGTAATATTTTATTGGTTCTCTGTAAATTAATGTGAATACCTGGGTTTAACAGATAATTTTCTAGAATATATGAATAAACCTAACTCAGAAGACAAAGGAAATTTAATAGACCAATTGTTAGTATTAAAAAACACCAGCCAGACAACATCATAGATGTGTACTATTAAATCTTTAAGGACTGGATAAAATTAATTGTGTCTTTCAAAGCATATGTACGGGAGGGAGTATTTATTAGATAAATACTTAATAAGGATTTATTTTGAAATCCATAAGTACATTAATTCTAAAACCTGAAAAATATAACTCAAAAAGAGATAAGTAATCATAAATTAATATTAGCATAAAAATCTAAAATTAAACAACATATTAGCCTCTAGTTCCATCCACATCATTGCAAATGGCAAGATTTCACACTTTTTGATGGCTGAGTGGTATTCCATGTATGTGTGTGTGTGTGTGTGTGTGTGTGTGTATACCACATCTTCATCTCTTCATCTGTTGATGGACATCTGGGTTCTTTTCAAGTAGAAATTAGATTCGAGCCAATGAATCAGCTGATACTCATTCTTGAACTGAGAGGGCTGAGTATTAGAAACTCAATTAAAGATGTAAATAGCAAGACATCCATTGTTAGGACAAAGAAAAAATTGCCAACAAAGTCTCCAATAAATTTTGACATTCACTCTTGTTAAATCAAGAATAGATGGGTATTTCCTTAAATGCAAAATAAATTGATATCTGAGAACCTTATCAGCATCATGCTGACAGGTAAGAAATTAGAAGCAGAAATGAAGCCAGGAATGAAACAAGGACTTCACTCTCCTCGTTAGTCGTCATCATTCCGGCTGCATTAGGCAGTGCATGGAGATGAAAGGAAGAAATAGAAATAGTACAATTTAGAAAGAAAGGAGGCAAAATTATGTGTTTTTTTATAAAGGGCAATTTTAGCCTTGGAAGCCCAAGAGAATCAACTGAAAAATTACTAAATATCAAAAAAGTTAGAAAATTATGATGATGATGAGTTTTTAAGTTAACATTAAAAAACCAATAGTATTCCCCATAAATAACCATGTGGGAAACAGAATGGAAAAAATATCTATCTAGAAAGAGCAGGAATCCATTTGACATAAATGATCAATACAAAGGAAACTTTCATACTCTACTGAACGCCCTAAAAGTCATCTTAATAAACAAAAATGCATTCTTTTCTTAGTAAACCTCAGAATGGGGGCACCTGGGTGGTACAGTCACTTAAACATTTGATTCTTGGTTTTGACTCAGGTCGTGATCTAAGGGTCATGAGACCAAGCCCCATGTTGGAACCCATGCTAGGTGCAGAGTCTGCTTGTCCCTCTCTCCTTCTCTCTGCTCCTCTCCTCCTGTGCTTGCACACATATTTATTAAGTGTAAACTTAGAGGTAGAAATTGATAGCAATTAAACATGGAAGAGGAGGCATTTATTTACATCCAGGCTTTGACATTTCGAAATATCTTGCTCCACACTTATTTAATAGGTGTGGTTGATGAGCATGTGGAGCATCTAAAACATGTCTGTGGCTGAAGGGAGTGCAAAATGCAAGCATTTTGGTGCAAGCATTTTGGAGCTCTGTTTGACAGTTCCCTATAAAAAGTTAAATATACAGTCACCATATGACCCGGCAATTCCACTCCCAGGCATTTACCCAAGGGAAATGAAAAAGTTCATTAAAAAAAACAACTCAGCCCCAGAGACATTATGCTAAGTGAAAGAAGTCAATCAGAGAAAGACAAATACCATATGATTTCACTCATATGTGGAATTTGAGAAACAAAGGAACAGAGGAAGAAGAGACAGACCAAAAAACAGACTTTCAAATATAAAGAACAAATTGGTGGTTCCCCGGGGAGAGAGTTGGGGAAGGGCAAAACTGATAAAGGGGATTAAGAATACACTTGTCTTGGGTGGGGAGAGGGGGTAACTGGGTGATGGGCATTAAGGAAGGCACATGATGTAATGAGCACTGGGTATTATATGCAACTGATGAATTACTGAACTCTACATCTGAAACTAATGATATACTGTGTGTTAACTAATCGAATTTAAATAAAATAAGTTTTAAAAAAGAATACACTTGTCTTGATGAGTACTGGGAAGGGTATGGAATTTCTGAATCATTATATTATACACCTGAAACTAATACAACATTGTTAAGTATACCTCAATACATAAATAAAGTGCCCTGTAAATTGTGAAAAAACAAAACAACTCGTACACAAATATTATTAATAGCTTTATTCATAATAGCCCCAAACTGGAAACAACCCAAACATCCATCCATAGGTGAAAGAATAAGCAAATTATGCTATATTCCTGCAAAGGAATAGTACTTGCCAATAGAAAGGAACTACTGAGAAGGTTTGTTTTGTTTTGTTTTTTTAAAGAAAGATAAATCTCAAAACACTTACATTCAGTGTAAGAAGCCAGATTCAGAGTTTATACCCTGTGTGAGTCCCTTTACAGGAAACTCTAGAAGAGAGAGAGGGAGAGATACCCCCTCATGACAACAGAGACCAATGGTTGCCTGCAAAGAGATAGAGGGAACTTTCTGAGGGTGATGGAAAAGCTGCATATTGATTAAGGTGGTAGTTTCATGGGTATATACACTTGTCAAAACTCATCAAACTATAACACTAAAAATGGATACATTTTATTGTATGTAAACAATACCATCAAAGAATTGACTTAGAAAGAAAAACGTGAAGTAGATAAAAAACAAAACAAAACAAAACCAACCACCATACAAGATTTTCTATTTCAGATGAGGTAATTAGAACAACGCAAAGTCCAGTCCTATTTACTAAGAGAAAAATACTTGAAACCTCCCAAGAAAAGAAGTACAAATTTTGCATGGCCCAATTGGAAATGACCAGAAAATAAAATATATTACATTCGAATGGCCCAAAATTCCAGGAGAAACCAAGAAGCTGAAACCCTATGGGGCATGAATTCATCCATGACCAACTGATTGGCCCTGCTTTTATCCCCAAATTGGAGAATGTTGGTCTCTCTGAGGTCCCATGCATGCACATAGGGGGAGAGAAAGAGAAGCTAATTACAGGAAACAAAGGGACCCAAGACACAAAACCGTCTGATGTGACTGTGTGCAGAGGAAGAGCCTTCGGACCTGATTTATGTCTCCATCTGCTCTGGGCTGGCAAGAGCCTTAGTGAGAGATGTGCTCAGCGGCCCAACTGTGCTTATGATTTGTAAATAAAACAAAGTCAAACAACTGCAATCAAACAGTGTGTGGTGTGTCTTCTGCCCAAATTCAACCCTAGAATCAGTGAAGGCCTGGTGTGTTGGGAAAGCGAATGTCTCTGAGGTCAGCGTAGTATTGTAGTTTAGAAATCAAGGACCCTGATCTTCCCTTTGAAAATGAAACTGCTCAGTGTGCAGAAAAGGACTTAATATAAATAATGTGGCAGCCTCGTGGAGAGGCCTCTCCAATGCTGGTGGTCTCCAAACACTCACTGTCTGGCATTTCATGTTGTGTTTCAAAACCAGAATCATTATAAGCCACATAAATCTGTCACTTCAGTTGAATTTGTACATCACCAAACCCCGACTAATTTTTCAAAGATTATCCTCTGCGCAAATGAAGTCTAGGCTGTCGGATCCTGTGGGCTTTCCTGGGTTGTCACATTGCCCATGTCCCAGCTTGAATTTTTATTATGTGAATGAAAATTCTCCAGGAATGTTGGACGGACTTCAACATTACTAATACTCCATAGAATATTCAGACAACCAAATTAATTATAATGGACATCGCTGCAGAACTCCTTTCTTGCAAAAACATCTACAGGAAGGCACGTTTGTTCCATATTGGTTGCCACTGTTCTCTGGTTAATATTTAGGCATAATCTACCTTGTAGTTCCATTTTAGGGGGCATCTTTCCATGCTTCTACCTGGAAACTCAGATCCTCTTTACTTCCCTCAGGTTATATAAGAATCCCCTCAAGTCCATCATTCTCATTTCCCCACTTCCTTTCAGTTATGAGTCCCAGTTCCCTGGATTCCATTACCGGCTATTTTATTTTTACAATTAATTAAATTATTTAATTTTTAAATTAGGGAATAAAAATGAATTAAATTAATTTTTAAATTCATTAAATTCTAAGGAAGAACTTAATTTTTAAAGGAAAGGGGGAAATTTTCCAGAGCTCCATGTCTATGCTTTTGGATTTTTTCCCATGATCTTCACATCGTTACACATTCTTCTCCTCCAGTCACCTAACTAGAAGTAGAGAAGGTTCTTTAACTCATCTTCAACCCTTCCTTCCTGCCATCTTTTTTACTCACATAGACTTCAGAACCCAGAAAATCTACCCTACGTACGCTCTCTCATGGTAGTGTCTCTCACATGTCTTCATAAATAAGTTAACTGTCTCATTAAGTCCCACATGAAGCTTGCCTTTCCTCCATATCTATTCTCCTTTCTGGCACCATCTCTATGCCTGACCTTGAGACCAGGCACTTCTAGGAAGATGGGCACTGTCTTAAGCCCATCATCTACTGAATGCCACTAGTTCTGTTAGGCACAACTGCAGTAACTAGCTACCGTGCTATGGTGCTACCATGCATAGGCATCTGCTGCCAAGCTCTGCTTTCTGGGGCCCTCACTGCCCAGGGTATGTAAGGAAGTGGATGGAAGGTCTGTCCCTTCCATGTATTATACTCTCTTGGAAGGGACTTGATCTAATACTATTCATGCCTCCTTCTCTTAAAATGTTTTACTGAACTGGCTCATTCCATTTTCATGTATTGTTCGCTCTTCAACAAAGGACTCACACACGAGACTATTGGCATACTTGGCTTGGCTCAATTGCAGAGGTTCTACTAAATTCAGAATGGCCCTGCTGCTATCATGACTCAAACATTTACAGAAAATCACTCAAAGGAGCCTATTTCCCTGATTTCTTTTCTCCTTAGAATAAACCCTCACTCACAGGGTTTTCCTCAGGCAAATTGACATCTGGTTAACCTGTGATAGAACTCTGACACACATGAACTCTGGGAGTCTGTACAGCTGAGGCTACAAAAAAATGAGACAGTCACTATCCCTCTGATCAATGAAATTTTAAACATAAGTTTTCCACTCAAACATGTTATGAAATTATATTGACACAAAAGTGAGTGATGTTTTATTTTCTGAATGTGTTTAGCCATTTTCACCATTTTTAATAGTTTGAATATTAAAATTTATTCCAGAATGTTAGTCCAGATATTTGATAATTTTATTGGGAGAAATCTTAAGATTTTTTTTTCCCCTAAGAGTGATGGGAAGTCTTTGAAATAGTTTTAAGGCATGGGGTTGATGATATCAGTTGGATGGAGATGTGAAGTAGACTTCTTGTAAGCAAATGTCTTACTTAGCTTAGCTTCCATAACTGGAATCTTGAAAAACAGATACAAATAATTTCTCTTCTCGTAGTTCTGGAAGCTAGAAATGCAAGATCAGTGTACCAGCATGGTCAGGTTCTGGTAAGAGCTCTCTTCCTTGCTTGCAGATGACCACTTTCTCACTGTGTCCTCACATGGCAGAGAGAGACAGAGAGAGAGATAGTGCTCTCTCTGATTCTCTTCCTTATGACTTCATCTGGGGCCCCAAATACCCCATCCCAAAGGCCCCATCTCCAAATACCATCACACTGAGGATTGGTGCTTCCAAATAGGAACTCGAGGTGAACACAATTCAGTCCATAGCAGTGCATATCCACATACATGCACTTGCACACACATACACCTGGAGTCATGGTAACCTGAGTAACACAGATTCTTCACTCATGTAGACTCAGGAGAAATTGTTGTTCAGGTCTGAAAATGAACATGATGGTCTGCAATGGTGGCACTAGATTCCCACACAATGAGCAAGTGAAGTTACTTTTCTTTGCCTCAGCTTTCTCATCAGCAGAGTGAGATTAATAAAATGACCTTTGAAGAACTTCAGAAGTTGGAAAGGCAATATGTTGAGGGCCTGGTTGAAAGTCTGATATATTTAAGATATAAATGGATGTCATATAAAGCTGATGCTCTGCATGTTGCCCAGAAAATGGAGAGTCAGAGAATAAGAATTTATTAGTGTTTTACCCAACATTCTCTGCAAGTCACTAGACATGAGTCATTAGAGATGTACTCTGCATTTATATCTGGGTAGTGTCAATAGCTTCCAATAGCTTCAATTTAAAAAATAGCCAAAAATATTAATGTAGTCATGAGCCAGATATATCAAGAACAAGCTCTATGCCAGACACTGCACTGGGGACTGAGCAAAACACCTGGTCTTAGCCTTCATGGAGCTTCCAGTGTGCTTACGAATCTAGACACAGTTGCTGCAAGTAAGAGAAGTGCTATGAAAAGGGAAGGATGTGGTGTGTGGCAGCTTGTAATACAGGAGCTAAACTGGTCTTATGGCGGGGGGTAGTCAAGTAAGTCATCTTTGAAGCAGCAACCATGGGGCTGAGACCTGAAGGGGGAACAAGAGCACTGTAGGTACACCTTGGAAACGAGAGGATTCCAGGCAGAAGAAAGTTTGGAAACACAAGTGTATGGGTCCTCAGAAGAGATAGTAGAAAAACAGTGTGACTAGAAAGGAGAGTGGGAAGGGGAGGATGGTTCAGGATGAGCCTGGGGAGTTGGACACAGAACGGAACACAGAGAGTCTTGTCAACCATATTAATCTTGGATTTTTCTGAAGGCAATCAACGAAGAGCTGCAAGCCTGGGATGTCACACACAGATGCCTGATGCCACATGCAAAAAATGGTAGTGACAAGAACTAGGATAGGGTAAAAACACCTAGGAGTATCATGAAGAGTGGTGACTGCCTTGGGTCCTGAGTTCTGAAGGGTTGGGACAGGGTCTCCCTTTTTAAACAGATTGCTAGGCAGTGACCCAAAGAGGCAGCTACCAAGAGACACTAATAGGAAGAAGAGAGAGGAGGTTCTGTCCAAATGTCAAGAAGTTTTTAGGACTACAAACAAATAAGATTAACACAAAATCCTGTGACACTTTCATAAGCTGCATGGAATGGGAATATTTCTCTTGGGTAGAGATCTCTATGTTGAAGATAACAGAAAACCCAGTATGCAAACTGGCTTAAAAATAAGTAAATTAATTGGCTTAAGTAACTGGAAGTTCCAGAAATAAGGCGGTTTCCAAAGTTAGCTGAATCTGTGGATTCTGTACATTTCTCTGCATTTCTCCTAGCTGCACCCTTCTCTGTGCTGGCTACATAGATTCCTGGTTTTCCTCCTGGTGGCAAAATGGCTACAGTACTGCACCCAACACTATCCAGAAGAAGAGAGTCTCAATTAAAAGCAGAGAAATTTATTTCCAAAAAAATGGGAACAATCTTCTCCTCATATGATTCTAGTTGGTTTCCATACCCATTTTTGAAACATTCCCTTGTAGTTGGGGGATTTCCATGTACTGGTTGGCTTAGACTTGGGGTCCTGTTCTAATTGTTCTGGCAAGCTTGATGGGACCACGTTTGGACAGTCAGAGATCAGAGATAGAGGAGAGTGAGCATCCCTAGGAACACCTGGGCTGCATGGGGGAAGGATGGGAACATGAGAGAACATAGGCAAATGAAGATCCTGGTAAGAAAGAAAAAGAGAGGAATGGGTTCTGGGTAGAAACCAATAATTGCCTACACCAGGTGTTGGTAAACTTATTCCTAAAGGGACAAATAATAAATACTTTAGGGTTTGTGGGCCATATGATCTCTGTCACACCTGACTCAATTTTTTTATCGTAGCAGGAAAGCAGCCATATATAAATGAATGGGAGTAGCTATGTTTCAGTAAAACTTTATTTTCAAAACTAGGTCAGGTTTGACCCTTGACCCAGAGGTTATTGATGGCTGACCCACACTGTCTTCTATTGATCACTACCTTTTGGTCTTCTCTAGATTATTTCCATCTGAAACTTTCCGTTGGTGTTCATTTTTAGCCTTATTTCATTTATATATGAAAATGCCGGAGTCACTCATGTGTGCAGTGAGTAGAAGAGAGTTAGACTATAGTAAGATAAACAGTGTATTCCCTCCCCCGCCCCCCAGCAACGTCCTGCACCCCAAGGGGTAGGTTCCCTCCCATAGGGATGGCTGCTTTGTCATGCTATGACATTTTCAGATGGTGTTATTTGAAAAGCTTTAAACCTAATCCAAATAAAGAATGTAGACCTCATTTCATATTCATTGCCTTACACACTAACAGAGCCTTAGAAAATTTGCTAAATGTGGAATTGGACATGAGTCATAATTTTTACTAGCAGAGTCATAGCTAAATTAGAAAGACAAGACACGAAGACATTAAGGGGACATTAAAGGTGATAAATAAGATATGTTGCTGAGGCTGGATGTCTGACACTCATATGTTCTTCCTGATTTTTTTTTTCTATTTTCGGATAGAGATTGGGGAATTAAATTCCAAGAGAAGGAGATAGATTTTCTTTCAAGTCGCAAGAAAGTGAAGAAAGGGTAAATGCCTTCCCACTGAGCACACAATGGCTCACTTTCTGGCCCTGTGTTTGACAAGAAGTGATTTCTGACTCACTTGCTTATTTCCTTCAGATCTCAACCGAAAAGTCTTGGAGAAAGTCAGGATGTGCAAAATGGGTGTTCAGGATCAAAACCAGGGAGACAAAATGGTGTTGTTAAAAAAGAAAACTTAGAGCAGAAAACTGTTACATGTTAAATAAGAGTTTCCCTCCCATCCAGATCACTCATGAGACCTCATCACAAGCTGGAAGGAATTAGTTAGGTGTGTCACCCCAAACTGAGTATTTGAGTCTGAAGGGTAGCAATAAAGAATGGAGGAATAAATCACACTTGCAAAAATTTGGAAATTATATTTATGTTTTCTCAACCAACTGATAAATTGAGGCTGGAAAAATTACTCTTCTGATATTGCCTTTGATCAGATTAACATGAAGGTGCTGTCAATCCAGATTGCATGGATTGAGTCTCTGCTTATACCTGGAACTCTAAAGGGTGTGTGTTTGTGTGTGTGTGTGTGTGTGTGTGTGTGTTTTCTTTTAATAAATAATGCAAAGAATTGGAAGTTAGATATGAGTCCCCAAAAAGCTTTCTTTGTGCTTCTATCAAATTCAAATTTTTACAAAACTGTGTCGCAAATAGAAAACAGTGGAAGGCTAGCAAGCTCCTGTGAATACCTGGATTAGGGTAATAATTCACCGTAACACCTGAAATGAAAACCAATAGAATGAAAACACACCACAGTCTGGTATCACTTGACCTAATAATTAAGCAAATGCAGCCAGACTGAGTAAAACCCTACCTCACCTTCAGCTTATGGCAAACCTAAACTCACGAAATACAGCGTTATCTTTACCAAAAAAAGTAAGAAGATGCTTTGATTTTCTTAGCCCCTCCCACCATCTGCCTTTGTCTCAAGGACCTATGGCCAACCAAATGTGGAAACAGAACAAGTATCCCTCTGACATCTTTAAGTGTGTTCTAGGGGGTGAGAAAATTATTCTTCCCCATTTCAACCCCACGATTCCATGTCCTTGTAAATATATTTTTTAAAAATCCAGGAGAACAACTGGGCTGCAGAGGGAGGCCTGGGAGTGTCCATCTATTACCAGGGGTACCACCTTTAATTATAAGGTGATCAAAGTGGAGATGAAACCAAGAAGAATATCAAAGACTATGCATTTGAGTTTGTCTTTTTGCAAGTTTTACATCAGTTCAAAAACACAACAGGAATGGAAAAAGATGCCCCCACTGAAGAACAGAAAAACATGCGTGAACCCACACCCTCCACCAGGACCAGGAATGAAAC
Source organism: Canis lupus familiaris (assembly GCF_011100685.1). Classification (NCBI taxonomy): domain Eukaryota; kingdom Metazoa; phylum Chordata; class Mammalia; order Carnivora; family Canidae; genus Canis; species Canis lupus. The sequence goes on from NC_049226.1 coordinate 36,755,601, forward strand.
TGGAGCATTGAAATACTCTCCAAGCTCCAGAACTTGGATGTGGATTTACCACCACCCAGTGTAAAGATGACAGGACCCAGATACGTGCACTCATCTAATCTTCAGATGAGACTTGAATCTGGACAGGTTGTCTCTTGCTCAAAGATGTGGAGAGAACACCTTCTCCAAGAGTTTGACAATGAGATGCATCAAAAAGATACTCTTAAGGCGATACACAAGGATAGCATTCAAACAAGTAAGGGAAAGCAGAGTGAGGATTATCTAATGTAGAATCCATGTGAAAAATTCAGACAACCGTTTAGCTTTTTCAACTTGGTTAATGATGCCATAATCTCTACAGTGCATCATAAAGAGAATATAGGCTGAGATAAAAGGGGACTTGAGTTTGGGCAATGAAATTCAAGAAAGAGAAGAAGATGGGATTGTTTGCAAGATGTGGAAGCTGGAATATAGAAGGTCTGCAAGAAATTAAAGACATAGTAGTAAGATTAAAATTAGCCTCGAAGGCAGTTAAGAGCGAAATAAAACAATGTCATGGTAGCCAAATTTGCAAATTTCTCAGCTTTGATCTTACTTCTACAGCTCTACTTTTTAGCATTCACCTCTATCAGGCTGCTCTTCAGTCACAGGTGTTTCTTTTTTTTTTTAAAGAGATTTTACTTATTTATTCATGAGAGAAACAGAGAGAGAGGCAGAGACACAGGCAGAGAGAGAAACAGGCTCCCTGTAGGGAGCCCGATGTGGGACTCGATCCCGGGACTCCAAGATCACACCCTGGGCCAGAGGCAGGCACTAAACCGCTGAGCCACCCAGGGATCCCCCGTCACAGGTGTTTCTTTCCTCAAATTCACCAACCTCTTTTGCTTCTTTCAATCAAAAATTCCTTCTTACTAGAAAGTACTACTTTTCACTTGTGTGGGTTCAAATCCCACCTCAGGCAATTTATTTGATTGACTTCTTGGGTATTCAGTGTCTTCATCTGTAAATCCAACTAATAACAAAATCTTCTTCACTCTGTTGTCATGGAAATGAAGTGAGAGAGTAAAATATAAAGAGCTTAACCTAAACCTGGTGCATGGTAAATGTTCAATACGTGGTAGATGTTAATAAGAGCAGTAATGATGAAGTAGAGGTTTATTCTTCTAATGACTGCCTTGCTCACTAAACTAACACTTAGCTTCATGAAAACAAAGAGTTTGCCTTTTTTGTTTGTCCTTATATATTCTGTACCTAAAAGACAGTGTTTTTTAATGATATAAAAGTTATAATGGTATAAAATCTATCACAGAAGAGGCCCCTGGGTGGCTTAGTGGTTGAGCAGACTCTTGCCTTTGGCTCAGGTTATGACCCCAGGGTCCTGGGATTGAGTCCTACATCGGGCTCCCTACAAGGAGCCTGCTTCTCCCTCTGCCTATATCTCTGCCTCTCTCTGTGTGTCTCTCATGAATAAATTTTAAAAAAAAAGCAATAATAGAAGGACTTTTCTTGAGCCTAAGAAAAAATTGTCAATACAGAATAAAGCTCACTCATGTCTCACTCATATTTACACTGAGAAAAAGTCTAGGAAACTCTTGAACTACATATATAAAGAATATTTATCAAACTTCTATATAAGGAAATAATAAGAAAAAACTAACCCAAGAATAAATAGGAATTAGGCTGGTGACAAGCTTCTTTAGTGCAACCCTAAAGGACAAGAGGAGACCTCAAAGCAATTTTGAGAGGAAAATATTGTGATCCAAGAATTTTATACCCTGTATGCCAGTCTTTTATATGTGAAATCAACAAAAACGATCCATCAAATAAAAGTGCCCAGAAAATATTGGACATGTAAGCTGCATGGAAAAAAGTTTCTTTTCTTCTTTTTTGGGAAAAAAGTTTCTTGAAGAAGTATTACAACCAACAGAAAATCAAAATTAAGTGTTTGAAGCTGGAAAAATCATCATAAAAGTATTGGCAATGTGCACTGAAACAAAGTTAAGAGAGATCCAAATAAGTGTAAACCTGTCGTAAAATTGTCATGAGTGAAAATTGTTCCCACAAAAAAAAGATAAAATATTTTAATGCAAAGTGGTATGAATAATCTACATCTATAAAATCACATTACTTTAGCAAAGACCACAATGTGAATGGGGAAGATAAAGTGTAAAAATGTGCTAAACATTTTGCTTAGTTGAGAGTGACTGAAAAGACAAAAGTTTCTTAACTCTAATAATTTCCTAACTTTGGCTAAATAAAATATTTGAAAAACGCAGAGAAAAGCAAAAGTAAACCCCCCAAAACCAAGCTGGTCTGATTATGAGAAAAAGAGAGTGAAAGAAGATCTCAAGAAGTAGAAACAGAGAAAAAGGAAAGAAAACGTAGACCACGTATTAATACTTATAAGAGTAACTGTAAATGAGATAAACTTGCTTATTCAGAAAGAGGTCCTCAAATTGGTATGTAATAAAACCAAGTCCAGTTATCTTCTGTTGACTAAAGACATACCTAAAGCTAATCCCTATAAAAATGTCTATTAGGCAAATGCAAGCAAAAGGAAAAATGAGTTATAATATTAATAGCAGACTATATAGAAGTTAAGATTGAGAGCCTTACATGAGACCATGAGGCAAAGGTCACCATTTTATATTGTAAAAACCAAAAAATGGTGGGGCACCAATCAACCTTTATGTGCCAAAATCAGTGGCTAAAATATATGTAAAGCTAATATTCTTAAAAATAAAAGGAGGAATGCATTGAAACATACTTATCTCTAAGTATTTAAAGAGTAAGCAACGGTTTAGAAAAAATATTATTAATGAATAAATTTTATCTAAAAGGTACATTTTGAGCTGTATATCCTTCAGTGAGTATGCCCTTTTCCAGGGAACAGGGAACTTTTTTTTAAGTGTTATGGATTCAAGCCACAAATCAAATCTCAAGTTTCAAAACATAGAAATAAAATAAACAGAAAAAAAAAAGGCAATAGCTTTCCCTATTTACCTCCAAGAAGCATTTAGAAAATACGGTGGAAAAAGATCCTAATCACTAAAACAATCCACAAATATAAACTGCCTGGGAATAAACTTCAAAATAAAGTAAGATGAAGAAAGACCATAAAAGTTTACTGAAGAGCTGAGAAGGAGGTTGAAATTCATGGAGAAGTACATTCTGTTTGGGGAATAGTAGGATCTAATAGGCAATTCCAGTTCTCTCCTCAATAACCTACAAATTTAATGCAATTTCCTCCCCCCACCAAAAAATAAGAACATTATTCAGAGGGAACATAAGTTTCTTCTTTGGGAAGAAAATTTGAAAATAGCCAAGAAATTTCTGAAATGAAGAAGTAATTAGAAAGGCACACTGAGAATGAAGAACATCTGAGGAAACCTGAAAGATTTCCTGAGTAGAAATCAGAGCAAAGATAACAGTGGTGTTAGGGAAAGGAATGGGTCTTCAAGAAAGATAGTCTGGGGCAGTCGTTCTCCAAGTGTGGTCCCGGGTCGCTCTCTATACATAGAAATTGTTAATTGTACTGTTCTTATGACACATTGGAGATTAAGAGAGTGAAGATAGTCTAGATGACAGAATGAAGAGGATAGAAGAGCAGACGGAGGGACATCCGGGTGGCTCGTGACTGAGCGTCTGCCTTCAGCTGAAGGTGTGATCCTGGGGTCCTAGTATTAAGTCCCGCATCGGGCTCCCTGCAGAGAGCCTGCTTCTCCCTCTGCCTGTGTTTCTGCCTCTCTGTGTGTGTCTCTTATGAATGAATGAATGAATGAATGAATGAATAAAATCTTTTTAAAAAATAGCAGACTGTAAAGCTACTCATCAAGAACTCGATTTCTGGGTTCCTATCCTGCTCCAACACAGCCAGATGATCTTGGTCTAGTCTCTTTATGCTTCATCTCACTGAGTCTCAGATTCCTTAGATTCCTTTTCTGTGGGATGCTGGAGTGGAACCTGGTGACAGGTGAAGTCCCTTCCATCCTGAAGTGCTTCTGAATCTAAGATAAAATTGTATATCCATGAAACTCAACTGGATATGTACCAAATAGACAACTTTATTCTTCCCCCTTCAATTTAGCTTAGTTTCTATCACAATGCCCCATCTATCCTGCTGACAAAAACAAAAACACAGAATTCAGTCAATTCTCAGAAGACCTATTTCAGGATAAATCACTCAGCTCTGGGATTTCACACCCTTGTCCTCCCTAGATACTATTGAAGTTGAGAACTGTACCTAGAGCACCATGTGGGGGTAGAGTGGAGAAGCATTCAGTCCACCTCCTTCATCTGTCCTAAGCATGGCATCCATTGGGATTCCCTATGCTGTCTTTTCCTCATCAGTGACTATCTCTCCACATGTGTGTCTAATGAGGTTCCTATGATTTCACTCATCCTTCGGCTACACAGTCTATCCCATCCTCTTTCTGCTACAGCCTGTCTTCCTCCTGGTGATAAGACTCCTTTATATCCACCACCTTTTATTCAGTGAATTTCAGTGCCTTCCCATTCTCCTCTGGGTCCGCTGAAAGCTCTGGAAAGCTATTACAGATGCTCTCTGCACTTTGCATCCCACATTGCCATCTGTCCCCACTCTACTTTCTCAGGGAGGTTGGTGATGCCAGAGAGGCTACATTTGACTACTTGGTGCTGTTCAGTTTCTGGTCCACATAAATTTTTATGATGTGGCTTTTTAGCGTGGATGTATTCTTTCCCCCAAGTCTCTTCTGGAAGTTCTAGAAATTAAAAAAAGAAAAGAAAAGAAAAGAAAAGAAAAGAAACTTCAAAGTTTAAAATTCAATAGACAAAGTTAAATCCTAGACTTGACACAACTGAATACTGAATTAGAATACTAAAGAATCTTCTAGATTACAGTATCATAATCATTTAAAAACAAAGAAAATAGTTTAAAAATTGAAACTTGATTGGAAAACTCTAACATATCTAATAAGAGTTATGTAAGAAATAGGACAACTGAGAAGTAACATTTAAATGAAACGTGTCTATTTGGTCAATGGATGAAAGTGTCCTTTAGGTCGGGTTTGCTGGGAATGTCATTCACATCCTTATTAACTTTTGACTTGCTTGTTCTATCTCAGTGAGACAAGTGTGTTTATTTTCCCACGGGATTGTGAATTGGCCTATTCCTTGCATTCTTGCCAATGTTTATTTTTTTTGTTTTGGTTATTGTATTAGATGTATAGACATTTAGTATTGTATAATTATGGTAAATTGAGATATTTATCATTATGGATTATGTACCTTTATCTCTAATAGTAGTTTTTTGCCTTAAATGTCTGATATCAATATACCTACATCAGCTTTCTTTTGGTTAATGTGTTGCACGACACATCTTTTCCCATTCTCATACTTTAACTCTTTCCATAGTCCCATCAAATGTGACTTGTTTAACTATCATCTCACTTTAACCTAGTATGACAATCTTTGACTTTCAGTTGAATATTTAGTCCATTTACATTTAATGTGACTACTGGTATATTGGAATTTGAAGCTTCCGTCTTGCTGCTCAATATCACTGATTCCCATGGAATGCAAATCAAAACCAAAAGGAGATACCATTTCATATCTTGAGAATTGCCATCATCAAGAAGACAAAAGATAACAAGTGTTGGAAAGGATGTGGAGAAAAGGGAACCTTTGTGTGCTGTTGGGGAAATATAAATTGGATCAGGTACTCTTGAAAACAGTATGGAGGTTCCTTAAAAAATTAAAAATAGAACTACCACATGATCTAGCAGTTCTACTTCCAGGTATATATTCAAGGAAATAAAAATAGGATATTGAAGAGATATATGCGCTCCTCTGTTTATTGGAGCATTATTCATTACAGCCAGGTACCTGTCCTTAACAACTTAAATGCCTATCAGCAGATGAATGGATAAAGAATACATGGTATATATACACACAGTGGAATCAACTGTGAGAAGGAAAGAAATTCTGCCATTTATGACAACATGAATACATTTTTAAAAAGATTTTATTTATTCATTCATGAGAAACACAGAGAGAGGCAGAGACACAGGCAGAGGGAGGAGCAGACTCCTTGCAGGGAGCCCGATGTGGGACTTGATCCCAGGACCCCAGGATCACGCCCTGAGCAGAAGGCAGATGCTCAACTACTGAGCCCCCCAGGATTCCCAACATGAATATATTCTGAAGACATTATGCTGACCATAGAGTTGAGGGCCCATTTCTGGGTTTTCTTTTCTGTTCCATTGATCTATGTGTCTGTTTTTGTGCCACTACCACACCGTCTTGATGATCACAGCTTTGTAGTACAACTTGAAATCCGAAAACCCCTGGCTCTGGTTCTCTTTTTCAATATTCCCCTGGCTATTCGGGGTCTTTTCTGACTCCACACAAATCTTAAGATTATTTGTTCCAACTCTCTGAAGTCCGTAGTATTTTGATAGGGATTGCATTGAATGTGCAAATTGCCCTGGGTAGCATTGACATTTTCCTTTTTTTTTTTTTTAAGATTTTATTTATTTAATCATGAAAGACACATAGAGAGGGATACAGAGAGGCACAAGCAGAGGGAGAGGCAGGCTCCATGCAGGGAGCCCGACGTGGGACTCGATCCTGGGTCTCCAGGATCACGTCCTGGGCTGAAGGCGGCGCTAAACCGCTGAGCCACCGGGGCTGCCCAGCATTGACATTTTCACAGTATTAATTCTTCCAATCGATTAGCATGAAATATTTTCCCATCTCTTTGTGTCTTCCTCAATTTCTTTCAGAAGTGCTCTGTAGTTTTTAGGGTATAGATCCTTTACTTCTTTGGGTAGGTTTATTCCTAGGTATCTTATGTTTGGGTGCAATTGTAAATGGGAGTGATTCCTTAATTTCTCTTTCTTCAGTCTCATTGTTAGTGTATGGAAATGCTACTGATTTCTGGGCATTGATTTTGTATCCTGCCACACTGCCGAATTTCTGTATGAGTTCTAGCAATCTTGGGGTGGAGTCTTTTGGGTTTTCTATGTACAGTATCATGTCCTCTGCAAAGAGGGAGAGTTTGACTTCTTCTTTGCCAATTTGAATGCCTTTTATTTCTTTTTGTTGTCTGATTGCTGAGGCTAGAACTTCTAGTACTATGTTGAATACCAGTGGTGAGAGTGGACATCCCTGTTGTGTTCCTGATCTTATGGGAAAGGCTCTTAGTGTTTCCCCAGTGAGAATGATAATTTGCTGTGGGCTTTTCATAGATGGCTTTTAAGATGCCAAGGAATATTCCCTCTATCCCTACACTCTGAAGAGTTTTGATCAGGAATGGGTTCTGTATTTTGTCAAATGCTTTCTCTGCATCTATTTAGAGGATCACATAGTTCTTGTTTTTTCTCTTGTTGATATGATCTATCACATTGATTGTTTTACGAATGTTGAACCAACCTTGCATCCCAGGGATAAATCCCACTTGGTCATTGTGAATAATTTTCTTAATGTACTATTGGATCCTATTGGACTAATATTCAACAAAGCAGGAAAGACTATCCACTGGAAAAAGGACAATCTCTTCAATAAATGGTGCTGGGAAAATTGGACAGCCACGTGCAGAAGAATAAAACTAGACCATTCTCTTACACCATACACAAAGATAAGCTCAAAATGGATGAAAGATGTAAATGCGAGACAAGAATCCATCAAAGTCCTAGAGGAGAACACAGGCAACACCCTTTTTGAAGTTGGCCACAGCAACTTTTTGCAAGATACATCTAAGAAGGCAAGGGAAACAAAAGCAAAAATGAACTATTGGGACTTCATCAAGATAAAAAGTTTCTGCACAGCAAAAGAAACAGTCAACAAAACTAAGACAACCTACAGAATGGGAGAAGATATTTGCAAATGACGTATCAGATAGAGGGCTAGTATCCAAGATCTATAAAGAACTTCTTAAACTCAACAGCAAAGAAACAACAATCCAATCATGAAATGGGCAAAAGACATGAACAGAAATCTCACAGAGGAAGACATAGACATGGCCAACAAGCACATGAGAAAATGCCCCGCATCACGTGCCATCAGGGAAATACAAATCAAAACCACAATGAGATCCTACCTCACACCAGTGAGAATGGGGAAAATTAACAAGACAGGAAACAACAAATGTTGGAGAGGATGTGGAGAAAGAGGAACCCTCTTGCACTGTTGGTGGGAATATGAACTGGTGCAGCCACTCTGGAAAACTGTGTGGATGTTCCTCAAAGAGTTAAAAATAGATCTGCCCTACGACCCAGCAATTGCACTGCTGGGGATTTACCCCAAAGATACAGATGCAATGAAACGCTGGGACACCTGCACCCCGATGTTTATAGCAGCAATGTCCACAATAGCCAAACTGTGGAAGGAGCCTTGGTGTCCATCGAAAGATGAATGGAAATAGTGAAAGGGAATAAAGGGGAAAGGAGAGAAAACGAGTGGGAAAAATCAGAGAGGGTGACAGAACATGAGAGACTCCTAACTCTGGGAAAGGAACAAGGGGTGGTAGAAGGGGAGGTAGGTGAGGGGATGGGTGACTGGGTGACAGGCACTGAGGGGGGCACTTGACGGGATGAGCACTGGGTGTTACACTATATGTTGGCAAATCATACTCCAATAAAAAATATACAAAAAATAAAACATTATGCTAAATGAGATAAGTCAGATAGAAAAAAAATACTGTATGATATCACTTATACGTAGAATCTGAAATAGCCAAACTCTTAAAAACAGTAAACCAGTGATTACCAGGGGTTAGGGGGGTAGGGAAATATGAGAGATGTTATTTAAGGGTACAAACATGCAACTAGTAGATAAAGAAGTTCTGGAGATCTAACACACAGTGTAGTGATTACAGACAACAATATTGTATCAGACTTGCTGAGAGACCAGATCTTAATTATTTACATGACAAGAAAGAAATGTTGATTATGTGATGCTGTAGAGGTGCTAGGCAACACTACAAGGGCAATCATACTGCAGTATAGAAACGAGTCAAATCAACATGTGGTATACCTTAAACTTACATGATGCTACATATCAAATATATTTCTATTAAAAAAATTTTAATTAAGCTACCATGCTGCTACATGTTTTCTATTTGTTCTCTGTTCTATTTTTCTCTCTTCTTGCCTTTTTTCAGATTACTTTTTATTATTCCATTTTAATTCTTCTCTTACCTTAAAGATAAGAGGTAGTGCTTATCTTAGAGACTACTCTACCTATTTGTAATATATCAATATCTAATATTAAAGAGTATTTTCACCTTCTTCCTGGACAAGGGAAAAATCCTAGAACCCTTTAACTACACTTATCATCTGACTTACATACCATTGTAGCTTCTCCCACTATTGGTTCCATTCCATTTTCTTTGTATATTTTAAAACTCACCAAGATGTTGTTATTGACTATAGGGTCGATATTCATATAAATTTACCTACGTATTTATAGACATTTTATCTTTTAAAATTGTTCCATATTATATTAAAATATCTACAGATGCCATTTTATGTTTTTTTATGTGAGTAAATGGGTGAAGAAAAGTATGGCCTTGAATTTTTTTTTTTTTTTTTTGGCTTTGAAATCTTTAACAATGTATCAGAATCCCTTTGGACTTGCAGCATAGTCATTATAGGTATTTCCTGAGCAAAAATTCAAAAGCCTCCTCTGACACGTGGTGTGAAAATGGGCCACCAAAGTAGTAATTAGAAGGACTCAGAAAATCAAGCACATAGGGTGGCTTTATCTGGAATTGTTTGATTTTTGTTTTAACATGATCCTACTCTCCACCATTTAATATATCCTAATAAATGTCTAAATTAAAATCATTTTAGTTTAAGATTCTGTGGCATTTCTTTGAAATGCATGGATGCATCTTGAATATGACAAATTCAAAGGGTGGAAGGTGGCCCATCTGTGAGGGCAAGGCAGCATTTCTGACCTTAGGCAAATTGTGTGAGCTGATGTGTCCCAGTAACCTAAGTGGGAGCCCAGGGATGAAGTTCCCTACTAGATAAATGTCAATAAGTGGGGGTACCTGGGATCTACTCTTTCCGTTGGCACTTGGAGAGCTGTGTGAGGGTTCTTGAACTCAATGTGTCCATCAATATGGAGCAGGTTGCTTCTCCACCTCCACTCTGACTTGACATAGATGTTCTCCCCACCTTCTTTGTTCAACCTTAAAATGGGGAAAGATGTTGGGGCATGAAGAATCCAAGTGAGTTTGTAGGACATGATATCTTGTCCAACATGATATTTTCACCACAGAGAATCCTTTGTCTATTCCTAGAGCTATTGGCCATCATGAGGAGCAGGCCATGGTACTTTCCAGGAGTTGTTAATTTAATGTGATTTGTTTAAATATCATCTCACTTTCACCTAGTATGGCAATTTTTGTTTTAAAATAGGTTCTGTGGCAGGACGCCTGGGTGGCTCAGTGGTTGAACTTCTGTCTTCGGCTCATGGCATGATCCCGGCGTCCTGGGATCGAGTCCCACATCAGGGTCCCCACAGGAAGCCCACTTCTCCCTCTGCCTGTGTCTCTGTCTCAGTCTCTGTGTCTCTCATGAATAAATAAAAAATTCTTAAAAAAAAAAAAAGGAATAGGTTTTGTAGCGGTTTAAGAGTACCTGTGGGTTGACCCACCAAATCCTACAGTCTGACTGCTATCAAAAACTCATTCCTATAGAAAGGAACCTGTCTTTTACACATGATGGCCTATGAACTAACAGAAAAGTCATAAGTGCAAAGACGTGAACTGTCCTGCTACCCTTGTTACCTTTCATCTCTGAATTGCTCAGGGATTGAGCAGAGCTCAGGTAATGTCCAGAAGTGCACTGTTTATTTACTCAAGAAAGTAGACCATTCTTTTTTTTTTAATATAAATTTATTTTTTACTGGTTTTCAATTTGCCAACATATAGAATAACACCCAGTGCTCATCCCGTGAAGTGCCCACCTCAGTGCCTGTCACCCAGTCACCCCCACCCCCCGCCCACCTCCCCTTCCACCCCCCCTAGTTAGTTTCCCAGAGTTAGGGGTCTTTCATGTTCTGTCTCCCTTTCTGATATTTCCCACTCATTTTTTCTCCTTTCCCCTTTATTCCCTTTCACTATTATTTATATTCCCCAAATGAATGAGACCATATAATGTTTGTCCTTCTCCAATTCACTTATTTCACTCAGCATAATACCCTCTAGTTCCATCCACATCGAAGCAAATGGTGGGTATTTGTCGTTTCTAATGGCTGAGTAATATTCCATTGTATACATAGACCACATCTTCTTTATCCATTCATCTTTCAATGGACACCAAGGCTCCTTCCACAGTTTGGCTATTGTGGACATTGCTGCTATAAACATCGGGGTGCAGGTGTCCCGGCGTTTCATTGCATCTGTATCTTTGGGGTAGAGCCCCAGCAGTGCAATTGCTGGGTCATAGGGCAGATCTATTTTTATCTCTTTGAGGAACCTCCACACAGTTTTCCAGAGTGGCTGCACCAGTTCACATTCCCACCAACAGTGCAGAAGGGTTACCCTTTCTCCACGTCCTCTCCAACATTTGTGGTTTCCTGCTTTGTTATTTTCCCCCATTCTCACTGGTGTGAGGTGGTATCTCATTGTGGTTTTGATTTGTATTTCCCTGATGGCAAGTGATGCGGAGCATTTTCTCATGTGCTTGTTGGCCATGAAAAGTAGATCATTCTATCACATGCACCCTTGTAGAACTGGGCTGGGTTCTTCCAATAGAAGGGATTTCTCTGATTGTCTATGACCTCTGCTGCTTAGGATTGTCAGAGTTAGCAAATAAGAACACCGGACACCTTTTTTTTGCATGGAACATAATCATTTGAAGAAATTATTTGTTGTTTATCTGAAATTCTAATTTCAGTGGGCTCCCTGTGCTTTTATCAGGTAACCCCACTAGAGCTGATTTTGGTGTTGCATTGCACTACTTTCCATTGCTCACTGTTGTGTGTCATGTTTTGCTTTGCAAGACTGCAGATGCAGACTCTCAGGAATTACTCTAGTTCCTAAAAGCACCTAATTCAGAGCTGAACTTGTAGAATGACTAAACTAACTTAAGTATAGTTTGGTCTGATGTGGACTCCTTTTTATCACTTAGACAACAGGCTTGAAGTTGTTGAGAGTATTAGAGCACGTAGCTCATAGGATCTAAAGACGTCTATAGGTAACTGATTCCGGAAATGATGCTATAAAACAGTGACTGTCCTTTTAAGCCAGTGGGAGGAGCAGCCTGGTTCAGGTCAGTGTAGTTCCACAGAAATGTAATGTGAGCCTCATATATTACTTAAATTTTTCCATTAGCCACATTTAAAAGTTAAAAAAAATTAAATCCATTTTAATTATGTACTAAAGTAAATAAATAAATAAAATAAAAAGCTCAACTTACCCAAAATATTGTCATTTCAACATGAAGTTAATATAGAAAATTTTTGACAAAATATTTTGTTTCTTTAATACTCAGTCTTCCAAGTCTGGTGTATACGATGTTTACCACATATCTCAATTTGAGGGCTAAATTTCATCAGAAGTATTTTGTTTATGTTTGCTACCATTTTCAGCTGAAAAAGTAGATTCACATACCCGTTATTTCAAGTATATTTAAAAGCTTCCCAAGAAGTGAATTAAGTAATTTTTTTATATTTAAGTTAATTAACCTTATATAAGATAAATTAAATTCCTCATTCCTAACTAGTCTCATTTCAGGTACTCAGTAACCATAGGACAGACCCAGATAGTTTTTGGAGCATCTTCTAAAATCCTCTTAACCCTCCTTGCCAAGGCAAATAGAACAAACCTGCAACTAGTGGTATCTTCCCAGGGCCTGGGATCAGCAGAGCACACTACAATTGCCTGCAATTCCTAATAATTTGCCTTTGCTGCCAGATAGCCCGTGAGTCATTTCCCTTCCCCCTCCGGTGACAAAATCTTTCTTGAAGGCCACCGAATGAACGAACATCATCCGTGGCTGTGCAGGTTGTTTTGGGGGTGATATTTTAATTAGAGAGCCCCCCCTGGCAAACCTTCCAGAAGATGTATTATGTTGTCAGCCATCTAAAACGATCTGAACCAGTCTGAAAATGCAAATGCCAAAGCCTGCGTGCTGCAGTCCAAACAGTTTGTGGACTATGTCTAAATAGTCTGGTGTGCTAACCACAACTGAGGAATTTATTAGAGTGCTAAAGTACTGTAACAGAAATGTTGTCATTCAAAGGCTTGGGGGAGGAGTAGCATATTCCTAAGGCCAGACGCTGGGGCTCTGGCCAGACTGCAGGCAGAGAGAGTGTCAGGATCCCAGGATCAAAAGGTGATTGAGGGGCATCTAACTGAGGAGTACAGTAATGATATTTGTGGTTTCCTTTCCAGTGCTGGAATTCGGTACAATCCTTTGAACAGCCAGCTCTGAGACCCTGCAGGGAGAGGCCCTCCCCCACTTCCTCCCCCCTCCCCCCGCACCCTGGGGATTCCTGGAAATGACAAAAACACTGGGGGTTGGGCCTTTGTCCACATGTCTCTGGGAAACAGACTCATCATTCTTCATGGTCTTCATCCAGTGCAGGACATCCTTACCAGTAGCCAGGATCTCCCAGTGGAATTAAATTCATATCTAAGACACTGGAAGATGCTCAAATAATTAAATAAAAACAAAATGAAAAGAAGTGCTAAATATGGGAAGAAGTACTGCAAGGCAAATGCAATATAAATGTTAGTGTTACTTACCACCCAAATCATTATATGTGCTACTTGGGTTTCTGATCCTTCCTGTGATGGCTTCTGCAAATATTTCTTCTCCTTTAACACTTCCCTGCACTCGATTCGTTTCCCAGGGTCTTCATACCGGTCCTCTCTTCATTTTCTAGCTCTCCATATTATGCATAGAGGTGGAAGGGGAGTTGAGAAAGAAATAAAGTAGCTTAATTCTCTCCTTCAGACCCAGGCCAGACTGGAATCTTGATGAGAAGGCAGAACATGTGTTCCATCATTTAGCCCCATTTTTATTGAACACTTCATATGTTGGAACACAGTGGGCCCCCAAAAGATGGGAGGTGGTTTATCACTTGGTAGAAATGCCAGCTTCACCACCTTGTCTGATTGTAGGCCAATTATTTGCATTTTAAAAAAAGATTTTATTTATCTATTCATGAGAGGCACAGAGAGGCAGAGACATAGGCAGAGGGAGAAGCAGAGGGGGAACCCAATGTGGGACTTAATCCCAGGACCCTGGGGTCATTACCTGAGCCGAAGACAGACGCTCAACCGCTGAGCCATCCAGGCGTATCTTATATGCATTTTTTAAGGCTTAGTTTTCTCAAATTCAAAATGGGGGCAGGGTGGGTGGGTAATAATAAGAAATGCATAAAGAAGAAAACATACAGATTAATCAATAAATGGTATCTATTATGGTCATTATTATTAAACATGTTGTAATAATAATTAAATTAAAACATCATCCCTCAATATCCAGTAGATTGTCTTGTTTCATTTAGCCAATTTTTGCTTGCCAAAACAATGTTGCCATGCCTAGACCACAGTCCATAGTCATTTAGATTCAGAAAGACAAGTTCATGGAGTAGCTCATATCCTTGGGGTTTTTAAAGTTACGCTGCCTGAATTTCTTGGCCTAACTCCAGAGCCACTCTTTCCAGGAAAGAGACACCTTTATGTAGATGAGGCAAGAAGGTAGAGTGACCCAGGAAAACCTTTCTTGTTGGAAAATTACCATTCTCGTATCAACTCTGTACAAATCCAGCCACATAAGCCTGACAGTAGAGGAACCTGCTGGAAGTAGATGATTTGGAATTAACTGCTAGGCAGTTTGGAAATTACTTCCAATTTCCTGCCAATCTGATTCCCCAGTCCTTGTGAAATTCAAATATGCTTAATTTTCTTGGAAGTGTTTTTGCTGCATTGAGGCATTTTATCTTATTTTTTTAAAACTGTCTTCTGCTTTCCCTTCAAACTACAAATGAAATGTGTGTTTACTATGATAAACCAGACTTCACAGAGATGCACAATGAAAAGGCTGATTATCATTCTCCAAACCCATTCTCAGCCCTCCCATTGCTGATTCACCTCCAGCCCCAGCCACCTTACCAAATTCCCTTATGACTTCCGAACTCAGTCTTGTGTCTTCAACATATATAATTAGGTCATTTGTGAATAATGATGACTCTGCCTTTTCATTTTCCATATGTACTCTGTCCTCATGGCTCTCCTAACCTAATCCATTAAATAGAAACTCTAAAACCTCCTGTAGCCATTGCTTATTTCTGATTTTCCTTGGAACGGTTTTATACATAATGATTTTATATTATATATATAATGCTGGCCTTAGGTCAATACTCATTATCAACTTGAAGAGCTTTCTATTACTACTTTCCTTAGCAGCTTTATTAGGAATGAGACCTGACAAGAATTATTAACATTGTTGGCTCTGCAAAACCGGCTTTTGGTTTTACTTTTAATGTCATGTGACTTTTTCCATATGTTACTCGTTTTGTCTTTATTAATTTTCCTCTCCAAGTTTCTTTAAGTTATTTTGATTTTCTTTTTTTTTTGGTAACAGGTTTATTAAGGTATAATTCACAAACTATATAATTCATCCATTTGATGTGTATAATTCACTGGTTTTTAGTATATTCACACTATATTGACGATGTGCAACCATCGTTATAGTCCGATTTAGAACATCTTCATCCCCTTACAAAGATATCTCACATACAAGCTCCAGGGCAGCTCAGTCAGTCAGTTAAGCACCTGCCTTCAGTTCAAGTTATGATCCCAGAGTCCTGGGATTAAGTCCTGCTTCAGGCTCTCTGCTCAACAGGGAATCTGCTTCTCTCTTTCCCTCTGCCCCTCCCCCTAGCTTGTCTCTCTGTCTCTCATTCTCTTTCTTAAATAAATAAATAAAATCTTAAAAAAAAGATACCCCGCACACTTTAGTTATAATTTCCAAACCCCCATGTCCCACTACTCTTAAAGAATCATCAGTCTACTTCCCATCTCTATGGATTTGCCCATTCTGTACATTTAATACGGATGGAATCCTAATATGTGGTCTTTTGTGAACTGATTTCTTTCACCTTGCAAAACGTTTTCAAGGTCTGTTTATGTTATAGCATGTATCAATACTTAGTTGCTTTATATGGCCAAATGATATCCTGTTGTGTGGTGTTTACAGTTTACCCAGTTGAATTCTATCTTTGTTTTGTTTTTTTAAGATCCTACTGGCTTTCTTCAGCAATTCATGAGCTGGCAGCATCCTATCTAGCAAACAAAAAGGAGCTCTGTAGGACCAAGAAATGAAAGAGTTCTGTAGGCAGAAGGTGCCAGAACAAGGAAGTTACTAACAAAGAGTAGATTGCTTCAATTAAGGCCATCTTCTTAGGAGACAGCAGGGCTCTATCAGGAGCTGACTTCACTAGTGGGACCATGAAGTTCCAGACTGGCTGATTAGGATTACGTTGCTGGGAGAGGCAGAAACTGCCATTAGGCTAGATATTAAGTCTTGTTTAGTGATGTGGGCTTAGCACAAGTGACTCTACTTGGGGCCTGTTGTCTCTTTGTGAACAACGAATATACAGTATTTATTTATCCATTCATCAGTTAATGAACATTTGGATTGTGGTCCTCTTTTGGCTATTATGATTAAGGCTGCTAATAACTTTCTTGTACAAGTTTTCACGTGGACATATGCTGTCAGTCCTCTGGGGCCAAATCCAAGAAGTAGAATTTGTAGGTCATATATTGAACCATTTGAGAAACTGCCAGACTGTCTTCCAACGTGGCTAAACCATTTACAATCCCATCCACCACCATTAAGATTGAGATTTCTCCACAGTCTCTCCAACACTTACTGTCGTATAACTTTCTGAAACCAGCTATCTTAATGAAAGTGGAATATATCCCATTGTTTTAGTCTGCATTTCCATGATGACTAATGATCTTTTCATGTGCTTGTTGACTATCTATAAATCTTTTTTTTAATGTGTATTCCATTCTCTTGTCCATTTAAAATTGGATTATTTGTCTTATTACACATTTGTAAGAATTCTTTATATAGTCTAGATGCAAATTCTTTATCAGATATATAAATTGAGAGTATTCTCTCTCATTCTGTGGGTCATCTTTTCACTTCCTTGATAAAATGGTCTTTGATGAACAGATTTGTTTAATGTTGGTGAGATTTGGTATATCCATGTTTTCTTTTGTTTTTCATGCTTTTGACATTCTAAGAATCTGTTACCAAATCCAAGATCATGAAAACTTACCTCTGTTTTCCTCCAGGAGTTTTATAATTTTAACTCTTACATGTAGGTCTTTGAATCATTTTGAGTTAGTTGTTGTATACAGTGTAAGGGTACAAATTCATTCTTTCACATGTAACAGTCAGGTGCCACAGAAGTGTTTCTTGAGGAGACTGTTCTTTTCTCACTCAATGGTCTTGGCAGCCTTGTGGGATATCAGTTGACAGTAGATATATGGGTTTATTTCTGGGCATTCAATTCTGTCTCCTAGTCTATAAGTCTTTTTTTCTTTTTTTAAGATTTCATGTATTTATTCATGAGAGACACACAGAGGTAGGCAGAGGGAGAAACAGGCTCCCTACCAGGAGCCTGCAAGACACGATCCCAGGACCCTGGGATCACGACCTGAGCCAAAAGCAGATGCTCAACCACTGAGCCACCCAAGTGCCCCTATATGTCTTTCCTTATGTCAGCTCCACACTATTTGATGACTGTAGCTTTGTAATAAATTCGAAGTCCAAATGTATAAGCTCTCTGAGGTTGTTGTTTTTTTTTCAAATTTATTTTGACTATTCAGGATTCCTTCCAATTTCAATCCATTGATTTTTCTTTTGATTTTTCCTTACAGTATTATACTAGTTAATTTAATTTCAATTTATAAATAACAGAAACTTGATAAGACTCTGAATTTTTTTAAATAATAAATTTATTTTTTATTGGTGTTCAATTTGCCAACACACAGAATAATACCCAGTGGTCATCCTGTCAAGTGCCCCCCTCAGTGCCCGCCACCCAGTCACCCCAACCCCCCCGCCCTCCTCCCCTTCCACCACCCCTAGTTCGTTTCCCAGAGTTAGGAGTCTTCATGTTCTGTCTCCCTTTCTGATATTTCCTACCCATTTCTTCTCCCTTCCCCTCTATTCCCTTTCACTATTATTTATATTCCCCAAATGAATGAGACCATATAATGTTTGTCCTTCTCCGATTGACTTATTTCACTCAGTATAATACCCTCCAGTTCCATCCACGTTGAAGCAAATGGTGGGTATTGGTCGTTTCTAATGGCTGAGTAATATTCCATTGTATACATAAACCACAGTGTGGTACTGGCACAAAAACAGACACATAGATCAATGGAACAGAATAGAGAACCCAGAAGTGGACCCTCAACTTTATGGTCAACTAATATTCGATAAAAGAGGAAAGACTATCCACTGGAAGAAAGGCAGTCGCTTCAATAAATGGTGCTGAGAAAATTGGACAGCCACATGCAGAAGAATGAAACTAGACCACTCTCTTTCACCATACACAAAGATAAACTCAAAATGGATGAAAGATCTAAATGTGAGACAAGATTCCATCAAAATCCTAGAGAAGAACACAGGCAACACCCTTTTTGAACTTGGCCACAGTAACTTCTTGCAAGATACATCCACGAAGGCAAAAGAAACAAAAGCAAAAATGAACTATTGGGACTTCATCAAGATAAGAAGCTTTTGCACAGCAAAAGAAACAGTCAACAAAACTAAAAGACAACCTACAGAATGGGAGAAGATATTTGCAAATGACCTCTCAGATAAAGGGCTAGTTTCCAAGATCTATAAAGAACTTCTTAAACTCAACAGCAAAGAAACTAACAATCCAATTATGAAATGGGCAAAAGACATGAACAGAAATCTCACAGAGGAAGACTCTGAATTTTTTTCCAAAAAAAAATTTAGCTATAAATCTTAGGTAGAAATAAAAGTGTTTTATTTTTATTGATTTTGTATGTTGTTGACCTTACTTTTTTCCCTCTAATATGGGCATTATTTAGAATTGCAATTGTTAATATCCATGTTCTTTTTGATGGGTTAATAAAGTCATCTTTTTATACTTATGTAAAGTTTTCTTGTTTTATGGGTTTTGACTTATAAAACTTCACACTTTGGAATATGATAAAGGTTTGTTTGAAATCAAGTACATGATTAAAATGTGTTATGGGCATAAGAAAACCATGCATCATTCTCCATTTGTACATAACAAAATGCTATACTATCAAGCTGGGCGATTATTTTTCAAATCTACTATATCTTTGTTTATTTTTTGTCTACCATCTGTTTTTTAAAAAGTTATATGTACATATATAATTATATGTCATCTTTGGCATCTTGCTTTTTTCACTCAACATGACTTTTTATTGCTAGGATTCATTCATGTTGTGTGCACCTCTAGTTTATGCACCTTCACTGCCAATTAATATTCCTTAACGACAATAATTTATAATATTTTTAATCATTTGCCTATTGATAGACTTCTGGGTTATGCTCATTTTGTTTGTACTGCTAAGACATTCTTACATCTCCTGAACCATAAGAGCCTCTACTGTACACATAACCATGAGCAGAAATATTAAGTTAATTGCATTTGTGGTCAGAGAATGTAGGCTTTCTTAATCTGAGTCTTTGAAATTTTTTCAAAATTGACTTATGGAGTAGTACATGGTCTGTTTCTGAAAATAAATCATGGGTACTTGTGGAGAATGTACATTTTCTTGTTGTTGGATGCGGAGTTCTCTTTATGTCCATTAGTTCAAACATGCAATTCGTGTTGTTCAAATTTAAAATATTTTATTGATTTGTCAATAATTGTGAGAAATATGTGGCTATTTATGACTTTTATTACTCTATACCTTTCTGTGTTCTTATGTTTTGTTTGTGGCTCTTCCAAGTAGCATGGAGTTTGATGTTTTTTCTTCATTAACCTCCCAATCTCTGTGTTTTAGGTGAGTTTAGTCCACCCATGGTTTTTGTGATTATTGATATATTTCAACTAGTTTCTGTCATATTTCTTTTTAATTCCTACTGTCCCTTATTTTTTACTACATTTTTCTTTATTTTAATTTTTACTGTGAAATGTTCACATACAAAGATTGCACAACACAAAACAAAATCTATAGCTTAGTGATTTAATCTCAAAGTAAACACTTGTAGAATTGGCACAAAAATCAAGGAAAAGGAAAAGAAAAGAAAACTCCAGAAATCTCGGTCATGCTTATCAACCATTGGTTCCTATCTTCTCCATGAAGTCACCACTATTCTTACTTCTAACCATAATATTGATTAGTTTGGCCTATTGTATAACAATATGCTGCATGGCATCTTAAAACAGCACTCATTGGGGGATCTCTGGGTGGCTCAGCAGTTTAGCACCTGCCTTTGGCCCAGGGCGAGATCCTGAAGTCCCGGGATGGAGTCCCGCGTCAGGCTCCCTGCATGGAGCCTGCTTCTCCCTCTGCCTGGGTCTCTGCCTCTCTCTATATATATGTCTATCGTGAATAAATAAATAAAATCTTAAAAAAAAAAACCCACTCATTTACTATCTTACCATTCTGTAGGTCAGAAGTCTGGGAGGGCTTGGTAGGACTCTCTACTCAAGGTCTCACATGCTGAAATCCAGGTGTTGAACAGGTTGGACTGTATCCAAAGTTTGGGTGGAAGAATCTGCTTCCAACCTCATTCAGATTGTTGGTAGAGTTCAGCTTTTTGAGGCTGTGGATCTGAGGTCCCCTTTTCCTTAGTGCCTATCAGCTAGTGTCTACTCTCTGTTTCTAAAACTCACCCAAATTCCTTCTCAGATAGTTACCTCCAAGTTCAAAGGCAGCAATAGTACAGGGAGACCTTCTCATGCCTTAATTCCCTCTGACTTCTGCCCTCCTCTTCTGCCATCAGCTGTAGAAATTTCTCTGCTTTTATGGGCTCATATGATTACATGAGACTCATCTGGGCAATCTCCCTTTTAAAAAACCAACTATGCCATGTATAATAGCACAACCAGGGCAGTGATATTCATCACATTCACAGGCTCCAGAAATTGAGACACTAAATCTTGGGGGTTTTTAGAATTCTGCCTTTCGAAGACAAATTCTGATAGAGACATTCTTAATTTTTAAAGAAATAGTTTCCCCAGATGTTCCATTATTTTAAGACTATTTCATGTCCTGTTTATGAAAATGTTTTCTATTACATGGCCATGAATAAATTCTTTTATATTATCTTCTAGAAGCTGAGTTGTTTTGTTTTTCATATTTAGATGTAAAACCATCTGGAATTTATTTGTTGTATCATGTGAGAGAGGGGTCATTTCATTTTTTTCCTTATATATATATCCAATTAACCTAGCACTACTTAGTGAAAAGACCATCTTTTCTCCATTATTCCATGGTCTTATGACCGTGCAGATCTGTTTCTGGACTCTGTTATATTTTTCACTGCTCTATTTAGCTATATTTGCAATAATACCACACTTAATTTTTGAAGTTTTATAATAAGCCTTGGTATTTGGAAACACAAGCCTTTTGAATTCATTCTTATCCTTTAAGAGTATCTTGACTATTTAGATCTTGGCATCTCCATGTAAATTCTAGAGTCATTTTTTTTATACTCCACACTTAAATACAGAATCTGTTGGTTTTTTTTTTTTAATTGGGACTACATAGTGGGAGTTTTACATTTATACAAAATTGAGTCATAAAATCCATAAAGATTGTGTGTCCTTCCACTTATTTAGGTATTCTTAAATTGCTTAACAATTTTTTTTCTGTTAAAATATAGCTATACCAGCTTTCTTCTGTTTAATAGTTTGATAGTTTAATAGTTTAATAATTTTTATCCACCTTTTTAACTTTAATCTTTCTTAAGCATACAGATTGTGTGCATGTGTGTGTGTGTGTGTTTTAATCCAACCAGACAGTCTGTCTTTTAAGGTACATTTAGTCTACTTATGTTTAATGTTATCACTAGTACATTCAGGTTGGGGCCTGTCTTCTTACTATTCTTCCATTACTTACATCACTCAACACATTAATGTCTCAACTTCTTTGACTTGTTTTAATTTGATTTTTTAAACAAATTTTTTAGAGAGTGTGTTCATGCATGTGTGTGAGCAAGGAGGAGGGGCAGTGGGAGAGGGAGTGGGAGAGAGAGAATCTCAAGCAGTCTCCATGTTCAGCGCTGAGCCTCACATTGCTCTCAGTCTCACTACTGTACGATCATGACCTGAGCCAAAATCAAGAGCCAGATTCTTAACCAACTAAGCCATCTACATGCCCCAAGTTTGATTGTTTTGTTACTATTCCATATTTGCTTCTATTAGTGTACTAACTGTATATTCCCTCTGCCCTAGAGATTACAACTACATTCTTGACCTGTTAAAGTCTAAAATAAGTAGCTAATTTTACTCTTTTTATATAATACCCTCTTCTTTTATAATGACTTTAGAACTCTTAACTCCATTAACTACTCAAATTGATTTGCCAACTTTGCCATGTATTTAATTCTGCAAAATTTACATGTCACAAAATATTACTTCTGTTTTACACATTCCATATTAATTCAGTTTTACTCATATATATCCCTTGTTCATTGTTCTTCATTGTCTCCTACATCATTGAGTTTCTGTCTGGAATCATAAACTTATGTTTGAGAGGAATATTTGTTTTTCCTTCACTGTGGGCCTATTGGTGATAATTTTTTTCCACTTTTGGCTTATTTGAGTACATAAATACATAGTCCATCATTAAAAATGGTTTTCATTTATAGAACACTCTAGAAAGGCAGTTATATTCTTTTTCAACTGTGAAATAAAATTCCATTAACTTTTGACTTCTATTATATAGGTTGATAAATCAGTCTGTCTGTGTAATTATTCCTCCTCTAAAGATCATATTTTTCTTTGACTGTTTTCAATATTTTCTCTTGGTTTTATATTTTCTATTTTTTTTTTATTGGAGTTCAACTTGCCAACATATAGCATATCACCCAGTGCTCATCCCATCAAGTGCCCCCCTCAGTGCCCGTCACCCAGTCACCCGGTTTTATACTTTCAACAGTTTCAGTATGATGTATCTGCAATTGAGTTTCTTTTAAATTTTATCCTTGTGGGGCATAGATGACTTTTTGAACATCTGACTCATCTAATCAATTTGACAAAAATCTCACCCACTCTCTCTTTAAATATTGTTTCTACCTCTTTCCCTATCTTTTCTCCCTTCCACCGCCAACACACTGTTGAAATTTTATTTTACTCTATTCCCTATGATATATTCTGTATTTTCTTTTCTTTTTTTTTCTTGTTTCATTCTGGCTATTTTTTCCCTAACTTCCTGTTCACTGATTTTAGTTGAATTGAATTTATCATTAAACTCATCTACAAGTTCTTAATTTTGATTACTATATTTTTCATTTCAACAATTTCCATTTATTTTTCTAGTGTTTTTGTTCTCTGATGAAATTCTCAATTTCATATTTTATTTCCTTTGTCAGATTAAGGATAACTGTGTTAAAATCTAATATCCAATTGCTTCATTAGCTTCATCTCTGTATATCTGTCTTGATTGTTCAGTTTGTTGTTGTTTTGGTTTTCCAAACTCCTCCCCATGGACTTCACTGAACCATGGGCTCCCATTTTTATCTTTCTAGTTCCAAAAAGCTACCAAAAATAATGCTAAGACCCTCAGTTTCACATCCACTACTTCTCAATGGTTACACGACTTCTAAATGGAAAATATAGTGACTTCTCAGAAGTAGTCACTTCTTATCCCAGTTATTTTCCTTATAATTATTTCCTGTTCCTTAACTCTGAAAACTTCAAGCAGATTTTCTTTATTTTGTTCATATTTTCTAGTTCTTCTCGGTCTAAAGACTGATGAGAATTGTCTTACTTTTTGTGTGCTATTTGTTCCTACTTTCTTACTTAAAAAAATGATTTGGATTTTTTTTTCTTTAGATTTGTATTCAATTTTCACTCTACTGGTTTATAATTTTACATATTTTAAAATTTTCCTTTACTCATGACCCTTGAAATTTTATTATATACATTTAGCTTAACAGAGTCTAAAATTAAACAATATCATAATCTTCTCCTGAAAACACAAGGAATAAAATAATTTTAATTTGATCATCCCTTCCCAATATGTGTGCTATTTTTTGTTTCATAGTTTCTCTTCTTTATAAAAGTCCTTATAGGGCAGCCCAAGCGGCTCAGTGGTTTAGCACCACCTTCAGCCCGGGGCCTGATCCTGGAGACCAGGGATCAAATCCCACATCAGGCTCCCTGCATGGAGCTTGCTTCTCCCTTTGCCTGTGTCTCTGCCTCTTTCTCTCTCTCTCTCTCTCTCTCTCTCTTTCTCTGTGTGTGTGTGTGTGCCTCTCATGAATAAATTCTTTTTAAAAAGTCCTTATATATATTATAAATATTATTTATAATATTTATTCTTGAAACATAAGTACTTGGATTAGTATTTTTTGTCTTATCTGCTTATCATTTCTTGGTGCATTTTGGAATGTATTTCTGCCATCATTTTCCATCTCTTGAAGTAGATTCTCTCTAACTTCCTTGTTGTAAGTTCTGTTATAAATTCCGGTTTTCTCCATATAGATTTTTATATCCACCCTCATTCTTGAAGGTAATTTTTCAACTAATTCTAGGTTCATAGTCTTTGTTTTTTTTGTTTTTCATCCTTTAAAAAATGTCATCCCATTGTCTTCTAGCTTTCATAACTACTGTTGAGAAGGTGGTTGTCAATCTTACTGCCATTTCCTTATGTGCAAGTAAGCTTTCTTTCTGACTTTTATCTGTTTTTGTTGTTGCTGGTTTTGTTTCACCCTGGTCTATATAGAAATTCTCTTCTTTTAGTCTGTCCATTAGTGGGAACTATTTTGTGTTTGCTGGATTTCTGGGTTTATTTTTTTCATCAGTTCTAAAAAAGTCATAGCTATTCTCTCTTAAAACAGTGCCTGTCCCTGACTTTCTAAACATTTCCTTTGTGTATCCAATAAGAAGTATGCTAGTTTTTCTTATTCTGTCATTCATATTCTTGAACATCTATTGCATATTTTCCATTTCTCTGTTTCTCTATGTTGCAACCCATGCAGTTTCTTTAGAAATAATAATTTTCCCCTCATGCTTTCCTGTTTCAGTTATTTCTTATCTGTTATGTAATCCAATTTTGGATTATTTATTTTGGGGCACCTGGGTGGCTTAGTCGGTTAAGCATCTAACTCTTGGTTTCAGCCTAGATCATGATCTTAGGGTCCTGAGATCGAGCCCCATGTCAGGCTCCATGCCAGTGAGGAATCTGCTTGAGATTCTCTCTCTCTCCTCCCTCTCTGTCCCTTTCTTGCTCTCTCTAAAATAAATAAATAAATAAATAAATAAATAAATAAATAAATAAATAAATCCTTTTTAAAAAAGTAAATTATTAAAAAAAAAAGTGAATTATTTACTTTAACTTTTTTTTTCATTTCTAACAATTCCTATTTTGGGTGTTCCTGGCTGGCTCAGTCAGTAGGGCATATGACCCTTGATCTTGGGGTCATGAGCTTGAGCCCCATGTTGGGCATAGAGCTTACTTAAAAAAAGACTTAAAAATTTTTTTTAATTTTAAAATTATTTTCTTTTCTTAATATCTTCTTTTCTATGTGTGGTTTATAATTGTGCACTGTTTAAAAGCATATGTCACTGTTCCCAGTGGTCTCTTGTTGCATCTTTTTCCTTTTCATCATAGCATCTTTAATTTTTTAACACTTCAAGTATTTGTTTTTTATGTATTTATTTGACATTTCCAATATTTGTAGTACTTGAGGATCTAAATCAGTTGTTTCTGCTGAATGTCATGCATTGTTCTTGGCTTGGAGTGTTTTCATGATCATCATCTTGATTGTGAGTTTATTGCTTAATTTTAATTTCTGGAGTTTGAGGGGCCTCAACTGGGGTAGCTCTTATTCAGAAAGTTCACTTCTACTTCTTCTGGTAGCCAGATTTAAATCATTTTGGTCAGCTTTAGCTCCTCAGAATCTTTGTCCATGAATGGGACTGCCTTGCTGTTGATTAATGATATAGAATACCAATGGCAGTGCTACTTTGAGCAACTGCAAACAAGCAATCAGTCTTCCAGATATTCAATGCTTCTTTAGTCCTAGCTTTCTAGCATTTGGGAACTAATTTAGTCTTTTTTTATGGCTCCCTTACCTATTGTGATATAACCAATACCTGAAAAAGTTGTTTCTATTTATGTTATTTTTGTGTGTGTGAAATGTGTGTACTATGTATGTGTGTGTGAGTGAGAGGGGGAGTGTCCCTTGATGCATCTAATCAAGCTAGTGCCCAAGGTTGAATTTTCTACTATATCATTAATCATTACTTTTATTATATCTGATCTATTTTATGCTCCCAGAATTTTTATTATTTACATTTTAGTATGTTGTATCTATCTTTCAAGGTTATCTTTTCAGTTGTGTTTTTTTTGTTGTGTGTGGTTTTTTGGCTTTGGGTTTTGTTTTGTTTTGTATTTTGGTGTTTTTTGCAGGATATATTTTTAAACCTGATCTTCCAGGCCATTAATGCAGCTTCTCAGGAGTAACTATTCATTTGTTATATTGGATTTTAAATTGATAAATTGTTTTAGATACAGATGTTGTATTTTCTACTCTCTTCATCTTGAAAATTCTCACTACAGTGCTATTTTACTGCATAGCCTTGGACCATCATACCTTTAACAGTGGATATGCAGAACTTCATCTTCGCATATTGAAACTAAAACCTCTCCTTGAAGACTTAGTAAAGTAACTAGCCTTTGCAAGTAGCCACCTTGGAGAAGCCTAACTGGCAAGAAATTGTGGCTGGGCTCTAGAAACTGCATTCAGCTTCTAAAACCTAAGAGCGGCCTCTAGCCAACAGCCACCAAAAAAGCTGTAGCTCTATCATACAATTACAGGAAATAAAATGTGCCAACATCAGGAGAGAGCCTGAAAGCAGATTCTTCCCTAGTTGAGCCTAGTTGAGAACACAGTCAATCACCTCAATTACAACCTTGTAATCTTGAACAAAGTGTCCAGCTAGAGTGCCCTGATTCCTGCCCCACAAAAACCATGTAATTATTGTATGTTGTTTTAAGCTGCTGAGTTCATGGTAATTTGGTTATGCAGCAATAGAAAACAAATAAATGCACTGGTAAAGGAGATTGATAAGGAAGTGCAAACTGAGAAATTAACTCTGCCTCCACCATATCAGTGTGATATGGCACAAGTAGAGGAATGCTACATACTGGTTTTCCACTTGGGTTAATACATTATTTTATAACCTATCCCTCCTTAAGCATTTGTAAGATTCAAGTGTTTCACTAGGAAATTTTATCGGGGTAAAATGAAAGTGTTTATTCACCAAGGTAAACTGGCTGTGGAATTTGTTGAATTGTACTTGAGTAGAACTTCTACTAGTTTTAATGTGTGTTTACACACATTATCTCCGCTGATACTCATAATCCCGTGAGATGTGTAAGCAAGCATTCTTCTACTGAAAATGAGAGATTATATGGCTTGTCCAAGTATCTTAGTCCATTCAGGCTGCTATAACAAAACACCATAGACTGAGTGACTTATAAACAGCAGTTTTTCACAGTTCTGGGAGCTAGAAGTCTGAGGTCAGGGTGCCAGTGTGCTTGGGTGGGGGCCCGCTTCCAGGTTGCAGACTTCTTATGTGATCCTCATATGACAGAAGGGGCTAGGAAGCTCTCCTGAGCCTTTTTTTTTTTTTAAATAAGAACATTAATTTCATTCATGAGCGCTCCACCTTCAGGATGTAATGACCTACCAAAGGCCAAACCTCCTAATACCATCACACGTGGCATTAGTTCAACATATGAATTTGTGGGGGTTGAGAATGGGTGGGAATGAGGAGGTCAATAGCACCAAATTTACCAGCTAATAAGTGGAAGAGCCAGAGGTGAATGTAAGTTTTCTAAAACCAAGACCGATTTTTCTCCCCTACATGAAAACTACCTCTTGTAGAAAAGACATTACCTGAATCCCATAATAATATTTAATGATGGCAATATATTCCCAGGGATTTTTTTCCCCAAAAGTATAAAATTAGAAACTGGAGATTAGCATTCTCTCTAAGATCATGGAGGTCTTCTGGTATATTTGACTTATGAAAGGAATTGGATGTATTGTATAAGATGAAAACTCTGTCATCATCAAAGAACATTAACAGGAACACTAATGCACGTATCAAATGTTGGATTCATATAAAGACAAAGACCATTTCAAATACAGAAATTACTTGTATTCAGAGGCTGGAAGTCTAGCTGCCTCAATCAAAAACCCTCTGTTGGCTCAGCACAGAGTGATGAAGTTTTGCTTCTCTCTGCAGTAAGAGAATGTTTTCCTTGACACTCTGAAGAAAAGTTCTGTGTAACATAAGGCCTCAGAAGCTTGATATACAAATGTATATGGGGCTCCCTGGGTGGCTCAGCAGTTTAGCGCCTGCCTTCCGCCCAGGACATGGTCCTGGAGTCCCTGGATCGAGTCACACATCAGGCTCCCTGACTGGAGCCTGCTTCTCCCTCTGCCTGTGTCTCTGCCTCTCTCTCTCTCTCTCTGTGTGTGTGTGTGTCCTCATGATAAATAAAATCTATTATATATATATATATATATATATATATATATATATATAGCCAAGAAAAATGTTTTGTTACTTGAAAAGTGATTGTCAGATGAAAAGAAAATAGTAAAAAAGACAAGGAAGAAACTCACTTCCAGCCAGTCAAAAGGTTTTCAAGGTGGATGAAGCTTTTCCTTTTAGAGTAAAATCTAGGTTATGTGATAATATAAACATGTAATTTCTAACCCAGAGTACATCTCACACTAGGTTTTTATAATTGCATATTGTGACTACAAATGCATTCTGTGTCTGGCCAGAAGTGCAATGATCTTGACCCATTTTCTAGGTGGAGTGTATGTGGTGATAATAAAACAGATACACAAAACGCATGTATGCACAACAATTTCTTTTTTTTTTAAGATTTTATTTATTTACTTATGAGAGACACACAGAGAGAGAAAGAGGCAGAGGCACAGGCAGAGGGAGAAGCAGGCTCCACGCAGGGAGCCTGACATAGGACTCGATTCCCTGGACTGAAGGCAGCGCTAAACCGCTGAGCCACCCGGGCTGCCCACAATAATTTCTTAGTTTGACATTTCCTTCTTATTATTAGAACCTCCCAGCTGGCAGATATATCTCCTGTCTCTTCCATCTTCAACCACCCTCAGTAGTTCCATTAATTACCTTTCTAAAATAATAAAAGTTAATTATGTTACCATCTCCTGCTTGAAAATTTCTGACATCGGTTCACTCCACCCAGGAGAAAAGTAGACACGGAAGCCCATACACAACTGAATTTCCATTCTTCTCTCAGTACCTCATCTGCCACTACTTCACCCCAGCTCTCCCACTTATTTCCTATGTGACTTTGAGATAGTCAATTAATCTGATTTTCAATTTCCTCATGTGTAAAATGAGAGTATAATATTACCTACCTCACAGGGTAATTGTAGGGATTAAATGAGGGGAGGAGAGAGAGAGAGAGAGAGAGAGATTGAGAGACTATCTCTAGCTATCCAGAAATCAATTTGAGCATAGTACCTGATATATTATAATATACTGATTAAACTGATACATTTAATCAGTTGCAGTAGTGATTAGGAAGGATGATGATGGTGATGATGATGATGATGATTATGATGCTATAGTGGTGGTGGTGGTCGTTGTGGGTACTAATGCTTTTCCATTTTATAAATTTCACTGTTCACCGGGTTATGGTGCCTGTTCCAGCCAAATGAGTCTATTCACAAAATCAACGTCTCTACTACATCTTGTTTACTTTTTGTTGCTTGATTCTTACTGCCTTGGTTCAAGTTATTTCTTCTTCCTGAAATGGTACTTTCTCTCAGCCTTAGAAATTCTACTTCTTTTCCAAGACTCATCTCCACCTTTGACATTGCCCCTAGAACTCCATCCTTACTGATCACACCTTTCTCTGAACTCTTGCTTTCACCCTTTCAGTCTTCAACTCTCTCACTTTTGGCTCATGGATACATGGATGTTGGATCACATCTGTTGAGGACAATATAAGAGAAAGGAAAATTTCAGGGAACAGAGAGGGGAGGTGAAGCAGATAGCAAAGTTAAAATGCACTTGTAGCCATGAGAGAGGGGAAGTAGAGAAAAATAAATAGGATTACTGAAACCAAACACACAGCCATACAACCATATGTGTCTGTTACATGTGTCAGCATCAGTAATTTCAGAATCAAATCATTTAAACATTTGCTCATTTATCCACAAAGCTGCAAATGGTTTATCATGTGCTAAAACTATTCAGGATAAAAGTATCCTAATAAATCTAAGTCTGTGTAGCCTAGATGTGGAGCTGGAAGTGGAACATGGCAGGAGAAGGAACTTTTTGAAAGCTACTTACTCAGCTCTGGCATGCTGAGGTGCTTATGTAAAGATTGCCTAAAATTTTTGCTTTGGGCGGGGGGTGCCTGGGTGGTTCAGTTGGTTAAGCATCTGCCTTCAGCTCAGGTCATAATCCCAGGGTCTTGGGTTGGAGCCCTGTGTCAGGCTCCGTGCTCAGTGGGGAGTCTGCTTCTCCTCCTCTTTCTGCCTCTCTCTCCATCTCACTTGTGCTCTCTCTCTCTCTCTCTCTCTCTCAGATAAATAAATAAAAAATCTTGATTTTTCTTTTTTTGCTATGGTACAAAAGTAGGATTCAGAATAAGGAGGGGATCATTACCAAATCATAAAACCACAAAGACTGTGGGGCACCTGGCTGGCTCAGTCAGTAGAGGATGTGACTCTTGGTCTTGGGTTGTGAGTTCAAGCCCCACATTGGCTGTAGAGATTACTTTAAAAATAACATCTTAAATAAAATTTAAAAAAATAAAAAAAATAATCCACAAAGATACTAAACATTTAGATAGAGCTTTATAAATAAAAAATAAAATGCCTCTTAATATGTCTATTAGCTGAAACAAAAGGAGAAAAATAATTCATAAGCTCTTTTTAAAATTGTGTGAGTGGAAGTATTTTTTAAATCTGAAGCAAAGGATGAGTTATGTTCAATTTACAATTGAACTTTAAATCTGTGAAATGCCATTGATTCTTTTATTTTAAATATTTGCTTCGTTTATCATTATAAAAATACCTATATGAGTTTTCAGAGAACCACTTCAATCCTAAATCCCCCTGAATCATTTTTTTCCACAAGAAAACTCAATTCTTTTACCATAAAGTTTTTGACTATAAGCATTACTCTAAGAAAAATGAAGAAAAATGCATTAGTATTTTAAAATACAGAAATACAAAGTGAAAATAAATGAATTATCTGACATCAGATGTTGGATTTGTGATATAGCCTATTGGAAACTGGTTTGGCTTTTTTTTATTTATTTATTTTTTTATTTTTCCAAGGTCTCCACACAGTTCACTAGTCTAGCTGTCCTGCTTTTGTGCAAAAGAATTTGAACTGAACTTTGAGCAGAATGACTAGATAAAACCCTCACATGCAGCTTAATTCATAAACGTAGAGCTTTTTTATGTATGGTTTTCACTTGTTATTTACTTTTCATTACATTCTAGTGAGTTAATCCTAGAGTTTGGGAAACTGATTTTTCTATGCTGATCTTGCATCTTGCAAACTTGCTAGAGCCTTTTATTAGTTCTGAAATTATGACTTTTTTGGGAAAGTGATCTATATTTAAAACTGCTTGTGTGGGGCAGCCTGGGTGGCTCAGCGGTTTAGCGCCGCCTTCAGCTCAGAGCCTGATCCTGGAGACCCGGGATCCAATCCCATGTCAGGCTCCCTGCATGGAGCCTGCTTCTTCCTCTGCCTGTGTCTCTGCCATTCTCTCTCTCTCTCTCTCTCTCTCTCTCTCGTAAACAAATAAGGTCTTTAAAAATAATAAAAATAAAACTTCTTGTGTCTTTTATCCCACTATTTATCATCCCTATTTCTTTTTCTTTTCATATTGCGTTGGCTAGGGTCATCAATAAAGTGCTGAATAATAGCAACAACTGTAAGCTTTAGGTTTTGGTGTTGCTTTAATTTTGTACCATAAAGAATATGTCAGCTGTGGATTTTGAGGAGATACTCAGAATCTAATTAAGAACATTTTATTTTGCTTTTATTTTTTGAATAGCTTTTTATACAATCACAAATTGGTGTCATTTTATCAAATTCTTTTTTAGTAGCTTTTGAGCTAATGAAATTATTTTTCTCCTTTTATCTGCTAATACTCCAAATTATATCTGTAGATTTCTTTGTAAGAACATTCATTTTTGCATCCCTGGAATAAACATTACTTGGACATGCAACATTATTTTTTCAATATTCTGTTGGAATTGATTTGCCATCATTTCTTTCAGAGTTTTACAACTAAGTTCATAAGAGAATTTAGCCCATGTTTTCTTTGTAGTTTTTGTATCTGATTTTAGTCTTGGGATTATATTAGCTTTGTAAAATAGAAAGTTTCACCATTTATTTTGTTCATGAATTGTTTATGTAACACTGTAATTGTCTATTCCTTAAAGATTTATAAAACATACCTATAAGATACCTAAGCCTGATACCTATCTAAAACATAGATTTTCTTTTTTACTCTTTATACATATAATTATTTTCTGCCTGTGATTTTTGGCCTTTTTCAGTTTTTTTTTTAACTGTTTCTTGAGACAATTTTGATAATATGTTTTGAAAATTGTCAATTTCTTCTAAGTTTTCAAAACATATTGGTATAAAATTGTAAATAGTATCCTATTATTACTTTCATGTGTCTTTTATCTAAATAGAGTGGTGGAAAAAGTAGTTAAAAGAAGTAAACAGCCTCAAGAAAAGTTTTGGGAATGAAGCTGATGCCTCTGGGGCCTCGTGCCATTTTCCATTGATCCTCACCCGATTCTAGCCATGTTTGCAGTGGTTATTTCTGTATGAGGTCAGGCTCACGTCATGCTTTGTGGTGAGCAAAGAACTTGAATAAAGTACTCTAAGTAGGTACAAGAAGGAAGTAGGACATTAAAGGGGTGAGAAGTGTGACTGGAGGTCTTCCTGATGTGTGGAGGTCCTGGTAGGGTGGGAAAATGATGGAGGTCAGAGTACTAGATGCCATGAGTAGACAAGTGAGAGTGGGATGCAAGAAGTGACAGTAGGGAGGGCCTATAGTTATGGGTGACCCCCAAGTCAGGGTTGTGGACAGCTGTGGTATATGAGCTTATATTGATCATCACCTTTCTAAATGCTTTATTTTCTTTGCCTTTCCTCTCTGTTTTCATTGTCATTGTCTCAGTCCTTTCTTTTGAATTAGTAATCGGTGTTCAAATATTTCAATCTGAGTTATTTCCATTACATTTATGAATTCTGTATTTGTGCAATTTGACACTTAATTTATCCCCTGAGATTCATTTTTCCCTCTTACTCTTTTTTACCATATCATCTTTAACATATCATTGAATTTTTTTCTTTTTACATTCTTAGAGCATTCTTGTAATTTGTGTCCATTTTTTTCCTGATGAGGTGTAAAAAAATGCATGTATTTTCAATCTCTTCTGACAAAGGTATACACCTGGATGACCCTATTTCCTATCAAGATGTATATTTATTTTATGCAGAAAATCCCTTGTGCCCCTTTCCAGTCATTCATCCCCAGAAGCAACCACTTCTCTGGCTTTTCACTCAGTACAATGTCTTCTAGTTTCATACTGATTGCCACATACATCAGTAGTGATATTCCATTGTATGATGCGTTCATTTTCAACTGATGAGGGTGAGATATTTTCAGTCTGGGGCTATTATAAATAAAGTTACTCTGAGTAGCCTTGCAGAAGGCTTTTTGTGGACATACATTTTCATTTCTTTCAGTAAATATAGATCTTTCTTCCTCAACTTATGATGGAAGTCAAAACATCAGTAATTCAAACCATCATAAGTCAAGGACATCTGTACCTACAAATGGGATTTCTGGATCACAGATAGAGGTATTTATTTATTTTTATTTTTTTGAGAGAGATTTTTTAAACTTCCAAATAATTTTCTTTTTTTTTTTTTCAAAATACTTGTTTATTTTATTTTAGAGGGTGAGGAGGGTCAGAGGGAGAGACTGTCTCAAGGAGACTCACTGCACTGTGCAGTGAGAGACTGTCTCAAGGAGACTCACTGCACTGTGCATGGGGCTAGATCCCAGGACCCTAGGATCACAACTGGAGCCTAATCCAAGAGTCGGACACTTAACTGACTGCACCACCCAGGCATCACAAAAAAAACTTTCAAACAATTTTCAAAGGGATTTTTCAAGTTTACTCTCTCACAAGCAAAGTATAGAATTTCCAGTAATCCCACATCTTCCCCAGTGTTTGGTGTGATCAGTCATTTTCATTTTAGCTGTTCTGGGGGATGTAGCTCAATCTTGTGGTTTCACTTAGTGTTCTTCAAATCCCTGACAGTAACGAGAGCTTTTTCATGCACTTTTGTTCATTCTTATATCGTCTTTTGTTCAGTATCTGCTCAAATCATTTGCTTATTTTTATTAGGTTATTTGTGTTTTATTATTGAGTTGTAAAAGTTTTTATATATTGTGGATACAGGCCCTTAATGAAATATGTGTTGGGAATATGTTCTTCCAATCCGTGGCTTCCCCATTAATTTTCTTAATGGTTTCTTTGATGAGTCGAAGTTTTAAATTTTCTATGAAGTCCAATTTATCATTTTTTAATGGTTAGCGTGTTCTGTGTTCTCTCTAAGAAATCTTTTTATCTCTAGGTCGGAAAGATTTTTCCCCCTTTAGGTTTTCATCTAGAAGCTTTATGGTTACAGTTTTTACCTTTAGATCTGTGATCCATCTCAAATTAATTTGTGATACATTGTGAGATGGACATTGAAATTCTTTTTAACCATATAAAAATCCAGTTGTTCCAACATTATTTGTTGATGTGGCTTTCCTTTTCCCCTTGAGTTGCTTTGACATTTTTGTAAAGACTTATTTAACTTTACATAAGTCGATCTGTTCCAGTCCAATGATCTGTTTGTCTATCCGTTTGCTATGACATAGTCTTGATTCTAGTCACTTGAGAGTGAATCTTGAAGTCAGGTAGATTAAGTTCTCCAACACTGTTTTGTTTTTTCTTTTCTATAGTTGTTTTGGGTTACTTGGCATGTCCATATACATTTGAGAAATATCTTCTCAATTACTACAAAAAAAAAACTACTTGAATTTATAGATCATATATGGGAGAACTTCTGTGTGACAGGATTGAGCCTCCCATGAACACAACATATCTTTGTAGTTCCCTTCCTTTCCCCTCCCTTACTTCCTTTTTTATATCAGTATGAACTCATGGATATTTATTTTATTTGACATTATAATCTAATGTTAAATTAATTATTTGTTTGCATCAAGTGCTTTCCCGGTGTGTCTTCAACCCCATGTTTCTGTTAATCCTTTTTGGTAGGCCACCATGTCTTGATCAGTGAGTAAAATTCATTTTGAGGATGGTGGGGAGGTACTTGATCTACATGAGTCCCACCAGGTAGACCCCAGTGGAGAGAATCAGGGAAATGGTGCCACAAGGAAAGAGGAGAGAGACAAGGTAAATATGTAAGCGAATTGGCTGCCACAGCAGCTAGAGAATGTCCACCAAGTATCACTGTGGGCATGTCTTGAGAATGATTCCAGAATTTTAAAATGCCAGTATTTGATCCAACCTGTTCCATGATTGTAGGGACCCAACAAAAACAACTGAGATTGTTGTAACTTTGGCATTGGTAGTCTTAAGAGTGTATCACTATTTTACAAGAGGTTGAAGACATTTTCCAAGGCAATTTTGTCTATCTGGGATTTTTCGTTACTTACTGGATTTATACTTTACAGCTCACTCAAAATACAACTCCGGCATTTGCTGGATAGAGAGGAGAGGAACATTCCATATTCGAGAAAACAGCATTCGCAAATCAAAGGAGAATCAGGATAGTATCTAGACACTGCCCAGGGACTTTGCAAGAGAGTCCCTTCAGTTAAAGACACTTCGGAATATGGTACAGGGCCTGTTTTTCTCATGTTTGAAAATGTTGTCAGAGTCAAGGTTAAAACCAAGAAGCTCCTAGGTTTTCCTGGCATGGTAGCAAGAGCAACCGGCTAGAAGTCGGGAGACCAGCATGCAACTTCTGGCTTTGCAGTTAATTAGGAGGTGACTTTGTCATTCCCTTAAGTTGAGATGAAGAAAAATGGTCTGGCCTACCCCCACTGTGTTACAGGATGATTAAACAAATCCATAAACTTTGAGGCAAAGAAAGCACATGTTAAGTACTTATATAAAGTACAGTTGTTGTCTCCAGTCGTCTGACTGGAGGCAGCTAATCACAGCAGAGAAGGGCATCGGGATACTGCTGGGGGCGGGGGGATGATGCAAATTGTAGGCTGTGATCTTTGCTATTTCTCTCCCACTTACTGGGCTCCTGTTAAAGAATCAGTTAGACTAGGGCAAGGTCTCTTGGGGCATTGACATGCTCTGTTTTTCTGGAACATTCCGTCTGGCTTCTTGCCTGCCCTTTTCTTACTGCTGGGGGAACCCGGCCACAGGGCTTAATTCTTTTTTTTTTTTTTTCCTCCTGATCCAGTCATTTCTTGGGGGTTTTGCCCACCCATCTGCCATCTGGCTGTGCGCCTGCTATCTCTGCACTGCCAGCCTGTCCTGCACCTTGCTCTCCTTAGCTGACGTCTGGTTGAGTTCTGCCAACAGGTGGTGCTGGAGAGAGGATGGACTCAGGAAGAGGGGAGCTTCTGGCTGCCCTCCTCAGGGTTGCTCTGGCAGAGCACTTCCAGAATCTTCTTTGCTTCTTCAGGGACCATCAGCAGTGGCTGTGCCCCATCCTCAGAGGTCTGAGCACCTTTTCCTGGGCAACTTGCATCTTTTTCTTCTGTTGCATGGGCTCCAGGGTGGCAGCTGTCTCCCCAGGCGTCTCCCAGCCTGAGTAATCAGCTTCCCTGCTCAATCCCATCTGTCTGAAGTTCCTAGTGTGGCTTGTTTTCCCGACTGGATCCTGACCTATAAAACCAGTTAGAAGTCCCCTCTTCCTCCTAGATCTTACTCCTTTAGCAGATGCCTTGTTCAGAGCGCCCCAGGACTCTGTATGCTTGGGGAAACCTCCTGTGGATTTCATCCTGTTTCATGAAAGACTCGGTGCCCACAATGCAGACCCCATACGTTACCACAGGGTGGGCACGTCTGCTGCTTTTGGGGGCCAGGGTACAAACGAAAGGTGGCTCTTCTGCTCTGAAATAAAGTTTCGGTCTCATTTAATAACAGAACCTCAGTCATTCTCACAAATAGAATCATGTACTATCAAGCACTGTGTTATAAACTGGCACTATTTCCTCCCCCCCAAAACGTGGCAGCATATAAGAAAATGAATAGGCATAGATTAATACACACATACATGTGCACCTATGTCATTTATAAATTCTTGGCTCTATAGTTTCTTTTGTCTCATCACTTGTATATATGTTACATATAAATACACACACTCACAGAACCAACAAAGAAACAAAAGCACATTAAAAACTACAATAACAAAAAAAAAAAAAGAAAAAACTACAATAACAAAAAATCCAAGTAGATCTATATTTCCAGCCACTCCATTTTTTGGTGTGTTTGAGGAATAGGGCTCAAAGTTATCACCATTTTATTTCATTTTAAAGATTTTACTTATTTATTCATGAGAGACACAGAGAGAGAGGCAGAGACCCAAGCAGAGGGAGAAGCAGGCTCCCTGTGGGGAGCCCGATGAGGGACTCAATCCCAGGACCCTGGGATCATATCCTGAGCCGAAGGCAGACACTTAACCACTGAGCCACCCAGGTGCCCCAAACTTATCACCATTTTAAACCTGAGGTTTACACAGCAGGCTCAATAGGCCCCATAGCTTTGCCAAATTTATGTGGCTACCAAGTGGCCAGGTCAGCCTGCTTGACTCTGACACACTGTTTCCCCACAGCATGGGTGCCTCATTCCCCCATTTCATGGGTCTCTGAGGCATGTAGCACCCTTAAAAGAATGAGACTGCCCCTGACAGCCTGGAACAGAAAGTTCAGCCTCTGGCTTAGTAACTTTAGGACTCTGACTATGAGTCTCCCTCTCTCTTCTTGGACTCTCCCCACCCCTGAAGAAGAAAGTTATTTTCAACCCTCCATCTGTTTTGTGTTTAACGTGCAGAAAGGTTGCACATTTTCAGGGACCTTGTTCATAAGCAGTAGATTGTACAACAGTTTATTACACAAGTGGAGGTTTTTATTGGTGGCCTTTGTTGAGATGCCAAATGGGAGAGAGAACATAACGTGCTTAGCGGTCCCTATCAGGAAAAATAAGAAAGCATTAAATACCAGTCGAATCGTCAAGCATCGAAAAGCTTGGTAATCAAATCCAGAAATCCCTGGAACATGACTGGTGAGAAGGATTTTTCTCATTAATAGTGTTTTTACATCCATAATTGTTTCTCAAGTCACTTATGTCACAGGCAGTATCCCAAAGCCTTATGTGAGATGTGTATCAATAGTGGAGTGTGTGTTTGACCTGAAAGGCCGATCGGTTTCAAAATCTGACCATGGCCAATTCATGGCTTCAAACTGGGACCTTGGGAAGAGCTTTATATATGATTATTTATTTTTATTTTCTTAAGATTTTTTTATTTATTTGAGAGTGAGAGAGAGAGAGCACAAGTAGGGGAGAGGCACAGAGGGAGAGGAAGAAGCAGACTCGCCACTGAGCAGAGAGCCCACTGTGGGGCTCAATCCTAGGACCCCGAGATGATGCATGAGCTGAGCTGAAGCAGACACTTAACCGACTGAGCCACCCAGACACCCCTATGTGTTTATTTTAAATCATATCATAATGTTGGGGGCATCAGCTGTGCAGACAAGTGCAAAGACTTACTAAGCCCCTTTTCCTTATCCTGAGCCATCTGCTTTGTCCTCCTAGGAAGGAAGGAGTCAAAAATCATGTATTTTACTACCATTTTGTCCCCAGGCATAGGATGAGGATAGAAAACTTGCACAAAGCATCCTAGGAAACATTCTAGCAGAACAATATGAATTGTAGCCAGCCAATGCCAATGGCAATGGGTTACTCTTGCTCCATCCATTCTCTGCTCCCCAAAGCTGAGAGCATCAGGGAGTCTGCTGGAAAAAGTCATTGGAGACTCAGAAGTGTGCCAGTCACATAGTGCTTTCAGCCCAAGCTGAACCTCAGAATCCCTATAAATAAAATCTCTCGGGGTGGGCTAGGACAGTGGTATGCTTTTATAACTCTCCTGGTGATTCTAATATATAGTCTGGCCTGAGAACCACAGATGGAATCCAGCCACCTCGTTCTACTGGTAGAGGAAATGGAATCAGAACAGGTGATGGTCCTTTCTTCCAGCAAGGGCTTCTCTCACTGTGACGCTACTTCATATCCCAAATTTTGTAACCCTTCATTTATAAAAGCAACACAGTCAAACCTCTCCTGCTCCTCTCCTTCCCCGCACACAGACAGATGTGCTATAACTTGTTAGAGCAGCAGCAGCTCACGTGTCCCCCTCCAGGACTCTGAAGGAGACGCTGAGACCTCAGAATCAGGACCACGGGAGAAAGTAGTACAAAGACCCACTCATTTCTCCAGATGGTTTATAAAGAAGGGAGTCAGGAAGCTGCCTTTAAACATGAAAGAGGGGCAAACGTTTACTCTAGTATTTGTCTATGATGAGAATCCATGTCTGTATGAGCAAAACAGCCCAGGTTTATGCCTGAGTCCAGCACAAATATTAACGGTCCCCGCATCACTTGCAAAAAACATTCCAAATCGGACATTAAACGTTCTGATCACCTTCCTTTGGATTAGTCCCACCAAAAGTCTTGTCCACGCTTTCTTGGAAAGAGCCACCTTAAGGCCGAGAATCCCAAGCCTTTCCCCCAAACCAGAGGCTACCTTCCAACTGCACCCTTGCTGCAAGTCTGCTAAACAGCATACTCAATCTGATAGCTGATACCCAGGGGCCGTTGGGTGATAGCCTTGGACTTCTCAGCTTAATTACCCCAGCTTTAACGCCACTTAAATCAGAATGTAAGCACTGAAAGAATTTCAGGAATCCGATGATATAAATTGTATTTTTAGAGCCGAGAAAGACTTGAGCGAGTGACACAGTGCAGTGACTAAAGATAGATCTCTTTAGTTTTCCCATGATTTATCACAGGCGAGTTCATGGCAGGTTAAAATAATTGCATGCGCTGATAGCATACATGTTGGCATGGTTTTGTGAGCAGCCATTCATAACATATTTGTCACGAAGCATAACGTCCATGATAGAACTCTGATCCACATGCAATGTTTTTGCGGCCACCACACAGTTGAATTAACTCCTTTGTGGAGGCTGGCTACATTTTCCCGGTGTCCGGCCCCAAAGTAGAGCTCCAGGGGGGAAAAAGGAATGACTAGTCCGCTGGATAAAATGTAAGTATATCCTGACAAAATGCTCACTCTTCCTGGAGGATAAAGAGAAATGTTCTGTACGGGGACGGTTGTAACTCAGTGCATCCGCATGCAGACCCTTCAATTGTTTAATTTCCACTTTCCTTCCTCTACTCTTTGGCTGTGTCCCCTGGGCAAGTACTTTTCCCACTCTGCATTCAAATGCTATATATAATATGGGGGTAATAAAAAATGAATCTGGAGGGTCACTGCAGCAGGTTATAGAAAAATGTGGGTACACATGGACCTGCGTTCAGCTGTGTACAAAATGCAGTCTTCTTTGTTCTTCTATAAATCTACTTAATTACAATTTTGAGCCCTGACTTGGCGTGTTAACCTTGGTCAATTCAGGATGTCCTCATTCAAATGCAAGGGAGGACAGAGGACGGAGGATGGAAGATTTTCCATCTTCGGCTCTATCTGGCTGCTCCATGGTTGCCCCCACTTTGGGGCTGCTGGGCTGTAGGACAGGAGAGAAGTGCTCAGGTTGCCCTCCTGGGGACCCCACAATCGTATCAGCTTTCTGGAGACAACGAGAGTTTCCCAGAGTTTCATCTGATCTCCCAAGTCTTTGGTTTATGCCTGGAGCCTGGGATTTAGAACTCAAAAGCTAAAAATATGACTCCTCTGTTACCTGCATTTTGCTGGTTTTGCTTCCTTGAAGCTCTAAAGACAAACAGATGGTCATGCTGCTTAATGGGGAGAAAACATGGGAATCATGAGGGAAAACATAGACAAATATCTCCCAGTAATTTGCTGCAGTAAAGCACCCAGAGGGATTGGCATACAGCAGGCGGTCAACACAGGAGACTGCTAGCTTTCTGCAAAGTAGTTTAGAGAAGCAATTAAGAATATAGGCTTGGGACAACTGGGTGGCTCAGTTGGTTAAGCATCCGACTTTTACTTTTGACTCAGTTCATGATCTCAGGGTAGTGAAAGCAAGCCCTGCATCAGGCTCCACGCTCAGCACAGAGTCTGCTTAAGACTCTCTCTGCTCTGCCTCTTCCCCCTCCCACCTCAAATAAATATATAAATCTTAAAAAAAAAAAATCAGTCTTGATAGCCAGG
Source organism: Canis lupus familiaris (assembly GCF_011100685.1). Taxonomy (NCBI): domain Eukaryota; kingdom Metazoa; phylum Chordata; class Mammalia; order Carnivora; family Canidae; genus Canis; species Canis lupus. The sequence goes on from NC_049226.1 coordinate 36,797,285, forward strand.
CTGCAAAAGTCCAACATCTGGCTGCATGCTTTCCTGACTCTGTGTCCTTGGACAAGTCACCTAACCATTCTGTGCCTCAGTTTCCCTATATCTACAACATGGAGATTATAATAGCACCTCCATACAAGGTCCTATGGATGTAAAGTGCTTGGTGAATTAATTATGCTATTATTATTACCACTACTACAAGGTTCTGTTTCTTTTTTTTTTTTTTAAGATTTTATTTATTTATTCATGAGAGACACACAGATAGAGAGAGAGGCAGAGACACAGGTAGAGGGAGAAGTAGGCTCCATGCAGGGAGCCTGACGTGGAACTCGATCCCAGGTCTCCAGGATCAGGCCCTGGGCTGAAGGCAGCACTAAACCACTGAGCCACCCAGGCTGCCCAAGGTTCTGTTTCTTAAAGCCATTGGTGACCATGATTTTGTCAATGCCGTTGACACACACAGTAGGTCACGTGCAGAGAAGGTGAGACTACATCTAGCATTTTGCAGGGAAAGGAGCTATACTCCCAGGTGGGAGGCTGGGCCAAATTTCCTGGAAATTCAGCCTTCTAGGTGAGATCTGGATAGAAATGGTCCTCAGGGCTGGGTGCAGAAGGAATCAGCTGACCTCAACCGAGGCGGTTCTGAAGTACTTGGCATGGAGAGGCAGATTCGTGAGGAGCACAAGAGTTGGCACTGGAGGACAGGTCCGTGCTTCTAATCCAGAGGATAAGAAAGAGAGCAAAGGGAAGGATGAGGAATGAAGGTAGAAAAAGCCTGGCTAAGTCAGTGTGAGGAGCATACCTGGTTCACCACTGCTGGCAGCCACTGGAGAACAGAACATGCCCTGGGCCTCTCCCGAGAAGTGAGTCCTGAGTGGGTTTTTGCTAAAGGAAGTGCTGGTTCTGTGAGCAGAGACAAGAGGGGGAAACGAGGGAGAGTCAGTGGTCCACCAATCCCCAGGCTACATAAATCTCATCCTCCAGCCCATCAAATAGATGAGCTGGAGAACAAGAATGTGGGGACTTTGACCTTCACACTTGCTCTCTTTCCTACCCCAGAGCCGTTGCTCAATGTCCCTATGAGCCCACGCAAAGTCAGGAAGAAGGAGCCTGCAGGGACAGTGGAAAGAGTGTCCAGTCAGGAGTTGAGAGGCCTGGACTCAAGACCCAATCATATGACCAACTAGCCTGTGGCCTTGGACATGCCCTTCACCTCCATGAAAAGGTGTAGGCACATAAAAGCAGCTTTGTTTGGGAAGAGCAACATAGCATAGTTAAGAATGTGGGTTTTGGAGCCAGAGAGACATCAGCATGAACTGTCTTTGCCGTTAACTAGATGTAAATATAGGGCAATTAACTTATTTAATCTCCCTAAGCTCCACTTTCCTCATGTATAAAAATGAAGATAATAATAGCACACTTCTCATGATTATTTTGAAGATTAAATTCAAGAGTTTATGTGGAGTGTTCGGCCCAGTACTGCTGAAACATTGTAAGTATTTGATCTATGGTCACCAGTATCACTGTGGTGAGTTTTTGCTGGAACCTGGGAACTCTGGAAGGTCAGAGGGAGGTGGAATTCCAGACAGTGGGGCCTGCTTCATCTGCAGCATCTTTGCTTTTCAGTTTTATCTACTTTTTAAAAAATAAATGTTCCATGCTAAAAAATTAGCAGTAATAATATAAATCACTTACTAGACCTAGGGTTGGCATACTCTTTCTCTGTAAGAGGCCAGATAGTATCTTGGGCTTTGTGGGCCACATGTGGTCTCTGTTGTGTGATATTTTAAATTACGGTAGGGTCAGGCTTAGAGCATAGGAGTATTTGTTAGGCTGGGATAACAGCCATGACACAGAGCTCTCACCTGTGGATAAGGAACATCTTAGTGGTTGCACACAATTAAGACTTATTTCTCACATCACAGAAAAATGTGAATGGAGCATGAGAGGGTCTACACAAGTCTTCTAGGGAGCAAGAATCTTTCCACCTAGTGCTTCTCCTTCCATCTGGAGACCTCCACTAGATGGAAGGGAAAGAGATGGGCCCACAGTCAAGAGCTCTTTAAAATGTAAAAAACCAGGGCACCTGGGTGGCTCAGTTGGTTGAGCATCTAACTCTTGATTTTGGCTCAGGACATGATCTCACAGTCCTGAGACAGAGCCCTGCATCAGGCTCTATATGGTGAGCATAGAGTCTGCTTGGGATTCTCTCTCTCCCTCTCCCTCTGCCCTTCCTCCTGTTTATGCTTTCTCTATCTCTCTCCCTCTGCCCCTCCTCCTGTTTATGCTTTCTCTAAATTAATTAGTTAATTAATTAATTAATGTAAAAACCATTCTTCACTCCAGGACTGTACAGCATTAGACCATGGGCTAATTTGGGCCTGTGGGTCATAGTTTGCCCACTCCTGGATCAGACCATGTCTTATCTTCCTTCTGCAGGTGAACCAAACTTCTTTCTCCATCAAAGTAGGCTAGCTACCCACTCTATAAGATTTCACACTGTCTGTCATGTGATCATCTTTTTCATGTTTGTAACAGTTGACAGATTGAGCGGTTTTGTAATATTACACAGAATTCTTTTGTGGGCAGTCTTCATAGAGATGATGTTTCCTAGGTCTGCCTTAACAAAGTACCACAAACTGGGCGGCTTAAGACAATAGAAATGTATTCTCTCCTAGTTCTGGAGGCCAGAAGTCCAAAATCAGAGGGTTGGCAGCCTTGATCCCTTCTGGGGGTTCTGAAGGAGAGTCTGACTCATGCCTTTCACCTAGCTTCTGGTGATGGTCAGCCATCCTTGGCATTCTTTGGCTTGTAGACAGATAACACCGATTTCTGTTTTCACATGACATTTTCCCTGTGTCTCTGTGTCTTCACATGGGCAACTTCTCGTTGGATTAGGTCTCACCCTGACAACCTCATCATAACTTGATCACATCTGCAAAGACCCCATCTCCAAATAAGGCCACATTCACAGATACTAGGAGTTCAGAGTTCAATACATCTTTTTTGCAGAGGACACAGGTCAGCCCATAACAGGTGGTAAACAGCACATGGTTGTCCATTCTTATCCAACAAACGTGAAATATTAGAAGTGATAAGGACTATCAAGGATGCCCCATGTTGTAGCAGAGATGAGTAAGACAGACAAGGTGACCAAGAGCTTTATTTTTACCCTCAGTATAAGTTACAGTATTATTAGAGCTGCTACCTTGAAGAATGCAGAATTTTGCTTTTTAAAGTGGTTTTCACTTTTTTTTTTTATGGACACGGAACAATGAACTAGAAAATGTTGCACATTCTGTACCCTCCTTCTATTTTCAACTTATAAACGCTGTATTCAAAATACCGGAACAGTGTGGCTTGTGGTTACTAATGAAATTAAAAATAAAGCAAAAATCCCCACAACATTCATGTCACCCACTGAGGGAAGAGCAGCCCAATACCCTGGACAAGAAATGGACTTTCTTATGAATTTTTCACCCCTTTCTGCAGAGGTCAGGATTTAAAAATCACTACCAGCTGGTTGGAATTTTGTCCTATTTTGAAACCAATGATTTAGGCTAAACCATCACTGGGCCTAAGATTTATCTTCCCCCACTTGGTCTCTGTTATGGAGATTCAATTTGCAAAGTAGAAGAAAGGAGCAAAATATTTCCTGGGTGACTTCACGCCACTTCTACCAGTGGAAAACTATCAATATCCCACAACTGGCCCATGCGAATTGGCCAATGCCAAGCAGGACTTCCATTCCTCTTCCAAAGTATTGTGACACTTTTTGTCTTGCTCCTCTTCACATGGCACTCATTACAGTCAGCCATATTTGCAAGTCATGTCTTCCCATCTGGAAGTGCAAGCTCTTTGAAATCTTGCTCTTGTGACTCAAGGTAGAGAGAGGTCAGTAGAAAGAAGGAATTTGAGGTGCTAGAGAGGAAGGCAAAACTTGGGAGTGAATCCCCCAGGAGCCAAGAAGGATAGGGCAAAGGGCCAAGCTGGAATGGTCTGCCCTCCACAGGAACACCAAGTTGAGGAGAACTTCATTGAAACTTCCCTGGCAGTCAGCTAACTCCTTCTATTTGGAGTATGACATCAGACCTAGAATTCAAGTAACTGCCTAAAGACAACCCTGTTCTAGCAGCCTAAGCAATTCTAGCAGCCTAAGTAATTCACTTCACTTCTCTCTGCCTTATGCGTCGCATCTGTATGATGGGCTATGTGATAGAATTTGCATCATGACATTGGTGCTGGAATCAAATATGATAATGGATGAACAGTACTCAGCACATTGGTTAGCACAGTGGTCCCCCAACTTCCCACATTTACTACCTGAGAATTTTTATAGAGTACACTCCAGGTTGGAGCCTGGGAATCTGCATATTTATCATGCACAGGATTTTTTTTTTATATCTGGAAGTTGGCCTAGAGCAAAGCAGATTTTTTTTAAAGATTTAGTTATTTATTTTTAGAGAGAGAATGAGTACAAGCAGGGGGAGTGGCAGAGGGAAAGAGAGAGAGAGAGATTTTCAGGCAGATTCCTCACTGAGCATGGAGCCCAATGTGGGCTTCCTTGGAGCCCAAGACCTGAGATCATGCAAGCTCTCAAACAAAATTAAGAGTCGGACACTTAACTGAGCCACCCGGGCATCTGCATTCTTATTTCCAAGGAAATTTGGGGAACAAGGCCGTGGCAATACTAATAGCTCAATAAAGAGTTTATTATTTATTCTACTTTCATCATCATTAACATCATCACCATTGTCATCAGGAGAAATTCTTTTTTTACTTTAACAAACACATTTGTCCTTACTAAACCTATATAAAAGCATTAATAAACTTAATCCTTAAGAATGGTTTTAGATTTGGGAATCCTGGGTGGCACAGTTGATTAAGCATCTGACTCTTGATTTCAGCTCAGGTTGTAATCTCAGGGTCATGAATCGAGCCCTGCATCTGACTCTGCACTCAGCAGGGAGTCTCCTTGAGATTCTCTCTCCTTCTCCTGCTCTCCCTGCTCATGCCCTCTCTCTTTCTAAAATAAATAAACAATTTTAAAAAGAAAAAAAAAAGAATGGTTTTGGATTCAAGAGTATATAAATCCTGGATTCTTATTCTAGCTCTATTTGAAAGAACAGTCCAACTTTCCAATATTTAATATCTGTGCCTCAGTTTCTTTATCCATAAAATAGACTGTTACTAGTAAGGGTTGTGGTAATAATTATCTAAATAATGTGTGTAAATCTATGGCTCAAATACTTTTAAAAACAATCATCTAAACTCTGGTTCCCAGCTGGGTCTTACATAGAGGCCATTATATAAACAGATAAAAACAGAACTGTTTTGATCCATGGTCGGATGGGGATCTTCCTCTCTCCCCACCAAACTCCCCTATTGGTCCTCAAATTACTTCCACAGAGCTGTGTGTAATGTTTAAAGCCAAAACAAATTTTTTAAAAAACTCTGTTTTTAAATAAAAGAAAAGTTAACTGACCTTTAACATTCTGATTTTTAAAATGTGTAAAGTATCTTTTGGAGAATATAAAGATGTCCTACATAGTTTAAAAACAACATGGCTATCAAAAATGGAATCACGTGATGGGAAATACTGCCTGAAGATAATGTCAGGGGAAGCATCCAGCAAGATTTGTAAATTCTGTAGCATAATTAAATCTAGTTGCCTCGATCATGGTCTGATATGGAGATGGTTTCAATGTTTGCAGAACTGGTAGGCTTGTAACGAAGTCCAAACCATTCCCAGCTTGAAGCCCGAGGCCATTATTTCAATTTTACACTTATTTAGGTGGGAAAGGGACTTAACTTAGAATGAGCACTTGGATCTCGCTCAATAAATTCAATGGCTATAAATCTAACCCATGATTCATTTCCATCATTCCCTTGGGATGAGAAACAAGAAAGAGTCCACGAGGTGCTAATCACCACATTCTGGCTGGGGAACCCCAAAGAAGGAAAGAATCGTGGGGTCATGGCATTACAGGGACAGTGGGGAAAAAATCTCTTTGTCCAACACTCTCACATACAGACTTGTGCCCCTTTTAACTATTCAAACTACTATTCGTCCATTGTTCATAGACACCCAGAGATGTTCTTAGACGTCTCTGTTTGATGAGACGCCTTAATGTTTCTCAGACTCCTTACAATCAGCAGCATATGATTCAATTATTTTGTTTTCTGTTAATAATTTTCTCATCCCTTCCCAATTCCTGCAACTAACACTGAGGGAGGAGAAGCCAAAGCACAAAATTCATTGTATTTACTTCAGTGTCTAGCACAGGAATTTCTTACTAATGCATGAGTGAGAAGATTCATGAACCAAGTATATCCAATTCATTACAAGCTGTCTTAAATCAAAGTCCTTTAGTTTGAGCATACCTGTCTAATCATTTGACTCTTCCTCATCCTCTTCTCTACATGCTCATTGTTAGATTAATAATAACAATGATAGGGCGCCTAAGTGGCTCATCGCTTAAGCATCTGCCTTCAGCTTGGGCCATGATCCCAGGGTCCTGGGATTGAACCCCACATCAGGCTCCATGCTCAATGGGGAATCTGCTTTTCCCTCTCCCTATCCCCACTCATGTTCTCACTCTCGCTCTCACTCTCTCTCTCAAATAAATAAAATCCTTAATTTGTTTTAAAAAATAACCATAATGGTAGGTTATAATAGATTAAAGATGATAATAGATAAATAATGGATAGATAATAGTAATAGATTGATAATAATAATAATAATAATAATAATAATAATAATAAAAGATACCTGTGAGGGTATATAAATATGGCACCTTATCTATGAGGCCTTGAAATAGCTAAGTGGCCCAGGTGCATCTCTTAAGGGAAATGTATGTGTAGGTATCATTGTCAAGGAAAAATGAAGTAACTATTTTTAGCTGGGTCTCTAGACCCATATATTAATATAAAGCTCCCAGAAATTGGGCTGGACAATGCAGAAGACTTTACCTACCCCCCAGCTATCATTCCCTCACCCTCAAAGCACAGTCCTGGGTCGCAGAACTTATACTATTGTTACATTCTATAGTACCAAAGTGAAATCACCCAGAAATACAGAGAGTAAGTGTCAATTAGTTTGGAGAGAGTAACTCTATAACAGATATCCTAGCGGCTAAACACAATTCAGATTTATTTCTCATGTTGCAGTATGAAATAAGTTTGGGAGGAGGGGAGCTCTACTCCACGTAGTCTCTCTGGGACCTAGTAGGGCTCTTGAGGCCTCCTCTTGATGGAAAGAGAAGAGATACATGGAACTTTTTTTTTTTTTGAGAATAGTACAGGTCACTTGGATGCACATCCAGGAACCCAACCACAGGGCAATCCTTAATTATAAGAGAGTCACTTAGCAGCATGCCCAGGAAAGCAAGAGAATGGTGAACACCTAGCCAGTCTCTGTTATAGAGCACCAATACTTGTCCCCAAAACTTAGTTTCTTAACTAGTCTAAGCCACTTACAACAGGCAGTCATGGCAAGTAGGAGTCCCCATGGGAAAATAAAAGACCATATGTGGAAGAAGGCAGAGAAAGCAAGTTCATAAAAATCCTGAACTTTTAGTTCCCAATAAAGGTGACCCATCGGTATCCCGGCTTCTGAATTATTCACCTAGTATCCCATTCTAGGAGAGTAACAGTATTGGGAGGTAATAAATATGAGACAAATAAAACTCTGTCTTCAACTAGCAGCCAATGCCCGATTCCCCCTGAAAACCTGTATTCTCATCCTGTGTTCTCCCTATTTCCATCTCCTGCTCAGTACTCAGGCATAGTTCCTAGAAGCCAAAAATCTTGCCTGTGGTGTATTTACTGTCACTAAAAGTATGAGTTTTCAAGGCATGATTTTGGGTTTTGTTATTGTTTGTCCTCGGGGACTATGTCTTCATTTCAGATCATTTCTCACCAGGCAGTAGTGGGCAGTAGTTGATAATTAATGATAGCGAACCTGGATCCTTCCTCCGTGTCTGTTCTAGAAACGCTATTCTAACCACCGAGTGTTATCTAGTTAGTTCTTCTAACAACCTGGGAAGTAGGTCTTAATGTTATTTCCTGCACTTCCCAGCCTCGGAAACTGGAACAGAAAGAGGTAGCTTGTCCATGGTCACATAGCCATAACTGGGGCCAGAAGTCCCACCAAAAAAAAAAAAAAGAACAAGATCTTAACCACCATGTTCAACAGCTTTGGTGCCAAAGGCTGAACATCCCCGAAGAGTATTTAAGTGAGAAACAGATAAGCATGATTTTGCACTCAATTATTGTTTTTTCTGTCAAAAATAGAACGTTTAAGTTTATTTAAACAGCAAAGCATAACACGACTGTTACCATGGCATTACATTTTTAAAGATTTAGAGCAAAATATACAAATATAAGTTCCTAGATACAAGTCAGCACCTTTTCCACTAATCTTAACAACAGAAAATCTTAACCCTTTCCTCCTGGACTTCATACTTCTTTAATACACTTTCTCATTGATGGCACTTTTCATCCTTTTGCTCTTTTGACTTTTGCTCTTTTGACTTTGTTACATTGCATGGAAACTTAGAGAGTTAGTTTCTGGAAGTCTCAGAAAAGAATATATCTCCTTTATTTCCATCTTCCCATAGATATTTGACATATATATATATATATATATATATACACACATACACACATACATATATATATATATACACACACATATATATATATTCTCATTGCTTTTCCATTCCATTCAGAAGAATTTCCTCCACTGGCCAGTTATTTTTACTACATGTCTATATGTCACACAAGATGTAAAGCTTTTGTGTTTTTTTATTTCCTATGATCTATTGCTCTGGGTAGGACATACTGTGTGCTGTTCAACAGCGGTGCCAAGGATAGCAATTATTTTGCTCCAGATCTTCTAAGAAAAACCATTAAGTGTTTTGCCATTAATTATGTTATTGTAGGGCTTTCATCATTTAGATGGCTTTTTATCCGGATAAGAAAGTTCCCTTCGACTCATGGTTTGTAGAAAGTTTATGTCATGAACAGGTGTTAGGCTTTGTCACATGGTTTTCTTTTTTTTTTTTTTTTTTTTTTTTTTTTTTTTTTTTTTTTGTCACATGGTTTTCTTGCATCACTTGATATGATCACAAGATATTTGTCCTCTTTTAGCCTGCTCTTTTGGCTGAGTGCATTAATTGATTTTTAAATACTGAACTAGGTTTATGTTCCCAAGAGAAATTCCATAAATGCCTCAGAACAGAAGGAAAAATGAAAATAATGGAGAAATGTCATTATTGCTTTTATTTGCCATCAATCATTCTTCACGTGTGTCACAAATATTTTGATTGCCTTGAAAAAAGGACAAAAAGTTTTGTGAGAGGTAGGAGGGTCTCAGTTTCCATGAGATGGATGGGCCAGGGTATCAGGGCAGGCGGCACTCTCCCCTTCCTTGTGCCCAAGGGAAGAGACAAGAATGGAAGTAAGATAAGAGCTGATGTTCAAGAGAGGAAGGGACCCAGAGCCGGAGGCCTTGCTGGACCTTTCCAATGTGTGGCTGAGCTGTTGCCTGCACTTTCTGAGAATTCCAGATGGTTTGCTCAATTGCTCTCACCATCCTTCCGTGCTCCCTCCATCTCCTTACCCTCAGAGGTATCTCCCTAACCAGTAAATCAAATCCTATCGCTAAACGCCTCTTGCCACTCAATTCCCCATTAGGCAAGTAGGTCCTAAATCATTTGTGGGTGATGATTCAGGTTCTATGTTCATCTCTCAGGTTGTAGGTTTTTATCTTTTCGTTGTCTGCACGGGTTGTGTAAATTTGGGCTTTGCACATTTAATAACCTGTCAGACAAGGCAATCGAATTATTGGAGAATCTTTTTTTTTTCTTTTTTCTTTTTTTTTTTCCGTCCAAGGCATCACATTGAAATTGAGCCTTCTCTCCACCTCTATGGGTCAGCAAGCACAAGCTTTCCTAACAGGAACTTCCTAGAGCCTCAACACTTTATCCAGGGTCCTACTCCTTCCTCTCCTGCCTACTCAGTGCAAAGAGGGGTTCCTCCTCTCACCTGGGTGTTAGAATCCCAGGTCCCTATAATCTGCATATGGACCTGGGGTTTCTGGTTACTCTAATCACTTCGGTTTAAAATATTTTTGCTTGTTTGTTGGCACCTAGAGATTTCCTTTATTTTCTTGTTTTTTATCAGCTCTCCCATGCATTAAATGTCAAAAAAATAGTGTAGGCAGCATTTCTGTTGCTTCTAGTAAAGGAATGGCCTTCATATCTCTTTGGGCCATGAAGTCACCAGAAGTGCCACTATACCCCTAGAAGCAGCTTCACTGTTTCCCTTTGATACTTTGCTCCTGGTATTTCTATGAAAGTCTGGCTCCCTTCACATGCTTCCCTGGGATTGACACCCTGGCTTACTTAACTTCGTAACCCTGTTGCCTCATCTGGCCCACGCAAGGTGCTCCTGAAGTCACTGCATGAATGACAGCGTGTGAGACAGTGTGGGCAGTGTGTGCTAACCTCTAGAAGGGAAACTTTTTTCTTTTTATTTGAGCCTCAGGAATGAAAAGTGTTACTGTGTGTTTAGTAGGAGCCTGGGTCAGATCTGTGAGCTTGGTGTGGAGGTACATACAGCGTACATCTGACCATATTACTAATCCAATGCACCCACTCCTTGAGCTACATAAATAAATAAAAAATAAATAAATAAATAAATAAATAAATAAATAAACAAACAAACCCTCAAAGGACCCTATCATTTAAAAATCTATGTTTGCAACCAAAGTCCACCACGCCTCCTCAGGCTGAGCCTAAAATAACTCTTTTCTCAAAAAGTTGCAGCATCCTGGCACTTAACAATAACACAAAGGAGAACCCTAGCCCAGAGCAGCTGTTTGTTTTTATAGGACTGAGAGCAGCTCTTTTTAAATGAACATAAAGCTCCCATAGGTTCAGGGGTTTTGTTCGGCTGTTTTTCTGAACCCCTCAAAGCTCATCTTATGAAATTTCAGCGAGACCCCCCCATCCACCCCAGTCTCAGCCTGGACACTCACCTCAGCTTGCTGCTTACCAACTCAGACGTTGGACAGACATACAGACAGAGCGGCCTCCTCTCTTGCTGTGTATGCCAGCAGCAGAGGTATTCTGGACTGGATGCCCGTAAACCCTGTGATGGAAACAGCAAATGCCTCTCAAAGGCCACAGTCCCTGCCTGATAGGACCTGGGTCCTGAGCAGCTGAGGTCCATGGGGCCTGCAGACATTTAACCACTCCCTCCCTCCACTGCAAGGAGGAGTGGGCAAGAAAGGGAAGCCAGAGAATCAGGTGCTGAAGCCCCGAGAGGACCTCTGAGTAGACACACCAGGTCACACATGGCTGTAACCCCCACACTCCACCCCTTCCGTCCCAGGGACCCCAAAATGCTACTTACCCACTAGGGCAATCGGCCAAGGCTGTCATGGACAGAGGACCTGACAGGTACAACCAGAGCCTTCTGGTTTCCACCTGGATCAGAGGCATCCGTCCACCTGAGCACCTGAGCCCATCCGCTCTGCTAAACCGGAGACGAGACATGAGGGGCTCCTGTCTGGCACATTCCCAGTACAAAACATAGATGATAAATGTTCCAGGAGTAAGGAAATCACTCCTGCCACCCCAGCGAGTGCCCGGCGTGTCAAACGTTCTAGGCACAAAGTCGAAACGGTTTCGGTGGTGTGGCTTCTCCTGCACAATCTCTAGACCTTTCTGAATCCTGAGTTCATTGGACACGTGAGGAACTTCACGCTTCCTGAGCATCTCGGAGGGAGGGGATCATTTCTGCCCATGTGCAAGCTACTGAGGGACCAGTTGCATCTAATGGTGTATGATTCTCCTCCTGTCTGCCCAAGCTCAAGCTGGAGGGCCAAGGCCACTGCAGGAACCAGCCGCCTGGCTCAATGGGAGGCATTCATTCATTCATTCGTTCACTCATTCATTCAGCATTTGTGAATGGAGCACCTGTTCAGGGCCAGGGACTCCGCTGGGCTCTGGAGCAGCTAGTGTGGGTGGGAGGTGCTGCTCCAGAGCCCTGAGCATCTTGTCCATCCCTGCACCCCAGTGGTTAGACGCGCACAGCTGACTCACACATAAAGCATGGCTCTCCGTGTGAGGCTCACAGCAATGCCGTCGGGGTGAAGAACCCTCCTAACAGAAGCAGAAAGGTCTATGGTCATCCACAGGGGCCCCAGAGGAGTTTGCTGAGTGCTCCGGGGTCCCCCTGGGGCTGCTTATCACTTTCTCCGAGGACCGTTACCCAGAGGTGCCGCCTGACACCACTCTAAAAGCAAAACAAAAACTCAAGTGCACAAACTTGTTAAAATACTCAGATACCCACAAATGCAGAAGCAAACGAGACCCCAAATGAGGCAGGTTCTGCGTGCAGCCAGACAAACAGCAGATTAGGTCCCTGTTGAGGCCCCACTGAAGTGTTAGGAGAACAGAGCAAGTCCACAAAGCTTGCAGAGTCTCAGCTTCCTCCTCTGTGAAATGTGTGGAGAAGGAAGGGGATGATTCCTGTCTACCATTGCCAAAAAAAAAAAAAAAAAAATACAGGATGCTTGGTTCAACTTGAATTTCAAATATGTTTGAATGATTTAGAAAGCATGCCCATGCAGTATCTGTCCACCCCACCCCACCCCCCAATATTTTTATTTGCTATCTTTGGCAACCCCGGTGCTGCAGAAATTGAGGTTATTGGTTACAAAGGGGATGATGCTGGGCGACCTGTGTAATAGGATCTGGGCAGGGCGTGCCTACTTTGCTGCTCCTGGAGGCAGGGGTCGGACCTCCACAGGCCCCACACCCGCCAGTGGGGCAGAGGCTCCGTGAACAGTATGTTGAATTGGGCAGAATGATGCAGTGATACTTAGGTGGCATTTCTAGCAGAGCAGCTGCTGAGGCAGGTGGCTGAGAAGCTTGCAGAGAACCCGCAGGAATTGCAGCGTGCAGGAGGGGCGAGGGCATCTGGGTAGAAGAGAAACTGAGAAATAGCAAAACCTGGCCGGCGCATCGTCAGAGCAGAGGTCTCATAGCCAATTAGTGATTCTGTGACAATGCGGCAGCGTTCCTGCTGCGACATCTGTCCCCAGATTATGAAAATAATTGATGTGCATTTGAAAAATTGAAAACAATAGAGAAGAGGGTAAACAAGACAGAAAAATATTAAGAACCTTTTCATCTATAACCTCACAGCCCAGAGATAACCACAATTAATGTTTCATTCTAGATTCATAGTATATCTGATATGTATATATATACACACACACTGAATGTATATATTAATATATAAATATATATCATACCTAATGTATACTTAATTATAAAGTATATAGTATACTTAAGTATAATGTATACTTAATTATATAAAGTATACTTAATTATAATATATATGTATTTACTATATATTATACTTAATGTATATATATATATATTTAGAAAACAAAGCCCTTATTATACTCCATGTATAATTTTGTGCCTAGCCTTTTCAGATTATTTTATTGCAAGCATTACCTCATGTCCTTAACTATTCTCTGAGTACATAATTCCAGTGTCTGCCTATTATCAACTTTTGGATGGGTCGTAATTTATCACACTGATCCCTAACCATTGGAAATGTAAATTGTGGGACACCTCAGTGGCTCAGTGGTTGAGCATCTGCTTTCAGCTCAGGTCGCGAACCTGGGGTCCTGGGATCGAGTCCCACATTGGGCTCCCTCCATGGAGCCTGCTTCTCCCTCTGCCTGTGTCTCTGCCTCTCTCTCTGGGTCTCTCATGAATGAATAAATAAAATCTTAAAAAAAAAAAAGGAAATTTAAGTTGTTTTTGGCTCCTTAGCATTATGAGTGAATATATTTTCTATGTTGACGGTATTAACGCTTTACCTATCATAAATATTCTATTATTTCCAACATTGGACATTGCCATGTACTTTTATAGTGGTTTTGATGTCTTTCATATATACCCAAACTAATTTTTTTCATTGTTCTTTGCCTCGAATATTTTTACTTAAGAATTACTTTGGTCTTAGATGTTACTTTCTTTTTGCCGTTACAATTTTATTTTTCTCTCAAGTATTTGATCTATTTGGTATTTATCTTCTTGGTGCTATTTTGCTGTTCGTGATATAACTGATTTTTATAACAGCCAAGTTTTCCAGTAATATTTACTAATGAGTGTATCATTTCTCCAATTATTTGAAGGTTACTTCTATCATATATACTGTGGTTGCTATCTGTTCTCTTCCATTGCTCCATCTTGTGACACCACCACATTGCTTTGATTATTGGAATTTTATAAGCATTTTATCAAGTCTCCACATTGCCCTTTTTAAATAAAGTTGTCCATCCTTTTTCCTGTTATGTTTTCAAGTAATCTCCAGAATCACTTTTTCATGTTACAAATTAGTATCATTGTGAAATTTACTGGATATACTCCAAACTTACCTGTTATGTGGGGAGGAATTACATTTATTTATGTATTTATTTATTTATTCATTATTTATTTATTTTTGGGGGGGAATTACATTTAGAAAATAATGTCTCCTTCCAGGAATGAAGTTCCTTTCTCTAATATATCTTGATAAAATTGTGCAGTATTTATTTATTTATTTATTTATTTATTTATTTATTTATTTATTTTTGCAAAGACCCTGAATGTTTCTGTTTCAAGGTATTCCTAGCTATTTTGTATATTTTTTCTTCACTTGATAAATTTCTTCTTTAAAAAGAATGTGCTGTTTGGCTTTTTGAAGGAATCACTGAGGCTTTTGTGGTAGTGGTAGTTGGTGCTTGTTTATTTTGTTTTAGCCAGTGTTCAGTGTAATTTATGAGTTTGAATGGATTTTTAGTGGCATCTCTTGGTTTTCCGAAGAAAAAAATCATCCACCACCTGAAAATGACAAAATGACAACTTTGTCTTATTGCTATTAATTATCCCTCTTTTTTCAGGTTTTTTTTTTTTTATTGCTTTGGATAGAACTTCAAAATATAGTATAACTGTGGTGATGACAGGTGAATACCCAAGCCCGGTGAAAATTCTCTCATTACACAATTGTATGGAATCTTCACTGGGTTAAAATGTGTCCTTTCTTCTCATGTTAAGAACCCCCTTTTTTTGCGGCACCTGAGTGGCTCAGTCAATTAAGTATCTGCCTTCATCTCAGGTCATGATCCGAGGGTCCTGGGATTGAGTCCTGCATCGAGCTCCCTGTTCAGTGGGGAGTCTGCTTCTCTCTCTCCTTCTGCCTGCTGTTCGCCCTGCTTGTGCTCAGTCTCACTCTTTCTCTGTCAAATAAATAAATAATTTAAAAAAAAAAGAATCACCTTTTTTCTTCAGTTTGCTAATAGTGATATTTGATTTTATCTAATACATTTTTTATGATGATGCTTACATGATTTTTGTCCTCCTGGCTGTTCATGGAATAGATTTTCATTTCCTAATATCAACACATTCCTTCATTCTTTGGAAAACAATGCAACTTAGCCATGGAGCATGATTTGTTGACATCATATCATATTCAAATTCCTAATATTTTCTCTCTGGTTGGACAATGGGAAAGCAGTTTTTTTTTTTTCTCTTGTGCTGTGGTTGTTAAGTTTTAAAACCAGGGTTATGATAGCTTTATAAAACTAATTAGGAAGCTTTGGATGTTCTTCTATCCTTTCAAACAGTTTACAGAGTAGAAGAATTATCTGTTCTTCAAAGTTGGAAAAAAATTGTTCATGAAAACATTTGAGCCAGTGCCTTTTTTGGAGGTAAGTCTTTGACAACACTTTCAATTTCTTCTTCCCTAGTTATGTTTTCTATTCAGCCTGTCTGCTTCATCCTGAGTCAATTTTGCTCATTTATATTTTCCCAAAAAATTACCCATTTCATTGAGATTTTCACATTTATTAGCCTAGAGCAGCACATGATATTCTCTTATAATGCTTTTAAACTCTCTCTTAACTACAGCATCATTCCCTTGTAACCAACTTTGTAACCAATTTTGTACATTTGTGTTTTCTTTTATTTGTAATTAGTTTGTTTATATTTTTGATTCAGTTATGATTCTAATAAGATTCAAATATCAGACTTTTTGAAATAAATGTTTTCATTTTCTTCTCTTTCCTAATGAATGTTTGCTTCTTTATTATTTTTTTCCTTTCTGCTTTCCTTAAAGCACATTTTGCTATTCTTTTCACATATCTTAGTTGAGTGCTTAATTATCTTATACTCATCTCTTTTTGATAACAATGCAAATATTTAAGACTCTGCAGTTGCCCTGAGTGTAAATGGGGCAGAATTAGATTTCCCCTTTATAACTACGGATGTTATTTATATAGCATTTTGTCTTAATTTTATGAGTTTGGGTTTGTTTTATTTAAACTGGCATTAGTTGGGGTGCCTGGCTGGCTGAGCCAGTGTAATGTGTGACTCTTGATCTCAGAGTCATGAGTTCAAGCCCCACATCAGGCATAAAGATTACTTAATAAAAAATTTTTAAGATTTTATTTATTTGAGAGAGAGAGAGAATGAGTGATGTGAAGGACAGAGGTAGAAGGAGACTCCCCACAGAGCAAGGAGCCCAATGTAGTGCTCAATGACCAGACTCTAAGATCACAACCAGAGGACTTAGATGCAGATGTTTAACCCACTAAGCCACCCAGGTGCCCCAATAAAAAATGTTTTTAAATAGAAATAAATAAACTGGCATTAGTAGTTTATAGATTTTTGTTGTTTCCTTTATAGTATGTTTAAATCATGCTGTTATAAAATTTCTGCTTTGGGCAATATATATCCTAAGGTTTATTTGTAGGTAAATAAATGGCCAGTTTATATTAACATGTGATGGCATTTTAAAGTAAAGCGAATTCCATTTTTTAAGGGTTCAAATTTGGTATATGTGTATTATTCTCATTAGCTTTTATGCATAAATGCATTATTATCTTAAATATTTATGACTTCTTGCATTTATTAAAGAACAGAATGATTTATTAAAGTATTGTGGTTCTGTTCACTTCTCCCTGTATTTGTAGTTGGTAGTCTTTTATGGAATTTGATATAATATTAATTAGTCTTTATATTTTTATGGTGGACACCTTTTGAGATCTAGTGTGACATAATATTGACCATTGTTTTTTCTGTGTAAATTATTGTGTCTTTCATCTTTACTTCAACAGAAATATTTTCACTCATCTTTCTTTGATTATCTGTTTGTGGGTAAATCTTTATCAATTTTACTTTTAACTTTATGAGTTATTTCAGATGTATTGTCTTTAAAGAAACAAACAAAGAAACAGACTAAGAATACTTACTTTGTACAGGTGTTTTAAGGATTAAATGAGATAATACAATGAAAATGATCCCTGTAGTATTTGACACATGGAAAATGCTTATTAAGTACTAAGAAATAGTAATAGTAAACAGCATGCTTTAAATTTTTTAAACAAAATTATAATTTAAGATTGTACTTAAGACAGTAAAGAGCCTAATTGCTTTTATTGTCAAATGTCTTATTTGGGGCATATTTCTTGACATCTTGTTTCGTACTTTCTAGTTTTTGTATGCCCTTTGCTTTTTCCTTATTTGTTCATTACTTTCTCTCCAGTGAGTCAGGCACTATGATAAGTGCTGGGACGCTGTTGTGAGCACAGGTGCATCTAGCCTGACCTCAGAGGCTTGCATTCTAGCAGGCACACGTGAATCAAATCAACACTCAAATGACATGTACACACTACAACCACAGCAAGTGTTTGGAGGTTTGTTGTAAAAGTATAATCACAACTACCACCTTGGATTCATATAAATGTTGTCAAAGCCCTCTCCATACCTGATGTACAATGAGGACAAGATGGTGGCCTCATAGGTGTACAACAGTAGCATACGATTAAAGGGTAAATGGTTAATTCCTTTATAACCAAAATTTTCTGCATGAAGCGTCCCAGATGGCCCACACTGGAATCTCTCAGACTGGAAGACAAATAAATGTTGTTCTCTGATGTGATTCAATATTTCCAGGAGGAAAATCAACAGGACATTCCATTCCTTAGGTAAAAAATGTAAGGTTCCAGGCTGTACATCAAAGAGGAATAAAACCCCATAGAGTCACTAGGTATTTAATAACATGTGTGTCTTCTTTGTGCTAAGTACTGAGCTAAGCACTCCAAGTGCAATGAAAATAAGGCATGATTCCTACCTCAAGGAACTGCCAGCTGTAGGAGAGGCACGAAGAAGCATGGACAACAGAGGACTCAGGAATTGGACATCATGTTGGGGGCAGTCATAACCCTCTCCAAATATTGGAATGCAGGGAAACTGCAGCATCTTTGTCCCCCCAGTCAGAGCTGTGTAAAGATGGAATGAATTTCCTCAAGAGGAACAATGTTCTCCCGTGGGTTCTGTGAGCTGTTCCTCCAACTTCTTTATCTCATCTCACCTGTCAATTCAAGATGCCCTATATGTATGACTCTTTAATTTTTTTTTTACGCTAGGAGTTCCCCAAGATGCAGAGAGGTACTGCAAAATATAGTACTTATCCATGTACCTAATACCTAATTTTATTAAATGTTAACATTTTTGCAAATCTACCTTGAAACTCTTTTTTTTTAAATTTTTTAAAAGATTATATTTTGAGAGAGACAGAGAACAGGAGCAGGAGGAGAGGCAGAGGAAGAAACAGACTCCCCGCTGAGTAGGGAGCCTGACATGGGGCTCGATCCTAGGACCCCTGAGATCATGACCTGAGCTGAAGGCAGACACTTAACTGACTGAGCCCCCCAGACGCCCCTACCTTAAAGAACTCTTTAATTAAGGGGTAAAATTTTAAAGATCCAGTTGAAGCCACCTGTGTCCCCCTATTGATCCCATTTCCCTTTCCTCTGAGCTCAGAACCATCAACTGAAGCTAATGTGGTCTTTGCCATCAACATTCCTATATATTTCCTGAATCATACACCTGATTTTTTTTCCTAAAACTTTTCCCCGAAGCCTCCTACTTGCTCACAACTCTTCAGCAGCTCCCCAGCGGGAACCCCAATGTTCCAATGGCTTCTCAAATCACATTAGTCTTCTGGAATCCCCTTGAGAATTTCCAAATTATATAAAAAGATTCCAGGCTTGTCCTTGGGGACTTTACAATGTTCCAAGGATTCTCGACCTTGGCTCTGTTGTCGCTTGGGGCAGCACAGTTCCTTGCTGTGGGGCTGTCCTGTGTGTTGTAGAACATTTAGTGGCATCCCTGGCCTCTCCCCACTAGATGCCAATGGCACCCACCCCCGCCTCAGCGGTAACAGTCAAAGATGTCTCTGGGTATTGCCATAGTAACCCTGTCTTTTATTTTCTGTAGTTCTGATGCTCTGACATCTGGGGCCTTACTGCCCCTGGAGGGACTGGTCCTCCCAAGGGTTGACCATTCCCTAGAGATAATAAACAACTTGCCCACAAGTGTGCTTTTCAAGTACGAACCAACCAAACCAGAGCCTGCACCCCAACCACCTCCTCTGTGGAGCTCCCACACTCCAGGCTAGCTCCCAACTGCTCTAATCTCTCCAGGGCCAGGTGCCAGACAACTAGGGACAGCCCTGTGCCCCAGAGCCCACTGAAATCATTCAACTAGCCAATCCTAAATTGCTGGCTGGTTTTACCCCATGAAAACCACAACAGAAGCTCAGGTCTCGGGTTCCCTCTATCTAGTAATTCCCCATGTGGCCCTCCGGGTGTGACATGCCCCCTTCCCTTGGGACCTGAGAGTAATAAACTGTCTTTTCTACGGCAGTTGTTGCCTGACCTGTTGGCCTTACCATACCGCATATTTTCTATTAATGCACTTTATTTTCAAGCCATTTGCCAAGTGACTCCTGCTGCAAAACTGTCCCAGATGGAGAATGACTGGGTTAACCTAAAATCCAGATGTCTGTATATATTTTTTAAATTATCTGGGTGAATTGAGATCATCAAGATTGGGGAACCCTAACCTTTAGACTTCATGTACAAAGATTTGAGCCTGGCATTCAAGGCCTCATGCAGTCCGACACCCTCTGGCTCAAATTCCTTCCTCTCTCCTGCCTAACACTTCTCCTGCTCTGGTCCTCTGGTCCTGCAGCCTGACCCTTGGCTACATGCTGATCCCTCTCACTTCCCAACTTTTGTTCCAAATGCAGACTCGAGCTTTTCTGAGGACCTCTCAGACTTCTAATCTCATATGTATTTTTTAAAATAATAAATGTTTATTTCTTGAAGGAATTAACTCACCACTTGTTAGACACATCGGAAACTGCTGAAACACTGCCCTGGTGCCAAACGCTTGACAACCCCTCATGCAAATATGAGGCAGTGATTGCAAATTGACTCTTGGTAACAAACGTCAAAGGACTTCTCATTGTTTAATTTTCTATGTTTCGGTCGGTGTTTGATTCCTGTCTCTCTGTCTTGAATTAGACTGAAGGCTTACAAGGTCAAAGACAAAGTCTATTTTTGCTTATCCTACTGTCCTCATTACTTCACAAAGTATCTGACAGTAAACATTTGGTGAATAAATGAATAATTGATTACTTAATTAACCAATTAATTACTGTGTTATCTTGTCTTTTCAACTTGATATCAGGCTCCTGCAGATTATTTGTTTCCATGTTTCCTTCCAGCCTCATGAATATAGTTATGTTTAAACAGCACATATTGAAACAATAAATGATAAGTATTATCTGAACTACATTAGCGTTATCAGTTGTGCAGTACAGAGACTGGGCGACAGATGCCAAGTACTCATTTGTTTTATTTTTAAAAATGGGCAGACTCCTTTTGAACAAGAAAAAAAAAACAAACACCAACCAACCAATTGCATTTGAAAAGAAATATGATGTTATTTGTGGCAATTATGTCATTGCTTACCCAGGAAGGACAGATTTCATTAAAACTGAGCACTGGTTCCTAAAACCAAAACCACCTCTGCAACTGATAAATGTCATCGTTCTCAGGAGGCTTCCAGAAATTGGAAAGAATTAGCAGAGAGTGCTTGCTGCCATTTTTATTTCTGTCCCTTATACCCAGATGCCCTGCAGCCTGGAAAGAAACAAATCATGTTTTCCAATGTCAATGTTTTCCCACTTTGGCATCCTAATTTCTCACAGACGAAAAAAAAAATCCTTCCTAATGCTAGGTTTTTGTGGGGTTTGTTTTTGTTTTTGTTTTTGTTTTTTATTTCTGAGTGATAATTCGGTGCATGCTCATGGAATGCTAGCTTGACAGTTCACTGTGAAAATGACCAACCCCAGCCAGACTCCTTGCAGACCTTGTACCACCCAGAGGGGGCCTCTGAGGGTCAAGAGCAGGAGTAGTCAACAGGTTTGTGCCCCAAAACCTTCTCACCGTGCTTTCCACCACCACCGTACTCATGCAATTAAGATCTAATTGGTTCTCCAATTTGGGATTTAGTCTGTATCTAAAGGGCCTGAATACCCAAAATAAAATGCTGAATTATGAAGGTAGCCTACTGATGTGATGGAATGAGTCAGACCTCCTCTCTCAAAGAATAAATAGAAGACACCCTGACGGCTCTTGAGTGTCAAGGGGATTTTTTGACCATAGTTTGTATAATAACTGCCAGCGCCGAGATCCCGAGAAAACTCTCTGTTCTTTCTGTAATGTACAAACCTTCGAACTTCCTTGAGAAAATAAATCTGTACCTCAAAATTTATATTCCAAGGTTGGAAAACAAAAGCACAGTCGCCGTTGCTCAAAGCAGGATGGGCATGTTTGAAATGGGCCGAGGTAATGGCTGTCCTAAGAACCAGGAGCAAAACCGACTTTGCTGCCTCACCGTCTATGCAGGAGAGCTGCTTACTCCAGAGAGCAAGATTCACCTCAGGGCCACGCAGGGTTCCTGGCCCTGTCCTCT
This sequence comes from Canis lupus familiaris, assembly GCF_011100685.1. Taxonomy (NCBI): domain Eukaryota; kingdom Metazoa; phylum Chordata; class Mammalia; order Carnivora; family Canidae; genus Canis; species Canis lupus. Next base: position 36,819,172 of record NC_049226.1, read on the forward strand.
CCTGCTTCTTCCTCTATGGCCCCTCCATCCTCACCTCTGCCCCAAATGGCTCTTCCCCTTCTTGCCTGTGATGCCACCTATCTCCTTACCTTGTGTCCCTGGCTCTCTCCCTTTCTCCCCTTTTATTTTTTTAAGATTTTATTTATTTATTCATGAGAAAGAGGCAGAGACACAGGCAGAGGGAGAAGCAGGCTCCCTGCGGGGAGCCCAACGTGGGACTCGATCCCGGGTCTCCAGGATCACACCCTGGGCTGAAGGCAGTGCTAAACCACTGAGCCACCTGGGCTGCCCTCCCTTCCCCCCCTTTGCCCCGCCCCCTCTTCTCTGAGCCCTGCAGTGAATCCTTTTCTGGCCTTTCCTCCTTCCTTAGAACTCTCTGCACCCCTTTTTATGATGTGAATCTGCCATAGATCCCTATAAATTAGATGCGCTAAGAACAGATGCATAGAGGCACCTCCAAGCCAAAGTCAGAGGAACCCAAGAACCTTGTCTCTGTCACGATACTCAAGCCTTCTTCAATGTTAACAATGGCTGCTTACACACCTAGGAATGGATGTACCATAGTTGGAGAACCGTTCTGATAATGGGACTTCTCAGGCTCTAGGAATCCAAGATGCAACCACCCCGTCCACCCTCTGGTCTCTGATGAATTCATATCCATGCTACGATGGGAACTGGTCTCTCCAGAGAATACGGGAGGCAAGCAAGCTGCATCCCTGCAAAGAGATTCTCTAGTAGGGGCACCTGGGTGGCTCCATCAGTTAAGAGTCTGCCTTTGGCTCAGATCATGATCCCAGGGTCCTGGAATCAAGCCTCACGTTGGGCTCCCGGCTCAGCGGGGAGTCTGCTTCCTCTCCCTCTGCCCTTCTCTCCTGCTCATGTTCTCTCTCTCTCTGTCTCAAATAAATAAAATCTTTTTTCAAAAGACAGAGAGAGAAATTTTCTAGTAGTGGAGCAGAAATGGCTGCCCAAGCACCTGGTTTGGTTTAAAAAGCAATGCGTTAACTGGAGAAAGAGTGAGCAGAAAGAGCCAGAAGTAGGGTTTCAAGCTCAGGCTTTCAGCCAAGAAGAAGTGAGCCATATCACCCAGTTGTTCCACCAATGAATGGAAGCCCTGTTTTCCCAAGGCTCTCCAGTCCCCAGGGCCCTGTCTGCCTGGCCCCTCAGGACCCTATATCCAGGACCCAGTTTGGTCTTCTCTGCTGCATGACTGCTGGCTAGACAGGCTCGTGGCTGTAGTCCTTTCTCCTGTCCTCGTCTCTTTAGAACTCAAGTCCCAGGAGCGCATAGACGTTTTGAAAAGGACAACACCTTCACTAGCCTTTATCAGTCCTTCGGTGCTGACCAGCCACCAGCTGGAGAGGCAGGGCTTCTGTGTCTAGTTAAGGCAACTGATGCCTAACAGAGAGACAAGTGGGAATTAACTAATCCTGTAAATTAAAAAAAAAAAAAATCATAGCTCTAAGTCATACCAGACTCTATAAAGGATCATTTCACTTTCTCTTGGCTTACTCCTGTTTTCTTTTGTGTGTTTCTATACCAAAATTTATGGGTCAGAGGCATTCCTCTGTTTTTCCTGGTGGAAAAATGCTACTGAAACCAGAGACCCTTCAACAGAATCTGATAATTATTTTATTATGGAAGAAGGAAAAAAAAAAAAAAGAATGCACAGAGATTCTGGTTTACATATAATTCACAATCGTTAAGGTCCCAGAATGTGGTGCTAGGTAAGATACATATGCCTGTTGTTAGGGATGCATTTTGTGGTATTTCCAAGATAGCTGACATCCAACGATCTGTTTATGAAAATCTCATAAATGAACACATGTATACATGTGTTGTGATGACAGATCACTTAATAAAACAGCTTTGAGGTATAATTGAAATATAATAAACTGTCAATATTTCAAGTGTCCAATTGAGTAAGTTTTGACATGTGTATACAATGTAAAACAACATCATAATGAGGATAATGAACATATCAGCCATCAAGTTTTTACTTGTCTTTTTTTTTTAAGAGATTTTATTTTTGAGAGCAAGAAAAATGGAGAAGATACAGAGCTTTCTCATACACCATCTATCCCCACATAGGCACAGCCTCCCCCGTGATCAATATTCCCCCAGAGTAGTACATTTGTTACAACGATTGATCTACATTGACACATCATTATCTTCCAAAGATCATGGTTTACCTTAGAGTTTGCTCTTGGTGGTATAGAATTAATGGATTTGGACACATGTCTGATGACATGTATCCATGGTTATAGTATCATACGGAGTAGTTTCACTAAGCTAAAAATCCTCTCTGTGGACGAATAGATGAAGCACAGATCACTTTTAAAAAATTGTTTTATTCTGATTTGGCAAAGTGAGCACCAATATCGTTGGGTAGAATGTAAAAATCGAAAAGAGAAGACCTGGCTCCAAATCTCTTTCCTTCTGAAGTTAATGGTGATTCGTGAGCTCCTCCCATTCTCTCTTGCTCTCTTAATAAAGTTTTTGCTTTCTACTGTGCAGTTAGAACATACAGGTTTTGTTTTGTTTTCGTTTTGCTAGCAGTGCACTGCATAATGCGGGAGAAATACCGTTATTTTCAAAGTCATCTATTTTACATCTGTAGACTATCATCAACAGAATATTTTTTGGCAGTATGAATTCAACGCATTTTCTTCTTTCAAGGCCTATACAATTCTTTTCCCCTCGGTTTTAGGTTCTTTTATTCCCCACTCTTTGCCTGGATATGTTTTTCTTATCTTCTAGATCTTAAGAAAATATAATGCCTGTCTTGCAACCATCCTGACTTGTGTTTTTCCCTCTAGATTTGTGCTGTCCAATAAGCAGCCACTAGCTGCAAGTGGGTATTTACATTTAAATGAATTAGATTTAAATAAAATGTAAAATTCAGCCCATCAGCACATTACCCACCTTTAAAGTATTCAGAGACCACATATAGCCAGGGGTGACTATTATATAAACAGTTCAGGTAGAGCATACGTCCATCATCACAGATGTTTCCAATGAGGGTACTTAATCTAGATCACCTCTAATTTCTAATTTTATGTTAATCTGCAAAGAATTTTTTAATCAGTCATTTGATGTTTGTCTCCTCTGGGCTGTATGCGTTATGTGTACAAGAATTGCAAAATATTGGCCAGCGCTCTGGCCCCAAGTAGGAACTCAATATTTTTTGAATGAAAGAAGGCAGGAGTCAAAAATATGGTGCTGGAGCATGTGAGTGCAGGGCATTTTTTGGGCACTGGGAACAGCCTGAAGTCTCATTCCATGCTAGACTATGGCAGGGGAGCTGGGACTGAGACATATATTGCACAGACCCATTAGTTTGGAGGAAAGCCAGTGGCCTGGATGGCCAGATGAGAGAGCTAGCAATCACCATTAAGTGAAATGAAATGCACTTTAAATCTCTTCCCAAATTTATCACACACACAACAGGTGAAATATGAGGTCATTCTTGGTGGGAAGGGGGGAAAATGATTTTGAAACAGAGACCCACTCTAGAGCTTGGGGAAAAGCACTCATGCCCCCTGTATCATGTCCTGTATTCCTCATCCAATTCTTTAGCAAATGCTTGGCCCAGAAAAAAACTGCCCCCATTTAGAGACACATAATAATCAGAAATAAACATAGAAGGATAAAACCTACCAAACCCAAACAACAGAGAATATACATCAGAAGAATTACTTTGCAAAGCTGAACAACAGTAAAAATAAACATCTATCCACAGAGGCAAAGAACTTTTTAATGGTGTCGGTGCAACACAGAGCTCAAAGAAGAAATACAGGGATGGAACAAGACATGGTAAGACAATAGGAAGAAATGATAGAAGCTGAAAGAGCTCCAGGGAAAAAACAGAAGAGAGGGAAAAATCATTTAAAAACCTCAACCACACTGGAATGAACAAAAATTAAAATAAATATTGTTGAGAGAGAGAGACATGGAGGACAGACCCAGGGGAAAAAATGAGCAAAATATGGGAAAAGGAGCAAAAGCTACAGAGAAAATGAGACAGTGGATAAACATGCATGTCATTGGTGAATCCTCAAGAGGAGACTAAGCAAATGAAGTAGATAAAAAGTATTCAAATATACAAGAGGAGAAACATTTTATAAAACAAGGGTGGGGGTATGTCTTTCGAAAGAGCCCACTGTGTCCCACAAAAAATTGGCATAGAATAATCAACCATAATATACACATTAAATTTGCTGGTCTTTAACAACTACAGATTATACTCCTGCAACACCTAGCTCTTGGTATCTCCCTGTCACCCTCCCTCATAAAAAACTAAATAATAAAACACAAATTTTAAGAATTTTGAAAAAATTCAAACTGAGTTCAAAATTGTCTTAAGCAACATATGTCTGCATCCCCTCAGATAAGAAATGAGACCAAATGTTTTTTATACCACGACAGACATGTTCAAATATGCAAAACTAAAATAAACATAGGCTCCGTAAACCCTTCTGGAAAAAAACAAGTATTTGATAAAACCGAGATGAGATTTGCAAGAGATGAATGGGAGAAATGTGATAAAAACACGAGAAAGTGTTCATTAAATCAACCTAAACAAAAACTTGGCAAATTACCCCCGGGGTGGGGGAGCAAAATTTTCAGTAATGTTGAAAAAGTAGAAAGCCTAATAAAATGTTCTACTTGGAGGGTACTCTTTTGTAAGGTGAATTAGCAAAATAAAAACAAAGGTCTAGTTGCAATAGATGCCAGTGGGCACTCCATTCAGTAACAAGTAAAATGTATCTGCTTAACGCTGGAGTAACTGAGTCTTTATTTTTTAAAATTATTTTTTGAGTCTTTAATTTACAAAAGAAGAAATGATAAAGAAAACCAATGAAAGCAATGCAAATAATGCAGGGATTATCACTACTGTGAACCAGCAGATTGTGGATGTAGGAAGAGGAGGATTTATTATATAGCCTGTGTCAATTGGAGAGGTTGTCTGCAGGGTGGCCCTCAGTGAAGCTGTGGACGCGAGAAGATGCCTCACGGCAGGATGTCTTGTGTATCAGCCTTCCTGTAAGCCACGTGGAAACATCTTGTGGCAAAACTCTGTAAATGACAAAATCAGCTAGAGGTGAGCAGGAGAGAAGCTTAGGAGCCGTCTCTTTGCTTTTCTCACCTTTCATGGAATTGATAGCTCCAGCCTGCAGGTGATAAAGAAACAGACTTATGTATGTAGTTAAGTGACCGTATAAACATTCCTCGCTGTCAAATGGGAAATGTACACAACAAAATAAACAGGTATTGCAAAGTAAGGGGGAGGAAGGAAGTATTTATAAGGTGACATCTTTTATATATATAAATATATTTATATATATATTTTATTGAAGTTCGATTTGCCAACATATATTATAACACCCAGTGCTCATCCCATCAAGTGCCCTCCTCTCAGTGCCCGTCACCCAGACAGTGACCTCTTCTCACCAAGATTTCCCTGCTATCCCCAGAATAAATAGCACCGCTTCTACCCATTACCGGGCTCCTGACTCCCTGTTACTCTGTTGTTTGCCCGACACTTATCACGACCAATTACATGTGCACCTGCTGTTGTTACTGTTACCCTGGTTATTATCTGCTGCTCCTAAGTAGAAATTAGTTCCGTGAGGGCAGGAATCCCATCTTGTTCACTGCTCTAATTTCAGCATCTAAAATTGTACTTGGAATATAGTAAATGCTCAATAAATATTTTTAATGTACAAATTAAAATAGAAAATGTAATTAAAAATAGAATAAAAAAATAGAATCACAGAAATAAACCAAGCATGACAATACACGTGAATGAAATTAAATCATTTATTAGAAGGGGGAAAAAAATCCCAGATTGAGTCAAAAACATAAACCCAATAAAACATAGTAGTTGAAATATACAGACTCTGGGGTGCCTGGGTGGGTCAGTGGTTGAGCATCTGCCTTTGGCTCAGGGCATAATCCCGGGGTCCTGGGATCGAGTCCTGTATTGGACTCCCCGCAGGGAGCCTGCTTCTCCCTCTGCCTTTCTTTCTGTGTCTCTCATGAGTAAATAAATAAAATCTTAAAAAAAAAAAATACAGGCTCTGAAGTAAAAATGCACATGTGATTTCCAAATCAAGAATCCATCAATTGCCTAGCTTAGGTAAATTAATCCATTCCCTTTTAAAGCCACATTTCCCCCTCAGAGGATTATTTTGAGGCTGTAAGCAGATAATCCATGTAAACTATGACTTTGAAAAGTGCCTGGTACATGGTGCACAGACCAGCCGTCAGCAGGGAACAGTACAAGTGGAGGTGACCTTGGTTTTAACAGAGTGACCACCCAAAACCAAGTGACTCAGAAGGGTAGCCACGGAATGGATTGATGTCCTGAGAGTCTAAAAGCCGGGGCTCATGTGGACTGCAGAGTGAGAGCAGTATTCTCCAAGAACTGATATGTAAGCTGAGACCCAAAGGATACATAGGAACTAACCAAGTAAAGAGCCAGGCAGTGAGCGGCAGATAGAAACCGGGTTGTGCAAGGGGGTGAGGGAACACGAATAGTGTTCTAGGTGGCGGGGCAGCAGCAGGTGTGAGCAGATCATAAAATAGAGAAACACCAAGTAACACAACCTCGGAGAAAGCTATTATGCATCGCTATTGCAGACACTTGAGTCAACAAACACTGTAAAAGGGACTTTTTATTATTTGTTCATTCGGTTCACTTAACAGATACTTAATCTAAACTTTTATGTGCCAAGTACTATGTCAGGTGCAAGGGACAGGATCTCATTGGGCAGAGCCCTTCACCTCGTGGAGCTTAAGGCAGAGGGGGAGGTTTTGAAAAACTAATCATAAATACTGGTTTTGCTATAAAAAATGTCAGTCTGCTACAGAGCATATGATTCCTAATTTAATTTGGGGTCAAAAAAAAAAAAAAACCTTCCTAGAGAAAGTATATTTTGGGAGATAACTTGAAAGAAAATTAATGGCTCTTTAGGTGTGTGAGGGGGAATGGTCAAGGCATCTGTGAAGGTACTGAAGGAACAAACATGTTGCATTTGAGCATCCAAAAGAAATGGAGTGTGTCTGAAACAGAGAAAACCAGAGAGAGAGAGAGAGAGAGAGAGAGGGAGAGAAGCTGGAGAAGTAGACAGGGAACAGTGACCCATGGTAAGGATTTTGTGATTTCCTCAAGTCCATAGGGAATCATCAAAAGGCGATTGACTAATGCATTTTATGTGTTTTAAAAGATTGTTCTGGTTATTGTGTGGAAAATTGTTTGAAGCAGCCAAAAATGAAAGTTGAGGACACCAAGTGTGTTTGTCAGTACAGGCTAAGTTGTCTTATAGTAACAAACAACCCCACATCTCAGTGGCTTAAAAAATAAATATGCTGCGGCCTGCACATCTTTTATGGACTGCCCCAGCATTCTGCTCAACATCGCCCTCACTCAAGAATGCAGACTGACAAAATTTCCACCATGGAGCTTTATTTGCCATGGTAGGGAGAAGGAAACAGGGCAAATCACTCTCCGGCTCTTCCCACAACAGAACACACCATATGATTTCTGCTGACATTTAATTGGCCAGAGCGCATACATACTTCATGCCAAGGGGCCGAGAGGTCCAATCCTACCATTCGCCTAGAGGAAGTAGAATAAGATCGTTGCAAACATCTTACAGACTATCACACCAATGAGAAAGATGCAACAGTATTCTAGGTAGCAAGTGACACATGAACAGTTAAGAGGAGATTTTAAAATTAGAATTACTGGGGCACCTGGATGGCTAGGTTGTTAAGCATAACCACTCTTGATTTTGGCTCAGGTCATGATCTCAGGGTCCTGGGATCAAGCCCCATGTCGGGATCCCTGCTCATCTAAGAGTATGCTTGTCCCTCTCTCTCCCCCACTTTTGTTTTCTCTCTCTCTCTTAAATAAATAAATAAAATCGTAAAATAAAATAAAATTAGAATTACTAAAATTTATCAATCAGTTGGTGTGGGGGTTTGAGGGAGAGGGCTCATTTCCCTGTGAGGGATAGGGCAGCTGGATAGATGTTGGTGAGGTATTCCAAGTTAGTGACCACAGAAGCATATGTTGAGTGAGAGGAAACATCCAGAAACGCATTTAACATCTAGCTAACACTTGAAGCCAATGGAACAAAAAGATTTTCAGAGTAGGGTAAGTAACTTATCCTACTTTGGGATTTTCTCAATTTTAGCACTGTTCTGTGTGATAGGAATGTCTTGTGGCCTGGACAGACTAACAGCTGGTTGCCCTAAGAGAAGGTGTAAATATGAGAGACACTTAAGATAGATTCTTGGGGAAGACAACATGTACTGGGTGGCAAGAAGAGAGCTGTCAGATGATAACTAAGAAAAGGAGCCATGAAGATAAAAGGCAAGTCACAGGAGTGTGAGTTCAGAAACAAGGGAAGGAGGTGTTTCAAGGAGAGAATGAGTGGTCAGCAGAGGCAAATAGTGCCACAAAGTCAGGTAGGACACAGGTGGAAAGTGCCCATCACTGTGAGATTGGAAAAGAGCTGAAATCGGAGTCCATGGTGTTGGGACACCTGGTCACTCAGTGGTTGAGCATCTGCCTTTGGCTCAGGTCCTGATCCCAGGGTCCTGGGATCGAATCTTGCAACAGGCTCCTTTCTCCCTCTGCCCATGTCTCTGCCTCTCTGTGTGTGTGTCTCATGAATAAATAAATAAAATCTTAAAAAAAAAAAAGTCAATGGTGTTTATGCCTCCAAGCCAAAACCAACAAGGAGTAGAGAGCTCATCCAGACACAGGCGTCTGGACTTGTCCCTGTGTAGTGACCAGATGGAGGAGATAACATGTCAATTTCTCACACAGCACAGAGAGTTGAAATGAGTTTCTTTTACACACCAGAGTTGGGCCTTTTGTAGTTCTTTTTGTTGTTTTGCTTGTTTATTCTTGTTTTCATCTTCACTGTCTTTAATTGTGTGCTTAGATCATTTACATTTAACATAATTTTAGCTATTGATATTCTAAGGCTTAAGTCTGCTGTCTCATTTTTATGTTTTCTGTTTATCCATATTTCTTCATTTTTCTGTTTTCTTTTCTCTGCCTCCCTATGAAGTACTTGAACATTTTTTTAGAATTCCATTTAGAATTACCTATGATATTTTTAAATGTATATTTTTATACAGCTTTTATCATGATTTCTTTAGGTGTTACATTAGTTATGCACAACTTACACAGCTTAATGCATCATCCTTTACCAATTCTAGCAAAGTGTAGAAACTTGACCTCTCTTTACATTTCTTTACTCTCCCTTATTTATAATATAATTGTTTTTTGAATATCCCCTGTACACACAAGGAAACCCACACAAGACAATGTTATAGCTTTTGGCTTCAACTATCAAATATAATTTAGAAAACTTATGAGAAGAAGGAAAATGTATTGTATTTACTTATACTTTTTTCTCCTGTAGTCTTTCTCTCTTTCTGATGTGCTCAGCATCCTTTTATTTTCTGTTTAGATGACTTCCTTGAGCCATTAATTTAGGGTAAATCTGCTGGTGACAAATTCTCTTAGTTCTTCTTTATCTATAATGTCTCAGTTTTCTCTTTATTCCTGAAGAATAGTTTCTCTGGATACAGACAGGTTTTTTCCTTTTTTTTTTTTTTCCAATACTTGAGAAATATTGTGCCATGTCTTTTTAACCTCTCTGGCTCCTGATATGAAATCAACTGTCATCCAAATTACTTTTCCCCTATAGCTAATATGTCATTTTCTCTGTCTGCATTTAAGAATTTTTTGTCTTTAGTTTTTATAAGTTTGATGATATGTCTTGCAGTGGATTTCTTGCATCTACACATTTATTCTTTTTTTTTTTTTTTTTTTTTACCAATTTGGATATTTTTCAGCCATTATTATTTCAAATCCTTTTTCAGCCCGCCTCCTTTCTCCGTTTCTTCTGAGGTTTACTTACATCTTTTGTTCTAGAACCACATGTCTCTGAGGCTGTATTCTTTTGATATTTGTAAGTTTGTTTTCTCTCTGGTCATTCAGTCAGGATAATTTCTCTCGTTCTGTCTTCAAGTTCTCTGACTCCTTCTTCTCTCTTTCCAGTTTTGCCATTGAGCCCATCTGTTCATTGTTCCTTTTGGGTTATTGTTTATTTTAGTTGAAATTTCCATTTGGTTCTTTCTTATATCTTATATTTATTTTCTGTAGTGTTCTGTCATTTTGATGAAATTTTCTATGTTCTTGATATGATGAGTAAGTCTTTATTGAAACCAGACATTTGGCATATCATGCTATACAATTAAATCCTTCTCTGATACTACTCTGGTGAATGAAGGGGGGGTACCACCTCATTTCTGCCAGACAAGTAAGCTTGGAAGGCCTAGATTCTCTACTAGGCTTCTACTGACATGTGGGGGTTGGAGGGAAAATTTCCTTGTCATCTCTGGGTTGAGGTTGGGGTTGAGGTTCCCATTAAGTGTTCTTTTTCTAAATTGAGGGTGATAAACAAATCACAATAAATGCCACATTTTGTTTTGTTTTGTTTTGTTTTTAAGAGAGGAAGACAGCACACATGCATGAAGAGGGTAGGGGGAGCAGAAGGAGAAGGCAAGAGAATCTTAAGCAGGCTTCCTGCCCAGCATGGAGCCCAATGCAGAGTTTAATCTCATGACCCTGAGATTATGACTTGAGTCAAAATCAAGAGTTGGTGGCTTAACTAACTGAACTACCCAGGTGCTCCCATTACATTTTCTTTATCTCAGCAAAAAGGGGGTAGAATGCCATTACTGCTTCCCATGTGGTCTCTACCGACATCATAGTGGGGAGAGTGATGTCTTGTTACTACTGAGTGAGTATAAGCATTCGGACTCTCCACTAGGCCTCTTCTGACACCATCTGGCAGGGTTATTAGGACATCTCATTATAGACTGGCAATTATAGTCTGGCCTCCCCACTTGGTCTTTGCTGGAGGGTGGCAGGAATACTTTGTCTGTGGTGTTTGGGCTGGAGTAAGCCATTATGGTCTGAAAGTTTCCTATCTTGCAGGATTGTACCTTTCCTGATCCTTGGTTGGAAAGAACAGGCTTTTGTTAGGGTCTTTTCTTGTCTGTGCCTATTGGTGTTTATGGGTACAGGTCTTTTCAGTTCCTAGTCTGAAGTATATGAGGAAAAAAGAGAACCCAGAGGACTCAGCACCACGTTGTTCCTTGGATCAAGGAACCTAGCCAATTCATCTGCTCACCACCTTTGAGAGTCTTCTTATGCTTCTTTTGTATAGAATAGCCAAAATTTTTAGTTGTACTTAGAAGGAAGAATAGAAAAATGTATGTCTACTCGATCTTCCTGGAAGTGGATGTCCACGCTTTAATAATTTAAAAGTGTAAAATATGAAAGTGTTCAATTTTGTAAAAGGAATGGACAGAAGAGTGAAATAGAAAAAAAAAAAAAAAACTTTAAAAAATCAGTAAGAATCCTCAACAAATGTTGAGGAATTCCTGGCTAACCTCCGAGAAGGCAGAATTAGATCTCCATATATATAATACTCCAAAATAAATTCTAGATAGATTAATTATATAGTTAGTTTTAAAAATAAAAATATAGAGCAGAATATACATAAGTGCATTGTGTAATCAGGATAGGAATAAATTTGAGACATTCTCTCCACAAATGATAGCTGTCTTTAAAATATGAATAATTCCTATAAATTAAGAGAAATCCAAGTACTATAAGTAAATAGAGAAAGGCCCAAAGAGATAATTTGCATAAAATACAAGTAATGCTAAAAAGTGCTAAATAATTAAGGATCCTAACAATGAAGAATTGGTTCAATAAATATTGGCCTATCCAGAGAATAGAATACCACGGGGCTCTGATAAACCGTGTCATGCAGGGATATTTAATTCCATGGGGAAAAGCTCGTAATTCGTCCTTAAGTACAAAACAAAAGGCAAATTACAAAGCAGTTTAGACACCAATGCTATTTTAATAGGTTAAAATGGTCAGAGAAATAGCGTATTAGAAAAAATAGTATCAGTACTGAAAATTAGATATTGGAATTATGATTACTTTGTATTTTTACCGTTGTATTTTCCTATTTTCAAAATACATTTTTAAAAAGCACACTTTGATATTTAAGATCAAACACTAATTGTATATTAGGGGATTTCTGGGTCTTGGGGATGACTTTGACTGCTTGATGTTGTCATCTGAGACAGGCCATTTGTGGGTTTTCATTCTGCCCCTTAGCTTGTTGATTTTCATTTTCATGCTTGTTGCTTCATTGTTACAAGAAGGCTGGTGTGCCTTCAGGCATCACATCAACACTCCACGTGGGTAGAGGGAGGAAGAGAACCCACTTCCTGCATCATCACCTCCATCTCATCAGTACTATTTTCCAGAAAACTCCTTCAACAGACTTGCTTACATCTCACCCGGCCGACCAACGGGAAGCTGAGGAATAAGTAGGCAATTTTCCAGACATCACAGATGATGCATGAAAGAAGGGGCTATGAATAGATGCCAAGTGAGCCCACTGTGATTCTTGCATAGTATTTTTATATAGAAAATTAAAAGCATATTTCGTAGAGTGTAATCAATCGAATGTAGTGACATCCAAAATATGCAAGAAGTATGTTTTGCAAGGCCTTGTAAAAAGCGTTTGTGACATCTGACCATTAAAAGGAGTTAGGGGATGTACTTACAAACTATTCGGGCTCCGATCCCTGCATTACAGGGGTGAGACATTATAAATTACATGTCTCTACACTGAGAAAAGATGAGAAGGTTGATGTTGGGTGCATGTATCTCTACCATAAACTCTTTTACAGGCACTTCGTTATATGCGGCAGGCAAGAGTGCTTTCAAGCTGTGTTTGCTTACATGAAATCTGAGTCTGAGTCAGCCATCCAGCAACTGCAAAAAAATCATCAAAAAGGAGGATTGGTCATACAACTGAAGGCAGCAAGCTGTCGAACAGAGAGCAAAGGCTGGGCGGGTGTGGGGGTGGTCAGAAGATCTGAAGGTTCCATCACACTCTTCTGCTAAGCAGCTGTGTGCCCTTGGACACATCATTAACATTGACCAACTTGAGTTTCCTAATCTATAAGATCAGGGGTGTGCAGATGAGACCGCTTAAGCACTTGGAGCATGAGATGACTGTATCCTATTATAATTGATATCTTCTGAAAATTAATAACCACAAAGGTAATGAATCACACTGACCCTCTCACTGTGAGCCGACAGGAAGGAACACAGAGAGAACGGGAGGAACAGAGATGTGGGGAGGCTTTGGCTCTGTGTCAACTGCCATCATTCATGATAGATGGTACAATCCACAGGGGAAATGCAGCAGCCATAAACCCTGAGAACCCAAAGATACTCTAGCGACATTATTTTTGTACAATTTTTGTACAATCAGAGAAATGGCCTAGCAACAAGGCTGAGCCCGCACTCCAGCTCATGCCTTGGAGTCCTTGTTGATCTCATTTCACAAACTAGAAAGAATAATACACCTCGAGGGTGAAATGAATCACAATGCTCAGGAAGTGGTCACTGGTAGTTACTGGAAATCTTTCAGCCCAGAGATCAGAGGCTACACAAGGGACCCTATATGGGTACCATCAGATTGTATCAACAACCTCCCTATGGGTTGAGATGTAAGCGATGCCTGTCAGCTCCAGCTCTGATGCACCACCCATAGCTCTGTGACATTCATCAAGCTACTTAACCTCTCTGTGCCTCCGTTTCTCATCCGTAAAATAGGAGACAGTAATTGCATCTGCTCCTTAGAATTGGGTGAAATTGAAAAAGTGTAGGCCAATGCCTGGTCTCAAGATAGTTATTATCAGAGGTAGGTTTTCATTCTTTAAGTGAGTCAGTGAATTTGCAACTAAGCTTAAAAGTTGTGATATATTAGTGCCTCGTGGTGGATTTCTTAGTTTTGGGAATAGATTCTTTATTGCAGAAAAGGCAAAAAGTAGGGAGTTTGCCATAAAACTTGGCAAAACTTTTAAATACACATTCCAAACGATGGGTGCGGCTTTGCAAACAGTTGCTGCCTAAAGTCCAGAGCTGCTCCCTAGGACATGCAGCTCAGGCACCTGTAGTCCTGGGGAGAAGGCATAGAATGAGGGAGGATAAGGTCTGGGGGTCAGACAGGAATAGAGATAGTATGTTTGAGTTTGGCATGGACTATGTCTTTCAGCAGAAACTGACGATGTAACTGGAAGTGGTCATGGAAACAGAACTGGAAGCATTTTCAGCTATCCTCTCCTCCTATTTCTCTGATTGAAAACCTCTCCTGGACTCTTAACAGGTGGTCCACTTGCAATATCTTAATATGGGCTGTTAGAAGAGGCTTTCAAATCAGTGGGGAAAAAAGCTGGGTTGTTCATTAAATGGTATTGAGACAGCTGGCTAACCATTTGGAAAAACAAAGTGAGAACCCTATCTCAAACCAAAATAAACCACAAAGGGGTTAAATATTTAAAGAAACACGGAGACGTGCAAGCCTCCGAAGAAAATACAGGTGAATAGCAGCAGAACTAGATTACGGGAAAAGATTCCAATGATACCTAGAGCCGAAATTATAATAGGAAACGCAATTGGTGATTGCATAAACAATTGTAAATGTCCTTTTATATTAAAACAAATACCATAGACAAAATAAGGAGAGTAGTAACTTAAGAGAAATAGCTCATCAGGCGAAAGAAAGGGTTATTATCCTCAATACAGAGAAAGCTCTTATAAATAAATTAGGAAAAAGATGACCTGTCCCCATTTCTTTCCCCTACCATTATATGGTAATGGCCATAAACAAGACATTAAAAAAAAAGATTTTATTTATTCATGAGAGACACACAGAGAGAGGCAGAGACACAGGCAGAGGGAGAAGCAGGCTCCCTGCGGGGAGCCCGATGTGGGACTTGATCCCAGGACCCCGGGATCACACCCTGGGCCAAAGACAGATGCTCAACCACTGAGCCACTCAGGTGCCCTAAAAGGACATTTTAAAAACAAGAAAGACATATGGCGAATAGAACATAAAGCAAAGCTACTTACACAGTCTTTCGTGTAAGCAGCTACTTGTGATCCATCAAGTTGTCAAAGATGAAGAGCAGCCATACTCTGTGTCCATGTCAGAGGAAGCATTGGTCAGGCCATAGGCAGTTGCAGGTTGCAAACATACAAAAACTTCTTGGAGAGCTCATGGGCCATGTGGGTAATTTTTTTTTTTTTAATGAAAAGTCTTTGACAGCCTCCAATATTTATCCTTAAAAAATGATCATCACCATGCCTGGAGACTTATACCAAGGGTGTCCATTGAGTGGATGTGGGAATCTCAATGTAGAAAATTAAGGAGACATCTGCCATCTGAGGCTGGTTAATAATTAAGATTGAGTTCCACAGTGGGATACTGTGGAGTTGTTTCTTCAAAAAGGAATGTTCCTCAAAATTGTGGTACATTTGTCAAAACCAAGAAACCGATACTGATATGTTGTTCTTAACTAAACTCTATAGACTATTCAGGATTTTATCAGTTTCCCATTAATGTCTTGTTTCTGATCCAGGATCCAATCCAGGATAGGTTGCATTTAATGTTCACATCTCCCCAGAATTCTCCTCAGTCATTCCTAGTTTCTTATGACTGTGACACTTCCGAGGAATACTGGCCTGAGGGGCCAGTTGTTCTTCACCACTCACTAATATTTTTCCATGTATGTGTGTTCACATGCTAAACATAGTAAGGTATAGAATTTTAATATAAATATACTATACTCCCATTTTATGATTGTTTTAATGTCAATGTCATTCTGCATCATATTGTAAGGTGCAAACAATGAGGAAAGCTGGGTGAGGGGCATATGGCAAGGCCCCATATGATCTTTGCAGCTTTTATGAAATTCCAAAATTATTCCAAAATATAAAATGTATTAAAAATATCAGGACATTTTAATCATTTTTTAATAGGCTCCACGCCCAGTGTGGAGCCCAACACAGGGCTTGAACTCACGACTCTGAGGTCAAGACCTAAGCCAAGATCAAGCATCAGATTCCCAACTGACTGAGGCACCCATTGCATATGAATGCAATGAAGGATGAGCTGACTTAAAAACAGAATATTATAGGAGTATATTTGTGAACATAGAGTAATAATAGGAAAAAACAAATTAAAATATGGCATGCTCCTATTTTAAATGTTTTAAAAGTCCGTGATTTGTTTGCTTCCTATTTGAATAATAAGAACAAATACATGTTACCTGTAAGAGAAAAGTAATTATGGTTTAAAAACATCCCTGAAGGTGGGCATGGGAAGCTGCAATTCTCAAATCTCCAGTCTTACAAGTTGGAATCAGAGGTTTCCCAGCCATGTGCCTGCTCCTTGATACCTTGAGGCCACAGAACCTTTGTCCCTTTCTTCTAGCAATAAATTCAAGTAAATATTTATTCCTTTACACTTATTATGATCCAGCATATCTTGTCTCTGTTCAGTTCAGACCATTCAAGACAGAAGGATAAAGATGAGAGTCTCCATATAGATAAAAAAGAGGGAGAGAGAGAGAACAGTTTCACGCCATGAAATACTTTCCACAGGGCTGGTTATTTAAAATACAATTTTCAGAGAAAACGACAGCCAGCTGACAAGAAAAAAAATACAAAATCGTTCAACTTCAGCGCTGCCGTTGGAAAACGGAAGACAAAATATAAACAACCATTTTGCCTATATTACGTTCATCCCATAATCACAGCACTTCCATATTTGGAATAAAGAGCTTACCATTTGAATGCACATACAACTGATACTTATTGTAATATTTTGGACATGTGCCCACATACTGCAATCTTTTTGTGGGCTTGTCTTACCCAGAAATGAATTCGCTGGATGCTTTCCAAGCTGGAATTTGGGTTTCTAAGAATGTAAATACCACATTATAATCGACTTCCCAGTAACTTTTAAATTCATGGAGATTAAACAGTAGCAGGCAAAAGTGGCTTCAGAAGCCCTGGAGACAAATCTGCCTACGTCACCTCCTCCACCACCACAACCCCACTCCCAGGGCTCCCACTCTCCTGTCATATTTCAGAATTCATTTTTGTGAGCCTGAGAGATTTGATGGTTTTCCAGAACCTTCCTCACAAACACAGTGC
This sequence comes from Canis lupus familiaris, assembly GCF_011100685.1. Classification (NCBI taxonomy): domain Eukaryota; kingdom Metazoa; phylum Chordata; class Mammalia; order Carnivora; family Canidae; genus Canis; species Canis lupus. The sequence goes on from NC_049226.1 coordinate 36,836,303, forward strand.
CTTATGCCTGCTGAGAGTTACCGACAAGTCAATTGATAATTATAAAATAGTGCAGAAAGCATTCTCACTGGGAGGAGTGAGAGCTGTGGGGAAAGAGCAGATATTCAAGGCCTTAAAATCATGAAGGGCCTTGAAAGTCATATTAAGGAGGTTGGACTTTATCTCAGTCATCTCAGTGGGTGAATTGTGGTCCTCTCCTCCCAAAATCCGTATGCTGAAGTTCCAATTGCCTGTAACTATATTTGGAGATAAGGTACTTAGAGAAGTAATTAAGTGAAAAAGACACTAGGGAGGGCCCTGATGCAACAGGACTGGTGTCCCTGTGAGAGCAGATGAGGACACACAGCCGGAAGACCACATGAAGACCCCGAGCGAAGATGGCATCTTCTAGCTGAGGAGCGAGTCCCCGAAGAAACCAACACTGCGGAACCTTGATCTCGGGGCTTCCAGCCCCCCAGAATGGTCAGAGAAAGCCACTCAGTCTGCGGTCCTTTGTTCTGTTACTCAAGCAGACTCACACTACATTGTGTTTTGAGCAGCAGGAGGAGGATGGTAAGATTTCTCTTCCTGGAGCATTGCTCTGGCTGATGGACAGAAGGGATCGGTGATGATCACAGCTGCTGGGGAGACCTGTACATGCCAAGCTCAGCACAGACATGAGGGGCATCTTCTAAATAGGTGCTCATTCAAATAATGTGCACACAGGTTGTTTCATACACGCTTTGCAAAGGCACACCCATAGGGAGCCCTGATGACAGAGCGCAGGTTAAAGGGATTGGAAAGAAGCAAATAGGTTTGAGAGAGATTTAGAAAACAGCCAGTGGTTTCTGAAGATTGGTTGGCTGCTCCTAATGAAGATGGCAAAGGCAAGGATAAGGTTGCCTGTGTTGGCTTTGAGCTTGAGGGACTGAGTGGAGGTGTCCAAGCGGAGGCTTTCCATAGGGAATCAGAGATATGAAAACACGAATTTTTAGATGCATCGCAATTTCTAGCCCACTCTTAAACTATAGGCATTGATAAGAATGAAAAGAATAACGTACAAAATAGGGAAGCAGCATAAGAGGAATAAAAATAAGTATTATGTTTGTAATTCCAACCTCTAAATTGTTACGGGAATGTAGCATCAAAATAAGAAAAATGGTGCCACCATTTTCCCTTCCCTTCTTCTGCATACCCATTAGTTCCAGGCACAACAGGCTTCCCCTGTCTAATTCCTGGAGTCCTAGGAGTGGCCTGGATATAGAGATACTGCGTGCATGGATTTCATTATTCATCCAGCAAATATTAGTACGCACGCTATGTCATATATTGTGCTAAGCTTCTGTGGGCCACTAAAAGCCATCGTGTTCCCCCCTTTTCAGAACAATCCAGGTGTTTGATCTATTGCAGGCCCCCTAGAATTGTAATTCTATGGGCAGCACGGAAGAGCAAGCCTAAGTTCTTGCCAAATGCATAGCTAAAGTTGCTTCAAGAATACGTGTAGATTTGAAAAGGATAAAAGCAAAGCCACTGCCCCTTCCCCTTTATCATCAACATAATCAAGGGTTGACCAAAGTGTAGCTGAGGGTGGTACTTTGCATTTGGCATTATGTGCATTGAAGTTCAGATAGTCTAGTTATTACACATTCCCCAGATTTTTTTTTTATTTCATGAACATGCCGGAATGCTTTTGTTTAGTTAGAAGGGAAGATGGGTTTAGGAATTAGCTTTGCAACAGGACAAGCTGAGACAGAAGAGGCTACATGGAAGCCACAGCTGGCTACCTGGTTTGTGTACACCTGGGAGGAACCCCTTTGGGACCACCTGAAAGTAACGGATGAACGGGAGAGGGGGATTTACTCTTGCTTGAGCTCAAAGTATTATCATTTGGGCACGGATATAAATGTAACCCTCTTACCGGCCCCAGGCTGGTGAGGCCCAGAAACATTTGGGCAACATGAGATAAGTAAACATATATTCAAATCCTTCTGGGAACCTGGAATAAGATTGTCTTGCTTTTTTAAAAAGAATACTTATAACATGAAATAATCATTTATGTTGATATTTGACTTAAATGGCAGTTTATTCAGCTTAGTAACTCCATCAAGAACAAAAAATTCATATGTAGGAGATTATAGGAAAGCAGAAAGCTTTGGTCTCTTGGCAGAAAGGAAGGGAAATAAGGAGCTTTGGCCAAGAAGTCAACAATCCTTAAGCGAGTTGTAAAATCCAGTCTGGAAGCAATGCGGAAATCCATCGTCACCCAACCGTGTCCTCATGAAAGGATGATGACACCGAAAGAGGAATGGGACTCTAATGGGAGAAGACATTTGAAGTGATGTCTCCCAACTCTGGTCAAATTTGATTCTACAGCATCCCAGGGGGCCACCGCATGTCCTTTTATTGTTTCATTCTTGTTCAACACAGTTTCAGCCCAAAGGAGATATCAACTGGGGCTAGCAAAAATTTTTTCCAGTCTGTAGGGAGAAGAAATCCACAAGTAGAAATCAAAATTCCAGGAAACATACTCTACAGAGATGGACATGTCCCCATCCAGCATTCATCTGTCTTTATTTTCTTGTCATGCTCCCACAGAGCCAAGCTGCCCCAAAACAGCCAGAAGATTTGACTGAATGTACAGAGATTGCGCATCCCGTTCCTACAAACCCATTACGGGGAGGGCAAAGCTATTTGTCAAAAGCCTATTAATAGTAGACCGATTCTTCTTTGGCCGCCCTTTGAGCAGTGCTTCTCAACTACAGAGTGCACACAGATAGTCCGGAAGATATTGGTAAAAATACAGATTCTGATTCAGAAGATCTGAGATGGGGTGTGTGATTTTATACTTCCAGGTGACACTGATGCTGTTGGTTCACATCACACTTTTGCAAGTTGAGTTTTCCTATAACATCCTCCGGATGGAGAAAAATTGTGTTGCCTTTTCCACCTAGCACTGCAGGAGAAAACTGTCAGCCACAGATGCATTCGGCATGGGTTCAATTCTAGGCTGCCTGCACACGATGAGTGAGCCTTTACAGATAAGTAGCAACTTAAAAGAAAAGAAAGAGAGAAGAGAGGAGAAGAGGAGAGGAGAGGAGAGGAGAGGAGAGGAGATATAGGCGAAGAGACGACAGCCCTTCCTCGCTCTCTCCTATCCTCTCCTCTAGATCCGCTCTCTAAGCTCTCCTCTCGCTTCTCTTCGCTTTCCTCCTTCTCCTCCCCTCCTCTCCCGCTCCCTCTCCTCTCCTCATCCCCTGCCTCCCACTCCCGGAAGAGAAGAGAAGAGAAGCAATTTATATGTCACCATTATAAAGCCACTTTGCTATGTCACCATTATAAAGCACCATATTATGCAATGCTGAATTTACTCACAACTCCCCCAGTTACTGGCAAACCGTCCATGCTAAACATCTAATTTCAAGTCTGCTTAGTTGAAAAGCATGACATTGCATTGCATTACTTCGTGGAAGAGAGAACCTGCCTGGGATTCAGAAGACTTGAAGTCCTAGCTCTATCATTCACCTGTTGCGTGACTTTGAGTAATGCCTTCCTCGCCTCTGAAGCTCAGGTGTGAAATGAATAGAATTGACTAAATGCCCACAGGGGTCCTTTCAGCTCCAGGGTTCCATCTGCTGCACATCATATTGAAACATCATTTAAGCTGTCGCCAATAATTAGGAAGGTCCCGGGTACGAGGCTCATCATTAGTATAAATGCTCTTGGTCTCATACTCATGACAACAGGACCGAGAGTGTGGTGATTGGGGCACTGGCTTTGAGGTCACACAGAGATGGACTCCAATCTTTCCTGCTCATGTCACCAGACTTGTGGTATTGCAGAAATGACTGAATTTCTCTGAGCTTCAGTTAGGTCATCTGTAAAACGCCCAATGAGACAGCTTCATTGGAATATTCTAACTAGAGTGAAAATTCTAGTTCTGGTTTGCCCAAGATTGAGGAGTTTTCCAGAAGTGGAACTTTTACTACTAAAACCAGAAGAGTTCCAGGCAATAGGGTCATTGGCCATTCTCAACTCCCAAGGGCCAACCATGAGAAGCCTGTAAAGCACATAGAGAAGAGTCAATGAATATTAGATATTAGCCTCCATTACCAATATTATAAAAATCTACAGAATTCAGGGTGAATTTGTGTTCGATAAGAACCATAATCCCGAATTGTCTTTCTGGGTCCTGACATCACCTACTTGGAGGTTATATGGAGGTTATATCACTAAAAAAGAGAGAGGACTTGAAATTAAGTCCAGCCAGGAATGTGAGCAGTTGTCCTTTCTAGAACTGGTGTCATATGCTGAGGCAAGACCAACATCTTTTTCTTCCATCAAACACCCCAGGGCTCATCCTTGTCAGGAAAGTACGGATATGTCCCCTAAGATTAGCATAAGGCTTGTCTCACCATTGTCCTGGGAATTTTGTGCTCATCCTGCTGGAAAGTCTGCCACGAACTAATCTGCATAGACAGTTAGAGAGAACTCAGTAACCAGATTTTCTTCTTACAGCCACTTCTGCTCTACACCCTGTGCTTTTCCCTTTCTTCTCACTCTCAGTGCCACCCTGACCTGTTCCCATGGGCTCCAGGTTCCAATCAGCCAGCCTCCAGGATCATCATTCTGGTTGCAGTTCATCAACTCCTTGTCTTTAATTAGTCCTGGTGGTCTCACTTCTCCATAAGCTTTCCTGTGGTTTCCATGTGAAATCATATTGCTCTATCCAACAGAAGCCTCTTCAGCTTCATCCCAGAGCTTATGTACCCTGCCCACCCTGGTTTGTTCAGGGCAGTTTCAGCTTCCATTTGCTGTCCCAGGTTAGTAATTAATTAATAGGAAGTAATTGTTCCCCTTGACTCTAAAAAATGTCCTGGCTTGGAAAATAAACTATGTAAACACACGCTGTAGAGTATGATTCAGTGAATGAGTCAACCATGTCACAGGGAGCGAAACATTCATAAAACTCATCAACACTAGTTAGGGTTTGAGGAGGAAATTCACCAAAAGACATACAAGTAGAAAGCTAACATCATGCTGACGAATATGTGCTCCTGGGCCAGACTTCATTGCTTTGGGTGAAAAGATGCTGCAAAGAACAAACTTGTACCTTATGAGTGAGTTGTATTTCTTAAGAAAAGGAAAAAAATAATACAAAGAGACTTATTACCAAGCAAATAGACCATCAACATGAACATCCATGCTTCTGCCTTACTAGAAGCCACTGGAGACAAGGCTCTTATTGTGGAAGGTGGGCAGCATGCTTGGCCTCATGAAAGGATCTAGGGAAATGGGATAAATCAGACCAGAATTAGAATACTGACTTTTTTCAAAGTGTAACCTTGGGTAAATGACTTTATGTGTCTGACCCTTAGTTTCATTTGTTATGAAAGGAGAGAGTTCAATTAGCCATTGGTTTTCTAGCTAGGCTCTGCAGAGGCTAAGGATTTTAGTGGAGTTGCCTTATGGAGTCTTGGGGGAAAAGGGGTAGGTCAAGATTTCCTACCACTGCTCAAATAGAGTTCCACTTTCATCATTTTTCATCAAGTAATGAGCTGTCTTAAGATTTTGATACTTTGGAAGGAAAGATTTTGGTGCTACAATAAAATGTTAGCACTTACAGACCAGACAGTCTCAAAGATCCCTTCCCAACTCTGATAGATGTGGTTCTGATGCCTCGGAAAATGTCAACAGTTAGTGAGCCTACAAATGGAAGTAGACAGGAAAGTCCTCTGATGCCCTCAAGAGAGCCACAGTTATTAAGTACAAACCAGTCAGCCTTAGGTGTGTACACTGGTTTGTTGGGGAGGCTGATGAAGACAGGTGTGACCAAGGAACGTGTGGTTATAGACAGGTGAAGGTGTGCCCAGGAGATGTCTTCAATGGAGAACTTTCTAGGCCTCTGACAAGTGTTCTGTTCCTAGCAGTGATCTTTCTCCATTACTCATAAAGACCCAGAGATTCTAAACTGGTCCTAGGCTGATTCTAGATTATTAGGGGAAAGCCGGGTGTCTGAAAAGCATTGCCAGTATGTCCAAAATTCTTGATAATAGTAATAATAACAATAATGAAGTCTGTTGTGCCCATCACTTTGGGGATTGAGCAGCACATCTAAATTTAAAGAGAAAAACATCCTTCTTCCTGCAATGAATATCAGAAATCTAAACATTTAGATATGACACCTTATTGAGAACAAAGTAGGGAGAGGTAACATGGTCTCTTTCCTACATGCTGGATGTTCCAGAAGCCAAGAGAAAAAAGTAGGCAGTGGTGAGGGGATGATGGAATCGCTTGCTTTCACTGACCCGGAAGAAAATGCAGATCTTGAACCATAAGGAAAAGATCCACACCATTGAGAGGATTTGTGATCCCACTACCTATATAGCCAGGAGGCCCCTGGGAATCAAACTAGGAATCTGGGAGACTTGTTTCCTTTTCTGTCTGAAAGCACCAGATAAGTTACACTTAAGATCAAAGTTGAATGAAAATCATTTGTGCTCTCTTTTTAATCTTGATCCAAAAAAAGAACAACAACAACAAAAAAAACCAAATGAGATTTCTTCCATTGTATGTACTGTTAGCCTCATATCTGAAACACTTTCAATTTTGGTTTCAGTTTGGAAATCATTTGAATCTCGTTTTTTCCATACTCTGTCATTCCAGAATGACTCACTTGATTGCTGTTCCTTATTTCACCAAACTCCTAATCATGCCACAATACTATTTAAGAGTATCCCTGGGGGACGCCTGGGTGGCTCAATGGTTGAGTGTCTGCCTTTAGGTCAGGGCGTGACCCTGGAGTCCTGGGATCGAGTCCCACATCGGGCTCCCTGCACGGACGCTGCTTCTCCCTCTGCCTGTGTCTCTGCTTCTCTCTGTGTCTCTTGTGAATAAATAAATAAAATCTTAAAAAAAGAATATCCCTGGAATTCCACCACATGAGGGATAAAGACCAAAGTCTTCATATGATGGATGTTCATGATGGCCACATCAGCCCTTAATTCAGGCTCATGTCTTTATGACACAGAAGCACCAGATTGCCCAGTAGTTGCCAAGCACATCTTGTTCCTTCCATTCATTTACCTTCTTCACGAAGCTTTCCAAACAGGTAGAAAGAATCACTTTCCTCTGCTCCCAGAATCCTCTGTGCCTGGATGCTCTGTGCCCATTGTTGGCTCAGCATGGATCCCACTGTGCCTCATAAACCATCTGTGTAACTCTCCTGCTACGTAGGCAGTGAGAAGCATGAGGGCAGGCCTTTGCCTATTCACTTTTTATACTTCTGGCACCTAATAAGGAGCCCAGTAGAAAAGTCCTTGATAGATGCTCAAGGAATCTTCATAGGAAAAAAAAATTTAAATGAATGTATTCTCGGTTGCATCTCAAAATCAAGGAACTGCATAGTCCTCGAAATGGTGGGTGGTTCTTTTGTGTGTTTTAAATATATAAGCCTATTTTACCGGTTGTAAAACAAAGGGTACCAGAAATCTTTTAAAGCTAAGTCTTTTCAGTTTAGGATGACTGGTTAAGCATATGTTTTCAATCCCCTTTTCTTTCCAAATGTCCATAGAATTGTCATTCTCCCATAAAGAAAAATTAGCAAAAAGTCTGCATTGGCTCTGAGAAATTGGGAAGGGCAGGATCCACATGCAGACAATTCTGAGAAATTTCTGTTAAATGTAGTGCAGACCAGGAGACATTAGATAGAGCTTGCCCACAATTTAACAAATGCCATGCAGCCCCCACCTGAGCGGTTAATGGAAAACACCCTTGAGATGAGCCCCTGTCAAGTTCCCTGGCTCAAAGCTTCCATGGACCAATCTCTAAGGGAGTGTCTGAATGTTGCTGGAACAAATGGGAAAGTTGAGGCCAGCTGACGGCATTGACACAACCTTTTTTTTTTTTTTTTAAGAGTTTATATATTTATTTGAGAGGAAGGGAGAGAGAGCAGGAGCAAGGGAGGGGCAGAGGGAGAAACAGGAGAAACAGACTCCCCACTAAGTGTGGAGCCCGACCCAGGGCGCCGTCCCAGGACTCTGAGCTCATGACCTGGGCTGAAGTCAGACATGCTTAATCGACTGAGCCACCCAGGCATTCCAGCATTGACAAAATCTTTGAAAGGAGATTCAAATAATTCTATGTGAAAAACAAATTATGTGACAGGGAAATGTGCATGCATATTGGATATTTAATGATTGCAAGTAGGGACTGTTAGTTGTTGTGTGTGTGTGTGTGTGTTTTTTTTTTTTTTTTTAGATATAATAATGAGACATGGACTTTGGTGATGCTTTTTGAAAGTGTTCCTGTTTTCTATCCATTTGATCCTCATTATTCATGGATTCCAGCTTTGGGAATTTGCCTACTAGCTAAAAGCTATTGGTATCCTCCAAATCATTACTCAAGGGGCTTCCGCAGACATCTGAGGACAGGAGAGTGGTGAAGTTGGAATCACCCAAAAATGCATGGCCCACCGGGATTCAACAAGTGACACTCTGTCTTCCTGTTTCAGCTCTCATTATGTAAACCAATATCCTTTTCACTGCATAGTTCTGTGTTTTTAGCATTTTTGTGCCTTTTGCTGGTGACTTTATTGTTTAAAATGGCCCCCAAGCATGGGACTGAAGTGCTGGCATGGTGTTCCTAAGCTATGATGTGCCTTATGGGAAAAATAAGCATTAGATCGAAGCTCCATCCAGGCATGAATTATGCTGTTATTGGCCATAAGCCCAATGTTAATGAATCGACTATTTATTAAATAAGGTGTCCTTAAACAGACACACACATTTAAAAAGGTGGGGAGGGGGTTATGTATTAATCGATTGACAAAAATCTTGTGACCAGAGGCTCACAGGAACATAACCCTGTATTTGCTCAAAAGCAACAATTCAGGATTTGTTATTTCAATGTTCACAAGACTTTAAGGAGCATAACTACCACAAATAACAAGAATCATCTGTAAACAGGGATGAACTGATATATACACATATATGAACATATGTTCATATATATGTATGTGTGTATTATGTATGTATGTATTTGCTCCAAAATAATCTAGAGGACTGGAAGTGGGAATAGAAATGAAATAAGTTGGCCATGAGTAAATTGTTGGAAATGCATGACAGGTATATGAGTATTCATCATACCATTCTCTCAACTTTTGTATATATTTGAAATTTCCCATAACCCAAAGGTTTTATTTCTTAAAGAGAGAGAGAAAATAGCATAGCAGAAACACAAGTTTGGCTTTTCTTCAGGCATTAAAAATCATGTAGTGTATTATTTAAGGGAAATATAATTATTTAGAAGTAGAATGAATTAAATTTCATGTGAAGTATAAATGATCCAGTGCCACGGAAAGTTAGTATATACAAATCGGCCAATGCAAAAGATAGTGCACGAGTGTGGGCTTTATAAATTGTAAGGTAATACTGAAACTTGCATGTCGTTTTTGGAAGTAAAAAGAGAAAAGCAAGAGACATGTATAACAGACTACCTTTTGCCATTTAGGTGTAATAAGGCTCAGTTTCTAACCTGCACTCCTGTTTATCCCATTAATAAACCTGCTTCAGGCCTCCCAGGAGGCTCTGACCCCCCGTGCCCTGGCTCAGTGTCCGAGAGTTCATAACAGGTCAGGTTCAAGGGCCAATGTGCTGCTCTATCACTGCAGGTTTCCCCAATGCCTCACCTTGCACTCAGGCCCTCCGACATTAATTCAACAGTTAATTCAAGCTAAAGCCTCTGTACCCTTCTTTTTCTCCTTCATCTCCTACAACAGTGTGTTCCAAATATTTTCTGAGTGGTCTCAGAGCTCCAGGGAGATCTCCCCAGAGATCTGGGGCCAGGGTAAGCTAGGAGGCTGCCCCGGCAGCAAAGAGCAATGCCTCTTTCATCCACTCCATAGTATGGGTTTGGCAAACGATCTTGCAAGGGTAAAAAAGAAATATTCTCTTCTCAGGGAAAAAAATTGCACAAGCCACACTTCTGAGACACGTTTTACGAGGAGGGCACAGGAGGCCTATGCATGTGGCACCTGTTCCTCATGAACCTGACTGACTTCAGGTGAAAGATTCACACTTACTCAGCATGTTTGGTTGGAGAAACGAGGCTCTCTTGCCACCCAGATCAGCACAGGTTCTTCTGAAATGCTTAGCACTGGCCAGGTTTTCTGCTCAGAGCCTTGTGTCGTTTGGGTCTTCAGCTTGAGAAGGATTGGGAAAACCCCCAGATTTTTTTGAGTTCTCAGGCTCGTCTTCACTACCATTTCCTGAGAGCCTGTCGTATGCTATTTTATGCCTGTTACTTCGCATTCATTATTTTATTTAACCCTCTCAGTAAACGTACAAAACAGGTGGTAGCTTCCTCGTGTATGAAGTACACTCTTTTATGGGCAAGTGACAAACCCCCAGCTCTGAGCCTCAGAGGCTCACAGAAGCAAGTGTAGGGAAGGCTGGGTGGAGCCTGTTTCTGGAAGGAGCAGAACCCAGGGCCCCAGTGCTGAAAAGACACTTGTCACCTTCTCTCCTCTTGCCTCCTATGTTCACCTTGGCTTGTGCCCCGCAGAAGTGGTCACTTTACATGCTTTCTGCAAAAGCAGGGACCCTGCTTTTTCTCTGCAATAGTCTCAGCCGATAGAACAATGCCTTGCCCATGGAAGGCACTCAAAATTATAACTACAGAATAAATGGATGGGATGAAATCATGGTATGGAATGTTCTAAATCCCTAACTCTCAGCTCATACCAAAGACACTGTGGCATTTCCTGCTGTGCAGTGGATCATGGTGAACACTGAGCAAGTGAATCACCATACAGTAGCCTCTCTCCAGCCACTCTTCAGAATGGTCTCCATTATTTATCATATCTTCTTTTTCACTTTTAGCTGAGTTATTCCAAATATATTTTTACATGGTATGTATGACACAATAGGTAAAACAAGGCCAGAACATTCTCTTTCTATGAAATGTATGGGCAAGTGTGTACCCTTGGCTGTCCTTGACTTTGGGTTACTGTGAGCCCCTGCTATTGTTTTTTTCTTTTGTTTTGTTTTGTTTCTTTAGGAGAAACTCCTCTTAGTTGACAGTCTACCAAATAATCTCATTATGCTTCTATATTTCAGAAGGGAGCATCTTTGCATGGGTTGGGTCCTAAAAAAAGCACTCAACCTCAGATCTCCAAACATAAAATGAAAGATTTGGACAAAACATTCAAGGAACCTTCTGATTCATTCTGAACTTTCTATTGCTTATCACTCCACCCACACTTAGGCTTAGCTACCATCACTATTTGCTTACTACTTGGGTCCAAATCCAGTGTATTTTCCTCCATTGGAGATCCAAGAAGGTATAATAGGTTTTCTAGGTCAGTCTCAAGAAGGCATTCCAATATTAGTACTTAAGAAAATATAACACCCTAGTAAGCCTTCTATAAAAGGAAGCAGATAATAAACAAATGATACAAAATATTGATGTTGTCTGATACAGAATTCATTAAAATTTGTAATGTCAGGTAGTAACAAGGCAAAGGTTTAAAGCAATGCTGTCCAGTAGACGCTTTTCATTCCTAGCAGTCATGATTATCAAGTAAAAAGAGGGGTACTTGGGTGGCCCAGTGGTTGAACATCTGCCTTCGGCTCAGGTCATGATCCTGGGGTCCCGGGACCAAGTCCTTCATAGGCCTCCCAGGGAGCCTGCTTTTCCCTCTGCCTGTCTTTCTGCCTCTCTCTCTGTGTCTCTCATGAATAAATAAAATCTTTTTTTAAAAAAGTAAAAATAAAGCAGTGAAATTAATTGTAATAATATATTTTATAAAACCAAATATATCCAAGATATGATCAACATGTAATGAATATAAACAGAGTTTGGGGGTGTTTTTTTTTTTTCATTTTCTAATTATTCAGGTTAGCCTGAAAATTCAAAATGGCCTTCAGAATACTTCTTAAAGTAATTGTTTCCCCATGTTTTATGTTTACTGTTTTTTTTTATTGGAACATAATTGCTATACAGTATGATATTAGTGTCAGGTATAGAATATGGTGATTGGACCTTTATATACATTATATACATTTATATATGTTATATACATTACATTACCAGAGTCTTTGTACATGGTTATTAAAATATAATTGGCCAGGGGCACCTACGTGGTTCAGTCTGTTTAGCCTCCAACTCTCGATTTTGGCTCAAGTCATATTGGAGTCATGAGATTAGCCCAGAGTCGGGCTCCATGCTCACTGGGGAGTCTTCTGGGGATTTTCTCTCTCTTCCTTTCCCTCTGCCCCTCCCCCACACCTCTCTCAAATAAATCGATAAAATCTTTAGAATTTCATCGGTTCTATTCTCAATGCTGTGCATCTCTGTAACTTACTGCTTTTCTTTTTTTTTCTTTTTTTTTTTTTTACTTACTGCTTTTCTAACTGAAAATTTATACATCCTCCTCCCCATCACCTATGTCATCCGTACCCCCCCCCACCCACGGCCTCCCTTCTGGCCATCATCAGTTTGCTCTCTGTATTTATGAGTGTTTCTGTTTTGTTTTGCTTGTTAATTTGTGGGTTGTTTGTGGAGGCCAAGAAAAATCAAGGCCATTCCACCTCAAGTTTAGCGTTAGCACAACTACAGCCATCTTAGGCCCCTGTGAATAAAAGCTGAACTTTATGGGGAAAACTGCAGAATGTCCTCAATGTCCTCGGCAGGTAATCCCATATTAGAAAGACAACAGAGCCCACACCCGTGGTAGAAAGTCCCGTATTAGAATGAGAACAGAGCTCAATGCCCTTGAAAGCCCCATATCAAAATGTAAACAGAACTTGAGAAATTCCTCCATCCCTTCTGAAAATCCCCTAGACCAGCCTATAAAAAAACCCAGCTGTAACCCACTTCGGGGTCCAAGTCCCTGCTCCGCTGTGTCAGGTACACTTGGACCCAAGCTCGAGCTTGCAAATAAACCCTCGTGCGCTTGAATCGGTGTCAGCTCCTTGGTGGTTTCTTGGATTCGCAATCTTGGGCACAACATTGTTGTTTTTGTTTGTTTGTTTGTTTGTTTTGTTTGTTTTAGATTCCACATATTAAGTGAAATCACATGGCATTTGTCTTTATTATATATCTCAAATATGTGAGATTTCTTACATTACTCTTTTTTTCATACTAAACCTTCAAAAGTCATTAAGGGTTGTTTGAAAGTCAAATGTATGTTAGTTACACTTAGGGTATACATCAGTTCAGATGCTAAATTTTGAACAGCTAACGTCCAATTTATAGTCCCATCGAGCAGCACAGTTAACTAACAGGAAAATCTGTTATATTCCTTCAATTTTGAAGTTATAAGCAATTAAAAATTGATTGGCACTTGTCCCCTGAGGCCGTGCTGCTACCTCGGGTAGCAAAGAACGAGGAGTTTCAGGGCAGCAGGAGGCTGTTTTAGATACAGAAATCAGGAAGATCTTGTGTGGAGTGACACTTCAGCAGAGACACGAATGGAATGAGAGAGGGAGGCTGCCAAGATGTGAGAGAACAACATTCCAGGAAAACAGAAATACAAACTGCAAGGTCCCGGAAATGGGATCGTAAATATCAAAACTCATGTATCACCTTCAAAGTCTTGACCTTGGGGAGTCTCTCTGCTTGTTCTAAGGATGCCACGTGGTGCAATATCTCTTTCGTGCTTAGAGTGCAAAGCTCCCAAAATATGCATTGCTTCCCGTTTCCATTCATTCATTAGAACAAAACATGAGATTTATCTCGATTATGAGAAAGAAGTCAAAGGCGTTTAAAGCTCTGAGTCTGGTCTCAGGATGGAGCCAGTCGTCTCCCCCCTGCCTCTGTGGTGAGAAGCCACTAAAGAGAAATGACAAGAGCAAAATTTCTGGGTCAGGCCTGGCACCGAGGCACTGCTTGCCCTCACCTCACCTCTGTCCTTGAGGATTCATGGTGGCCATCTGTACGTAGCTAATCTCTGTGTTATTTTCCTCTTGGCAGTTTTCTGGACAGCTGACACCTTTGACAACGATATCAGAAGTAGGTTTCCAAACAGCCCTATCCAGAGCCCACTCAGAGAATCTGAGCAAATGGATTAAAGCCTTCCTTATCTTTGCTCTTTCTTAGGCAAGTTAGACCGAGGTGTGTCAGCAGCTGAATAATCTCCACCAGGGACAAAGAGTCTAGGGGGGAACCAAACAATGAAAAGCTGGAAGATCTCTCAAGTGAGCCCTGAACTCCCTGAGCTTAGAAGAGAAATCAAGGGATAAATTCTTCCCACACTCACACGTCCATATCCCTCAAGCAGAAAGCAAAATACTGAAATGTGTGTGCAATATTATGGAAGGGAATTAGAAAGATTGAAAGGTTAAAGATAACAAAATACGGATTTTGTTAGGGTGATTAGGTGACAGGCCTTTTCTTTCATGACAGTTGTCTTCAGTAATTAGTATCAGTTAGATGTTGTAACACAATGAAAAGATGCCCAATATCATTAATCCTCAGGAAACTGCCAATTGGAAGCACGATGACACGTCACCTCGCACTTGTTAGAATGGCTAGTACCAAGAAGACAAGAAAGAACACGTGTTGGCAAGGATGTGGAGAAAAAGTGGGAGCTGTTGATGGGAATGCACACTGGTGCAGGTGCAGCCACTGTGGAAGGCAGGATGGAGGGTCCTCAAAAAAATTAAAAACATCAATATCACATGATCCAGCAGTCACTGCTCTGGGCAAATATCCAAAAGGGATGAAATCATTGTCTCCAAGTGATATCTGCACTCTCGTGTTCACTGTAGCATTATTCACAGTAGCCTAGACATGGAAATATCTCACGTGTCCGCTGACAGATGAATGGAGCTTTTTTTTTAGTGCAGTATATATCTACCATGAAATATTATTCAGCCATAGAAATGAAGGAAATCCTGCCATTTGTGACAACCTGGACAGAATTTGAGGGCACTGTGCTAAGTGAAATAAGTCAGACTGAGAAAGACAAATGCTGTACCATTTTACTTACCCGTAGAATCTAAAAAAGCCAAACTCATAGAAACAGAAAGTAAAGTAGTGGATGCTAGGAGCTAGCATGGGTGGGGGAGACAAGATGCTGGACAAAAGGTACAAACTTCCAGTTAGAAGAATCAGCTCTGGAGAGCTCGCGTACAGCATGGGGATTACAGTTAACAATTCTATATTATGTATTAAGCAGTTGCTAAGAGAGTAGATCTTTTTAATTTTTTAAATTTTTTTTTTTTTGAGAGAAAAAACATGAATGGGTGGGATGGGGCAGAGGGAAAGAGAGAGAGAATCTCAAATAGGCTCCATGCTCAGCACAAAGCCCAACGCAGGACTCGATCTCATGACCCTGAGACCCTGAGATCACCACTTGAGCCAATATCAAGAGTCGGATACTTAACCAACTGAGCCCCCCAGCACCCCAAGAGAGTAAATCTTAAGTTCTCAAAAAAAAAAAAAAGCAAAAAAAAGCAACAGTCTTTAATGTGACATCATGAAGATGTTGGCTCAGGCTACAGCAGAAATCATTTTGCAATCTATAAGTGTACCAAATCAATACATAGTACACCTTAAACTTACACATTGTTATATCTCAATAAAGTTGGGGAGGGGGAGTTGCAAAACAAAAAAAGCTTGCAGCTCTTCATTTAGAGTCCTGTCCTGTCCAGGTTCTCTGGCTCTGTTGGCTTTGATGAGAATAAGTCCACAGATGGTTTGCTCAGGCTTGACTCCACTTCCTCCCCTAAAATAAAGGCTTGTGACTGTGAGTGCCCCTGTCTCATCCACTAGGTAGCCCCAAAACCTCACATAAAACCTCAGAATATTTGTTGAACACTGAAGGGACCATGTCATGTAGGGGGTCACTGCCCAGACTCTGGGACAAAAGAAATGTAGAGAAAGAAACAGTGTGCCTCAGAGGGGGGAACATGAGATTTTAGAAAATGCGACCCTGAACATGTTTCTGGAGTCAGCTGGAGAAGGAAGTTCCAAGCAGCAGAGAAAGTTGCTTTGAAGTCCATTAGATGGTTCTCAATTTTTATATCTGGGGACACAAGAGACTGGGGGTGCAATAGCACCTGCCCTCAGAGGTTTAAGGCACTCTAATCAGCAGATATGTCCACCTGAGGTTTGGGAGGTAAGACAAATCAGGCACTGGACTCAGCCCTGTGCCCTCGTTGACCATCTGGTGCTAAGGGTGAGCACGCGACTCTCATCACCCAGACAAGCACTGTGGTGCTGGAGGAAACTCATACCCTCGCCTCCTCTCTGCCCTTAGGGGAGAATCCAGAGAAAACAGGGAAGCAAATGATTTCTCCTGACTCTCCAGTCCATCCTCTCAATTCCTGTAATTACATCTCACTGTTGTCAGGAGGAGTGAGAGCAGACTTCCAGAGCCCCTCCAGGAAATGATTACAGCTGAGTCTAGAGAAGACCATCAGAACCATCAGAGCTACGTATAGAATGGGCTGCCTCCCCAGGCAGGGTCCCTGAATGAGCCTGAGGGACTGCATCAGTGGCATCGTCAAGGGGAGTCTCCACTGGAGGGAGCTTGAAATTGGTGACTCCCTGCCACCCTTCCAATAACAGCACACTGTTGCCAGCATTGCCAGCACCCACGCCCAATGTCAGCTGACCTGGAGCAGGTGCACTCACACCCCATTCCAACCTCTGAGCTGAGTCAGGACCGCAAAGCCAGGTGGCTCTTCTATCCTCTGTGGTAGGGTGCTCAGAAAACTTATCACACAAACTAGGACACTCTTACAAATGAAAGGAGACGGTCATAATGTGGTGCATCAGAGCAGGGAGGGATCTATGGTATTCTAATTAGACTGTGCCATTAACAAAAATCCCAGACTTATAGTGGGGTCCATGATTCTGAAGCATAGTGTTTATTAATGGCCTAAAAGTCTGCCTGGTGCTACTAAAGACCAAGAGTCTTCAATGAATTTAACAATAAATATAGCAGTGTGTTGTCATATAAAGACTCTTGGGCTGGGAATTCCGGTGATAGAGAATACGGAGGGGAGGTGGTTATGATTCAAGGGGACTCCTCAGGTCTGAAGAGCAGAGATAAAGTACTGAGGAGACGAGAGTGGGAGGAGACATACTTCAAACTGCATTTCCCTAGATACTTTTAAACATCCTTAAAAGAAGACCACGTCTGGGTGGCTCAGTGGTTGAGCATCTGCCTTCAGCTCAAGGCATGATCCTGGGGTCCTGGGATGGAGTCCCACATTGGACTCCCTGCATGGAGCCTGCTTCTCCCTCTGCCTGTGTCTCTGCCTCTCTCTCTGCATCTCTCATGAATAAATAAATAAAATCTTAAAAAAAAAAAAAAACCTACAAAAAGTCTCAACTGTCCATGTCAAATTATATGATTTTTTTCCTTTTGTTTGCAGTGGCTTGAGGGTGTCTGGAATAGAATGTGGGGGGAGCTAAATCTCCCTGCTGCACCAGGCCCCCCACAGCACCATCCCCAAGTCACACACCACACTGGCACTGCCAGGATTTACACACATCCGAACTTCAGGTCTTCACCCGAAAAGCCAGCACAGATGCCTTTGCCCGTGGGATTCCATCCAGCTCGGCCCACTGAGATTTCACTGGCCTGTTGACCTACAGCAAAACAGTGGACATCATGCCAAGCCCTGCGGACCCACCAGGGTGATTCATTAATAATATTTGTAATCTCTGAAAAATGATGTTGCACCATAGAAGTGTCAGCAAATAACCGTGGCTCAGTAACGTGTCAGCATACGTACCTAGGAGTCATTCCTGACCAAACAATTTTATAAGCATCTGCTCTCTTACTTGCTTCCACTGGCTTCCTATTTTTCTCCCCTCTTTAGAGCTCCTAAAGTCAGACTCACACTGGAATAGCTTGCAAATTCCCGTCTTTTCTGATTGGGCCCATCTGAATGGGGCCGTCACAGTGTCTTCTCAAATGGCATTTCCATTAACATTTCTATTTCTGTCCATTTGGGGCACCTAAAGATTTCCCACCAAGATCTACATTGACTATTTTAAGAAAGTGCTTTTAAAAAGCCAACGCGTTGGCTAAGTTTAAATTTGACTTTCTCAGGGGATGTTTAAAAGAAATACACTAGGTTTTGTTGGCTTTTTTTTTTTTTTTTTTTTTTAAAGAACCTTTGTAAGTTCAAAATAACATTCCAAAAGGAGTCACTAGAAAAACATTCAGAGTAAGAGGGAAAAAAAATTTTTTTTTTTTTTTGCAGACCTCATGTTTTTTTCTACGTTTGCTTTTTGACACAGAAAAGTCAAATAGCCATAAGAGTCAGATAATAATTGAAAGAAAAATGGGTTGTACTTCTCAAGTCCAGAATCTTCACAGAAGAAGGAGGAGTCAAGCCTGTCGAGATCCATTATTCAGTAGGCCAGGTAGAAAGGGAAGATTTTGACAAATGGTAGATCAAAGGCAGGGCTTCGGAGATTCTCTTAGATCTTGGAGGAGCAGCGTCACAGCCATACTTGAACCATGCCAACTGGAACTTTCCATCAGGCTGATGACCTGTGACCTCCTGGTGCCGTAGCCTGGTGAAATGCCCTAAATATGCTTGGACAGCTGCCAATCAGGAAGATAAACCACGGATGACTACTTCGACAAAAACGTAGAGCCAAAGTGGTGATTGTTTCCCTAGGCATGGAGACAGATCTCTGCTGGCAGAGCAACATGAATGGTGTATCAGTGAGAATTGGTTGTGTTGCTAAAACTAAAAACAAAACAAAACAAAACAAAACAAGAACAAAAAAAAAACCCTCTCATAGTGTGGCAGCACCACAGCATCATCAGGGACCCAGATCTTGACTGTTTTCCACTGCCACCTTGAGCATGTGGTTTCCATGTTCCAGATTTACCTCGTGGTCCTATAGAGCTGCCAGCCTGCCATCCATCAGAACTGCATTCCAAGGAGGAGAGAGAGAGGAAGGTGGAGGGGGAAGTGCGGTCCCTCTCTTTCAGGGGATGTCCCAGGAATCCCACACAGCATTTCCATTATACCTCATTGGCCAGAGTGTGGTCACGCGGCAATCCTTAGCCACAGTGCAGAGGCTGAGAATTGCTCTTCTAGCACAGTGCTCAGCCATCTCTTTCACATATAGAGCCTGCAGTGAGCCTTTTCTTCTCTTCCAGAAGCACCAGCTGGCCTCCACTCAGCATGTTACACCACGAAAGACTTGATGAGTGTTTGTTCATCTTTGGACACAAGGAATAATCTGGATGTCTGAAAAGAATGCCATTAATTCATGCCCTACAAAAAAATGGTAAATGTTTAGTCTTGAAAATGCGGGTAAGAGTTTCTCTTATGCTTTGAATGAGCAAAGAAAGCCCATGGTGTAGTCTCATAATCATGTGGTGTCTTAAAGTGACTTAAAAAAAAAAAAGATTTGATTTGATTTTACCTTAATAATCTCCCTACACCCAACATAAGGCTCGAACTGGACAACGTCGAGATTGAAAGTCAGATGCTCCACTGACTGAGCCAGCGGGGCATCCCAAAGTGACCTTTAAAGGAAACTGCAGGTGGCTCAGCAGTTTAGTGCCACCTTTAGCCAAGGGCCTGATCCTGGAGACCCTGGATCGAGTCCCACGGTGGGCTCCCTGCATGGGCCTGCTTCTCCCTCTGCCTGTGTCTCTGCCTCTCTTTCTCTGTATGTCTCTCAGGAATAAATAAATAAAATCTTTAAAAATAAACAAATAAAGGAACCTGTAAAAACCATTAGCTTCCAGAGAATGGCTCCCCAGTGCTTGCAGCATTCATACCCAGAGATCCCAAGATCTAACTCTATTCAGAATAGTTGCAGAGGCATCAGTCTGGTGAGAAGGGCAACATAGGAGGTAAACTCGACTCAAAAGGGTATTTCCGGAGCAAGCATGATGTCCGGGATATGCTCAAAATCTGTCAATTTCTGGCCTAATCCCTTTCCTGTGATGAGGCAATTTAGCCACATGAGGCGAGGTGGTCCTGAGTTGGAAGCTTTCTCGATATTTCCACACAACTGATGTGTACAGAGCGGGTGCCAGCAACGATCGGACTGTATTCAGACATCATTCCATATGGGGCCTGCTTCCCGGGATTCCACGAGATCCCTGGTGAAAATGCTAAGTGGGGTTTTCAGCTTTCAGTTTTTCTTTATGGCCCTGGTGGTGTTTAAAAAAAAAAAATTCCAGCTTTCTGGAGGTATAATTGACAAATAAAACTGTAAGATGTTTAAAGTATACAAGGCGATAACGTGATATACGCATAAAGGATGGAGTTAAGAAACATGTCCCCTCATTTACTTAGGTAGGATTTATTGGGGAGAATATGTAAGTACTTCTCTCTTAGCAAATTTCAATGATGCAATATCGTGTTATCAATATAGTCACCATGGTATACATTCAGTTCTTATATCATATTCACCTTCTAACTGCAAGTCTATTTCCTTTTACCAACCTCCAGAGATTTCCCCCATCCCCAGTCCCCCTTTATTATTATTATTATTATTTTTTTTTTACCATTTCTGAGT
This sequence comes from Canis lupus familiaris, assembly GCF_011100685.1. NCBI lineage: Eukaryota > Metazoa > Chordata > Mammalia > Carnivora > Canidae > Canis > Canis lupus. The sequence continues at coordinate 36,856,793 of NC_049226.1, forward strand.
TCAACTTTTTGGAGGTTTGTTTTGAGATTCCGAGTATCCGACACCCCCTCCAGTAGGCAGATCCTGGATGGAATGAACAGGAAAGTGTGTCCATCCTGGGTTTTCTTCCTCGTCCCCCTCACCCTTATGCCCAGAGGCACAGAATCTAATGTGCATAAGTAGGTTCATGAACCTCTGGAAACCGCACGCCAGGTTATGTGTATTTGTGTATTTGCAGTGAGGGCGCTCATCAGATTCTCTACAAGATCTGTGGTCCTTAGAACTGCTGCCCTGGTATTTTATACTCCAGCAATGCAGACACCACCACCCCACCCCCCGGCCATACACACAAGGTTACCTCATGCCCCCACATCTGCCGGGGCATTCCGGGTAGAGAGAAGCACCGTGAACCTAGCATTCTCCTGCTGGGCCTCAATACTCCAGCACAAAATCTGTCTTCTCTGTAGAACCGACTCCTCCAAGCAGATAGGAGTTTTGCTGCTTGCGCCCTGGTTCATCGTATTGTGTTGTAGCTGTTTGCTTGCCTGTGATAACAAGGCAATAACGTGATAGACGTTCCGAGTATTTCTCACCTAGTATCACAACTGGCATGTTCCAGTGAGTTCCCGGAGGGTGAGTGGGTAGACGGATGGATGGATGGATGGATGGATGGATGGATGGACCCTCTCTTCTCATTGCTGATTTTGCTTTATCCACCGATCCACCTCTGGTCCCTATCAGATTAGTCCTTTCCTCAACTGCCATGCTAATGGCAATGCCTGAAATCGCCGAATGTTTAGGCTTTGAAACAAACAATGTTGATGAACAGAATTTTGCTCCATCCATTTTGGTTTTCTCTGGACAAGTTCTAGAGCCACAGCTGTATTCTCTAAACAGGCCTCGTTCGGTTCCTAAGTAACAGGTCATGTCTTCTTATTGAGCGGGGGGTAGGGTGGGGGGCTGCCTCATGCCTCTGCCCTTTTGCAGAAGGAAAAGAACTTCTGGACTCTGTCTGACCCGAATCTAGCACCATGTCTCGCAAGTTGTTTCTGTCTTGGCAACTTTACACGGCTCTCTATCATCAGGCCCAGCTCTTGACAGTAACTGGATTTTATAACGGTCCATTGGTCGCTTCCTGGGGTTTTGACTAAGTTTTAACTTTGCAGTGCCGAGTGGCATGTCTTAGATGTGCCTAGCTCCAAGCTTATGCCCAGGAGCTGGTGGATTTTCTCTTCCATGCCCATCAGCCACAAAAGACCGAAGCACAGGGAGAGGCAAGAGTTACTGTCTCGCCAGCCCCAAGTCTGCCTGCCTGGAGCAGCGTTTTGGATGAAGCTCATTATTTGTGGAAATGGTGTGTTCCACAGGCAAAAATAACTTTTTAAAAAAAGAACCAATCTGTACCCTCCTGAAGTCATCTCAAAATGGATGCAAGATTTCTCATGAAGAGAAGAACCTGTTTTGTTATGGCTCGAAGGGTCCTCGTGTACTTGGCCACCCCACATGCAGCCTAATCTAGGAGGCTTTAGGGTCCAGAAAAAGTTAATAGAGGCTTAATGACGAGGTAATGAGAACAGAGGTCAAGGGTGGGAAGCAGGTTTTCTATTTGGAGCCACACAGCCATGGGAAAATCTCATTTGCAGACTGTAAACTACCAACAGAAACCATTGAAACAGAAAAATATGGGAGCTGTCCCTCACCTGATCTTGTATTAAGCACGAAGGACACCATGGTTTAAATAATAAATAAAAACATAGAGGGCAGCTCCAAATGAGAATCAACTAAGATAAAGACAAAGAAGGGGGAAAAATAGAGGAGAAGGGAGGGGGACCTGGGTGGCTCAGTGGTTGAGCATCTGCCTTCAGCTCAGGTTGTGATCCTGGGGTCCTGGGATCGAGTCCCACATTGGACTCCCCACAGGGAGCCTGCTTCTCCTTCTGCCTATGTCTCTGCCTCTCTGTGTCTTTCATGAATGAATAAGCAAAATCTCAAAAAGAGAGAGAGAAAGAGAGAGAGAGAGAGAGAGAGAGAGAAGGGAGTAAATCGAGGAGAGAGAACAGCATCTGGAGAAATGACCAGCACTTACTTTGTGCCAGGCACTGTTCAAAATCTAATGTCTCGTGGTTGTTTTGATCGTTCTAACAATCCACAAGGCCTGTGTGGTTATTATGCTCTGTGAAGGAGTGAAGCACAGAGAGGTGAAGTGACGTGCCCAAAATCAACCCAGCTAGCTGGGAGAGGAGCTGGGATGTGAACCCAAGCAGCCAGACTCAGGAGTCCACAGTGATGCAGGTGTGTGGACAGGTGTGATAGAAGGTTCCGGAAGGCTGAGTGCTCCCACCCGGAGCTGCAGACCCACTATTCAACTATTGTTATACCTTCTGGATTCACGAGTTGACACCTGACTCCAAAGGTGATGCTAATTAGGAGGCGGGGCCTTTGGGTGATGAGGTCATGAAGGTGGAGCGGGAGTGCCGCTCCACCTTCTTATAAAGTGTCTTATAAAGGCGGCCCCTTCCGCCATTTCGGGACGCACCAAGAAGACGGTTATCTGTGAACCGGAAAGCAGGCCAGCACCAGGTCCTGAATCTTCCAGCATCTTGATCTTGGGCTTCTGACCTCCGGAACTGTGAGAAATAAATCTCTGTTGTATTTAATCCCCCACCACCCTGCCTAGGTTGAGAGCCCCTGGAGCACCCATTCCAAATCCCACCAGTCCAGCTGCCCACCCTTTGCACACACCATGAACTTTTGATCCACTATTACTGAATGCCCAGTTCAGCCCATCACCTCTCATCTGGGGATGACCCCACCTTAATCTCCTGACCTATGTGACCTTGTGTCCTGCCCTCTAGGGGCCTGGTACCCATCTCCAATGGGCATGTTGGAGAGCTCTCCATTGCCTTAGCCATACCTCCTGCTGACAGCACACCTGGCCCATTGCTTGACCAATTGGTGCCTACCTTCTTGTCTTAAGCTGATGGAGTCCCTGGCAGGATAAGGTGAGACGAACATAACTCAGCACTTAGGGGTTCAACAAAAACAGATGCTGAGAGAAGCAAGAGTTGGTTCTCCATGGGGATGTGCATAGTGGGATTGGATGCTGATGCCGAATGGACTCAGATACTTCTGATCTCATCACTGTTGAAAACAAGAAGTTTCGGCAAAGCCAGTGAACTCTGCAGGGTGTACGTTCTAGCCTCAGTGGTAGGACCTCAGTAGAAGGGAACAGCACGTGATGATTTGTTGACTTGATGTAGAAAAGTTTCCAACACTGAACATCTACCTTGATAAGACCATGCTATATTGGAAAATGTTGTTTTGTAGACCATACCCTCTAAGTAACAACTTCTGTTTCCTAAAAGTTCTTGTATAATCACAAGCTTTGCCTCTAGTTCAGAAGACACAGTTGGGAAAGCCCTGAGTTTGAGTTAAGTTGTGTTGAGCTGCATAGTGAATATAGTAATGTAACTTCCTGGGAGTGTTGGGCACTGGTGGATCTCACCTGAATCTTGCTTAGGCATATGCTTTCAGCCAAACAGAATTACCCACAATTTCATCCTCTGCAGGGCACGTGTATCCACTGCCTGCTACTCAAGGATGGGGGATGAAAAAGCCTGGTCTTATCCACTGAAGGCAGGACAACTCCAAAGGACCATCCCAGTTCCAGAGCTGGCTGGGGTCCAGGACTAGGACCTGCGTGAGTGGAGGAGGCACTGACTCATCTCAGGTACAACGTGAGGCACCAAAGATCTCAGTGATCACGATGGGTACAATTTTAATGCGCATGTTTCTTAAAGCCCCCCCCCAAAAAAAAATCAATGGTAAATATCAAAATTTCAAATATATACTAACCTCAACCAGGCCAGGATTAGGATAAGGAGATTGAAATAAGTCCTTACAGGTGCAGGGTGAAATTTAAAATTTTGTTCATCATGGATTTTTTTTAATGTCAGCTTAAAATTATTTATTTATATTAAAAAGTTTATTTAATTTGAAGAGCACAAGCATGAGTGGGAGGATGGGTAGAAGGAGAGGGAGGAGCAGACTCCTCACCAACCAGTGAGCCCAATGTGGGACTGGATCCCAGGATCACGACCTGAGCCGAAGGCAGACACTTAACCGACTGAGCCACCCAAGTGCCCCACTTAAAATTATTTAAATGCTGCATTAAAATATTATGCATCTTAGCTGCTGAGTTTTCTGGCACCCCTTAGGTATTACCCCAAGGCAAGGCTTCATGCCCCCTGGTCCCAGCTGGGATCTGCTGGAAGCTTCCACTGCAGTCCCAGGTCACTGTAACTCCCCCTTGCATGGTCCTGCCCACTTTCTGCTCTCCTTTCAGAACTTTTCCTAAGCCATGCCCAGTAAGCCTCCTACATCCACATATAACGACATCCCCAGCAGTTTCCTAGAGAACCTTCACTGAGGACAGGGAGTCAACTTGGTAGCACAGAAAACTAGAGGGTGGGCAAAGCTGAGTTTGAAGCTCAGCCCCACGATTTACTGAAAGTGTGATCCTCAGCAAGGCGTGCAGCCTCTGCAGCTGTTTTACCCCAATGCAAAATGAGAAAAATAATGCCTCTCATTCCTTTAATCCTGGAGCACTTTGAGGAGTAAATGAGCTAATCCAGGTAAAGAATCCCGTTTCATGTCTGGCAAATAACAGGTGTTTGGGGAAACAGAACTACCCCTCCCAGGAGGAAGTGACAAGCACCGTGACCTGGCACAACAAGGCTGGAAACTTTGAGTGAAGAGATGACACTGTTGCACTGGTTTTGCCAAAGCTGCCTGGGCGCATCATCCTACAGCTAAATCAACAAGCTTTATCCTTCTGGCTGCTGATAATCCGACCCAGTGCTTCCTGGTGAGATCCTAACGTGTGGGGTCTTGCTTCTTAGCCATTTCTAAACATCTGTGATTAGGGACAATTAGAGACTAGGCGTGCCTGCCATCCTCCTTTCTGGCTGAGGAGGAAGTCCCCATGCGCCACTATCAGGGGCGAGACAGCATCTGTCAGCTGGTCTCAGGAATCCACGGGCTCATTCAGACCCAGCACCAGTCCTGCTGACTTTATCTCAGTTCCCCAAATGCCTCAGACTGTTTGCTTCTCACTGATAGGGGAATCTGGCGTCTCGTTTTCTCAATGACCAGAATGAGATTCCTAAATAGCAAGAAACTGAGATAGGTGTTATGGAATGTCAGGGAAATTGGGAAAACCAAACAGAGGATACAGTCCCCTCTCTCAAGGAGCTTCCAACATTCCAGTAGGGGAGAGAGAATAAACATAGACATGAGACAAGCAAAACCCATGACTACAGACTTACGATAGGATGTACCCATGTCCCTGCACTCTGCCTGTCAAAACCCTTCAGGGCACCTGTGACACCTCCACCGTTAAGTGTCCCGCTCTCCTGCACCAGCCCCTCTTCCCCTCCCAGACAAAAGCCATTTCTATTTCCACAGCCTATTGCAATCCTATTACCATAGCATATTAGCATATACAACAGCGTATGTATAAAAGCATATTGACGTGCCTTCCCATTTCTAGGAGCTTTGCTTCAAATTTGGATAACTGCACCTTCTCCCATGTATTTTTTCATTTGTCTCTTCTACAGTATTTGTGCAAAATAGGTGCTCAGTAAATGCTTGCAAAGGAATGGCACTGTTAGAAAAGTCCAGAAGCCCCCATTTCCATGGGGGGGGGGGCGGGGAATGAAATTTTTTTCTGACACAGCTTTTTTTTTTTTTTTTTTAAGAGAGGGAAGGGGAAAGTGCAGAGGGAGAATCCTAAGTAGGCTCCATGCTCAGTACAGAGAGGGACACAGGGCTTGATCTCATGACCCTAAGATCATGATCTGAGCTGAAATCAAGAGTCAGATGCTCAACTGACTGAGCCACCCAGCTGCTGTTCTGACATAGCTTTGGAAGGAACACAGCAACATGTTCCTCTGGCATTGGAGCTACAATCTGGAGCCCCAAGGGCCACATTCAGCCTCCCCACATGTTTACTGGGTTGGCAGGATGTTGTGAGGTTTGAACTTTAAATGCCTGTGGCCAGCATATACAGCCCCCAACGGAGCCCTATTTGCCATCGGTTCTTGTTCTCTACAGCTAGGACAGATGCCTGGCTTTCAAGGCCATCTGACTTCATCTCCTGCTCTGCAGCGGCCAGTCCATAGCTGCTTCCCTTTCTGGAGTTAGATGACTCTGGCCAAAACACCTGGAAGATTAAGGTAAATTTCCCTCAATTTCTCAGTCATGTCCCTAAATGTAAGGTAAGCACTCCTCTTTCTGAGCCAAAAACAGATCTGGGAAGTCAAAGGAGAGAGCTGTTTTTGAGTGCAGACCATAAAACAATGCTTTTTTTTCTATTAATCCTGACAACCACCTTGAAATGAGTTATTACTTATCCCCATTTTACATAAGAGCACACTGAGGCTCAGAGAGGCTAAATAACTTGCCCAAAGCTACAGAGCTGGGAGGAGGCAGAGCCAGATTGCAGACCTAGATCTGCATGGAGCCCTCACCCCTAATCATATCCCAACTTGGAGCTGCCAGGGAGGGGCAGTGGCGCCGAGCCTCCATTTCCAAGGGCAGAATTTGGGAGGAGGGCGATTCACGTTCTGAGCAGCATGGTGGTTTGCATGCAAGTAATTCCTGTTTATCTGCAGTAAGGCAGGCTGGTCATGTGCAGATAATCCAAAAATAGTTTCTAATTTTTCTTGGGATAAATATAAATTTTTTGGCAACAGACACCCCTCTCAAAGCGTGTTTTGATTAGAGTTACACGAAAAGGCGTTTTTATTCTCTGAGGAGTTGCCAACTCATGGGCAAAAGGGAACTGAGAAGTGTGCCAGCCGACCTTCCTCCTGCCCACCAGTAGGACTGTGTGGACAGTCCACACAGCTGTCAGCGAAAGGACACTGGTGGAGGAAGGACATCTGGGCTCTGGCTGAGTCCCTGCCACTCTTGAACAGGAAACTCAACTCAACCTTTCTCCTTTCACAGACAACATTGCTTAGGAAACTAAGATCTGGTTGTGAAGTGTCTTAGCCAAGGTCGCAAGGCAAGCTCGTACAGAATTGGAACTTGGAATGTGGAGCCCTTAACTTTTCAATACTAACCCGCCTCCCTGATGCTAATGTGGGACTTCCCCAGAGTCAGGAATGGCCAGGAATTGAGATAAAGAGATGCCTGCATATGATTCAAAGTATGGCCCAAAAATATGAGAAGCAGGCAATGACGGCTTTGCAATACTCTCTGTTCTAGGCTTCCTTGAATACCTTATTTCTGAAGAGTAATGAGCAACTTGGAGACAACAGTGAGGTGGTGTGAGTAGTGTGGACAGCGCTGAAACTTGGAGTTAGCCAGACCCTTGAGATTTGGGGAACATGACTTAATCTCTCCTGGCTTTCCCTCAATGGCAAATTTCAATTACCAAGAGAACTCCCAGGAGAACTTGACATATGGAAGTATTCAATTAATGAAGACAAGTGGTCTTGCTGAGGGTGAAGGAACCCTCTTCCTCTGGTCCTAATGGATGCATCTGGCTTCTGTTAAGTGATTTATTGGTTAAATTTAGTGACTTACTGGTGGATCAATTTTCTTTCTTCCAAATATCTGCAACAGATGAAAGAGAATTAATAAACAGTCACACAGAAAGAAATAAGATATATCCTTCCTGCCCCTCAGACTCAAATCCCATGCTCTTCTGTTCCACAGTTAGATGCTGATGGCAGAAGTTGCAACACAGCTGGATGAGGGATGTGGGGAAAGGAGGAAGGAGGAAGTGAAGCAGCCCTAGGCCATCCTTTTGGGAATTCACCAGCTCCAGTAGACCAAGGTTGACCAAAATCATACAGCACAAACAGGAGAACCATCCTAGCTAGAAGAGCCAAACCAATGGGCACCATATTTCTGCCTCTACGATGGGATCTAAGAGAGGCAGGAGTTTCCCATCAACATAGTCTTAACTGTCACTTACTTGATCTTAGCTGATCCTCAGGAATAACCCAGGAACAGTCAGCATGAATTCAGTAATTTCATTCTACAGATAAGCAAATTGAGACTCAAGTTAAATAATTTCTCCAAGAAAATAGGGCAAGTAATGATAGAGCGGCTATTAGAACCTGTTGTGGATTGTAAGGGACAATTCACACACCTCATTACTGCTTTAGGACAATCTGTATCTCATTTATCTTGTGACCTCAGTGCTTAGCAGACAATAGGGCTTCTTTGGTAAGCATTTGCTGAAGGAATGAATTTCCTATATATTACGCTACTATGCATGTATTTGAGAATCTACTATTACAAATCCCCATGACTTGTCATCCCAACAGCATGACTTCAGAAAATCTGTGTCCAGAAACAGCCAAGTATAAGCTAGTACAACAGATCTTTAGCCATATTAAAGAGGTTTAGTATAAACGTTGTTTTTTAAAAGATTTTATTTATTCATTCCTTAGAGACATAAGAGAGAGAAAGAGACAGAGACATAGGCAGAGGGAGAAGCAGGCTCCTTGCAGGGAGCCTGATGTGGGACTCAATCCCAGGACCCCAGAATCATGCCCTGAGCTGAAGGCAGACACTCAACAGCTGAGCCACCCAGGTGTCCCACAAATGTTAACTAATCATAGTTCATCAATCATTTAAGAAGTTATTGTTTGCCCAACTTTGAAATATAATCAAGAGGTCTGAATTATAATTTCTTATAAGAAATGGAAAGCGCATCACCCAACAACATAAATCTGATGAGCTTAGGTGGCCATAAGATGAGAAGCTGGGCATGTGTTTGTGATTAACAATGCCAACTTTGGAATTTCATCTCGGATCCACCATTTTCATAGTCCTCTACAATAGTGTATTTTGGAAAAAGGACGTTCCTTTCAACAAAAGAAAAGGAAGGAAGGAAGGAAGGAAGGAAGGAAGGAAGGAAGGAAGGAAGGAAGGAAGGAAGGAAGGAAGCCATTTGTTTCTTATTTCAAGATAACTCTGTCCATCATCTTTGAATCCATTGCCCCTTGCCTTTGGTTTGCATTCTTGCCTACATGTGATGCTTTCCACAGCTCCATTCAGTCCCTTGCCAGATAGTCCATGCAGACAAAAACTCTAAAGCCAAGTGTAGGAAGACAAGGGGAGGGGAGATGTCAGTAGTTTTGCACTATAAAAGAGCACTGACCTGACCCTTGAGCCTGAAATCTAACACCACCAATTCAGCATGTAAGCTGATAAGTAGGAAGCAGCCACATTCCATGATTCTATGCTATTCTGTTAGGATTTAGAGCTGACATTTTAGTGAGGAAAAGGGCAAGGTGGAATATGAGATGGTATAGCATTACCAGAGGGGATGTCTGAGTTTGCTTGGGCTGTCATAACCAAATACCACAGGGTACGGGACTTAAACAAGAGACATTTATTTTTCTCATAGTCTGGATACTGGAAGTCTAAGATCAAGGTGGCCACAGGATTGGTTTCATCTGAGGCCCCTCCCCTTGGTTTGCAGGTGGCCGGCTTTCCCGTGTCTTCACTTGGTTTTGTCTTGTGGCATATATGCCACGGGTATCTCTCTGCATGTCCTAATCTCCTCTTCTTATAAAGACTCCAGCCAGTTGGATTAGGGCCCACTACATCAGTCTCATTTAACTTAATCACTTCTTTAAAGGCCCTGTCTCCAAAGGCAATCACATTCTGAAGTACTGAGAGTTAAAGCTTTGACATATGAATCTTGGGAGGATAGAGTTCAGCCCATTATCCATTATCAGGTGATGTTTACATACACCACAATCAAGCTTCATCTTCATCACCAATTTTTTTAAAGATTTTTATTTATTCATGAGAGACACACACACAGAGAGGCAGAGACACAGGCAGAGAGAGAAGCAGGCTCCCTATGGGGAGCCCAATGCGGGACTCGATCCCAGGACTCTGGGATCACAACCTCAGGCTTTGCAAAAGCTCAACCACAGAGCCACCCAGGTGCCCCAATCACCAAATTTTTCCAGGCATATTTAGACATTGGACCTGGGAAAATGAAAAATGAATACATTTTCTAAGAGCATTGTATGCTAGTAAACATAACAACCATCCTTTGGGCAAAGGGGAAGCCATGATTTGTAGTGTTTGTCAATTTCTGTGGTGTAAATATTCCCAACACCAGATATTTCAAGTTAGCACTGTTATGTCACTGAACACAGGGCTGGGAAGAGATTAAAACAATCAAGATCTCACCAGCCAGTGTGAGTAGGCTCCAACACACTTGTAAAAATGGAAAGTGAAGTGATTGTGTCGTCCTGGCCCGATTCCTTCTTGCCATAGTTGTCTCTGGCTTGAAGTCCATCCCTACTCTCTATAAGCTACTGGTTTTCTAATCTGGAAATTTGAAGATCTATACATGTAAAAATTTCCTGTTTTGCTTCATCTGAACCTGAAATATTTTAGTACTGATACACAAAATCCTCACTAGAACCTATCTCAACTCTCAGTACTGGACAAACCATTTCTAAGAATGACCATGGGGGGAATGCAGTAGATGTATGAAAATGTTTTACCATCTCTGAAAAGGGAACCCATCTGATAAATCAAAGGAGATGCCCCTCCATTTCAGTAACAGTTACTGCAATAATCATAGGCAACCTAATCTCTAAGGATGTATTTTCAGTACTTTTCAGGAGGATTTTACATTTCTGAAACTGCTCCTGAAAAGAAAGCAATCTGACATTAGAAAATACTTATTAGCCATTTTAAAATGACAGAGACATTTTAAAATGCAGTATATAGCAAATGGATTCTGTATAAAAAATGAATAAATATAATTATAGTACAAGTTCAAAAGATTCCCCAATCTTGGAGGAGGAGAAATGTTCTTCAACATTCAGACTTTAAAATTGTACCAGTATAACCATCCTTGTAAAATAGACCAGAGAAGACGATTTCACAAAAACAAATAAATAAAATCAAGAGACAATGCATGATTGAAGAAGGCAAAATACAAATAAGTGGTGGTGAGTAGTAACAGTAATATATAGACTACGGTTTCATAGTTTTTGTTAGAATGATTCTGAAACTGAATGCAAATATAAGAACAATTCTTGCCAAAATAAAACAAAACAAAACTGTATAATGGAAAAATAAATTAAGCCTGATTATTCAGGATTTAATATTCTTGATTATTTTAGCAAAAACTAGAAGAGGGAGAGTAGTAGAGGTTAATGTATACTCTAATTTGAAGAATGAGTGAGGGGTTCCCAGAGGGAGCACCATTTACCCAAGTTCTTACAGAATGTCTAGGTGATAAAAAGGAGATTACTTTTAACAGAGGGAACATGTAAATGGAAGCCTAGGGTGTAAATAGGGAAATATATGTTTGACTATTTTTTAAATAGATCAGATAGTAATAAAAGGATAGGAATAAGATCTAGAATTTGAAAATCAGGGGCGCCTGGGTAAATCAGTCAATTAAGCATCTGACTTTGGCTCAGGTCATGATCTCAAGGTCCTGGGATTGAGCCCTGTGTTGGGCTCTCTGCTCAGCGGGGAGTCTGCTTCTCCCTCTGCCTCTGCCCCCTCCCCCTTGCTCATCTCTCTCAAATAAATAAATAAACAACCTTTAAAAGAAATTTTTTGAAAACTTGAAAGTCACTATAGGAAAAAATATTAAGGAGAAAATTAACTACTATGGAATCATAGAAAAGCAGAAAACATAAAACAAGGTGAAAGAAGTCATGTTTACAAACAATGTATCACAATAAATATTAATAGGTTAAACCTTCCTCATTAACAAAGACTCTGAAGTTGAATCATACTGAGAATCCAGATTGTATATTTTTATTAGATAAGTACCTAAGACAACATGCCTTGAAAAGGTTAAAATAAAAAGATGCACAAAGGGGTAACTTGCAGAAGAAAACAAAATACAGGGATAGTTATACGAACATTAAAGAATTCAAGGCAAGAAGCATTTAATGACACAAGATTGTGTACCTTTCTGTTGTTCTTTCCTTAGTATAAAATGCAGAAAATTAGAGATAGTAAGAAAGTAATGGAGAATATAATGAGTCCTATATGAATACTAAGTGAGATGTTGCTTGAAAGTACTTAGCACAATGCTGCCTGGCACGTAGAAAGAGTTAAATAAATGATGATAGAGAACATAAGAGACATCATTGACCAGTTCCTTCAAAATTTCTTTCATATCTCTCCTTTGCTCTCCAACCTCATCTCTACAACTGTACTATAGTCTCTCCTTATATTTCTACTGGATTACAGAAATAATCCCCTAACTGGTCTCCCTGTCTCCAATCCCACACATTTCAATCTGTCCTGCACAGATTAATCCTCTTAGAACACTATTTTTAGTATGTCACTCTTTGGCTCAAAAGTTATATACAAGAAGAAATCCAAACTTTCCAGCCTATTATTCAAACTCTCTACAATATTCCATGATCCTACCTTTATTTACAGGCTTATGTTATATATTTTCAATATGAACTCTCCAGGAACATCCACCTTTTCAATAGCCCCCCCAAAATATTTTAATCATTTGTCTCTGTGTCTTTTTTCCTTCAAACTTGAAAGCTCCTTCCACCCATCTCCATGTTGACCCTCTCTGCTGCCAACCCCAGTACCAGTCTTAATGAAAACAGAGTTTAGCCTATTCCACAAAGAAACTTTCCCCTTCCAATGACCAAGGAATTAGGTCCTGTATTCCAACACCTAAATAAATCCTCCCTACTACCATTCTTACCTTATTTCATCAAATTTAAGACTCGTGGTTGTAAGAGAAATCATAATTGTATGCTCAAGAAAGAAAAAAACCCTGTCAATGACAGTATGACATTCCATTAATTTTTAAGAGCCATTACTTCTTTGGTGATAGTGAAAAATGGGAAAATGTGCATCTTAGGTTCAATAAAATATGATGGTTATTTCATTCATCCATCCATCCATTCATTCAATCAGTATTTTCTTATTGCCTACCGTATGCTCAGTATTACACAGATATTATCTACAAATAATACCAACAAGATGCCTACATTCACATTTATATTCTTGCACATGCCTTTTATCACCCCTGCTCCCCAAAAAGGATGGTAACGTCCTCAAAGGTAGAGATCAATGTCTTACACTTTACTTCCCACAGTAGGTAGTACCTTTCCTATTTTGCACATAGTAGGCATTTAGTATTTAGCAAGTGAGGTAACGGCTGAAAAGAAGTTGCACTGAATGCAGTCAGCTCAGTTCTAAATTCAGACATGAGAATATGTGATCTGTTAAGAACTAGTTATAGACCTCTCAGTGTGAATGCCTTTACACTAGTTTACAAAGGAGGGGTGGGGGTACAATTTGAAAAGTGTAGGATGGACTTACTAAGGCTGTTATGTAGATGAGACTGGAGTCTGTCTCAAATACTCTCCGGGCTAAGCAAACGAACACAGAGGATTATTATGCATTATTTGCACTGCTTTATGAAACTACTGACTTGACGATTACTTTGTCTATGTAGCTTTTTTTTTTTTTTTTTTTAGAGAGAGAGAGAGAGAAATCGCGTATGTGGATGCCTGAGTTAGGGGGTGAGGGAGGCGAGGGAGGGAGAGGGAGAGAGGGAATCTTAAGCAGGATCCATGCCCAGTGCAGAGCCCATAACAGGTTGGATCTCACTACTCTGAGATCATGACCTGAGTTGAAACCAGGAGTCAGACACTTAACCAACTGAGCCAACCAGGTGCCCACCCAGTTATTTTGAATAACATATCAGTAGATCCTTGTCATTTGTTGATTCAAGATGTCTGTGTTTTACCTCATATGAGCACCCCTAGAACCCATGATGTCTATCAATTTGCATTTTTCTGGAAACTACATCACCCTGGAGATAGATCTGCAGCCAAAAGCCACCAGGCCAGGAGTGATCACTGCAGACTTCCACCCAGAATTCCAGAATTTCATTGCAGACTTGCCTTCCCCTTTTCAACATTATTCAGAAATCTGAGGATTCCAGAGATCACAGGATATGTCCCTTAAAAATACCCATTGTGGGTTTTGATCAGCTGGGGCCCCTCACTCTGGGAAGTTCCTACTTTTTAGTCACACTCCTTGGAGAACTGAGCGGGGAGAAGGCCACTGAGCTGCCAACAATGCTCATTTGATCAATCTACAAACATATAAAGAGATTTACAATGTGCTGGGCTCAGTGTTAGTGGATCACGTACAAAGAAGGGTACACTCTGAATGAATGCAGCGCTCCCCCAAATGCACACAGTCCACTAGAGGGCTTTTATACTTTTAGCTGTTCAGTCTGACTTTCCTTTTGGATCCTCATCACCACCCAGTGTATTAGCCAGGGTACCTCTTATTAGTTCCATTTTATACTGATGAAAGCACCACCCAGAGAGATTTATACAACTGCCCAAATTCAAGTGGCTAAAAAGGTTTCCTAAATTGCAATTCCCAAATTACAGCCTCTTGACTGCAATTCTAATGCTCTTTGCCAGGATTATACATGTAGAGAGTCAGGGATACCAGAGAGGTGGATGGATTTCCAGATAATTCCATGTAAATCCTGGGGCACCTGGGTGGCTCAGTGGTTGAGCTTCTGCCTTTGGCTCAGGTTGTGATCCCGGAGTCCCGGGATCGAGTTCTGCATCGAGATCCCCGCAGGGAGCCTGCTTCTCTCTCTGCCTGTGTCTCTGCCTCTCTGTGTGTGTCTCTCATGAATAAATAAGTAAAATCATTTTAAAAAAAATTCCATGTAAGTCCTGATAATATTCCAGAAACATCACCCCTCTCCCCTGCCACCAAACACAAAAATCAATGAATTGTATCAAAGAGTACCAACTGAACTGAACATCTAAAGGTTCAAATATAAATGCCACACAGAAGCTCTGTACAAACCACATTAGCAATGGAAGACAACAGAGAAATTTCAGATGCCCCCATGTTCCGTTTAACCCTCTGCTCTTGTCCATGCCTTGGTCCTAACCAAGAAGCTCCAGATGGAGCAGATAGTGCCTGGGGCCAGGCTTTGGGGTTGTGTTATGACTTCAAGTTGGTGTCTTGCCAGGTTGGGCCTTCACCACATCCTCCCCCGTGACCCTGGCCCATGTCGGCTGGCCAAATTATTTAAATATTGTACATTACTAGTTAATAGACACAACATATTGAAAGTTTTACAATCAAATATTTATGCTGCTAGAAAACATTTTACATTATCTTTAAACAGCCATGTCATCTATTTATTTTCAATCTCTGATCTTTCTGTTTTGTATCAGAATTAGAGAATTTAGCCTATTTACCCAGAAGTAAATATTATGATGAAAACATTGGGCAGCTCAAAAGTAGACTTTAGTAAAGCGTGGAAGTATTTTTTGTTAGGGTCAATTGCACAACAGCCCCTGCATGGCAATACATTGAGAAATTTCCTTGAGAAGTTTGAAGCATGGAGATTAATATTTCATGGCTAGTCGTTGCTCCTACCTTGCCTTTGGTCCCCCTTTGATGGAGCATCCTGACCCTACTTTCTGGCCATTCATCCCTTTTCTTACCTGGAAATATAAACCTTCTGGGGCACAGAATGGGCATTTGCAGGTGACTCTGATCAAGAAAATACATTTCATACTTAACCTTGGGTGTAAGCGTTGACACATGGCAGTCTAAAGTCATCTGTTGGGCAATTAAAGGCCACATAGCCTCAGCTTGGCCTATTCCCTTCATGCCAGATGCTCCCTTCAAATCTTCCAAATGTTTCTCTCTCACTCTGTCCTATGTTGCTGCTTTATTAGGCTTCCAAAACTAGTCACCGTGTCTCAGGGGCAACTTATCTCTGCCCTAGAGAGGGTCCAGCCAGTAAATGCCTCTCATCATTGACTCAGAAAGAAAGACCCTCCTTGAATATCAGGTGTTTTGGTTTTTTTAAATCCTTGTCATTTCCAAAGAATACTCTTAAAATTACAGGAAAGGTGCCTGGACATCAAGGGGCCAGAAAGCACCATCTTTCTGATGAGCTTTGCCTCCTTGTGTCTGCCTTGTGATGATTAAGATCTAATTTCTGTCTCTGAGTTTTAGATTAGCTCTTTTGAACTCTCTGTTCCTTGAGCTTCACTTCTTCACCCATCTCTGATTTCTTAAGCTCAGGCTAAACTCCCAATCAGGGTGTTAGTTGTCTCACTCCTCACTTTGGAGGCTGAGTAACCTACAGATCCCTCTCCTGACTTACCAGACTTATGTCAGAATCTATGCCACTTTCTTGAAAGCCTTCTAACCTCCTTGAATGTCAGCTTCCTCCCTAAAGAAAGAGGAAAGTGGGGGCACCTGGGTGGCTCAGTGGTTGAGCATCTGCGTTTGGCTCAGGTCATGATCCCAGGGTCCTGCAATCAAGCCTACTTCTCCCTCTGCCCGTGTCTCTGCCTCTCTCTCTGTATCTCTCATGAATAAATAAAAATAAAATCTTTTAAAAGAAAAGAAAGAAAGAAAGAAAGAAAGAAAGAAAGAAAGAAAGAAAGAAAGAAAGAAAGAAAGAAAGAAGAAAGAAAGAAAGAAAGAAAGAAAGAAAGAAAGAAAGAAAGAAAGAAAAGAAAGAAAGAAAGAAAGAAAGAAAGACGGAAGACGGGCACTGGGTGTTATTCTGTATGTTAGTAAATTGAACACCAATAAAAAAAAAATAAATAAAAAAAAAAGAGAAAGAAAGAAAGAAAAAGAAAGAGGAAGGTATATAGGTCTTAGGATTGCTATGAGGAATAGGTAAGAATTTATGTGTACATTTATGAATTATGTGTAAAGTACCTCATACTATGTTTGGTCCAGAGCGCATACTCATCGATTAAGTAGTGATATCTGTGATTATTACTATTTGTGCACAAATGGCCCAACTTCCTCAAAGATCTCCCAGGCCAAAAAAAAAAAAAAAAAAAAAAGATCTCCCAGGTCTTGATTTCTCCAGTTGCTCTGCCACATGAATATGGTTTTCCCCACATCAGTATCTAACCATCAGCTCTCAGTGCTTCCTAGCTACAAGGATATAGGACATGTCAAAGAATATAGAGAGAGAATAAAGAAAGATTGGGGAAATGCACAGTAGAAAATCCATGCTCTACAAGAAATTACTCATTGCATTAAAAACAGATAAATCCAGCAAATTTAACGTAAAGAGGAGAGGTCCCTTTCTACAGAAAAGACAGGATACAAATAAAACAGGAATTCAAAAAACAAGAAGGACAGCCCTAGGTCACAGAAACCCTGATTCAAGGCCTCATGTTCAAGACCCAGACAAGGTCTATTTCTAGGGATCTCAGCTTCCTCATTCAACAAACACTTAGCAACCATTTACTGACCATCTACCATGTGCAAGGCACAGTTCTAGGCACTGAGGTTCCATTGGGGTGTAAGAGAGACAAGATTTCTGCTCACTTGCCTGTATCTTCCAGAGTGAAAGCTGGGATAGAGGAAGATCGTTCTGACTTCTGTGTAGAGAGTGACTTCAGAGGTGCAAGAATGGATTTTGGGGAGAGTATTTAGGAGGTCATTAACACCATCTAAGTAGGAAATGCATATTGGCGTGGTCTGGCATGGTGGCTGAAGATAAAGCAAAATAAATGGATAGACATTGGAAAAAACATTAAAAAAAAAAAACAGTTTCCACCATTGGCAAGAGCTAAAGGTGACCCTTCTACAAGTCTAATGGGAAATAAAAATGCACATATATTGTCACTGCTACAAACTCTGGAACTTCAGCACCAACACCAACAAATGTGGCTCTTAATGTGCAAAGTGCATTAAATGCATTAATACCCACTCTATGCTGTTTTTATTTATAAGAAGGAGAGAGAAAATAAGGAATATCCTAAGCCTGGCATGTAGAAAAATGATTTGTCTAGTTGACCCAATAAATAACAAATAGTAAAGTATTCCAGTTTTATTGTTGGCATGATCATAAAGAACGTGCTGTGCTTATTATCTGGTTAAAGGGGTTTCATCCTGTGTGATGTTGAAGTGAGTTATAATCTTTAATAAACAAATGTCAGAAATTTTTAATTCCGCTGTCATGAATGTTTACGGAATTGTTGTATTTTTTTTTCTCTCTCTTTGGTGACACTTTTGTTGGACATCGGAAATGCCTTTCTGTGTTCCCAGAGGTGGTATCATTTCCAACTAAAGATCTGAAGGCCAATCCTAGGAATCCATCTATGTCTCTTCAAGGATCAGGCCACACCAGTGACAAGCAGCTTAAAGGCTGGTGTCATAATACCAACCCTAAACCATTAATTCACTCCTGGAAAGCCCCATAAATAAACCTGAGGGCACTATTAAATTCATATTTTTATGTAAGGTAGAACTAGAATGGAAGGTGGTCAGAGACCAAAGAGAATTGTGGAAAGGTTGTTTGATTATTCTTCACATATTAATATTGCTGAAGGAATTGATCATTTTTGCAAAATTTACACATACAAATCACAACTCCTAGTACTTTAAAAATAAAGAATGAATATGCAAGTGCCTCTGACATGCCTAAGGTCGAATAACAGCCCTACCACTTACCCAGCTGGATGATTTTGTTCAAACTGCTTTACTTCTCTAAGCAAGGCTACCCACCCCTAGGAAGTACAGGAGCTTTGGAGAATTTTTTTTTTAGTAGGGCTCCCATCCAAATAATTCATCTGAGTCACTCAAAATCAGCATGTCAGCATGATTCCTGGCAGCCTAATAACACACAAGTCAGAGGAAGTGATCAGCTCACCAGGCTGTCCTCCTAGACTCAGGGCTGGTCAAGGGAACACAGACCTCTCATTAAGTTCCGGTGCTAGAGCTTATGTGGACATCTGGTCAACCTCACTCCATACACATGGGCTAGAGGGTTAGAGAACACCCCAGAGGGGAGAAAGAGAGAGGGAGTGGGCCCAGCTGGTCTGATTTGGGCTCACAGCTCTTAGCCAGGGTAGTACTGCTGGCCATAAGACTTAAAAGATTTCGGGCAGCCCCAGTGGCTTAGAGGTTTAGTGCCCCCTTCAGCCCAGGGCGTGATCCTGGAGTACTGGGATCGAGTTCTGCATCGGGATGGAGACTGCTTCTCCCTCTGCCGTATCTCTGCCTCTCCTTCTCTGTGTGTCTCTCATGAATAAATAAATAAAATCTTTTAAGAAAAGAAAATTTCAAGGGAGGCACTCCAAAGCAAGGGGGTTCCCTAAGATATGGCACCTGGGGTAGGACCCCTTGTCTAAAAATAACAGTCTTTCTGAATCTCAGTTTCCCTGTGTGTAAAATGGGAATAAAACTGGTACTACTTCCCAAGGCTACTGGGTGTATTAAATGAAATAACAAAACCATTCATATCCCTAGAATTTACTTGATGTTAGCTAATGCTGTTGTGTTCTTGTACATACATACATACATTAAATACATACATTTAAATAAGTATTTTGTAGCCCAGATTCAAAAAACTTTTTGATGATAGGTCATGTCTATCAGCATTTAACATATGGCTTTATTTTCTGGCAGGTACAATAGTGTGTTGGCCTACAAAACTGCCAATCAGCAAACCCAAATACAGTAACAACAGCAAAGAAAAAAAGGACACAAAACTTTTTAGACACATTAGTTCTAAGTTCTCAAACTTCTACCAAGTAGGTATTAGTCTTAAGGGTTTTGGTTTTCCTTTTCAAGTAGGGCAAAAACCAGGGGCGCCTGGATGGCTTAGTCAGTTAAGTATCCAACTCCTGGTTTCTGCTCAGGTCATGACCTCAGGGTCCTGGATCGAGCCTCACATTGGGCTCCACACTCAGCAGAGAGTCTGCTTGGGATTCTCTTCCTCTGCTCCTTCTTTCTCTCTCTCTCTCAAATAAATAAATGAATCTTTAAAAAAGAAAACGTAGTACAAAAATAAAACTTAAAACCGAATATCACTGTTTCCATTATTATAATTAACTTAAGCAAGGATCATTCCACATTTGTATTTCTCCTGTGGAATCTTTAGAAAAAACTCAGATGCCAGCCAATGCTCCTCTACCTGCAATACCACCACCTGGCCAGGGGGAGGCACTGATTTCTTGCAAGGACAGTCTGGTTTCATGTTACTGAAAGCTGTTTCAAGAATGCTGACCTTGCCACCCATGTGGAATTGCTCTGACTCTTTCTACCACAGAAAATAATTCTTTCCCAAGGGGTCACTATTCACAGATCCTAATATGTAGCTTTATATATATATATCGCTTTGCCTGCAAATGGGTTGGTTGATGCATAAATCACCACCACCATTATGGTCATCATCATGGCTCTCCTTTTTGGGGGGAGTTTCCCACATGCCCAGCTTTGTCTTAAGAGCTTTATACATATTTATCTGTTGAATCCTCTCCATGACTTTATGACCTAGACATCTTCATCTTGCAGACAAGGAAACTGAGACACAAGGAACAGAGAACTAATTTGCCTGAGGTCACACAGGTAATAAAAGGTAGAGCCTTGGGGAGAGGAGCAAGATGGCGGAGGAGTAGGGTCTCCAAATCACCTGTCTCCACCAAACTACCTAGAAAACCTTCAAATTATCCTGAAAATCTATGAATTCGGCCTGAGATTCAAAGAGAGACCAGCTGGAATGCTACAGTGAGAAGAGTTCGCGCATCTATCAAGGTAGGAAGACGGGGAAAAAGAAATAAAGGAACAAAGGCCTCCAAGGGGGAGGGGCCCCGCGAGGAGCCGGGCTGAGGCCGGGGCGAGTGTCCCCAGGACAGGAGAGCCCCGTCCCGGAGACGCAGGAGCTGCACCGACCTTCCCGGGCGGAAAGGGGCTCGCGGGGAGTTGGAGCAGGACCCAGGAGGGCGGGGATGCCCTCGGGTTCCCCGGGACAGTAACAGCAACTGCGCGCCCAGGAGAGTGCGCCGAGCTCCCTAAGGGCTGCAGCGCGCACGGCGGGACCCGGCGGGACCCGGAGCAGCTGAAGGGGCTCGGGCGGCGGCTCCGCGGAGGGGGCTGCGGGGCCCCGGGAGCAGCTCGGAGGGGCTCGGGCAGAAGAAGAGGCTCCGTGCGGTGGGGGCTGCGCGGTTCCAGGAGCAGCTCGGAGGGGCTCGGGCGGCGGCTCCGCGGAGGGGGTTGCGCGGCCCCGGGAGCGCGAATCCACCAGCGCAGGCTCCGGAGCACAGGGCGCCGGGACACAGCCCAGGATCCCGCCTCCCCCGGGACAGGCAGAGGCCGGGAGGGCCCAGGACAGCGAGGACGCTCCTGCCCCAGCTGAGCACATCAGCGGCCCCGCCCCGGAGCCTCCAGGCCCTGCAGACGGAGTTCCTGCCGGAGCTGAATCCAGGTTTCCAGAGCTGCCCCGCCACTGGGGCTGTTCCTCCTGCGGCCTCACGGGGTAAACAACCCCCACTGAGCCCTGCACCAGGCAGGGGCACAGCAGCTCCCCCAACTGCTAACACCTGAAAATCAGCACAACAGGCCCCTCCCCCAGAAGATCAGCTAGACGGACAACTTCCAGGAGAAGCCAAGGGACTTAAAGAACACAGAATCAGAAGATACTCCCCGGTGGTTCTTTTTTTGTTTGTTTGTTTTTGTTTTTGTTTTTGTTTTTGTTTTTGTTTTGTTTTGCTTTTTGATTTGTTTCCTTCCCCCACCCCCTTTTTTTCTCCTTTCTTTTTCTTTCTCTTTTTCTTCTTTTTTTTTTTTTTTTTTTTTTTCGTTTTTTTTTTCTTTTTCTTCCCTTTTTTTTTTCTCTTTCTCTTTTCTTTCCTTCTTTCTCTCCTCTCTTTTTCTCTTTTTCCCAATACAACTTGCTTTTGGCCACTCTGCACTGAGCAAAATGACTAGAAGGAAAACCTCACCTCAAAAGAAAGAATCAGAAACAGTCCTCTCTCCCACAGAGTTACAAAATCTGGATTACAATTCAATGTCAGAAAGCCAATTCAGAAGCACTATTATACAGCTACTGGTGGCTCTAGAAAAAAGTATAAAGGACTCAAGAGACTTCATGACTGCAGAATTTAGAGCTAATCAGGCAGAAATTAAAAACCAATTGAATGAGATGCAATCCAAACTAGAAGTCCTAACGACGAGGGTTAACGAGGTGGAAGAACGAGTGAGTGACCTAGAAGACAAGTTGACAGCAAAGAGGGAAACTGAGGAAAAAAGAGACAAACAATTAAAAGACCATGAAGATAGATTAAGGGAAATAAACGACAGCCTGAGGAAGAAAAACCTACGTTTAATTGGGGTTCCCGAGGGCGCCGAAAGGGACAGAGGGCCAGAATATGTATTTGAACAAATTCTAGCTGAAAACTTTCCGAATCTGGGAAGGGAAACAGGCATTCAGATCCAGGAAATAGAGAGATCCCCCCCTAAAATCAATAAAAACCGTTCAACACCTCGACATTTAATTGTGAAGCTTGCAAATTCCAAAGATAAGGAGAAGATCCTTAAAGCAGCAAGAGACAAGAAATCCCTGACTTTTATGGGGAGGAGTATTAGGGTAACAGCAGACCTCTCCACAGAGACCTGGCAGGCCAGAAAGGGCTGGCAGGATATATTCAGGGTCCTAAATGAAAAGAACATGCAACCAAGAATACTTTATCCAGCAAGGCTCTCATTCAAAATGGAAGGAGAGATAAAGAGCTTCCAAGACAGGCAGCAACTAAAAGAATATGTGACCTCCAAACCAGCTCTGCAAGAAATTTTAAGGGGGCCTCTTAAAATTCCCCTTTAAGAAGAAGTTCAGTGGAACAGTCCACAAAAACAAAGACTGAATAGATATCATGATGACACTAAACTCATATCTCTCAATAGTAACTCTGAATGTGAACGGGCTTAATGACCCCATCAAAAGGCGCAGGGTTTCAGACTGGATAAAAAAGCAGGACCCATCTATTTGCTGTCTACAAGAGACTCATTTTAGACAGAAGGACACCTACAGCCTGAAAATAAAAGGTTGGAGAACCATTTACCATTCGAATGGTCCTCAAAAGAAAGCAGGGGTAGCCATCCTTATATCAGATAAACTAAAATTTACCCCAAAGACTGTAGTGAGAGATGAAGAGGGACACTATATCATACTTAAAGGATCTATTCAACAAGAGGACTTAACAATCCTCAATATATATGCTCCGAATGTGGGAGCTGCCAAATATATAAATCAATTATTAACCAAAGTGAAGAAATACTTAGATAATAATACACTTATACTTGGTGACTTCAATCTAGCTCTTTCTATACTTGATAGGTCTTCTAAGCAAAACATCTCCAAAGAAACGAGAGCTTTAAATGATACACTGGACCAGATGGATTTCACAGATATCTACAGAACTTTACATCCAAACTCAACTGAATACACATTCTTCTCAAGCGCACATGGAACTTTCTCCAGAATAGACCACATATTGGGTCACAAATCGGGTCTGAACCGATACCAAAAGATTGGGATTGTCCCCTGCATATTCTCGGACCATAATGCCTTGAAATTAGAACTAAATCACAACAAGAAGTTTGGAAGGACCTCAAACACATGGAGGTTAAGGACCATCCTGCTAAAAGATAAAAGGGTCAACCAGGAAATTAAGGAAGAATTAAAAAGATTCATGGAAACTAATGAGAATGAAGATACAACCGTTCAAAATCTTTGGGATGCAGCAAAAGCAGTCCTAAGGGGGAAATACATCGCAATACAAGCATCCATTCAAAAACTGGAAAGAACTCAAATACAAAAGCTAACCTTACACATAAAGGAGCTAGAGAAAAAACAGCAAATAGATCCTACACCCAAGAGAAGAAGGGAGCTAATAAAGATTCGAGCAGAACTCAACGAAATCGAGACCAGAAGAACCGTGGAACAGATCAACAGAACCAGGAGTTGGTTCTTTGAAAGAATTAATAAGATAGATAAACCATTAGCCAGCCTTATTAAAAAGAAGAGAGAGAAGACTCAAATTAATAAAATCATGAATGAGAAAGGAGAGATCACTACCAACACCAAGGAAATACAAACGATTTTAAAAACATATTATGAACAGCTATACGCCAATAAATTAGGCAATCTAGAAGAAATGGACGCATTCCTGGAAAGCCACAAACTACCAAAACTGGAACAGGAAGAAATAGAAAACCTGAACAGGCCAATAACCAGGGAGGAAATTGAAGCAGTCATCAAAAACCTCCCAAGACACAAGAGTCCAGGGCCAGATGGCTTCCCAGGAGAATTTTATCAAACGTTTAAAGAAGAAATCATACCTATTCTCCTAAAGCTGTTTGGAAAGATAGAAAGAGATGGAGTACTTCCAAATTCGTTCTATGAAGCCAGCATCACCTTAATTCCAAAGCCAGACAAAGACCCCGCCAAAAAGGAGAATTACAGACCAATATCCCTGATGAACATGGATGCAAAAATTCTCAACAAGATACTGGCCAATAGGATCCAACAGTACATTAAGAAAATTATTCACCATGACCAAGTAGGATTTATCCCTGGGACACAAGGCTGGTTCAACACCCGTAAAACAATCAATGTGATTCATCATATCAGCAAGAGAAAAACCAAGAACCATATGATCCTCTCATTGGATGCAGAGAAAGCATTTGACAAAATACAGCATCCATTCCTGATCAAAACTCTTCAGAGTGTAGGGATAGAGGGAACATTCCTCGACATCTTAAAAGCCATCTATGAAAAGCCCACAGCAAATATCATTCTCAATGGGGAAGCACTGGGAGCCTTTCCCCTAAGATCAGGAACAAGACAGGGATGTCCACTCTCACCACTGCTATTCAACATAGTACTGGAAGTCCTAGCCTCAGCAATCAGACAACAAAAAGACATTAAAGGCATTCAAATTGGCAAAGAAGAAGTCAAACTCTCCCTCTTCGCCGATGACATGATACTCTACATAGAAAACCCAAAAGTCTCCACCCCAAGATTGCTAGAACTCATACAGCAATTCGGTAGCGTGGCAGGATACAAAATCAATGCCCAGAAGTCAGTGGCATTTCTATACACTAACAATGAGACTGAAGAAAGAGAAATTAAGGAGTCAATCCCATTTACAATTGCACCCAAAAGCATAAGATACCTAGGAATAAACCTCACCAAAGATGTAAAGGATCTATACCCTCAAAACTATAGAACACTTCTGAAAGAAATTGAGGAAGACACAAAGAGATGGAAAAATATTCCATGCTCATGGATTGGCAGAATTAATATTGTGAAAATGTCAATGTTACCCAGGGCAATATACACGTTTAATGCAATCCCTATCAAAATACCATGGACTTTCTTCAGAGAGTTAGAACAAATTATTTTAAGATTTGTGTGGAATCAGAAAAGACCCCGAATAGCCAGGGGAATTTTAAAAAAGAAAACCATATCTGGGGGCATCACAATGCCAGATTTCAGGTTGTACTACAAAGCTGTGGTCATCAAGACAGTGTGGTACTGGCACAAAAACAGACGCATAGATCAGTGGAACAGAATAGAGAATCCAGAAGTGGACCCTGAACTTTATGGGCAACTAATATTCGATAAAGGAGGAAAGACTATCCATTGGAAGAAAGACAGTCTCTTCAATAAATGGTGCTGGGAAAATTGGACATCCACATGCAGAAGAATGAAACTAGACCACTCTCTTTCACCATACACAAAGATAAACTCAAAATGGATGAAAGATCTAAATGTGAGACAAGATTCCATCAAAATCCTAGAGAAGAACACAGGCAACACCCTTTTTGAACTCGGCCATAGTAACTTCTTGCAAGATACATCCACGAAGGCAAAAGAAACAAAAGCAAAAATGAACTATTGGGACTTCATCAAGATAAGAAGCTTTTGCACAGCAAAGGATACAGTCAACAAAACTCAAAGACAACCTACAGAATGGGAGAAGATATTTGCAAATGACATATCAGATAAAGGGCTAGTTTCCAAGATCTATAAAGAACTTTTTAAACTCAACACCAAAGAAACAAACAATCCAATCATGAAATGGGCAAAAGACATGAACAGAAATCTCACAGAAGAAGACATAGACATGGCCAACATGCACATGAGAAAATGCTCTGCATCACTTGCCATCAGGGAAATACAAATCAAAACCACAATGAGATACCACCTCACACCAGTGAGAATGGGAAAAATTAACAAGGCAGGAAACAACAAATGTTGGAGAGGATGTGGAGAAAAGGGAACCCTCCTACACTGTTGGTGGGAATGTGAACTGGTGCAGCCACTGTGGAAAACTGTGTGGAGGTTCCTCAAACAGTTAAAAATATACCTGCCCTACGACCCAGCAATTGCACTGTTGGGGATTTACCCCAAAGATACAAATGCAATGAAACGCTGGGACACCTGCACCCCGATGTTTCTAGCAGCAATGGCCACGATAGCCAAACTGTGGAAGGAGCCTCGGTGTCCAACGAAAGATGAATGGATAAAGAAGATGTGGTTTATGTATACAATGGAATATTACTCAGCTATTAGAAATGACAAATACCCACCATTTGCTTCAACGTGGATGGAACTGGAGGGTATTATGCTGAGTGAAGTAAGTCAGTCAGAGAAGGACAAACATTATATGTTCTCATTCATTTGGGGAATATAAATAATAGTGAAAGGGAAAATAAGGGAAGGGAGAAGAAATGTGTGGGAAATATCAGAAAGGGAGACAGAACATAAAGACTGCTAACTCTGGGAAACGAACTAGGGGTGGTAGAAGGGGAGGAGGGCGGGGGGTGGGAGTGAATGGGTGACGGGCACTGGGTGTTATTCTGTATGTTAGTAAATTGAACACCAATAAAAAAAAAAAAAAAAAAAAAAAAAAAAAAAAAAAAAAGGTAGAGCCTTGAAATTACTCTTGGGCATCTGGCTCTGGAACCCACATCCTTCGCCATAAGTAGTCCCTGTGTTACTACTGCCCCTGTACACAAGGGGAAGAATTATACTGCTAACAGTTCCAGGTTTCAATAAACTTCATTCCAAACTCAACCCATCAGCAGACACATAAATTTTATTGAATCTTCCAGGATCCTCCTTTGGTCACTTTTAACACATTTTCTGTCAAGACTGGAAGATACTGGAAAGCCTTGGACACACAGTTACTATTCTTCAGCTTTGCATGATAATGTAACAAAATCCTGGTTTGTGTGTGCCTGGGAGTGTGTGTGAGGTTTTTCATTGTGTGTGTGTGTGTGTGTGTGTGTGTTTTAATGGAATGGGTCAGCACCAAGGTCAGTTCACAATAAAGGATTTTCCAGAAGAAAAACAGGAATTGGCAACATACTGTAAGAAAATACTGCATGAGCCAGGAAGTTGCATTGAGATGTTTAAAGTTTCCCTGACTTCAATACTGACCACCCAGAGGAATTAAAAAAAAAAAAAACCCACCTGTCAAATGCAGGGCATGTGGATACCCAGAGAGGGAAACAAGCAGGCTTCTGAGTCAACTGTTAAAGCAGAGGCTGCAAAAGCTCCTACAAAGAGCAGTCCCACAGAAGCGGGGAGCCCCAAGACCTGGTCTTAGCTCCACCTCTACCTGGAGGGACAACCTCTGGTGGCTCAGTGCCCCTCTTTTCTAAGGCAGCTACTCCAGCCATCAAAAAGTATCCTCAGGGGCACTTGGGTGTCTGCCTTCGGCTCAGGGCGTAATCCTGGGCTCCCCTCAGGGAGCCTGCTTCTCCCTCTGCCTGTGTCTCTGCCTCCCTCTCTGTGTCTCTCATGAATAAATAAATAAAATATTTTTTAAGTGTCTTCAATACCTCACAGGATGGCTATGAGGATCACAAAGGGAAATACTCAGAAGGGCTTCGACAAGGTAAAGGTGCATTTGAATTGAAGCTTGGGGAAAATAGTACAATTGTAAAACGGAAAAGTCTTCTGGGAGGGTGGTGAATGAGATGGAACACAGAAGATTTTTAGGGCAGTGAAACTATTTTATAAGGTGGATCCATGTCATTAGCCCTTCATCCAAACCCGTAGAGCATACACCACCAGAAGTGAGCAATAATGGAGACTCTGGAATATGGGTGATTCTGATATATCACCATAGGTCCATCAGTTATAACAGACCATTTGGCTAGGGGAGGCTTGGGCATGCGGTGGCAGATGGTGTATGGGAAATCCCTGTGCCTTCCTTTCAGTTTCGCTGCGCATCCAGAACTGTGCTAAAAAAGATAGTCTTGATTTAGAAAAAAGAAAAAACTTACAAGAAGAGTCATGCTAAGGGTTGTAACCCCCGTCTTAACACCCTGTGCATTTAAGTCTGAGAGATGCCCGGGTCAATTTCTATAAAACTGACACATCCATTCAACGTATGTTCATAAAAAGGAATTTTGCTACAGAAACATCCAGTGGATTCAAATATCCCTTGGCCTTTGGCTGAAATAAATGATTTTTTTAAAAGATTTTATTTATTTGAGAGGGAGAGAGAGATCACAAGCAGGAGGAGCAGCAGAGGGAAAGGGAGAAGCAGGCTCTCCACTGAGCAGGGAGCCTGATGCAGGGATCATGTCCTGGGATCGTGACTGACGTGAAGGCAGGTGCTTTACCAACAGAGCCACCCAGGTGCCCCATGAATGAATTTTTTTTAAGTTTCTTTTTACTGGACACCAGGTTCCTGAGATGAGTGAGGGTGTTGTTGGCTAACACGGCCCCACCCTGAATTTTCTTTCCTGCTATCATTAACTGGTTTTAATCGCACTTGGATTTTGCCCTTTTCAGGCATTCTTACTTGGAATGGACTGACTTCAATAGTGAGATGTCAGCTTTATTTAGCATGTTCTAACTCCCTGAGTGGGCCCTGTTGTTTTCAGAGGGAGGGAAATACTTCCCACACATGGTGTCCCCCAGAACTCTCCTGCCTCATTCACAGCTCTGGAGACGTGGGATGAAGTAAAGAAGCAGTTTGGAATGCTCTCGAGTGATTGCGGCTCACTGAGTCGTACGGCTGCCTGCAAACCCTCATACTCCCACCCCACACTGGGTAGTGCTTCACTATTCCTTAGCCATAATAGGCGGCCCAGGTTAAGGAGGCCAGGCATGCAGGATTTGTGAGGGCATCTGAAGCAGGTCGGGGATTTATGGGTTTCCATTCTGTTTTCTGGGGAGCGGAGGAGACAGCAGGGATGCTGAGCAAAGTAAGGAGTCAGGAAAACAGAATGTGACCAGTTGCCAAGCAAAAAAAAAAAAAAAAAAAAAAAAAATTGGTTTGGAAAAGCAAACTCCCAGATCAGACCACATGAACCAAAAGCAGTTTCGTCATCTCTGGAAAGCGTGAATGGAGTGAATCAGAACAAAACAGTCCCCACACCCCAGGCATCATCTCACCACCCCCTGTTCCAACTACTCTTTGAGAGCCCTGTTATAAGACACCTTGGTGAATATAAAGAATAATACGATGTAGCCACAGCCTTCAAGAAGTTTAGAAGCTCTTTGTAGAAGAGAAGATAAAGAGAAAGACGAGAAACACCCGTCTATATATAATAATTCAATCAGAAATTAGGCCGAAGGACAGTTTATTACAAGATGAGTCATGCAGGGAACTAGCAACATAAAATCAAAAGGGAAAATAGATAGTGGGTTATGGACATGAATGAAAACAACGTCTCTGTCCCCCAGGGGCCCATAAAGCCCTGGAAGGATTTTTGTGTTAAAAAGTATCGATAATCCTCCCTGACAAATACAATAACAGGAGTGCATAGGAGATAGGAAAGTAGCAAAGCGAGGAGGGCCGGAGCCTCCCGGCCTGAGCTGTCAAGGAAGATTTCCTGAATAAGGTCATCTGAGTTGGGCTGTGAAATATAAGAAGGATGCTTCAACATAGGAGAAAAGAAGGCATTCTCGGGGAAAAAATGAAACATCTTAGGAAAAGAAAAACAGAGAAAAGCCTCTGTGTTCATAACACTATTTATCATTGCTAGTAGACAGACAATAAAATGGGAGGGGCAGGAACTAAGGTAGACTTTGTTGGGGTCGAACAATATGGAGCTTTCTATGGCACCCTCAGGAGTGTGGCAGTTGGGAGCCACGGCAGGATTTAGGTAGGAAGCAAAGTGATCCTGCTTGTGATTCAGAAACATCACTTCGGTGACAAAACTTACTTTGCTTAGCATCATAAATCAGCTCCATACACGTCGTTGCAAATGTTAAGATCTCAATTTTTTTTTTTTTTTTTTTTTTTTTTTTTGGTGGCGGAGGAATCTTGCATTGTGTGTATGCACCACATCTTTTTTATCCATTCAACTTGCAATGGACATCAGGGCTCTTTTGGGAAAGTACAGCAGAGAAAGCATTTGGTTCTATGGGTCTAGAGTGTTAGGGAGCAATTTCAGAAAAAAATACAGAGGTGGAAGGAGTTTTGAGAGAAAGGAAAGGATTGACAATGCCTGGCCCTCAAGAGAATCTAGAAGCACAAACACTAATAAGTGCCGTTGGGACAGGGGCCCTGGGTGGCTCAGCAGCTGAGCATCTGCCTTCGGTCCAGGGTTTGATCCTGGGGTCCTGGGATCGAGTCCCGCATTGGACTCCCCACAGCGAGCCTGCTCCTCCCTCTGCCTGTTTCTCTGCCTCTCTCTGTGTGTGTCTTTCATGAATAAATAAATAAAATCTTTTTTAAAAAGGTGCTATTGGACAAAGATTATTCACATCCTGTGCCCTCCACATATAGAGAAAACAAATGGAAGTGGCCCCAAGAATTGGCATCAAGCAAATTCCATGTATCCAACAGTGAAGGACAACCATGGGTGCCACTCTGCAACACGCACTTCCAGCTCCCGTATTCTTGAGGGCAAGCGAGTCCCAGCCGTGCAACAGGCCCCTTGGAGGTACCCGGGACCCCAAGGAAACAGTCACTGCACACATTCAAGGCCAACTAGCTGAAGGAATACTCACAGTGTCGGAATGCACATTCTTTATTTCTGGTCTATGCTCCTCCCCGCCCTCTCAACAGTCATAGCAACAAGGAGGCCCAAGAAGAGGCAGCACATGGATGCATGACTTTTTAGCGCAGTGACCCTGCCCTCTAGTGAATGCGGCCCGACCCAGTGGCTTTAACCCAGAATGATCAAATCACATTGCCTTTCCCTGGCCACAAGCTAGGATGGAGACGTGCAAAGAGAGGGGGACAGGGTGGGAAGCATTGCTGGTAGGCAGTGCCCCCAACCCCCCCCCACACACACACACGCACACACGCACACACACACACACGAGCTGTGACACCTACTTGCAACCGAATCCACTTCCTTTACATTTTAAAGAATGTTCAACTGAGGCAACAGTCCTTCTACATTCACTTTGATGAAGGAAAACAGGTCACATTAATAGGGTGGCTCACATGAGTTCCATCTGAGATTTCATCCCACTATAGCCTAATAATGTCATTGGATGGGGAGCTTGGGGCTGCCTTGCCGCTGTGACCTTAGCCTCTAGAGGCCCAGGATCACCGCTGCATTATGACCCCTGCAGTGCTAGAACACAGTCTGTACTTAATAAATACTTCTGGAATTGAAACAAAGCAGTAGGCTGAGGCTGTGGTCCTCACACAGGTAATTCCTCAAACTGGCAGCACAGAGTTTACTTCCTGGGGCCATGGAGCCTTTTAGGGACCAGAGGTATGTGAGCCTCATTTGGCTTGCACATGTGTTTGATTGGCTCCAGAGACAGATTTGCCATGAAGTTAATGATGCCTCAGCTTCAGGTCTCCCTCCACCCACTTACATGGGCCCTGTGGGTGCTGGGAGTGGCTGGAAATTCTAAAGAGTTCTAGATTGGAAGGGAAGCCAGGATGCAGTTAGGAAGCATTTCCGCGTTGCCATTTCTGGTCAGTTGATCGAAGGATCCGAATCTTCCATGCCTTCCTTAGTTGCCGTTCAACTTCTCAACTTTGGCCAAAAGTCACACTTTCGCAAACCATCACATTTCTGATTTTGCACTCATTTTTTTAAAGCCCCACCCCCACCTCATATTGTATAAGGCTCAGGTCCCACATCCTGAATCTGCCCGTGGTTGACTCATACGGTGTTTTAAGAGTTGGTTTTGTTGTTTGTTTGTCTTTGTTTTTTGAAGTTACTAATACTCATTCACATTTTCAGAAACCAATACATGTCACATTTTACCCTGGGTTCTCTGTTTGTTTGATCTGGAGGGGACAGCAATCAGTTTCTGTTTGGGCAGAATCAACCAGAGCTTTAGGTCATAGCTGCCCCATCTGGACAGGGCCTGTGTGTCCGGTCGGCCACAGACACCCCCGCCCCCCACACGCTCTCCTATCCTTGCTCGAATCATGTGAGTTTGCAAACCCGTGTGCATGCTGGATGTCTACCAGGAGGGCACTCGCCAAAATGGCTTGCACAGATCCCTACTTGCACTTTCAATGACTGGATAAAAGAGGAACAAATGCTCATCAGACACGTGGAAGAAAAAAAAGAGAAAACAGATACCAGATGATACTGGGAAAAGGCATTGGGGACAAGGACATGATGAGATCCAAAAAGACAGTGATGCCCTTTGGTGAGCGAGCGGATTGTGCTAAGAAGAGAACTGGAGGTCCTGAGGTCACGTAAGAGAGCTGTTCCTTTGCTCCCTCCCTGCATCACGAGGAGGTCCACACAAGGCCAGGTTCAAGCTGACCACCCTGAGCTGTGCAGTGGACTCACGTCTCCAGACACAACCACTCCCACCTGGCTGAAGGCCTGGGACCACAGTTGTGAAGAGCATAAGACTCAGTGAGTTTTACTCTTGTAGAGCCATCTCCCTTCAGCCTGGGAGGGGCCGGTGAAATGGGACAAATGACATGGCCATGGTTAGGTTATGTGATTGGGCAAATGTAAAGGGGTTTTGCAGATACCATGAAGGTTCCTTAATGGTGTGACTTTGAGTTCACCAAAAGGGAGGTGATCCTGGGTGGGTCTGGCCTAATCAGGGAAGTCCTTCTTAAGGGTCTCTTGTGAAAGAGAGATTCTCCTGCTGGCCTTGGCAGAGCAAGCTGTGATGGGTTCTAGAGCTGCAAGGAGCTGGATTCTACTCAGCCAGTGAGCTTGGAAGAGGATGCTTGGCGTTTGACGGGGTCGCGACCCCAGCCAGCTACCCTGACTGCAGCCCTGGGAAATCCTGAGCCAAGGCACACCCAGAATCCCAACCCACAGGAACCATGAGAGAATAAGCACGTGTGTGCTGTTTTAAGCTGCTCCACTTGCGGTGACTTGTTACACACTCATAGATAACTCAGGGTGAAGTAAAGGAAAGCTGTATCAAAAGCTTCCAGGGTTGCCTGGAATCATCAAGAATGATTGGAGGTCAGGGGATGGTAAAGAGAGGGACCTAAAACACACCAAGGAGAATTGTTCTGGGTGCTCCCCGTGTCCTATCTCAGTTAAACTTCCCAGCCCTTCTGGAAGTAAATATGTGCAACACCATGTTACAGAAAGACATTGAAAACTCACTCCAGGTCACAGAGGGAGCTACGAGTCAGATGAAGGCCTCCCTGATGCAGGCAGCTCAACCACCTTACAGCACAGGCTCGGGAGAGAAGTCACAGGGTCGCACAATGTGGGACAAGTGCCACCATGGTGGTTAAGTTGCAGGACAGAGCTTGGTGGCATGCCATCGCAGCTTTGGCCTGCTGCTCTCCTAGCTGCTTCGGAGATCTTTTCCCCTTGGGAACATCCTCTCCAAATTGTCCCTTTTTTTTCCCAAAAGAAAGCTTGCATAGAGACAGGGAAGGATGAGCTTCTATATGAGCATATTTATATCCAGAGATATTCCACACGGGGGGAGGGGGGGTGGCGCATAAGTCTCAGAGGGCAGACGTCAGCAGCTCTGCGCTGTGATGGGAAAATTGACGTTTGGGTTACCAGCATTTCCCAAACTCACTCAAAAAAGAAACCAAGCTCCCCTACACACACACGCACACACACACACACACTCAGACCCGCGGAGGGAAAAACAATGTATTCCTGTCCAACTCCCTAGGTCACACAGACCCTTACTTTCAATGCTGGCTTCAGCTCTTTCCCTCACAACTTTCGCTGAAAAAGAATTCTCTGCCAGGTTGCGTGGACCTCTTCTCGGCCCTGCGGCGCTCAGGATAAAAATCTGTTTTGTTTTGGGGTTTTTGTTTTGTTTTGTTTTGTTTTTAAATGTTGCCCAGAACAGTTTTTTTCTCTCTCTCTCTCTCTCTCTCTCTCTACTCAGTTCATCTTGCAATATTCGCCGTGGCACTGGTCCCTTCCCTACGGAGCACCTCTGTGCCATGGGCAGCTCCAAGGCACTGGAATCTTTCCAGGCTCCTGGGGTCCCCACCCCACCCCCTTGACTTCTGTCCATTGAAGACCAGGAGCCCCAGGGCTCAACTGGGGATAAGAACCTGCTGGCAGAAGGAGGGCTCACTCTATGTCATGCCAAATAACATCTCCCCTCCCCACTGTTCACGTCTCAGTCCCAGGAGTCTGTTACACTCCTCAGCAAAGAGGAATTAAGGTAACAGGTGGAATTAAGGTTGGCAATCAGCTGACCTTGCACCACGGTTTCCCTAGGTGGGCCCAATTTCATCACAAGCATCCTTAAAGTGGGGATCGGAGCTACTCCGACAGGACGAGAGCCTGTCCCCACCACTGCTGGCTCTGAAGATGGGAGAAGGAGACTGCCAACGAAAGAACATGCATGGCCTCTAGAAGTTGGAACGGGGTAGGGAACCGTTCTCCCCTAGAGCCTCCAGAAGGAAACATAGCCCCGACAGCACCTTGATCTTAGCCCACGAGAACCCATTTCAGACTTCTGACCTCCAGAGCGGCAAGGTAATAAATTGGTGTCCTTTTAATCCACTAAAGCTGTCACTTGTTACTGCAGGACTAGGAAAATAACACACTGTGTGTATGGAAGTACCAGTCACCCAGGTGCTCCTGTGTCTCCCCCCATCCTGTAAGCCACCGCCTCTGCCTCCAGGACCCAGTTCTCAATGGGAGCATGAGTGGGATTGCTCTGCTTCCCCCCTCTTTTTTTTTTTTTTTAAGATTTTATTTACTCATGAGAGACTCAGAGAGGCAGAGACACAGACAGAGGGAGAAGCAGACTCCCTGCAGGGAGCCTGATGTGAGACTCGATCCCAGGACCCCGGGGTCATGCCCTGAGCCAAAGGCAGATGCTCAACCACTGAGCCCCCCAGGCGGCCAGCTCTGCCTCCCTTCTGAGGCAGGAACTGAATGGCCTAACTCAGAAAGCCTTCTGTACACAAATCACTGGTCAGATCCAAAGCGTGAGGGCGAGGCTCAGAGAATTCTGGCAGAGGTCTGAACTCAGGGTGCTGGAATCTGTCCTAGGAGCTATTGTCCTATCGGGTCTTCACCTGTCACCCACTGACCTTTCAAGGGTTGCGTTCTCCTGAGACCTAAGCAGTCATGTATGTGATCCAGGAGACCTGGGGCCCAGGCGCATAGAAGGTTGCAAGTAAATTCAACCCAACATCACGTAGGTACACAGTTTGGGTTTTGTTTTTGCTGCTACCACCTACTGAGCAAGCTTCTTGAAACTAGAGTCTTCATTTTAACTCCCCAGGAGCCTTCTTTGCTAATTTGGAGCCCCTTCAGAGCAGGCAAAGCTTATAACCGCTGGCACATCCTAGATGTCCAATAATTCAGTTGGGGTTCCGATTACCCCCACCTCACCCCATCCCACCCCCTCCAAGGAGGGATTCATGCGTAGGAAAAGCCTAGAGCCTTTGCAAGCACAGCCCGACCCCAGCCCTGACATCCCCTGCTCCCAAGACCCTACGGGATGGTGGGGGGCACAGGGCGTCCGTTCCCTAATGTGTCTTTCCCACCACCCAAGAGGGAGGGCCTCGCGTCGCGGGCTGGATCTGCGCGTCCACAGAGTCGGGTTCATCCCGGAAAGTGCGCATCCCGGGAAAACGCAAGGCTGGCTTCTCAGCGGCTCCGCGGCCCGCTGGCCTCTGCCTGCGCCCCGAGGCCCGGGAACGCGGGGAGAAGTTGGGAGCGCGCCGCGCCCGGAGCCCCGCTCGCTTCCACGCGCCCCGAGGCGCGCGCGCGCCCGTCCTGCCCGCCGGGATGGGGGGGCCTCGCACCCACCCCCCGCGCCCCCCACGCTCCCCGCGCGCGCCCGTCCTGCCCGCCGGGATGGGGTGGGGGGCTCTCACCCATCCCGCGCGCCCCCGGCGCCCCCTGCGCCCCCCGCGCTTCCCCCGCGCCCTCCCTTCCTGCCCGCCGGCATAGGGTGGGGGGCCTGGCATCCACCCGCCTCCCTCCCCGCGCACCCCTCGCTCCCCGCGCTCGCGTCCGTCCTGCCCGCCGGGATGCGGGGCTCTCACCCACCCCGCGCGCCCCCCGCGCCCCTCGCGCTCCCCCGCGCGCTCCCGTCCTGCCCGCCGGGATGCGGTGGGGGGCCTCGCACCCACCCCGCGCCCCCCCCCCGCGCCGCCCACCCGCGGGGACCCCGCTCCCGCCGCTCCCCCGGCGGCCCGGGCCCCGCTCGCCGCCCCTGATTGGCTGAGCTGCTGTCAGTAGTAAAAAAGTATCAGATGGCAAACTTGGGCCCTTCATAAAGGCGCGGTGGCGATCCTCGGCGCTCGCTGGCAGCCTATGACATCAGCCGGGCACGCCTGGGATGCCGCCGCGGCCGGGCGGCCTCGGAGCAGGAGGAGGGTCCCGCCCGCTGGGAGTCAGTTAGCCCCGCGCAGCGAGGGGGGAGCCGCCGGCTCTGCGGGGACGCGGGGTCCTCGGTCCTCCTGCCCCGGGCGCTCCCGGAGAGCTGGATGAGTTCTGGGTCGTTAGCTGCGCTCAGCGGGGCTCCCGGGAGCCCGATCCCGGTGGAAGACAGGGGGCGTCTGGCCAAGGGACCAGCGGCTCGCTGAGCCTCAACATGACACTCCTGGGGTCTCAGCACTCTTTGCTGATTAGGAGCAAATTCAGATCAGGTAGGGCTAAGGCACTTAGCAAATCCTTGCTGACTTTCCTCCTCCGCACCTCGCCACCCTGGACTGCTTTCCAACCAGCGTCTCGGAGCCGGCGCTTGGCTCCTGCCACTTGGTCCTCCCAGAGCACATTTTCGAAAGTGAAGACTTTTATTTGACTTTGGGGTTGGGAGGAGGAGGGGGTGGGGGACTTTGATGTCTTCCGTGGTCGATGCTTTGAGTTGCCGGATGCGATTTGTTGTTGTTGTTGTTGTTTGGTTGATTTGTGAAAAGGCAAATTCTTTTATTTCATCCCCCACCCGCACCCCATATCTGTGAATAGAAATTTTGGAAGGGTACCTCTGAAAGGGCCAACTTTGAAAATGAACAAATAAGGGATTTCGAGTTTGAGAGCTACATAATATCAGTTGTAACCGCTGAGAAGATGAACCTGATGCTGTGTATTAATAGATACAGGGTCACTTAAAATGTAGCTAATCCAAACAAATGTATTTCCCAAAAAAGTCACTTGGGGGAAGTAAAAATAGCAAATTTGGAGCACACCAAGTATTTAGGATGACATCACTGTAGAAAAAAAAAAAGTCCAGTGCCACAAATATTTTTTCCCAAACCATCTGATATTTATAAATGGAGAATTTCCCCCCAAATTTCTGTGTTAGTGGCGCACAGAGAAACTTCTCAGAGAGGTCGCCGGGTGAAGGTGAGTGGAAGGGACAGCCGGGAAGTGCAGCGGCTCCCCACCAAGGGTTGGTTTAGGCGCCCACAGAAGGTACCAGCGTGTGGGTCTCCCCATTTAGACAGGGAGACACTCGCCGCCTTAAGCTCTTGATCTCAGTAGCACAGTGTGTAATACTGGTTTTATAAAAGTGGTGGCAAACCACTCAATAAATGGCAAAATTTCTACCCAGAAGGTGGATTACATTCCTACCCGAACACTCCCTGTAACAGGTGTTAGCAGGATGCGGGCCTCGTTTAGGATGTTCTCAAAG
Organism: Canis lupus familiaris; assembly: GCF_011100685.1. Taxonomy (NCBI): domain Eukaryota; kingdom Metazoa; phylum Chordata; class Mammalia; order Carnivora; family Canidae; genus Canis; species Canis lupus. Next base: position 36,894,630 of record NC_049226.1, read on the forward strand.
CTCTTGTAAATGGGACCACTCGGTGTTACTTTCACCTGAGATTCATGTTTCAAAAATGAGAAGCATGGGTGTGGAGAGTGAGGGTGGTCTGCGACCTCCTTGGGCGCTTCTGGCTTTTAGATGTCCGTGGGGTCCACTGGAGGTTTCCTAAGGCTCTACGCTGTTGCAGGGAGATGACCCTTCTGGAGCTTCTGTGGCTGGTTGGTCATCTCTTAATGAGCTAGAGACTCTGCCGCTTTGTAATTTGGTCAAAACCGCAAGGCAACACTGCCACCTTTCTGAGGAAGAGAGGATACGGATTTGTTTTGCGGAAAGCCACTGCTCATTTCAGTTGCACCCTTGGCAGTTTTTTTGGGTAGGGGAGGGGCTGGTTTGCCTCTAAAAGGATTTGAAGTACTTGATAGTAAAATCGCAAAACCGACTTATGGAACTAATCAAGGCATCCTGCCTTGGGGGGGAAAGTGCAGAGGAAAAGGAAGACCGTGTTTTCCCTGTTCCTAATTCCTGTCTGTGGGTCAGTGGAGTCCTGGTGTCTCCTAGGTAGACACCCTGGAGCTTCAGAGAAGTCCAGTTGCCAACTTGCTTTCTCTTTTTTCTTTTTCTTTTTTTTTTTTTCCTGAGCTTGGACAGGCTTTTGTGTCACAGGAAGAGTAGCTTCAGGAAAACATGAGATATCCATGCAGATAGGAACATGCTTAACCCTCCACCTTTTGATAATCGGCCAAACTGGGGTCTGGAGGTGGACAAAGTGCTTTGGTCATTGGAGATGCAAGGGGTTGATAATCTGCACAAGCAGAAAAGCGAGCAGCATGTGCGGCTAAGTAATGCAGTGTTGCAGACCTCGATGATTCTTCCTGGATATAATTGCAAGTCTAGCTGCACCACCTCAGACCTTGGCTAGACGGCCTGCTTGCTAGCAAGAGGGCCTGCCTCTTCCCAAGCAAACTCCATTTATTTTGTGGCTAACCGTGGGCAGGGAAGCCTCTTCTGTTTTGATTTGTGTTCCTGGCTTTTTTCTTTTCTTTCGTGAGCTACTCATAATGTAAATTCACTAAACTCTCCTGCCAGTGTTTGCTTTGATGATAAACCCTGGTGTTACTTATTTAATTAAAATTATTTCAAAAAATAAATGGGACTAAGCCACAGCAAGGCAAATTATTTCAAAAATAAATGCAAGTAAGTTGTTCTCTGATCTCAGCAAGGCACCCCATACTGTAGGGCCTTTTTAAAAGTGAGCAGATGACCATTTTGATTCTGAAATTGGTGTGTATGGCAGCGACGTCCAACCGGCTTTCTGTAAACCGTGCTCGAGTGACCTTGGTATTAAGGATAAAATCCTGCTACAGGAGCAGCAAAGTGGGAAATTTTACATGTGTTAATATATTTAACGTTATAAACTCCTCTTATTTGAGAGGCTGTTGTGGGGTTACATGGTTGAGTGTGTGAATCCTGAGCCAAGCTCAGGATTGGATTTTTTTTTTTTTTTTTTTTTTTTTTGCAGGTGCCTCTACTTTCGAGCTGTATAAACTTGACCTTGGATAGATTTCATAATTCCCTCTGCCGTGGTTTACTTCACCCAAATAACGGTGATAGGGTTGTTGTGACGGTTGACTGTGATACCACAAGCAGGGCATTTTAAAAATGCCTGGTACTTGGTAAGCCCTCGAAAAATATTGTTCTGACAGTGTGACCCTAGGGGGGTCACTTCCTCCCTCTGAGTCTTGGTTCCTTAACATTGTGTCAGGTTTGGACTAGGTGATCTCGCAGACCCTTTCATAACATTTTGTGGTTTTATGAAAGCACACAAAGACTGGGAACAAACAAAATTGTGATAGGGGCTATGTAGCTGTTGGACATAAATGGTGGTAGACTTTTCATACAAGTGCAATAAGTAATATTCCTTTGAGACTGATCATATTTTTACCTTCTTAAAAAATTCTCGCTTGTTTTGTCAAGATCTCTAACCAGTATCACTGTCAGTGGTTTCCCTCAATACCATAATCCTCGTGGCAACAAAACTCCGACTCTAATATATGGATATAGACACACATGCAAACACACACCATGCACCAAGGATCAAAAGGAGAGGGCGAGGGCCATTCATAGATTTCCCTTCAAAAGAACTGCTTATTTCTTTTGCTTTTTGTCTCCTCTTCTGATTCAAACACTCCACGCAAAGGCAGACTCTGGTATCCACCGTGATCCTGCCTCCTTCCCCTGCACAAATTTAGGGCCATCAGATTTAATAAGTAAAAAAAAAAAAAAAAAAAAAAACACAGGATGCCCAGTTAAATTTGAATTTCAGGTAAACAAGGATTAATTTTTTAACCTATTGCAAAATTAGGGGCATACTGTTACCTGAAATCCAAACCGAACTAGTCCTTCTGTGTTTTTTCCGGCAAACCCTGCCTTCAATCCAAGCCGCCTTGACCAGCACTCTCTGCCACCCCCTCCAATATCCCATCAAGCTCTCGAGACTCTGGGTGCCCAAAGGCTCCTCAAAATGCAAAACTTGCATTTTAGGCATGAAAGAGGAGACTTGAAATGAAATGAGAGGTGTCAAGAGTATGAATGCTGCGTCACCTGGGGTAGAGCCAGCATGTAGGTTGAGGAAAAACATGGGAGCATCTCTTCGGGCTTTCTGGGGAGGCAGAGGGCGAGAAGCTCAGCAGACCAGCTGGCTGGTGCTCAGGTGCAGGGGCTCCCAGACTGGGGGCTGCAGCTGAAAGAAGCCAAGGCACATGCAAAGCAGGTGCTAGAGAAGTAGTGGCTGACTCTGTTTGGTTGAATCTGCAATCGTTTCCATCTCTAAGACTTGAGGTGTTGGTTTTTCCCCCAAAATGAATGGCCGAAAAGTTGAAGACTGTTAGCTTCGTAAAACCATTACCACGATATTTTCAGACTGTTGCATTCTCAGGGATCTGGGCATACAGTAGGTGTTCAATACGTATTTCTCGAATGGATAAATGAATAATCCGCACCTGTCATCTTCATAATTAACACGATGTTCTAAGATAATTGTTCATGTGCTCACATGCTGCCTCAGTATTTCACTCAAGGCCACTTTTCCAGATGAAGCCTACTGGAGCACAAATATCTTACCCATTCCTCGATTCCACCTTGCTATTGAAATGACCAGTTGGTTTATTTTTAAAATTTGGGGAAAACTTATCCTATCGGGAACTTTCAGGAATTTCTACTGGTTGAAGCAGAATGAAAGGAAGCTAAGGGCTAATTCTCACTCTGGGTGTCTGTGAAAACTTCTCCTAGCTGAACTAATTCTTTCTTTGCCACTAATTCCTTACTCAGCAGCAGTGGCATCCACCTCCTGTGGCTGCTGTAGCAAATTACCACAAAGTTAGCGGCCTGAAGCGATGCACCTTTATTGTCTTGTGGTTATGGAGGTCAGAAGTCTGAGAAGGGTCTCCCTGGGCTAAAATCCTGGTGGTATCAGGCCTGTGTTCCTTTTGCAGACCCTACAAAAGAATCAGTTATCTTGGTTTTTAGATGCTAGAGGCACTGGCATTCCTTGGTTCATGATCCCTTCAAGAGACAACGGTGGAGCATCTTCAAATCTCTAACTTGCACATGTAAGGAATCTTGTGATTCCATTAGGCTCATTTAGGATAACCTCCTTATTTTAAGGTCAGCTGATTAGCAACCCGAATTATATCCCCAGTGTCATGTGTCTTACTAGTCCGAATGGCCTGCTACAACATATCCTAGACTAGGGGGCCGAGGCAACAGGAATTTATTTCCTCACAGTTCTGGAAGCTGGAAGTCCGAGTTGCTCTCCTCCCAGCTTGCAGATGACCACCTCCTCTCTGTGTCCTCACATGGCACAGAGAGGAAAAGAAAGAGGGGAGACATAGGGAGGGTGAACTCTCTGGTTCTCTTGTTCACAAGGGTGCTCATCCCTTTAGGGGAGGCCCACCCTCATGACCTCATATAAACCTAATATTTCCCAAAGGAAATACCATGGCATTGGGGTTTAGGGCTTCAACATATGGATTTGGAAAGGGAGGAGCAGGACACAATTCAGTCTATAAGACCATGGGAGGTAACCTTCTCATAGTTCCCAGAGATGAGGACATGGACATCTTGGGGGGCGGGGGCGTTCTAATATGTTATTCCCACCTCCTTAACCCCACAATCCCTCTGTTGTGCAGACTTTGTTCTGCAGAATTTTTCCCTTAATCTGGATTACATGGCCATAATCCTAATGCCCCCCAACCACCACCACCACGATGGTCCACAGAAGACTGATGCTACACGACATCGACGTTTACATGGCAGGACATTTTTAACAGTGAGGCGGAGGATGCTGAAAAGCCACACCAGATCTTTAGCCTCAGGATTTCTGGAACACTTTACTAGTTCTGATGTAGGTTGTGGACTTTTAAAAAGTAGTGATTCTCCAATATGTTTCACCTTTATTCACACAGCATCTCATGGGGCAGGTTTAGCTGGATAAATGTGTTATGGAAAATTCTGCTCTGGACAGAGAAGCTCACAGTTTCCAACTGTGAATGCTTTAATGGGGTGAATTTCTGTATGTAGGTTCCTGGCAGACCCTTCCCCACCCCAGGTAAGCACTTACTTTGATGGTTCTCCTTCCTGGCTGCTTGCTTAGGTGCCAGCTCACCCTTTCACTCTTTCAATCTGTTTTGTTTTTGTTTTCATATTTTATTTATTTACTCATGAGAGACACAGAGAGAGGGGCAGAGACACCGGCAGAGGGAGAAGCAGGCTCCCTGCAAGGAGCCCGATGCAGGACTCAATCCCAGGACCCGGGGATCACGCCCTGAGCGGAAGGCAGACGCTTAACTGCTGAGCCACCCAGGCGTCCGTGTTGTTAATTGGTATCAGGCATGAGTGCTCCCCACCCCAGGGATAATCTCTGTAGGATTGGAACCCTGTCCTCAAGAAGCTGACCTGGAAAATACTGTATGTGAGTTACATATTCATTCATTCATTCATTCATTCATTCATTCATTCGACAGCTATGTCCAAACAGGTTTCCCTTGCAGTAGATGTTACGAGAAGCTAGGGGGCTGAGTATACAGTTGGGGAGTAAGAAAGAAACCTTCCCCATCCTCACATGGAACCTTAGAGCAGACCTGCTAATGTTCTGTGCATGGTTCCAGCAAAACTGTGCCTTCTGAAGTCCACATGAGAACACAATTAGCTGGACCTTAAAGGGCGAATGCATTTTCATTCCTAAATGGGAATTTAAAATCTTTTTTCTTTTTTCTTTTTTTTTCAAAGCAAAAGGAACATTCAGGGTCTGGCTCAGGCCACCTGCTTGAGACCATCATTGTTCCCTCCTGTCTAGGTGTGTGGGGTTTACTCCTGTCCCAGATGCCCTTCCCTTACCATCTTCATTACTGGGGCAAGAGCCCCCTACCACCCACCTGCCTTCTTTTTATCCATAGCTCTTATCAGTGATCAGTTATATTAAACATTTGACTTAGTTACTTGTTTGTTTTTTGTCCTTCACGCAGGCCAGGATTTTTGTTGATTAGTTTGTTTTCCCTGCTTTATTCCCTAGCATGTCAAATCATAATTGGCATAAAAAAGACACCATTAAATATGTGTTGCAAACATATTTTATTCTTTCCCTGAAGACTACTCAGAAGCAATAAAAGTAAACAATCTGTGTGGGTTTTTTAAGAAGATTTTATTTATTTAAGAGAGAAAGGGAGAGCACAATCAAGGGGAAGGGCAGAGGGAGAAGCAGACTCCTCGCTGATGAGCAGGGAGCCCAATCTGGGCCTCAGTCCCAAGACCCCAGGATCATGACCTGAGTCAAAGGCAGATGCTTATCTGACTGAGCCGCCTAGGTGCCCCAATAATCTGGTTTTATGTATTTTTAGGCATAGATGTTGTGTATTAAAACTAGAACAGCAAGGGTAGAAAAGACTATAAATACAAAATTCAGAAAAGTAGTTCCTCTGGAGCAAGGAAACAGTAGTTAAGGAGGTCAGGAGGTAGGATGTAGCCTAGGCTAGGGAAGGAGGTAGGTAAGGAGGTAGGTAAGGGTGTAGCCTAGGCTAGGGAAACCATTGCTGGTGTTTTTAATCAGGTTAGGCAGTGGGTGTCTGCGTGTTTATTAAGCAAATTAATTGAACAGTGTTCACTCAGGGCTCAATGATATGTGGCAATGCAACATGAATCGAGGATTATAATGAGTCCAGTTTCGTGTGCCTGGAGGGCTTTAAAGAAATTAAGTTTTTCAAGACCAGAAAGAGTAGCGTTCATCTTTTCTCTGCTATAGTATGTGTCAGGCACAATCAGGAAGACTTTGTCAGGTTGGATTGAACCAGATTGAATGGATTCTAATCTAGTTGAATCCAGTCGGAGAGTAACAGATGGACAGGCCAGACCTAGAGGTGCTCAGCTTCAGGGTTCGACTTTTATATACTTCAGAAAAGCCAGACATGAATAGAAGATGCTAGAGCACAAAGTGGTCTCTCATCGCCTTTTTTCCATGTTATTAGCAAGAACTCACTGGCCATCTAGCAGATGGTGACCCACTATCATGCATCTCTGCCCAGATCCGGAAGGAGGAGCCAGCAGGTGCATTTCACAGGGGTCTGCCTTCCTGGGCTCACTCATGCTCTCCCATGGGCAGGGCCATGGGCGGAGCCCGTCACATTCCCGCCGATGACCTTGGGAAAGTCAGCCCTGCTCACTTGGCTTTTGTTTCCATCCTGATAAAATGATTCATGCCATTTGTAAGGGAAAGACCTTTGTAGAATCATTGACGGTTTCTTTTTATGGAAAGAAGTCCCCATCCCCATATGGGAAGGGACAGCTTGACGCAGTGGCGTGCGAATTGCACAAGAGAGAAACATGGAGTAGTTCAAAGCCTTTGATGGACATAAATAGGACTTAAAAAACAACAAAAGCAATTAGCCAAGTAATAGTTTTACAGCAGTGCTGTTCTAGGACTTAGATTTTCAACTTTATCATTAGGTAGCATTTGTTTTTAATGAGTAATGTGCACTAATTTATATTCTGATGTCACCTAGAATAAGTAGTAAGTCAAACTTACCCAGTTTTAGATTTTATTCCTAGATAAACTGAGGATCTCCAAGTGCTGTTAAAATGTGCCTTTTAGGGGGATGCCTGGGTGGCTCAGCAGTTGAGCACCTGCATTCAGCCCAGGGCATGATCCTGGAGTCCCGGGATCGAGTCCCACGTTGGGCTCCCTGCATGAAGCCTGCTTTTCCCTCTGCCTGTGTCTCTGCCTCTCGATCTCTCTCTCTCTCTCTCTCTCATGAATAAATACATAAAATCCTTTTTAAAAATCTTTTTAAAATGTGCCCTTTATTCCCAGAAATCTAGAATAGATAAGGCAATTCCTGACTGTATTTATTTTAAATTTTATTCATTTACTCATGAGAGACACAGAGAGAGAGAGAGGCAGAGACACAGGCAGAGAGAGAAGCAGGATCCCTGCAGGAAGCCCGATGCAGGACTCGATCCCAGGACCCCAGGATCATGACCTGACCTGAAGGCAGATGCTCAACCACTGAGCCACCCAGGTGCCTGGCTTTATTTATCTATTTTACTGGGCCTAGGTCAATGCCCTCTGGAGCCACTGAAAACAGAATAATTTCTTTCTTTTCTCCTCTTAGTCAAGGGAAGATAAATTTTTTCATTTCCCCATAGATGCTATTGAAGCATGTAGTTTAATCATGTCAGTCACCCTAATTGACAATTGTTGTATTCAGCCATCTTAGATGAGCCCCCTGAGATTAAAGAAGCAGTAGAATGCTAGCAGTAGAAATACTGATTTGCGCTACTGTGACATTGTAAAATGTATATAATGGCTTCCCTCCTGTGTGGAAACTTAGCCATCACTCCGTATGTGTAGCAATAAAGAGGAGATCTACAACCTTTCAGATACTTAGGACATCTTGCCTAGCGCCCCTGGTCTGGTTGCCCAATTGATCTACCATCTAAGTGAGATTTCTGTCCTCAGTCTACATCTCTTTCTTCTCAGCCCCTTAAGTGGTACAAAGTCATCAATTCTTTCTTGAGAAACAAAGTCAAATAGTCCCAGATGCAGAGAAATGACTGGAATATCTCCCATAGCTTTCTGCCCTCCCTGTGTCTGGGAACACTCTTCCTTCTGGAAGTCATTCGGGTTTGTTCTCCTCAGGACTGGCTGGGCTGGTTCCTCTGTCCGAGGTTCCACATGGGACTTTATTGGTACTCAAGCTCCAGAAGGGGCAGGAAGGCTCCAAACCAGGCCAGATCCAGAAAATGTTACTCAACATTAATTGAACGATCATGTCAATACTTTAAAAGTTTTTACTATTTTGGGTTTCCTTCCTGTCCTTGTCCAGATGTGTAAAGATTTTTATAAAGTTACAGGGTGTATACATAGGTTGATAGTGTTTTTGCCCATGAGCCTATTATCCTAAATCGTTTTCTGAGCTGCTGTGCTCGTAGCACATTCTTATTTAGAAGACTGTATCAAAGTCTATCAAGTGAGTACATAGTAATCTGCTAAACCTTTTCCTTTTCGGTTGGAAAATGAAGCCTCATTATTTTTATATTACAAACAACATTATAAAAATCTTAATGCACATAGTCTTTTATTCCCCAGGATTGTTTTCTAGGATACTCATTGTTTAGAGTAAATATCCAAGTGTGGGAATAATGGTTATGAATCTCTAAGATCCACTTTGGTAGCTAATATTTCTGGAGCACCCACGATGTACCAAGCTTAACCCTAGTCTAATTGCCATATGCCAGTGAATGCTTGCCCCTGTAATAGAACTGGCTCAGAGTCAGCTTGGCGACTGATGTTCTGGAAGCTTTTCATACCTTTTCAGTCAAGAATAAAAAGGATAAGGAGCCACAGTTACCTGATACCTTTGGAAATGTCTGTGTGACCTGCTCTTTGGGGATCACCTGTTACCAGATAGGACTGATGTTTCATCAGGGAGAAGCACAGAGGGCTAGGGGTTAATGGAGCACTTTTATGATCTCATTTAATCCTTAGGGAATGTTGTCAGACACCTATAGATGGAGAAGTGGAGGCTCAAAGATGTTAAGCAACTGGTTCAGAGTACTGTAACCAATAAGCTGTTGAGGCTACATCTGATCAGGTTGGTGCCAGGATGACCATAGCTATTACGACCTAAAAGCTCCCTCCTTCTACTCCAACCCCCCACCCCCGACTCCAACATATATGTCCACTGGCCAAGTGGATTTAAAATACTTCATTCTGGGGATCCCTGGGTGGTGCAGCGGTTTATCGCCTGCCTTTGGCCCAGGGCGCGATCCTGGAGACCCGGGATCGAGTCCCACGTCGGGCTCCCGGTGCATGGAGCCTGCTTCTCCCTCTGCCTGTGTCTCTGCCTCTCTCTCTCTCTCTCTGTGTGACTATCATAAATAAATAAAAATTAAAAAAAAATACTTCATTCTGGATGACAACACCAGACATATACCCAATTACCATTCTTATCCTTGATTTCCTAAACAGTGATTTATCAAGAGACCTGTTTCTAGTATGAATTAATCTATAAATTATACACATCATTCTCCTGGAATTTTAGGACTTTCGATGAAAGCTATTTAAATCTCAGTTTGAGAATAAAAGTTCAAGAAATTTTTGAAAACCAATAGTAACAAGAATAGGCTTGCCCTAAGACACTAAATATAGCTTAAAAAAGAAATATCCAGTACCAGAGAGTATGTTGGTTGCCAGGGGCTGGAGGGTGGGAGACATAGGGAGGCTTATAACTTTCAGTTATAAGATGAATAAAGTCTATGGATCTAATGTATAATATGGTGACTGCAGTTGATAACATTGTATGTATAACTGAAATTTGCTAAGAGCCTAGAACTTAACTGTTGTCACCAAAGAAACAAACAAATGTAAATATCTGAGATAAAAGCCCTGTTAATTAATTCAGTGGTGGGTTTCCTTCCACAACGTCTAATAGCAAACCATCATGTTGTGCACTCTTATAATTTTATCGATTATACCTCAATAAAATGAAGGAGAAAAAAGCAACGCATACCCATGTAGTAATTAGTATTAGGAGTAAAACATACTATCAGTGGATCACAGTTGTGTGTGTGTGTAACGTATACATGTATGTATGAATTTACTCTCTATTAAATTCCAATAATAACGGTGTCTACTCAAATTAGCAATAAAATATGTGATGAAAGAGTGTTGGGAAAATTGACATCCTTTTGGAAGTAAATTAATTCAGCTATTTTATAAAACATCTTAAAAACTCCTTATGTGGGCACCCGGGTGGCTCAGTGGTTGAGCGCCTGCCTTTGGCTCAGATTGTGATCCTGGGGTCCTAGGATCGAGTCCAACATCAGGCTCCCCGCAGGGAGTCTGCTTCTCCCTCTGCCTGTGTCTCTGCGTCTGTGTTTCTCATGAATAAATAAATAAATAATTTTTTAAAAATAAAAATTTCATATGGATTAAAGAGCTAAGAAAATCTATAAAATATTAGAAGAAAGAAGAACAGTTTTATAATCTTGGAGTAAGAACTGTCTTCCCATGCATAATACCGAAGCCAGAGAAGAAATAAAAATTGATGTATTTGGCCACTTAAAAAGTTTAAAAGGCTACATGGAGGGGGGGGTGGGAATCAGCAAAAAGAAATTTAAAAATCAAATAGTAGATTGAAAGAAAACACTTGAAATGTGTATTCAGACAAAGTTATTAAAAGGACTTGTGTAAACAATGGGATTAAAAGCCCACAACCTAAAGAGCAAGATAATTCAAGGGAATTTCAATAAGCCGGGATGAAATGTATTCAACCCACTAACATTCAAGAACATGCAGATTGAAAGACAGCATTTTTTTTCAAACATCAGATTTGCAAAAATGTAAAATATTGATAACATCAATATTAGCAAGCATGGAGAAATAGGCATCTAATCTCTTTAGTGAGCACATCTGAAAGGCTTAAGGGATACAGTTGGACAATTTCTATTGCATTTTAAATGAGCTCACCATCAACCAAGATACATTAAGGCATCTTAATTGAAAGAAACACTTGTATGTACAGGGATTTTCAGGGCATTATAATTTATAATGGGACATTATAAACTACAATGCCAAAAAGAGTGGAAAGAACGTAAACATCCATTAGAGAGGGCAAGGTTAATTAAGTTACGCTACACTCACGAAAGACAATAAAATGCAAAGGAAAAGGAGATAAAATTCTGTATGAACTGACATGGAAAGATCTCCAAGACATACACTTAGATTTTTTTTAAAGCACATTATGAAACAACCAGGCAGTATATTTGCAGTTTTGTTTTTTAAAAATTGGTATAAATACATAGAAAAAAATCTTAAGAATAGAAGTTCAAACTGTTCACGGTGATACCCAGGGGTAAGAGGAGGACAAATGTTATCATATATATGTGTATATATAAAAATGGGATAGAGATACATATATATATATATGATATATATTCTAATGATATACATATATATATCATTAGAATCTTTTAGAACAAGAATGGTATCTATGAAAATTTTAAATGTGACAATGTATAAAGAGAAATTGGCAACATCATGATAGAAGTGGAAAACAACACATTTCTGTAAGCCTAATTGAATAGACAAAAATTCAAATCGGCATTTGTAGGATATGAGCACTGAAGGTAAGTTGACTATATATTTTAAACCTCTGACATGACCTAGAATATTAGAAGACTATTTTAAATTCAGTGCCCACCCCCAACACAACACATGCTGAAATGTCAATAAATTTAAAATATCAAGCTTATTTCTTGACCATAGGCAATTTTGAAAGAAAATACTTTTATTTACTTTTTTAAAAGATTTTATTTATTTATTCATGAGAGACACAGAGAGAGGCAGAGGGAGAAGCAGGCTCCCTGCAGGGAGGCCAATGTGGGACTGGATCCCAGGACCCCGGGGTCACGACTTGAGCCATAGGCAGATGTTCAACCGCTGAGCCACCCAGGCGTCCCTAAAAGAAAATACTTTTAAAAGCTGAAATATTTTAAGCTCCATGAGTTAGGAATCAAAACAGACCACAAACCTACCAAAAGCGTTGAAGCATATGCATAGAAAAAAGCCTAGGAAGTGATTACCTCTGGGTGGTAAGATTGGGAGTAATGATTAATTTTCCCTATATTCTTTCTTATACTCCCATATTCTTTATTTTGATTATTCAGTATCTCCTTGAGCTTCTACAATAATCAGGAATGAGTTTGGTAATAAATCAACTAGCAGTGAGCATTGTTTGTTTATGGAGTAGCAGGGATTACAGAGATCTTATCTGAGGAACTAAATCTGGAAGTGGCTGAGCACCCAGCAGGGGCAAGTTCTTAATAAATTCTCCACCTGTCCTAAAGCATGCTCATGTTGAAACTATAACCTAGGGGTGCCTGGGTGGCTCTATTAAGTGTCTGACTCTTGATTTCAGCTCAGGTCATGATCTCTGGGATGGAGCCTGGTGTTGGGCTCCCTGCTCAGTGGGGAGTCTGCTTCTCCCGCTCCCTCTACTCATGTTCTCTCTCTCACTCTCAAAGAAATAAAATCAAAACAAAAAAAAAAAGTAACCTAAAAATTTTGCTCGTCTGTGAAGACCGAAAACCCCCTGACCCCATCAGAAATTGTAAATGGATGTATTGAGGCATGGGCTCCACGGCCTGGCTGGTGTGGGTTCAAATCCTAGCTCCACTCTTCATGGTTATAGGAAGTTAAGCCTGTACTTTTAAGTTCTCAGATCTCCACTTATCTTTGTTGCCATATCTACAAATAGAGAGGCCTTCCCCCTGGAGATTCTGTGAGGCTTCAGTGAAAAGCCATATAAGAAGTGTTTGACATAGTTCAGGGATGTGCTCACATATTCAATAAATTGTAGCAGTTTTATTCACAGATGGGTATCAATTCTATATTATTGTTAGATTAACATGTATATATTAGATATGGTGTATTAATTTACAATACTTTAAAACCCCTTAAATGGCATTATAAAACATGTTGTTTCTAAATTCGCAACCACCAGCTGCTTGTGAACATCTCTTAAGGTGTGCCACTAGCTTCTCTCATTTCTTTTTTTTATACCCCAAGCTGTGTTTAAGAATGATGACAATAATTATCATTACTATAGAATGTACACTGTATTCTATAAAGTGCTCTGTATACGCGGTGTCACCTATCGTCTCCCTTGCAAGAAAATTCTTATAGAAGGCTTTCTTGTCACATTCACTTCCCAGAGAGGGGTGGCTGGTATCCAGCTTAGGTCCTTCGGTGTTATCTCAAGAGAGCCCGAGGCCTTGTCTGGGACCACAATGTTACCACTGGCTATGAGGATTAGCAAAGGCTCATGGCTGTTTTTCAGGCAGTACTGAGAACCCAAATCCTATGCTCTTAGAATCAAAAATACTGTTCTGTCTAAAAATAAAACCAAGAAGAAAAGCACTCTCCACAGGGAGCAAAATTTGAGGCTCACAGAGCTAGTGGAACAGTCAGCTTTATATACCATATATAGTGTATATTACATTATATATTATAATATATGTATATGTTATATATGTATATATATGCATATGTATATGATTTATACATACATTTATATGTATTTATATATGTATTACATATAATATATTAATATACATTATATGTCATAATACATATATTTACATATAATGTAAAATTATATAATATATAATGTATATGTGTATATAATATATGTATTAAATATTACATATATATGCAATGTTATGTATGTGGAACACTGTATATATTACTCACATATATGATATATATGCAGTATTATGTATATTCATATATATATGCAGTATTATATACATATAGTATTTTATGGTCCATTAACTACCCCCCAAAAAAAATCCTATTAGTCCATATGCTTTTATTTTCATACCAACTCTGTGAGATCACAAAGCTGGTTGTACAGATGAGGAGACATTAAGACCTTAAGAAATGTGTCCAAGGTCACCCAGTAGATTTAGAACCAGAACTTTCATCTCTGGGCCTCCAGCATCAAGTTCACCATGTGATCCCACAGAGGAATGTGCTGGCAGGGGAAGTACAAACAGTGTTCAGATAGGCAGGTACCTGGTGTGGAAACCAGTGGCTCTTTCAACAAAATGATCCCCCTGTTTAAAGCTTTCTTCACATATAGTAGCCATCTGTACTGGCCTCAGAATGGAAGGGCTGGAGATCAGGAGACGGGAAGATTCAGCACGCCAAATGCTCTATTGGCTGGGAGTCGAGAACAGGATGAGTCTTAGGGTTTGCAGAGGAACCTCTGACTCAGTGGAATGCCAGCCTCTGCAACGGGTTCTGGTCTTAACACATAGATTAGAGCCTGACACCATGGAATGTCCCAGACACAGAAAATGTTCTAAATGTTATGTCTGGTTGCTTCAAAATCTTGTGCCTAATGGCAGGGCTGAGATTACTTTCTAACATTTTTTTAAATGTTAATATATCTACATTTACTATTTTTCCAAACTTGATAGGTACCAGTACAAGTATATTAATGAAAGGCCTAAGGTATATATAACATGTATATACTCATGTAGAGTCATATATATACCTACATATATATCTTAATATGTAGCACTTTATAAACATAATAGCATGCATGTGTAAGGAATAGTCTTATACTGTCTATTGCATATGTATGTGTACACTATACATATCATATGAAAGACAGAGATTTTGTATTTGTAGTCTTCTATCTGCTGCAGAAAAATTGAAAGAAAAGCCTGAAATGTTCAACCAAAGGAGAATGTTTGAATACACTGAAAATGGGATTGTAGCATGCCCATTAAATATGGTGTTTTCAAAGTATACCTAATGAGGAGGAAAGCTGTCTACAAGGCAAGAAAGAGGTTTCAGTGTCCTACACATCCTGTGATCCCAATTCCTGAGAAACTGTAGAATAGATATTTTAGAAAATAGATATTTTAGAAAATGAATAGATATTTTAGAATATAGATATTTTAGAATATGAATAGGTATTTTAGAATATGGGTAGAACTGTAGAATAGAAATAATGTATCTATGCGTATACATATGAATTGGAAGAAAGAAGGCCAAACATCGACAGGTGTATCACAGCAAGTGTTAAAGACGTGAATGACCATTAATTTTGTGTTCCATCCTGGAACTTTTGTACATTTTCCAAGTTTTCCCTAATGAATATGCCTTTGTTTTATGACCAGAAAGGTCGTTCATGCTCTAAGTATAGTACACCACTGGCATCACTCGGGATCTCAAAAGAACTAAAATAGACCTTCAGAGAATCTAGCAAACGTGGAATGAAATTTTTTCTCTTAATCTGGGAAGCAGTCCTTTACCTCGGCCTCCTAAAACACCCCCTTTGTTCCAGGCTCTACTTCCCCCTGGTTAACCAGTTCTCCTCCAGGAAGCCACTGGACAGCTCCCTTGACCTTGTTCATATCCCTGTGGTAATTTACCACTGCTCATGGAGTCGGGGTTGGATCCTTGCAATTCCCTATACTTTGGGTACAAGGATGCCTTCCTTCTGGGTACATAAAGCGGGAATAATAGTATCTTCCTTGTAGGGGTTAGATCAAGGGTTGATCACCTGTTCTAATTCATGCAGGTAGAGAAATAGCAGAGCTCAAACCGGGAACCCCACCCCCACCCCGGGCCTGGGACCTGGTGACCGCTCCGGCCAGTGGGTGGACACCAGGAGCTCCCTCAGCAATCGCTTTCAAGGAAAGCAGGTCAAACCGCAAGCTGCTTCCCCCCGCAGACCGCTCCTGGGCCCGGGAGCGTGCAGGCTGTCTGCTTAATTCACTCATGGCTCTGTGCCACGGAATACATAAACAAGTGGGGAAAGCCTCCGAGAGGAATCTGGATGCCCAAATGGAACAATCTGTCTTCTGAAATTATTGTTTGAAATTGTTTATGTCAATCGCCGCGTTTCTGTTCTGTGCTTCTGGGACCTGTTTGTGATGGGGGGGTGGAGAGTATTCCCTGCCGTTGAGCAGGGACCCTTGAGGGACGACTCTGGGGACGGTGTGGGGAGCTGTTCACCTGTCCTCCTGACACAGGTGGGCTTTGGGGAGACTCCATGTGCCCCCAGGATTACCTGGTGCTCACTGGGTGCTGGATGCTCCTCTAGGCATGGAACACATGCTAATTTTCATCCTCGCAACAACCAGTTGGGAGGTGTCACCCCTCCCTACTTCCAAACTCACACATGAAGAGATGCAAGCATCTTGAAGGAAATTTAAGTTTCCATTTCATAAGTTTCCATTTCTTAAGTTTCCTGGTCCAAACAGACCAGGTGGGACTTGAACACTTGCACCCCAGCCTTCGGAGCCCATGTGCTCACTCCTCCCCTGTTCTGCGTCTCATCCACACAGCACTGGCCAGGACTGGCTTCAGCCACCTGACTTCTCACCCATCCTCCCAGAGACCGCGCAGACCGTGATTCTGCCTCTTAGTGACATGGTAAAAACCCAAGGCATTAGGTCCAGGGTCCAGTCCTTGTGGTGTCTTGAGCTGTTGTAACACACACAAAAAGCCTTCAGCTCATGGACCTGGCAGTTTGGTGAGTGAGCGAGAATTCCTTTTGAGGCATGAATTAGTCTTCTTCAAATGTTTTGACAAACTGAGTGTGGTGCTTGGGAAAGAATAGCTTCACGGTGTTTGTGTGAACAGACCTCTTTCTAAAACCACTTTACACCCAGCCATGAGGCTTGATCATTGAAACAACAGTATGGCAAGGCCGAGTTTGGCTCTCTGGGTTTGAATAGCCTCTTGGTTTTTACCCTCCAAATGCCCTGTGCTTGAAACCGGTCTGAATTAATGTCTCTCGGTCTCCTTAAAGGAACCTGGAGTCAGAATATCTCGTAGGATTAAGAAAGAACAGTGTGTGCCTGGTCCCAGACTCTTGCATGCATGCCTGCTTGTCTGTGAGGGCCACTGAGGCCAGTCCAATACCCCCCTCCCCAGGCTCGCCTTGTCCCCCTGCCCCAGACCACAAACCAGGTCATCATTTATACCTTCTCTTCTCTGGATGCTCCCAGCAGTGAATGGGTAGACTATGGGGCCTTTGTCATTCTTGGTCACTGGGGTCACTTGGCCATGCATCAGGACGCAGGGCAGTGTTTGGCCAGGGAATAGTTATTATTGGTACCTGGAGTCAGAAGGCAAGGAGCAGAGTGTGCTCAGGCATCAGAACTACACACAAAAATAAGTCCTGGCTCTGCGCCTTATTTGGGAAACATGGCCAGGACCCGGACAGGAACAGCATAGGCAACCTGCACATCAGGCCATGTTCTCCCAGCTGTCCATCCACAGTGGATCCACAGTCTCCTCTTGACCCAGGCAGGTCGATTGCCTGCACGTACCCCCAAGGAAGAACATGTCAGACCCGCAAGTGACTCACCTGCGCATGTGAAGGGTAGCTTTGTCCCAGAGTTGGGTAATGCCAGGTGGAAGAAAGAATTTTGTGGGTGGGCCACCCACTGGGCAAAAGGAGAGGTTGTATCTACAATGTGTCCCACAGTATCGACTTCCTGCTTTGGTCGCAATCCAGAACTTCCTGGAGTAGTCTTGCTTGGCCAGCAGTGGCCAACAGTGGCCAACAGCCTCCCAATGTCCTTTGCCTGACAGTGGCCCTAAAGACAAAAATGTCAAAGGCATGGGTCATATATGAAGATCAATCTGGCTAAACTCAAGTGTTAAGTTATGGGCGTAGACTGTTGCCCTTTCTGAGGGAAGGACCTTCAGCTGGCTGCTGCTCTCCTGTGTCCAGGGCTTGTGGTCTTTACCTGGCACTGTACAGAGGGGACACTGCAGCATTATAGCCACCCAAGATGCTTTGAGTAACCTGTGTCACCCAGGTTCCTGGGCATGACCTTGGCATATTTTGGCCACCTTCCAAGCTCTGAGTCTACCTTCCAAGCTCTGAGTCCATACACCTAGGAGTCTGGGCTGGTAAAACATGATTTAAAAACAGATCTCAACATTTTCTTTGGTTGGGCTCATAGCATCCCCACCCCTGGATGCTCTTCCCCAACAGTCATCAGTGGGAAACCTCCTTGTTTGCAAACAATAGAGAATCAGATAATAGTATCTTGAACAAGCTTGAGCAAAAAGAAGCACTTACTAGAAAGATGCCTGGGTGTCTCATGAAATTCAGCCACAGGGATATGTTTGATACTTGGAGGAAAAAGAGCTAGAATTGGGGACTGGGGCACCTGCAGGCCACTGACCCTGGCTCCTGCCCATACGGCATCTTGCCCTCTCCATCAGCCACCTGCACCATTTTCTCAGTTCACATGGTTGACAACAGCCACCCCCCAAAAGCTCCTGAGTTTGCTCCCTCTCAGTCCGATATCCAGAATTCCCAGGGACAAGTGCAGTGTGACTGGGTCGATACCTGTTCTTTAAACAAAAGCTGTGATCCGGGGGCGAGGCAGCTCAGTGGGAACATCTTAGCTGCATTAAAAGCCACTTCCATAGCAGATTTCAAAAAGGCATTTCTTTGTAAGAATCCCGTGGAAAGCCATTCAGAAGAGCCATTCAAAAGGGAAGGTATCGCGAGGCTTCTGGATTGTTCTCTTATTCCTCACACAGCCCGTAACTTGGCTATCCATATCTCCCTCTCTCAGGAGGCACGCCTAGTCTTCAGGAAATGAGAATGACCGCCACAACCCCAACACACACATGAAACAAATTAAGGGTTTTGTGCTTAACAGTTTCATTTATTTGTTTGTTTAAATTTCTCGGGAGAAAGAACCAGAAAAGCCTCCTCTGATTCCCAGACAACATAGAGCTTCCCTTTCATGGCATGCCCATAGTTGTAACATTTGCTTAGCCTCTTTGTCTTTCTCCTCCCCTAGACTGCAAAGTTTATCTAGGCAGAGCTCGTGACAGCTTTATTTCCAGCTGGATCTTTAGTGTCTGAACAGTGCCTGGACATAGTAGTAGGTGATCGATAAATGTTGAACAAATGAAGTGCATGAATGAATGATGTTAAAGTGTTCACCTGACTGCCAAGTTCCCAGATGCAAGTGTGACCCCAAAGGCTCCCGGTGACTCTACCAATCTGGTCCCAATAATCCTAGTAGCACTAATACCCCGATTCCTTCCTTTCTCTCTCTCCATCTTTCCCTAATTTCATTAACAAGACAGAGTAATTCTTCCTTGTGATTCACTTGTTTCTCAAATCTTCCCTCTCTTCCCCATCCCCCCTACATGGAAGTGGAATTTCTTGCCTTACCCATGGGTCTGGAAGGGTCTTCAAACCAGTCCTGTCTCCCCTCTCTGTGTTAGCATGAAATTAGTCATCCCGAAATCTCAATGTTACCGTGTTGCTCCACTGCTCAAAGCATGCCCATATGCCCATACTGCCTCCTTGAACAGGATGGAATCCAAACACTTGATCACAGCATGTAAGGCCCTCAGTGTGTGAATCCCCACCTCCTCTTCCAGTTTCATCTCCTACCAGTCCATGATAGGATGGAGCAAGCCAGTATTCAAGGGGACACTACATAAATTGTGGAGCTCCATGCAAAATAGCACGGCGCCCTTCACTCAAAAATGGTGAGAATGTCAGCTGGCAACAGCGTTGTGTTGAGCCAAGCACGGGGTCCTGCTGAACCTGGGACTCTGGCTGCACAGGTCATATGCTCCCAGAGCAAGCCCCAGTCAAGACACACCATGTTTATCCCATGTTCAAGTTTGTACATGTGTTCTTCCCTTGGTCAAGAATGCCCTGTGTCAACCATCATCCCCACAGGATTCTCCCTTGCAAATGGAAAGGTCCCCTTCTACCCTTGGTAGCCTCCTGTGAAGATTTATTCTCCAGTCACCTGTGGCTAACGCTTTATTTATCTAACTCAAGTAAGTGTGTGTGTCTTGTCTTCCCCCCGCTAGATTATTCCTATTATTACTTTGTATCCTACACCCCCCCCCCCCGCTTCTACAAATGCTTCAGCAAATAGCAAGGAACTGTTAAATACTTTTTGAGAGACCAAATTGGCAGCTAGATGCATGGATGCATGATCACCAGACTGGCCTGGTGATCCTGAAGATTTCTCTAGCTGTTCTTGTTCCCATTTCCGACCACAAGGGTCACGTGGGGACCCTGTGTTTCTGACTTCTTAGAACCCGTACTGCCTTGTGGTCTTTGTCAGCCCTTCCCTGCACTCTGAACACAATGCTAAGAACTATCACAAGGAATATTGTGATCTCATAGGGGAAACTCTAGGGATTAAGTAAAAATCCCAGAGGTTTGACCTTGGAGACATGCAAAGTCCCTGGTCAAAAATGAAGCCAAGGGTCATGAAATGTTAGCACCCCGAGGAGCCTCTGTGATCATCAGCTCATCTTTCTTGCTTTATGAAGGAAGAGAAACTACGGCTTGAGGGTGAAGTGTCTAGACCAAGGTCACATAGTTATATAGTGGGAAGAATAAGACCTGGTCTCCTGAACTCTTGTGTGACTTACAGGGGACATCACATTGATTTATTGCAGCAGACAGAGCTTTGGATGACCTTCTAATCACTACCCACAGGTATCTTGTATGCACAGCAGAAGTCAAATACAGAGGCAGGTTATTTTTGAAATATAATCCATTTTGCTTTTCTGTAAATTTCTGGACTTTGGCATCTGTCCTCCAATATACAAAATATTTAAAGGATTTGAATTTAGATGCAGAGCATATTATATATACAGGATGTGGAAAAGGTATAGAACGATGAGACAAGAAGCAATCGTAGAGTCTGATGGAATGAAGGCTCCTATGTTACCAAGGGGTGCTGGTTGCCAGGCAGGGTCAAAAAAGATTCTAATAGTCACCAGGAGTCCGTTGTAAGAAGGTGCTGCCAAGCCGCGAGGGCCCACCACCACCTGCTGGTGTAAAAGAAAGCTTTGCTCTGGTGCTGTTGCTAAGGGATCTGGGATTGATCCTCGTCTGGAATCGGGAGCCTTCCTGTGCTGCGAGCCTTCACCATCCTGCAGGGAAGGCTCAAAGGACCAAGATGTTTTGGGGGAACAGGGTTCCCTCCGTGCGTTGGCACCATAACCCACCCCTCACTTCTTCCTCCTAAATAGAATCACTCCCATCTATTCCTAAGCAGCATCTCTTAGGTGATTTGAGACTTTTTTAGATAGAAATCACAAAAAAATAACATTTAATTTAGAAAGGACTTAGGGATGAGCCAATCCAATGATTTTTCAAACTCTGCTCCATGGAGCCGTGACATTTTGTGAGGTTCTGCTTTTATCATTTGCCCCTGGGCTATTTTTTTCCTTCCATGTAAGATTCCGTTTTAAAAATGTTTCCAGTGTTTTGTTGTTGTTGTTGTTGTTTTTAAGTTTGAGAGGCCCTAGTCCATCCTTTTCTTCAGGGTAAGGAGGCTGGAATCCAAAGGGGTTCCTTTGTGTTATTACTTTGTAGTAGTGTTGGAAGTAGTCCTTAGGTTCACTCAGAATTTGGAACATTATTCTCACCTTCCTGCATAGTCAAGGCAGAGCCATTCCTAGAGGGACTAAAGATCGTGACACATTGGAAGAAACAGAGGATGATGATTCTGTGAATGATGAATATGTGGTTGGTACAGTAAGTACACATCTTTCATTTATCATGCGCCATTTTGGGGGTAATTTTAGAATTATTTCGCCCCTCCAAAGTACTTGACTTACTAACTATAGAGTAAACGTAAGTTATTTTATGACTTTGGTAAAATTTAAGTACAAATTAATTTATGATTCAGAAAAAGAATCTTGTTAGACTACACATTCTGTTCCTTTACAAAATACGACCGTGCTCAGAGGCTTGCAAAGGGGTTAGAGAGTAGAGTGCACAGAGACCACGGGCCAAGTGAGACCATGGGGAATTGGCTTTAAAAAATGAGGGTTTTGTAGGGAGAAATGAACAGTTAAGTGGAGGGCATGTAGGACAGAAACTCAATCAAATATGAATAATATGATGGTCTTAAGGAGGCAGCATATCTATGGCAAGTAATGGGTAAGGATGATGCTCTTAGCAATGATGGCTTCTTGACATGGACCAAATACAAGGTTAACACACAGGTCCCAGGAACTCCTTTGTGATTCTTTGGATGATACAATTTCTTAGGCCCACGGAGTTTTCTAGATGGAAGGTAATATAAACAAGACGTAACAATTGCCAAAGAGTTGAGAAACACCAAGATATACCTAGTGAAGCACTGGAAAGTCTCCTCTACCCAATGGAGTTGAAAGAACAGCCGTTTTGCACATTGCATGAAAGCAAGAGAGATTTCTGGGTTTCAGTGGACCTGCCAGCTTTGCCAGGGCAGGCCAAACTGAAGCATGGATGGGTGGTAACTCTGTTTATTAGAGGAAGATGCATAGCTCCATCACTCCGGCCCCTAGTTTCCTGCTTCCAAATTATCTAAACAGTTGAGCAAATAGAATCATTTTGAAATTCTTACAGCATATCTTTCATGTGAAAATTGGTTTTGTTTCTTTGCTTTTTATCCTTTACTTTCCTCTTTCTCCCTTCCTTAGAATCACCTCTGTGTTGAGCCTAGCTAGGGAGACATCCCATGAAAAGGCCAAAAGCATAGCTTTATATACCCAGGGTCCTGCCAGCATAGTTGGCCTCTTACTTCGCACTTGGGGCAGAACCTGGTGTGATGATTTAACACCTCTCTCATTTTCTATTAAATACACATGAATTAATAGTCTTCACTGGAATAGATATTTATACACAAATACTCTCAAAGTAAAAAAAAAAAAATTAAACCTGTTTTCTACCATCATTTCTTTTTTACTACCTCTTTCTATACCATTCTTCCATTCTTGTTTTCTCTCCTTTTGTCTGCTTCTCTTTGTCCCGAAAAACCTCAGGGCATTCAGAATTGATTCCTATGCCAATTTCATTGGATTAAACTCCTACCTGTTGCATGTTAAACACTTACATGAATACCTAGCAATAAATAAATAAATAAATAAATAAATAAATAAATAAATAAATACCTAGCTCTACTATCTTATTGTGTTAAGTTGCCTCTGCTGCTGATGTGGGTAGAAACTACTTTCCACTTCTTGGTCCCTTAAAAGTTTGCATTCTGAAGTCTTGTTTTGAAAGATCTAAATTAGGATTGTGTAACTGGGGGATTCAAATTACCCCAAATTAGACTCCTATACCCTATGAAGTGGATATTTAATAAGTCAGATAAACCCAGCCTGCCACCAAACAAAACAAAGTATTGAGGTCAGAAAACAACGAGTAGAAACAGATTCAAGGTTATGCAAGTCTATAGTATGACAATCACAGTATCTAAAATCTCTTTGATTAAGAAATTATGTTAGAAAAACTAGTTAACAGTTTGAAAAAAATAACTAGAGACTTTTCTAATACCGTATACTAAAATGTGATGCATTGCAAAGTCAAATGCAAAACTAAAACCATAAAAATGTTAAGAACATTTAAGCAAATATATAATCTGGATATGGAGATCTTTCTAAGTGTATACCAAAGATAGAATTCTTAAGAGTTTTTTAGAAAGATTGCATATAGAAATGTTAAATGCCAAAATCATCACAAACAAGATTGAATGGCAAACGAAAGCCAGGGGAGGTTTACAACATAGACGACTATATTTAATGTGCTTTAGGGGGTATAAATAGCTCTCCCAAATCTATAAGAGAAAAAAAGAAAAAGAAAACATGTGCAAAGAATGTTACCAGGCAATTCACATAAGAAAAGATATGAATAGTCAACAAATCTATGAATGCATGTTCGACTAATTAAGAAATGTAATGGGATACCATTATTACTTATCAAATTAGCAAAGCTTCTTTCCTCCTAAATAATAGCATCCATTGTTAATAAATGGTGTTGACCAAGGAGAAGAGGCCATAAAGCAACCGGAAGTGCTTATTTGGGATCTTAGGGATTGCAAGGAACCAAACTCAAAAGTGTACTCCGAATTGTAAGCAGAGAGTAAGCTTATAAAGGCAGAAACCACGAGGTTACATAACTTGTTTTGAAGGAATTATGATTGGTGCTGACAGAGTTAAACTATCTCCTGCATGATTGGCTATTCAGCGACCAGATGCTACATTATCTCTGTTCCAGTCTAAAGTAGAAGGATGTGTTCCGGGACATGGTGGAGGTGCGAGTGACAAGTCGCAATTGACAGGAGTCAAAAGTCCAGGGTGTTCCAAAAATTGAGACAGAAGATGCACACAAGCCACCTTCTTCAATGTCTTCCTCATCCTGTTCTAAAAGACTCTCTTAGCAGTGCTTGCTGCACTTTGGAGTTTTCTTTCACAAGGGGTAGTGAGATGGGGGCCCTCCAATAGTCCTAGTAAGAATCCAAAGTAGTATATCATTTCTGAAGAAAAGAACAACAAATGGACAATAAAAAGGGAGTAAACAGATATTGAAACATGGCGATATACTATATAGCCATTAAAAAATGAGAGTCTATACATACACACCCACATGAAAAGTAACCCTACTATTTCCAGTGAAAAAGCAAGGTACAAAGGCCCATAAAAACATAGTTTTGCACTTTGTATTTGCATAGTTCTATTTCTCAAACCTACTTTTTCCTCAGAATTTCCAGGCAGGTTTGTTAAAATATATTTCCAATAGATCCCAGAACCGGCTGAACTTTAGGAAAGGGACCAAAGAAGTGGTTGTTGTTGTTTTTTTCAGTCCCTAGATGACTCTTAAGATCAGGTAAATTGGGGAAATTGGAATCTAATCTGATCTTTTCTTTTGATTTATATTGACCTTGAGATCCAGAAAGCTTCTGAGACCTGTTTGAAGTAATGACTGTGTAGTAGCAGAATGTGGTCTAGAATCACATGTGTTGGATTTCAGATGAATGATCCCTTTCTAGAACACCAAGCTTATTTAGACTCATGTTCTTAAATTAAACTCCCAGCAACCTATTACTTCAGTCAGACAGGTAAGAAAACATCTCCTCAACTCACTCCATTGTTTCTCATTCAGTAACGATATTTCTTTGTTGATGGCAAGTGGAAAGTTTTCTATTTCCACCGTTCCCTAGCAATATGACATTTTCAAACAGTAGCACAAAACTCTTTAAATAGAAAAGATCCATTTCCACTCTATCGTGACTCAGTAACAGCCACAGGATTCTTCTCAAACTTTCCTAAAAATGTCATCTTTGGGCTGGACTCAAGAGGAACATTTCAGCCAAGGAGACACATTTTCCACTCTGTCAGGAATGAACGAGCATGGGGTTGGAACATGAAGTGTTTTGCAATCCTCAGAAAAGCAATACTTCTCACCAAAACCATGGCAACAACTCTGTGTGATGCCGTCAGAGCACAGGCTCATTCAGGAGCCTCATCCTAATCAGAGACTTAACTGGGCCCATCACCTGTGTTGGTTAGAAGAGCCACCCCACTGCCTATTGGCTCCAGAAAGATAATGGTACCCTACATGACTGTTGCTATGGAGACACTGTAGGCAGTGCTGTTGAGCCGAGGGTCCTTATGTTGAGTTACATAGGTGGCAGGTAGTGTGAGATGTATTCCTCATGTTATGAGTGGTTCCTGCTCCTTCATTTGAAATTCATTAAAACATAAGGTAGAACATGGATCCAGTTGGAATTTGTACCCATGAGTCTGAAACCATCAGTTTGAAATGTGCTTCCCTCATTTCATAACTTCATGGCTTTGGAGGAGTTATTTGTGCCCTCTGAGTCTTACGAGCTACAACATGGGATGATAATTTCTAGTCCCACAGGCTTAGAAGGTGGTTCTGATGAGATGATGTCTATAAAAGCTTCTGTGATGAGTTAATAACTCAGTTTCTTCTGTCCTACTCCTGCCACCCCCACCTCACTCAACAAATGGTGGAATCCTTGTCTCTTCGGTAGATTCTGTAGAAGATTCCTTCAGATTCCTCCTTCCCGATTTGCACTGCCTCTCACTGCAGGGCCTGGAGCCTTGGCCTGGCCAGTGTTTAAGGCAGCATGACTTTTTAAAGTTCTACATTATTATTCCCACTGCAAATGATTCCCTTTTCTCATCCAGAGTCTGTAACGAGAACCAAACAGGTGGGCTTCCTCCTGAAGCTGCCCTTATCAATTTAACACAGAAAGACATTTGACAGCCTTGTCTAGTTTAGGAAGTAGTTAACTCATTACCTCCATCCCGACAAGGCTGTGCAATTGGTTATTATGATATTTATTTATTTATTTATTTATTTATTTATTTATTTATTTATGATAGTCACAGAGAGAGAGAGAGAGAGAGAGGCAGAGACATAGGCAGAGGGAGAAGCAGGCTCCATGCACCGGGAGCCCGATGTGGGATTCGATCCCGGGTCTCCAGGATTGTGCCCTGGGCCAAAGGCAGGCGCCAAACCGCTGCGCCACCCAGGGATCCCCGGTTATTATGATTTATTAGTCATAGGACTATTGCTGTGTATACAGGTGAGAAGGCTAGGACTCATGGACACAGTGTCTTATCTAAGGTCACACAGCATGGTGGAGTCAAAGTTGAGTCTTCTATTTTCCATTCCCAACCCCCTCACTCCATCATGCTGCCTCCCTCTGCATCCAGAAGGGCCTGCCCTCCTGCGCTAGGCATGTGGCAGAGGTGGCTGCCTGGGTGATAAGAAAAATGTCATAATGTCCATCCATTCTGGTATCTCCTGCCTCTTCAACCTGAAACTCTCAAGAGACCCTCGCAGTTGTATCTAGTCCTTTGTCTCTTGGGTGGCACTGCTTCCTCTCCTGGGCCCAGGCAAGTGACGTGGTCTGGTTGCAGCTTCATGGTGTGTAAAGATATTCTAGCTCCCATTCTTGAATCGAGTATCCAGTCCCAGCTGCATAAAGGCAACTATTCCCAGTCCTGACCTATACTTCATCCAGAAGTTTCTATGTATTCCTTAATCGTCATTAAACAGGGGGCTGTTTCTCTGACTGGATGGTGTTCACACTTTATAAAATAATAAAGGAACATATTCTTTTTGGAGGGAGGTAGTCTTTGGTGGGAGGATGTGGTGGGTGGGGGGAGTGGAACTTGCTGCCCTGGTCCTGAAGTTTATTTAGGGGGAAAAGACAGGTTAGGATGGTCACAAAATACTTGTTTCAAAAGGACAATAGAAGATTCTTTGTATTAGATGAAAGTCTATGGAAAGTCTACAATAACTTAAATAGTGTGGTACTGTGGACAAGAATAGCCAGACAGATGAGGAAATCAGACTTGAGAGCTCAGGACCTCTGAGGAAAGAAGCAATTTGAGTGCAAACAAATGACTCCCAATTCTGACAAGGGCCAAAAGAATGCAAAAAATAAAATAAAATAAATGCTTTGGTTGTGAAAGCTACGGAAGATTGACACCCAAATGCCAGAACCGTAAGAGAACATACTGAGGTGACAGAGACTAAGAACATCCCTTCCTTCACCCGTCAAAGATGACCATGTGGCCTCAAAGGAGGTGAAGAGAGAGCACTTTATGAATACCTGTAACTTGTAGGTGGTTCAAAGTAGGCGTTGGGGGTGGGGGGAGGCTTGGGCCAAAAAGCAACCCTCTGCTTAGAGTATTTTTAGCTACGGTGGATCAATGGATGTTTGCCAAGAGCTCTGGGGACACGAAAGGCCCCAGCCAGCTGAAAGCAGGGGGAGGAAGGGAGGGACTGCCCAGGGAAGCACGCAGAGGCAGTTCAGGAAAGAGGCCAGTGCTGGCCAAGGGCAGCTGTGCCCACAGGGAAAGCCTGCTTCACCAAATCGCAAGGTTTCTGCCCAACCCATCAGGACTCCCCCACATGCAGCAGGAAAACAGCCACAAAAATAGAGGTGGTCACTCAGCTCCCACCTCCAGCATCAGAAATCTGCCAGACCCGGACAAAAAGCCACCCAGGGATGAGTTGCAGTCCCAGGATCCTCCTGGCCTTGGCCCTCTGGCTTTCAATTTGACACATTCTGTACCCAAACAGTTGCACCTCTAGGAGTATATCCTAAAACCATATTGAGGGTGTGGCCCTAAATCAACCACAAAGAGTGCCCACTGTAGTAAAAATACTAGAAACAAAGTAAAGAATTAACAGTAGGCATTCGGTTCAATGACCTACAGAATAACCAAAAAATTAAATATGCAGCTGCCAAAATGTCTTTTGAAGGGTATGAAATGATCTGGAAATATATCTGTGATGTGTTACTAATAAAAATCAGCTAAGGAAGGAAAAATTTATAATGTGACCCCACATAAATATCTAGGAAAAAGGGACTTCAAGGACAGGAATCAGACATGAATAATAGTTAGCTCTAGTTCAGGAATAAGATTTTTTTTTTTCTGGAAGCTTCTCTCTATTTAGCAATGTGTCTACATTGAGTACATACCAATTATGCTTTCCAGTCTTTTAGCCCTTTGTCTTATGTTCTAAGAGAACCATTCAGTTCATCTCCTTGCTTAGCAATTCATGTTTAAATACATTCGTTCCAATATTCGTTCCAATACTCAGCCACTCATTGAGTTTATCTTAATCGTTACTCAATGTTTGCTTTATTTCCATAATTTAATTTTTACTTATAAAACGCTCATAAAATTTACCATCTCAAACATTTTTAAGTGTGCAGTTCAGTGGCGTTAGGCACATTAACATCATCACACAACCATCACCACCATCTGTCTCCAGAACTCTTTTTACCTTGCAACACTAAAACTCCATACCTATTAAACAGTAATTTCCAATGTCTTCCTCCCCCAACCCATCACCTGGAAATCACCATTCTGTTTTCTGCCTTTGTGGATTTGACAACCCTGAGGAACCTCATACCTCATATTTGTCCTTGGGTGACTGGCTTATTTCATTCTGAGTAATGTCCCAAAGTTTCATCCATGCTGTAGCATGTGCCAGAAGTTCCTCCCTGTTGAAGGCTAAGACTCTAGTGTATACAACATGTTGCTTGTCCATTCATTTGTTGATGGACCCTTGGGTTACTTCCATCTTTTGGTTATAATGAATCATGCTGTTATGAACATGAGGGTACAAGTATCTCTTCAGGTTTCTGCTTTTACTTCTTTTGGATATGTACTCAGAAGCAGGATTGCTGGATCATATGGTCATTCTAGCTTTGAGTTTTTGAGGAGCCGCCATATTGTTTTCCATATGGTTGCATCATTTTACATTCCTACCAGCAGCAGACAAGGGTTCCAGGTTCTCTACAGCCTTGTCAACTATTGTTCTTTTCTTTTCTTTTCTTTTCTTTTTTCTTTTCTTTTCTTCTTTCTTTCTTCCTTTCTTTCTTCTTATTGTAGCTATCCTAATGGGTGTGAGGAGATGATTATTCTATTTTTCTGCCTCTTCCCCAGTTTATTATTAACTAATGAACATTCTCTTGTCTATCTCTGAGAAAAGTATGTTTTCATTTGTTCACACTGTCACCTTGAGTATATGTTCTTTTTTTGTATGTTTAGGGTCTTCCCTTTGTGGTACCAACATTCCTTCCAGGGTAAGTGATTCTAATTGCACCCTCATACTGTGTCTTTTTGGAAACCTGTTAGACTACCTGATGCACAGGTGAGCACAGCCTGGGGGAAAAAGATACATTGCTGACACGTGTGCTTTGATTTGATTTCAGGGACTAGGAGAGAGGCACAGGATGCTCAGTAGCTAGTTTCAGGCAACAAAGGGTTATTGAACCTCTTGGGTATTGCCAACAATCTGGAGTCCACTCCTGTGCCTCCCAGATACCATATTTGCTGCTCATTCCTAGACACTGACAGCCCCTTCCCATTACCAATGCCTGGTCCAATGTGGAGAGGGATTCAGGACATGGTGGAGACTGATCTTTTCCTTGGGGACCCTATCTAACAGCCCTGTTAGAGGGAGCTTTACACTCACTTGTGCTTCTGGGCAAGGTGGACACTTGGCAAGGCTTTCTATTACTCACTTGCCTATGTCTTATGATGTACTTTTCCAATCCAATGCCATATTCTGTTTATCTCCCAAAGATCACTCGCAGTTTCGATCCACTGAAGAATCCCCTTTGTCTTTTCAGGGCAAGTAT
This sequence comes from Canis lupus familiaris, assembly GCF_011100685.1. NCBI lineage: Eukaryota > Metazoa > Chordata > Mammalia > Carnivora > Canidae > Canis > Canis lupus. The sequence goes on from NC_049226.1 coordinate 36,924,666, forward strand.
AGATTTTTACAGCTCTCATTTCTGTTATTTATAGGACTCAGGAACCATTTCCTACTTTTGCTGCTCAAAAAGAGGGAAGGACCAAAAGTATAAGTTAGTATAAATTAGCTCGCAGTTCACATCAGCACGTTAGTAAATGACAGAGGTGACATTACCAATCAGTAGACAAAGGGAAATTTTTAAATAAATGGCAGGTATATATAGTTCACAAAGTCTTTGGAATAAATTAAAATTATGGCCTAGCCTCAAACCATACACCAGATTCCACTGGTGGGTATATCATAATCCAAGGCAAGGTGTGTAAACATTTGGTAGATGTTGGACTCAGGTAGAAACAAACTAAACTGGAGGAGAGAGTTTGTGTGGGAATTGTGCTTGTGGAGAAGACCTCAAACCCCAGAATCAGGAGCCACTCGAGGATACTACACAAAGGAATCATCCGAAAATAGAGTTTCAGGGAAATTAGTTTGGTTACACGTGTAAGGTGCACTATAAGGAGAGGGCCTCCTGGAATAGATGTGAGATGATCTAGTCTAGGTCAGAATTGAGGGCACTTAACTTCTGGAGGTCCCAGAGACTTCTTAAAATCTGACAGAAGTCACAGGCCAATCCACAAAAATATGCATGTGCATGTACATTGTATACAGGTTCAGGGAATGAAAAAAAGCTCCTGAAGACCAGCTTCTTCTTTCTTTGGGGAAAGAAATTATTCCAGAAAAGGCAAAATAAAATAGGAAAAAAACCAAAAAGGAATAAAAAAACTATGTGTTCAGGAAAAATTGTGTTGATCTCACCAGCCGGGAAGTAAACACTGAGAATGGTAACTGCCCATCCTATTCAGCAGTTAGGCTGGTAACAAGCATGTCTCTCACAGAGCCAACGATCAGATACTTACTGAAAGGTTGAAGGAATATAACGAATCATGCTTTTGATCTTTTGAACATGAAAATCTGCAAATGCTTAGCTAAAAAGTGATGAGTATGGAATGACTGATGTCAAATAGTGCAATAATTTCTCCACATTACACACCCAACACTAATTATGCCCTTTACCAGCTCCTTTTAATGTTATACTTTCTTGATTTGTCAGATAATTTTTATTCCTATTTTCATTTTATCTTTCCTCTGATCGCATACCTGTCTTTTTTAGGAATTCTGATTAAAAGTTTTCGTGGCCACTTATTTGGAGACAATATCCCAAATCAGCTCTGACCCCTAAGCCTTTCTCCAGCCCTATTTCTCAAATTGCATATCAGAAATATTATAATTTACTGGGACTCCTAAAATTCAGATTGTTTAAAATTAAACTAATCCTTTTTTCCTGAGACTTCTTTGTCAACCTCATTATAACTTGACTCTAGTGCATGCTCTCAAAACCCTGGATTTCAAATTTCTGGATTAGTGGGATTTAAATTTTGGAGGCTTTGGACCTCTTTGGGAATCTGGCAAGTGCTATGGACCTTCTTTCTCTCCAATAATACCCTTTGGCTTGAAATCTCTTTTATCTTATATTGGATAACTAGTCTAGCTTACTTATACTTCTTGTTTATAGGTATATTTCCCCCCATCTATTTACTTGCAACCAATCTGAATTGTTATATACAAAGTGTGTTTCTTGTAGACAGCACACTATTGCATATTGAATTTTTATTCATTCTGCTCACCTTTGCCTTTCAATTTGAGGGTTTAGACCATTGAAATTTAGTGTAATTATTAATGTTTTTGGATCTCTGCCATTTTCATATTTATTTTCTGTTCATCCACTGTTTTTTGTTTCTATATTCCCTACTTTTTGCATTCTTTTGGATTGTTTGAATATTTTTTTAGCATTTCATTTAATTTATTGGGTTTTTCTTAAGCTATTCTTTGTATTTTTTTTTTTAAGTAGTCTCCATGTCCAACACAGGGCTTGAACTCATGACCCTGAGATCAAGAGTCAGGTGCTTAACTGACTGAGCCACCCAGGCTCACCTCCTCTTTGTATTTGCATTAGTTGTTCTTCCTTAATCTTTTGCAGGCTACCTATGGTTAATATTATACCATAATATGTAAAATGTAGAAATCTTGCAGTCAAAAAGGACCTTCTATGTTATTGTTGTAATCTGTAGTATGTCTACATGCCTTAGGAACATCACGAGACAATATTATAACTTTTCTTTAAACAGTTACATACATTCTGTTAAAACTTAAGAAGAAAAAGAAAAAATTTAATATTTACCAAAAGAGTTATTATTTCTGATACTCTTTAGTTATTCCTCAATATCCAGATTTCTTTCTGCTTTAATTTCAATTCAGCCTGAAGATTTCCTTAAGCATTTCTTGTAGTAAAATTTGCTGGCAACAAATTATCTTACTTTCCCTTTTCGCATCTTTATCTTCGTTTCTAGAGGACATTTCCTATTCGGTGTTGACATTTGTTTCGTGTTTTGTGTTTTGCATTTTGTTTTTGTTTTACCATCTGGCTTCCATGCTTTCTGGATAAGAATCAGTGTTTCCCTTTATATAATGTGTTGTTTTTCCCTGGATACTTTTAGGATTTACTCTTTGTCTTTGGTGCAGCCATTCGATTATGATGTACCTAAGTGTGGTTGTCTGTGAATATGTCTGGTTTGGGTTTTATCGACCTTTTGGAATCTGTGAATTCATGTCTTTGATGGAATTTGGGGAGTTTGGGGCTATTATTTTTCTCCCTGCCCTCTTTCTGGGACTCTAATTAGCTGATTTTAGAGTTTTTGATATTGTGGTACAGGTCCATGAGGCTATTCGTGTGTCCATTTTTTCCCATTAATTTCCTCTCTATTTTGATCTATCTTCAAGTTTACTGATTCATTCCCTCTGATATTTATTCTATTTTTTAAAAGCAAGCTCCGTGCCCAGTGTGGAGCCCAACATGGTGCTCAGACTCACAACTGTGAGATCAAGACCTGAACTAACATCAAGAGTCAGACCCTCAATGAACTGAGCTACCCAAGTGCCCTTGATGTTTATTCTTTTATTCAGCTCATTCATGGATTATTACAGATACTCTAACATTAAGTTTTGATTTTTTATGGTTTCTTCTTATGTGTCTATTTTGCTGCTGAGATTTCCTATCACTTATTTCAAGCCTGTTTTCTTTTACTTCATTGAACATAGTTGAAAATAACTACTTTAGGGGCACCTGGATAGCTGAGACTCTTGATTTCAGCTCAAGTCATGATTTCCGGGTTGTGAGATCAAGCCCCAAGTCAGGCTCCGTGCCTAGCATAGTAGGATTCTCCCTCTCCCTCTGCCCATCCCTTCTCTCTCTCTCTCTCTCAATCTTGAAGAAGAAGAAAAAGATGAAGAAGAAGAAGAAGAAGAAGAAGAAGAAGAAGAAGAAGAAGAAGAAGAAGAAGAAGAAGAAGAAGAAGAAGAAGAAAGAAGAAAGAAGAAGAAGAAGAAGAAGAAGAAGAAGAAGAAGAAGAAGAAGAAGAAGAAGAAGAAGAAGAAGAAGAAGAAGAAGAAGAAGAAGAAGAAGAAGAAGGAGAAGGAGGAGGAGGAGGAGGAGGAGGAGGAGGAGGACTACTTTAAGGCTTTAGTGTGATAATTCCAACATCTAGATCATCTCAAGGCTAGCATCAGTTAATTGTCTTTTCTGTTTAAAATGGATCATATTTTCCTGGTTCTTCCTGGTTCTTTGTGTGTAGAGTAATTTTGGATTGTGTCCTGGACATTCTGCCTTGTGTTACATAAATTTTTAGTTCTTTTGTAATCCTCTGGAGAATGCTGGTTTTGTTTTGCTTTGTTTTGTTTCATTTTGTTTCAGCACACAATTAACCCAGGTAGATTCAAACAGTAGGTCCTTTTTTGCCTATGTGCACAGAGGTTCACATTTCAGTTTAATTTTAAACCTTTGCCCTGCTGCTTTGAGTCTGCCCCATGGAAACATCATTAAGGGATCAACCTGAAACTTGCAAGGGTTCTACACATAGTTAGGGGATCCCTTCCCTCTCTAATTCTCTCCCCTATGTGATGTCCTCCTCATTAGTGTATGGTCATCAGCCATGGTTGTCCAGGTACCTTTCTCTGATTCCTCTGGCCAGAAAGATGAGCACATTTTCTATTAGAGACTTAGTTGCCTGTGACCTGCCACTTCATGACTGCAGGTCACCCTCAGTTTTCCCCCAAATGGGAAACTCACCCCATGCAAGTTACTTCTCCAAGCTTCAACTCCTCTCTGCAATCTACCTGACTTTGTTTCCTGTTCAGAATCCTTGGGTTGTTATTTCTCATATTTTGTTCAGAGTTTACAGATTTTATTTAGTGGGAGGTTTTTTCTGAAGGAGGTCTTAAAAAACAAACTCTCATATCATTTTCTCTTTTTTGGTCTTTATTGTCTAATCCTACCTTAGAGTGAAATGAGGCTATGGCGAAGCACAGTCTAGCAACCAAAAGTCATTAAAAGCAATTCAGCAGCATTGATCTCTCTCAAAGAAGATGGATGGGGATCCATTTCAAAACCATAGCAGAACTTTAAAAAATTATCTTTCCCTGTTACTCTTTCAGTATCGTGACTGCATTTGCTCTGATGCTTTACTCCAAGATACTAAATAAACTTGAAAGTCAGCCCACATACCTTCCTATTTTTGCCCTTCTTCTCTCCATTCTAATTTTCTCTTCCTAAAAACAGTTCTCTTGTTCTCTCTTTTCATTATAAGTTGATTAGACCAATCCCTCTTTTTGCAAACTTCTGCTCTTTCTATCCTTATTCTGAGCAATTTAAATGCCAGGGCCAAGAGGGTAAACTTAGAATCTTACTAAGCGGGGCTCCTGGGTGGCTCAGTCAGTTAAGCATCCAACTCTTGATTTTGGCCCAGGTTATGGTCTCAGGGTTGTGATATAGAGCCCCACGTAAGGCTCCATGCTCTGTGGGGTATCTGCCTGAGATTCTTTCCTTCTCCCCCTGCCCCTCCCCTAGTTCACATGGGTGCATGTGTGCTCTCTCTCTCTCTCTCTCTCAAATAAATAAGTAAATCTTTAGAAGGAGAAGGAGAAGAAGAATCTCCCTGAGAAAATGGAATATCCATAAGGGAGAGGCTAAATGCCCAAAGATAGAATTTTTAGGGGGAAAGTAGAGAGGGAGTAGGAGAAAATCACAAATGCTACACTCATAATTTTAAATATAGTTTTTAGAACTATTTATATGTATATATATATATATGATACATATAATATATTTGTGCTATGGATAGCAACAAAGTTTTATAAAGTTCAAACTTTTCTAAGCAAAGCATGACTGGAGTAGTCCATCTTTGAAATTCCAAAGGAATCCCAAATGCTCAGAATGCCCCTGCTTATTGATGAATTATTTTGTGCCACTCTGCTAAGCAACTTGCATATACTGTTTATCAAACTTCATAGCAACACCTCAAGGTAGGCATTGTTCCCATTTACAGGTGAGGGAATCAGGAATCAGAAAGGTTAAGGTTAAGCAACTCCCATCTTTTGAAGAGGCTAGAGATAAGATTTTAACCCACCCACTCCAAAGTCTATTTATTGCTTTCTTCATTTGCCCTTTTGAAAATGCAGGCAAATTCCCAGCAGAATCGGCTGGTGTTTATCTCCAAAGTGGATGATAGTGAGACAGGGAGCATAGTGCTGTGAGGACAACATTCACTCTAAAAGAGGAGAGGAGTGTTACAGTTACAACTTGTCACAGATTTCCTGAAAATCCCTGCAACCCCCTCAGGGTCTCTTTTCTTTCTACACATCTGCAACAGAAATACAAATGTACCTCACACAAATGTTCAAGACTGTTCTAAAAATAAAATGAGGAGCTTCTGGGTGACTCCATCCTTTAAGCGTCCAACTCTTGATTTGGGTTCAGGTCATGATCTCGTGGGTCTTGAGATCAAGCCCCATGTCGGGCTCCACGTTGAGTGTGGAGCCTACCTGAGATTTTTTTCTCCTTCTCATTCTGCCCCTCCTCCCCTTGCACAAGCACTCAGTCTCTCTGAATAAATAAATAAGATCTTTTAAAAAATAAGATTAAAATGAGAAGAGCTGGGTGAAAATTCTGATGTAAATGTAAATGACTATAATCACATGCAGCCCAACTTACAAACTAACACTTTCTTTTCGAAGTTTTGCAGTTACGACTTCAACAGAGAAGGACCCAAGAACAGCTGGCTAACCAAGGCATAACACCACGTGAGTAGCCGTATCTCTTGTTCGGGACCATGTGATGTGGGAGATGAAAAGTACCTCAGGGGTCATTGAGCCTAAGCCTGGGGATGGGTCTCCCAAGAGCCTCATAGACTCCATGTCGACAGAAACTCCACATATGAATGCTTTGCCCCAGATGCTACTCAGCTGCAGGGGCTTCCCTTTAATGATAGAGGTGGTAGCTAAAATTCCAATTGGTGGGTTTGTTTTTAGAGTAAACGTAATTCACTGTGGGCACCCCTCACCCTTCTGTTACTTTTAGGATGTTGTCACTGTTCTTTCCAGAAGCATCAATCACGTATGCATCCTCTTACCACCTCGGTTTCAATTCTGTTTGGGGTACTTGAGTCCACAATTAATTTAATGTTGCCAAGTGCTTCCTTCCTGGAACAGAGAAGCAATGGCTTTCTAGTATAAATGGTATAATGTTGAGTTACTGGCCATAATTTGGGTCAAAGAAGAAGGATTGTATCTTTTAGTAGAGAGATTTCAAATTTCCTACCAAGTTAGTAATTAAAGCTAACTCTTGCTTGCCTATAGAAACACACAGAAGGGGTGCCCCGAATGAATGAAGTCACAGTTCAAGCTCCTTTAGGTCATATTTTTAAATTTTCTTCCCCAATAAAATGTAAAAGTCAAAATCCATGATTCTTGCAGAAATCCAGATCTGTCCTATTACTTTGGAGTTTAGCATGCAATAAGCAGTTTGGCCTGGATATAATGTCCTGCGGTTAGTAATATTAGAGCCCCATGACCCAAGGTCTAAAATTTTAAGTATATAGTCCATGCTCCAGAGCCAGAACAGGACTGAGAATGTTTCAAAGCCTTTTCCATTATAATTCAAAAATAGCTCTTTGTTAATGGCTAAGCCCTCCATACAGTAAACAGCAGGTGACCTTATAGTAGAGCAACATTTTTAGAGGTTTGCTAATAAGCACAAAAGAAACAGCTCACCCCATAATTTACAAGCTGCTTGCACAATTTGTACAGAGGTGATGAGAAACCATAGGATCACATCTGAATGGCCTGTTTCATCTCAGCCCACTAGTGGAGGTGCTAAAAACACAGGTGAGAAGAAAGGTCTACAGACTTCTGGTCAGATAGGTACATTTTCACTCACAGCTGACCAGACCAGCCTTTTTCAGAATCCTGTTACACATGTGTAGAAGCTGACCTGGTTAAGCATCATCTAGAAGAATTATTCACTAAGTGGAAGTGTGTAGTTCCACCAGGATCCTTCCTGTGGGCCACAATCTGTGCCCATGCCCTCAAATATATGAGGAGCACATCTAGTTGGGTAGTATTAAAATAATCTATTGCCCCACTGATGTTTCTTTTCTTTGATTCTGGAAGGGCACATGGAGTAGAGACCCAGGCCCTCTCAATTCACTCAAGCTGTTCACAGCTGATCTAAAACTCGACTTGTGTGCTTAAGTACGCTAAACTGGGGTCTTGCAGCCAGCATTTGGTTGAAAATAAACTTTTTTTCCCTTTCTTTTCTGAGGCTTATGAGGTTAAATCTCTGAGAATCCATAAGAACACCTAGGGAAGATAGGAATGAACCCTATAAAACACTTGAAAATAACGCCTCTATGTACGTTTTGTCAATTCAATGTCCATTTGTAGAGTGGGGTCCAGTGGGGCTATGACATTTTGTTCTCCAGGATTTCCAGAATCAAATAGCATACCTATTAACGAAGTCCTGCTTGACAGAAATTTTGCATCCTTAGTCCGTCGAACATTAATTACCGGGGGGAAAAAAAAGTCCTATGAGAGCGAAATGATTTTTTTTTCCTTTCTAATTCAGCAAAATGATAAAGATTAATTAAGTGTCATCCATTTTCCCTAGTCTTCAGCCAGCACCTCTTAGCTAGGCTTCCAGAGGGTATAGATTCTGCTGTGGAAAAATGTCAAAGCCACAGCAGGTGCACACAGCAAGCCCAGCCTGGACAGACCTCGACTACTTAGTTCTTCTCAGAAAGTTAGATCCAGGACAAATCTTTCACATGCTGAGAGATTGGGGGGGGGGGGGGGAAAGAGAGGTGAAGATGATGAGCCTCATCAGCCCAACTAGAGATTAAACATGCCATCTCAATGCAGTGCCGAGCAGCATGTGTTTGCTTGGGTACCGCTAGGGATGTGTGTAAAGGCAACCCATCAGGAGAAGGAAATGAGAACAGGCAGTCTCAGGGGTCCTATCGATTCAGTCAAATTCCAAATTTTGTTATGAGCCAGACTGTATGCAGGGTGTGTGCTCGGCCCTGTAGGGACAATGAGCAGGAATGTTCCTTGAGCAGATTCAGGATTTTAGAGGAAGAGGTGGTAGGAAACCCACAGTAGTAAAATTCAAGGTGGAATTTGTTACATAATTATTAATACAATCTCACTTTACCCATAAAGTTTGAAATAACTGCAATCCTCCCCCCACCCCACCAGGTTTTAAAGCCTGTCATAAAATGGCTATTTTGAAAGCTAATCGCCAAGCGAACTATTAATTGTCCCGATATTACTGCATAGCATCACTATTCCTAACAGGTCCACAAAAACACCTGCTATCCTTTGGCAGAATTCCTCGTGGGTTTTACATCAGATTAAACCTCAAAGGCATTGCCACCCCTCTTGTGGCAGAGCTGAGGCTAGAACCTATGTTGGGATTGGTCCCTGTGTAGAGTTCTTCCCTCAAAATTTCCAAAGGAATCGCTTGGACTTTGAAAGCACTTCCTTGAGTTCCTCTCAAGCCTTTTGTGGCCAAAAAATTCAGTTGGAATTTAGGGAAGTCAAAAATATACGTATGTGGAAATGCCAAGGAGAACCCAATGGCTTTAACAAGATGGTGTCAGGTTTTCCACCATCATCTATACCTCACCATGACCAAGAGTGAAGAAAAAGTTCCACTGCATTAGCCATGCAGATCTTACTTCACTTGCACATCAAATTGATCATGAAAGTTTCTCTCCCTACTGACTCCAATGAACCGAGCCATGTGTAATTTCAGTTGACTAATGAAACTAGTCCAAGTGGATTGAATTTAACTCCTTCCTTCTTCTTGGGCATGTATCCTGCAGGTTTTGAAGTTCCTGATGAGTAACAAAAAGACCACAGCAACCAGGCACAAATTCTCTTTCATAATCCCCCTCAATCACTTCTCTTAAGAATTTACTCATTTCTCACTTTTGTCCATTATGGATCTGGGGTTCTCCCCCACCAGGTGCTTTGAATGAATGTAAAGTCATTGTTCCTTGAATTTAGTCAAGAAGGGCAGAGTGCTGAGGCCAGCAGGGAACCCCTAGAACAACTTTCAATAGTGGGGAGAGGTTCTCAGACCAGGAGCTTGGGGCCTAACCAGATTCTAAGATTGCTTTCACATTTATAATACCGTTGTAGAATTTGTAGAATTCACATTGTCAAAATAGCCATGAAATCTCAGTGAAATACCCTCTCGAAATTAGCTCAGAAATATTACTTTAGGAATGTATTACTTGGACTTGTCTCCAAAAATCCCACCTCTGAATCTCTAAATGAAGATTTCAAGTTGCCTCCTTTGCCACCACCAGCCAGTATTCAAAGGGAGCATATCACTGCCCCTCCCTATTGGGGTCAAGGCCACAAAAGACATCTCCATTCTCTGTTTTCTCGTGGCTTGAGGACAGAGCCTCCCCTGTTGACCTGTGGGGCTTGGATCTGTTCACCATTTCTCATGCGGATTTTCTCCACTATAATTCTTTTCCTCGGGCATCATTCTCCTGGGTGGAAACTAAAACACCACCACTTTATTGCAACCACTTGGAAAGGATGATCAGCTCTATGGAGCAGGTGCAACGAATGATCACAGCAATTCAGTAGTGTTTTGACCAACTGCTGTGAGGAGGACCCTGGGGAACACAGAGTGGTCAGGCATGGGTTCTGTTTCATCTGAAACAGATGGTCTGGAAGGGGCCCCAGATCACCCCTGCTCTGTTGTTCCAAATAGTGATGTTGGAACCCAGGGGAGAGAGGAGGGAACAGGTAGCTTATTGTCCTCAAATACGGAGAACAAGACAACTGCAGTAGACTGGAGCCCCAGAGAGCCTGTGGCGTCTCCACAGAAACTTCCAGAAAGCTGCCTCTGGCCAGAACGTAGTGCCGGGCAGCTTGGGTCCTTGATCTGATCAGAGTAAATGAATTGAAAAATACGATGAGCTGTCTATGAACGGTGCCACCTTATTTGTTTTGCAGACTAATCCCAGCCACAGCAAAGCCTTGGTAAATCCCCGAATTCTCTGTGGTCCCTCTCCTGAATAGCAGCAAGAATGACTGGGCACACTCCTGTTCCCACACCACATGCAGCTTCATGATAGTTTTGAGAAGTCGACTCTGCAAAGTCTTTCCTCCTCTTCTCCATGCACCCATCTGACTTGGCTTCTCCCTCCAGCACCCTAGCACACACACTGTTGGCTGTTTGAGCAGCACACGGCGCGAGGGTTTTAATCTGTCTGCCTCCTCCCTTTCTTTTCTTTTCTTAAAAAAGATTTTATTATTAGAGAGAGAGCATAGAGGGAAAGGGAGAGGGCTCCCCGCTGAGCAGGGAGCCTGATGTGGGGCTCAATCCCAGGACCCTGAGATCACTCAAACCAAAGGCAGAGGCTTACCCAACTGAGCCACCCAGGCACCCCCTTCCTTTCTAACATATCAAGTTCCAGGACAGGCAAAGGCACTCTGAATTTCCATGCCGAGCCAATATGGGGGTCTAGAATCCTAAATGTTGTCTTCTCCCTCCTTCTACCTTCTGGTTCCTTCTTCCTTAGAAACTAGTAAGCCAGTGATGACATGCATGCTTTGAACTCTTCTTCCGAGAACTGCCAACGTATCACGTATGCTGCATTAAACTCTCCCAAGTATGCAGCCAGGTCTTAAGTATAACAAAGCTACCTTTTTGGATACCTGGGATTCTTCTTTGGGTGCCAAATAAACAGTTCATTGCCAACCTAAGAAGGAATGTGATTTCCAAAGCGTTCACAGTTACACAGAGCATGTACCTCACCTGCTCAGAAGAGAGCCATTCACAATCTGGTTGGTCTTTAAAAGTGAGGCGAACAGATAGACCAGCATTTTATAGGTGGGAGACTCACATGTGTTTGAGGAGACAAAGAGCCAAGACGGGTGGTTCCCAAATTTTCAGTCACCCAAGATTTCTTTTTAAAGATTTAAAAATATATATATATATATATTTTTTTTTTTTTCATTTATGAGTGACACAGAGAGGCAGAGACACAGGCAGAGGGAGAAGCAGGTTCCCTGCAGGGATCTCGATGCGGGACTCGATCCCAGGACCAAAGTCAGACACTCAACCATTGAGCCGCCCAGGCGCCTGAAGACGATTTTAATTATACTCCACACTATGTTTGAAATTGTTTTGTCCTCCCCCCACCCACCCAAAGAAGCCCACATTGATGAATTAAGGATCCATATATCTGTTTTTGATTAATTAATTGGCATTGAAAACTGACCAGCCTGTGCTTTTTGGTGAGAACAGCCATCCCCAAGCACTCCGTTAGGATCCTAGGCAGCAACAATGAAAAGTGACCATTCCCTTAGGCTAATCAGCCTTTCTCCAGGCACACATTCCCTTTTTCATTTGTTCTTTGAAATGCTGAAAATCCTAGAAATTCACTTCTCTTATTTGGAACTCCTGGGTTCCTGAGGACCCTAGAGTGGGACCTAGTGGCCTAGTGAACTCCAGAGCAGCGAGTCGCAAACTGGGGCATCAGGATCAGCAAGGACGGCTGTGTTTCCACCACAGATCCCCAGGGCCCACCCCCCAAGGGTCCCGTGGTAGAGCCTGTGAATTGGCATTTCTGACAAGCTAGCATCCCGAAGATGCCAGTCCAGGAGGTTGAGAACCACTGTCCTGGTTGCCGCCCTGGGACACCAGCCCTATGATTCTGCATCACCCTCCTTATCTGTGATGTCGAGGGAACTGGGTTCTGTCCAACAAGCCTTGGAGGGAGCGACCCCGTGAGAGCTGCTGCCAACAACAGGCTCCCTCCACCCTGCACTGAGGAGTCAGCCTGTCCCCTTCACTGATGTCTCAGTGGCCCTAGGGCCTATATTCTTTTTTTCCCTGGGCTCCCATTGGAGACATGAGGTTAGAGTCCAGAGCTGGAGACCGCAGGAGGCCTGTTCTTTCCTGGGGCTCTTTCCTGAGCTTTAGTAAGCAAATGTTTATACACACAGCTGACCCAAATTAGCTGGAGCTGCGGGACCGAAATAGGAATAGGCCGTAGCTAAACTCTGAGGTGAAAACATGAATTCCCTTGTGAGAAGTGATTAATCTTCCTCCAGGGGGAGCAAGTCAGATGTGTGGCTGACTGAATTTACAACCATGTTTTAATTTGAAATCCCGTTGACTTATTATTTTTTTAAATTAGAAATCCAAATTCCTTTTCAATCTTAAATGTCAGCGTCCCCAAAAACACAAAATTTTGTCATCTGATACTCCCAGGGCTGGTGGCAAGAGGCCCTTTGTGTATTTTCCAAAAAGTCAACTTGGGGGGGTGCATTAATGGCTTTCGCTGGCCCTCAGGGGAGCTGGCTAAAACCCCACATTCTCTGGAGTCATGGAAAAAGCAAATGTCAATCACAGGGCCATGGCAGGATAGTTTTCCATGGTGTGACCCCAAGCCAATACCCCTTATAACATCCCTAAAGCCCTGAGGAGAACAGCGTGTGGTAAAACACAGTGTGTGGACCTCTTTGGCTTTCTTCCCAAGTCCTTGCCAAATGGACATAGTGTCTCCCACTCTGTCTCTGTGATAGAAGGTTCCAGAACCTTTGTGCTCCTGGCATCAGAGACCTGGACTGCACAAATCATTTCACAAGTTATTAACACCAAGAAGTGATGAATTATGGCTCTCCAAAGCTAAGATACAGGGAATGCATTGTTTCTTAGAACAATTAATAAACTCTGCTAATAGGAATTGAAGAGTCTCAGGGGCAAGAGAACTAGATAAATTCCTCCTAATTCCTAAGCACAATTAAAAAAAAAAAAAACAATTGAGTTTGGAATCTAAGTGATACATCAGGAGAGATTCATACTGCTCCCTTAGGGCTGCTGCTTAAGGAAAAGGATGTGTTAATTCTTTTTAACCACTTAAGACAGCCACACAAAGATCATTTCCAGAGTATGTAAGTGATTTGGCCAACACCAATATGTAATCCCGAACTAGATGGCCACCAGACTAAGGGATGGAGGGGAAGACCTATTGGGTCAGATTGTACAGATTGACCAGGGCTCCCCTGGACTTCAAGCAGACTTGTAGGATCTGGTTGCCTTGGGATCAGGAGTTGCTTTCAGAGCTCCATCAGTATAGACTGCAGCTGTGATCAAATACAGGAAAACACAAGCCTCCTTACAAGGAATGGCGACCAGATCCAAATCAGAGAAAATGCACAAGCAATGCAGAAGCATGGCACATTTCTCCATATGATTTCCCAGAGCTACTGAGTGGGGACAAGTGTGTGTGTGTGTGTGTGTGTGTGTGTGTGTGTGTGTGTGTGTAGGGGGATGTTGTATAGGGGGAACATTGGAAATGGAAGATTTTGCAAAGAACCCCCCATTTTTAAAGACTTTATTTATTTATGGGGGACACACAGAGAGATACAGAGACACAGGCAGAGAGAAGCAGGCCCGATGCAGGACTCGATCCCACGACCCCAGGATCACACCCTGAGCGGAAGGCAGATGCTCAACCACAGAGCCACCCAGGCTCCCCAGAAGCCCCTTTTAGGAGCGAAATCAACAAAGAGAGACATGTTGGATTGATGGGAAATGTAATATTCAAGCTACACATTCCATTATTCTTCCCATAAGAAAGGAAGCCCCTTAATGTCTGCTCAGGGTGAGGAGGCAGGTACTCGCCCAGCATACTTGGCACAAGGCAGCCCGCTGGGACCATCCCAGGGGGGCAAGGAGGCTGAGGAGGAAGGAGCGTGCCTTAGAGGATGATAAGGTGGTCGACCAACTGCCAGGACTACAATGCCATTTGTTGGATGTCTAACAAGCCCTCCTGAAAATCTGTGCTCGAATTTAGAATTTACCATAAAGACGGAACGAGACTCACACATTCACATACACATATACACACACCTCCAAGGGCCCATCTGGTCAGAAACCCAATTTTTAAGCTGGCCAAACCTTGGAAGAATATCTCATTGCCTGCCACTTAAGAGTGGACAACTCCTGGAGTGACACTTGGACCCCAGATCATGTTGGTCATGGGCTTGCCCAGGCTTAGAAAGGCATTCAGTGCAGGTCTGTGCCCTCTGACCGACCTCATCGCTTAGGATGCGAAGTGATTGTAGCTCCTGACTGATGGTTTCAGGGGGGCTCAGGAAAGCTCATAAGAGATGCAGAATGTTGCCCAGCACCGTTCTGCTGCTTTGCTGAGTCAAAGGTTTCCCCACTGGAGAGTAGGAGGAAGAGAGAAGGATGGAGGAGGCCCTAGGTCCTGGCGGTTCAGGCTGCGTGTGCTTTGGCTGACCAATGCCTGTGTCTCCCGGGTGTTGATGTTTTGAACATCACACCGGAAGAAGCAAAGTTGTCAAAGGACCTAGGCCCTGAGCCCAAACTGTGACCCTGGGCAAGTTCAGCCAATTGCTGTGGACTCAGTTTCCCCAGGGCGGGAGCTCATTTCACCATCTCCAGGGCCCCTTCTGGCCCTCGAAGTCTGGTTCTGTCTTCTCACCCCAGCACCCTCAGTTTGCGCCTTCCTGTCCAAGCAGTCACGGACCTCATCCAAAGCTCGAGTCCCTTCCCTGCAGGTGGGACGCATCCCCCATGGTCTGCAGCGTCCTCCCGGATTTCTGCACCCAGGGGCAGAGCAAAGTGGAAGAGGGCGTTAGCTACCCCATCCGCCCCTGTCCCTCACTCTGGGTCAGCATCCGGTCTGCCACGGGTCCCCGTGCCTTCTCAGGATCTCGGAATGCCCTGTCTCCACCACCTCTCCCCCTGTCGCACGTCTGCCTCTGCTTCTCCTCCTGTGCTCACCCTTGATTCCACCTTCCTCTGGACCCTCTGGCTTCAGGGAAGCTGGTGTCCTCCAGGCCTCTCGTCTTCAATTGCTTGTGGCCTAATAAAGGCGCTCACGTCCATCCTGTCTGCGCACCGCTCAGCAAGCGCACCAGCAAATCCCATCTCGCTGCTCGATGCCCTGAGCCTGCCTCTGCTCACCTCCCTGTCTTTTCCTTGCAGCACTGAAAAGTCCAACTGAATTCCATGAGCAAAGAAAACATTTGGATAGTGACAAGGTAATTTTTGTTTTTCAAACTGCCCCCTTTCTTACCTTGGACCCCAGGGTATAGATCTCTGAGTGCTCAGCTTTGGCTAAAGCAGGTGAAATTTCTACCACAAACTTGATACATGCCCCCTTCACCACCACCCCCCGACCCGCCAACCCCACCCACACCATAGGGAATCTTTCTCCTATGAACCAAAAACTTTAGAAAATGCATTTGAACACATTTAGCTTTAAATCTACTTTTTAGCTTTTAAGAAAAACACATCCCCAATCTTTGTGATGTTGGGAAGATCATTGCAAGGGTGCCGCAGAAGTCAGAGAGACTTTGAAAAGCCTTACAGCCCTTTCTTATAATCAGGTTTTTAAAAACCCAATTTAATAGTAAGGTAGGAGTCTGTGAAAGCAGAGCTGATTGGAAGTTACTTAAAGGCAAAAGGCGGGTTTATTTCTCTCTCTCTCTCTCTGTTTGTTTGTTTAGCATTTTAGGTTAGAGGGGGGATTGGCATATACTCTCTACCTTCTTAGCAGATCTCCACAAACTGACTGACCAATAATATCATAAAAACTATTTAGAGGATAAATAAAAACTCATAAAAACTATGAGAAGGAAATGCAAAGGGGATGCCTTTCTCCTGGGATCTCTCTGCCTATGAGATATGGCCTTGCAACTACTTAGCAGGTGGAGAAAGGAGCAGAGCTCGGTACCTCTTCAAAGTTGCCCCTGTGAGGCTGTGGTCCCTGCTGCCTGGATAATAATTGTCTTTCAAGTGAATGGGAGGGATCTCCAGACCCCTCTCAGGGGTCAAATAGGAGATCCAGTATAGTGGGATTAAAAACCCAGACCTGGAAATTGGGGCCCAAGGTCTAGATGTGGCTCTGCTGGAGCCCACATCGTCCCCACAGACAGCTCCACCGTTGAGAGGACAGTGGGATTCGGTCAACAATCTCCCTGTGCCCTTTTTGTTCACAATACTCCTGAATTTACATCTTCATAGGTCCTAAGAGAGAAGGCAGGTGAATATTTGGAAGGGAGCGTACATTGTCATGTTTTACCAGATGGACTTGGGGTACATTTTGTCTCTAACCATAGTCAGTTTCGTGGCTGTTTTAAGAGTCCGTGAACTAGAACAGACTACAACACAAACAGTGTGGCATCATTGGAGGTTTATTAATATTTTACTAACATGCACCTGCCTGGCCTTTTAGGGTGCAGGGGTTCTTACCTCTTTACTGAATGTTTCCATCCCAAAATTACCAGAGAAGCTTTGGTTAAGTGTTCCTGCATCAAAATGTAGGAGGCCGGGGATAACGCGCAGGTCCTATTTGCCAAAAGAAGGACTGTTTTCCCCTTTGAGAGAAACCGAGGCTCTTTTAAAAAGGTAAAATGAGGCAGGTCAACTGTGTGAGGTCACCAGCGGAATATGTCCTGTGTTTGTGCTTGCAGGCTGAAGACGGTCTGAAGCACAAGGTCAGAAACAGGCCCGACCGCGCCGACGTGGTTAATATGCACATACTCCAAGGTGAGTCTGCACCCAGGCATAAGCCAGAAGACTGGGCCACATGCCAGAGTTCTTCCCTCTGTGTGTCCTGTTAAAAAGTGTCCCCTGCCATTCCAGAGTGGTCATTTGAGTTGTTCTAGGGCCTTAGAGACAGTCAAATCAGGAAGATATGAGCTGGGCTCCAGTCTCAGCTGTGCTACTTCCTGAACCTCCCTGAGCATGCCTCTCTCCCTGCCATGTATCAGATGCCTCTGAAGTGTGTCCACCCTTTAGCCAGTAATGAACCTCTAGTATGTTAACTGAAGAAAATATTTTATTTTTTATACAAAAAATATATATGTATATACAAAAGTGTATATACATACATACAAAAAATGTATATACAGCGGTGTTGATTGAGGAGTTATTTTTGATGTTGAAACATTGAAAACAGTGAAATGTTCAACACTAGAGGATTGGCTGAATTAATTATCCATCATCTGGATGATTGAATACCTTGCAGCCACTACAAATGAGACTTTATTTTTGCTTTATTTTATTTTAAGATTTTATTTATTCATTAGAGACACAGAGAGAGGCAGAAACACAGGCAGAGGGAGAAGCAGGCTCCATGCAGGGAGCCCGATGTGGGACTCGATCCCAGGACTCCAAGATCACACCCTGAGCCAAAGGCAGACACTCAACCACTGAGCCACCCAGGCGTCTCCAAATGAGACTTTAAAACAAAAAAGATATAATGAGAAAAGGCTTGCAAGATGACGTTGAGTGAAAAAAAAAAACAGAAAACAAAGCTATATTCATGGTCTGATTCGGGGATGGACAAACATATACATAAATAGTATTTGTAGTCCAATTCTGTGATTTAAAAAAAAAAAGAAAAGAAAAGAAAAAAATAAACATAGTCCAGGGGTGCCTCAGCAGCCCAGTTGGAGAGTGCGACTCTTGATCTCAGGTTGTGGGTTCGGGCCCCATGTTGGGTATAGAGATTACTTAAAAACAAATCTTGAAACAAATAAATGCATCAATCAATCAATCAAAAACCTAACCCTAACAATAAATATAAATAGTTAAGAAAGACATCCACCTATTAAAAACAGTTGACTCAAAGTGAGGAGTTTCTTGACTCTTTCATGTTTTGTATACTTTTTTAGCATTTTCCATGCTTAGGATGGACAAATATGTAGTAATACCACAATTAAAAATGCATGAAAGGGGCGCCTGGGTGGCTTAGTCACTTAAGCATCTGACTCTTGATCTCCGCTCAGGTCTTGATCTCAGGGTCATGAGTTCGAGCCCCATGTGGGTTCTACACTAAGCATGGCGCCTACTTAAAAAAAAAAAAAAAAAAAAAAAGCATGAGAAATGTTATTTGTTACATCATCACAGTCTTGTATTGAAATAGGCTGTGAACTGCCACAACCCCCAGTTCAGTTGCATGTCTCTGGTGGTTCCCGTGGGATCCTCTCTTCTCCCCAACAGATATTGGGAATTAGCACCGTAGGACACCACAGATCTGTCAGATACTAAATGACCCCTCTTTGCAAAGGTTCATGGTCTAGTTTTGGAAGCAGCAGTATAAGATGGGAGAACATGGCTCTCTGTACTAGAGACAGACAAGCAAAAGGGGCACGTTAAGATAGACTTCGTGCTGGGACCTGAAGAATAGGCTGCTGGGCTGGTAGTGGGGAGAAGATAGGAAGCACACGAGGGTGGGGAAACTAAGCAAAGCTACAAAGGTGAACTTGGTAGGACATGAGAGACAGAAAAGGAAGGACCAGGGCCCCTGGAGTGATTGTTTGGGGATGGAATCTCCGTTCATGGTGCAGCCAGAGTGGCATCATGCAGGGGGTTTTGAGGGAGGAGTATTTTTTGAAGATTAATTCTGTGTTGGTGTGCAGGATGAATCCAAAAGATCCCTGAGGCAGGGGACCCAGCAGAAAGCCCTTGGCATGACCTGAGGGGACGTTAGGGAAAGTTCAAGGGAGAACTGAGATTCGAACCTGTTCTTTGGTTCAGAGTACGCATGTTTTGTCTCAATAAGATCTGACCTGTTGCAACCATACGACATCGCTGGACTGCTCCTGTATGGAGATTTCTAGATCAGCCACCAGACACCAGGTCTGGGTTAGTGGGTTGCTAATAATAGAATGACAGGGCTGGGAGGCTGGTGTGTGAATATCTCCCCTTTTAAACCTACAGCGTTGAGCCTAAAGCTACAAAGTTTTACGAAATCCTAACGGCTCTGATTAGAGCAACAACTGGTTGACTAGACTCTCCTCCAATTTCTTACACAGATTCTGGGAGTAATAGAAAGAGGAATACACGGGTGATTCGGGGCTTGTTAGCAACCTTTATCACCCTCCAAATGATGAGAAACTGCCCTTTGGATGAATTGAATTTTAAATTTCCCCTGTTGAATACGTAATTGTCTCAAAGGGATTTTTTTTTTTCTTTTACAACGGATCTTGACTTTGGCATAATTTAGTGTCACAACGTCACCAAACCTAAACCCCTTAAGAAAGTGATACTGCAAATAATTATAATAATAGATGGATTTGCGGCAGTCCCAGCCCTTGCCAAGCAACCTACAGGCAGGATGTGCATCCAAATGCTGTAGTTTAGGGTCAACAAGCAATGTAGGCCCCATGGACTTCCTGCTCACAGAATTGCCAAAATGCACATTTTTTTTCCCCAGGAATCGGCGCAAAGCACGTTTCTCTAACTCTTCCGTGCGTCTTGATTTGCCTTTATTTGGAAGTGTCTAGTCTTTGCTGCTAATCCATGTGAAATGACCATGATCGCACTGAAAAATCATTAGGGTGCGACACAATGGTTCGCTTACAAAAGCAAAAAACAGCACCGAAGCCAAAAATGATGTCAGAACTCTAGAACCGATTCTTCTTGTTTCGACCTCTTAGCCTCCACTGCAGAGAGGTCCATCCCAACTGCTCAGATGAAGCTGAAAAGAGCCCGACTCGCAGATGATCTTAATGAAAAGATCGCTCTCCGGCCAGGGCCCCTGGAGCTGGTGGAGAAGAATATACTCCCTGTGGATTCTGCTGTGAAGGAGGCCATAAAAGGTAGTTAGAAGCCATGGTAGGCTTCCCTCTGTGCTTTGGGATCTGAGGGCAGCCAAGGCTCTGACAGGCTGAGGGCCCTGGGGGCGGGGCCTCTGGGGGTCCTGGGGGTGGGGCCTCTAACTGCACAGGAGTCCTGGTGGTGGGGTGTCGCTGTCCCAGAGTCTCCATCCCCAGAGGTCCTGGGAGTGAGGGCGACACTCTTCATCCTTTCACCTGTTTGTTTGGGGTTGCAGTGAATTTATAGATTAGTTGATGGGTAATTTATATGTTTAAAATATTTTAATTCTTTGGAGACAGGAATAGAGTTTCTCTTTCCACGTATTCAAATGATCTTTCATGCTTTTTTAAAGTCATGTTAATTATGGTTGACATAGGAAATCTATTAATTTTGCACATTGATTTGTAACTTTGAAGAATTTCTTAATAGGGCCAAGAGTTTCTCAATTTATCTTAGACTGCCTGGGTACATAATCATATCTCCTACAAATAATGAAAATTTGTCTCCCACCTCATTTTTTTTCTGCCTTGGTGCACTGGCTGATACTTGAAAAGCAACATCAAGGTTTTATTAGTATATGATATAATTAGCATCATCTAAAAAATTATAGTATATTCATAGTATAAATTATATAGAATTTTCATGTTTTGTTTACATTACATATTTGTGAATTATATGAATTTTATATAAAGTGTACAATATACTATATTAGATCAACTTAATATATATTTTATTACATATAAGATATCTATATGTTGTTATGTATCATATAAAATTATAGATATGAATTATATAAAGCACATTATGTTATTTCATATTCTATAATGAAAAATGCAATTTAATAATTATAAATATATTACATAGTAGAAAATCATCATTATTTGTACATTGCCAGTGCTTCAATCAGTATTATATTATTTTATATATGTTATGTTTTGTTTTGTTGATAACAATTTTTTTGTTTCTATCATAAATGGTGATTTCTTTATTCACGTACCTCTGTATATGATGTTAGCTTTTAGGTATGCTAAGGAAGCATTTCTTTTTTTTTTTTTTTAATTTTTTTTTTCATTTATTTATGATAGTCACAGAGAGAGAGAGAGAGGCAGAGACACAGGCAGAGGGAGAAGCAGGCTCCATGCACCGGGAGCCTGACGTGGGATTCGATCCTGGGTCTCCAGGATCGCGCCCTGGGCCAAAGGCAGGTGCCAAACCGCTGAGCCACCCAGGGATCCCAGGAAGCATTTCTCTATCCTATCCTATTAAGACTAGGGTATAAGACAGATGCTGAATTCTTAAATAATTTCAACATGCACAGAAAGATGATCACATGGCTTTTCTTTTTGACCTAGGAATATGCATTGCCCTCTTTCCTAATCACCTTGCATTTCTGGAAAAATCCTATGTAGAATGTTTTTTCTAGAAATATCTGATATTTTATTTGAGATTTGCATCTATTTTATTAGGGTAAGAGTTGCTGCTAAACAAACCACAACATTTCAGCAGTTTAACAATAGAAGTTTATATCTTGTTCATAAACAGTCCAGGGAGGATTTTCCATAATGGCAGATCTTTCAGGCACCCAGGCCCCTTCAGCCTGGCTGTTCCACTGTTCCCTAGAGCAGGACAGCAAACTTTTTCTTAAAGGGCTGGACAGTAAGGAAGCGATTTAAGCTGTCACAACTACTCAGCTCTGCTGCTGCAGTGCAAAGAGTCCTAAGCAATAAGTCAACAAGTTGGCATGGGTGTGTTCCAATAAAACTTTATTTACAAAAGCAGGCCCACGGGCCATAATTTGTCAACCTGTACCCGACAGCCCTCACATCCTCTGTACCTAGCCAGTGAGAGGAAAAAAGGAATGGAAACACCCACTCACCTATTTTAAAGGCCTCTACCTAGAAATAAGCACATCACTTCTGCTCCTATTCCACTGCGAAAATAGTGGGTAGGGCTGGGGAACCTTTTGTTTTCTGGCTGAACAGTGATTTTCTGGCAATGTCTCTCTACCATGAAAGGTGGAACATAAATTTTGATGGATAGCTAGTCTTCTCTGCTACAGTGTTCACAAAAAATAACCGTCTTTGTTGTTGTTTTATGCTTGTCAGGTTTAAAGTGTCAAGATTATACATGCTTCACAAATAAGTTATAATTATCTTTCCATATTTTTCCATGTTTGGAAAATGTTTAAATATGACCCCAATGATCAGCTGTTTGAAAAGATTGCCTATTAAATTTGCGGAGGCTCTGGTACTTCCCTTAGCAGTAGTCCTGTGATAGCTGTCCTTTAGTTTTGTCCATAGTTACTCATGTATTCAAATTTTCTCCTTAAGAAGACTTGTACAACTGCAGAAGGGGGAGAAACAGAAGGGGAAGGGGCAGAGGGAGAGGGAGAGAGAGAATCCTAAGTGGGCTTCATACCCAATGAGGAGCCCAATGAGGGGCTCAATCTCATCATCCCAGGACCATGACCTAAGCCGAAATCAAAGAGTCAGATTCTCAGTCGACTGAACCACCCAGGTGCCCTTAAAATTTGCATTTTTCAAAAAATTCTCATTATTCCACTGACTTACAAAGTTATCAGCCTAAAGTTGTATAAAGTCTTGGCTTAGAATTGTTCTAAGCTGCTCTCAACCAGGGGTTCTGTTGTATTTTTCAATGCAGTGTTGTTAAATCGTTTATTTACTCCCTTCTTCCCTCCTTCATCGCACTTGCTAAAAGTCTTTCTATTTAGTCGGTTATTATCACAAGGAAGCAGTTTGTGAATTTGTTTTGTGGGTTTTGGTTTCTGGTCTCTTACTTGGATTCATTTAATTTTGCTTTGCATCAAGGTCATCAAGAAGGAGAACCTCCATGAGGAGAGCTGAGGGTCAAGACTATTCATCAGTTTTGGGTGCAGTAGGGACAGGTGGAGGCAGAGGGAATGTTAAACAACATGCCTCTATTTAGGTGAGGAGTCAGAGAGCATGAGCAGGAGTATGGTCAGCAGAAATGGATAAACATGAGGGCTAGCAAAAAAAAAATATATATCAATTGAGACAAAGGGAAGGCAAGAGATAACACTTAGGTTTCTCTTTAAGGTAACTGGGTAAATGGCAGCCATTTATCAAGATGGAGCCCATGAGTAGAAGAGCAGATTTGGGGTGAGATGATGGATTCTTGTTTCACCTGTGGAATTTGAGGGGCCCACAGAAAACCCAAGGGCAAGGGACTAAGTAATGTGCTCTATTGAACTAGAATGCAGGAGAATATTGACCTAGAATTACAGATTTGGGAGACTTGAGTATATAAATTAATGGACTAGATAAGGTTGGCTTTTCATGCATCTATTTCTTCACTTTCTATCTATGGAGTATGTTCTATGTCAGACATGATTCTAAATGCTTGAGGTATGTTAGTGAATAGAACATTTCTGCTTCAACAGAGCTTCTAGTGCAGTCGGGAGAGGTGGGTAGTATACAAACAGGTAATGAATAATTATATATCATAATTAAAGGGTATAAATGATGTAAAAGTGAAGGTAGTATAGGGTTGAAGGAATCAAGGGTGCCCGCTAGAGGGTAGTTGGGAGGAATGGAGAATGTATAAAAGGGGAAGAGGTCTAGGAGGCTCCCAGGCAGTGATCTTTAAGACAGAGGTAGGGAGGCTATGAAAATGAAGGGGACAAATGGCCACAGAAAGAGATGGAGCATATGGTTGACCAAACCAAGGAAAATCCAGCACCAGTAATGGAGACTGATCCCAGCATTAGCCTTGTAGCAATAATCTTTTGATGTGCTTAAGAGTTTTGATGGCATCATACGAAATGTCATAAAGACCTAAAAGTTACTCAAAGACCAGCTGTAGATCTAGCACTTGGAGTGGCCCATCTAGTGGTGGTGATCACCCAGCCCCCTCTTCTGCCCATCACTTCTTGTGATCAGATCATCTCCCCATGGTGAAATGGTGACTTGGCGATGGTTCATTGTGGGTTGTTTTCTGGTGTCTGTGTATTTCTCCCAGTCTCCAGTGGTTTTCCAGATGTACTTAGATTCTCCAGCACTGTCTACAGCTGGGTTTCTATGTTTCCACCAAGCTCTGGGTGGAACACTTGGTCATTGTCTTCCTCCCGGTTTTAGTAAAGACCAAGTACTCTCTAACCCCCGACTAATCTAGAACTTCTCCCAACACAGAAAAATATTTTTTTTTAATTTTTAAAAAATTTTTACTTTTTAATTTTGAGTCTAGCAGAGTTAATATACAGTATTATGTTAGTTTCAAGTGTGCAATATAGCGATTTAACAATTTGTACATGACTCAGTGCTCATCATAAGTGTACCCCTAATCTTCTTCATCTATTTCACTCATTTCCCACCCACCTCCCCTCTGGTAACCATCAGTTTATTCTCAATAGTAAAAGTCTGTTTCTTGGTTTGTCTCTTTTTTTCCCCTTAATTTATTTATTTCTTAAATTCTACATATGAGTGAAGCCATATGGTATTTATCTTGTTCTGACTTATTTCACTTAGTATTATACCCTCTGGATCCATCCATGTTGTTGCAAGTGGCAAGATTCCATTCTTTCTATGGCTAAGTAATATTCCATTGTTTATACACTACATCTTTATGCATTCATCTATTGATGGACACTTGGATTGCTTCCGAAATTTGCCTATTGTAAATACTACTGCTATGAACATAGGGGTGCATATATCTTCGTGAGTTAATGTTTTCATATTCTTTGGGTAAATACTCAGTAGCGGAATTACTGGATCATATGGTAATTCTGTTTTAAGTTTTTGAGGACCCTCCATACTGTTTTCCACAGTGGCTGCACCAGTTCGCATTCCCACCAATAGCGCATGAGGATTCCCCTTTCTCTGCATCCTTACCAACACCTGTTGTTTCTTGTGTTGTTGATTTTAGCCATTCTGACAGGTGTGAGGTGGTATCTTACTGCGGTTTTGATTTGTATTTCCCTGATGATGAGTAACATTGAGCATCTTTTCATGTGTCTCTTGGCTATCTAGATGTCTTCTTTGGAGAAATGTTTATCATGTCTTCTGCCATTTTTTATTAGATTATTTGGTTGGTTGTTGAGTTATATAAGTTATTTATATATTTTGGATACTAACCTTTATCAGATATGTCATTTGCAAATGTCTCCTCTCATTCAATAGGTTATCTTTTACTTTTGTTGATTGTTTCTTACATTTTATTTTGATAAAATCCCAATAGTTTATTTTTGTCTAGTTATGTCTCAGGAGAGACATAACTAGAAAAATGTTGTAATGGCCAATGTCAGAGAAATTACTGGTTGAGCTCTCTTCTGGGACTTTTGATTTCAGATTTCTCATTTAGGTCCTTTAATCCATTTTGAGTTCATTTTTGTGTATGGTGTTAGAAAGTGGTCCAGTTTCATTCCTTTGCATGTAGCTGTCCAATTGTCCCAATTCCATTTGTTGTAGAGACCATCTGTTTCCCATTGCATATTCTTGCCTCCTTTGTTGAAGATCAATGAACCATATAAGTGTGGGTTTATTTCTGCGATTTCTATTCAGCTCCATTGATCTATGTGTCTATTTTGTATCAGTACCATACTGTATCAGTACCATTTTGATTACCTCATCTTTGTAGTATATCTTGAAATTGGAGATTGTGATACCTCTAGTTTTGTCTTCTTTTTCAAGATTGCTTTGACTTTCTGATTTGACTTCCACAGGAGGAAGCTTAGGCCTCCTCATGGCCACATTTCAGAGGAGTATGCACCTGATTCCCTGTTTCCTCTTCCTAGAAAGTCACTAAAGGGGTCTGAGCACCCACTTCCAACATATGGGGGGAAGGGATTCTCCATACCAACAAGCAATGTGCAGAACACCATCTGGGCATCCTATAATTCAACTCAATTCTGACACTACCTACCTGGTATAGCATCAGATCTCACAGGTAAAGAGTTCAGTCCTGCAAGGTCACCCTCCTCTTCAGACACCAGTCACAAACACTGTCACCTATGCTTCTGATCAACTAACTACAGCTCTGAGTTTCCCACACTGCCCCCCTTGAGTTCAGTTAGTTTGCTAAAGCAGTTCACAGAACTCAGGAAACCCATTTACTTACTGGATTACCAGTTTACTATGAAAGGGTATAGCCCAGTAATAGAAGAGATGCAAAGTCTGAGTCAGGTATAGGGAAAGGGTGAGGGCCTTCCATGCTCTTCAGGTATACCACTCTTCCCAAATCTCCACATGGTCATCAATCCAGAATCTCTCCAAACCCTATCCCTTTGGGCTTTTAATGGAGGTTTCATTACAGTCACAATTGATTAGATCATCGACTACTGGTGACTGAACTCAATCTCCAGCCCCTCTCCTCTCCCTGGGTATCAGGGGTTGGAACTGAAATTTCCAGGCCTTCTGATCACATGGTTGGTTCTCCTAGCCACCAGCCCCCATCCTTAGGTGAGGTCCAGAAACCACCTCATTAACATAACAAATGACACTTTTGTGGCTCTCATCACTTAGAAGATTCCAAGGATTTTTCAGAGCTCTGTGCCAGAAAGGGGGTCGAAGTCCAAGTATACATTTCTTACTATAAATCACCATATCACAAATGCAAACAGCCAGAGTCTCTCAGGACAGAACCCTGAAACAAAACACCAAATATGATGTTACAGGGGAGTGAGGATTTATGAGAACAGAAATTATATACTGGAGTTTAGCATGGCCTCCTTGAGCTGATTAGTGGGTCATTATTACTTAAAGATCCTTCATTTTGAGACCCCTGGGAGCCTACTCCTAGATTGTTAATTCTCTATCTGGCCATCTGAGTCTTTACTTGACAGGAGAAACATCCCTCAGCTTCCAAGGAAGCTGCTTCTTGTCCAGAGGCCTGGCTTCTGCTTAAGTGAAACAGAACCCCTGCTGCCTTTCCTGGTTTTTTTCAAACAGTGGGAGGATGCTGGTTTTCAGTTCTAACAGACGAACTCCTCCTCCTAAAGTGTCCTCACCTTTCCCTTGGTCTGGCCCAGGTGGCCACCTGAATGCCCAAGTCAGCTACTCAGCTACTTTAAAAAAAAAAAAAAAGACTTGAACCTGCGACTCCGTTGTCAAAGATAAATTAGCTCTTTGCATCACTATAACCCTTTAACATAAGGAGCAGTATTTCTAGTCCACCAGGGCTGGTCTGGAAGACATCCATTTACAGCTGTCACTTCCATTTCTAAAAGATCTGATGCTAGTCTTTGCTCACTCACATCCCCAAGCTGCAGACTTCATAACCAAAGAAAACAATTCCTATTTACTAACAATCCGGTCATTCTTCAGTGTCTGGAAGTCCTGACGCTCTGATCATTTATTTCAAGGCAAATAGACAATAATCATGGCCCTGAGCCAGATGGTAGAGTCGTTTGCTTTGGAAGAAGAAGAAGAAGGAGAAGGAGAAGAAAGAAGGAGAAGGAGAAGGAGAAAGAAGAAGAAGAAGAAGAAGGAGGAGGAGGAGGAGGAGGAGGAGGAGGAGGAGGAGGAGGAGGAGGAGGAAAGAATAGGTTTGTTTTGGCAAAACTTTCTCGTGGACAGAATTTATCATTCCATAATGAGAAATAATTTCAAAAATGCACCCGATCCTGAGGAAAGGGGGCAGGGGGGCTTGAGGCATATGTGAAAAATAGTTTTCTGTGCTGGGGGCCTTTGCTGCCCCATGAAGCGGTCACTGGCATCACGAAGTGCCTGTAGCTGGAGACAGGTGCTGCTCCCCTGAGAGAGCTCTGATGGGGCAGCCGGTAGAAGGGAAGCAAGAAACGAGGCTCAAGTATCTTCACACACTTTCTGGTCTCCTTCGTCCCTTGAGAATTAACCTCAAGCTCTGACACAGGTTGAGTCCTGTGAACTGTCGTTCTCCACTCATGTGGTCCTAGCACCAGCGTTATGCCTTAGACTTAAGGCAAATTTCTAAACTGCCAGGAATCTGAAGAAAAGGAGTGGTCGCTCCTCTAAACATCCACTGACATCCAATTCCATAAAAAAGGCATCTATCTAATCCCTTTCAAGAGCAGCAGGTTCTGCCTTTGTTGGAAGATGCCGTCCATCCTCTACAGACGGTGGCATCTTCCGTGTATTAAAATATCTTTAGGCGAGAGCCACATTTAAACCAGAGTTACTTCCCCAGGGATCACATCCCTTTGGAAATGGATTTTACTTCAGTCTCTTCCAAGAGGGCATTAAGAAGAGATGGTCTGTCTGTGAATTAAAATAGCTCTCCTACGGTCCCACTTCATGGTCTCCTGCCCCTGGGGCGGGTCCTAGCGGAAAGGTACCTAGGGCTCCAGCTATCTCACTTAATCTTGGATTTTTAAATGTTTATGCAAAGAAAGTACAACTGACTCATTCATCTAATTGCTTCCAAGAGGGACAGGGAAAGCTCAGAGCCGCCAGGCCCACATCCCCCAGGGGCCGGTGCCCAGAGCCAGCCCCGTGGGCATAGCGGGGTTGGGGGGGGATGATGTCAGGGCTTCCCAAAGCGGGTCCTTGTCACCGCACCACCTGACGTGTGTACAGGGACAATAGCCAGCGCACCGCACTCCAGCAGCATCCAGGGCGCCCCGTGCGGGGGATGGGGGGAGATTGGAGAGGAGGCCCAGGGTCACAGCACAAAGCCCACAGACTTGGTTGTTCCAGAGGCAGGCCGATAAGATGACCTTTGTGCCTTTCCACATGAGCCTGGCTTGAGCCAGGAGGGAGAGGCAGTGACAAGCAGCCTTTCCCGTGACTCACTGGCCCTGGGGGAAGGTCTGTCTGTCTGGCTTTCCTAGGACGACCCCCTCAGGACAAACCATTTTTAAAAAACAAAACAAAACAAAGCAAAAGACTCTGGAATTGTGCTGATCTTTGCAAAACTGACTGCAGGACCCACTGCCTCTTGGGTGGTCTTTTTTTTTTTTCTTTTTTTTTTTTTGAGAAAGGCAGACTTGCCACAAGCAGATACTCCTAACGAAAGCAACGACAATCCTCAGGGCTAGAAATGATTGAGCGCTTGCCCTTCAGGGACTGGGCTGGGCGCTGGGCACGGGTGACGCTGTCTTAATCCTCAAAGCCTGGAGAGGTGATGAGGACTGTTACTTTCATTTTCGGGACGGGGACACTGAGGCTCTGGGTGGTTCAGTAACTTGCCGACAAGAACTAGCGCTGAAGTGGTAAAAGGACCAAGAAGCAAAACCAAAACCGCCCGAGTCCAGACTTTAAGCCCTTACTGGCCGCGCTAAACAAACATATCATCCATCATCCCCAAAAGGAAGCCACTGCCTTTTGCTCCCAGTGCCTCTCTGTTTAGCTTCTCCTGCCGACAGGGGCTGAACTGAGTGTGCAGCCATGTGGGGGCCACTTGGTCACCGAGCCAAGCCACCTGCAGCCCTGAGGCGGTGGCGATGGGCAGCCCTCCTCCCCGACCCAGAGCAGGGTCTCTATGTAACTGTGTGGCCTCAATAGCACGTTCTGACCTGGCACATGGTGCCTTTTAGAGATCAGACAAATAGGAGTCCTATTTGGGGCCTTCGCCCTCACCCCGTTGGCTCCTCCAGGTGTAAAAGACCACTCCGAACCTGGCTGCGCGAACGCACATGGCTTCTTCATTGACTTAGACCGACAAACCTCTTTAAATGATTGCTCGTCCCTTGATCCAGTAGACTCCTGGCAGCTGTGTCTCTCCAGGGACTGGCTCCAAAATAGTCCCGTCCCCCGGCCGGGGGAAAGCTCTTCCTCCCCTTCCCACAGCCATTCTGCTGTTGGCCACTCCGTTAGCTTCCCTTTTGCTACCCCCCCCCCCCCCCCGGGAATGTCAGGTGCGCCCTGTCTGTCTCTCTGTCTTGTCCACAGCTGGCGGTCATTTCAGGCTCAACCCAGTCTTGCCTCCTCCCGGTATCCTGGCCCATCTCCACACTCGCCAGGCAGTCTAGTCCTTGCCCAATGTCTCCAACTGTGTCCCAGGGAAATGAGCTCTTCCTCGAGTTGTATCTGATTTTCCTTCTGCGTCTCTAACTTCTCCTGAAGGGTGCAGGCTGGCTGGGGACACCATAACCAGAGAGTACCCTATCCAGCTCTGGGGAAAGTGGGCCTGATTCTGACTCCTTTATTCCAGACACTCTACTTTGAGGCTTTTCCCCATCATCTCCTGCCCTGCTCCTAGGTCACCAAATGCCAGGTGTCAATGCAGGAAAGGCATGCTGAATAACTGGTGACAACAGCGAGGCTTCTGGAATCCTTCCAGCCCCTTTTCTGAGATGAGTCCCCCATGCAATTCATCACAACCGCCCTCCCCATAATGTCCCGCCTTCTCCGTCCTCATGATCGCAGTGTCATCACCAGTCCCCTAAACCTCAAAAACTCAAGTACAAGGTGCTGTGGAATATGGAGAGAGCCTTAAAGCACATGTGTAGAAAAAGGAGAGGTGCTTGCTCTACTATGTCCTCTTCCATTACCCAGTGGGTGTTCCCTAAAGGACATGCCGCCAGCTGGTGGCTTCCAGGGAGAGTAATGGATGTTCATTGCCCACCCGTCTGCTGGTGGCCCTGAAGTCACACTGCCGTCTTGGCTCAGTCCCTATGCGACGGGGTGTCGGAGCTTGCATGTCCTCAGACACAAAACAGCAACCAGAAAATGTGCCCCTGCTCTGACTTACTGGACCATTATGAGACCCAACAAAGGTGGATGCTTTTTCTTACTGCTGCTACTACTACATAAACTCCTGATACAAACTTTTTATCGTTTGCTGTCACTCCATTTGAAAGCAAGTGGGATGTTGCAGATGAGAAAAGGAACCATCCTCTCTCTTTTTCTCTGTCTGCCTCTTGTAACATTTCTACTCACATGTTAGACTATTCAGACACCGTTGTGATGTGATGAACTTCCTCTGATGTGTGCGCACTTGGGGTGTGATACTCAGCATGGGTGTGGGTGTGGGTGAGATGGTGGGGGGCCCGTGGGGTGCAGGTGTCTCTGCCCTGTAGAGAATCAGATCTTGTGGAAAAGCTCTATACCCAGTTAGACTGAGGGCATTCGGGAGGGGATATCATAAAGCTTTCAGGTGGACGGTCCTGTCCGGCAGACAAGACTGGGTACCCCAAGGACCTAATGCACTCACATGCAGGACTCTCTGAGGATGGAAGTGGTGTTGGCTCAGGGCATGTGTCGAGCAAATCCAACAAAATGCTGTGATTTCCTGGGTGGGGAAGGCTTGTCATTCCCCACAACCCTCCCACATCTGCCTGGCCCTTAATAACACAGAAGGTAAGCCTTCGAACAGGGACAGTGCCTTCAATTCCACCAACAGAAGCAGGACTTGAAATTTCAATGACAAATAAAGGTCTATTCGAAGAGTTCAGGGTTCCCTGTAAGAGAAAGGAAGGGTGTAACCCTGGACTCTTACAATAGAGCACCGAAGGGGGAAGAGCCACCCCAGATTGCAAAGAAATAAGTCAGCAGTTGTCAAATCCCCAGTAAAACCTCTCTCTTAGAAAACAAATGGGTTGCTGACATAAATATCCCAAAAGGCTAGAACTTATTTATTTCCGGTGATAGGTAAACAGGTGTTATTTTACATTAAAAAAACCAAACAGGTGTTTTTTATTTCAAATTCTTTCTGGTTTAAAAAAAAAAAAAGGACACCTCTGCAAATAGAAGTTGAAAAATAAAAGTTTCCAGTAATACAATGGAGTACTGTGTAGCTATTGCCAAAAAAAAAAAAAAATGTTTTTAATTGAATACTATCTCTGCGTGCTCCCAAGGAAAGGACTCTAAGTAACATTGTAGGGTGAATAAAGCAAGTTTCAGAAGATGTATTTCACCAGTCCCATCCAAATGAAATACTTTGTGCCTGTGTGTGTGTTTTGTCATATGCACAGAACTAAATCTAGAAGAGACACCAAAAAACAAAAAAAAATTAGAAGAGACACAAAATCGTGAACAGAAAATGGGATGAATGTATAGGTTAGGCCTCTTCACATGATATGAATGTTTCTGGCAAGTAACTCTTACATTTACAGTCAGAAAAGGCATCATGAGGTTGCCTCTAAAGAAATAATTAGACCTAAGGATAGAAAATCCTAGGGATAAATTATAGATTAATATTATAAAGGTTTATAAACAGTCCTCGAAGCGCTGGAGCAGCCATGCTGGTCCCTAAGTCCTTCTAGGTTAGTGGGGTGCCCCGGGAGGAGGAGGGCGGCGGCAGCTGGAATTTCCACCTGCCCTGTCTTTGTCCGGCTCTTTCCTGATTTGACACTTGGATGTCTGAGTGAGGGTCCGTGACAGATGCCAGCAGTGGTGGTGATGACAAGCCCCAAACCATACTCGTTCCATTTCTTGCAGCTCCTTGCTGCTTTTCCAATCTCCACCGTGAAAGCTCCCCCTCTCTTATCTGCACGAAGCAGGAGTCAAAAGTTCTTGTCTGTGTGATTGCAGAATACCGGGCTGGGAAACTTCCTGATAATACCTAAATGCCTTTAGAAGAGCCGAGCCTGGGATCGGGTCAGGAGGGCCTATGTGGCCTGAGCACATTTTATACCGTGCAGCCGGATAATAAGCCAGATACAATTCAGCACTGTAAAAGAAAAACAACAACAACAACAACAACAAAATCCATAAAGGACATGGAAGGATATCGTTGTCATGCCACCTATTTGCTAGTCCCTCCCCCCCAAGCTGATGAACTGGTCCCTTCCAAAGGCCATGCAGGCTGCCGAGGAAGAATTTTTGCTTTTCCAGCTGTTGAAGGTTTCCAAAATAGACACAGAGATACGAGGAATACAAAGAAAATCCAAGTAATAATAATTAAAAAAAAAAAAAAAGATCACGCTGCAGTTTTTGGAACATATTTATGGCTTTTATAAACAGCTGTGCATTAGTTGAAAGGGGCTTTTTGTGATACTGGTGACATTAGCTAATTCTGACCTTTAGGAATTTAGACTCAGTAGCACTCTGGCTTCGCCCGATTTGCAAAGTTTCCTAAACATTTTGTGCTGTGTGCCCTGCTTTTTATTTGAGTACGATGCAAAGGGCAATTGTCATCTCGGTTCTGTGTCGCGTCATAAAACCTGAGGGAGACGGGCATTCTCCATCTGTGCTCTCCTTTGGCCTAATTCTGTATCCAGTGGCCTCTTTCTTTTCTTCATCTTCCCTGATTTGTTTCAAAAAGATGCAAGTCTCACATAGAAAATGTGCAGGAGGGATGCCTGCGTGGTTCAGTGGTTGAACATCTGCCTTCTGCTCAGGGCGTGATCCTGGGGTTCCAGGATTGAGTCCCACATCAGGCTACCTGCATGGAGCCTGCTTCTCCCTCTGCCTGTGTCTCTGCCTCTCTCTGTGTGTCTCTCATGAATAAATGAATAAATAAATAATATTAAAAAAAAAGAAAATGTGCAGGAATAGACAAACCTGAAGGTAGACTTTTACAAGCCAAGAGAGACCATTACTAGGTCCTGCATTCTTCCCTGCCAGATGTACCATTTTTATAAAGATGAGTTCCCATTTAGAGTAAATAGAAGAGGCGCCCCGTAAGTTAAAACCTGTCTTCACTTGTACCTGGCACCAGAAACAGATTGAAGGAGATAGATGTGTGCTCCTGATAGGGATAACACGGTGAAGCATTTCCAGAAAGTGCTTTGGTGTGCCCAAGCCACTGATCCAGTTCTTGGATTTTACCCCATCAGGTAACCAGGTGAGTTTCTCCAAATCTGCAGATGCATTTGCCTTTGAAGAGGACAGCAGCAGTGATGGGCTTTCTCCGGACCAGACTCGAAGCGAAGACCCCCAGGGCTCAGCGGGATCCCCTGCAGATGCTAAAGCTTCAGAGACCCCTTTGGCAGGTCCTCTGGGGGCAGTCCAGGTAAACAAATCACACCTCAGTCTGTCGTGTCTTCATGGGCTCAAAAGCACATTGCCACCTTTGCTTAGAGACCCTGGAAATATCTCTTGATGGCACTTCAACCTCGTGTCTCTTCACCCCCTATCCAGTTCAGGGATCAGTGTGTGGTGGCCAAAACCTCCAGAAAAAAACTGAAAGAGAATCCTCAGGACTATACCCTTTGACTTACTCTTTAAGCATCTACTCTTCCAAGTGGGTATCTTTTATCTGCCAAATTTATGGACAAGATAGAAAAGAGACTCTCTGAGACCAGATGACTCACCAATGATCTCCCAGATAGAATGGGCCAGAACAGGACCAATTTCAAAGCCCACAGACTTCCCACTCCCTGAGGAATCTCTACAGGGCCCTGGGGGAGTGCAGAGCAGAGGTGCTGATTGGCTACACAGCAGGGAGCCCCAAGATGTTCTATCCTTACAGATTTCTCCCTGCCAAACCCCTGCAAGGTCCATATCCAGCCCAACCCAAGAACAGCACTCACCCCTTTCTGGACAAATCCTCAAATTCCTGAAATGTAAGGAACATACATTGCAAATACTGTCAAAAGCACATTGGTAAGAAAAATAATTAGCAATAGCTGCTGCATGCATTAAGTGCTCAGTCCCTCCCAGAAACCGTGCGAGGCACTTTCCAAGCATTTTTCTTTGAGGTGCCACAGTGCCCTCCAGGCAGGCAGCATTTGTGTCCCTTCTGATGGAGGAGGAACCCAGGCTCTGTGAGGCTGAGCAGCTGCATGGTCTCCAGACGCTGCAGGTTCCCCACCCCCTGGAGCTTCCACCTCTAGAAACCACACAGAGGCTTGCTGGGGGCTTCCTTCAGCCTAGCACGAGGGTATTCATGCAGCCCCTAGGCCAAGATGCGTGTGGGCACACGCACACATTCATACACAAGGAAAGCAAGACGTGGGCCTTCCACCCACAGACTTTGCAGAGAACCTCCCTTTTAGGAAGAGTTTGGTCCTGCTGGCCTCAGGGGAATTATGTGATGGGTTGAAATTTGGTATTATGTTATATTTGAAACCATGTTTACACTGGAAATTGCCATATGGGTATCAGGGACAGCTTTGCTAATTATCATCCAGAGCCCTGTTCCGGAAACCCCGCTACTTACCTGTCGTTGTCGTGCCCTTCTTCACACCACGAGGTGAGCAAAGCTGGGACTGGCAAGGAGAAAATGTAGAATGGGAGGAAAATGAGAGCTCTTGTTAAAGCAGAGCTGAAACATCCAAACGTGTATCGTGCAAGGTTTTAGAATCAAAGCGTGTTCACTTCCCCTGTGTGCCGCAGCTGGTCTTCACAGCCGAGCTTCTCTGATAACAGCAAACGAAATTTTGGATCCTTTGTATTTGTGATTCTGATGGCAAGTTCCTTGGCTTCTGATTTAAGAATGGTTTCAGGAGAAGACAAATTCTCGTCTGCTTAACCCAGAAGAAGGGGTGGAAGGGAACGAGCGCAGGATGATGCCAGGCTGAGTGCATCATTTTGTCCCTGCACCTAGCAGCTCCAGTGAGATAAGGACACTGAATCTCAAGAGGAAAGGGCTCTACAGACCTTTACAGATGCCAAGGCTCAGGAAAGGGCTGAGATGCTCCAGGAGGAGACCTTGTCCCTTTTTGTCACAGCATCAGATTGCAGGAGAGGGACAAGATAATTACTTGTTTTTCCACTTCTTTCACATAAGAAACATGTATCTCATAAAGGTTGTTTGTGACACTCCATGCACACCCCTACATATACACACGTGTACACCTACATATATACACACACAAGTAAATGTACATAAACACACCACAGACACATACATATATACACATGTACACATAAATATACATAAACAGACACACACCACATATGCACACATATACACACACGTAAATATACATAAATACACATACCACACATACATATACATATGTACACAGACACACACCACATATGTACACATATACACATATGAATATGCATAAACACATGCATATACACACAAACATCACACATATACATTCACACATATATCTGGACATACACACATGTACATACCTATACATGTATGCACATACACACATATGTACAGACACATTCACATATGTGCAGACTCACACACATGCACACACATGCAAATGTGTACATGCACATATACACATATGCATACATACAAACATATATATCCAGAAACACACACATACATGCACTTTCCCTCTATCTGCTAACACCATTTTTATCAGGTCTTTTGATCCTATGTTCCACTAAATTCCTACACCTACTCCTCCCTCTTCCTTTTTTCATCAATCTCATTATCAAGTCCAACAAGTAGACATTGTCACAGGTGGAACCCTCATACAGAGTAACCAGCTGTCTGGGTTGGCCTACAACAGGCCATTTCTATTCCTATCTTCTGGAATAATTATTAATGATGACCCCTTTATCTCTCAAATGTAACCTCAGTTGGTTGACAACTTACATATGTGACTCCTTTCCCTGGGGAGGTAATGTGATATGAACTTGGATGTGAAGTTAAGATTGAAAAAGCAGAGCCATGTATGTGGTAGAGGAGGAGGGCTTCTACTTTGGTTCTGTCATACAGTTTTTCCTCCTGCATCCTAATCTGCTGAAATTTGGCTTTCAGGATCATTCTTCTGGCTCAGAAAATGACAGAAAAGACTCAGCCTCACAGCCCAGCAACCAGTCAGACACAGGGAAGCAGGGGCTCGGTCCTCTTGGCAACCCGATCGCTGTACACACCGCCGTAAAGGTAGGGACGGGCCAGCCTCCCAGTACCTGCCTGCGTGCTTTCTCATAGAGCCAGCTGGGAGCAGAGCTCTCTGAGTTAGGTGTGGCAACATGAGGAGAGTCACATGGATCCATGTGTAGGCTCAATCCACCGGGAGCATTGCAAGTCAGGAGGGGATTAAGGTGCCATCCGTGTGTGCGGATCAAGTCTGTTATCTGTGTAGGCACAGCAGGGATCTTCCCCATGGAGGAGAAACCCATGTGCTTGCATTTCTTTGCAATCACAACTCAGCCAGCATGTTCCTGACTTAAAAGACTTCATAAGGTCAGCCTAGAGACAGGCACAGCTGATGGTAATACCAACAAACAGGTAGAGAGGAGTTGGGTTTTATGCAGAGGAAGCAGATCGAGGCCTTGCATAATATAAAACCTCAAACATTCAAGCCTGTCTCCCTTTGGAGATAAAGGGACGGGTTGCCTTCCCAGTTGAGTACAAGCATTATAGCAGATTCTTGGTTAACTTTTCTCTGCATTATACTTAATAGTTCACAGAGGGCTCTCTCCTCTTACCAATTAACTGCCTCTTACTAATAATCATTTGGTCTTCTTCATACTATTTTATCCCAAATGACTTGTTTTGTTTTGTTTGGCGGGGGAGGAGCAGAGGGACAGGGAGAGAGAGAATCTTAACCAGGCTCCACACTCAGCATGGAGCCCAAAGAGGGGCTCAATCTCACA
The DNA here is from genome assembly GCF_011100685.1 of Canis lupus familiaris. Lineage (NCBI taxonomy): Eukaryota > Metazoa > Chordata > Mammalia > Carnivora > Canidae > Canis > Canis lupus. The sequence goes on from NC_049226.1 coordinate 36,962,057, forward strand.
ACCCTGAGGTCTTGACCTGAGCCAAAATCAAGGGTAGGACACTTAACAACTGAGCCACCCAGGTTCCCCTATCCCAAATAACTTTTCATCAGTTTGGGAGCAAGTTATCTCAGCTCTAGGGTCAACCACTTAATGAAAGCTGAGATATCTCTTATAAAACATCTTTCAAAAGATCGTAAGTTAATGAGGCAGCGCCAGTGGCCCAGCAGCTTAGCACCATCTTCAGCCTGGGGTGTGATCCTGGAGACCTGGGATCGAGTCCCACGTTGGACTCCCTGCATGGAGCCTGCTTCTCCCTCTGCCTGTGTCTCTGCCTCTCTCTCTCTCTCTCTGTGTGTCTGTCATGAATGAATGAATGAATGAATGAATGAATGAAACAAAAGATCATAAGTTAAGCATCAGTATTAAAGCAACAGCCCCAGAGTCCCTTCCACTGCATGCATATACACAAAAGCAGTTCTAAGTGGATGGCAGAAATTTCAGTCTCCCTGTAAATCTCCCTAAACCTCATTTAAAATTCACTCCCTAAGTAGCTTAAACCTTGCTTTACAATTTACTCAGCTCAACAGCTTTGGAATTACATGACTGTTGATGAACTTTGTTCACTGCAGGTGGAGGAAGGAGATGGCTCATATTATTTCTATTGTATACCAAGAGAAATTTTATTTTGTTAATATTTCTACCAATGTGTTTAAATTTTGCTTAAGTCAAATTAGCACTGCCTTCAGCCTCACTGCACTAAGGAAATGTGATAGTTGCTCAGAGGAAAGGAAGGTCAATTTCAATGAAGAGCAGGTTGACACACAGCTGATCCAGAAGGACTGGTTGTTTGTGGAAGAGCCAGCATCCCTGTTGATCGGTCAATGTCTATGAATTCTCAGTTGTTTGATATTCATCATCTCTATGCTAAGAGGATATGATAGGGCTTCTCAAAGAAGGGAGCAACCTAGCTTGGGGAAAACATCTTTGCACTATTGGTTTTGTAAGGTACATATGAGGCCACTGAGAGAATGCACAAGAATAAATACCCTGAAAACTATAAAATCCTACGAAGGGAAAATTGTTCTCAGTGAAGGCTCCTAGAAGATAAATTATCATATCTGAATAAAACATGATTCCTGGGGCATCTGGGAGGCTCAGTCGGTTGAGCATCTGCCTTTGACTCAGGCATGATCCTGGGGTCCTGGGATTGAGCCACGCGTCCATTGGGCTCCTTGCTCAGTGGAGAGCCTACTTCTTCTTCTCCCTTTACCATTCCCCCTCACTTGTGTTCTCTCTCTCTCTCAAAATAAAGAAAAAAAATTTAAATATGACTCCTGCACTAATGAGCCTATAGTCTAATTAAGTATCACAGCTACCACTAACCCACACAGTGCTGTGACCAGGTAAGAAAAATGTGCGACAAAGGACCTGAATAGACATTTTGCCAAAGAAATTGCCAATGAGCACATGAAAAGGCATTCCGTGTCATTAGCCCTCAGAGAAATTAAACTCAAAAATCACAACAAAATACCACTTCACACCTACTAGAATGGCTATAATGGAAAAATCACAAGTATTGGTGTGGAGATTGGAGCTCAGAGCTCTCACACATGGTACATCTGCTACAGACACCAGGTTGGTGGTTCCTCAAAATATTAAACACAGAATTACCATATGACCCAGAAATTCCTCCCCTGAGGTATATGCCACCAAAGAATTGAAAATACTTGCTGATCAATGTCTATGAATTCTCAGTTGTTTGATATTCATCATCTCTAAATTAAGAGGATACTACAGGGCTTCTCAAAGACGGAAGCAATCTAGCTCGAGGGAAACATCTCTGCCCGATTGACTTTGTAAGGTACATATGAGGTGTTCTAACAAGATCTTGGACATGAATATTCATGACAGTACTATTCACAATAGTCAAAAGTTGGAACTAACTCAGATGTCTATCAGCTGAGGGATGGGCAAGCATGTGGTATATCCACACAATGGAATATGATTCAGTTATAAAGAGGAATGAAGGCCTGACACAGAAATGAGCCTTGAAGGAAGCCAGACACAAAAGGCCACATAGTGTATGACTCCATTTGTATGAAATATCCTGAATAGGTAAGTCCATGGAGATGAAGAGCAGATGAGTATTTTCTTGGAATCACAAGATGGAGAAGGGGAAGGGACTACTTCATGGGTATGGGGTTTCCTTTTGGGTTGGTGAAAATATTCTGGAACTACATAGTGATAACGCTTGCACAACATTGTGAATTGTATACTTTAAAATAGTTACCAGGGAACCCTGGGTGGCGCAGCAGTTTAGCGCCTGCCTTTGGCCCAGGGCGCAATCCTGGAGACCCGGGATCGAATCCCACATCGGGCTCCCGGTGCATGGAGCCTGCTTTTCCCTCTGCCTGTGTCTCTGCCTCTCCCTCTCTCTCTCTCTCTCTCTCTCTCTCTATCATAAATAAATAAAAAATTAAAAAAATTAAAAAAAAATTAAAATAAAATAAAATAGTTACCAGGGTGATTTTTCTGTTATTTGTGTTTTACCACAATAAGAAAGAGGGTCCCCTTTCTGAAGGGGATGGGCACCACCTTCATCAAGGCCAGTAGCGTAGGAAGCAGAACAGGGGCTGGACTTCAGTCTCCCCGACCCCCTGAGCGGGGTATGCAGTGGTGTGACCATTGTCAGACAGCCTCAAAATGCCATATGAGACCTGCAGATGAGAGGCCTCTTGCTGTGAGTGGAGAAAGGCTTCCCAGGGGATCTGGAGTGTGAGCTGGACTCAGAGGATGAGCCCAAGTTGGGTAACAGGTGCAGAAGGAGTTGCAGACAGCAGGAAATTACAAAGAAAAGAGGTTGGAGGGGTAAGCTGTTGGGTGGGGGTGGGGGTGGGGGAGTCATGCAGGTGGGTGAACTGTCTTGTTTGGCAGAGGGGGTTTGGATTTTGTCTTGCAGGGCAGGACAGGCAAACTGATTGTAGGCTGCTGGGGTGGTGCATTGCAGGGCAGGCCCACGGTGTGAGCAGGTTTGAATAGAATGTCTTCTTGCAAAACAATCATGGACCCACAGACCGCGCCGTGCCCTCTTGCATTATACTAACCTGCTTTACACATTCACGCCTGGGTCTTAAACCACTGGATGTTGTATCCACCTCTGCTTTAGAGAGCCGAATGTGTTCCCCTCCCATGGGCCATGCAGTTCTAGGCAGAAATAGAAACAAAAGCAAAAAAACAAACTTACAACCTTGTATCCCCTGGTTTCAAAATGAGTCTGAAACTTTACAGTCCTGTGGAATCAGAATTCCACAGGTTCAATAGCCTTTGCCTTCCACTCTCCAGAGAAAACAGTCCAATTTGAGTAACTTCTGGAATGCTCAGAGTCCCTGCACCAAGGCAACATGAAGGCAAAGTTCCCCAACCCCGACTGACCTGCTAAATCCGGGCCTGCAGCTCCCCCAGATGAGGAGGCAAGTCCTAGGATGAGGCAGGAACAGAAGCTGAGGTGGAGCAAAGCAGGGCCAGGCTGATGGCAGGAGCCCTGCAGAAATGCTCTTATGAGTGCAGAAGACTGATTAATTAACTCAAACACTAATCGATGAAGGAACAAGGAGAAATCCAGCCACCAAGCACACAGGGAATTCTTGTGTTCATCATTTATTACTTTCTGAGAAGAAGCCTCCTTGAGAAAACACAAAAGAGGCTCCAGTGGTGGGATGTGCAGAGGCAGAGAAATGCAAGTTGTATGCTTGGATGGGTCACTTTCAGATGTGTTTTGTGGTTAAAATGGGGAAGCTGCCCAGTGGGACCCTGCCAGCCAGCTATTCAGGGGCCCCCTCTTCTGGACACTGCTGGTACCACACGTCCCCCCTTGCAGGGTTGCCGCAAATCCTCAACACACTTGTCATGACATCCATGTTCTTCATTTCAGGCTTCTCTAATTAAAGTCAGGGCTTGAAAATTAATTTTTTTCAACTGATGACAGTACGTACTACTGTTTCCTAAAATATGGAGGCCTTTTGATTTCAGGAGCAGGTCATAGGTATAACCACAGTGTCCTGTGAGATCTGTCTGGTATCTTTCAGCATCGTTGTATTGGTCACTGAGATAAAAAGGAGGAATATTTTCCTCAATTTTCAGATGAGATGTAGCAAAGTATTTGTACCGTGTTCAGAAATTTGTCTTAACTTCCTGGCCTATAGCTTTGACTTTTTTCAATGTGTCCAAGTCACGCTCTGCAATGGGAAGCTTCTAGAAGGACCTCAGTGGGTGGCTGACCCTTCTCATAGTGAGTCAAATATCATTATCTCAGAGGGTGTCAGTTCCTGGGGTTATACCAGTATTGGTGGTATTGGTGGGAGGGGGGGCTATCTTACTTTTCCACTCAAAGCAGCAAAAAGCCACATTAAAGACAAGCTTAATTTTATCCAAGATGATGTCATTAATAAGTCATTGTTCTAAGTGCATCACCAAAGGTGATTTCATGTATCCATAGAAAGGAACTTTCTTATGACTCCATATCAAGACCAGATCATGTCCTTTATCAGGCCATCTGTTGGTTTTAGCTTAGGAAAGAATTCTAGGCGAAATGCAGGCTTACATCTTACTCTGCACTGGGAAGGAAATGCTCCTGGAGCCACTTCTAAGATTCATGAACCCCCTTTCTAGGGTGAGGCACTTGCAATAGATCTGTTCAACAGATACCTCAGTGCCCCAGGACCTCTTTGTGCATTGTGCCTTTGCTGAATTGTATTTCTGGGATTCAAGAAAGCTCATTAAACAGAACCTCCTCGTGATGTAGCCATGACATCCATCCATGCCTACCCACCCCTAAAGCACCTGCTGTTTCTTCATCCCCTTTGCAGTCCAAATCTTTGAGCGACAGTAAGAACCGCCACAAAAAGCCCAAGGACCCCAAGCCCAAGGTGAAGAAGCTCAAATATCACCAGTACATCCCCCCGGACCAGAAGGCAGAGAAGTCCCCTCCGCCCATGGACTCGGCCTATGCCCGGCTGCTCCAGCAGCAGCAGCTCTTCCTGCAGCTCCAGATCCTCAGCCAGCAGCAACAGCAGCACCGGCTCAGCTACCCCGGGATTCACCAAGCTCAGCTCAAGTAAGTCGGGAGAGCCCAGGGCAGCGGTAGTGGTGAGCAGAGACCAGTTGGGGAGGCCTCCTCTGTGTCTGAGGCTCAGGGGGCCAGCGCCTGGGTGCCCAGTGAGTCCCCGATTGCACCACATCCTCATCTGATAGGTTTCAAATGGGACTGGATTTAGAAACCATGCCCACCTTTCCAGGAACAGAAAGCCCAGGGTTGGGGGGTAGCAAATAAATCGATGTCCTCGTAAGAGGTATCTTTGGGAAAAGAGAAAGGATTAGCACTCTCAGATTGAATTGTAGAAGCAGAAAAGAAAACCCATCTAAGAATGATTCCATTTCTTGGATCTGCTCAGCCCCTATGCTTTAGGAAGCAACAAAGCTGGGTGACTGGGTACCAGCCCCGAAAATTGACTCCGGGACCCAGGCATGTGACCTCACTGTGGGTCACCTTTTAACTAGGTATCCGCTTCAACTCTAATGTTGGGATGTGGGTTCTGCTACCTGTCCCCGTTCAGCCTCAGGTCGGGTTGGCAATGATGCTGAGTGCAGAGCGTAGACGGGCTTAACCAGGCGAGCTCGTGTGCCCACAGGACAGCGCATCTGCTCAGCCATAGCTGGCCATGCCCTCTCCCCTATGCCAAAGGCTCTATGGCTCCCCTCTGTCCTCCCAGGTCTCAGCTGGAGTGTCACTTGTCACTTACCACTGAGCACGCACCGTTGTTTTCTTCACCCTGCCTCTTCTGCTGATTTATTTCTTGCCTGATCCCTGCAGGCCATTAGCTTGTGACCTGATCTAAACACAAGCTACCCATGAAGGGTTCTGGCCACCCAAATCTAATGTGTGGGGGGTAGGGGCCTTTCCCCACAGCACCAAGCAATTCTCTGGTGCTGGGTGCCCTACATAGAAGTTGTAACCTGGGCTTTCGGTTGAGCCCAGCTATAGAGTAGAGGTTCCCACGATTTCCACCTTGGGTTTGATTAATTTGCTAGAGTGGCTCGCAGAAATCAGAGAAACACTTTGCTTACTAGATCACTGGTTTATTATAAAAGGATATAACTCAGAAACAGCCAGATGGAAGAGATGCACGGGGCAAGGTAAGGGGGGAAAGTGAGGAGCTTCCACGCCCCTTCCAAGCAGGTCACTCCCCTCGTTCTCCACGTGTTCACCCACCTGGAAGCTCACTGAACGCCATTCTTTTAGGTGCTGTGGAGGCTGCATTACAGGCAAGAGTGATTAAATCATTGGCCATTGAGGAATGACTCAGCCTCCAGCCCGGTTCCCCAGAGGTCAGAGGGTGGGGCTGACAATCCCAATCTCAAACCACAGGGTTGGTTCTCAGGCAATCAGCCCCCATCCTTAGGTGACCTAGGGGCTTTCACAAAGTCGCCTCACTGACATAACAGGTGACACCTCGGTGGCTCTCATCACTGAAGGAGATTCTAAGGATTTTAGGAGTTCTGTGCCAACAAGAGGGACAAGGACCCAATATGTAGTTCCTCGTAGATCACAGTACTACACCCCCATATATATATATGGCCCATATTTTAAGTGCCTCCTTTTTGTTTGTTTTTCAGAGAGCCGAATGAACAGATGGTCAGAAATCCAAACTCTGCTTCAACACCACTGAGCAATACCCCTTTGTCTCCTGTCAAAAACAACTTTTCTGGACAAACTGGTGTCTCTTCTCTCAAACCAGGCCCACTGCCATCAAACCTAGATGACCTGAAGGTATAGGATTTGGTGTGATTCTCTTCCCTTTCCTTCCTTCCTCCCTTCCTTCCTTCCTTCCTTCCTTCCTTCCTTCCTTCCTTCCTTCCTTCCTTCCCATCTTTCAACAAATACATCAGTAGTTTTTTTTAAGGTTTTACTTTTAAGTAATCTCTACACCCAACATGGGGCTCGAACTCACAATTGCATGATCAAAAGTTGCATGCTCCACTGACTAAACCAGCCAGGTGCCCCAACAAATACGTAAGTAGATTTTTAACATTTTTAGCCCCCGCCCCTTCCCATACAGCAGAAGACCCTGGGCTTCTAGCTCAGCTCTTTCACTGGTTGTGCCACCTTGGGTTAGTTTCTTAATTTTTCTGCATCTTAGATTGCTTATTTGCATACGTGATATTTTGTGAGAACCCAGTGGAATGGCATATACATGGTAGAGCTTAGCATAGAGGGTGCTATAAGATTGATGTGGACTTCCAGAATGCTCTAAACCAGCAGTCAGTTCCGTGATGAACTTTTTACCAATCTCTGGTGAAAAACAAGAACCACGTAAAGGGCTTTTCATAAATCTAAGTGTGTTCAGCATACCTGACTGCACTTCATTTAAAGTATTTATTTCCTCCCGATGTTTTGAATCTAAAGAAAGATCCTGTAGAAACAATGATAGTCGTGGGTGGAAGTTGAATGTTTCTGGTAGAGTTAAGTTTTTTCTTCGTATTAAGTAGGGCTATCATTAAATAAGGATGTTAGTCTTGTGTAACAAGATGAAATGTTGGTAACCCTGTGACCGCTGCATAATTTGAAACAACATACTGTCCTGTGAAATCCCCAAGTCTGAGAACTTCGGCCTTGACATGTGACAACAATGTGTCGAGTGCTACCTGCGTCTGGGAGCAGTTAGGATGAATCACGGACTTCAGGGACTTCCGTTCATTGAAATGACCCTGGGCTTTGAGCTGAGCCTCACACATTCCAGAGCGGGGCTCATGATTGGCATGTTCATCCATCCGCTATTTACAAAAGAACTGAAGGAGGCAGTGGCGGTGCCTTTGACTTCTCTAATGTGTGAGCACACCTGCTCCCCTGAATGCCTCCCCATTGTCTTTGACTCCAACTGTTTATCTGGTTTCCACCCACCTATTACTCTCCTCCCCAAAGGACCTTATCATTTGTCCCTGAAAAGCCAAATTCCTACAGATCCCCATGGTCTTCACCGTGCCAGGCTTTCTCAAGCCTTTATTGGTCACTCTCTATTCCCATTCCCCGTCTTTGGTCATTGTCTGCCTTGGGGGAATGGTGAGATTGGGATTATTTCAAATGAAAGAAGATTAATTCTATGGCTGCCAATGGCCAACTGCAGTCAATAAAATGTATCTTGGGTTATGATATCAAAAGCTCCTCTGTTCCTTCCACTTGGAATAAAAATGCTTAGGTTTTCATTGAGCTCGTTCCAATTTAGCATCCACAGACCTGAAGAGGATCTCATAGGCCTGTGATAATGCCCTCCAGAGCAAGTCACCCACCTTCACTCCCCAGGTCATAAATCCATGGAGGTATTAAATTAGGTCCTCTCATCTAGAAAACAATATGCTAAATGAAGTAAGCCAGACACAACAGGACAACTATCATATGAGTCTACTTCTATAAGATACCTAGAGAAATTCAAAGAGACAAAAAGTAGAATGGTGACTGCCAGGGTTGGGGAGAGGAGGAAAGAGGAGTGGGTGTGTAATGGGTACACAGTTTCTGCTTGTAATATGGGAAATGTTCTGGGGATAGATAATAGTGATGTTTGCACAACAGTGTGAGTGTAGTAATTCCACTGAACTGCATACTTAGAAGTGCTAATAGTGTATTTGATGCCCGTACATCTTTAACCACAATAAAAAAGATTTTTTAGATGCTCCTGGGTGGCTCAGTTGATTAAGCATCTGACTCTTGATTTTAGCTCAGGTCTTGATCTCAGGATTGTGAGAAATCTTTTTCAAAAAGTTTTTGTTTTTTTTAAGATTTTGAAAAAATCAGCCTACCTTAGGATGGGAGCCCAGTTCATGTCCATCTGAAGCTTCCTTGACCCCAGACAACATAGTCCCACCCATAGTCATGGGTGATGTGCCATCTGGCAGAGCCACCAAAGATGATTTCCTTGATGGCACATGCTCAGAACAATTGGCTGGCTAGAGTTAGAATTAGCATAGGTTCTGGGAAATGATGATAGCAGCAACTGACATTTTTTTAGTGTAAACTATCAGTTGACCATGCTGTATAGATTTGCTTCCATTTTCACCCTGCAGAATAGGTTTTAAATATGAACATAAAAATCAGGACCTCGAAGAGGCTAAATGAATAAGGTCTAACTCATTATCAAATGAGTAAGGCATAAACCATATCAAATATTTTTGATACTTACTTTTATCATGAATGCTATAAAATGATTTTCTATATAGAACAAAGATACTGTTTTTTTAAAGATTTTTTAATTGTTTTTAAAGGTTTTATTGTTTTTAAAGATTTATTTATTTGAGAGAGAGAGAGAGCAAGCATGTGTGGAGGGAGGAGCAGAGGGAGACGGAAATTCCCGGCTGAGCACAGAGCCCGATGCGGGGCTTGATCCCAGGACCCTGAGATCACAACCTGAGCCAAAGTCAGACACTTCACCAACTGAGCCGCCCAGGTACCCCTAGGAGAAAAATATTGTTAATAAATCTAACATCAACCCTAATGGCACAGGTAAGAGAAGTGAGGGAAATATGTTAGTTCTATGAGGACACAGGTTAACATGTAAAAGAGATTCTTTTATCTCTACATTTTCTCCTCAGACCTGTAGAAGCCATCTCACCTTGATCTGATCATTTGACAACTTTGTCTTGTTTCCAGAACCCACAAGTCAATCCAGGATGCTAACATCTGAAAATAGACTTAGATCTCATCCTGTAGAAGCCTAAGAACCTTTAAATTATGAATAAGTTTGGTAAATTCATAGGATTTAGTTTTAGTTTCTCTGGTAACACTGATTTGTGTATTTTAAGAAATTAAAGTAGGAAGTCTGGAGTTATATTTGGGAGACATATGACATTTATCATATCAACTTAACATCCCTACATGTGTTGCATGTTGTAAAGTTTTAGTGATCAGTTGTGAGTTTACCATTTATACTGTAGGCACAAGTTTCACTGAGGTCATATGGTAACTGTATAAATGTCTTGCTTACCCCTACCCCCACCCCCGCCCCGCCAGAAAGAGGTTATGCAAATTAACCAGGTTATAGATGACAAAGCTGGGGTTTAAACTTAAGTGAGTGATTTTGTTTTGTTTTGTTTTAATTTAATTTAATTTAATTATTTTATTTAATTTTAAATTCCAGTAGAGTTAACTAATACAGGGTTGTATTAGTTTCAGGTACACAATATAGCGATTTGACAATTCTGTACAACACCCAAAGCTCATCACAACAAGTGTGTTCCTTGATCCTCATCACGTATTTCACCCATCCTGCCACCAACTTCCCCTCTGGTGACCATTAGTTCTCTATAATTAAGAGCGTGTTCTTGATTTCTTTCTCTCTCTCTCTTTTTTCCTTTGCTCTGTTTCTTAAATTTCACATATGAGCGAAATCACATGGTATTTTGTCTTTCTCTGACTGACCTATTTCACTTAGCATTATACTCTCTCACTCCATCCATGTTATAGCAAATGGCAAGATTTTTTATTTTTTATGACTGAGTAATATTCCACGGTATACATATACCACATCTTCTGTATCCATTCATCTATCAATGGACACTGGGCTTCTTCCATAATTTGGCTATTTTAAATAATGTTGCTCTAAATATAGAGATCCAAGTATGCCTTTAAATTCCTGTTTTTGTTTTTGTTTTTTTTTTTAGTAAATATCCGGTCGTATGATTACTGGATTGGAGACAAGTTCCATTTTTAATTGAGTGATCTCAAAGGTTTTCTTTTGTCACTCAAGATGAGGATGGAAAAGGGGATGGACAGATGGAGAAACCTTAATTGGACTTGGCCACTGGGTGAATGAGGAGAGGTATCACTCAGGATTGGGATACCAGGGGCAGGAAACAGGAGGATAGAATGGGGAAGTGATCTGAAGGGGTATTGGCAAGTGCATTCAGTTTGGGGAAATTGAGTCATAAGTACCATCAGGACAACCAAGAGGGAAAGTCTATCCAGTTTCCAAGCAGTTAGAAACATACCAACCTAGGTCAGCTCAACTGTGTTGTCAGGCTAGGCACAGAAATTTTGGAATCGTCTGGAAAGTAGGGTGGTTCGTTGAAGCCACAAGACTGAAAGAGATGGAAGGAGAGCAATTGGAAAGAGTGGAAAGGGTGGAAGGAGAGAAGGGGAATAAAGGAAGCAGGTGATATAACCACCTCCTTCCTTGGAAAAGGAAGAAATAGGAGGAATTAATGAAGGTGACCCTTACAACAGGCAATCGGAAAGATAAGGTATCAAAGGTGGTTGTTCTCCCCAGATGCTTATGTTTTACTTAAAAAGAGTAAAAGGGGAAAAGCACTGAGAAAAAGAGTTTGATTTCTCATTAAAAGTTATACGTGGGGGGCACCTGGGTGGAGCAGTTAAGCGTCTGACTCTTTTTTTTTTTTTTAAGATTTTATTTATTTATTCATGAAAGACACACAAAGAGAGGCAGAGACACAGGCAGAGGGAGTAGCAGGCTCCCTGTGGGGAGCCCAATGTGGAACTCGATCCCGGGACCCCAGGGTCATGCCCTGAGGTGAAGGCAGGCGCTCAACCACTGAGCCACCCAGGTGTCCCTAGCATCCAACTCTTGGTTTTGGCTCAGGGTCATGATCTTGGGATCATGAGATGGAGCCTCCGCACTCAGCAGGGAGCCTGCTTAAGATTCTCCCTCTCCCTCTGCCCCGACCCCAACTCTTGCTCACTCTCTCTCAAATAAATAAATAAATAAATCTTTTTTTTTTTTTTATGTATACGTGGTAACATCATAGTATATGTACTTTTTTACTAATGTAGTATGTGGTTGGTTGTTTTTTTTTTTTTTTTTTTTTTTTTTTTTTTTTTTTTTTTTTTCATGTATCTAAGAAACTGGAGAGCCAGAGAGCATGATAGCATGAGGGAGAAACAAGAAAATAATGGGAAATGTAAAAACTGGGAAAAATATGATGGATATTAAGAAATAATTGTTCATGTGGGTTTTTAGTTATGATAATGGCCTTTGATCCATGCTTTTTTAATGCACTTATTTTTTAAGGAAAGATATCAAAATATTTACAGATCAAATTGTGTGATGTACTTCAAAATAATTCAGGAAATGGAGTGGAAGTGGTTTGAGGTCTAAATGAATCAAGGCTGGGCATGGATGGATTGTTGTTGAAGCTGGTTGATGGGTACGTGGGTTTGTTATACTTTTTTATCGACTTTTATATATGTTCGACATTTTCCATAATATGCAGTTGAAAGAGTGATTGGCAATTAAAAAACATCAGTGAGTGTACACAAACCTTTGTCCCAAGCAAGCCCACACAGCATAATACTCTGAAATGTAAGGTAAACTAAATTCAACAATTATTCAGGTTATTTTGGAATATGAGCTTCATTATTTAATGATGTAGTTTAAAATATTCAGTGTCAGAACATATTCTAAAAATAAACATAGAACTCATTAATTTTAAGTAATTCAAAGTTAAAACAATAATGAGTTGCCATTCTTCACTTTTTCAACCCAGCAAATCTGAGAGAAAATGACAAAACAATACCAGAAAGACGAAGGGGGTGATGGTATGCTTACGCTTGCGGCAGAGTGAGTTGTTATAATCCTTTTAAAATAACTTCTAAGTGATTATAAAGTAATTATTTACTATTGAAACATGATAGTATAGGGAGAAACAAAGAGTATTTTAAAAGATAATTGACCCACAGATAGCATTGCAGAATATATTTCCTTGTAAACTTAATTTTTTAATTTTTTTAAAGATTTTATATATTTATTCATGAGAGACACAGAGAGAGAGGCAGAGACACAGGCAGAGGGAGAAGCAGGGTCTGTGCAGGGAGCCCGACGAGGGACTCGGTCCCAGGACCGGGGATCACGCCCTGAGCCCAAAGGCAGACGCTCAACCGCTGAGCCACCCAGATGTCCCCCCAAAATACTAAAATTCTTGCCAAAGAGTTACATATTGTAAAAATTTCTGTCCTGAATGTTTGTGCCAATCTACCGCCAGAAACAGTGCTGAGGCAACATTTTTCAAGCATGAATGTACACACTAAACCACCTGGGGCTCCGGGTAAAATATAGGTTCTGATTCAGTAGATGTGGGGAGGAGGCCTGAGTGTCAGCATTTCTAACACGTCTTCAGATGCCGTCAGAGCTGGTGGTCTAAGGACCACACTGGAATAACAAGGTATTAAGAAACTTTTTTAAAAAACAAATTTTTATTTGCTCATTTTTGCTGCTGTTTCAATAATGCAAAGTGTAATTAATTCCTTTGTCAATCTGATGAGTGCAGAAATATGTCTATACTTGTTTATTTGGATTACTACTGCTGGTACATGTACATTATTGGCCGTTTTAAAAAAAATGTATCTTTCATCTGTGACCACGCCCATTTCCCATTTGTGTTGATTTATTTCAGGGGTCTGTTAGGCACACTTGGTACATCGAGCTTACTAACACTTTATTATTTGTCCTGCAATTATTTTTGTCTGAGGCTGCTATCAGCATTTGCATTTTCCTTTGGTGTTTTTGACTTATAGGGGTTTTTGATTTTTGTCGTCAGTATTTTTAGGATCACCTTCTTTGCTTTTAGGCTCAAAAGAACTTTCCCTGCAGAATATCAGAAGAATATTTCCCTATATGCTCTTCTAGGTGTTTTATGGAATTACTGACTCTTAGATATTTAATGTTTCCTGTTTTAATTACAAAAGTAATATGTGAAATGTTTAGGATGCAGAGATAGAGAGAAGCATTGTTAACACTTTAGCCTATGTTTATCCACATATTTTCATCTGCAAGCATAGGTTTAAATACCTATATACATACACACAAATTTATATAATTCTTAGAAAAATAGAATCAACCATTCAAACTACTTTTCACTTAAAAATATACCATAAACAGTTATTCATTATGGTATGTCAACAAATAAATAAATATATAAATGTATTTAGCATCAGTTTTAATGGATTTAAGTATTCCATCATTCATAGACGGTATGATTAATTTAGTTCCCATACTTTTAGATATCTGTAGCTTATCATTGATGAAAATTATAAAAAATGCAGGGATGAAATTATTCCATGTAAATCAACATAATCATGGCAAACGCTTATACCACACTAACCATTTGTGAGACTCTATTCCGAGCACTTTACAATTGTTAAGCCATTTTAATCCTCACAAAAACATATAAGGTCAATATGATTGTCTCTGTTTTGCAGAAGGGAAATGGACACACAGTGATCACTGAGCTAGTAAGAGGCAAGGTCAGGATTTGAACCGATGGTCTTATCCTGGCATGCTCTCTCTCAGTATGTGACTATTATCTAACCAGTTATTAAAATATGGATGTAAGCTGAGTGTCATACTATCTGTTGGCAAATTGAATTTAAATTTTTAAAAAGGGAAAAAATTAGGACATAAGTGGGGTGTCTGGATGACTTAGTTGGTTGAACCTCCAACTCTTGATTTCAGCTCAGGTCATGATCTCGGGTGGTGGGATCAAGCCCTGCATCAGGCTCTCTCGCTCAAGATAAATAAATAAATCCTTAAAAAACAAAAACAGGGCCTCCTGGGTGGCTCCGTGGTTGAGCATCTCCCTTTGGCTCAGGTCATGATCCCAGAGTCCCGGGACCGAGTCCTGCAAGGCTCCCTGCAGGGAGCCTGCTTCTCCCTCTGCCTGTATCTCTGCCTCTCTCTCTCTCTCTCTCTCTCTCTCTCTGTCCCTCGTGAATAAATAAGTAAAATCTTAAAAAAGAAAAAAAAAAAAAACAAGATATAGGTGTTAATGGAGAACCATAGTTCTCAAAAACTGATCCTAGGACCAGTGGCATCAGGATCCCTTGGGAACCCATTAAAAATGTACACTCTCAGTCTCCACCCCAGCCCCACTGAAGCAGAAATTCAGGGCTGGGCTGGGTTGTCTGTGCTATATTTTGGGGGCTTGAGGTTCCCTCACCTGTTCAAGTTGGAGAACTCAGGACAGAAAGAACCTGCCAGGGAAAGGGGTGACCTAGGAGCAGAAGACCTGGAGTCTCAGCCTGACCTGCTGATGGCTAAACCCAAGCAGAGATCAGTCTTCCCAGCCGTAAGATGGGGCGAGGACCAGGATGGGGGTGGGAAAGTAGTAGAGTAGGTGACCTCTGTGGTTCACGTGGGCTATACATTTCTAGGATTCTGGGATCGTGGGGGAAAAAAAAAAAAGCACGGTGCAAAACCTATTGCTATCAAGGGCAGGGCAGGGATGGGGGTCACCAAGTAATAGGAAAGCGGATGTTGTAAAAGCCCACTGTGATGTTTTAAAGCTGATGTAATACTTTTTGTGTTTTTAAAGACAGTCCTTAAAAACGGTGCACTCACCACTCCCGGTTTCTGCAGGTCTCTGAGTTAAGACAGCAGCTTCGAATCCGGGGGCTGCCGGTGTCCGGCACCAAGACGGCCCTCATGGACCGGCTGCGGCCTTTCCAGGACTGTTCTGGGAACCCCGTGGCCAACTTCGGTGACATAACCACGGTCACTTTCCCCGTGACGCCCAGCAGCTCGCTGCCCGGCTACCAGTCCTCCCCGACCACCAGCGCCTTATCCAACGGCTTCTACCACTTTGGCAGCACCAGCTCCAGCCCCCCGATCTCGCCCGCCTCGTCCGACCTGTCGGGGGCCGGGTCCCTGCCCGACACCTTCAACGACGCGTCCCCGTCCCTCTGCCTGCACCCGTCCCCGGTCCACGCGTGCACCGAGGAAAGCCTCCTGAGCAGCCTGAACGGGGGCCCCCTCGCCCCCGAGCTGGACGGGCTGGACTCGGAGAAGGACAAGATGCTCGTGGAGAAGCAGAAGGTGATCAACGAGCTCACCTGGAAGCTGCAGCAGGAGCAGCGCCACGTGGAGGAGCTGAGGTTGCAGCTGCAGAAGCAGAAAAGGAGCCACTGCCCCGAGAAGCCGCCACCGCCGCCCTTCCTGGCCGTCCCCATCAAGCAGGAGGACGCCGTCTCCAGCTGTCCCTTCGCGCCCCAGCAGAGATCTGGGAAGAGACAAGGCCACGGCTCAGAGGGCCAAGCGCAGGCCTGCGAAGCGGCTGGGCGCCGGCCCCTGGGGCCTGCTCCCTGCGCCGAGGCCTCCTCGGGGCCCAGCGACGCGCTGCCTTCCACGTTTCTCAGCCCCCAGTGCTCCCCTCAGCACTCGCCCCTGGGGGCTGTCAAAAGCCCGCAGCACATCAGTTTGCCCCCATCACCCAACAACCATTACTTCCTGCCCTCCTCTTCAGGCGCCCAAGGAGAAGGGCACAGGATCTCCTCACCTGTCAGCGGCCAGGTGTGTACTGCACAGGTAGGAACTCCTGCCCATGCCCCCCATGCACCCCTGCTTTCTGGATGTGGGGCGTGGCTTGCTGAGGCCTCCAGAGCCCACACTGGAAGTTTTAACGGAAAGGGTTTACCAGAAGCCCAAAAGCAACTTCCGGTCTTGGTGGTAGACCAGACTCCCCTCTCTGAGGTTGAGGTTGGCAAGACTGTCTTGTAAAGGGCTCATGATGACTATTGTGCCTTCGTGGGCCGTGTGGGCCTGTGTCACAACCACTCAGCAGGACTCTTGTGTCATGAACAGAGATGTGCACAACTTGTAAAGGAATGCAAATGGCTGTGCTCCAGTAAAACTTCATTTATCCAAACAGGTGGTGGGCCGGATTGCCAACCCCCCTTTTCAGGACTCGTTGGTATAAAGCCTTACCACAGGCCAAACCAGTTCCTCAAGAGAGCCAAAGGGGAAGTTACCAGCCCCTCCTGTTCTCTCCATCTATTGGTCTGCACAGTGCAGAGAGTTACTGAGCACCTCCTGTGTGCCAGGCCCTGCTCTCGTCTCTGGGGATGAGTGCTGTACTAGCCAAACAGAAATCCCTATTCTCATGGGAAGACAGACAGCAAATAAAATAAACAGGTGAAATACATGATGTATTAGGAGATGATAGATCTTATGGAGAGAAAGCAGAGAGGGCTGGTGGCAGGACATTTTCAGATTTGCAACTTTAAATCAAAAACTTTAAATCCAGGGCCATTTGAGGAGGTAAGGGAGAGAGCCTGGTGAATATTTGGGGTAAAGGAAGAATCCTAAGCACAGGGGCCCCAGGGTGGGAGTTGTGTGTGGAATATTCAGAGATCAGAAGGAAGGTCCGGGCAGCCCAGGTGGCTCAGCGGTTTAGCACTGCCTTTGGCCCAGGGCGTGATCCTGGAGACCCGGGATCGAGTCCTGCATTGGGATCCCTGCATGGAGCCTGCTTCTCCCTCTGCCTGTGTCTCTGCCTCTCTCTCTCTCTCTCTCTCTCTGTCTCTGTCTCATGAATAAATACATAAAATCTTGAAGAAGAAGAAGAAGAAGAAGAAGAAGAAGAAGAAGAAGAAGAAGAAGAAGAAAAGAAGAAGAAGGAAGGCCTATGTGGCTGGAGCAGAATGGGAGGCAGTTGTAGAGACGGCTTACGGGAGTAACTAGTTCAAAGACTCAACCAAGGCGATCATGAGACACTTTCCTTATCCACGTAGCTCAGGAGTCATTAGGAAAGTCTACTTAAGCCTCTCTGAGAAAGAAAATGACATCATCAGGGACGCCTGGGTGACTCAGCGGTTGAGCATCTACCTTCAGCTCAGGTCGTGATCCTGGGGTCCTGGGATCGTGTCCCGTGTTGGGCTCCCCGCAGGGAGCCTGCTTCTCCCTCTGCCTGTGTCTCTCTCTGTGTGTCTCTCATGAATAAATAAATCTTTTTTAAAAAGTGATATCATCAGAAATTCTGAAATCTACATTATGGGAAAGGAAATAGGAACATACCCCCCATCACTGGATCCTGCCACATGACCAGTGTTAAGAGGTATGCCTCTGAGTGATCCCGTTAATTGTCACAGCTTTCTGAGCTCCAATTCCTTATTCTTTATTTGCCACTGAGGAAGATGAGGCTCAAGGAGGTTAAACCAGGTGTCCAGGATCACAGGGACCCAGGGTTAGCTGATTCTAAAGGACATGCCTTTCACACACTGGATGTTATGGACTCTGGTAATATGGGGTGTGGCCATAGATAATGGGAATATGCTTTTATGCACTGGCCAGAGGAACACATTCAAGCAAACTATGTCCACTCCTGAGTGGGCACTCTGGGAGGGGTGGGGACCTCGCCTGGATTAGCATCACTGTTGACAACGTTTACGGAGAGCACAGTGTCCTAGGCAACAAAGGTAAAAATAGTTCTGGAAACACAGCTCCGGACCCTAAGACCATTCTAACGCTATGGATGCTCTCAAGAAGAACTAACATTTGTGCAGTGATTCATAGTTTACAAAGCACTCTCTGAGAACGTGGACAAGTTACATGGTAAAAAGATAAAGAGCAATACAGAAGAACATGCCTGATGTGTGCTTCTGGCATCAAACGCTGCATGAAGTGTTGGGGAGGGTGGGGGAAGTGGATTGGTCATGAAGGACTAGAAAGGTCCAGGAGGGTTTTGATATTTTTTTTTTTTTTTGGTTTTTTGGTTTTTGTTTGTTCAGGAAGGTTTTACAAAAGGGTTGGACTCAATGAGAAGGGTAGAGCTAAAAAATAAAAAAAGAAAGAAAGAAAAAAGAAAGAAAGGAAGAGTAGGGAAAAGAGCTTTTTTTTAAACTTTATTTATTTATCCATGAGAGACACACAGAGAGAGGCAGAGACACAGGCAGAGGGAGAAGCAGGCTCCATGCAGGGAGCCCGATGTGGGACTCGATCCCAGGACCCCAGGATCATACCCTAAGTTGAAAAAAGACACTCAAGCACTGAGCCACCCAGGTGTCCTGGTAAAAGAGCATTCTGTGTGGGGAAAGACAGGGAAGTATGATGTGCAAGGCATGCTGAGGGAAGTTTGGGGAGGAATTAGTAGAACATAAGCTTTTGAAGGGAGTGGGACCTGACCTGAAGCATGTTGAACAGTGGTTACAGGGGGAGACCCAATGCTGTGGCTGACTAGAGCCATGGAAGGTTTTTGAGCAATAGGTGGGTGTGTATAAAGCCAGATTTGAGACTTTGATAATGAGATTTAGGGAGATTTGCAAAGATAAGACCCAGGGTAGGGACAGGATTCTCAGCAAAAGCCCTCAAATATGCAGCTGGAGGCCACTTCATTGGTTGTTTCTTCCTTTCAGAACTCAGGGGCACATGAGAGCCATCCTGCAAGCTTCTCTCCCCAGCCTTCCAGCCTCCACCCGCCTTTCTCTGGAGCCCAGGCAGACAGCAGTCATGGTGCTGGTGGCAGCTCTCGTCCCAAAAGCCCAGGTGTCCAGCCAAAGGTAGGCACCTGGGAAAAGATGTAAATGTTGCCTCTTCCCTCTTCTGCGGCTTTGTCCTCCAAATGAGGAGGTTCAAAAGCAGAAACAAGTACATGTTAGATAAAAAACAAATCTACTTGAACAGGCTGACATGGATGTACAGATAGGGTGTTCCAAGGAGCCATCTCCCGGGGTTGTCCTAGAAATCACGAGCACTAAAATTAGCGTGGTTTGTTTGTGAAAGAACACGGCAAACCAACCAGTTTCTGTGGTGTTGAAGATTGGGATAGCGGCACATGGGAAAATAATGCCTGAGAAAGCAGAAGGTATGTGGATCTGTGGAAAGGTCTAGAACAGTGCAGAGAGTTTGAGTCACAGTGCTGTGTCTCAGTGGGGAAAAAGACAAGGTGATACATACCAGCAGGTGAAAATTAGGGATGGGAGAGAACCAGGGTATGGGAGTTCCACAGACTAATGCGGAGGTGATAAGAAGAAGACAAGCAAGATGGCCATGATGCAGAAGCGCTACCTGCCACAAGGCGTCCTTTGGGAACAGAAACCCTGAGATGCCCCAGGCACACCGTAGAACACTCATAATACACAAGGCTGGTTCCTAAAGAGATACCCCAGCAATGCCTCCCCCTCTCTGCAGATGCATGCACCCCGTTAGGAATGAAATGCCCTAGGCAGTAAAGTACTCTGGGAATTCCTGGGGTTATGGGCTTCTTCGCGTTGAACTGGACTCTTACTTTATATCCTTTTCTCCTAGGCAAAGAGGGTTCATCCTAGAGGGAGAAATGAATCTGCCATCCTAACGTGCCCTCAGATATGGACTATGATCCACCTATGATATGCCCATGATGTGAACTACTGTCAATATATCAGGGCTGTTTTCTAACCCCTAACTCTTTTGTTTTCCCCTCATATCAATTTTTCCAAAAATCGAGCCTGGAGTTTATAAAAACAGAAGCCGTGCCATTTCCAACACATGAGTTGACTCTCTCTCTGCCTTGTACCCCCACAGATGGCTGGTTTACACTCTTCTTCCGATAAGACAGGGCCAAAGTTTTCAATTCCATCCCCAACTTTTTCCAAGTCAACTTCAGCAGTTCCAGAGATAACCCAGCCTCCATCCTATGAAGATGCCGTAAAGCAGGTAACTTTGCAAGATGTGTCCTCTGTCGAGAAGC
Source organism: Canis lupus familiaris (assembly GCF_011100685.1). Lineage (NCBI taxonomy): Eukaryota > Metazoa > Chordata > Mammalia > Carnivora > Canidae > Canis > Canis lupus. The sequence continues at coordinate 36,982,535 of NC_049226.1, forward strand.
AGGTGGCCTAAATAGACATTGTTTTTCATCATTGAGCTTCATGCAGTTTGTAGATGGTGACATTGAGTGAGTCAGGAATCCCTCGATGAAAATGGGCAAAGGGCCTGGAAGGCTAATTGCAGGAAGATGTTGCGGGTGCACAGTGCACAGAAGGTGTGCAAGGCAGGCCGAGAAGAGGTCCCGCTGGGCATCCAGGCCCCTGGACTCGGCGTCAGCTGTACCAGCTGCCACTGTCAATAAGGTTGGACAAGTCCTCAACTTCTGTGATATAAAATAGGGTCCCTATCTACTTTGTAAGGATTCTAGAGAGTGTAGCACTTTTACCCCATTGTCCAGGCAGGAAGTAGGTACTCAGGTAGAGGGGAGCAGTTGTGTCAGTGTGATACTTTTGTTAGGTTCGTTCTTAGTTTCAGAATTCTGTGATCCTGGCAAAGTATTGATGACCGTCATCATCATGACTCTACTGTCATTTATGTTGGGAAATTTTCCAAATAAAAGGTAAAAAAAAAAAAAAAAAAAAAAAAAAAAGGAAAGCAGTTAATGATCTTCTGTTTCAAATGGTCTGGGCTTGGAAAAAAAAAATCAGATGGCCCTTTGTATGCGCCTGACCTCGCAAGGAAGGATTACGTCAGCTGCTGCATGCTGGTGTCCCACAGATCAAATTCAGCTTGCAGTTAGGTTTCACTTGGCTTAAAGAGTATTTTTAAATGTCAGGAGATTTTAGGCGAAAAGTAGGCTTTCTCATTTCTGAAAAAAATGAGAGGATCTAGCAACAGCAGAGCCACATTTCTATGGGAGGACAAAGTATCCACTGCCTCCTTGAACCACAGCACTGGTTGTGCATTCTATCCCTCTATCCTGTTCTATATTTGGCTCATTTCCATTACCTGCCAGACCCTGTAGACATCTAATGCCTTCTGGACTGGCAGGTGACTCATTCTCTGAGCAGCGCTCCCGTGGTATCGATTATTGTTGCCTTTGTGTACCGGGAGTGGGCTCTCAGGGGCAAGAGATCGGTATGTGCCCCTCTTCTCCCCATTTTCTGCCTCTGGTATCTGTGAAGCATCCACAGATCCTTTATGGTTTCAAAAGAAAAGGAAAAGATCAAGCAAAGTGGACTTCCATAAATAAGACTCTACCATACAACTCAGATGAGCCAGAGGGAAGGAGCATATACCTTACAAGTGTCTACAGGTTCCATAGGCCCTTGCAGCGAGGAACCAGGAAAGCATGAGTCACAGCCCCCCAACAGGAAGCAGATCTGTCACTTCAAAGTGAGAAAGACGTCTATACTCTCTGTGTATTAAGAAGCCCTGCTCCTGGGATAGAAGCCTCTCAGCCGAACTCACTCTGAAGGACTCTTGTGGGGAGCACTCTGCGTCCTTCTCCCCTTCTCTTGCTATAGGTTGTTTCAGGAGCTTTCCTGTCTGAAATGAACACTGAGCTTTATTCGTGTGATCAGCCAATTATCGTCATGTTCACAGCAGCATCATTCACAAACGGGGAGAAGCAACCCAAGTGGCCATCGATGGATGAATGATTAACCAAAATGGGGTGAATACATAGATTTAAGGGGTGCCTGGTGGCTCCGTCGGTTAAGCGTCTGCCTTTGGCTCAGGTCATGATCTCAAGGTCCTGGGATGGACCCCCGAATTGGGGGGACCCTGCTCAGTGGGGAATCTGCTTCTCCCTCTCCCTCTGCCTGCGGCTTCCTCTACTTGTGCTTGCTCTGTGTGTGTGTGTCAAATAAATAAATAAATTCTTTAAAAAAAAATACAGAATTAATACTAGTCAGTCTGTCAGTCTTTTTTTTTTTTTTTTTTTGAGATTTTATTTATTTATCCATGAGAGACACAGAGAGAGAGAGGCAGAGACACAGGCAGAGGGAGAAGCAGGATCCCTGGGGAGAGCCCGATGTGAGACTTGATCCCAGGACCCCGGGGTCACACCCTGAGCCAAAGGTAGATGCTTAACCACTGAGCCACCACTCAACAACTGAGCCACTGAGGTGTCCCAATGCTAGTCAGTCTTAACAAGAAAAGAGATTCTAACACATGTCTCAACATGGAGGAAGCTGGAGGATATTATACTGAGTGAAGCAAACCAGTAATCAAAGGAAATACACTGTATGAATCCACTTCTAGGAGGTATCAGATTTGTCAGATTCGTGGGAACAGGAAGCAGAATGGTAGTCGTCGGGGGTTGGCGGGAGGAGGATGGGGAGTTCATGTTTGATGGGGACAGAGTTCCAGCTTGGGAAGATGATAAAGTTCTGGAAGACAGATGATGGGGATGGTCACAGGATAATGTGAATGTCTGGATGCTTAAAAATGATTGTGATGATAAATGTTAATGCTGTGTGTATTTTACCACAATTAAGAAGAAAACCCTCCTTAACCAAACCTAGTTCGAAATTCTGTAGCCCTGCTTCAAGATCTCCCACGGAAGAGGTAGGCCACCTTCTCACTTCTCTGTTCTCCTCTGCTTACTTTGCAACAGCAAATGACTCGGAGTCAGCAGATGGATGAGCTCCTCGATGTCCTCATTGAAAGTGGAGGTAAGACTGCCTATGTGTTGCCCCCTGGGATCCTTTGCACCTGCATGTGCTCTGGGGGCACATAAACCCTTGGGACCAAGGTCAGGTGCGCACTGGAGGTCAGAGCCAAAAGCCGTGAACAGGTACGGTGTCACTTCACATGAGCTCGCCGTTCAGGCACAGCGGCTGACTCCCTCAGCGACTTTTGTCCCTCTGTTCTAGGAGCTTGCTCACCAATCATTGTGCCAGTTTGCATTCCCAACCCAATCACTATTTCCCTGAGCGCTTCCTCTTGTTCTTCCCATTTCTCTCTGCCTTTCCAATCCCAATCTCCCTAACCTGTTAAGAAGAAGAAGAGAGCAGACAAAGCAAGTTTTGTGCTACCTACCCAAAATGAAATTCAATTAGTAATCTCCTGCTGGATGGTCCATTCATGCTCAGATGTCATTCCAGGCTTGAAAGAAAGAAAGAAAGAAAGAAAGAAAGAAAGAAAGAAAGAAAGAAAGAAAGATAGATCAGCATGTTCATTTTGCCTCCTTTTTGGTCATTCCTTTATTTTTAAAAGAATTACATGGCATATGCCCAGAATTTGAAACCACACAGATGCATTAAAATCATATAAGGAGAACATGTAGATAGGAAAAACCAAACAAACACACCGCAGGGCCAAGCCTTTCGATGAGAACTTTAAGGTTTGGGGAAGGAGTGGCCAGACATGGTACTAGGTTCAGGGCCGCACCAGACCAAGTCCCCACCTTTGTGGAGCTTGCAGTCTGGGAAGGCAGATGGACAACAGGCAAGTGAACAGGTAATTCCTACATCGTAACAAGAGGAAGAAGAAAAAGATGGGCATGGGTGTGTGTATCTTTGTAAGTTTTTGTAGCAGACAGAGGAGAGGGTGATGTCAGACACCCTTTATTTTTAATAAAATCTATGGCCAGATCAGCAAAGGTAAGGGTGCAGGAGGAGAGCATGGGAGATTGGAGGACCGAAGAACCATTCAAGGACAGTTATAAATCCCTCATGAATGAATTCTCTGGGGAAGCACAGTAGAGTTCTAGGCTGTATTAAGTGCCACTGATAGGATTGTGATCATGAATCTAAAGTGAGACCAGTCAGCTCCATTGTGTCATTTTTCTCTTGCAACCAAGATTCATCCAGGTGTGGCTTTTTTTTTTTTTAAAGATTTTATTTATTTGAGCAAGCATGAGCGCGGTGGAGAGGTGGAGAAGAAGAGGCAGACTCCCCATGGAGTGGGGAGCCCCATGCAGGGCTTGATTCCAGGACCCGGAGATCATGACCTGAGCTGAAGGCAGACGCTTAACCGACTGAGCCACCCGGGTGCCCCTAGGTGTGGGGTTTTGCCACAGGAATATGATGCAAGGAGAAAGGAGCAAAGGGATTGAGAATATTTATAAGATGGAGCTATGATGGTGGAGCAGAGCATTCTGGCTAGGCAGGAAAAGAAGCGAGAGCCAAGGGGGTTGCTGGATGGAGAAAGTACTAGAGTCTAGACTGCAGTGACCCCAAGTGGCTGAGAAACTGTCATCACAGGGTGCTTAATAAATGAACTAGAGGAATGGGAGGGGATGGGTGGAGAGGGGAGATTTTGCTTGAGATTGAGCTTCCAGGGGATGCAGTATTTGGGGCTCTAGGGTGTCCAACAGAGTGGGAATGGAGGGAGCACTGGAGTGGAGGCGGTAGGGTGTCAAGGCACTGGGAGGCCACTGGACACTCAGCCCCTTCCCAGGATGCCGAAGTCACAGAGAAGGACAAGAGCTGAAGTGGGAAGGGCAGTGAACTGGGGAATGGGGTTTTCAGTGCCTGTGGGAGGGGGACCCGGAGATGACCAGCGGGGATGGCGGCGCAACCCTCAAAACCACCGAAACCACCGAGGAGCTGGCAGGAGGATGCCGAGGGTGACAATCAGAAGGTGGCAGTGGTGTGGCGCCTGATGACTCACCTCTGGCTCCCCCACTGAGACTGTAAGGAGGATGCAGAGTCCTTGGGGACAGCCAGGTGTCAGTGAAGGAGCAGGTCAAGGGACCTTCTTGGAGAGGTGGCTGATGAGAGCGGAACTGCCACATAGAAAGTGTTTGGGGAGGGACGGGAGAGAAGAACTGGGCACAGAAGGAGCACTTTCGAGGATGAGACTGGGTGAAGAAGCAGTGACCAGAAAGGCCATCTCTCATGTCTAAATGTGACTCCTTTGTTCCAAAGATCCATCCTATGTAGGGACGCCTGGGTGGCTCAGTGGTTAAGCGTCTGCCTTTGGCTCAGGGTGTGATCCTGGGGTCCTGGGATCAAGTCTCACATTGGGCTCCCTGCACGGACCCTGCTTCTCCCTCTGCCTGTGTCTCTGCCTCTCTCTCTGGGTCTCTCATGAATAAATACATACAATCTTAAAACACACACACACACACAACCAAGATCCATCCTATGTAGCCTGTTCCACTTGAAGCCATTTAACAGTTCCCGTTGTGTTTTGCCACCAGAAATGCCAGCCGACGCTAGAGAGGATCATTCGTGTCTTCAGAAAGTCCCCAAGATAGCCGGGTCCTCCCGGAGCCCCACTGCTGCCCTCGCCAAGCCCTCGTCCTCGGGGGCCCAGCTCTCCTTCGACCCCTACGGCGCCGACAGCGACGAGCACCTTGAAGTCTTATTAAATTCCCAGAGCCCCTTAGGAAAGGTGAGCGATGTCGCCCTTCTCAAAATTGGGAGCGAGGAGCCTCCTTTCGATGGGATCGTGGATGGATTGTCCGGGAAGGCTGCAGAGGAGCTGTTCAGCGCACACGAGATCTTGCCGGGCCCCCTGTCCCCAATGCAGACTCAATTCTCGCCCTCGTCTGTGGACAGCAGCGGGCTGCAGCTCAGCTTTACCGAATCCCCGTGGGAGACCATGGAGTGGCTGGACCTCACTCCGCCCAGCTCCACCCCGAGCTTTAGCTCCCTCGGCACGGGCGGCCCCAGCATCTTTAACATTGATTTCCTGGATGTCACGGATCTCAACCTGAATTCCCCCATGGACCTGCACTTACAGCAATGGTAGGGCGCCCGAGGCCGGGGCGCTGAGGAAGACCGCTGGGAGTCCCGCGGGGGACAGCACACAACCAAAGACACTCATACCATCCAAAAGCAGGAGGAGGAGAGGAAGAGGACAAGGGAATTGCAAAGAAACCGTGGAGACTTCTGTGACCATCAGCGAGAACAAATAGGAGTCTTTATATATATAATGTAATATTCACCAACAGTCAGTGACTGCTAATGATTTCAGCAATGCATTCCAGAATGTGCTTTCTCAGATCAAGAATGCCCCCACCCCCACCCCACCCCCAAAAAGAAATTCTTTCACTGCCTTTTCAAACACCAATATTCTCGTGGCCCATAATTTTTCGCGGGCATGGTTCGGGCAAGATCTCACATGGTAAGCCTCTCTCGTGAATTTATGAGACATACTATGGAAAGATGTCTAGGGGTTATAGCATGACCATCACTGTTTCTGGAAGATATACTCGTGGTGGAGGCTGCTTCCTATCACTTCCCTCCTTGTCTCTCAAAACAGAAGTCAGGCTCAACTTCAGTTAGGTTTTTGAGGTAAAGTAGAGAGACAGAACCAGTCCGTTCCCAGGGAAAGGAAGTCAACTCAGTGTCCCCTGGCCGCAAAGCTGCCCCCTTGGGGTGGTTCCAGGCCTTAACCCAGGACTCTGTGTGATCCCAGATAACAACTAACCTATATCTGGTCCAAAGAACCCTACCCAGAATTTCCCTTCTTTGCCAGCCAGTAGCTAGATCACTTCCAACTGTCTCTGTGGTGATAAGTACCATGAAACAGTCAAGAACCAAAACTCCAACAAAACTCAAAGCCTCCTGCCATTGAAGGTTCCCCAACACAACCCCCTTTAGTTTCAAAGACTGGAAGTGACCCCATAAGCAGAAGAGAAGACTATCTCTAGCTTCAGGAAGCCATACCAGGAATCGTTCAGACAGGCCTAAAAATCACTGTTTCATGTGTCATGAGAATAAGTACCATTGATTAGTACAACAGGATAACTATTTAGGGAGATCCAACTTTTTTTGGGGGGGGAGGGGGTTGGTGGTCTACTTCAGTTTATCTTTCTCCCACTTTTCTTTCAAGATACCAATCTCTTCTTGCTCTTCTTTTGAAACTCTTTCTGCCCCAATATCAAGAGGGACTCCTCAGATCTAACAAGCTGCCATACCCCTAATAAAGCCATATTTTAAAAGGCTAAAACACCAGGTTCTCCCAGAGAACTCATTCTCCGTATGCATCATTTGCTGGAAAAAAAAAAAAAGAAAGAAAGAAAGAAAAAGGCCGAAAGAATGTCCTTGGGGGAAAAAAACTGGTGACGTGGCCCATCAGTCTCAAAGCTCATTCTGCTCCCATTTTGATTCATAGCAATCATTGATTTGGGTGGTTTTGGGGAAATTGGAAACCATTACATTGTAAAGATAGATCTGAATTATATTTACAAGGAGAGAGTGTTTCAGATCTGAGTCAGTAAAAGAAAACACGGTTGCACATGGAACACGAAGGAAAGAAGGAAGACGATGGTCTTGTGTGCATTCCTCATTACCTCGTGCTTTTGCTGGGAGTTGAAAAACTCAAATGGCAGGACGGTCTCTCTCAAGCTCACTGTGGCTCCAACTCACCGTCTCATAGTGTTGCATGCTGTAGAAAGTAGCTATTGCTGGTTGGTTGGTTTGTTGTTGTTGTTGGTTTTTTTTAATTTAAATCACTAAGGCACTGTTTTCTTCTTTTGTAAAAAAAATAATAATAATATTCACTGTGCACTTATGGAGAAGATAACCAAAAATGTTGTGATTTTAGAAGTTCTCTTTTTGATAAACCAAAGATTCAGAAGTCATTCCGTTGTTAGCTTGTAAACATGTGTGAACACAGAGTGTTTTGGGGGGGGACTGCTGCTCTGAAAGCTGCCCAGTCTTTTGTGGGGGCAGGTATGCGTGTGTGTATAGAGATATACATATGCATATGTATGTGTGTATATATGTGTGCATATATATGTGCATATGTGTAGGTCTGCACACGTGTGTATATTTGTACGTGTCTTGAAATGCAGTGTTATGGAGAGTTCTATACCAAAAGCCCTCAAGCCCCAATTTGCTGTGAAATGATACTCGGCCTTTCTCACTATGAGTTCCTGATTCATCAACAGACTGCATGTTGCCTCTCTGTGTATGACTAACGACTCTAGCCTGATGACTCACAGCCACTTGCTTCCCATGAACACGCTCATCTTGACAAGGGATATGGATGTGGAATGACTGAACAGCTTCACCATGAGTTGCTGGGAATGGTAAATACAGTCTCTCGTAGAAAAGCATCAAAGAGACACGAAACCCGGTTTTACACTCCTTGACCTGCGTTGTGCTTTCAGACATTCACATGGTACATTTTTCATTTTGCCTTTATGTCATTCATCAGAACCAAAAATCAAGAGGGAAGAATTACCAGTCTTTTCCATGGAGGTGAGGCTACGGGGAAGAAAATCTTATTAACGCTTTCCTCACATTTGTCCCTCTGATGTTGAAGCTTTACTTGGATCTTGATGAAGCTTGCTGGTCAGTACATTTTTCATGTGCCACATTGTGCAATTTTTATGCTCTTCCCCCCGCCCCTCACCTTGCTGCCTTCGGAAAACAAACTTGTAGTGTCCCTACCTGAGGTATTTCTAGCAGAAGGACTAGACTTGGTAGGGAGGATGCTGTACTTTAAGACTGTGCATTTTCATTAAGACCTTTGTAGGAATTACCAGCACCGACACACACACATCACAGCCAACAAAGGATATTGCTACTGCCATCTGACACACTTAGCACAGAGCGGACCCCTGGATTCTTGGTCTCAGCCCCCACCCACCCACAGGCTCCACGTATGATATTCACTCTGTCTCTCCATAGATCAGATGGGAGATTTACTGTATCAAACCAGGGATACCTGGGAGAAAATTGAAGAAGTTGGCTGCACCCAGTGGACCAGCTAGACCATGCTAATTCATCTGTCTCCTATTGGGCGTTTTTATTTTAAGTACTTTTAAACTCTTAAGTGCATCCTCTTTTCTGGAGATCATTTGGGCATGACTGGGAGATGCACAGAGACTTCTGAAGATGGCCACGTTCAAGTTTCTTAATGCTCTCAGAGCCTGGAGATAACCACACATTGTTTTCTCTAGGCTCCTAGTGCACATGCGTGTGTGCATGCACACACACACACACACACACACACACACACCGTGGTGAAGCAGACCTACACAGAGTTTGTACCAATCCCAATGTGGCTGCAGCCCCATGGGTTCAAACTTACCCAACAGAGTCAGAAAATGCCTTTGTGTAAATGCTCTCATTAAGCTGGTGCTCATTAGCAGTAGCCCTGCTTCTAACAATATTATTAAGACAACACTCATTCTGTTATGAGGAGAGGGAGAGAAGGAGGAAGGAAGGAAGCGAAGGATGGAAGAAGGGAAGGAAGGAGGGGAGAAAGGAAAGAAGGAAGGGATGGAGAGAGGGAGGGAAGGAGGAAAGAAAGAGAGGGAAGCCAAGAGACTTTCCACCTGAATAGTCAAGGGTCTGTGCACTGGTGGCTTTCACGATTAAAAGACATTTATTTCTAATCTGGAAAAACACTCAAAAAACTTATCCCAAGCATTCAAGACAGTCCTTTTCAAAATATATTTAAACTCCATTAGCTCTTCCAGAAACAAATGCTGGCCCACTGAAAGCTCCGGCATCCAGTTTCCTCATCCAATGGACAACTAACCTGATGTCTGACCTGTGCCAGGCACACCAGACATCCACTACTAACCTGACAAAATACACATGGTTCAAATTCAGTGATGGGGGAGCTGTGCTTCCTACAAGCAAGAACACTGGGAATCTCCCAGTCCTCAAACCAGAAACCTTTAGCTCTAATTAAAACAAAACAAAACAAAACAAAAGGGTGTGTGTGTGTGTGTGTGTGTGAAATCCTTCATTTTTCCAGAAGTGAGAGTAGAAGGCCCTTTTTCTGCCACAAGTTATCACCCACAGTAACTTTTTTTTTTTTTTTTTTTTTTTTGCTTGTCTCTGGGGTCAAACAGCAGCATAGCACTTGGGAGTTCTCTCCATTTCCCCCACCACTTAAACCATCTGTGAGAGCTTTAGGGTTTGTTCTCATTGCCAGATACAGGAACACCTTGAAAATCAGGGAAAGATGAAGGAAGCTTTTATTATTATTATTATTTTTTTTTGATATTATTATTATTATTGCTCCCAGCCCCTGTCTTTGACTTTTATAACTAGGTCTCTATGCAAAAGGGACATTTGGGGGGGAAAGAGTTCCCACATGAGCCATTAGGAGGAAAGCACTTGCTGCCCTGCCCCCCACCCAGGCCTTCATTTGCCACTGGGGAAGCCCACAAGGGCTGGCACCCAGTTTGCTGTCAGGGATGAGAGAACTCAAAGTGAAAAGAGTCTGGGGTCTTTGTTTTCCTTTAAATCCAGTCTAAACCAGCAGGGTGGTTCAGCTGCTGAAATTCTAGTTCTTTCTTAGATGGTTCTGGAACAAGATGGTCCTATGGTTCCAAGAGCTGCTCCGGTTGTGTTAAGGAGCTGGCTTTGATTCTAGAATCCACATTTTCAGAGGACCCCTGGCTAGGCTGAGACTAGGCACTAGAAGATGATTTCAAGATAGGGAGAGATCTGGGAGGAATTTCGCTCTCCTCTGTTTACCAGGGAAATTGGAATAAGATCACTAGAGCTGATAACATACAAGTAAGCTTCCTTCTGATTCTAGGATTTGGTGATTTCCCCCCAATGGATTAGGACCAACAAACTCCTGAACATCTCTTGAGCTTCTTTCATCACCTCCCATCATGGACACTGATCACATGAGTTTCCTTTATAAATGGTTTAACATCTCCAGAGTGTTTACGGAAGAGGAAAGTATAATGATGGGGATCCTGGATGTTATTCTAGCGTTTTCCAAAGGAAGGGAACCCACACTGCCTCCTAGAGTTCCCCTCCAGTGGTCCTGCAGTGAGGAAAAAGGGTGCTTGAAACTCTCCCTTGGAGAAACCCAAAGAGGTGCTTTGCAAAGAAAAGAAAAAAAAAAAAAAGCCAGCATTTATTCTCTGTGGGGACCTCTGTATTGTGCTCACATTGGTCTCCTTTACCGAACTATACAATACCAGAAAGAAATGTGGATTGCCAGGAAAAGAAGCAACGGCTAAGATATCAAAGTTGGCATGTGTTCTTTTAAAAAATATATAAATATATTTTTAAATAAAATGTTTATTTTGAAAAAAGACATGAGATTTTTTTTTCTCCCCCTGACTGTATGATACACCAGGCACTATGCCACACCCTTCACGGGTCCTATATCGTGTGTGTGTGCAATGGCACCATGAAACTACTATTATTTCCATTTTACCTATGAAGAAACTGAGGCTCTGAGTGGCTCAGCCAATTGTTTAAGGTTCTATACTTGAAATATAGAGCCAGCAGCCAAATGTTTTTCTCTCCAAAACCCCTGATCTCAAACAGTACACGTCTCACTTGTATTTACTACTGACACTAATACGATGAAGACTTTCGTGGAAAGGAGGAGACTCTCCTGTCACAAACATGCTGTAAAAATACATGAGCACACACAACTTAGCCAACTCGATGTTTTCATCAGTGTAGCAAATGCATAATGAATGGGGCATCAAAGATACACATAGACCACCCCCCTCCCCAAGTAAGGCTCAGTTTTTATTTGATTTACCTTCCTCAATTTATTCCTGTTTTTTTTTTTTTTTTCCCATCAGTGAATATGTAAACTGTGTGCAGGAACTGATATATTGTGAAAAGAGCCCTGGAATGGGGATACTAAGCCCTAATTTAGAGTATTTGATCTTGCTTCATGCCATGCTTTGATCATGCTTCCCTGCTCCGCTCTTACTTTTTTTTCTGCTCTTACTTTCTGGTGGGTTCTCCCCATGTAGAAGCAAGAAGGACACACAGATTGTCAGAAGTCCTAGATGTCCATCCTTCAGATTAGCAATTCTAGTAAAAAGATTCTCTCTTTCCTAAGAGTCACAGCAGAAATCTCACAGCTCTCTCTCAGTGGGCCCATCCTGGAATCCATCTCTGTGGCCCTGAGAATGAGGTACACATTCACTCACAGGGTCTGGATCTCCCACTCATCCCTGAGCTGTAGGGTGGGATCATTTGAATCTCATGGGCTGGCAGTAGAGAAAGTGAGATTTTTCTAAGGGAAAATTGAGTTGCTATTAGCAAAAGGAGGAACAGGTGCTGAAGAGGCACAAACTGTAGATTTCCAACACACAATCCCTACCTTCAAGAATTTTGTTATCTGGCGGAGGTGATAAAGAATGACAACATAGTTTGGTAAGTGCTTACATGGGAGTAAGTGCATACTACTCCCATATAGAATGTGTTATAGGCATTTCGTAAAATCTTAGGTAGACAGGATGGTCGAGGACTCTCCAGAGGAGACCACTAATGACATAGCAAAAGCATTACATGCATTCCAGGCAGAGGGAACAGGCTATACAAAGGCTTGAAAATAAATGAGAATTTACCATATTCAGGGGCTATAAGAAGTTCAGATTGGCTAGCTATTGAAGCAAGAAGGTGGGGAAGGCAGGTTTCAGGGTGGAGATGTGGGAGGAGCTCTATTCGTTTGCTGGGACTGCAAAACAAAATGCCACAAATTGAGTGGCAAAAATTTATCATCTCAAACTAGAAGTCCAAAGTCAAAGTGTTGGCAGGGTTGGTTTCTTCTGAGAGCTGCAAAGGAAGGATTCATTATATGCCTCCCACCTTGGCTTACAGATGGCTGTCTTTGTGTTCACATCGCATTCTCCCTGAATCTTCACATTGTTTTCCTTTCTGTTATACTGCGTCTCTGTAAGCAAATTTCCCCTTTTTATAAGGACATTGGTCATGTTGGATTAGGCCCCACCCTAAAGACCTCATTTTTAACTTGATCACCTCTGTAAAGACCCTCTCTTCAGATAAGGTCACATTCTGAGGTAGCAGGGATTAGGACTTCAACATATGAGTTTGGAGAGGGGATTGGTGCAATTCAACAGGGGCCAAACCATGAAGGGCCTGATAACAAATGTTGAAGAACATGAACTTACAAGCTTTAAAAGTATGAACTTTAGGGAAGTCTGGTTGCCTCAGTCTGTGAAGTGGTTGCCTTTGCCTCAGGTCATGAAGTCCTGGGATCGAGTCTGCTTCTCTCTCTCCCTCTGTCCCTCCCCCTCCCCCGACTCGTACTCTCTCTCTCAAATAGATCAATGAAAATATTTAAAATAAATAAATGAATGAATGAATGAATGAATTTTAAACCCATAGGGCCTCAATGAATAGTTTTAAGCAAGGAATTGCTATAATAATCCTTACACACTTTAGAAAGAGAATTCTACAGCATGGAAATGAATTGGAATGGTAGGATAAGGGAAAGGCAGCCCAGTCATCGTGTGAATTAAGTCTGATAAATCATTGGTGCCCTGAGAACTTAAAGTGAAATGATGAGTAACCCAATATATTGGATTTAGAATAATGATGGGGTGAGGGTGGGGTATGAGTGAAAGTGGCAACTTAAGAATCTGTTGTGATAAACTAGCCAACAGGTAGATAGTAACTCTACTCAGAAAATGGTAGTGAGAATAGAGACATGAAGGTTGTTTGAAACTTGTTAATGAAATGGAAGTATGGGATGGATCATCAGATGTGGATAGTGAAGAGGATTTGGAATGGGAGGGATAGTTGGATGTTGAGTGTATATTAATTCCATTCACATAGACAAAAGGCCAGCGCGAGGAATAGCTACTTGATAGGAAAAATTGTGCATTTGATTTCTGAGTTTCTAGTGTCTGGGGCACATGCGCATGTCAAAAGTCTTCACTAGAGAGGTCTGGACCTCAGAGTGCCATTCCATTGAAATTTAGATATGGGAGTAGCCCATATTCAGGAGATGGTGGAAGTCATGGGAATGGCTCTGACCTACACAATGTGTGCAGTGAGAAGAAAAAAGCAGTGCCAAGGAAGCCCAATGTGTAAGATATTGGCAAAGGAAAGAGGAAAGAGAGTTGCTATAAAACCAGGAGAAAAACCAGGAGCTGACAATACCCCAGACACTGAGGTGGGAGAAAATTTCAAGGAAGAAGGAATCTTTAATCATATCGAATGCTGCCATGTTCTGTAGATAAGGGTAGAAGGCTGTTGCATGATAAAGTGATAAGGAGGTGATTGTTAATCAAGTTGAGAGCATCTTGGGGGCTGTGGTGAAGAGAGGTGGCATAGACTGAAGAATTAAATAGAGGTAAGAAAGTAGACACAAGGAATCCAGGCATGCCTTTCAAGAAGTATGGTGATGTGGGGAAGAAGATGGCCATAGCAGAGTCAAAATCAGTCAAAGGACTGATTTTTTAAAAAGATTTTATTTAGTTATTTGAGAGAAAGCAAGAGAGTACAGGCAGGAAGAATGGCAGAGGGAGAGGGGGAGGGAGACTCCCCACTGAGTGGAGAGCCCAACAGAGGGCTCGATCCTAGGACCCTGAGATCATGACCTGAGCCAAAGGCAGCTATCTAACCAACTAAGCCACCCAGGCATCCCTAAAGGACTGATTTTCAAGAGGAGAGATTTTGAGCTAACTTAAAAGCTATTATGAAATATGTAGTATACCCAAGAGAGAAGGTGGTAGAGAATGGTATTGAGGTTGAGTTGCCTTTTGAAGAGGGGAGAAATGTCTATCGTGGCAGGAAAGAAAAAAGAGGGTGGGTGGAGATGTGGGTGTGTTGACAGGTGTGGTGGTAAGACACCAAGGGAGTTGTCATATGGTGGCTTCTATTTCATACTTAAAACAAGAGGAAGAGACAGCGTGCATTGATTGGGGAGAAGAAAAGTGGGGTACAAGTTTTAATAAAAATGGAGGAAGCTGATGTAAGAGCAGCAGAAAGAGCAAGAAGTGATCAGGATATCTAGAAGGATGGGTAGGGCACAATTGGAAAACTTAGCCAGAGGCCAGAGATCCTTCTCTGCACAATGGTGGGACTTTCCATTAACAACATCGGCAGCCCAGCAGCAGAAGCAGAGAAGGCAGAGAGGTGCCTTGAGCCAAGTTAAGGATGCTGCAGGAATAGACGTGGAAGAAAGAAAACAGAACTGAGTAATTGAGGGTATGATTAAAACAGAGGTAAAATGGTGAGCTGTATGGTTGACAGATTAGAGGCAGAAAGAGGTGGGTCAGAAACTACAAGTGGACCCAGGCCATTGATGTTGACTAATACAATATTGCTTCAATACTGCATTAGTCATGATTTTCCAGAGAAAGAGAACTGATAGGATACGTGCAGATAGAGATAGATAGAGATAGAGATAGAGGAATAAAGGGACTGTAAGGGAAGTGGGGGGAACTGAGTGAGTGGAGAAAAATTAGAGAGGAAGACAAACCGTAAGAGATTCCTAACTCTGGGAAACAAAGGGTTGCAGAAGGGAAGGTGGGTGATGGGATGGGGTAACTGGGTGATGGGCATTAAGGGGGGGTACATGAGGTGATGAGCACCGGGTATTACTATATGTTGGCAAACTGAATTTAAATTAAAAAAAATACTTTTTAAAAGATCTTTAGATATGTGTATCTCCATAAAAATACAGATAAAACTATAAAGACACATCTATAAATATTCTATATAGAAACCTATATAGATATTCATACACAAATGTATGGCATCTATCTAGATTTATTTTGGGAATCACACAATTTTGAAGGTTGAGATATACCATGATTTGCTGTCTGGAAAGCCAATAATGTAATTCAGACTAGGTCTGAAAGCCTGAGAACCCGGGTAGCCAGTGGTATAAATCCCAGAGTCCAAGGCTCGAGAAGATGGATGTCCCAGCTCAAGAAGAGAGAGAGAATATGTCCTTCCTTTCCTCCCGTTTTTGTTCTGTTTGTGCCCTCAACAAATTGGATGACACCCAACCATATTGGTGAATATGGCTCTCCTTTATTCAGTCTACTGATTCAAAGGCAATCTTTTCCAGACACGCTCTCATAGACACACCCAGAAATAATGTTTCACCAGCTATGTGGGCATCCCTTCATCCAGCCAAACTGGCACATTAGAGTAACCATCCCAAATACTACTACTAATAATAAAATCACATTGTTGTCGTCATCACCAGCATCATAAATGAATATCCACATTTATCATTAAGGGGAGATGAATAATCATCTTCCGTTCTGGCTGAAAGTGGAAATCTTGATTCCCCACATGCATAGATTATAGGGCTTCATCATTCTAAAGCCCATATCACCTCCAAAAGTCAAGAAATGCCCTTGATGCAATAACGGAAAGAAGCACCTACCGTTCCTGAATTTGTTGTAAAATGGAACACAAACCTATATTCTATGAGACCGGAGGATCCTATATCAACTAAGATGGGTTGTTTTGAGATGGGCCTATGCACTTCCCAGCCTCCAGGTCAAGGAACTGGAGCCACAGCTGCTGAGAGGGAAGTCTAGGGACTTTCCACTTAATACTGCTATCAGCCTGAGGGACTCTTCAGAAAGTGTGGTCTCACTTTCTTGCTATCATGCTCAGCCAAGGGCCCTCCAGGCCACAGCTGGCTTGGTCTTCACCAGGGTGGAGAACTGGTGTTCTTTGAGTAACAAGACCCTCTAGGTTGGCATGCTGAAATCCCGCATTCTTGTGATTCTTCCAAGCCCAGGGCAGGATTTGAATCCTCTGTGTTTCTGTTCCATGTCAAATTGCTGAGAGCTCATGCAGACAGGGTCCCATGGGGGTGACCATGGAATTTATCATCTAGATCAGAACACTTCTGTTCAGGACAAGTGCTCTATCCAAATGAAGGCCAAGACAACAGGCATATCGAAGATTGTCCCCGGCAAATCAAGACTATGGTCACCTTAAACCTAGCCACCTGAAAGACCTAGAACCCCCATTCACTTTCACTTATCCCCAATTGTTCACCTGACAGGATGCAGGGACCAGGCTGCCAGTCTCACATCTTTCTAGCATAACTTTTTCCCCCTGCAGAGGTACCTACTATCCTGACTTCTATTACCATCAATTTGTTTTTGCCTGTTTTTGAAAGTGGAATCAAATAAAAAGTACTCTTCTGAAGCTGCCTTTTTCTGCTCAGCCTTTTGGGTGAGGTTCATGCCTGTTTTTGCACACTGTTGGGTGAATGTATCCTTTTTCCTTGTCATAGTCATAAAGTATTCCACTGTATGAATGTATGAATGTATCACCTTTTATTATTTTTTAAATTTATTTATGATAGTCACATACACACACACACACACACACAGAAAGAGAGAGAGAGAGGCAGAGACACAGGCAGAGGGAGAAGCAGGCTCCATGCACCGGGAGCCCGACGTGGGATTCGATCCCCGGTCTCCAGGATCGCGCCCTGGGCCAAAGGCAGGCGCTAAACCGCTGCGCCACCCAGGGATCCCCCACCTTTTATTTATCTGCTTTACTGGTTCTTTCTGTTTTGCTGTTTAATATATTAGTTTTTAAAGATTTTATTTATCTACTAGAGAGCATGAGCAGGTGGGAGGGGCAAAGGGAGAGGGAGACCTGGGATTATGACCTGAGCCCAAAGACAGGTGTTTAACGGACTGAGCCATCCAGGCATCCTTTTTGTTTTGTTTTTTAAAGTTTATTTATTTAAGTAATCACTGTACCCAAAGTGGGGCTCGACCTCACCACCCTAAGATCAAGAGCCACACACTGCTGAGCCAGCCAGGTGCCCCATCTGCTCTATTGGTGATGGACATTTTAATTGTTTCCAATTTTTGACTATTAGAAATTTTGCTGATACAGATATTCTAGAGCATGCCTTTTGTTGCCAATATGTACCCATTTCTGTAGAGCATGTGAAGTTATTGGGATATGGGGGGTGTGCATACTGCTAAGTCTTAATGGATAATGCAAAATGGTTTCGGAAGTGCTTGTACTAATTTTCCTCTGCCCAAAATATATGAATTCCAATTGCTCTGCATCCTCAACCATATGTCATTCTACAAGTATTTTTCAATCATAGCTATTCATGTTGTGGTGTTTCATTGTAATATTAGTTGGCATATACTGGATGACTAATGACACCGAGCAACTTTTCATATATTCTTTAGCCATTTGGGATTTGTCTTTGCAGTAAAGCGGCTGTTCAAGTCTTCTCCATTTTTTCTTTTAGGTTTTCTGCCTTTTTCCTATTGGACTGTAAGATCCTTTATAAATTCTGGAGTTGAGTCCTTTGACTGTTTTGTATGTTACAAATAACTTCTCGCACTCCGAGGATGATTTTTAAATTTTCATTCTCCTAATGGTATCATCTGATAAACCAAAGTCCTTATTTGTGAAATAGTCCCACTTACCAATATTTCCTTTAAGGTGCGAGTTTTTAGGGTAATATTCAAGAATCATTGTCTCCTTCGAGGTCATGTAGAAAACGTTCTGTCTTGCTCTTTATTTTGATTTTTTTTTTTTTTTTACTTCTTTTGGAAAGAATGATTTTTTTAGTAATACAGTTTAGAGAATGAGTGGCCAATAAACCTTTCCAGTCATTACAGGTTTAAAAATAACTTTCTTTTGCCTGTATTTGTGAATCTTGGACCAGATACAGACTTTTTGAGTTGCACTTGAGCCACAATCTATTTCTGTTGGAGCTCTGGAAATGTGGCTCCAAATTTTATTGCTATTGAGTGTTGCAGGTACCAAGAGAATCAGCTTCTCTTTTCTTCAGGACGAACTTCTCTTCTCTGAGTAGTACCTATATACATTTGTATCTTTCTTTTTTGTTGCTGGTTTTGTTTTTAAAAATTGACATGTAATGGACATATGACCTTATGTTAGTTTCAGGTGTGCAACATAATGAGTTGCTATACCTATATATTGGAAAATGATCACCACAGTAAGTCTGATTATACTCATTCCATGTGTAGTTATAATTTTTTTCTTGTGATGAGAACTTTTAAGATTTACTCTAGCAACTTTCAAATATACAACACAGGATGTATCTTTGAAATTCAGAAGTTTTACAAAGATAGGTGTATTCTTCCCTTCCCTCCTCGTAGTAATATATTTTGGAACTGGTGAATTATTTTAATTTTGACTTGAGCCTTTCTTCAGCTCTGCAATTTTTTTTTTACCTTTTTATGCTTATTTATTTCTTCATCATCTGCTCTGGAAATTCTATTACATATTTTTTGAATGTTCTGAAAAAGATTCCATGTCTCTTTTCCTTTTCCCCTTCATTTTATTAAATTACCTACTTTTTCCTCTGGATTTTGGGAACATTCTTCCAGCCCATCATCTAATGCATCCATTCCATATTGGGCAGTACCATGTCTGCTATTTCCTGCCTCTACTGCATTTTATGAATTTGGGAATCATGTGTTTCTGGATCCAAGTACTCTTTCTTGTTTAATATGATTCTTTTTTCATGGCAGCCAGCTCTTGTTATATCAAAGCAACGTTTTCTCAGTTTTCATCAAGCATGTAAATTAGACTTTAAAACTATATTTCCCCTACTTCCCACTTAACTTTTTCACTGGGGGACATTTCTCTGAATTCTCAGATTAACCTCTCTGTTTCAAAGAGGTAATAGTAGCCCACACGGTAAAAGCACAGGCATTTGAACTAGACAAACCTGGGTTTGAATCACAGTTGTGATACTTGAATTCACCTAAATCTTCTTGAGTTTTGACTTGATGGGTATCATAAAACCCTCATTCCAGATTTCTTTCAAGGATTAAATGAGATCATATATGTTGAGCAACATGGGTTTGAACTGTGCAGATCCACTTGTACGTGACTATTTTTCAGTAAATATGTTGGAAAAGTTTTTGGGGATTTATGATAATTTGAAAAAACTCGCAAAACAGTGTAGCCTTGAAATATCAAAAAGAAAGAAAAAAGTTAGGTATTATTGTGAGAATATGGTGTATACTATATATAACATACAAAATATGTCCTAATCAACTATGTTATCGGTAAGGCTTCTGGTCAACAGCAGGTTATTAGAAGTTAAGTTTGGGGAGAGTCAAAAGTTACACCTGCATTTTTGATTGCGTAGGTGGTTGGTGCTCATCCCTTAAGTTGTTCAAAGGGTAAGTGTACTTAGACTAGTACTTAGGGGTATGGTTTATTTCCACCATCCTCATCTTTACTATAATATTCAACTACTGAGTCTTTGTTTCTCTTTGTTCCTTCTCACATAGAGGTGTCTGCTTAGTCCAGATTTTGGTGGCTGGGTTGGTGGGGGAGGTGGTCTATCAGAGATGGGGTAGGCCTTCATTTAATTTCCCACCATAGAATAGTAAATTCAGCTTGTACTGTGCTCCTTAAAGATCACCCATACCATTCTCTGCCAAGACTGTGAGTGGAAATTTTCTCTAATTTCTATGAGTGACAAATAATTTCTCTATTATCTGTGATGAGTTATTTCAAAATGACACTGGAGGGAGAAAGGAGTCGAAAGCTATTGGCTTTAGTTAACATTTTGGTCCCGAATGTTGAATTTAAAATTTAGTCTAAGTAAAGAGAATTAA
This sequence comes from Canis lupus familiaris, assembly GCF_011100685.1. NCBI lineage: Eukaryota > Metazoa > Chordata > Mammalia > Carnivora > Canidae > Canis > Canis lupus. The sequence continues at coordinate 37,002,683 of NC_049226.1, forward strand.
CACATGAAAGGTATTGGTGAAAATACAGTTGAATATTTATATCGTTTGGGAATAAGGCAGGCTTGCTAAGCATCAAACCAAAGGCCTAATACATAAAGGAAGAGATTGATGGATTTGATCACATTAAAAATATGAAATTTCTGGAAGACAAAAAACAACATCAGAAACCTTAAAAAAAGGAGAGGCCAAACTGGAGAAAGCCTTTACCATAAGACACAACAGTAATCATATCATTAATGTAACTCATAAGCCTTAAAAAATCAATAAGAAAATATGGAACCCCATCACAGGAAAATGAGCTGAGGACATGAATAAGTCAGAAGTTAACTGAAGAAGAAACACCAAATAGCCATGAAACATGTGGGCAAAATGTTTTAATGTGATTTTTTTTTAAATGGAAATTAAAACAGCACTATCATGCTATGTCTCATGTACTCATCTGGCAAGATTATTAAAAGTGTAATAGTGGGGATCCCTGGGTGGCGCAGCGGTTTAGCGCCTGCCTTTGGCCCAGGGCGCGATCCTGGAGATCTGAGATCAAATCCCACGTCGGGCTCCCGGTGCATGGAGCCTGCTTCTCCCTCTGCCTGTGTCTCTGCCTCTCTCTCTCTCACTGTGTGCCTATCATAAATAAAAAATTAAAAAATTAAAAAATAAAGCGTAATAGTGTAGGTCAGGGTGTGGGGAAAATCGAAAATTTATGCACAAGAAGTGGGCCTGCAAAATGTTTACATTTTTTATCTAGAGGAATAATTTGGCAATACAATAAGAAGCTTGAAAAACACAGGACAGAAAATACTAATGCTTCAATTTTGATCTTAAGGAAATGAGTATGTGTGCAGTTTTATCCACCAATGTGTTAATCAGAGAGATATTTAGAATAACAGAAGACAGGAAAGAACATATTGACCTAACAAGTGTGATTCCATTTTTGAAATATATTTATAAATTCATAATGTTAGCTTGGTTAGCGACAATATGCATGGTTTTCTCTTTTTTTATGGTTTTCATTTTTGAATTTATCTGAATCATTTATTCTTCAATAAATACCATTAAAACGCACTTATACACACATATAGTGTTTGATTTTATTCATTAACACTTTATTAGTGAATTAGTTTTATTCACAATTTTTATTTTGTTAGTGATGCTGGTATGTTGTTTTTGTGTTTGGTTCATTAGGCTTGGTAACAGGGTTAAGCCAATTTCACAAAATGAATTGGGTTGCTTTCATTCTATTTCTGTGTTCTGGAACACTTTAAATAGCAGAGGAATTAATCTGTCCCTTGAATCTTTTAAACAGCTCCCCATAAAACTATCTGGGCCTGATTACTTTGGGGAGTGTTATTCTGTGACGATGTTTCCAATTTCTTCAGCTTTCCTGGTCTACTCATTCTTGCCACTCACTTTTGAAACACCTGTAGTGATTTCTATTTCTCTAGTGAAAACAGAGCTTGTATTAAAACCTGTCAACATAAAAAGGAAAATTCTCTCGTAATTTTAGTATTTTTTTATTTTCTGCACCTGTGACTAAATCTTTTTTCTCGTTCCTAAGGTCACGGGTCTGTTTTGCTTCTCTTTCTCTTTCTTTAGATCTATTCATTCACTTTATCCATCTCTTCAAATAACCTCTTCTAAAGTGAATGTATCAATTATTTCCTTAATTTCAGGGGGGCACTGGACAAAGCCTGCTCCACAAGTATTCGTTAGGGAGCTGACATGAGAGACAGCACACACCTGAGCAAAGTTCTTACATTGGTGGAAAGAGTGAAGAAGAGGAAAAGGTACAAAGCCTCTTTAATGCATAGAGTGGAGGTGGCACATGTCACTTCCACCCCCATGCCATTGGCCAAATCAGTCATAGTCAAAGTCTGACGTTACGAGGTAGGGAAATACGCTCTGGCCGTGATAAGGTTCTGATAAAGCTACAGATCCAAGAAGAGCTGAAAAATTGGAGCTGATACTGCCCAAAGATCAGAACATTGATCACCATGTTTCAAAGAATCTTTAGACTAGCAGATACATTAAATGGTCTAAATTTTATACCCATAGGTATAAAGATGATTGGGATTTGACAAGGATAAACAATATCTTTTATTTATAGTGTAGCATTGATGTTATTTTTTTTTTTAAAGATTTTGTTTGTTTGTTTAACAGAGAGAGAAAGAGAACACAAGCAGGCAGGAGGAGAGGGAGAAGCAGGCTCCCCGCTGAGCAGAGAGCCAGATGTGGGGCTCCATCCCAGGACCCCAGAATCTGACCTGAGCTGAAGGCAGATGCTTAACCAACTGAGCCCCCCAGGGGCCCCTGAATGTTATTTTGGGTGTAGTAAAGGCTGGAAGGCTTAGGCATACTGAGGTCACAAGCAATTTATTGAACAAAGAGTTTGGTCAATTCATCGATTCCCCCAAATTTATGCCTTAGAGGTTCTGTACTATCACCTCCCACGCAGTAGGTGAGGAGAGTAGCCTGGAGAGATCAAATAAATTAACTGGCCGTGATTATAATGAGCTCGTCACTTGCTATTTCTTTTCTCTGTTCTGCTGGATCCTGTGTTCTGAATTCTGCTCTACAGAGCAAAGCTGTCCAAAGGAATCCGACATAAAAAGCCTATATTTGGTTGGGGAAAGCATGTCACATGGCCAAACTTAAGGCCAATATGGAGCTGGAAGTGGAATCCTTCCATAGATCAAAGTTGAGTATATAATAAAATCTTATTCTTTTTCCTTCTCCTCCCCTCTCTTCTTCTCTCCTCCTTCCTCCTTCCCCTCTTCTATCTTCCTTCTCCACACCTCCCCTCCTTTTCCTTCAAATGCATTCAGTTTGAAGTCTCTTCTTATTTAATTTCAGGTAATGCATGGCTTCTTTATTCCACATCGTGGCCCAGGCCATTTCTGCCCTCTTGTCATCTTCTATTCCAGCAGCAAAAACACCCAGCTCCTTCAAGTGATTTTGTAGATCCTCACGGTATACAAACCCTTGCACATGGCATGGTGCAGGGAACTCTGGAGCCACCAAGGGACTGTGGTTTAGGCACTTTGGTCCCTCCATGGAGTCTTCTTTACTACCCCTGTGCCTTAGAAGGCACAGGATGTCTGTGAGCTTTGCCACTGCTAGCCTTCACAGAAGAACTGGTACACGGATCCTGTGCTACAGTTCTGTGGTCGAGCTGCCTCCAACCTGCACACCTCTACCCAACTGGAGATTTATTTGACCATGGGAAGGAGCCAGGAGCAAGTGATCTTCCCTGGAGACAGGATCTGTAGTAGTCAGCTCAGACTTGATTATGCTGCTGTAACTAACAATCCCCAAACCTCTGACTTACAACAACAAAGGTATTATTTTTCACCCCAGCTGGATGGCTATGACTCTGATCCATGGCAGCCCTTAACTGGGTCATTGCTAGCCATAAGGCAGAGTAAGAAAAGGAAGGAGTTGGGGGGAATTACAAATGACTCCTAAACATCTGTTCAGAAGTAGCACAAATCACTCTGTGCATATTCTATGTCCAAAGAGAATCGCATGCTCAATCTTGACCTCATTGGGAAGGTGAAGTATAATCCTTATCATAGGTATAGGTAGTGAAATTTTAAACAATAATCAAATCTGTACATGCATCATGTACTTTTCCTCTCCCTCTCTCCCCTTCCATTCTGCTATCATCATCTGCAAAACCTCATAGCCTGGGAGTTCTTTGTCTAGAAAAGGCAGGATAGTGTATTTTTCAAACTCAACCATTTTTGGTATAAACTGTTAAAGTTCCAAAGCCTGTATCCTTGAAACCCAAAACGCTTTTCTTTAAAGAGCCTATTCTCACAGATGTCTCTGAAGCCTGCCTTGAAAGATGGGATCAGTAGACCTGACACTCTTTTCTCTTTTTTTCTGCACTGTCATCCCGTCCCTGGGAAGGAAGCAGAAAAATATGAGCTGCTTCCTGAACAGAGGAAAAAAGCTTAGAGGAGAACAGGAAATATATAAGGAAGTCATCCATTAATAACATACACTCTAGCAGGGTTGGCTGTGTGTGTGGATAAGTAGGTCCCTTTTAGAACTGAAATGTCAGGGCATCAGGGTGGCTCAGGGATTGAGCGTCTGCCTTTGGCTCAGGGTGTGATCCTGGGGTCCTGGGATCAAGTCTCGCATCGGGTTCCCCGCAGGGAGCCTGCTTCTCCCTCTACCTATGTCTCTGAAAAAGAAAAAAAAAAGAAAAAGAACTGAAATGTCTCCAGACTGAAGACAGAGACTGGCATGATTTTGGAATTGTCTACCAGAGTTCTCTAGTTCTAGTGCTGTCCAATACAATGTTCTGAGAGGATAGGAATGTTCTATATCCGCACTGTCCAATACAGTCTGTGTAGCTATTAGGCACTTATGACGTGGCTAGGATGACGGAGAAACTAAACTTTTAATTTCATTTAATTTTAATTAATTTTAGTTTCAATAGCCACATGCAGTTGTGGCTACTGTAGTGTATAGTGCAGCTCTAGATGTTAGCAGAGACAGTGTTGCTACAAGTCATACAGCAACTTCTGATATCTTTCTTTCATTTATACATTTAAAAACCCTGCTGTGCCTTGGTTTTTAAAAATATCTCAAAGTGGAAATAATTTCAGTTTGTCTAAAGATTATATTGACATTATAAGCATAGCACAGTTGGTTAAGAGAAAACCATGCCTTCACTTATTAATTGGCTGGAGCTGCCTGACCTAATAAGCAGAGGCTAAATTCACAATTAATTAAAGATTTCATGTTCATTCAGCCAAGACTTGCCTCAAACCATCTTTTGTTCAGCTGGCCAGCAAGATACTTAGAACCATATTTAGGACATCTTGCAACTGTAATCAACATATGCAAAATATACCATTTCAAAAAAAGTTCTTTCATTTATCAGATTAGTAATTCTGTCGCAGGAATGGCATTTTGCTCTATTATGCTAACCATAATCATATTTGTAGTAAACGGATATGACAATGTACTGCATAGGAATAAATGCATGTTATTTAATTAGTGGTGATTTAGCCAATAGTTCTCTAACTTTGCTGCCTACTGGGCAGTATCATTTCTCTATTAGAGGTGGGAAACTCAGGCTCGGAGAGATTATGTAATTTTTTTCCAAAGGTTATATAATTGGTATTTGGAATTCTAATATACGAACTCCTATCTGATCCAAAGCCCCTACCACCCCACCATGCTGTTCCTGACAGGGGGTGATGAAACCTAAGTGCAATCACCTATCTCTTCCAAAGGACAGAGGCTGCGCAAGGAAAGTCAGGGCCCCTTTGCAAGGAGCCAACTGATGCCAATGGGAAACTGCTGTGTAGAACGCTCCAGGCCTGCCGCAGCTGATGCCCCTCGATCCCCTGGAGGTGGAAAGGAAATGGGAACAGCTATGAGACTGGAATCTAATTAATACACGAAAGTTGTCCCAGTCAACCTGGTTCCGTAGACACGATGCCACTGTTATTATGTACACCCTTCTTCTATTTTGTCTTCTGGTTACCTCCTGGGTTTGGCAAAAATTAAGGGTGAAACTTCTGGGATGCACGCCATGCGCGGTCAAGCCCGGGGCCCCAAGCTTGACTGGTCCCCTCAACAACGAGCAGGTGGCCTCGTGCAATTTTTTGAGCCACGTATCCAGCAGGCATACATTCCCTTCCTGTGGATTCAAAGCAGCAGCGTGCCTCACATTCACTTAAAATACAATGAAAGACAGATGCTCGCTTTTCCTTCCTCGCTGCCGTAGTCCTGCTTTCACTTTGCTATTTCGAAGGCAGCGAAACCTTTCCCTCCCCGGAGTGCTACAGCGCAAAGCCCCTCTCTCTCCGGCCGCCACCCTCCCGCCCCCGCCCCCGCCCCCGGGCGACGCCGCCGTCCGCGCAAACTTTGCACGCGGAAAGGTGGGCAGCGGGGGCGCGGGACTACGAGTCCCAGAATGCACGGCGCCCGCCGCACAGGCGCAGCGGGGACCACCCCGGCCCGCCGGCCAGGAGCCTGCGGAGACTCCCGGGTCCCCGCGCCGGAGAGGGGCTGGGGGCGGGCGGCCGGGCGGACCTGGCCGGCGCCGAGGGCGGCCGCGGGCGTCGGCATGCAGGCGCGGCGGCGCGCGTGAGGAGGATGCGGCAGCGGGCGCCGCGGCGGGCGGAGGAGTAGGCGGCGGTGCCCTGGGAGCGAGCCGCGCGCGCGGGCCAGACGGCTCCCGGAGGCTCCCGGAGGCTCCCCGAGGCTCCGCAGTGCCGCCGCCGTCGCCGTCGCCCGGGAGGCTCCGCGCGGGAGCCATGTAACCCGCGGCGGGCTCCGGGCTGCTCCGTCCTCGCCCAGCTCCCGGGCCAGCGCGGCAGCGGGGCCACGATGAAGAAGCAGTTCAATCGCATGCGCCAGCTGGCCAACCAGACGGTGGGCAGGTAGGTGCCCCGGGGCGCGCAGGTGATGGAGCCCGCCCCTCCGGGGCCGCTCGCGGGCGCGCCCCCTCCTCCCCGAACTTCCCCGCCCCGGGAGCCCTTCTCCGGCTGCCAAGCGCAAAGTGTGACGCATCCTCCACCTGCGTCCCCGGCCGCCCCTCCGCCCCGTCCTCCCTGCCTTTCCCCGGGACTGCCCCTTGCCCCCCTACCCGCCCCCCACCCCGCGGCCGCCCGGCTTGCTGGAAACAGGTGTTTGCTCCGATTGTGCTAGAGGCTCCCGACCCGCAGCCGCTCTCCGACGATTCCCTCCCCTGCGCCGAGTTCAGGCTGCTGGGGGGTCCGGGGTGGGGTGCGGTGGGGTGGGGAGGGGGGGCAGGGAAGTGTTGGGCCTGGCCGGCTCGGCGGAGCGGAGCCTGCCCCTCCCGCCGTGCTTGCTCTCCGGGGACTGTGACTGTACGAGATGCCGGACCCCTGTCTTGGCCGGGTTTCTTAAGGCCGTAGGTGTCGGAGAGGGGATCGGAAGGGGTGAGGGGGAGAGGGGGCAGGGAAGGTGCTGCTGGAATGGCGCTGCTGTCGGCTTTGGTCCTGAGACTGATTTCAGTAGAGGGAGGGAGGCTGCAGAGAGGGAGGTCCAACTCCTCTGGAAGATGAGATAAGCAGAGGATCACAGCCAGGTAGGGGAGGGGAACAGAGAGGCCCTCTGGCCAGGAAGAGCCGGGCCCTAGGAGGCTGCGGGACCCAGCCTGCTGTCATCGCCGCCGTGAAAATGGGCTGCATCTGGGCTGGTGTCTCCGGGAGCCGCGCTCTGCAGGGTGCCAACATCTATTAACGTTACATAAGGATTCTGGTGGGTCTCTTCCAAGGCTAGGCATGCCGTGAACTCAGGGTTGTTGTTAGGTAGAGGGGATTTTTCGCGAAACTTCTGCTCCTGGGGAGGGATTTCCCTTGCTGCTGGGGCTGAGCAATTCAGGTGTGCGGTGCTAAAGCAAAGTGGAAAGCAGAGAGCCCAGCCTCGGGTGCAGTTCAAGTGCGAGCTCCACACATGGAGGGCTCTCCGCTAGGTTTACGCGGAAACCAAATACCTTTCTTGGGTGGCAAGTGGAGCCCGAACTGGCCTCTGGTCGAGTGGGGGTGGGGACATCCCTGGGAGACAGGGGACACTGAGGTCCCAGGTAAGCATACTGCCCTAATTACAGTGGGCATCTGAGGGCAGGGGATGCGGTGGCTTCTTACGCTTCCAGGGGACTCCAGATGGTTTCCAAGTAACAATATCTAAAATTGACTTGGATTCATTTCCCTTTCCCAAACACATGTGCTTTAACATGAGGGAGAATTTATGAATAGCAGAGTCAGATTAGCCCAGATTTCTGGCATGGTGTCGCCACGGATATAGCCTCACGTGGGCTGCTTTTTGATATGTTGGACACTGAAAAATAGTGTTTTCCTGTATTGGTCGTTTAGCAGATAGATGACCATCAACCTGACCTGTCTTTAAGATCTTGATTTCTGCACCACTCTCTGGGCTGGCATCAGGCATCACAGCAGACCAACTAAGCGATCAGGGCCATACACTTGGATTGCTCCTCTCGCTTGGTTTTGGGGTTCAGTTCAGTGCCCGAATGGAAATGTGAGGAAGGTGTTCAGGCTTTCTCTCTGGCGCCCCTGAAACCAACCAACTCTTTCTCTTTCCAGGACTTGTTTCAAGGTGGGAAGATTTATGAGCCTTAGGCATAAAGCCTTTTTTTTTTTTTTTTTTAAACCCTCATCCACAGAGGGAATGACAAAGAGGGGAAATCGGGTTTCAGAATATGTGTGCTTATTTGTGTTTGTGTGTTAAGATTTTATTATTTGAGAGAGAGACAGAGAGCATGAGCAGGGGCAGAGGGAGAGGGAGAGGGAGAAGCAGACTCTCCAAGCGGGGATCCATCTTCAGGCGGGGCTTGATCCCAGGACCCAGGATCATGACCTGAGCTGAAGGTAGACACTTAACCGACTGAGTCACCCAGGTGCCGTAAGTGCACTTATTTGAAAGCGCATTCTTGGAAGTCCAAGCAACTTGTTAGCAAGAGGTACTTTCCACTTGTTTGTTGGGACTCTGGTGATGAGTGCTGTCTTTGTCAGGTGGCATTTGTTGTGTCATGTGCCAGGGAAAGTGGGGGCCCCTCCCTGGGGGCCCCTGCTTGCGTCTCAGTGACATGTATCCATTTTGATGATCTTTAGTAGGAACTTTTTTTTTTTTTAAGATTTTTATGTATTTATTCATGAGAGACACAGAGGGATAGGCAGAGACACAGGCAGAAGAGAAGCAGGTGGAGGAGAAGCAGGCTCCATGCAGGGAGCCCGATGTGGGACTCGATCCCGAGACTCCAGGATCATGCCCTGAGCCTAAGGCAGATGCTTAACCGCTGAGCCACCCAGGCATCCCATAGTGGGAACTTTTTAAAGCAAAAGTCAGTTCATGTTACTTTGTTGCCTAAGGGTTTCCATTGGCATATTCTTGCACTTAGCATCCCAGATCTTTCCGGTGGCCTATCGGATGTTACCCACTTGACTCCTCTTTCTCTCTCCGTACTCATTCTGTTTCACCTGCTCTTCATTCACTGTGATGTGGCCTCAGTGGCCTTCCTGGACCCATATGCACCAAGCTTATTTCCATCTGGGGGCTTTATTCTTGCTGTTTTCCTTTTTGGGCTGTGCACTGCCCATATTCTTCTTCCTCATCATTCAGGTTTTAGCTCAGAGGCCTTCGAGAGGCTGCCTTGCCCCAGTTGCCTTCTAGCCCCTCGTCCTGGTCATGTTTGTCACTGCGCCCCTCGCTCTGGAATAGTCATGGCTCTTGTCTTGTCTGCCTCCAGTAGAATGTATTAATCGCCACTGTACGATGTTTGAAGCCCAATGCCTTATAGACATCTGATGCTTAGTTCATGCTTATTGAAGAGATTTTTTAAAAGGTTTTATTCATGAGAGACACAGAGAGAGAGAGGCAGAGACACAAGCAGAGGGAGAAGCAGGCTCCCTGTAGGGAACCTGGTGTGGGACTCGATCCCAGGATCCCAGGATCACGCCCTGAGCCAAATGCAGATGCTCAACCACTGAGCCACCCAGGTGCCCCTTATTGAAGAGATTAAAACCATTCACTGTAGGGCCCACACTGGTAAATCAAAGGGGTAGTATTTACTTACTGAGACTGCAGTGAGTCAGGGTCCTAATGTCCTTTTAAATTTCTTGAATCCGTGGAAACATTTGGATTGAACGTTTGGGATTGGTAGACCATTTTATGGAGTTGCTTTGGTAAGCCACTGCATCCTTGTCCTTGGGTGTCTGGTAAGTGATGACTTTCTTTCCCGTCTTTGAGGGGTGACAAGCAATGGGCACGAGGATCGCTCCTCCCCACGGTTCTTTACCCACCCGCCTTCCATAAGTTGTTAGGTCCTGGAAGTCTTCTGAATCTAGAACCGCTAGGGACTGGCTCCAGTCACTTTAACAACGTAGCTGTTGCCGTGCTTTAGTGTCCTCTCCAGAGTCACTAACCTTTTCCCTCCAAGGGCTTGCATCTGAGTAGAGAAGGGCATCCACTGCTGGGAAGAGAGGTTATAAAACCCATTGCCCGTAACTGGGAAGAGCTTCTTCTTCTGGATGTGCTTCTCCAATCCCTGCACAGGTTCCTTCTGCTTTGAATTTTCCACTTTCAGTGTCTTCATTTCACTCCATCCCCTGGGAAGCATGCCAACCCCCCCACCCCCAATGTGCCTTATTCTGCGCTGCACCCTAGGAAATGCTGAACCAAGAGTAGCTGCAGTAGGCATCCTTGGACAAATTATAACCAATCCTAGGTTACGTGTGCTGTGGCATGCATTCATATGTTCACCCGTTTCTTTATTCATTCAGTAAATATTTATTGAATGCCTGCCATGTGCCAGGCACTGCTGGGCTTCAGAAGACATCACAGCCATCACAACGCAGAGTAAAACAAAAATCCCTCTTCTCCTGGAATCTGTATTCTAAAGATGTGCTGTAGTTGCACCATATTACAATTTGTATCTTACTTGTTTTGCCCTCTAGACTTAAAGTTCACTGATGGTAGGGACAGCTAACTGCCCTAATGCCTGGCATAGAGTAGGTTCTGTGAAATTCTTTGACAACTGAATGAGCAAGTGAGCAGAAGGTCCAAGTGTTGTGGATCATAGAAATCGGGCAAAGCAGGTCCTGACACGATGCCCCTTTCAGTGTCGTGATGGAATGGATTTCCAGAGAAGTCGGCACAGCTGCCCTGCTGGGCTTTGGAAAGACAGGACAAGATTTAATGGGGGGGGGGGATTAGTTCACACATGATTTATATGCCATTTTGTACCTTCCAGAATGTCTGGGGTGAGAAGCATCCTGCAAGGCATTGAGTGTTTTTCTTCGAAGTAGCATTGGTTTGTGTTGAGTGGAATAAAGCCCTGAATGGAATTTTAGAGACCTGCTACATGGAAGAGACAAGAAGCAAGACTGATACCTTGATCTGGCGAGGAAGCTATTTTTCCCCCCACCAAGTCTGCACAATGAGGGTCCCACTGGCCTCCACGTTAGAGGACCATTATGAGGTTGAAGGGAGGCTGGCTTACATCAAATGCCAAGCAAATGGTTGATGAAGTTTACAGTCCCTCTCTTCCTCTTGCTCACTCAATCCTCCTGATCTCCGAAAGGCTTCTTAGATTGTGACAGCCATTGTCCAGTGGTGGCTATGAATGGGCCCTGTGCCCCTGTGTGACAACGGGTCCTGTTCACGGTGTCTGAGAGTAGGCAAGGAGCAATGGAAGCTTGGGAGGGCAGCATGCAAATTCAAGAGCAGGGCATTTGGGTTGGATTAGTTGGTTTTGGAGGCTCTGAGCTGGGTGCAGAAGATAGAGTTTTGTCTAGAGCCCCACTTTCCATTCCTAGACTGCTAAGCATGCAGCCCCGAGTGAGCTTGGTTTCTGGTGCATGGCTTGGCTGAGCATCTTTGCTGCTGTGCAGCTCTCAGGACGCAACTGCAGCAGCCAGTGGTGTGGAGTTGGAGGCTGAAGGTGCAGAGCCTCGAGGTCAAAGCAGCCAAGCCAGTGAGGATCCGTTCCTTGAAGGTTTCTCTGAGACACGGCTTTGCCCATCAGCCCACCTCCTAAGAGCCGTGACCCAATCAATAAGGACATCAGGAAAAAGTCAGAACCAGTTCTAAATTAGTCCTCAGACTGCTTCATTCCCCACCTATTATGTATGCCTTGTGAATTGGACCTGTCAGCCCAACACAGGCCATGTCACGTCTTCCTTTCAGCCCAAGCAGGGCTGGGCAGACCCAGACTCATCCCCCAGGGAACACTGTGCACATTCACTCGGTTTCAGAGCGAAGTTTTCCATTAGAGTTTTATGAAAGCTAATGTCTTGCCACCTGCTCTGGGTGCGTATCTGTGAGATAACAGAATGTACTCACCAATTGATGAGCAGGCTAGCAAATCTGGAAAGAATATTCTTTGCCTGTGTCTTCTGAGCTCCTTACTATGCAGATCTGCCGGCTCTCAGCTGTCTGCTGGGCTGCTCTCAGCAGTCCGCGTGAGGCTGACTGCCTGGACGTCCTGCAGAAAATCTGTTATCCCAGACCTGCAAGTCATTGTGAGACCCATTCGCTTCACCAGCAATTAACGACATCCCCTCTCACTTTAGCCTCTTTCAAAGAAATGTCTCTATTCATTAATGTTTTTCGTAATAGGTTATAAGGACTACTTTTTTTTTTTTTTAATCTCCACAGAAAGTGAATCAGTAGCCGTGTGAGTCAAACAGTCATTTATGATTGTCCCATTTCGAGGGGATTAGTAGGCATCCCTCTTATTAATAATGATGAAAAATTGATTTCAAATGCTGTGTTGATAATGACAGCAAGTCCTAAAATTGTGCTTCAGCTCTGCATCGAGTCAGGTGTAGGCCAGAGAGAAGGTTGCTGGGAGAGGCAGACAAGCCAGGGGCTCTCCCATTGGGCGCTGGGCATCTGAGTATGCTTGGCACCTGGGACCCCACTGCCTCTGAGAAGTGTGTGGCCATCTAGCAATTTAAAACTATCCTTTCTGTCCGGGAAGCAGATGTTTTTGCTTTCATTTTCCAACTTTAGAGTTTATTTTTAGAGTGAATGTTTATTTTCCCACAGAATTCAATTTACTTTTTTTAACTTTCTTTTTGGTTACATAAATGATATTTGTTTATGATAGGGAAGTTATAAACTTATAGATGGGCAAGAAGGAAGAACATGACCAGTAATCTCACTACCTGGGGAGCACATTTAATAGTATAGATATCATTTTCTAAGTTTTTAATAGGTATATATTCTTAAAAAAGAGAGACCATATTCTATATAATCTTCTGCAATCTGCTTTTCCCCCTCTGTGTACTACATCTTGAATTTCACCTCTGTCAACAACTGTATAACAACAACTGTGTACCTATAGTATAATTTTTCAAGGGTATATAGTATTCCATTTCAATCAACCAGTTTCCTTTTGCTAATCACGTAGCAAATACTTTTTGTTGGTTTGCTTTCCCAGCATGAAGCCTTAGAAGTAGAATTTCAGAGCCAAAGAGCCTGTGAGTTTTTAAGACCGTGTGAGTGAATATTTTATACACACAAACATACACACGTATTATATTTACATCCTCTGCAGAATTACCAAATTCTTCCCCTGAACCCTCTTAGGAAGTGATATCACAACTTTGTTAATGCACAAACGAAACACCTCCCTGTGCTTCTCTTTCATTTTCCAATGAGGTAGAACATTTTCTATGTTGACTGGACATTTCTTACCTTTTTCTGAATTGCCTGCATATTTCTTGCCCATTTTTCTAAAGTCATGTCATAACTGTTTGCCTATTGATTTTAGGTAATTTTTAATATATTAAACATATATGTATTTTATCATATGCCACCCATTTCCCTGTACTTTTTTTTGCCTATATGTCTTGTTTTATGTCTTTTAAAATTTGTGATCTTGAATCTATCAATTTATGGTTTGTGCTTAAATATTATGCTTAGAAATGTTTTTCCCAGACTGAAATTACATAAATATTCATGTGCTTTCATTACCATTTATACATTTAATTTTGCCATTTGATTTTAAATTCATCAGTCATTAATTTTGATGTATGGCATGACTAGGGTGTCACATTTAGCTTTTCTTTAAAAACAAAAAAGTAGTAGAGGTACCTTGGTGGTTCAGTTGATTGAGCGTCCAACTCTTGATTTGGCTCAGGTCATGATCTCAGGGTTGTGAGATTGAGCCCCGTATTGGGCTCTATGCTCAGCAGGGAGTCTGCTTGGGATTCTCTCTCTCCTTCTGTCCCTCCTCCTCCCCCCCAAATGAATAAATAAAAATTTTAAAAAAACCCAAGTAGTTACTCTACTATCAAATTTTTTTTTTCTACCATCAAATTGAATAATGGAGTTCAATCCCACTGTATTGAAATATCATCATGTACTAAAAGATTCATCTACTTGGATTTGTTTCTAGGATTTTTTTTTTTAAGATTTTATTTGTTTACTTGATGAGAGACAGAGAGCATAAGCAGAGAGAGTTTCAGGGAGAAGGGGAAGCAGGCTCCTTGAGGAGCAGGGACCCCAGATGGGGGGGATCGATCCCAGGACCCAGGGATCATGATCTGAGCTGAAGGCAGACACTTAACTGGTTGACTGACCCACCCAGGTGCCCTTGTTTCTAGGATTTCAAATTTATTCTCTTTACCTGTCAGTTGGCAGGAATGTGAGCTAGGCCCACCTGCCCAGGTGAGCAGCAGTGGGTTGATGTCCCATGGTTTGGGTGGGTGGAACAGTGGAGTTGGTCTAGTCCCAAATCTCAGCTTCATCCAGGGCAACTCCATGACTTGGCAATTAGAACTCAGCAGCTTTGCCTGAGGATCTTGTTGTGCCTTCACCACAGCTAATCTACAAATTATTCCCTTATAAATTAGAATTGCTTGTGTTTCCTTGGTTTTGCTTATGTGTTTATTTTTTCCTCAGCATTTTAAAAAGTGAGTGTATTAAGATGGAGAAGATTGACAATTTTATGCTAGTGAGTATGCTGAGAATTCTTCCCATGTGGGAATAGGGTATACTTATTCAAGTTTGTTTATGATCCTGTAAGATAGTGTTTGTCTGGTTAAGTCGTACACAATTTTGCTTTTGTTTTTAGGTAATTTGTCATTGTCACTACTCTTGCCTTAGTGATTGGAAACTATTTATTTATTTATTTATTTATTTATTTATTTATTTATTTTTTACTTTTTATTAGTGGAATAAGTAAGTGGTAAGAAAGTTACTGATTTTTGTGTAATTGTCTTCACAACCACTGTCATAAACAATCTCATTACTTTTAAATACTTTGTACAAAGTAATTGAAGCTGTTGACTTTTCCAGGTAGACCTTCATATTTTCTGCAGATAATAATTTTGCTTCTTCCTTGCCAGTATTTATACTTACTTTCTTGTCTAATTGCATTGTCTAGGACTTCTAGAATAGTGTTAAGATATTGGGGCAATAGGTAGGCTTCCATGTTTTCTTACTACTCTCCATGGAAATGCATGATAATTGGCTTGAGAAATTTTGTTACCTATTATATAATTTTATTATTTTACTTTGGTTTTTCTTTGGTGCCAGAGTTAAATTTGATGTAATTATATTCTCATGGTCTTTAAAGTTCATCATATCTTTTCTCTTTAACTAATATATTCACTGAGTAATTTATACTATAAATATTTATTGAGCACTTTACTATATTTTGCATGTTGTTTTCATTGGAGATACACTAGTGATAAAGTTCCTACCCATAAAACTTATGTTTTATGACTTTGACCTCCTACAGATTTCTAATATTGAACTCTCCTTGCCTTCCTGCAATGAATCTTATGACTATGATTTGTTAATTTTTAAAAATACACATAGATTTAATTTGTGGTTGTTTTATTTAGGATTTTGGCATTCAGTATTCATAAATGAGAGCATCTGAATTTTTTTCTTTTACTAACCTGCCAAATTTTGATAACCTTGTAAAATGAATTGCCCACTTCCTTTTGTTTCTGTGCAGTGAGTTAAGGAATTAACATGTTCATTGAAGGTTGGAAACAACTTTTCCAGGGCATTTTTTGGACATAGTTCTTTGACAGTTTTCCCAATTTATTCATTGGACTACTTACATTTTCTGTCTTTTCCTGAGTCATTTTTAGTAACATAGTTTGTAGGAAGGCATTCATTTCATTATTATTTTAAAATTTAATAGAATCTTCTTTGAGTATAGAGTTGTAGCTCCTAATTTGCATTTCTTTCTCTTTCTTCTTTCTTTTGCCCTCCACACTTGTGCCTATGAGACAGTCATTGTTTCTCTCCACCATGGATGTTTGCAGTTGTTGATTCTTATCATTCATTGTAGGAAACCGTGAGATCCTTCAGAGGAACATTTTTAGGCTAACAAACTTACTGTTGTCCACTATTTTTCATGCCAAGATTATTTTTTTTTTTTAAAGATTTTATTTATTTCACTTCATGAGAGACAAAGAGGGAGAGGTAGAGAGGCCAAGGGGGAAGCAGGCTCCCTGCAGAGAGCGTGATGCAGGACTCAATCCCAGGACTCTGGGATCACAACCTGAGCTGAAGGCAAATGCTGAGCCACTAAGCCACCCAGGCACACCGATTAGTGTTTTTGTTTTTTTTTTTTTTTTTTTTTTTTTTTTTTTAGTGCTTCCTACAGTGTGGAGAATAATGAGAACAGAAATTCTCTCTCATCTTGCTGTACTGGAATGTCACATGACCTACTTTATGAGATTATTGCCAGGGTTAAATAAGATAATAAATATAATATCCTTAGCATAGTCCCTGAGAAATAATAAGCCCTCAATAAGTGGTAGGTATTCTCACTATTCCTTGCTGTGCTGAAAGTCTCTTTGACATGAAGCATTCATTTTGATCTTATTTCTAGGCCTAAATACCTGAAAATTACAGCTTGAAATTCATACCCATTTATCTTATTTTCCCAAACCAAGTCCAGTTTTTCTGGGTTTAGTCACAAACTTGAAATAATCTGGAGGTATAGATAATACTCATGGCCCCATTCATTTGATACTCACTAATAGTTATTGTATTACTTGGGGTGGTCTAGGTTATGCCCCCATGACAGAAGCCCTCCATGTCATAGCAGTGTATGTCCCCGCTGGCAGCGACTGCAAGTAGTCTCCCCAGCACCCAGGCTGCCATAGCTCTGTTCCACACCTGCCTGTCTGATGACAGAGGCAGTAAATGAAGATGTGGTCAGTCTTGCATTGGCTCCTGGTGTTTTCTTCTGGAAGTGACATGTCATTGGCCAAAGTAGATCACCTGGCCATACCTCACTTGAAACAGGGGCAGGCAAAGACAATCACATGGACCCGGAAAGAATAGAACCACAAAAGCCACAGTTATGTCACCTGTAGCCAAGAATTGGGCTGGGTACTTCATAGGCATTATTTTTATTGACTCATTGCAACATCTGTATGAATTGGGTGCTATTTATAGCCTTATTTTATAGGTAGGGAGTGGAGGCTAGAAGTGGCAGACCAAGAAAGGGGCAGAGCCAGATTCCAGCAGGGTCCTAAGTAGGTCATACACAGGCAGAAGCTTCCTCTGGTCTGCTTTCCCTAACAGTGGATCTTGATAGCCTCGGGGTCCCTCCAGTTACTTCAGTTTAGGTGGTTTTGCAAATGCTAATTAACTGCTCTTGTCTTGAATAAAAATAAAAATGTCACATTCATTTAAGGTAATGGGTATCTTGTATGTAGCCTTAACCACAAAGAGCATGCAGTGAAATTTCTGCCAATAGAAAATTCTTCACTTTGTGTGTTCACTGCAGTTTCAGAGAAAGGGTAAGAGAAGTGCCCTTTGAAAGTATCATTATTATTATTATTATTTTAGCTCTGTGCTCTCAGTGGAAAGAAAGCACTGTGGGTAAATGCCAAAGCCCTTACAGCCTCCCGCATGACATAGTAAAGCAAAGAGACCTTAAAAAATAAGGAATATGTGAAGCAGACAGGGCTGTTAGCTCTGTCTCCTGGTGCATGTTGCTCTGATGGCAGACATACGTGTATACTCACTCGTTGTCCTAAGTGCTCTTTACTGAGTGTGCCCTGTGACAGATACTCATGGGGTGCTTTATAGATGGTGGTGCTTAATCCTCACACACTCACTGAGTAGGTTGTGAAATTTCTTTACTTCCTGCCCCAGCCTCAAAGCATGTGCATTGTTGCTGCTGTCTACCCCATTGCAAGTTGGCATTTGCTCCCAGACCCCCCCAGCTCAAGTGGCGATGTTCTTTAGCACTGTGCTCTAATGACTATAGTAGGGGAGAAAGAAAAATTTAAACATCTTGTATTAGTGGAATGATTAACTGTGGCACATCTGTACACTTGTAACAATCTCAGTGTTTTCCTAACACTTAAAAAGTTTAAGGGCTTGAGAGAAATGTTTGAGAGAAAAAAACAGGATACAGAAGTGCATACAGAGTTGAGATTGCACAGTGTTAAAAAAAAATTGCATAGAAAAGACTGGAAGGAAATCTGGAAAGACTGGAAGGCTTTGCATGCAGTATTTATCTCTGGGCAGGCTTATGAGTGGTTTGATTTCTTGCTGCTTGTACGTTTAAAAAAAATTTCCAGATTCTTTAAACATGTATTTTATATGCTTATTAAAAAAAAAATTCCTACTGGGACTCAAAAGGGGGCAAAAGTAAAATGTAGCTGGAATTTCTTTTTAAGTTCAGGGCCCTGAAAGGTCTAAGTAAATATGCTTGAAGATTGGGGAGCCTGGGTGGCTCAGGGATTGAGTGTTTGCCTTTGGCTCAGGTCATGACCCTGGGTCCTGGGATCGAGTCCCTCATCGAGCTCCCCATAGGGAGTCTGCTTCTCCCTCTGCCTCTGTCTCTGCCTCTGTCTCTGTGTCTCTCCTGAATAAATAAAATCTTGAAAAAAATATGCTTGAAGTTCTCTTGAGCCTTGGTTTTTCAAACATGGGGAACTTCTTATCTTTATGCTCTGGAAAGGATGTCAGATCTCATTTTATAGAATAAAACAGTCTGCCATTAGGAGTGATATGCTTATAGCCTTTTAGGGTTGCTAATTCTAAAGACCCATAACATTTTGAAACTTTGCCTGCTTGACACGGGGCTGAGGACCAGTGGCTCCCCATGACAGGTCAGGGTTCTTCGGTTGCAGCCACAGAAATGGACTGTGGTTAATTTCATTTCTTTTTTTTTTTTTTTTTTTTTTGAGATTTTATTTATTTATTCATGAAAGACAGACGCAGAGACACAGGCAGAGGGAGAAGCGGGCTCCCTTCAGGGAGCCCGATGCAGGACTCCATCCCGGACCTTGGATCACGACGACGTGAGCCAAAGGTGACGCTCAACCACTGAGCCACCCAGGTGCCCCTGGACTGTGGCTAATCCAACCAGAAGAGAAGATTGGAAAGGATGGGGGTGGTTCACAGAATTGAAATGACCAAGTGGCGTTCCTGGAGCAGGACAACAGGACAGGCTCTTCAGAGGTCACCTTCAGAAAGGTTGCTTCCCCATTGTTATTTGTCATTGGATCACTCAGGTGATCTCAGTCACAGAAGTGAGTTCCCTTGGTTTAGTTTGGAGCGTGTGACCTGACCTTGCCCTCCAGGCAATGGTAGGGTAGGCAGCTCTCTGGATTGCCTGTCCCCAAAGACAGCAGTGGGGGCAGAGGCTGTCCCCAAAAGGAAAATCTAAGGCTTTTTCTCAAAGGACCAGAAAGAGGGAGTGGCTGTCTAGCACACCAAGATGTTGACCATCCTCTAGTCAATGACTCGAAGACCCTAACTTCATCAGTTTGCCAGAGATGTCCAAACTTAGCTGTAATCTAGAGAATGTGGCTCCTGGTATTCAGAGAAGTCATTTCCCACCCTTACATATCTGGTCAGTTACTATGAATCTGTCTCTAGATTATATTTACCCATGTCTTCTTTTTCATTTCTGAGTCTTAATTATAGTCTCCACCCTTGACTATTGCAGTGCCCTTCATTTGTGTTCTTGCCTTGAATCTCTCCTCTCTGACTTCCTGCAACTCTGGCCAGGCTATATTTTTGAATCCATGGACAGACAAATGCCATTTTCCTTCTTCATCAGGTTTTGCTCTGTGGGGGTGGGGACAGGGGAAATGCTAGGACTGTGGGAAGTGTGACACACTGTTGATCCATCTTAGAACTGTACAATCCGCATTTGTGTTTAAGGCTCTGAGAAGATCCACAGAAAAGAAAACTCTTCATCATTTGTGTCACTTAGAATGCTTTGAATTAAAGTAGCAGGTGTCATTTCAGAGCAGTTTAAAATATAAGGTAACTTTATTTCAAACGACAGGGCTTCCAGAGGTAGGGAGAGTCCAGCTGCCTTGTGGCTGGGGCACCTGGTGTCTTCTGTTTTTTTTCCCTTGCTTTGCCTTTATCTTTGTAGTGGCCTTGGCTTTTTTTTCCTGCTCAGAATACAGCTGTTAGTGGCAGCTGACGTCATGAGCTTCCATGCTTATAAACCCAACAGGAGGCAAGAGAGATGCTGATGTTAGAATGTTTGTATCCACCTCGTGAAGGTGGAGCCTTGTGAATGGGATTAGTGCCCTGATGCAAGTGGCTCTGGAAAGCTCCTTTGTCCCTTCCACCATGAGAACACAAAGGTACTGTGAAGATCCAAAAAACAACTCCTCACCAGATCAGCTGGCATCTGGATCTTGGGCTTCCAGCCTCCAGAAATGTGAGAAATAAATTCCTGTTGTTTATAAGCCATCTGGTCCACCATGTTCTGTTAGATCAGCTCAAAGGGATCGAGACAAGAAGAGTTATCCACAAGGTTCTAGTCATGGGATAAGATAAGAGTCCTTTCCTCCAAGCTAAGCCAATTCATTGTCATGTTTGCCATTGGCCATTAACACAGGTGGGAGGGAAGGGATGCTGCTGGGCCTCCAGCCTGGGTCTTTGAACTAGTCCCTGGCAGGGAAGGTAGGATTATGAGGACTGGCTTGGAGCCATTATGAACCTTCTTAGAGTTGGGGTGGGGAGGGGAACTTCTTTTAAGTCAGTAAACCTTCCTGGGGATGGAACTGATATCTGTACAAAAATCTCACTCTGGGGGCACCTGGGTGGCTCAGTGTTTGAGCGTCTACCTTCAACTCAGATCGTGATCCTGGGTCCTGGGATCCAGTCCCGCATTGGGCTCCCCGCAGGGAACCTGCTTCTCCCTCTCCCTGTGTCTCTGCCTCTCTTTCTGTGTCTCTCATGAATAAATAAACAAAATCTTTAAAAAAAAAAAATCAGATTCTGTTCAGAAGGGAGGAGCGAAGCATTCTGGGTCCACCGTAGCTTACTCCACCCAACATTTTGAGCATGAAAACTGTTTTGCGTGGAACATCCAGTCCTTAAACTGGAATTTGTAGAATGTTACGGGGAATCTTAGTCAATAAAGTTTGAATCTTATCTAGGCACCATCTTCCTTCACCTTTGGTCAAGTGTTGCCTGTCCTTTCTGTTTATCAGAACTGTTTTCTTGTGTTCCACAGCACTGCTTCATATTGTTTTATAAAACTTGGTGTATTGGGGGTGCCTGAGTGGCTCAGTCAGTGAAGTGTCTGCCTTTGGCATGGGTCATGATTCCAGGGTCCTGGGATCAAGTCCTGTGTTGGGCTCCCTGATCAATGGGAGCCTGCTTCTCCCTCTCTCTCTGTGTGCTCATGCACACTCTCTCGCTTTCTCAAATAAATAAAAACAAAACAAAACTTGGTACATTGTATTCTAGTTACAGTTTGGCATAAGTCCTTGTATTGTAATCTTGTAGTCAGGTAGCCTGTAGATGCCCAGCACAGTGCCCGGAATATGGAAGGGACTTAAGAATTGCCTGTCAGGGGATCCCTGGGTGGCTCAGCGGTTTGGCGCCTGCCTTTGGCCCAGGACGCGATCCTGGGATCCTGGAGTCCCGGGATCGATCCCGCGTCGGGCTTCCGACATGGAGCCTGTTTCTCCCTTCTCCTGTGTCTCTGCCTCTCTCTCTGTCTATCATAAATAAATAAATCTTAAAAAAAAAAAAAAAAAGAATCGCCTGTCAAATCCATGCTCATAGCTCGGCTTAGATGACAGCCCGTCTTGCCTCTTCCCACTGTTGGTTCTTCTTCTGTGCTTCCATGGCACTGTGCTTATCCTCTTTTATCCTTTTTTCACCCTGCTTTGACTTCTAGTTGTTGTTGATTTCATTTTCCTCGCTGGACTGGGAGCTGTATTTACAGGGGCCAGGGCTTACTCTTCTGTGTCCTGTGTTGTCCACCATACTTCGCAAATAGCAGGAGCTGGTCCTCATCAGGGTGATGGAAATGAGGCTGTGTGTGCTAATCAAACAGGTGTCAGAATGGATTTTTTTTTTTTTATCACCACAAAATTGATGTTTCCCATGCTCATTGTTTAGCTGTGGGCTTGTAATCATGCCTTGATGGTTTGATGGTCTCCTAAGATTGAATCATGTTAGCAAAAATAGGACTGGGCTTTAGGATTAGTCCCTGGTGTAAATCGCCTTCAATTCGAAAGTATGATTCTCTAGCCATAGATATGAGCAGCAAAGACCAATGG
Source organism: Canis lupus familiaris (assembly GCF_011100685.1). Lineage (NCBI taxonomy): Eukaryota > Metazoa > Chordata > Mammalia > Carnivora > Canidae > Canis > Canis lupus. The sequence goes on from NC_049226.1 coordinate 37,024,723, forward strand.
TTTTATACCTGTGCCCAATACCTGCATAGTGACATATACTAGGAGGAATGTGTAAGGTGTGACAACCTAGTGAGTAATGAAGGCATTCATCAGGGCACCTGGGTGGCTCAGTCGATTAAATGTCTGTCTTTGGCTCAGGTCATGATCCCAGGGTCCTGGGATTGAGCCCCATGTCAGGCTTCCTGCTCAGTGGGGAGTCTGCTGCTTCCTTTCCTTCTGCCCCTGCTCCTTTTCTCTTTCTTTTTCTCTTTCTCACATCAATCAACCAATAAATAAAATCTTAAAAGAAAAAGTGGCATTCATGAAACAGGAATCCTGTTGACCATCTACTGTCACCGGTTGGGTCCTTGGGAAGCAGATACTGAAAATAACATGCGGAATGTTTATTAGGAAGTGCTATTAGCATCAGCACTTATGAAAGAGACGAAAGGAATGGGCAGAGGGAGAAGGTAAGCAGTGATATGGACCCAACAAAGGCCTCAGCTGGTTCCATGTGGGGTGCTGGAGCTTGGGTGTCTCTTCAGAGTTGTCCTGAGTTGGGGAGAAGAGACAGAGCTCTTCTGTTTCTGCATTGATTGGTCATTGGAGTTGGGCTTTCCCTTGAAAGCAGTGTAAAGGGGTAGACAGCCAAGGGTGGTCATCTGGCTGCTTCCCTTGCCACTGGAGAACTGGTTCTTCAGTCCTGAAGGGGAGCCTGGTGTCCGTTGTACCAACCATGTGCCAGATCTTGTACTAGAAGCATGAGCTTGAGAAGGAGAGCAAGTAAAGCCATTACAAGAAGGAGCAGTGGCTTGGACCAGAGGTGAGCTGTTGGCAGTACCAGGAGACTATAACTAGGTTTGGCTGGAGTGGGGTTTGGGAGGAAGTCCTGCATGCTTACATCTGAAGGGAGAGGTGCTGTTAGGAAAAGGAAAGTAGAAATGATGTGTACGAATGCCAAGGGATGTATGGGGTGGCTCCTTCAAGGAAGAGGTGAAGTGAGCTCTCTCTCTCTGTTTAGCATGTCAGTGGGAAAAGGAATGAGGCTTAATGACTGTCTTTCCCAAACAAGGATACTTTTGAGAGTCCTTACAGAATTGGTAGAGCTGGGGCAGCAGGTACAAATCTGAGCAAACTTTATGGTTACCCTACTTCTAAGACATGATTCGGTAGATTTGGATTTTATCCAAGGGCCAATGGTAAATTGCTAAGTGATCATGTGACCTTTCCCCATGGTCTTTGGGATTATGAGCTTGGGTCCTGATGTCAGATTCCCATAGGTTTATATCATGCCTCCATCACATATGAGTTGCAAAACTGTAGACCAGTCACTTAGGTTTGGGAAGCCTCAGTTGTCTTATTTGCGAAGTTGGGATTTTAATCATTCCTGGCTTATGATATTGTTTGAGATGAACTAATACAATAAAGTCCTTAAAATAGTTCCTGGGAAGGAGCGAATCCTCAAAGGTGTGAGACACTGCTGTTGTTACTTTGAACAGAGGAGTTAGCAAGGTCAGATTTGGGTTTTGGAATGCGATGCAGAGTGGAGAATCAAACGAGGGGGCAAGCCTGGTGCACAGACTCTATTCAGGAGATGATACTGTTGATTAGGAGACTAGCTGGTAGTCCCCGTGAGGTGATGGGTATCTGGAGCAGATCTGTAGCCATGAGGAGGCCAGATCTGCAGAGGTTCCAGAGATATCGAAGACTTTGAGTCAGGGGACCTTAGTAGGACTTGGAGGGAGTGGCAGGAGATAAGCAGCTGCTGAACTTTGGGTTTGGGCAATGTGGATGTGGATGCCAGTCATTGAGAAGGATGGGATGAGGGGCTGGAGCTTGGGAGAGAGGTCTGGGAGGTGATGGAGCTGGGAATGTGATGTCAGTGGGTAGGCAGAACTGAAGCTTGGGAATGGGGGGAGTGCTGAGAAGAGCCCAGGGCTGAAGAATTAAGGGTGGTGGTGGTTGTGGAGGAAATACTAGATGGTCCATTGGTAGCTCCCATTTTAAGGTAGAGTGTTACCCAGAGGGAAAGACTTTTTCCACCTGCTGTGTTAGTTTCCTATAGTTTCAGTAACAGCACAAACCAAGTGGCTTAAAACAACTCAAAAGGATCTTCTCACTGTTCTAGAGGCCAGAAGGCCAAAATCAAGGTGGGGGCAGGGCTGCTCTCTCTGAAGACTCTCCAGGAGAACCTGTTCTTTTCTGTGATGTAATAAAGACTATCTCTTCTTTGTCCTTAGATCTTTGTGTCCTGGCACAAAGATTCAAAAATCCTTGGAATTTCTAGAGTGATAGTTGTGCTTTCTTATGCTAATGACGTGACTCTGTGGCAGGGCCCCTACAGAGCTTTGGGATGGGAACTAGTCCCCAGAAACACCAACCACATGATTAAAGGGTTGGAACTTTGGGCCAGCCCAGCCTCTGGGGGAGACAAGGGGAGCCAAAGTTCAGTGCTGGCGGCCAGCGACTTCCTCCATCATGCCTACGTCATGAGACCCTATATATACAAGCTCTGGGCGTTGAAGCTTAGTAGAGCTTCCTAGTTGGGCAACACACTGAGGTGCTGGAAGGGCTCCTGGATTCTACGAGGAGAGGTCATGGAAGCTTGACATATCTCCTCAGCCCACCCTTGACCTTGCCCTTGCCCTGTGCATCAAATCTTTCATTTGGTTGTTTCTGAGCTGTAACCTTTATCCATGTACATCAAATTATACTCCTAAATATAGTGCTTTTGAATTCTGTGAGTCGTTCTCATGAGTTATGGGACCTGACAGGGTTATGGGAAGCCCTGAATTTGCAGCCATCTGGGCAGGATCATGGATGGTTTGAGGCCACCCAAAACTTGTGGCTGGCATCTGAGGTTGGGAAGTACTTTGTCCTTAACTCATGGGGTCTGGGCTAACCCTGGGTAGTTAAGTGTCAGGATGGAAATAACAGGAGGACATCTAGTTGGTATCAGAGAATTGACTCAGGACTTTCTCTTAGCTTCTGGTGTTGCCAACAATCTTTGGTGTTCTTGGGCTTATAGTCACGTCCCTCCCGTCTTTGCCTCTATCACCACATGTCCTTCTCACTGCATGTCTTGTCTTTACTTGTAAGGACTCCAGTCATAGGGGATTAAGGTCCACCTACTCTAGTACAAACTCATTGGAACTATATCTGCAACAGCCCTATTTCCAGCTAAGGTCACATTTCTGGAGTTACTGTGGTTAGGACTTCATCATATCTTCTGAGGGAAGAAGGGGACAGACACAATTCAACCCATAACATCCATGAAGCACACATTTCTCTTACAAGCACTATTTTTTTTTTCCTGTCTGCTTTTTGGCAAGCACAGTGGTGTGGGAGTCCTGAGGCCAATAGAGATAAGTCAGCCAGATAATCTTGCCCTCAAGGGGCTTACTATATTCTGGTAGGGAAAGTAAGACAGGAACACATTGCAAATACTCGAGGCTGGTTGTTAGGAATACCTGAAGATTGTATAAATGTTAGAATGATTGGGATGATGGGACAGTCACTATGGCTTTAGTCATAAATCAGAATTCAAGGTGATGTAAGCTGGACCCTGCAAGAAAGCATGAGATTCTGACAGATGGAGCTGAGGATTGTTGTCCTGCCTGTATGGCTATTTCACAATAGAAATGAATTTGAAGGTTGTAAAGTGCGCAGCAGCAAAGAGGACACGCAAATCTAAGATATTAATCTAGATGCACATATAGAGTGTATTCTTCACAACATTATTAACTCATTAACTAGATTGAGAGACTTGCACAGATGGAACACTGTGAATTAAATCTAAAATGCACCAATATGCAACCATCTCCATGATACGCCGACAAGGGCAAAGAACGAGGTACAGAACACTGCGGGTGGTATTCAACTTAATTTTTAGTGTATGGTAGATGAATAAGCTCCCAAATATAACCAGATACCATACTCATAAATACTACAACATCTCTAGAAGAATATTAAAAATTTCCCAGCAGTCCTCTTGGGAACAGAGAGGGAGACTGCATTTCTCCCTGCACGTGTGAGCCAGTCTCAACTCTTTCTCAACTTAAGTTACTATTCTAATTGACATTGCTTTTACATTTTAAAATACCTCATTTCTTTTTAACAAAAGCCACAGACTTTGACAAGAGTCACAGCCATGACTGTGTTCTAGAACATTCCCAGTGTATCTGGAGAATCGGTTTTCTCAATCCACTCATCACACAGTGGAGAGTTTCATGCAAACAGACCTGGGCCCTTGGCTCACTGGATGATTAGGCTTCCTTGTTTCTCGCTGTTGACCAATGCTGCGGTCACATCTGTTTCTGTGCTGCAGTGCACCTTTCTGCTCACTCTGTGTCTTGTGATATGGATTTGCTTTGCATGCTATAAGCCATCACTATGGAGACCATCACTCATAGTTTAACGTGCACAAAAGCATGGTCACAGGAAGGTGGGCCCTCCTCCACCAGAACCCTCCTGTGGGCAAGTTTGTTCCAAAATGCCACAGAAAAGCTGGCGTTTCTCCTGGCACAGGTAAGCTGAGGTTGTCAGTGTGGGATGGGACTTGCTCATTTATGTCACTCCTCCCCATGGCTCACTAGTCTCTAGACCTCAGCTCTGTGGTGTCAGGTTCTGGGATTTCTCCACAATATTCAGAAGAGCAGTTACTTTCTTCTCTATCAGAGTGATTGATTGCATTTTGCCTTTTTTTTTTTTTTTTTTTTAAATAGGCTCCATGCCCACAATGTGTCCCAGCATGGGGCTTGAACTCATGACCCTGACATCAAAATCTGAGAACAAGTCAGACACTCAACCGATTGAGTCATATAAAAATATGATAGATAAAAGGTATATAAAATGTCTAAAAATCATATAAAAAGGTTTTTTTAATAACATTTCTGTACCTTGAACAGATACAGAGGTTGGAGTAAAAGACAAGCTCATATATAAGTATGAATATGTGCATAGACATGTGCATATTAATCATTTTCATCTGGTACACTCCTCCAGCTAGTTACCCCTCCTGTTTTCTGTAGTCCTTTATTATGTCCCACTCTTTCCTTATTTTGACTTTTGATTTCTTCTTTCTCTTTACCTTTTTTTTTTTTTAAAGACCTCCTTTACTTTCTAAAATCTTAAAGTGGTAGACATTCTAACTCATGGTTAACCAATAGGGTCAAATTGTTGTCAGAAAGCCATTCAATTTCCTTCCCCATCCCACATACCCCTACTGCATGGGAAAATCTGGTTCTGTTTCCAGCAAAACCCCTCCCCCTACGGAGATACTTACTCCGTATCTCCCGGTTTTACAGAAAAGCGAGGATAAAGGACTCTGCTGTGGGTCGTTCTTTAATTTTTAAGATTGTTGTCTTGCCTGTATTTTTTTATATATCTTTTTTTTTTAAGGTTTCATTTATTTATTCATGAGAGAGACAGAGAGGCAGAGACACAGGCTGAGGGAGAAGCCGGCTCCCTGCGGGGAGCCTGATGCGGTATTCCATCCCAGGACCCCGGGATCATGACTTGAGCCAAAGGCAGATGCTTAACCACTGAGCCACCCAGGTGCCCCTGTCCTGCCTGTCTTGATTGTCTCTAGTCTCCTTGGATTCTGTGGAATATAATAGAGGAGGGAGGAGAATCAGTGGTCCTTTTGTGGTTATCCCCGAGGCATTTAGAATATGCCTGTTGTATTTCCTTGCAAACATACCCCATACCTATTCTGTGAGAGAAATAAGCAGTTTCCTCTTCTATTCAGAAAATGTTTATTGTGTCCAATATTGAGAAGAATAAGGAAATAGTCCTGGTGGGGTAGAATTGGCTAGAAGGGTGAACAAGAGAATGTAGTATGCAACCAAGAGGTGCTGAGTAAATGGTCAGAAAGACTTCGAGTAGGAGAGTGGAAAGATTACAAGGATAATGATAAATGTGTAAACTCAGTGCATTTTGAGCCCTCACGACTCCCATTTTATAGGAGCACAAATCAGGCGAGAGAAGGTAAGAGATTTCCCCAAGTTTGGCACACTAGAACCCAATTCATCCAGGCACTGCCCAGTCCCAAACTGGCCATGGGCCAGATACAAATAACATAGCAAATGCTCTGAAACTCTCTTTCCTTTCATTTTGTTGCTTGAGAAGCTTCGTGGAGGTGGAACTTGAAAGGAAACCTTTGAGAGTAGTTCAGAGTTAAATAGGCAGGGGAGCAGACAGTCCGTAGGAAAGGGACCAAGCATAGCAGATGGGAGTAGATGTTGTTTGCACAGTGAGTGGGAATGGAGGGCTTTGTAGAAGGGAGTGTGTCTGATGGAGCTTGGTGGAAAGTCAGGTGCTGGGGGAGACTGATGTTAAGGAGCCGTGGAAGTGAAGCCCAGGGGCTGAGAATGTGGTCCTTATGCCATGAGGAGTTACTGCAGCCTTCAAAATGGAGGAGTGAACTTAATAGGTATGTTTGGGAAGAGCATGTTAGCTGCTGTGTATGGGTAGATTAAAAAGAGGCAGCCTAAAATGAAGGAGCCAACAAAGAGAATGGAACGCAAATCTGGTTGAGTCTCTGGATTTTTAGGCCTATTTGGGCAGCTAGGTAATAGTTTTCTTTGTCACCGTATCTCTTTTATTTATCCCAAAGCTGTGCATTTGAGCAAGGACTACAACCTTCTCCAATTGATAAGGTATAAAAGTAACCCTATAGCCCTTTGCTAAAACTGCTGTGTAAGCATTTAGGCTAAAAGAGGAGCAAGTTGTAACTTGAGTGGAATGTGATGAAAAATTGTATTAGGGTAGCAATGGCACATATCTATCCCTGTCACTCTCAGGAGACTAAATAAGTCATAATAAGTTCCTGAATATGATAAGCAAGGAAAATTTGAAAGAAGCTCTAAAGTATAATTATTATCAGATATGATTGTCTATGCAGAAAACCCCCAAATCCTGAAAGTAAATAATAATAAGACTATATCAGGATCACCCCATTCAAAAGAAAGGAGTAAATATATTAATATTAGATGTAGTAGACTTCAGATCAAGGAAAATTTCAGGGATACAAAAAGTACATAATGATAAAAAGTTCAATTCATCAAATAAGACCTAATAAACCTAAATGTGTATGCATCCTGAGAATAGAGGTTCAAAATACATGTAGCAAGAAGTGAGAATTGAAAAGAGAAGTAGACAAATCCACAATTCTATGTGGGGACTCCAACACTCTTTCAGTTGTTGATAGAATTAGTAGACAGGAAATTAACAAGAATATAGAAGAACCAAATAACAACTATAAAGGAACTGGAACTGATTGATATATGTAGAACACTCCACCCAATAAGTGTTAAAAACCCCTCCCACCTGTCCTTACTCCATATCTCCCAGTTTTACAGAAGAGTGAGGATAAAGGACTCTGCTGTAGGTTCTTTAATTTTTAAGATTGTTATCCTGCCTGTATTTTTTTATATATCTTTTTTTAAGGTTTCATTTATTTATTCATGAGAGAGACAGAGAAATGTATAGTCTTTTTTTTTTTTTTTTTTTTAATTTTAAGGTAGGCTCCATGCCCAGCATGGAGCCCAATGTAAGGCTTAAACTTAACCACTCTGAGATTAAGACCTGAGCTGAGATCAAGAGTCAGTTGGTTAACCAACTGAGCCACCCAGGTGCTCCAAGAATGCATATTCTTTTCAAGTGCCCCTGAAACACTCACCAAAGTTGACCATATGTGGGTCATAAAGTAAATCTTAGATTAAAAGATTTGAAATCATACAAAATATGTTCTTTCATCATAATTGAGTTCAACTAGAAACCAGTAACAGATAACTAGAAAATCCTGATTTTAAACGATATACTTCTAAACAATCTGTAAGCCAAAGAGGAGATTTCATGGGAAATTTAAAAATATTTTGAATGAATATGAAAATACAACAGATCAGAATTTTGGGGATGTAGCTAAACTTAGAGGGACATTAATAGCCTTACATGGTTACATTAGAAAAGAACAGTCACTTTCCAGCAATGATGACCTCCCCCATGAGAACATGGACCTCTTGTATCTGATCCTGGAGGAGAAGAGGAAGCACAAGAAATGCTTAGTGGAGAAAGAGCCCCAACTCCTACTTCATGGAAGTAAAGTGCCTGGGATGTTACAAAGTCACCACCATCTTTAGCCACACACAAATGGTGATTTGTGTTGGCTGCTCCACTGTCCTTTACCAGCCCCTAGGAGGAAAAGCATGGCTTACAGAAGGCTACTCCTTCAGATGAAAGTAGAAGTAACAGTGCCATGAATCAACATGAATGGGAAACTATCCCAATAAACAGATTTTGGATACAAAAAAGGAAAAAAAAAAAGTCTCTAATCAGTAATCTAAGCTTTTACCTTAAGAAAACAGAAAAAGAAGTACAAAATAAAACCAAATTAAACAGAAAGAAGTAATAGATGATTGGTAATCAATGAAATAGCAAAACAGTAGAAAGGATAAATGAAACTAAAAGATGATGTTCTGAAAAGATCAATACAGTTGATCTAACAAAACTGACTAGGGAAAAAAAGAAGACAGAGATGACCACTATCACAGATAAAAGAAGATATCACTACAGACTCGACAAGTCAAAGGATTAAACAATCCTACAGACAACTCTGCACATAATTTGGACAACTTAAACTGTACTTGTTCTTTGAAAGCCACCAAAATTCACCAAAGAGACAGATAACTGGAATAGTCTTACATGTATAAAGAAATTGAATTCTTTCCAAAAACAAAACTGCAGGTCCAGATGGTTTCACTGGTGAATTCTACAAAACATTTAAAGAAATAACATCAGTTCTACACAATTTTGTTCAGAAAATAGAAGAGAACACTTGCCACCTAGTTTGTGAAGGATTCAGCATTACCCTGATAACAAAAACAGACATAGACATTACAAGAAAACTACAGACCACAGCCCTCATGAATGTAGATGCAAAAATCCTCAAAATATCAGTAAATCAAATGTAGAAATATCTAAAAAGAATTATATCCAAAAAGAATAATACACTGTGACCAAGTGGGGTTTATGTCAGGAATATATGATAGATCCAACATTCACAAATCAATGTAACTGGGATCCCTGGGTAGCTCAGCGGTTTAGGGCTTGCCTTCGGCCCAGGGTGTGATCCTGGAGTCCTGGGATCAAATCCCATATCAGGGTCCCTGCATGGAGCCTGCTTCTCCCACTGCCCCCCACCCCAGTGTCTCTCATGAATAAATAAATAAAATCTTTAAAAATAAAAATCAACGTAGCCTTCCACATTGAGTGGCTGAAGAAGAAAAAACAAATACTCATATCAACTGGTAAGACAAAAGCATATGACCAAAAAAAAAAAAAATGACAAAATTTAAAATCTATTAATGATTAAGTATTCTTCTTACACTAGAAATATTGGAACTTGAATCTGATATACATAAATCACATATGTATATGTGTATATATGATGTATGTGTATATATGTGTGTGTGTATATATATATGTATACACATACATATCTTACAATTAATATATTTAATTGTGAAAGGCTGCATGCTTTTCCTTTAAGGTTGGAACTATTTCAGGATGTTCTCTTTCACTTCAGTCTCCTACTGGTGAGCCTAGTCAATGTGATAAGAAAAATAAATAAGGTAAAAATAGATTGGAAATGAATAAATAAAACTGCCCCATTTGTAGATGACATAATTACCTATGGATAAAATACTGAGGAATCTATGAAAAAGCTTCTAGAACTTGTAAGTAAACTTATCAAAGTCTCAATTTGCAAAATGAACGTACAAAAGTCGGTTGTATTTTTATATACTTGCAGTGAACAACTGGAAGTGAAATTTAGAAAACAAACAAAATAATAAAATGTGTGCAGGATATGTATAACTACAAAACAATGATGACATTAAAGATCTAAGTAAATGGGGGTGGGGACAGATTGTATTTGAGATGGTAAGACTCAATCTAGTTATGATGTCAGTTCTTCCTGTATCGATCTATAAGTTTAATACAATTTCAGTAAAAATTTCACCAACATATTTTTGTAGATACAGAAAATCTAAATGTAAAATTTTCATGGAAAGGCAAAGGAGCTATTGAAAATAATTTTGAAAAAGAAGAATATCATTGGAGGGATCATACTACCAACTTTAATAATTACTATAAAGCTACTATAATCATCATCTGAGGTATTGATGAATACATACACTTAGATTAATTGAATAAAATAGAGAATCTAGAAAAAGACTCACAAATTTGGTAAATTGTGGGCAAAGATGCAGAGGTAGTTTGATGGAGAAATAATTGTCTTTTTAGCAAATTGTGTTGGAACAGTTGGACTTTACATAAATTATGCAGTGTGTCCTCTTTTGTGTCTGGTTTCTCTCAATGTATTTTTGAGATTCATCCGTGTTGTATGTATCTTCCTCTTTAGTATTCCCGTTGCTGAAATATAACCATAATTTGTTTATTATTCACCTACTGGTGGACATTTGGATTGTTCCCAGTTTGGGGTTTTTCTGAAAAAATACTCTCTGAACATTCTTATACACGTCTTTTTGTGAACATAAGCTTTTGTTTCTTTGGATACATACCCACAAGTATAAATGTTGGTCAATTTTATAAAAAACTGTCAAACACTTTTCCAAAGTGTTTGTATCCCTTTTCTCCACTAGTTATATCTGAATTCAGTTGCTCTACTACCTATGTCAATACTTGGTATTGCCAGTCCTTTGGATTTTTGTCACTGGGTGGGCAGTGGTATGTCATTCTGGGTTTGATTTGCATTTCCTTAACAAAAAATGTCAAAATTTTTTCATGAGCTATTGGGCATTCATATACCTTCTTTTGTGAAATGCCTGCATAATCTTTTGCCCATACTTAAATTGTATTCCTTGTCTCTTTGTTATTGATTTGTAGGTGTTCTTTATATATTTTGGATAGAAATCTTTTGTGGGTTGTATTAGTAACATTTTGCCAGTTGTTTGCTTTTCCTACTTCCTTAATGTTTTTTGGTGAATGGAAGTTCTTGATTTTAAGAAAATACTTGTTACCATTTTTTTTTCTTGTATGATTAGTAGTTTTTGTATTGTGTTGAAGAAATTATTGCCTATCCCATAGAAGAAAATATTCTTCGGTATTTTCTCGTGGCTAATTATTGTACCTTTCATAGTTAGGTCTATAATCTACATTAAACAAGTACCCAAGAGTATTATAACATAAAGGGTCAATTTTCTCTTCTTTTCGGATGACTGCCCAATTTCTCTAGCACCATTTATTGAACAGCCTATCCTTTCCCCATTGTATTACACTAATCTCTCTGCCCCAGGTCAAGGGCAGTATATGCAGGTCTGTTTCTGGACTGTGTTTCTGTGGTATTTTATCCATCTTTTACATGTTTTAAATAATTCTTTTGTAACTACTCAGTATTTCATAATACATTTAAGAAACTTTTACTAAGAAAAAGAAAAGAAAGTTACTAGTTATGGGAGGTGGAGACTTTCCTTAAGACTTACTTTCACATTATGACCTGGGGAATGGATTATTCAATTATTGTTGATCCTATACTGTGTGCCTGGCACTATCATGAAAACACAAAAATGAGTAAGGTGGCAAAACTATAAAACTACTAGAAGATAACAGAAAACCTAGATGGCCTTAGGTGTGGCATGGCTATTTTATTTTTATTTAAAAAATATTTCATTTACTTATGTACATATTTATTTATGAGAGAGCAAGCACAAATGCATGTGAATGGGGGGAGGAGCAGAGGGAGAGGGAGAAAGAGACTCTTAAGCAGATTCTGTGCTGAGCACAGAGCCTGATGCCAGGCTCGATCTCACAACCCTGAGATCATGACCTGGGCTGAAATTGAGTCAGATGCTTAACCAACAGCCACCCAGGCACCCTGTGACTACGTAGGTATAAAACTGAAGACATGATCCATGAAAGAAATAATTGATAATATGGACTTCATGAAAATTAAAGTTTTCTGTGCAGAAATTCTTTTGGTAGTGTGAAATATCTGTATAATCTTTTGTGCATACCTAAATTAGATTCTGTGTCTCCTCATTATTGATTTATAAGTGTTCTTTATATGTTTTGGATAGAAGTCCTTTGTTTACATTATTAAGAATGAATTCTGCCAGTTGTTTGCTTTTTCCACCTTCTTAAAGCCTTTTGATGAACAGAAGCATTTAATTTTGACAAAATGCCAGTTACCATTTTTATTATCTTGACAATGTCAAGAGAACAAGAAGATGAGCTGCAGGCTGGGAGAAAATATTTACAAAAGACACATTCGATAAAGGACTGTTATCCAAAATATACAGAAAGAACTTGTGAAATTCAAGAATAAAGAAAACAAACCACCCAGCTAAATAATGGGACCAAAGATCTTAACATATACTTCACCAAAGTAGATATATAGATGGCAAATAAGCATATGAAGATTCTTCTCATCGCAGGTCATTAGGGAAATGTAAATTAAACAACAAGTGAGATACCACTACATACCTGTTAGAATAGCCAAAAAGTGAAAGAAGCCAGTCTGGAAAGGCTACAGATTATGATTGCAACTATATGGTGTTCTGGAAAAGGCAAGACTATGGAGGCAGTAAAAAGATCAGTGGTTGCTAGGAATTTGGAGGAGGAGGAGGGATGAATACACAGAGCCCAGAGGATTTTTAGGACAGTAAAAGAATGCAGTGTGTTACTGTAATGATGGATACATGTCATTGAGTTGGGCCTTTGTCCAAACTCAGAATATACGGTACCAAGAATGAATCTTAACGTGGACTGTGGGGACTTTGAATGCTAATGATGTGTCATTGTAGGTTCATCAACTGCAACAAACGTACCACTCTTTATTCATAACAACATATGCTACACTACACAGACAGATTTTGCTTTCTGTCTTCTTTCATCCACGCCATCTCTTGACTCAGAAATCTGCCTTGGTGAAATCTACAACTTGGTGTAGATTCTGTAACATAGAGCACTGCTCTGTCTGGCAATTGCTCTTGACAATGGATAATCACCAACAGGTTGTTTCTTGGGAGGGCAATGATCATCTTTGTGATGAAATGAATCTTCACAGTCCCAGGTTCCCTTAATACTTTTAATCAACTTGACCATCAGATGCTCTTGAAGTACTTCCTGTGATTTGGTTGCCTGACCCTGAGGAGGTAAGTCCTGGAAGGCATGTTGGTACCACTGAGTTCTTTACCACTCAACTCAAATGGGCCCCCATTGGTGCCTGTGAACCCTGCCATTTGCCAGATCCGTTCATTCTCTCATTCTAAAAACAGTGGCATTTCTTTCTTTTTTCTATTTCCTCAAACTTCCACCTCCAGTACTTTCTCTCATGGCCACCCTCATCTACTTTCTAGAGGGAATTGAAGCTCTATTAGATGGATGGGATAATCTAATTTTCCACTCTGAAGTCAAAGACCACCTAAATTTCTAAGCATTTCTCTCTTCCTAATGGAGGAGGAATCCTTTTTTCTTTTGTCTTCTTGTCCTTCCATCTCTGTCTGGGTCATATCTTTTCCTGAACCTTTTCATGCTAGCAAGTATCCCTTCCCTCTCCTGTATATTCAACTCTTCTTTCAAGTAGTTGATTCTGTTATATTTGAATGTGTTCGGTCCCTTCCATATCAATAACAAATCTCCCTTGACACTCTCCAACCCCCTTACCTCTCCTTTCCAGATTTTTTGGAAAGACTTGTTTGTATTCAATGTCTCCATTACTTTGCATCACATTCACTCTGTATCCCACCTTATCTGGCTTCTGGCCTTATTCCTTACATACTGGACCATTCTGGCTGAACTCCATAAGATAACAAAAAAGGCAGCATATTCCATACTGCTAAATTTCACGGACATCTTTGAGTCTTCATTATTTTTTCAGCAGCATTTGGTATTGTTGATCACTCTTTCTCAAAAGGCTTTTTTATCCCCCTTGGCTTCAGTGATACCATATTCTGCTGGGGCTCTTCCTGTTTTTCTGGCCATTCCTTATCTGTCTCCATTGCAGGAAATAATGGATTTCCTCATGGATCGTTCTATAATCTCTCCCTATGCAATTTCCTTCATGCCCTTGGCTTCAGTGATCATTCTGTGCAGATGACTCACACTTCTCCTAGTCCTCTTTGAGCTGCAAATAGTAGATCCACAGGACTTTCTGTACCATGGAAAAGAATTTGACTTTTGAGAAAAGAAGTAGTAGGACTTAACTGTCTTTTTAAAAAGATCACTCTTTTTTTTTTTTTTTTTTTTTGCTGTGTGCAGAATAAACAATAGGCAGTTGTTGAAGCAGGGAAACCTCTAACAAGGTTAATATCCAGAAAAGAAGTCATGGAGACATCTCCAGTGGAAGATATTTCATTATCTTCTACCTGGGTTTTCCAGGGTCTGCCATCACCATCTGTTGAGTTGGACTGGTCTGATACCTTGACCCCACCTGTCTTAGTAGTTGGGGCTACTATTAAAATGCCATTGACTGAGTGGTGTATAAACCACAGAAATTTGTTTCTTACAGTTCTAGAGGCTGTAAGTCCAGGATCGAGGTACCAGCATGGTTAGGTTCTGGTGAGAACCCTCTTCCTGGTTCATAGACGGCACCATCTTGCTATGTCCACATCTGCTGGAAGGGGTTACGGATCTCTTTGGAGCCCCTTTTTAAAAGAGGATTAATCTCATTCATGAAGGCTCTACCTTCATGACCAAAGCACCTTCCAGAGGCTCCACCTCCTAACACTAATCCTCTTTGAGAGTTAAGATTTCAACATAAGAATTTTGCAGGGACATAGACATTCAAACCATTGTACTACCTCTTCCTTCCAATTCACCATCATGCACTCTAGTCTCCTTCCACTGTTTCTTAGACAGTAACTTTAATAGTCTTCAAAATGCAGATCTGGTGTCATCCCCAGGCTAACTTTTTTTTTTTAAGTGCTTTTTAAAACTACATTCTTCCTTATGTCCATAAGATTCTTTACAGTCTGGTTTTGATGTACCTCTGAAACGTCCTTTCCTACCTCCCTCCTTTTGCTTCTGTACTACTCTACCTTCTGCTTGCACTGCTTTCTGCCACCCTGATGGCTATTGCCAATGTATCTGCTATTGTTCTAGAATCTTGGCTAAAGTATCATTTTTTAAAGGTTTTATTTATTTATTCATGAGAGACACAGAGAGAGAGAGAGAGAGAGGCAGAGACACAGGCCGAGGGAGAAGCAGGCTCCATGCAGGGAGCCCGATGTGGGACTTGATCCCGGGACCCCAGGATCATGCCCTGGGCCGAAGGCAGGCGCTAAAACACTGAGCCACCCAGGGATCCCCTAAAGTATCATTTTTGGTGAAGATTGCCCTTAGCACTTGACCCCAGTTTAGGTCAGATTCTCCTATTATCTGTTCTTATAGAACCAGATTTCTTTCTTTTTGTGGACTAGATAAGATATCTTAGTTCTCAAATACATACTCATTTATAGAGTAATTTGATTACTATCTTTTTATCATATGAAGGATTGTTTTCATCAGAGTTCTCCAAAGAAACAACCAATAGGGTGTATGTATATAGACAAGACAGCAAATTATTTTAGAAGTTGGCACATGTGATTGTGGGATCTGGAAAGTCTGAAGTCTGTAGGGTAGGCTGGTAGCCTGGAGACCTAGGGAATAATTGATATTGCAGCCTTGAGTCTGGAGGCAGAATTCATTCTTCCTCAATGGACTTCAGTCTTTTCTCTAAGGGACCTTCAACTGATTGGAGGAGGCCCACCCACATTATGGAGGGTAGTGTCAGCAGAATGTTTGTTCTCTCAGAATTCATGCGTTGAAGCCTATTCCCCAGTGTGATGGTATTTGGAGTTGGAACCATTGGGAAGTGATTGGATTTGAGGGTGGACCCATCATGAATGGGATTATTGCTCTTATAAAAGAGACCCCAGAAAGATTCCTCACCTCTCTAGCACTTAAGGACACAGTGAAAAGACAGCGGTTTTGAACCAGGAAGTGGGCCCTCACCACACATGGAATCTGCTGACACCTTGATCTTGGACTTCTAGTCTCCAGAACTGTGAGAAATAAATTTCTCTTGTTTATAGGGCCACCTCGTCTATGGTATTCTGTTATAGCAGCCCATGTGGACCAAGACAGATGGTAATCTGCTTCACTTAAAGTCTACTGATTTAAATGTTATTCACATCTAAAAAATACCTTCACAGCAACAGCTTGACTGATGTTTGACTCAAAACTGAATACCATAGCCTAGCCAATTGACACATAAAATTAACCGTTATAGGGACTATGTCTGTCTTAGCTCAACATTGTATGATCAATAGAAGGCTCTCAGTAAATACTAATTGTATGGATTTGAGAATGTTGGAGTTTTAGATTTTCTACCTACAGCCAACACTGGTGACTTGAATGCACAGGTTTTCAGAGTCATTCTTTGGGTTCATCCTAAAATATATATTTTTTAAGATTTTATTTATTTGTTCGTGAGAGACACACACAGAGAGAGAGAGGCACAGACACAGGCAGAGGGAGAAGCAGGTTCCATGCAGGGAGCCTGACGTGGGACTTGATCCCAGGTCTTCAGGATCACGCCCTGGGCTGAAGGCAGCGCTAAACCGCTGAGCAACCCGGACTGCCCAATTCTAAAATATTTTGTTGCTAAACACTTTTTGACACAAGAAATATATCTGATTTTTGACAAATTTGCTTCCTTATAATTCATTTAACCCTTTTTTTTTTAAAGATTTATTTATTTGAGAGAGAGCAAGTGAGTATGTGCAGGGGGAGGGGAGATGCAGAGGGAGAGAATCCTCAAGCAGACTCCCTGCTGAGCATGACATGAGGCTTGATCCAACACAACCCATGAGATTGTGGCTTGAGCCCAAATCAAGAGTTGGATGCTTAACCCACTGAGTCTCCCAGGTACCCTCCTTAGCTTGTTTATTTACAGACTCTCTTAAGGAGTCTCCTAAAGAAGCTTTATCAGCCATTTGACTTTATCATTGGATTTGCTTTTCTCCGATCTTCCTCTTTGTGTCTTTTTCCTGTTTTCTTGGGTGTAGTAGCCAGAGCCAACTTTGTCCCCATGTAACTGGACCATGACTTTATTTGAGGAAATAATTGCATTTTTATTTCCCAATGCTCTTCAATTTTATTGGCCATTTTGGCTACAGAAGTACATTATGCTGCATTTTCTGTTTCTAAAACCAAACTTACTCTGGCCTCATCTCCAGAGTTTTCTATTTCTGTCGTTGGTGCCAGACACTGAGACAAGAATGCTTGGAGTCATCCTTGACTTTTCCACCCCCACTGTTCGCATTGAATTACAAGATTCTCTTGGTTCTTTCTTGAAAATTTGGTCCCTCAAAATTGATCCTTTTATTCCATTTCTTCCAACAAGCCCTCATAGGTGTGCACATAACAACAAATTTATTATTAGTTGTTACTACCACTCTACTCTCCCAGCTTCAGTCTGCTGTAGCCAGCAATGGCAGGTGAACCTTTCTAAGTATTAGCTTGAGTACAGTTTCTTCTCCCCAACTCCCAACACTCAGTCATTACTTTGGAACTAGTTTGGTGGTCCTCCTTACAGATGATATTCAAACCTTATTTGCTTTATTGGACCTTTAGTGCAGAGGATTAAGTTAAACTAACTTTTCAGATCATGGCATATATCATTATTTAATTCCCTTCTGGCTCTTTCTCCATAGAGTTTGAATTATTGTAAAAACTAAAAAGTCTCTATGTCCTTATAAGCTGTGTATTGTCATTTTGGATATTCTGGGTATTTACATGAAATATCTATCTATCTATCTATCTATCTATCTATCTATCTATCTCACCACTTTTCAGATCTAACCATGTGAACATGCTCTGCAGTGCTTCTCATTGCTGTTTTTCTTTTATTTGCATTTTTCTCTGTATTTGAGTTTAATACTTCTCTCTGTAGAGATCTAATATATTGGTTAATTTAATATTCTACAGAGTATGAAACTAAATTAAACTCTCTACAGAGAGTTTAATACTTCTCTCTGTAGAGCTCTAATATATTGGTTAATTTCTGTATATTTCATGGTTTATATCATTCTTGTGATTGACATAATATTAGGGTATATTTTATAGTTGGATTTTGCTGCTGTAGAGTAATGAGATTGATGCTATGTAGGTCATGCTATGTCAGCAACCTTAATGGAGTCTCTTACTCATTCTCGTAGTTGGCTGTGTCTGAACTTTACTTAATATTACATTGAACTGTATGATATTACTGATATTTGACCACTTCTGCCTACAACATTACAAAAACTAATTTCAAAGAGTTCAGTCTAAAAATGATAATATTTTTATTTTTAAATTAAAAAATGATTGTATTATTTGTAAATAATAGTAATTTTTTCCTTTTGTTTTATACCTTATAGTTCTTGCTCTAGATGTTTTAGAGGTTTTAGACCATATCAAATAGCATTGTTAATCAGTACTGTAGAGCTTTTCTGTTATCTATATTTGTACTAGGTTTTTGGTTCATGGGTACTTTATCAAGTTTAAGAAGTTCCTTTTCCTAGTTTGCAGTGAAATATTTTCATTTAAAAAAAATCTCAAATAGATGTTGAATTATATCATATGGTCTATCTGTATCCATAGAGATAGTCATATCCTTTTTCTCCTTTATTATATATAAATGTAGTCCATGAAATTGATAGATGATTTTTATGTTGCATCATCCTGGCATTACTGGGATAATGATACATTTTCAAAATATGCAGTTGGATTTGTTCATATTTTATTTTGGGCTTTTAGATCACATTCATAAGGAAACTGGTTGATAGCTCTATATTTTCTTAAAATCCTTTTGTGGCATAGAAATCAAGTTTGCAAAGTGTAGTCTCACCAAGTGAGTCTGGCATCTTTCATATCTATTTTCTGGAACAATATGTATAAGATAAGGATTAATTGTTCCTTCAAGGGAGGAGCTCACCTAAAAACTATTGGGTCTTGGAATCTGTCAGCCTTAAAAATAATGCCAGCAAAATGAGTTTATTTGGTGATAGCAGAGGAATTACAATTGGAGACATGCAGAGACTATGGAGAATCATCCCGAAGCGTAGAGAACAAAGGAGAGGAGACTTCTTTTACAGAGGAAAGAAGGTTAGGAGAGACTGTTGGAATAAAAGTCCATTGGAGGAGAAGGGGAATTGGGGGCTCTGGCGATTGTCTCATTGGCTGGGTGGCAGTGGTTCTCATTGGCTTGGTCCTGTTTATTCTCATGGCTCAATTATTGCTGGGCGAGGAAGAACTTTCCTTTCACCTTCATGGTGGTAAGGTAAGCTTCTTCCAGTGTAGGAAACACTTCCTCCTGCTGGGGTCTGCAAAGGGTAGCAAGTGGTGTAGTGAGAGTTCTCCCTTCAGGGCTTCTTAATCCACTTTAAATGAGGTTTTCTTTATTCATTTTCACAGGTCCAAACCACCTGTCTAAACTATGTTCTAATAAAGGTGGCACATCATTCCTGTATCTGTCTCAGAATGCATCTTTTGCTCTTCTTGACCTAGTGACTCCCTTTTCCTTTATTTATCTCACCCTCATCCTCCAAGGACCAGAGTACTTCCCAAATCACTCTTTGAACATCACCACCCTTATAGCAGCCCTCCTATTTTTGGCTTCCTATAGCATTTATTGTCTGTTTCACTCTTTAATCCTTAGCATGACCTACACTGTATATTTATGTAGGTGTAGGTGTATTTAAGTGTTGGGGAGCCCTCCATGGGCCACTCCTCACAAACCTAGATTTTAAGCCTCAAACATAATGCCTGGAGTTTATTATAAGCTCTCATTGTTGGTGATCATTTGATTATATCACTCATCTTTGGTCACACTGGCCTTTTCATTGTTATAATCACACCAAATGTATTCTCACCTTACTTAAGGCTTTTGCACTGTTATTTTTTTCTCTCCATGGAATATTCTTCATCATATCTGTAGACATTTTCTTATCTTTGGTAAATCTTTATTCAAATGTTACTTTCTTTGTATAGCTTATCTTGACCATCCTGTTTAAAATTGCAGTTTCTATCTCAGCATTCACAATCCTCCCTACATATCCTACTTTATTTTCCCCTGTGACACTTACCACCTACTCACTGTACATATATATTATTTTTTCTGCCCCCCACCCCTGTAATGTAAGATCCTCAGAGACAGAAATTTTAGTCTTTTGTTCATTGATGTATCTTGGTGTCTAAGAGAATAACATACGGGTACCTGGGTGGCTCAGTTGGTTAAGCATCTGCCTTCCGCTCAGATCATGATCTTGGGGTCATGGAATTGTGCCCCTCATGGGACTCCCCGCTTAGCAGGGAATCTGCTTCTCCCTCTCCCTCTGCCCCTGCTCCTTTTCTCTTAAATAAAAATCTTTAGAAAAAAATTAGTAACATAGTTGGGACTCTCAATATCAGAATAAATAAACCGGCTTTCAAGAACTTGCCCTGCAATTTAGGCTTCTTACCACTGTGTGGAAGCAAAGAGATACTGCCTATAGAAACCCTGGGGGCTTGGGATTGCAAGGAGAGTGAAGTCTTTTCTTAAATATGTAATCAAATGCTTTTCTTCTTTGGCTAAAAGAGCTGTAAGTCTTTTTTGCTCTGATTGGCAAGTCTCTTAGGCTGAGGAACTTATTTCTTGTCTTTAGATGTTTTGCTGATAAGATTCTCCTGTATGCTGTCTGGTGCTATTGATAAGAGGGCTGCTGCGTGTTCATCCCTGGTTCTCTGAAAGTCTGGGCTCAGCCTCTCAACTGTGTCCCTTTTAGATACATTGGGGGAGAGTGGTGGTAGTGGGAGAGGACTGATTTCTCAGACTATAAAATCTTCACTTTTCAGATTGCTTGCAATCTAATGCCTCATGCACCGTGTCATCATCATGTATTCCCCACCCCTGTGTTGTCTTCTTTTATGCGGTTACCATGAGGCATTAGGAAGATGTGATCAGATTGGCTTCTGGGTCTAGTCTAGCCACTCATTGCTTTGTCACACCTTGCACAAGTCATTGTACCTCTGGAGGTTTAAGACTTGCCTCTGTAAAATGTGAGAGTCAGATTAGGTGCCCTGTAAATTATTTTCCTTCAGCTAAGCAAACAAAAATCTAGGAGATATGTTAATTTTTTTTGTTTTGTTTTGATAGGGAGCTATTCCAGACAGCTCTCATCTGGTGTTTTGCTTAATTTACACACAGTGATTAATTTACGCACAAGCTTTATCCTGTATCCCTCGGCAACACTTAGCAACTACCCACTTTCAGAAAGTGGTTTGGTTAGGTGATTTTAAAGGGATATTATCCCATATATCAGAGCAGAGAGGTGCAGATCAAGCTGATTTTGTTTGGAGACACATCTAACTTTGCAGTTGTTTCTTGAAATGTGTTACAGTCCCCTGGCTGCTGCTGCTGCTTTTTCTTTTTTTGTTCACCTGCCCTATTTCAGTGAACCCTCCTAGAGGTTTATTCCTGTTAGATTTCTTATGAATTATTTATTGTTTACTATATTCCAGATGCGATCCTACATTCATGCTTTCTCTCACTTCCTTTCATTCTTTAGCCCCTCTTGTGAATTAGGGGGTAGTGTCTCCTTTTACAGATTTGGGATAACATCTCGAAGTTTTACGGCTCCTCAGTGACCTAGCCCAGCAGCCCAAGCCTCGCTCCCTGCTTGCCTCTTGTTATTCTGTCTTCCATTATTTCCAAGTGATTTTTTTAAATTTCCAAATTATTTACTTTTACCAAAGTGAAGTAGTATGGATGGATTTTAATCAGTGATCTGAAAAACTAAATGTATTTTCCCTCCTCCCAGATAATCGTGTATAAGATCAAGATTCAGTGTGACGTGGAGGAAGGAGAACATTCCAAAGTAACCCTTGTGGCTTTAGGATCTAGTCTTTTGACAAGTTTGATTTAGAGAGGACCTATCAAGCCAGGGGAAAACATTTTCACCTAGTGTGTAAATAAATGACCAAATGGTGTTAATCTGTATGAATTGTAGTTGAAAACTTAAAGCCCATAAGCCCTTAAGAATAAGAAAGGCATATGTTTGCATGTAGGATCTTTCTGGTGGTGTTCAAGGGGAAGATGAAAAAATAACCAGTTTCTGAGCTTCATGAGGAAGAGTAGAAAAGCTAGGCCAATTCGTTGGGAATGATGACATATGTTGGTGAATAAAAAAGGAGACAAGTAGGGCAGCCTGGGTGGCTCATCAGTTTAGCACCACCACCAGCCTAGGGCCTGATCCTGGAGACCTAGGATCGAGTCCCATGTCCGGCTCCCTGTGTGGAGCCTGCTTCTCCCTCTGCCTGTGTCTCTGCCTCTCTCTCTCTCTCTCTCTCTCTCTCTCTCTCTGTGTGTGTCTCTCATGAATAAATAAAAATAAAATCTTCAAAAAGAAAAAAAGGAGACAAGTAGACTTCTCTATTACTCTTTGCTACTCTATCCTGAAAAGACTGATCTTCTGACTTAAAGGGGTAAAATGAGCTCTGGCGATTTGGAGTGAAAGCCTCAGATTTTTAAAGAGAAACTTACCTCATTTTAACCATTGTCAACTAGCCTGGTCCAGTTGCCAAAAAATGGCTGGGAAATTTTTCTTTAAATAATTTTTAAAAATTTGAATTGTAAAACCTGTAATTGACCATCTTAATTTTTTTTTTTTTTTTAAGTAGGCTTCACACCCAATGTGGGGCTTGAACTCACGATCCTAAGATCAAGAGTCGAATGCTGTACTGACTGAGCCAGCCATGGGCCCCCATTTAACCATTTTTAAGTCTATTGTTAAGGAATATTGAGTATCCTGACATTTTTCTGCAAGAGATCTGTAGAATATTTTCATCCTTTAGAACTGGAACTCTTCCCATTAAACAACTTTTCATTTCCCGCTCCTGCCCACCCTTGGTAACCACCATTTACTTACTGTCTGCATAGCTCTGAGTAACAACATTTGTCTTACTGTGTTGGGCCTAGCGTTTCACTTAGTATAATGCCCTCAAAGTACATCCATGTTGGAGCATGTGACAGGATTTCCTTTTTTTTTTTAAAGGCTGATTGTTTATTTTGTGTATCTGTTCATCTGTTGGTGGACATTTGGGTTGCTTTCACCTCTTGGCTGTTATGCACAATGCTGCTGTGAACATGGGTGTGCAGAAGTCTCTTTGAGATCCTGGTTTTAAATTCTTTTGGATAGATACCCAGAAGCGAGAATGACTGGCAGTTTTTTTTTTTTTTTTTTTCCAGCCATAGAGCAAATGTTTATTGTGCCCCAGGTGCTGGTCTAGATGCTGGGGTATAAAGAACTGGTAGTTAAGGACAGAAATGCTCGAAGAAGCAGATTTGAACAAAGTCATGCTAGCTTTTTTTTTTTTTTTTCCTTCTAAAGAAAAGAGGGTAGATTTTTTTAAATGTGTAGTTGGTTGACAAGCCTAACTCAAATCCCAAGCAAGACACTCAGATGAATGAAAGAAAGAGTGGACTTGTACAAATTTAGCAAAGGAAACTGTGGTCATTAGGAGCTAGCCTGTGAAGAGTAAACGTAAGTTAGGGGTTGCTAATCTCTTTTTTAAAAAAATCAGGCCACTAGGCCTATAGACATGAGCACATGGTAGAGCTGATGAATGTAGATGGTTTTGACAGGAGCTGACCGTGACTCTGTTGACAGTATGAGATGCATGTGATGATGGTCTCATTAGAATGGGTGGTAACTGGAAAAATACCTTATTTTATGTGGAGGACTTCTCTGGAAGGTGAGGGGTAGGGTGGTTCAGGGTATGGTGCTATTATGGCCCTGCCTTGTTTATGGATGGTTTGAGTAAATAATCAGGTTTATAATCTCATTTGAAGATGATTAATGTGTTCCACTCAGAACTCATCCTTTGTCTCTTCCAGAATCCTCATCCTAATCACAGATTTTCCCATTTCTCCGTCACCTTACGGCTGCCTGCTTTTTGGCACATTGTTCCTGTCTTTCCATCTCTGCTTGATAGTTCTTTTTTTATTGTTCATTCCCTCATCATAATAAACACTTTGAGTACCATTTTATAAAAAAAATAAACATTGTATTAGAAAATTTTTATTAGAAAACCATCCTTTTGCACATCTTATTTAAGAATAATGCCTAGAATTGTCTCAAGACCTGGTGAGGTATGTTTCCCTAGACAATATTAAGTTAGAGGAAAAAGTAGGAAACACATTTATGTTGGTGTGGGTATGTTCATAGTCGTCTTCAAAATTCTATGTGTTAGGTATCAAAAGTCTGAAAGAAAATACCTCCAGAAGTTAAGAGAAAGTGTGACTCTTTCAGATGTTGGTTTTTTCCTTTGACTATTTCCTGTGTTTTCCAAGTGTCAACTTTTTTTTTTTTTTTTTTTTGCATAGATTCATCTTTAACTATCATGTGCTTCCTGCACCAGAGATCAGTGGTCTTCAACTTTAGAAAGTACCCTAGCTGTCTCTATTTTCAAGTGAATTAGCTGGATGGAAATGACAGGTGTTGGCAAAGTTGTGGATAACGGGGAACCCTTGTACATTATTGGTGGGAATGCAAGCTGCTCCAGCCACTCGGGAAAACGGTATGGAGGTTCCTCAAAAAGTTGAAAACAGAGCTACCTTATGACCCAGCAATTACACTACTAGGGATTTACCCCAAAGATACAAATGTAGTAATCCAAAGGGGCACCTGCATCCCAGTGTTTATAGCAGGAATGTCCACAATAGCCAAACTGTGGAAAAAGCAGCCATGTTCATCGACAGAAGAATGGATAAAGAAGATGTGAGATATATATATATATATGTGTGTGTGTGTGTGTGTATTATATATATATTATATATATATAATATATATAATGGAATATTACTCAAAAATTAAAATCTTGCCATTTGCAACAATAGCCAAACTGTGGAAAGAGCCGCCATGTTCATCGACAGAAGAATGGATAAAGAAGATGTGAGATATATATATATATATATATGTGTGTATGTGTATTATATATATATTATATATAATATATATAAATGGGATATTACTCAAAAATTAAAATCTTGCCATTTGCAACAATGTGGATGAAACTAGAGGGTATTATACTGAGTGAAAGAAGTCAATCAGAGAAAGATAATTATCATGATCTGACTCGTGGAATTTAAGAAACAAAACAAGATCATAGGGGAAAAGGGAAAAATAAGACAGACAAAATCAGAAAAATAAAAGTGAATGAGTCCTTTTATGGGCACATGGGTGTAGGAATTGGAAGTAGATTAGTCTCATGAATAAGATTCCTTCTGAGTTGGAGGTTTAGATGTGGAAGGATTTGGGAAACTTAGCCCCCCAACCCTTCCCATTTTGTTCCAGCTCCAACTTTTATTTTTTTAAAGATTATTTATTTATGAGAGACATAGGCAGAGGGAGAAGTAGGCTCCCCATAGGAGCCTGATGCAAGACTCAATCCTGCACCCTGGGATCACACCCTGAGTCGAAGGCAGATTACTCAACCACTGAGCCACCCAGGTGTCCCCAGCTCCAACTTTTAAAACTAGTTTTACATAGTTTTAAAACTATGTACCAGGCTCCTTATTATGTTTCCTCCACCAAGCTTTCTTTAATCATGTTCTATGAAAATTCTACTAGTGAAGTGACAGCTGCAGAAAGGCCACTACTTGGCTGTCTATGCAGCAGTTACAAGCTAGCTCATTAGATAAAGATTGGCCATTTGTTACCATCTGGCCCAGAGCACCTTATTCCTTCCCAGGGGCTTACATTTATGAAGGTGATAATCTTCCCATCTCAGAATTGAGGACTGTTGGCATGCTGTTTTATGTCACATGCTCCTCAAGTGGCTCCTGGCCCTCTCAAGTGGTGTTTCTTTAAGCCGGACTGGTTTTCTCCTCAGTTACCTTCTGGGTCTTTCTCTCCCACATCCTGTGAGCTTTATTAGTAGCAGTGGAATCCAGTTTGCTTAACAAAATGAGGTACAGTGGTTTAGTCCATTACACATCTTTGTTTGCCATGCCTGACCGTACTGGGAATTACTTGTAGAATTCTTGGATGGGTTATATTCTGCTTCTGAGTCTTTCAAACCAGGTGAACAGAAGAAACCTGCAAAGATTGAGTAGAGGTATTTCACCAATGTCCTTAGGCTTAAAATAGCTTTTGGTTGCTGTTGTTGTTAAAGAATTTAGAATTTAGTACTTTATATGGAAAGGATTTTATTATTTGCTTTCTTTGTGGCTCCTCTTCTGTTTCCAGATTAGACCTCATCTCCACATAGGTCCTGTTCATTTCCAAACACAGTTAAGATGTTAACCCAGAAATGAAATAGGTCAAGCCCTCACATGTATAGGTAAATAATATGATCATTTTCTTTATCCTGTGACCCAGATCAGAACTCACCTACAAAGGGCAAGACCTAACCACCATTTACACTTGCATATTTATTGTCTTGCAAAAATTTTATTTTATTTAAATTTTTTTCCCCAAACAATTGCAGAAATTTGAGATCTGCCCTACTCCAGCTCTTCATTGTACTTTAGCAAAACATGTTCACTGTTTTTTATGGAAACACCAGCATGAATTTTCCTATCTTGTCATTTGTTGCAGGTATAGTAATGAAAATGTGGTATTTTTTTAAATAGATTTTATTTATTTATTCATGAGAGACACAGAGAGAGAGAGAGAGGCAGAGACACAGGCAGAGGGAGAAGCAGGCTCCGTGTAGGGAGCCTGACGTGGGAATTGACCCCGGGACTCCAGGATAACGCCCTGGGCCGAAGGCAGGCACTAAACCGCTGAGCCACCCAGGGATCCCTGAAAATGTGGTATCTTAATCACTCTTTCATAATTTAGATTTTTGGTATCAAGATTGTGTGTGTGTGTGTTCAGAAAATTTAATAATAAACATATTTTATTCTATATCCCAATATGATCTCTATTTTAATGACCTGTTGCTTTGCGTAACACAAGTGTTGGTGCCCCTCACTGTTTCAGTCTAGAAGTGTGCATGCGGTGAGGCTGTGTAAGCAGTTTATTGTGCCCCAAAGGCTCCAGGGTTATGTTCTTAGCTTTGTCATATGGGCCTTCCCATGTCTTGGTTCTACCCTCATCTTCAATGTAAAAGGAGTGGCAAATTCGTTGCATGACCAATGACCCACAGGCCTCTTGAAGGGCCTCTTGATGTTGGCCTAGGGAGCCAAGGTCAGAGAAGGCACTTCCATTTGTCATTACCAGAATTCTGGAAGTCCCTCCCTCCCTCCCCACCCCCTCCTCTCCCCACTGCCCCAGCAGAATTCTTCACCCTGTGCAAGGCTATTCTATAATAACCTGAAAATAGATTACTTGGGGGAAAGGGTGTCGTTTCCACTTTGCATAAAGGCATATCCTGAGCTACTGCTGTCTTGCTTGTACGTAGGAAAGCACAACTTGGTGCAAACATATTACCAAGAAATTGACCTCGAGAGTAAGGGTCCAGAACTAGGCAATGGGGTTGCCAGTGACTTTTAGATTCTTCTTCAAAATGTGGTCTTTGCAGCAACACACTTGGGTTCTTCTCATGTCTCCTACCCAGCTCATGTGATCCTGGGCATACTGCTTAACCTCTCTGAGCTGCAGCTTTTCATTTTTAAGATGAAGACCAGTGAGGCAGATTCACTTTTTTAAAGGCGTGAAACTTATGTGATTTGGAGGGGGTTGGGAAGCTTCTTGAAAAACATGAGGTTTAAAAATTCGTTCTGCCAAATTTCCAAATGCAGCTACATGAACATGTTGGAGAAAGAGCATCCCAGGTAAAGGGAATA
The DNA here is from genome assembly GCF_011100685.1 of Canis lupus familiaris. NCBI lineage: Eukaryota > Metazoa > Chordata > Mammalia > Carnivora > Canidae > Canis > Canis lupus. The sequence goes on from NC_049226.1 coordinate 37,052,516, forward strand.
GTTCGAACAAACCAAGGAAGTTTGAAACCACTTAACGATTTCAGAGGGATAGAAATAATTTTGCAAGGACCTTGGGGTGAGGAGATACAGAGGGTGGTGTGGTGCAGCCATGGTGCTCAGTTTTGATGGAACATGAAAAGGATATGGGGAGCTGCTGGTACCAGTGCCCAAATCTCACCCCTCAGTGTCTGATGTCCTTGATAGGAGGTGCAGCCTGTCTTCTGGAGTTCTTAAAGTTTCCCCAGGTGATTTGAATATGCTGCCAAGGTTGAGAGACCATGGATTGGTTCTGTGTTCATTGGTACTCCAATATCCAGAGTTTCTATTCAGTAGATCTAGACGGAGAGAACCCCAAAATTGCATTCCTGACATGTTCTGGTGCTGCTGATGCAGGAGGGCTGGCACCACATTTGGAGAACCACTGGCCTAGCTGATGTGGGTCACACATGATACCAACCAAACCCCAAATGTCCATCCCTAAGAACAAAGACACGGCAAGGCCTTAGAACAAGTTTAGAAAAATAAGTGTTACAAATGTAACAGTGGGTAGGAATTAATGTATATGAAACCCTTAGTGTGTGACAGCACAGGGTGATGTGGTGTGTGGATTTAGCACCCTGAGGAGCATACACCATGCTACAGGCCACCCAGGCATCTGATCACTGCATCACCCCTAGATGCAGAAAGGCAGAATTTCTTCCAACTTCAAGACTTTGCCAAAGCAGTGGTTCTATGTGGAGGTGGGATGAGGGGGTAGGGGGGGATTTGCTATGTATCCCATTCATACAGCTCTCCTCTCTGACCTCAGCCCTGTTTTCAGCAAATGCCCATTGTGAGAGGTTTGTTTGAAGAAATGCTGTGTGTCGCAGAAAACATCTGAATGTCTCTCTGCCCAGTCATGGCTGTTGGGTACAGGATGGTATGTTGGGACTTGGCTGGCCTTGACATTTCCTGCTTTTCCTAACTCTGACCCTTCTTCCTGTCTTCTGGTGGCTTGCCTTCTACTCCTTGCTGCCTTTATTGAGCTCCCTTGGCTTCTCCAGCATGTTTCTCATTTACACTCACACTACTGTCACATTCACAACTTGTATGACACCACCTGGGTGTCCTACAACTCAGCTGCATTCTGACACTGTTTGCCTGAAGAGTGCATCAGATCCCATAGGTGAGGGGCTCAGCCCCACAAGACTGCCTCCTGTCCCTCTCAACCCCACCCCCATACTTCAGATACCAGTCACAAGTCCAGGTTGTCCCGTGTGCTTCAGACGAGCTATAGATTGGAAATTCCCATGACCCCCTCCTCAGGCTCCATCACTTTGCTAGAGCAGCCCACAGAACTCAGAGAAACATTTTACCTACTAGATTACCAGTTTATTATATAAGGGAAATAGCTCAGGAACAGCCAGGTGGGAGAGATGCAGAGGGGAGGATATGTGGGAAAGGGCTCAGAGCTTCTGTGCTGAGTATACCACTTCCTCAAATTTCCATGTTTTTGTTTTCATCAACCATGAAGGTCTCCAAACCCCATCCTTTTGGATTTTTATGGAGGCTTTATTACATAGGCATGGCTCATTAAATCATTGGCCATTGGCTCTCCCCAGAGGTCCAGCCCAACACTGAAAGTTCCAATCCTCTAATCACATAGTTGGTTCCCCTGGCAACCAGCCTCCTTTTTTTAGATGGGGTCCTCAAGCCACCTGATTAATATGACGAAAGACACCTTCCTCTGTATCATCACTGAGGAGGAGACTAGGAAGGGTTTTAGAAGGAAGACTAAATATGTATTTCGTATTATAATTGCAGTATCATAGTTTCCCACCATTTTTCTTTTCAGACTTGGGGCATCTGCCATAGCTCTTGTTTTCTGTTGAGATTTGCTCTCTGTTCATTCATGTAGAACATTTTTTTCTTTTATATTTTGGGCATGGCTAGAAGAGTTCCTTAGAATTCTTATCTGCTTATTCTAGCATTGAGTTAATCTCTTGGTCAATCTCAGTTATTTAACTTTTCTTTTGAGTTACATCCTGTTTCTTCTGTTAGTAATTTTGATTATTATCCTGGATATAGTGAATGCCATATTCCAGCAACTGTGGATGCTATTAATATTGCCTCATTGATTGTCAGTTATTTTTTAGGCATTTGTGAATGAATTCAAACTCAAAACTCTATCTTCCCTCAGTGGGTAGTAGTTGAAATTTCTACTGAGAGTGTTTAGTCTTAGTGGGTGGGGCTCTTTGGAGTCTACTGTAGGCCTGACATAGTTCAGGAGTCAGCCAGAAATTTGGATAGTTTATATACAGAAGTGGGGATACCCTGCTGTGATTCTATCATTTCCCTCCTTTCTTTTCAGCTCCTGGGGTGCTTTGAACTCTGTTCTGTGGTTCTTCAGGACAGGAACACTGACAATTTCTGTCAAGTTTTAGCTGCCTCTTCATGGTGTGGATTGTGGCCTGTCTTTAGGCAAAAAGCTATAAAATGAGAAACTCATCTGGTTCCATTTCCTTCTTTCAAGTATTGAATTTTCTGTTTCTGCTTGCTTTTACTCCTTCTCCAGTGCCTGCAGGTCATCTTTTGATTGATTGTTTTGTCAAAAGCTTATAGTTATCCGTGGGAAGGTGGGTCTACCAGAAGCAGAATTGACATATACTTTCATAAGATTTGCCAAGAATCGAATAAAACGAAGTTGATGGCCACCTTTTCATAGAGCTGGGCTCAGATTCAGTTCATTCCGACTTTTCTCTGTCCTCAGAATTGAGAGATTTTGTTCAATTCTGAATCTTGGAGGGCTTTGAAGATTACCACCTTAAAAAAAATAAAGTCCTCCTTGACACCCTCTTTTCCTGATTATCCTATTAACCCAAGTGTTCTTTTCTTCACAGCATTTATCACTTTATGACATTCTTTTGGGCATTTGTTTGCTTTTTTTATAATCTGCCTTTCCTTGCTAGAATAGAAACCTGTGAAAACACGGACATTGTCTTGTTCTTTACTTTATGCTCTGTAACACTAAACAAAGTAAGCTTTCATTAATTTTTTTTTCAGTTTATTGAGATACAGTTGACTCAATAAGTGTTTATTAAGTTGTTAATGCTTCATGGAACCGTCCTGCTGAGTCGCAGGATATTTATCTATCCCTGGAAAAGGCTGGAATTGATTAAGTATCCCTCCATTTGTGACATTTTAATTCCTAATGTAACTATTAAGAGCTGCAGTTACAGATACTTAGGCTCCCTACTCCCAGCAGCACACATACAACTTAACTCAGTAGTTCATGGAAACTCTTTCAATGCAGCAAATATCAATGGAATCCTTATTCTGTAAAAGTAATTGAGCTAGTCCTTATTATATCCCTATATATTGGGGGGAAAAATCCAAGGTTTAGGAGGTCATCAAAAACAAATCAAAGACAAGGTTCCTGGATTTTAAAAAATCTATTTATAAAAATATATTTAAAAATAGAGTAGTGAAAACTTTTGAACTTACTTTTTTCACTCTGTTTTTAAGAATATGATCTAGGAAGAAGAGTGTTTTTTTTTTTTTTTTTTTTTAGAAGAGTGTTTTCTAGGGAAAATGTTTAGCTGGTAAATAGATCAATCTCAGAAGAATGCAGACTTAGATCTACTTACCTAGAAATTAATTAACTTTGCTTTGCTTAATTACCTTTTTAAATTGGGAAACAAACACACAAACATGGTAACTCTTCACAGTAGTGCAAATTAAAAATGTAGCATTTCCCTAACTCTGTAACTCCCAGGTCCCCCTTCTTGGAGGCAAGCGCCCTTAACAGTACCTAGGATACTCCATTTGCTCTACATATATGTGTGTGTGTGTGTGTGTGTGTACACGTGTGTACCCTCCTTTTTGAAAAATATGTGGATACATGCTGTACAGCTTTATGCATACTAACATGTATTAGCCCATATAGAAGTGTTGTGCTTCTTTGATTGTGTAGTATTTTATTATACAGATATATAACAATGCATTTATTCATTTCCCTACAGAAGAATACTTTTGACACAAAATGATTTGAGACTAGAAAAACATCTGTCAAAGAAATAGTAATGAAAATTATTTTTGCAGTGTTTCTGGTTACCTTGACAACCTGAGACATCTTCAGATCCATGGCATCTCTCATAATGCCACTTTTGGAGTCGAATATATGAGTAAAAGAGACAAAATTGGAATTAATGAAAAGACTAGATCATAGAGTACTTACAGTGATTTCAACTGGGGAACACTTTTATTACTTGTTTCCTTTGTTCCTTTAACAAGGCAATTGAAATTCCTTTTGACTGCATGTCAGTCATAATGTTGACTTGTGCTACAAAGTAGTTTTAAATGATCACTCATTCAGGGGAAAACCTTTATGGTGTTGGAGTGGAGTTGAGTTTCTCATGGCATTTTTAGGTTGTTTCAGGTTAACCCACCAGGCAACCTGTGCTGACAAAGTTGTTGAAGTGGTACACTATTAACGGTGCCTCTGCCCTTTCTGATTTTGTTTTTTAAAATCTGTCTTTAGCTTGGCATTAATGCAGCACAGTTTGACCTAATTTGATATATAAGTTTCTTAATCTCTATATCTGTTTATCTTTATATAATGTAATAATTAGGGATAACATTACAAACTGATTTGCTACCAAGTCTGTTTGGACATGCTAAAAAAAAATGCTAATGGATCACAAGTGATTGGTAGATGGAAGGAAGATGTCTGTCCAAAGCGTAAGTGGCATTATTTCAAAGATGGTTTCCCCAGCATGTTAATATTTTCCTATACCAAGTAACTGGAGCTGAACATACCTAGGTTAGGAAGAATAAGCTATTAGTCATGATGCCCATTCTTTTCTTTTGGTTGAGCTGAACCAAGTAAACTGTCTTTTTGGAAGGGCTTGGGTGGGAGTACTGTAGAGGAGAGCATGTCCTGCTTGATCTTTGTGCATTTCACTGTTTTCTCCATAACTTAGTGAGCTAAGTCATCACCTACCCCTTCCTTCAAGCTCCCTCACCTTGGTTTTTTTTGTTGTTGTTGTTGTTATTATTTCTTAAGATTTTATTTATCTTAGAGAGCATGCAGGAGAGTGGGGAGGAGGAGAGGGAGAGGGAGAGAGAATTTCAAGCAGAATCCCTGCCAAGCATAGGGCCCAGCATGGGGCTTGATCTCATGACCATGAGATTATGACCTGCGCCAAAATCAGGAGTTGGACAGTTAACTAACTGAGCTACCCAATGCGCCTCATCTTTCTCTCTCTTTTTAAAGATTTTATTTATTAATGAGAGACAGAGAGAGAGAGGCAGATACATAGGCAGAGGGAGAAGCAGGCTCTATGCAGAGAGCCTGATGTGGGACTCCATCTTGGGACTCTGGGATTGCACCCTGAGCTGAAGGCAGACAGTCAACTCCTGAGCCACCCAGGCATCTTTTTTTTTTTTTTTTTTAAGGTAAAGACCTAATTGGGCTATATTTTTGAAAAAGAATAGTTTGGGTTTAGTAATACTTTGCAATCCTGCTAGTGTCTTTTTTCAGGTTGCTGTTGTTGCTTGTGTTAATGCTCTGGTTACAGCATAAGCTGGCCCAACCCTGTTTTACCCAGAACCATATTTTTCTTTTTAGTGTGCTATGTTGTATATGGACTGGTTTTCAGGAGAATACATATCACAGATAGCAGGAGTATCTGTGTCCTATAGCTATGGATAACGTTGAAGGGATGAAACAACCATATAGGTATCTCTTAAAATGTGATCTCGAATAAAGACAATTTTCAGTCTGTTTCTTGTCATCTGCTACTTACAAGAATAGGGTGAAATGGGATATGTGGAATATAAGAATAGAATGGAAAATGTGAAAACTCTTTTCATGTTCTTTTGTGACGTGTAGCCTAGATACCTTTCTGTTGAACATGATATTATTAATAACTATGAATCAAAGGGTAGAAGTGCCACTCTTCAATTTGCCATCTCTCCTGGACTTCCTTTCCTGCCATATTTGGTGTAGATTTCCAGCCTTTGAAGTGATTTATTATTTCTGCATAGAAACACTGTGTGCTGCTTCGATCACGTTGTCAGTATCAGCCCACTCATTTCTCACTTTTTATTAAATTTGTTGATTGGGTATGAAACATGAGTATCCTTCAAGTATTCCTGCTAATACATTTTTCCTATAATTGATGCCAAAGCTAGCACTTTTTTTCCCCATCCTGTCAGAAAATAGTTCTGGACACTGGTTTCCAAGTTCTGTGTAAATGTTCATTAATCTGTGCTGGGGCATTCCTTTGCCTCTGAAATCCCTGATTTACTTCACCATCTCTAGCAGATTCTTTCTAAGATCCTTGAGGGCAGAGACCATTTCTTTTAGTCAGTATCATATGTTCTTAAAAGGAACACAAGACACATGTTTGTTTATTAAATTAAATGTCGACTAGATCTTAGCATATGGATTCTAACCCATAAAAGAATATTTGGAATTTAGGTGCAGAGATCGTTAAAAATGCATCTTTTATGTAAGTCTGAGAATGAATCCTTTCAAGGGTCCACATGTCAGAGATCTTTCCTGAGATTTGTGTGTGCGTGTGTGTGTGTGTGTGTGTGTGTGTGTACACTTCTCATATTCTGTGTAATGTACTTTTCAGAGTCTGTTTGAAAGCATTTGGGTGAGGGATGCTTGGGTGGCTTAGTGGTTGAGTGTCTGCCTTCGGTTCAGGGCATGGTCCCGGGGTCCTGGAATCATGTTCCACATCGGGCTCCCCACAGGGAACCCTGCGTCTCCCTCTGCCTATGTCTCTGCCTCTTTGTGTCTCTCATGAGTAAATAAATAAAATCTTTAAAAAGGAAGAAAAAAAGAAAGAAAGAAAGCATTTGAGTGAACAGGGCTATATAATCCAGTGTTGAATCTGCCCCTGTGCCCTTCATTCTCTCTGTTCTTGCTCATCGCTGCCTTTACAGCCTGACCCCATACCAGTCTGTGAGTCTGTGCATGAGGCTTGCAGTGCTTGACACTCTCTATACATGTTTGTGACCTTGGCTTGGATTATTAGCCTGAATCTGATGTTCTGTTTCTGGTTTGAATTGTGGTTGCTGCCTGGAACCTGATCTCTTCTGACGTTAGTCAAGTAACCTAGTCTTTCTGATTTTTGTTCTTTTTTATTGTTAGGCTCTAGTGTTCTCACCTTGGATGTGTCTGACCCCAATTAATCCTGCTTTTGCTAATCAGTAAGCATTGCCCAAATGTAGACTCTAAAAGGTTCTGACGATAAAGCTCAACAGTATGTGCTAGTTATTGGCTTTCTCAAATATTAATCCCTGCCGGGTCCAGAAATAGTATGATGCTTATTATAAAAGAGATATAGCATTTTTTCACTTATAATTTTGCTTGCCTTTTTTCAGGCAGTATTTGATGGTGCATGACTGAGCATGATATGGCTGTCCAGGAAGTGTTGGTTTGAGTGATTGATTTGGTGATGATTCAGTTTGTCTGTCATTGAAATGTTCATTTTATCCAAGACTGAAAAAAAATTGCCCATAAAAGAGCATTCAGATTTTCCTTATGCTTCAGTTCAAGGCACCAGATTCACTTTTGCCTGCTAGGATAAAAGTTGGTAAGCATTGTCAAAGTTGAATGTCACTGACATATAAAGACTTGTCGAGGGATAAATCAAATATAAATATAAAAGGATCAAATTTTAGAGTCGAGAATTCAGAAGAGCATGTTCCAAACAGCTCCATTTTACAGCTGAAGACATAAAGTCCAAGGTAGATGAAGTAAATTGTCCAAGACCCAACCCAGAGCTGATTGATAAAGAGCCTGGACTGAGTCAGGCTTTCATAGTGACACAATTGTGTGTAGCTAGTTGCTTTTCACTGTGTATGTTACATATTAATGGAATCTAAAGGGACATGGATTAGAGCAAAATTTTTTTAGAAATTATGGTTGCCTTACTCTGTTTCACTGACCTCTAAAGGATCTTTTGCCTTCTTGTATGTAGTAGGGTCAGGCTGTCTTTGTCTGAACCTGTGCATCCATTGACAAGGATCAGGAGAACATTAGGGGCCTTTTGTGCTCTGAAGTTCACCCCTCTGCTGGCTTGCATGTTACCAATGGGAAGAAGTAGAGAAAGAGAGCTCAAGAGCTCCATATTGTCTCACCCTCCTTCCCCAGCATACCCAGCCTTACTGCCACTTAGTGTCTGCCTAGGGACATCAGCACTGAACTTCATCTAACTGGGTCACTACAGAGTTCCAGGACTCCAAAGAGCTGGCTCTACTGTGTCCCTAGGGCCTAGGTCAGTTCCTGGTACATAGCAGGTGCTCAGTAAGTATTTAATAAATGAATGTTTGGCTCAAAGTAGAAGCATCTTGTAACCACTGAGAATCATGCATGTAACTGACAGCCTGGAACCTAGGTGAAAATCAGAAGGTCTGGATTTTGTTTTCTACCTAGTCCTTAAACAATTGTAATATTTTGATTTGTAATAAAAAATCTATATTTGGCTTTTATCCCCATTTTTGGCATAGAGCTCCTAAAATCCTTGGAATTTGTCAAGTGATGAGCAGTAAAGGTGTCTTGATATTCATAACAAACCCCTTTCAGTTACACCTGACTCTATGTTAATGAGGTGACATTTAGAAAGTGCCAGAAGGTGGGAGCTGGTTGCCAGGGGAACCAGTTGTGCGATTGGACAATCTCACTCCCTTGACCTCTGGGAAGGGGAGGGGTTGGAGGTTGAATCAGTCACCAATAGCCAGTGATTTAATCAGCCATGCTTCTGTATTGAAGCCTCCATAAAAACCCAAAAGGATTGGGTTCACAGAGCTTCTGGAGGGACTGAGAAGATACCACTCAGACTGTGGAAGCTCTGAGTTCCCCGCCACCCCCCCCCAGACCTTGCCCTATGCATCTCTTCTGTGGGGCTATTCCTCAGTTATATCCTTTAAGCCAGTAATCTAGGGGATCCCTGGGTGGCTCAGCGGTTTAGCGTCTGCCTTTCGCCCGGGGTGTGATCTTGGAGTCCAGGGATCAAATCCCACGTTGGGCTCCCTGCATGGAGCCTGCTTCTCCCTCTGCCTGTGTGTCTGCCTCTCTCTCTGTGTCTCTCAAAAAATAAAAAATGAACCAGTAATCTAGTAAGTAAAATGTTTGAGTTCTGTGAGCCCCTCTAACAAATTAATGGAACTTGAGAAGGGAGTCATGGGAACCTTAGATCTATAGCATGTTGGTTGGAAGCACAAGTAACAATATAGACTTGCACTTGGCGTCTGAAGTTCAGGGCAGGGCTGCAGTCTTATAAGATTGAGCCCTTAATCTGTGGGATCTGATACTCTCTCTCCAGGTAGGGCCAGAATTGAGGTGAATTCTGAAACCCTCAGCTGGTGTTGGGGAGAAGTACTTTTTGCTATGGGAAAAACCATACATTGGAATTGAAATCAGAATTATATCAATGTATCAATTTGAGTCATTTCTGCTCTGCTTATGAGTGAATTTGAGAAGGTTAGATGAGATGACTTGCTGGGTCCTTCTCCACTGTCTTGCTCAAGAATCTACATAATGTGACTCTGAATAGCTTTATCAGCACCACGAGTAGCCAAGCCTGAATTCCTCAGGTCCTGCCTGGCAGGGCTCTTCTTTGCACATGGGCAAGGCTGGAGCTTCACTCTTATCTCTCTCTGGGTCTTTCCTGCTCAGTTGGCCCAAGCTCCAGCCATTGGAATTAGCTTGGGTTGCCTATAACAGAAAAATCCTAGATGGTAGAGCTTTCAACAAAATGGAGGCTTTGACAAAGGCAGGAGCTTGTTTTTCATGTTCAGAGAAGTCCGGCTGGTAGGAAGGCTGCACCTGCTCTTGAGAACCTAAAATTTCACTACAGACTTCTCCTCCTCACTGTTCCCCCACCCACACGGTCATTCTCACAATTCTAAGTAGAAGAGAATGACTAAATAGATGAAGTCTGTTGGAGAAAACTTCTAGAAATCAAGTTGTATATGCATTTGTCTGCATCTCCTTGGCCTAATGTAAGGACCATGACCACACCTAAGTCTGAGGGAGGTTGAGGTCTATGATCTTTTAGCGTGGTGACAGTGTGCCCTGCTACAAATCAGTGGTTCTAGAAATGAGCTTGTCCTATCCCATTTCCTATGCTATCCTTTATGTGATTCTAGCGATTTCTAGCGTGTAGAAATGAGTTGGGTCCCCTCCCCCTTTCCCCTGTTCTTTGGAGTAGTTTGAGTAGGTAAGATTGAAATTACCTGTTTCTTGACTGGATGTTCAGCTTGCCTGCAAGACTATCTGAAGCTTCTGCAATGTTTTGTTTTGTGTTACAGAGTGGTGATCATATAGGGGGATGAATTTTCAATTATGATTAAATTTATTTCACTGTTGAGTCTTTGCTTTTGAAGATTTTCTTTTGTTTGAGTCATTTATCCGTTTCTAGAAATTTGTTTTAAAAACTCTTTTTTCATTCATAATACTTGTCATTTGTGCCCTTGCTCAGTTTTTCATAGTTTTCTCAGGGACTTGTTGATTTCATGTTTTTTCTAAGAGCCCATGCTAGCTTTGGTGAATTCTCTTATTGCTTATATTCTCTTTTTTTATTTTATGTTTATATAAATATAAGTAATACATTTATATGTGTTTATATATCCATTCATAAGTAATACATTTATATTTATTTCTATTTTCTGTTCTGCTTGATTTCATCCTGCTGTTTTTGTTTTGTTTTTGAGAGAGAAATAGGTAGGATTGAATGGTCAGGTAGTTTGTTTTGTTCTGTTTTTTAAAGGAAAGAGAGCCTTTGTTGCCATGGATTAAGCGCTAGAGGGCCTAACTAAAATGAATAATGAATTGCCTGGGGCCTGGCTCCTGTCACTTATACAAGGGGGCAGGAAGGGATAAAATATAGACTGGAGGAGACGAAGCAGAATGAGCATTGAGAAAGTAGAGGTGAGCCATCTGTGAGAACAGTTTGGAGGAAACAGGACAGAAGTCCAAATGTTGAGGAGGGCTGGGAGGAACCTGGAGCTGAAGGCAGCAGGGCAAAAGAAGGACTTCACATCAGGAATTGTTTTACGTTCCACCTTCAACCCCTAGCGTCATGTGTTAATTACCCAAATCCACTGGATGTAGACTCCTCCCTGGTGAGCAAAGAGTTTCCTCTGTGTCCTCTGTTAGCAAGGCAGCTTCATCACAGGGCTGCAGGCCTATCTCCTGTGTTCGGCACCTTTGCTCGCTCCAGATTTCCGGATTCCTGAGATCAACATTCTGCTGCCTGCCTGCGTGCCTCCCTCCTCTCCTGGTGGCTTTGACCTCTGTCTCTGCCTGGCTTCTCATCCACCTCATCTCCCATTTTCCTTTGTGTTCTGACCCCACTCATGCCATCCCCCAGCCCTGACCTCTTTTACCACTGCTGATGCCCTCTGATCTGTACTAATCGTGCCTCAGTCTCCCCAGGCCATGCAATCCTTTGCTGCTCTTTAGGCTGCCCGTGGTCTGGCGTACCAAGGGGTGGGGCAGAGAGGAGGCAACCCCCTTCCCTGTCCTCTGGGTGCAGCAAGGGCAAGAGGCTAGATTTAGAAGCAAATGCAGTGTGCCATGGTGCTGGTGGGCAGGCAGGCAGGAGCCTTTACCAGATGGCCTCAGTCCAGAGGGAGAGTGGAAGGGGAGGAAGGAGGCAGAGGTTTTAAACAGCTTGTGCAGTGTCAGCAGGCAAGGAGACAGCACTGCTAGCTGCTCCTGGACAGGGATCTGGGGTAAAGTCAGCATATGTTTACAGAGGTCAGACCTGCAGCGTCCTCTTCCCCCACTGTGTGTGGCATCCCCGAATGGGAATTTAGGGAGCTAATGGCTGGGAGACTGGCAAGGAGCTAATGATCTAGAAGTAGGGGAGATAGGCTTCGGCAGAGGGATTTGAAGGTAATGGAACCCCCACCCCCAGGATTATGCACAGAGGAATGTTCAGTAAGCCTTGCATCTCAGGCTCCTGAGTCGTCTTTGCCTTGTCCAGGGGAAGCCCTGTCTGCATGCCCCAAGTAGGGCTTCCCAGCCTTTCATTTTCTGGCCACGTTAGTCTCCAGCAAAATGACCTTTGTGAAAACTGTCATTGGCAGGCCACGTGCCCTGAATCTGTCATTCAGATGCTAAGCAGTGTTTTACCAAGCCATGACCGCCATCTTGCTTTGTTGACCACAGGTTAAACGATGACTGGGCATCATCACATGTTGTCATTGCTGCTGTCCCAGCCTGAGAGCATGCTCAGTTATGTACAAAGCCTGGGAGGGAGCAAGGAGGCAAGGAGGCTAGACATTTCTAGAGGAGCAGGAGTGATGGTGGGGAAGATAGGAGTTCGGAAGTAGAGTGGTGTTGGAAGGAAACTCTGACTAAACAAATAAACCAACCCCAGAAGTGAACATAGTGTCCAAATGATTAACATAGTAGCTTTAAGGCCTCCACAGCCCTAATAGGACTACTTCCTGATAATCTCATTTCCCTCACCTTTGGGGTAAGTGACAGTGGTTCGTTCCTAGGGGACCAGTTTCAAGAAGGCTTATGGTACCTTCTTCAGGTATTGCAAGCTAAAGCTTGCACCTCCCTTCTGGTCCTTTGGGGATCCTCAGCTTTGACCTTTTACTTTGCCCAAAGACCACAGCCTCCTCATCCTTGCTTGAGAGAGCAGCCATTCTTCCTATGTTTGACTTCCTGTGGTAACAGGTGCACTAAATACTGGATGATCCATCAGAGCTCTTCGGTTCTTAACTCTTACAAGATGCATAAATGTACACAAGAATCTGTTCTTACCCAGAGATTGTTCTTTCTGTAACATCTACCCTCTAGAAGAACACAGCTGAGAACCCAGAAGTTAAGTGGGAAAGGCGTCTGATTGAAATCATTATTACAAACCAAGAATGATGCCTTTATGCTGCCATTTGGAATTTATTAACTCCTATGAAAACTTATTTTTTTCTGGTGATTTATCTGTAGTGTTCATTGTGCAAAAATTAAAAACCCCAGGAGTCTAAAGGAAGCATGTCACTTGGTTCAATTACCAAGTTGTATCCCCTTGTAATAATTTTGGCATATTTGTTCTAATTGATTTTCTCTGTATCTATGTGTGTAGTTGTCTTTAAAACCAAGTTAGGGTAATATCATATATAGATAATGTAACCTCTTCTCCACTTGACAGTATTATGACATATGCACAAAAGTGAAGGGACAAGCTGTTATGAGCATGTCATTTATAATATGAAACACTGGAAGCAATTTAAATAATAATACATAGAAAAAGAACAGGAAGGGCAGGTTTCAGGGGTTCCTCCAGGGCAGAGGTCCAGACTATGGTAGATGGGGAGAAAGATCTTTCGTGTTTCACCCTGTGCTTTATAAATGCCATGGCAACCTTTGCAAAGAGGAATCAGTCCTTTATTATGTATATTGTGAATGTTTTCTTTGAGCCTGTCATTTGTCATTTATTGTCATGTCTTTTTTTCCTATAGTAGTTCTAAGAAATTTGTATCATGTAACCTTCTCACAGTAGGATCTCTGAATTTGGAATCGTGCCAGGGAAGGCCTTTCTTACTTTGAATATACGTTGTTTTCTTTTTTTTTTCTTGATAAAATATTTGGATGGCTTATTAAAATTTGTCCACAGTTGGGGGTCTTTGTGTCTACAGAAGCCAGATAGAGGGGCCCATTGATGCTGAAGACTGCAGAGATACTTGTGTGATGAATTATCTAGTGTAGTCTGGGCACTAAATGGAAGAGGCAGCTATAGCAAAGAACCATAAATAAATATAAGGAAGTGTGGCTATAAGACTTTGAAATGCGTGGGGTAGGTGTGTGGGTAAGAAAGCCCTACTTTTGTGAATGCTCTGGGCAAAGCTCTAGATTGCAAAATGCAAAACAAAGCAAGACCAAAAAAGCCCCCAAATTACCTTCAGGAAAGGGGAGTTCGTTTAAGTTCCCAGCATCAGGCACACTCAGTGATGCTGACCCCTAGGGATTTGATAGATGTTATGGCAGCAAGAGATAAGCTGCCATTGGGAGCCAAGAGGCTACATCACCATGTTATCCTGCCTTTCTCTGCCCTCCCCATTTCTGTTGCTGCAAGTTTCTCTACAGATGGGCCATTGGAGCCACGGGCCTGATGGGTCCAGCCCCAGCTAACTGTCCTCTCCTGTTTAAAATCCCAAGAAACGGATCCCTGGGTGGCACAGCGGTTTGACGCCTGCCTTTGACCCAGGGCGCGATCCTGGAGACCCGGGATCGAATCCCACGTCGGGCTCCCGGTGCATGGAGCCTGCTTCTCCCTCTGCCTGTGTCTCTGCCTCTCTCTCTCTGTGTCTATCATGAATAAATAAATAAAATCTTTAAAAAAAAAATCCCAAGAAAATTGACTTAGTCCTGATATCTTCACCATCACCGCCCCCATCAATTCTGGCTGCAGGCATGAGGTTGTCACATTGTCTGTGGGGTGGCTGCTTCCCAAGATTTTAGGACAGGATGAGACCAGAAGACTATTTAGCATGGCAGATAAAGGTCCTTCCTCTCTGCTTCCCTATAGGTCTCCTGAGAGCTATGATTTTCTGCCTTTTTTTTTTTTTTTTCAAAAGCAGCCAGGCTATATATAGAAACATACCAAAAGCTAGCCCTAAGCAATTGTGAAGTAGGTGAGGTTTATTTTTTGCATTTCCACCCTCACTGTCTTCCACAGTAGAAGTTTCTTTGGAAGCCACTTCGGGGATTGCCAGGATTTCTAAACTTCTTAAAAAGCTGTGATGATGCAGAGGTTCTTCTGCCTGTGAGCTTTGAGCTCAGAGTAGGGTTATCATCTGCTTCTCTAAATTTTGTGAACTTGGGCGAGTTATGTAAACTCACTAAACCTCAATTTCCCCATCAATAAAATGATGTTATTAATAATCCTGACCTCAGGGGTTTTGTGAAAGTTAAATGAAGGTCAAGTCTTAGCACACCGCAGGGTATTTATGAGGGCTTAATAAGGGTTTCATTTGGTGGTTTTTAATGAGTAAGGACGCTGCCCATGATTATCCATTCCCTGTGCATTTTCTGTGTATCCCTGTGCTTTCCCCAGATTTTGACATTTGCTTCCTGTAATTGTATTCTGAATATAACATATCATTAGAAGCAGAATAATGAATATACCTTTTTCAAGAAAAATCTCCTTTCCCCACCTCTTGGCAGATTTTCTATATAAAAAAGAAAAGTTACCTTGCTTTTCTGAACCTCAATGCCATGCTGCTAATTAGCAGCAAAGCCATTTCTGAATCTGAGAACGGACCTCTTTTTCCCAAGCCCCTAATAATCCACTTCCTGCCACTTCCCATGGAAGCTTGTTCTTACAAGGACCTGGTTAAATCCTTCCTGCCAAGCCCTGAGTGGCTGACAGTGTCTAAGAGGATAACATCTTAAGCCACCAAAGGATTGACTATTTCATTGTGGTATTTTAGGCATTGGTCCCCAGCATTTTGCAGAGGCCAGGAATGAACTACCTTGAAATACCAAAAGTCACCTCACATGGGACTCAGGAGCTTAATTAAATGAAAATCCAGCCCCCATCCTAAAAGGAAAGTTTATCCTTATTCTGGTTCCTGCGTTGGCGAGACCCTAAATAGACCACTTGGGTTCATTGACTGCTGAGTTAGGGAAAGATTTGGAAAATGTACAATTCAGGACAGATTAGATATTTATTATTAGAATTTCAGCTTAGAGAGTTGGAAAGTAATATTTTGTCAGAAAGCCAGATATATGCCATGGAGTGAATGGCCCCAGCTCCTGGTGTTCCTTCTAGCCGCTGGAGTCTCCCAGCCATCTGTGATTCAGCCAAAGTGTGGCCAATGCTCAATCCACAGTTCCTTGTGAACACTGGGGACCAGGAGGTGTGGGAATTGGCCAAAGGCCAGATAAGAAACAGTAGGTTGTCCCCTCTCCTCTTACACAGATGGTACCATGCTGTGTCTCCAGTTCATGTGTTCAATCCTAACCCCCCAGTGTGATGGGATTTGGAGGTGGAGCCTTTGGGAGGTGATTAGTACATAAGGGTAATGCCCTCATGAGTGGGATTAGTACCCTTAAGTAAAAGAGATCCCACAGAGCTCCCACGCACCCCCCCCCCCCCAAGATGGCAGCCTGTGAACCAGAAAGCAGGTCCTCACCAAACACTAAATCTGCTGGCACTTTGATCTTGGACTTGCCAGCGTCCAGAATTGTGAGAAATGAATTTCTGTAATTGATAAACTGCCCAGGCTCTGGTATTTGGTTATGATGGCCCAAATGGACTTAGATAGATGGGGGGATGGAGACCTGCCATTGAGTGTCTGCTCTCCGAGTGGTTTCTCTATTAGTAAGGGTGGATTTATATTCCTGTGGAGGACAAAAAAAAAAAAAATGACTTTCTCATGTAGCTGTGCTGGTGAGGATATTCTATAATGATAGAATAGTTTGGAGCTAGCCGCCTTTTCTAGGAAATGACTTGTGCCCCGTGTTTTTCTATAACAGGATGCCCTATCTGCTAAACTTTACTTGCATTGGTTGTTCATGTTACGTACTTGTTTATATCCTGCCCTACACCAAAAGGGACTTGCACATTTATTCAGCAAATATCATCAGATGTTGCCAAAGACAGTGTCCAGTTTCAGATGGATCTGCTCTTGGGACTGGGGTTACTGATAAGCACGACGCACCCAGCCACTGCTAGTAGGTTGGGGTTTTCTGCCACTTACCCTGTCTGTCCTTGTATTGCTGTTATTATGTGTGCGTGGGACCCTGCAGGTTCTCCCTTCTATGTATTTTTGAGACGACAGCACTTACTCCGGCTTGGAAGGAGGAACGGGAGTAAGTCTTATGCCAAGTCTGTAGTAAGCCTTTGGCTATGTATTAGCCCACAGTGTGTGGGCACAGGAATCTTCTGAATGGAAACTTCCAACCAAGTCTGCTATTCTAAAAACACCCGTGTCAACCGTATAGAGGAAATGTATGTACAGCTGCCATGTCTCATTGCCTTCCTTTACCTTTCCTGCCCTCCTCTTTTAGTTGTGATGGGACTCCTGAATCCCCCATGCCCAAGCAGAGTCTTCCACTCAGCAATTCTTTAGGTGTCCAGGAGGGAAGACTAGGAGAGCCAATGGAGTTCCTGGCCAGGTGTGTGATGATGTTAGCTGGGACCCTACAGGTGTGCGAGGGCTCTGGTGTCAGATCAGACTAAAACAGTCCTCCCAGGGCCCCGATCCTGGCCTGTTGGGTTTTACTTTGGAAGAAGCAAAGAGGGGGGCATTGGGAGGAACTAAAAAAAGAACACCAAAGACAGGGACTCCTAGAGGTTGAGTCATAGTGTGTCCCCATTCAGAAGAAGTTCTAACCCTAGTACCTGAGCATGTGACCTTACCTAGAAATAGTGTCTTTGCACGTGCTCAAGCTGAAATGAGGCCATTTGGGAGAGCCCTAATCCAGTGAGCCTTGTGTATGTGTCCTCATACAGGTGGGAAATGTGGACACAGAATCACACACGGGATGTGTGGAGGGAAAATAGTGCGCAGACATGGGGAGAATGCCATCTACCAGCCATGGAACACTTGAGGTGACCAGAAGCTAAGAGAGAGTCTCATTCACAGTCCTCAGAAGGAACCAACCCTGCCAACACCTCAACTTCAGATTTATAGCCTCCAGAACCAGGAATCCATACCTTGCTGTTCTGGAGGCAACCCCATTTGTGATACTTTGTTGGGAAAGTCCCAGGAAAATGATGCAGGATCTTGTCTTAAGTCCCAGTAAGAGGATCTGCCTCTTCTCCTGGCATGAACCTGTTGCCTCCTCAAGTTGGGTCAGACCTAGAGGACTGTCTTCCCATCCTCACTTAAAACTTCCAGATTGCTCTCCTGCCCACATTTTGGGTTAGCACCCAGGACCAAAACACTGTCTCTCGACTCCTATTATTCTTTCTTAATGCTTTCCGAGAGTTCCACTTGTTCTTGTGAGTTCTATCTGGTGCTGCCATAGCTTGTTTTGAGCAGGTGGAGTAAAACATGCAGATATGAACATGATTGTCAAGCAGGAAGAAGTTATTTTGTTAGATTCAGAGCTCCCTAGGGACAGGAGTCCTAGCACACCATTCAGGGCCACACAGGGAAGCACCAAGGCAAGGTGAGCAAAGAGAAAGAGGGGAACTGTGGGCAGGAGCCTTTATTTCAGTTTAAGAGGGGAAAAATGGGCAAGAAAGGTAAGCAAGTAGTACAAATGTGACTGGATAGTTTGGGTAATGTTGGTGGGGTCTGGGTTATGGGGGTGGTCTTGCTCCTGGGGCGATCAGGGCTGAAGTATAGTGTCCCTGACTGCAGAAGTCAGAAGTCTAATAAAAAGAGGAGGAGGGTAGTATGGACTCCAAATTGGTTGATCTGCCTGTTAAAGACATGCTGGTAGGTGACTGGTTTGTTATTTCTAGGAATTAGTTAACCCAGGGAATGGTGGTTATGGTCTGCAAGACCCCAAATGTCAGAGCATCAAGAATACAGAAAAAAAGAGAATGTAGTTAACATAATGCATTATCCAGTGATACAGTTTTTTTTTTTAATGGCTCTTTCCACCCCCTCCAATTTACACTTTAAAGAATCCCTGATAAGTTAACAAGCCTCCTGACAAATGTATTCTCTCTAGCATTTGCAAGATATACTCGGTCTCTTGTCAAAAGACTGTCCAAAAACTCCAGCCTTGTTATTTAACACCAGACATTTACGGATCCTGTTGTTTAATTTATGTTTCTTCTTTCTTTGAAAGCTATGACAGGAAAGCAAAGTTGAAATGCCACCAGGAGGCTCAGTTTTCTTTGTAGAACTTCCAGCATTCAGAGATACATTCAGGATTTCCTCTATCTGTCCCATGTCTTCTTATAGACTGATTACCACCACCACCACCCCCTTTTTCCCCTCCTGTTTATTTTCTGTCTCTGTCCTTTTGGTGCTAAGCCGTGATTTTCTTCAGGACACCCTCCTTCCCTGCTCTGGGTCCATGTGTTATCAGTGGGGTTGGTCTCACCCTCATATTTAAGGTGAGATGTGATTCCAGTTCAGCTGAAATCATTGGTTCAGGCAGAGCAGGGGAACCAGATTGGACCAGTCCATAGGCATATTAGTTTATTAGTTTCCTGTTGTTATCATAACAAATGATGACAAATGTGGTGACTTTAAAACAGCACAAATTTATCATCTTACAGTTCTGGAGGTCAGAGGTCTGACACAGGTGTGTGTGGTGTGTTTAAAGATTTATTCATTTATTTAATACATAGAGGAGTAGCGGGGAGAGGCAGAGAGAGACTCAGGCAGACTCCATGCTGAGTGCAGAACCCAATGTGGGTCTTGATTTCATGGCCCTGACATGACCCTGAAACCAAGAGTCGGATGCTCAACTGACTGTGCTACCTAGGCACCCCTAATACAGGTCTTACTGGGCTAAAATCAAGGTGTAGCCAGGGCAGTTACTGTTCCTCTCTGGAGGCTCTGGGGTAGGGGAGGAGTTAGTTTCCTGGACTGTTCAGGCTTCTGGAGTGCACCTGTGTTCCGTGGCAAGTGGCTTCTTCCTCCACCTCCAAGCCAGCAATAGTGGATCTTCTCACATTGCATCTCTGACCCTCCTGTAGTCCCATCTTCTGCTGACCTGCTCTTGTGCCTCCTTCTCCACTTTTAGGGACCTTTGATTTACTTTAAAGCCGCGTGGATAATCCAGGATAATTTCCCCATTGCAAGATCCTTCATACATCTGTGAAGTTCTAGAAGTTTGCCATGTAAGAGACTATGTTCACAGGTTCTGGGGATTAGGCTATGGACATTTTTAGGGGGTTAGGAATCCGCCTACCACAGTGGCTGAGATTCAGTTCTGCGACATTTGCTGGGTCTGTTGGGAAGACAAACTTTTTCTATTGGCGTTTGGGAGAAGATAGGCTTTAAACCTGAGCCCCTGTCAGCTGTCTTGAAACCGGGCGGGGAGAGGCTGCTAAAGAATGGAGCACATGCTGAACAGAGCAGACCTGAATGGTAAGAGGAGCCAGGCCATGTCCTCATGGTGTCCTTAAGGCCACTGAAGCCCATTGAGAATTTTTAGTCATTGATTTGGGATGTTATTATGTATCTCCTCTTGTGAGATGAGGAGCAAAGATCACAAAAATGGACCATGAGCGAGTCCCTCTTCTATTGCTCTTCTGAACATGAGGTACAGCTATAGATTGGGAACATCTGGATTGATACCCTATGAGCAGAGTTTCATGGTTAGCATGTTGTTTCAGGAGTGAGAATTCTGTTTCTTCCTATCCCCTGAATCCTAATCTCTCACTTGCCTATTAACATCTCAGGTTCTCATTAATTCCTGCACCTGTGAAATGGTGAGGTCAGGTGGACAAGTACGTTCTTGGTATCTATGTTATGAATGTTCATTACATTTCTCTAGAATGGCTGAGCTGGCAGGATTCTTTGAAAGGTCATTGAGCCCAAGTACCTCACTTTTAAATGATGAGAGACCTGAGAGCCGGAAAAGTTGAGAAGCTTCACTGGGGGAATGAACAGCTTTGAAACAGCCCTGAGAAAACAAGGACTTCTGATCGCTAATCCCATTATACCACATTTCTATAATTCCTTGACCTAGTTAAATGAATTCCCCTAAATTTGTAAAATCTAATGT
Organism: Canis lupus familiaris; assembly: GCF_011100685.1. Lineage (NCBI taxonomy): Eukaryota > Metazoa > Chordata > Mammalia > Carnivora > Canidae > Canis > Canis lupus. Next base: position 37,073,172 of record NC_049226.1, read on the forward strand.
CATTCACTGAGATAATTCCAGATATTTGAGTCTCAACCTGAGAACTGACATAACATTTAGCATGTCTTCTTTTGCTAAGTATATTTTTATAAAATAAAGTTATTGTATTATCCTAGTTTCCTCCCATTTTATCTCTCACTGACAGTCATTGTAGTGCTAAAGGAATGGAGGTTCTAGAGTCTTTGTAAAGCCATCCTTAAGACCAAACAGAGATCTGGAGACAATGCCAAATCCTCAAGAACTACAAAAATTCTGCATCAAAGTCTAAATTCTAGAGGGTTCTGGGGAGGAGTTGGTCTGAGTATCTGTCCTTGATTTTTTTTTTTTAAGATTTTATTTATTTATTTGAGAGAGAGAGCATAATCAGGGGGAGAGGTAGAAGCAGACTCCCCACTGAGCAGGGAGCCCAATGTGGGGCTCGATCCCAGGACCCCAGGACCATGGCCTGAGCTGAAGGCAGACACTTAATCGCCTGAGCCCCCCATGCATCCCCATGTCCTTAGTTTCTTGTCTGGAAAAGCTTGGTTAACAAAATGGTAGGTATTCTGGTTATCTAATGTGGTTTAACAGACCACTCCCAAACTAGTTGTTTAAAATAACAATGCCAGGTTAGGCTACAGGTATTGAGTTAGGACAATGTCTGTGACTTTGGGACAAAATGGTTGTGATGAGAAATTCTGTATCAAATGCAATCACCACTTATTCACAAGGTTAGCACATTGAAGTCTTAGAGCTTATACTCATGTGTTATGTGTTTATTACTCATGTTACATTACTTATCATGGGCATGGGAGCCTCAGAGTTTACTATCCATGTCATTTAGCTGGGGAAAACGTCAACAAAATAGCCAATCTGATGGAGATCTCCAAAAGCCAGAGGATAAGAGTGCAGACAAGTGGTGAGCAGTGGATCTTGTGATGAATTTATAGTTGAGCCTAAACAGATGAGATCATTTCTTACCAGGAATCTATAGTGTATGTTAAATCATGATTCTTGGAACAAAACAGACAAACTGTAAAGGGAAAACATAACAGTATCCTGAAGTCAGGTCTCAACCAAACTCAGGAATGAGGGAGTGGGATTTGGGAGTAGGAGAAGGTGATTGGAAAAATAAACATCTTCTAGATTATTCCTTTCATGGATCATGGGAGCAGTGAGGAAGTGAAATATCTTCTGATATGTTAATAGAGACACATGGATTCAATTATGATTTTAGGGATAGGAAGTTCCCTTATGAATTGAATTGGGGTTCTCCTCTCCTTCCCTGGGTAGTTATCCTGTGTCAGGGAGAAAGCTTGCAGATCTACTCATTGTCTACCTTGATATGTTTGACCCAAGACAAACTTAGGTTTGGATTACTTTGCCTGGAAAAGTTTTCTCCGTGAACTCTCACCTTGAGAGCGTCATCCGTACCCTTGCTCTGCCCTCCACAGCGTCAGCCTAGATCCTGGTCTGCCTAATTTCATGTTTGACTGCACATCTACCCAGGAGCCTTCCCAGTGTGGCTTGGAGATTGAGTCACACTTGAGAAGAATGTGGGATTATAGGACGTGGGAGATCTAGAATGTGCACCTCTCACGACTAGGAAAGAAGACCAGGCAACAGTTAGAAGAAGGAACAACAGAGCAGTTGCTGGAAGGGGTTCTAAGGGATGAGAAAGGACATTACAAGCATGGACACCAATGTTTTACCTAATGGGGGGTGTCCTTCTCCCTATTCATGGAGGTAGTCAGGTAATAGCACCCTTTTTAGCAAAATAATATTTCATTGCTCTCTCATAGCAATGAAATGAGCGTTTCTCATAGCGTTTCTGTCTGGCAGAAACGCCAAGGGCAGGAGGCTAGTGAAGAGTAAGTCCACATTTGTGGCTGTAGCATGTTGTCTCCAAACCTGGGTAAAACCTGCATGTCACACAGGAACTGTGTACGAGGTATTTTCAGTGTCACAGACTTGGATGCTGGAGACCTATACTTGCAAGCCACTTTCCGTTGGACTGGATTATGGGTTTATTTTTAAAACTGTGCCCAGAACCATAGACCAGAAAAAGACCTTGGCAAGACATTGAGTCTGTCCTTAACCTCAGGGAGAATCACACTTAAACTCCACCCCAGAGGACCTCTCTGCAATGGCAGGTATCAAGAAAAATGCTCTAAAGGAATCCATTTGTCCTCAGGAAGCCCTTCTCCTATTTACACATCGGTCACCAGACCAGAATAGCACTGTGGTCTCTAACAAACAGAGGGGTAAAGCGATTAGTGTATGCCACACTTTTTACGCTCTTCTGTATCTCCAAGATCATGTTATGATCTACCTTTAAAACCACAAAGGTCCCCAAATTCTTGGAATTGACAATGACAAAGAGAGGTTTCAGGTGGAAGATGCATAGACTGCTGGGGTTGTCAGAACAAAGCAGCACAGATGGGGAGCTTCAAAATTAGACATTCCTTTCCTCATGAATCTGGAGACTAGAAGTCTAAGATACAGGTGTGGGCAGGACCGATTTCCTCTGAGGCCTCACTCCATGGTTTGCAGATGGCCACCTTCTCCCTTTATCTTCACGGGGTCTTTCCTCTTTCTGTGCCTTTGTCCTAAACTCTTCTTAGGAGGACCCTAGTCATGTTGGATTAGGGCCACTAATGATGTTGAGTGAATCACCTCATCCCCAAATATTGCCACATTCTGGAGGTACTGGGGTGTAGACTTCAATATATGAATTTGGCGGGTGGGGGGCACATTTTAGCCCATTAGAAATTCAGAGATCAGATAGCATCAAGACCACATCCCAAAACCACTTTGGAAATCATGAGGGAACCCATTCTGTGCAACACTGGTCCATCATGTATGATGAATTGTGAGAGATCAATAAAAAAAAAGTTTAAATAATACATTTAGGGGTGTCTGGGTGGTTTAGTCAGTTAAGTGTCTGCCTTCAGCTCAGCTCATGATCCTGGGGTTCCTGAGATCGAGCCCCATGTCTGGCTCCCTGCTTAGTGGGGAGTCTGCATCTCTCTCTCCCTTTACCCCTCCCCCTGCTCATGTTCCCCATGTTTGTTCACTCTCTCTCAAATAAATCTTAAGAGCAAATAAAATAACACATCTAGTGCACTCAGGCGAGCCTCTGACTCTTGGTTTCAACTCAGGTCACGATCTCAGGTTGTAAGATCAACCCGGTGTCGGGCTCCTCACTCAGTATGGAGTCTGCTTGAGATTCTCTCTCTCCCCCTCTGCTCATCCTGCTCATGCTTTCTCTCTATAAAATAAATCTTTTAAAAAACCTCACATTTATGTGCATAAAAATAGAAGTATTTATAAATACTTGATATTGTTAACATTATCAAATAATATAAGATAAATATTATATATTGTGTACATATTCTTACCCTAATGGAGCATGAAATTATTTGTGGGATATAAGAAATTAATATTTAAAATCTTACTATAATGAATGTTAAGGCATTCAAGGTTTAAAAGTCTTGTTTTTTTTTAGAAGAGAGTAGTAATCTTGGGACTCAGAAATGCCCTTGGGAAGGACTGATATTCTTGGAAGGACTGAAAGGAAGTAATGAAGAATTGGTAGGGCTTGGATTCAAGATTAAAAAATAATGCCTGGATATTTTGGGAGCAGAAAAAAAATTCCTTTTTTTGGGACTAGGGAAAATATAATTTGGAGAAAATGTAAAATATATGCAGTACTTCTAAAACTCCTCTTACAAATGTATTCATTTGGGGGAGGTGCCTGGGTGGCTCAGTCAATTAGGCATCTGCCTTTGGCTCAGGTCATGATCTCAGGGTCCTGGGATTGAGCCCCATGTTGGGCTCCCTGCTCAGTGGGGAGTCTGCTTCTCCCTTTGTCTCTGGCCTCCCCCCCCATCTTACCTGTGCTCTCTCAAATAAATAAAATCTTACAAATAAAACAAATGTATTTATTTGGTTAACCTTAGCAATATTAAGACATTTTTATAACATAATTTGTTCATAAATTTATCATATGTGGCATATAATCCAGTTTACATTATTTTGTAATACATTTATGTTAATTTTAAAAGGCTTTTTCTTTCTTTCTTTCTTTTTTCCTTTTTTTGGACAAGTTTAGCTTACCACAAAGCTAAAGAGGCATAGAATTTCCCGTACCCTTACCCCCACACATGCATAGTCTCACCCATTCTCTTTTTTTTTTCCTAAAGATTTTATTTATTAGACACACACACACACAGAAAGAGAGAGAGAGAGAGAGAGAGAGAGAGAGAGAGAGAGAGAGAGGCAATAACACAGGCAGGGAGAAGCAGGCTCCACGCAGGGAGCCTGATACGGAACTCGATCCCAGGACTCCAGGATCACGCCCTGGGCTGAAGGCGGCGCTAAACTGCTAAGCCACCGGGGCTGCCCATAGTCTAACCGATTCTCAACATGACTTACCAGAATGGCACTTTTTTTTTTTTTTTTTAAACCAGGATGAACCTACGTCAAAATCACCCCAAATCCACAGTTTACCTTAGAGCTCACTCTTGGTGTTGTACATTCCATGGTTTGGGACAAATATGTAATGATACATATTCATCAATATAATATCATGTAACATTATAATGTCCTGTATTTTCACTGCCTTAGATATTACAAATTTTTTTATTGTGGTAAATTATATGCAGCATGAAATTTACCATCTTAACCTTTTTTTTTTTTTTAAAGATTTTTAATTTATTCATGAAAGACAAAGAGAGAGAGGCAGAGATATAGGCAAAGGGAGAAGCAGGCTCCATTCAGGGAGCCCGATGGGGACTCGATCCTGGGACCTCAGGAACACTCCCTGAGCCAAAGGCAGACACTCAACCCCTGAGCCACCCAGGTGTCCACATCTTAACCATTTTTAAATATGTAACTCAGCAGCATTAAGTTCCTACACATTGGTAAGGTACCCTCACCACCATCCATCCACCCCTTTATCTTGCAAACACTGAAACTGTCCCCATGAAACAGTAACGTACCCCCTCTCTCTACCCCTGGCAACTACCTTTGGGATACTTAGAATACTTACTGTGTGCATTGTAGAGGAATTAGAAGATTTAATAAGAAAAAACAGAGAAATAAGTAGTAACATTTTGATACATACCTTAACAAGTATTTTTTCCCCTTGTCTATCCATACATGTAACTTTTTACTGTGCATTTTGGCTTATAGCCCACTCTCTCCCTTAGTATATTTTCAATAACTTTACATGACAATATATGCTTCATTTTTAAAATTCACATGGAAGTCTATTTAAACATTCCCCTTTAGATTTTGGGGGAAATCTTTGGATTTCCCCCCCAATATGTCCATATAGCAAAGAGCTGGGGACTGAAGATTACGTAGAAATGTAGACCTCCATAAATGGCCCTCTCATGACCTTTTCTTATAGTTAATCCTCTGTCTATACCTTTAGTTGTTTCTCCAGGATGAGTTCCTCCATTTTGGTTACTTAGAGGAAGGTTTTCTACATTTTTAGGCTTTTAATACATGTTGCCAAATTGCCCATTTAATGACTCCAGCAGCTGTGGATGTGCCTGCCTGGTTTCTATCTCCAGTAATCCTGCGTATTGTTCCTTAAAAAACAAATAATAATAGATGGATGTGGTTTTAAAAAATCAAGTTGTAGAGAAGGACTTGGAATGAAAAGGTATCAGCCCTCCCACCCTGATGCCATTCCCAGCCCTGCTCTCTGGAGGCAATTGTGTTTAATGGTTTCTCTTTTAAGTACCTCTGGTGGTTTGCCTCCCACATCCCTAAACAAAGGCTTATATTGCTAGTTCTTGCTCATACCCACATATCCACACATTACACACCATGGACTTCCTGTTGGGGAGAGGAGGCTTTGATTCTAGCACCCACATTCCCCTCCGTACCCAATTTTTAAGTCAATGTAATGCCATTTTATTATTATGTTCAAGCCTCTCTGCTGTAGATGGTCCAGTTTCTCTCTCTCTTTTAAAAAAATATTTTATTTATTCATGAGAGATGCACAGAGAGAGGCAGAGACACAGGCAGAGGGAGAAGCAGGCTCCCTGCGGGGAGACCGATGCGGGACTTGATCCCAGGACCCGGGGATCAGGCCCTGAGCCGAAGGCAGATACTCAACCACTGAGCCACCCAGGCGCCTCCGTCCAGTTTCTCTTGACTGGTGTGTGTGAGGAGTGTTAATTCACCTCTCCCTCTTCAATCTTGGCTTCTCTCACCTGTTTTCTTTTCCTCTTCTTCTTTCTTTCCTTTTACCCCCCCCCCCCTTAAAAAATATTTAAGAGAGGGAGAGAAAGAACAGGGGAGAGGAAGGGCAGAGGGAGAGAGGGAGACAAGTAGGCTCCCTGCTGAGTGCAGAACCTGACAACGCAGGGCTTGACCAAGGATGCTGAAATTGTGATCAGAGCCAATGTCAAGAGTCAAATGCTTTGGGATGCCTGGGTGGCTCAGTGGTTGAGCATCTGACTTTGGCTCAGGGCGTGATCCTGGGGTCCTGAGATTGAGTCCTGCATTGGGTTCCCCGCAGGGAGCCTGCTTCTCCTTCTGCCTATGTCTCTGCCTGTCTCTCTCTGTGTCTCTAATGAATAAATAAAATCTTAAAAAAAAAAAAGTTGGATGCTTCAACCAACTGAACCACCCAGGCACCCCTCTTTCCTTTCTTTTCTTTACCTTCATCCCTTCTTCTTTTTCTCTTTTATATTTCTTTTCTTGTGGGATCATCATCATTATATCTCCCATGCTTCGTCCTGAGGTTGATTCTAAAAGTGCAAAAGTCAATCAAGTGCTTCTTCTACTACGGCTATTTAAATGTTGTTGATTGCAGAGCCCAGGACTATGTCAATTACATTTCTTGCTCTGAAGATCTGTTCACATAGAGGAGAATAGTTCCACGTCTACGTGGACTTTCTTTTCTTACAGGCTACCAAATTCTTCAGTTATGAATCACTTTACTTCGATTCATATTCAAGTCCTATCTTTTATGGGCATTTTCCCCCTGGAATTGTATGAATTACGCTTTTTTCCTTTTTTCCTAGTGGGAGAATCCTGTGCTTTCATACCTTCCAACTTACTCATTCCATGTATTATTTTGTTTGTGCTCTTCACCTTAGAGGTTACTGAAATCTGATGTGAATTTGCTGCTTTCTTAGTCTCTTGCAGGGCTGGAATCCTGGGCTTTGTCCTGCTTAGTGCTCTCATTTCTTACTGGGTTCAAGTTTTACCCTGATTTTTCTGGAGTGTGTCCTCGAAGAGATTTCTCAGAAAAGGAGAGGATCTTTTCTTTTCTCTTCTTTTTACAAATCATCTTGTTTTGCTTCTCTACTTGACTGACAAGTTACCATAGTACAATTTTTTTAGATTCAAATAGGTTCTCACTGAGAACTTTGGAACTGTTCTGTTTTATTCTAGCATCAGTTCTTATCATTTCTACTTCTGATCTGATTGCTGTAGCTTTGGTGGCCTCCTCCTCTCTTCCAGCCTTTTGGGATCTCTTCTTCATTTCCAGTCTATGCCCGACAGCTCAGATCCTTGCACTTTGAGGACTTGCGTGCCTCTTCAGTTCTAGGAAAATTTCTGTCTGTCTCAAAATAATTTCCCATTCTTGGGTGTGCCTGACTGGCTTGGTCACTGGAGCATGTGACTCTTGATCTTGGGATTGTGGATTCAAGACCCATGCTGATTATAGAGATTACTTAAAAATATAATTTAAAAAAAAATCCCCCCCCCTTTTTTTTTCTATCTTTTTCCCCTGAGGACTTGTATTATAATTTACTTTAACAAGTTTTTCCTGTCTTCTAAGTGTTCTTTTTCATAGCATCCTATTTTTGGTTTATAGGTATCTTTTTCTTCCTGAAAGTCTCATAAGAAACTAGTTTAGTAATATGTATGTATTTGTGTGTGTGTGTATACACACATATATATTTAATTAATTTATTTATATTCATATTTATTATTTATTTAGATTCTTACTGTAAGCGTTCTCTGTGCCTCAAAAGAGTGCAGCTATCGTGTTGCTTTGAAAATAGAGATTTGTCCCAACTTTAGAATGACTTTGCCACTTGTTGTTCCTCACTTCTCTCTTGGCCCTGAATTCTCAAAAGTAAATTTTCCTCTCTTTAACCAAATACTCTATTTTTATAGTCTTTTGTTGCACTAAGGGAGTGCTTGTGGTGGCTGCTCCACCGTTTTGGACCTTCTGCTGTGTCTCTGCCCAGCAGATCGTATCCAGCCCTCAGTGCCTACCAATGCTACCCCCTCAATGTTCTCAGTGAGGATGGCATTGGATAGAGTTTATTACTCTGAGGAATAAATCCGTGTGTACATGGTGGTTGGGTCAGTGGTTGACATCACTGAGTCAGATCCATCATCTCTTCATTTCTCTCTCTCTTTTTAAAAAGATTTTATTTAGAGAGAGAGCATGAGCAGGGGGAGGAGCAGAGAGACAAGCAGACTCCCTGCTGAACAGGGAGCCCCATGCAGGGCTCAATCCCAGGACTCTGAGATCATGACCTGAGCTGAAGGCAGACAGCTAACCAACTGAGCCACCCAGGCACCCTTCTTCATTTCTCTTTGCCACTCCTTCATGGTTACAGGATGGCTGCCACCACTCTTGCCATCATATCTGCATTCAAAACAGGAAGAAGTGATAATACTGGACAGCTGTGTCCTGTTCGTTTTTAGTAGGAAAGCAGAGCTTTTCCCAATGACCCTGTAGCACACTTCTGCTTTTGTTTCATGGTCTGGGACCATATCCAATGAGTACTCCTAATTTCAGGGGGCACTGGAACAGTATTGGCCTTCTACCTTCTATAATGGGAGGCAGCAAAGAAGACAGTGGTGCATAGAGGCTTTGGGTGAACCAGGTCGCACAGTCTACCATAATAAGCAAGACAGGGCAAGACTGAGCAAACACCGTTGTGCCCACTTGTATCAAGGTTCATTTTAATAGGCATGTGCAGAATGTGGGCATCCCCCACCATTTGAAAGTTCTCATTGTTCCACTTTGCTTTCACAAGAGACCTACGTTAGTACCTGTTTTGCTAACTGAAAGAAATCCAAAGAGTATTTTTGCATTTATGGGAGAAGGTGAAAAAAGAAAATAGCATTCAGCGTTGGTTTTGCAGCAAGCCATTAGAGAGGCAGTGCACGCCCCAAGCAGCGTGTGACCCTGCCACCTCCTTCCTAGAAACTACACTTAGCAAGCACTTTGGCATCAAGCTATTATAGCCTTGAACCCCATCCATGGGCATCTGTGCTTCCTCTTGATTGTTTTGTGCATCTGTTGGCAAGATGTGTCCTAAGGTATCAGAAAAATTTAAGAGAAGTTGTTTTCGGTCTGGGAATGCCTCAAACATCTCTCTGTATAAATTCATGCTTCTTCCCTTTACCTCATTTCATCTTCAGGAATGCTGTCGTTTTGGATAACAAGGAAAGCCTGCACTCACTTTGTTTCAGTACTGTGTTAGTACAGGGGGTACTGAGTCTCAGTAGGCCTTGTTCAGTGAAAGTTAGGTGTGCCTGGAGCGTAGGGTCTATCAGGCAGGCCAGATGGAATGAACAGTGGGAGGATGGCTGGGAGTAGAAGGATGGGGATAGAGGACTTTGAAGAGCTAAATCTGTTGACTCAGAATGGGATTTTCCAGACCAGGGATTTTAGATTTTATTCCGTACAACAGTATTTCTTAGCGTGCTTCAGACTCAGAATGGAGGGCTACTTACAATGCAGATGGCTGGACCTCACTCCCAGAGAATTCCTGACTCTGTAGGTCTGAGCTGGTGTTGGAGAATTTCGTTTCTAAGAAATTTCGAAGTGATGCTGATGCTGTAAGTCTAGGGACTACCCTTTGCCTGTTGTACTGAGGCAGTGATAATGCACAGTAACCTCATTTTCTCATTAAAAACAAAACAAAACAATGAGTATAGGGGGACCTGGGTGCTCAGTCAGTTAAGTATGTGCCTTTGGCTCAGGTCATAATCCCGGGTCCTGGGACTGAGCTCTGCATGGGGCTCCCTGCTCAGTGGGGAATCTGCTTCTGCCTCTCCCACTCCCAAGTCTTTCTCTCTCTCTCTCTCTCTCTCTCTCTCAAACAAACAAACAAATAAATAAATCTTTTTAAAAATTAAAAAACATTTTTTAAATGGGTAGAATAATACCTTCTAGGTTTTTAAAGGAATGAGTGACTGAATTATATTTTCTGGATCGTTGGTGCTCTTTGGCATCTGCAACCTCGCTGACCCAGCAGACACTGCCCTTCCCAGGGCCAACTAATTTCTAGAGATAGCAAACAACTGGCCTGCAAGCACATCTTTGGTACACAGACCCACCAATCCTAAATCCGTACCTGCACCCACCTTGCATCAGGCTTCTGCAGTCTGGACTCTGTCCCCTGCCTTAAGTCACCCAGGGCCAGGTCCTGGACATCTAGAGACCTTCGTGATAGCCCAGAGCCCACCAGAATTACTCAAATGATCCAGTCCTAAACCTGCTCAGTGGCTTGCGACCCCCATTCCTTCCTGGGAAAGCCACAGTAGAGGCTGATACCCACATTTTGCCTTTACCCTCCTTGCCCCCCGTCTGGTCCTGTTGCTTCCTCTGCATGATGTCTCAGGACAGTGTGAATGATGAATGGGAGGGTGAAGATGGTGGAGATGCAGACCTCAACTGGGAGGATCTGATGGCAGTTCATGGCTGAGCCTTACTGGGCTAGCCTGGGACCATCCAAACAGAAAGAGAGCCCACAGGGGCTGCAAAAATATTAGTGATATGAAAATAAGGGGATTTGGCAACTTTTTGGGTGTTGCAAGTTGATGACCTCATATCTGAAATGGTTTGTAAGGAGACTCTCTCTGCTGGAAAAGCAGCCTCGCTGCCTTGCTCAGTGACTTCTGTAATGGCAGCTGGAAAGTCCTGATTGCTTTAGCTCTTGGTCCCACCAAAGGTCCTTCTGTGATGAGGCCATAACTCCTAGGTAGCATATCAGGGGAGATTTCCAGAATCAAGATGTAGCGTAGTGAATATTTCCTTCTGCTTCACATTATTCCTAGAGTATATTTGGCACTTGGTGTCATAAGAGATATATTTGCTTATTTTTATACAGCCGGGGAATGATAGACTAGCTCACATTAAAACATTTTATTTACTGTAGGACTTCTTGGAACCTCTAACATTTTAATGAGACTCCATTAATGGAGAACACAGTATCCAGTGTTTAATTAGTTGTCCATAGGACCTTTTTCTTCTGTGTCTTTTTTTCACGGAACACATTTTGGGAAATGCCACCATGACTGAACATGCTCATGGGTAATGCTACTGACAATCAAGATTTTTGTAGGTGGTGTTGATTGTTCTCCTGAAGCTCATAAGTAGAACAATGCACAATTTTTAGACCAGCTTGCTAGAGTTCTGTTTTGCTTTAGTCTGTTGATGTGAAAAATAAAAAAGACATGACTTGTACCCAGATGTACCCAGTGCTTGTCATCTCATGGGATGATGACTCATCCCCTGAAAATGGTAGGTAGTGTTCATTGTCTTGATAATGGATGATGCTCTGTCTTTCATTTACAAAGATGAGGCCAAAAATACTAGGCTTCCTAAAAATAGCGTCACCTGTTAGCCCACTTCTATTCCTTGAAGATAACCGTCCATTGGTCAGTCTCATGCTCTGTTGAAATGCCTCAAGAGTGATGGAAGGAATTCGTCTCAGAGGAGTGGAAAATGGGTTGACTTCCTTGTTCCTCCCAACTCAATATCGTTGAGTCTTTCCCTCAATAAAAGGTGTTCTTGAACTTTCTTAAATCCTTTGGCTCTTCAAATAAGTTTATGACCCCAAATTTTTAAGAACAAGCTTGAGCAGAATTTGTCTCCAGTACAAGAGACTTTCCTTCAGAGAACCAGAACTTGTAGTTTTCTTATCAGGGGGTAGCTACAATGTTTTTATTGGTTATTTTGGTTTGCATCTAGTTAATGTGTTTGTAATTGCTGTAGCTAACAACTGTCTGGATCCTATAACTCAACTCTTTTTTTTTTTTAAGCAAAAAGTAAAAACTTTAAAGATGTTTACATATATAAAATTTGTATGTGTTAAAAATTATATATAAAATTAATAACATGATATGTTTATATTATATATACATTATGTGTATATATAAGGTATATGTGAGGTATATGTGTGTATGTTTTTTTTTTAACCAAAATATAGAGAATCCAATGGGTATAATTTTTTGGTTGGTTTTTGTGGGATTGTGGTAATCATTTATAAAAGTTTATGCTAGATACTTAACGGTTGACTTTTGTTATTTTGTTATATTATCTATTGTTTAATACACAGATTACCTATATGCCATGAACCTACTATACAAATTTAGAATCAAACTCACTACCAATTATGTGGAAGCCACCTGTATATCCCTCCAATCCAATCTATCTTTTTTCAGAGATAACCACTATTTGAAATTTTGCAATTGTAATTTTGCTTTCTTTTCATTTTGCTACATCTGTTTTATCCCTTAACAGTATGTTGTTTAGCTTTGAATTTTATGGAAGTGGTATAATTTAAGTAGTCTTTCTGTTATTTTTTCACCTATTCGACACTGCTTTCAAGAATCACCATTGGGCTCCTCGCTCAGCAGGGAGTATACTTCTCCCTCTCTCCCTTTTTCTCTCTCAAATAAAATCTTAAAAAAATGTTTATATATATTATATATGATTTCTCTTTCTCTACTTTCTATCCCTTTGCTCATTTGTTTTGTTTCTTAAATTCTCCTTATGACTGAAATCGCATGGTATTTGACTGACTTGTTTTACTTAGCTTTATACCCAGTAGCTCCATCCATGTCATTACAAATGGTGAGATTTCATTCTTTTTTTTGACTAATATTCTATTGTGTATATATACTACATCTTCTTTATCCATTCATCAGTTGATGGACACTTGGGCTGCTTCCATGTCATGGCTATTGCGAGTAATGCTGCTATAAACATGAGGTACATGTATCCCTTTGAATTAGTATTCTTGTATTTGGGTAAATACCCAATCCTGTGATTACTGGATCATGACATAATTCTATTTTTAACATTCTGAGGAACCTCCACACTGTTTCTACAGTGGCTGCACCAGTTTGCATTCCCACCAACAGTGCACAAGGGTTCCTTTTTCTCCACATCCTCACAACACCTGTTGTTTCTTGTATTGTTGATTTTAGCCATTCTAGCAGGTGTGAGGTGATATCTCATTATAGTTTTGATTTGCATTTCCCTGATAATAAGTGATGATGAGCATCTTTTCATGTGTCTTTTGGCCCTCTGTATGTCTTTGGAGAAATGTCTGTTCATGTGTTCTGCCAATTTTTGAATTGGATTATTTGTTTTTTGGATGTTGAGTTTTATAAATTCCTCCTATATTTTGGATGCTAACCCTTTATCATTTGCAAATATCTTCTCCCATTCCATAGGTTGCCTTTTAGTTTTATTATTTTCCTTTACTTGGCAGAGGTTTTTATTTTGATGAAGTCCCAATAGTTTATTGTTGCTTTTGTTTCCCTTACCTCAGGAGATGTATCTTGAAAGAAGGTATGTCAAGTTACTACCTGTCTTCTCTTCTAGGATTTTTGTCGTTTCAGGTCTCACACTCATTGAGGTCTTTAATCCATTTTGAGTTCATGTTTGTGTATAGTATTGGAAAGTGGTTGAGTATTCCTTCTTTTGCATATAGCTGTCCAGTTTCCCCAACCGGATTTGTTCAAGACACTTTTTCCTGTTGGGTATTCCTTCCTGCTTTGTCAAAAATTAATTGACCATGTAATTGTGGGTTTATTTCTGGATTCTTTTCTGTTCCATTGATCCATGTATTTGTATTTGTGCCAGTAGCATACTGTTTTGAGGACTACAGCTTTGAAATATAACTTGAAGTCTGGAATTGTGATGCCTCCAGCTTTCCTTTTCTTTTTCAGGATTGCTTTGGCTATTCGGGGTCTGTTGTGGTTCCATACAAATTTTAGGATTGTTCTAGTTCTGTGAAAAATGCTATTGGTATTTTGATAGGATTAAATGTGTAGATTGTTTTGCATACTATAGACATGTGAACAGCATTTGTTCTTCCAATCCATGAGCTTCACGAGCTTGGAATGGTTTTCCATTTCTTTGTTATCTTCAATTTCTTTCATCATTGTTTTATAGTTTTCAGAGTAACAGGTCTTTGACCTCTTTGTTAGGTTTATTCCTCAGTATCTTATTATTTCTGGTACATCTTTATTCTCTTTTTGAAGGACTTTTTTCCCCTATTTTTTTTCTTTATTTTACAAAAAACTTCACAAAAACAAAAAACCTGGTAGGAATGTTTTGTAAATGTCTCCTGGTACATATGCGGGGGTTTCTCTAGGATAGTGTTTTTTGAATACAGGTTCCAACCCATTAGAGATAATGGAATCAATTTAGTGAGTGTAATAGAAGTGTTAGAGTACATCAGACATAATAAGAGTAAATATTCTGCGTCCGTGCTGTTAAAAGATGTTTTGTTTGGATACTGAGTTTCAGTGTCAGATGTACAAGATAATGACACATTGTTATCCACAGTGCTTTTTAACAATTTATACTTGTGGTAGTGCTTTGTAGAGATTTCCCTTACTCCCTATCTTCATTGTTTGGAATTGTCAGACATACATTTTTGTCAGGTTGGTAGAGAATGGTATCTCTGTGCAGGTTTAATTTGTATATTCCTGGTTACTAATGAGGTTGGCCACTTTTTAATATTTTTGTTAATGATTAGAAGTTTCTCATTTAAGAAATGCTGGTCTTCAGATTATTTTTCTATTGAGTTATTCCTTTTTTTCTTTTTTCATTGACTTTTGGAAGTTTCTGATACAACATGGATGTTAATCCTTTGGCAGTTAAACATTTTTTTTTTTACATATGTCTTCCTCCATTTCCTGATTCTTTATATTTTTTTTCAACTATTGTAACAGAAGTTAATTTTTATGTAAATATATTTATTATTCCTTTCTTTTATAGTTAATCTTTTGTTTCTCCAAAGTCTCATTCCATGGTCAGAAATATAAGACGTTATATATGTATTTTCCCAGTTTAGTGTCTTATGATTTAAATTTAAGTCTTTAATTCATTGGAGATTGGTTTTTATGCATGGTTTTGGGTAAAACTCTCTTTTCCTTTTTCTTTCTTTTCTTTTCTTTTCTTTTCTTTCTTCTTTTCTTTCTTTCTTTCTTTCTTTCTTTCTTTCTTTCTTTCTTTCTTTCTTCTTTCTTCTTTGTCGTGGATGTGTCGGATTATTTCTGAGGTAGGTGGGAGGTATGTTAGCGTGAGTAGTGGTGTGCAGGAAAGGAAATTCCGTTGAAAGGCCGTTGCATGTAAATTCGCCTTGTACCAGCAATGTGCCTCCCACTTTCACCACTGTCCCTCCCCTTCCCTTCCCCTTCCCTCCCCTTCCCCTTCCCTCCCCTTCCCTTCCCTTTTTTTGATATGCAGTTGACCCAGCACTACATATTGAATCACACCCCTTTTCCGCAATCCTTGGATAATATCTCTATCATTTTTTTGTGTGTTTAGGTATATTTCTGGACACTCTCTTCAGTTCTCATGTTCAGTGTGAACACTGATAGAGTACTGTCTTAATTGCTCTGACTTTATTAAATAGTTTCAGTATCTGGTAGTGAAACTCCTCTAGCCTATTCTTTCTAAGGATGATTTTTTTTTCTTATGTCTTTGCAATTTCATATAAGTTTTAGATTCAGCTCATTAAATTAGTTTTTAAAAGTCCTTATTTGGATTTTTTATTGAAGTTGCACTGATATAAAGAGAACTTTTATCTTTATAAAGTTAATTCTTTCTATCCATAACTACAGTATATCTCTCAATTTGTCTTTGTAAATGTCTTTTACTAATTTTTTCCTCTGTAAGATATTGCCCATCTTTTATCAAATTTATTCTACCTTTTTTCTGTGTTAAATGATTTTTAAAATTAGATTTTCTAAGTATTTCCTGGTTATATTGATTTTGTTATATTGCTTTTATATCCAGCTATCATTCTAAGCTTTCATTATTTTTAATAACTTCTATAGATTATGTCAGTTTGTGTTCTTTCTCTTCAGTTTTTAAGTCTTACTGAGCTGACTGGAAAGTGATAGTAGGCATTGTTGTCTTATTCTTGACCTTAAAGGGAATGTTTTTAACATGTTCTCATTAAGAATAATGTTTTATAGATATGTTTAAAAAAACAAAGGTAAGGATTTTTTTATGAATAGGCATTGTGCTTTAGTAAATATTTTGTCTGTGTTGTTTGAGATAGTATGGTTTATCCTTGAAGTCAATGTGATTATACTTGCAGATATATAAAGTTAAACTACTCTTGGGAGCTCAGTTGGTGGAGCATGTGATTCTTGGTCTCAGGGATTTGAGTTCGAGTTCCACTTTGGGTGCAGAGATTAGTTAAAATCTTTTTGGGAAGCCTGGGTGGCTCAGTGGTTGAGCATCTGTCTTCAGCTCACAGCATGATCCTAGAGTCCTGGGACTGAGTTCTGCATCAGGCTCTCTGCCTGGAGCCTGCTTCTCTCTCTGTGTGTCTCTCACGAATAAATAAATAAAGTCTTTAAAAAAACTCTTTAAAAAAACCTACTCTGTGTTCTAGCAATTAATCTAATTTGTTCATAATGTGCTAATTTATTATTTTTTTAAGAATATTTGTTATGATTGCTAATGTAGGACCAATCTGTAATTTTCTTTGTGCATTCTTGTCTAGTTTTGGTCACAAGTTATACTTATCTCTTAGAATGAGCTGTGTGTGTTGCTTTTTTATTCTTTTGAAGAGTTTGTACAAGTTTAGAAAGAAACATTTGTTGAAAATTTTCCTATTAAATATCTTGGTCTTCTTTTTTCCTTGTGGAAAGTTATTTAATTACTGTTTTACTGTGTGTGTATGTATGTGTGTGTGTGTGTGTGTGTGTGTGTGTTTTAAAGGTTTATAGGAGTATTTGGCCTTCCTATTTATTCTTGAGTCAGTTTGGGCTTGCTTTATTTTTCTAGCTATTTGGCCATTTTGTGTGTTTTCAAAATAAAGCTGTTCATAACTTTCACTTATCTTTTTAACCTCTGCAGTATCACTCATTATATTCCACTTTTATTTCCTATTATTGTTCTTCTATTCCTTTTCTCATTTTTTTTTGTCTTTTTCTGGATAAATCCTATAAATATTTACTATTTTGTTAGCCTTTTCAAAGAATTAGCTTTTGACTATTGTGATTCTATTATGTTTTTTTCTATTTTACTAATGTCTTCTCTTTGTTATTTTCTTCCTTTTCATTTCTTTAATTTTATTGTATTTATATTTCTCAATATTTTCAGCCTCTCCTAAAATAAGCATTTGAGTTTTTGTATTTTTTTGAAAGTATCACTTTGCTGGCAAGTTTGAGATTTTGAATGTTTTTCAATTCTAAATATTTTAAATTTCTAAGCATTTCTTTTTAATCTATTTAGAATTGTTTTAAGGTTTCCAAATCTTGTATGTGTGCTGTTTTGAATTTTAACTTTTTAGTTAATTATTTCAACCTAAATAGCATTGGGGTAAGAGAACATTGTATGGTGTTTACCAAGATGTGCTTTTTAGACTAATAAAGTGGTTAAGTTTTGGAAATGAATACTTAATGTGCACTTAATGAGAAGAATTTATATTCTGAAATGATTAGATTCAAGGTTCCATTTATATCTGTCAAATCTGTGAACTTATGTTTCCTCTATATCTTTACTAACTTCTTTTTTGTGTTTACCTCTCATTAATTAAAAGAGGAATGATGACACTTTATTATGATATATTTTTGTAGGGCTTCCTTCAAGTTTTATCTGTTTTGATTTATATATTTTGTGATTCTAATCAGGTACATTCAAGTTCAGATTCTTACAGGCTCTTTATGAGGTAGACTTTTTCATTGTATTGGGATCCCCTCTCCCTTTATAATATCTTCTTTTGGTTTTTGGTTTTGGGTAGTTTTTTGGTTTGTTTTTTGCTTTGAAGTCTATTTGGCCAACAGTAATATTAATTGGAAATAGCCTGGTATGTTTGTTTGTTTGTTTGTTTTTTTAATCTTCCCAATTCTTTGTGTTTCACTTTTTGGAATTAGCATAGAGCTAGAATTTGGAATTAAACAGAATTTGGAATAGAGCTAAAACTTTTTATTATTTTATTATTATTTCTAAACTGAACATCTTTAGCTTTTAACTGACATATTTTATCCATTTTTATTAATAATATATTTGAACTGGTGGCTGCCATTTTACTTCATGCTACTTTTTCTTTTTTTTTTTTTTTTCCTATACTGCTTCATCTGCTACTGTCTATTCCCCTTGTTTTGATTCATCTAGTTTTTACTGTGGATTGCTATGCTGTTTTGGTATTTTCCCCTCTATTAGTGTGGAAGATACATACTTGATTTCTGCTCTTTTAGTGCTGCCCTTCAAATGTTTATCATGTAATTTTTATTTTATTATTATTATTTTTAAAGATTTTATTTATTCATGAGAGACACAGAGAGAGAGGCAGAGACACAGGCAGAGGGAGAAGCAGGCTCCCTGCAGGGAGCCCGATGTAGGACTTGATCCTGGGACTCCAGGATCACGCCCTGGGCGGAAGGCAGTGCTAAGCCGCTGAGCCACCCGGGCTGCCCTATCATGTAATTTTTAGCCTAACAAAATCTAAATGATCACTTTACCACCTCTAACAATCAATACTAGGAGCTTAGAATACTTGACTCCAGTCAGACTTCCTTCTTGACTTGACTAGTGTCTGTTATCTGTTATTTTAGAAATATACTTTAAGGGGTACTTGAGTGGCTCAGGTAGTTGTCTGCCTTCAGCTCAGGTCATGATCTCAGGGTCCTGGGATCCAGCCCTGTGTCCAACTCCCTTTTCAAGGAGGAGTCTGCTTCTCCTTCTCCCTTGCCGCCCCTCACCCCATTCTTGCTGTCTCTATCTCAAATAAGTAAAATCTTTGAAAATTATTTTTTCTTTTTACTTTAAAAACTTACACAAAGTAAGCCTCATGTTTTCAGTACAGTTCTTGGAGTTTTAACACATACAATTTTGTTTAAACCACCACCCACAAACAGGATATGGAGCAGTCCATTACCTTAAATTCCCTTTGGAGGCAAACCCTCCTCCACCCCATTTGGTGTCACTCAGTACTGTTTTCCATCTCTATCATTTCACCTTTCCAGCTAAAGGTGAAATGGAGTCATTCAGTATGGGTATAACCTTCTGAGAGTGCTGTTTTCACTGAGCATGTTTCTGAGATCTGTCCATTTGTGGCATGCATCAGTATTCCCATCCTGTTTATATTGTTGAGTAGTATTCTGTTATTAATCCATTCAGTTGTTGACGGTTTGGGTTGCTTCCAACTTCTTGTTATTGCAAATAAAGCTGCTGTGAACATTCATGAGATGTTGTATTAGTGTGTGTATGAATGTAAATTTTATTTTCTCTGAGGTAGCATTGCTAGGTTGTGTGGCAAGTGCATGTTCAAATTCATAAGAAACTACCAAGCTGTTTTCCATAGGGGTTTTATCATTTTGTGTCGAGAGGTTTTTCTTATGCTTATTTGCCATCCATGTATCTTCCTTGATAAAGTTTCTGTTCCAATTTTTGCCTGTTTTTTAATAGGATTTTTTTTCTTATTGTTGAGTTTGAAAGTTCTTTATATATTCTGGCTGTAATTCTTTTCATGTATCTGGTCTGCAAATATTTTCTCTTTCTGTGGGTTGTCTTTCCATTTTTTAACACTGCCTTTCATAGAACAAAAGCTGTTAGTTTTGATGAAATTTAATGCACCAATTCTTTTTCTTTCATGGATCATGCTTTTGATATCATATCTGAGAACTCATTGCTTAACCCAAGGTCAAACTAATGTCTTTAAACATTTGGTAGAATTCTTTTGTGAAGCCTTTTGGATCTGAAGGTTTTTTTGGGGGAACTTAATAATACAAGTTCAGTTTCCTACTAGCTATAAGGCTATTCAAGTCATCTATTCCTTTTGGGTATATTATGATAGTTTGTGTTTTTTGAAGAATTAGCCCATGTCATATAAGTTGTCAAATTTATGTATGTAAGGTTGTTTGAAGACATTTTGAAATTTATAGGGTTCTGTAGTGATATGTCCTGTTTCACTCCAATTATTGGTAATTTGTCTTCTCTTTCTCTTCAGTCATGCTATAGTGTTTTTCAGTTTTACTTATTTTTTTCAAAGAACCAACTCTATCATTGATTTTTTCTCTTTTAGCATCTTTTGTTTTAAATTAATTCATTTCTGCCCTTATGATATCCTTCTTTCACCTTATTTTGGATATGTTTTGGTTAACTTTTTATAGGTGTTCCAGTAAAAACTGAGATTTTAATTTGAGAATGTTTCTTTTCCTAAATGTATGGATTTGGTGCTGTCAGTTTCCCTCTTAGCACTGCTCTGGCTGTATCCAACATTTTGATACATTGTATTTTCATTTTTATTCAGTCTAGTACTTTTTATTTATTTTTTTTGAGACTTTCTCTTTGACCCATGGATTATTTAGAAGTATTTTTTAAAAGATTTTATTTGTTTATTCATGAGAGACATAGAGAGGCAGAGACATAGGCAATGAGAGAAGCAGGCTCTCTGTAGGGAGCCTGCTGTGGGACTTGATTCCAGGATCCTGAGATTACAATCTGAGCCAAAAGCAGATGCTCAACCGATGAGCCACCCAGGTGCCCTGAAGTGTTTTTATTTTGTGTCCAAGTATTTGGATTTTACAAGTATTTCTGTCTTATCTTTCTGTTACTGATTTCTATTTTGAATCTACTGTGGTCAGAGAGTACATCACATATTATTTCAGTTATTTCAAATGAATCGAGGTTTGTCTTATGGCCCTACATGTTGTCTGTCTTGGTATATGTTCTTTGAGCGCTGGAAAAGAATGTGTATTCTGATGTTAAATGGAGTCTCCTATAAATGTCATTCAATTGTATTGATTAATGGAGTTATTGTGCTCTTATTCTCCCTAATTTTTTTTTATCTAATTGGTCTGTCAATTGTTGAGAAAGGAGATATTGAAGTCTCCAGTTGTAAATGTGAATTTGTCTTTGTCTCCTTTTAATTTTAGAAGTTCTTCACATTTTGCAGTTTTGTTGTTTAGTTTATTTACATTTAGGATTGCTGTGTCTTCATGGTAGATTGACTTTTTATCATCACATTAGGTTACTTTCTGTCTCTGGTCATTTTCTCTATATTGAAATCTACTTCATATGTTAATATAGCCATTCCTGCTTGTTTTTGACTAATGTTCACATAGTATATTTTTCTACAATTTTACTTTCAGTCTACTTATATAATTATATTTGAAGTGAGATTCTTTTAGACAACATATATTTTTCAAAGATTTTATTAATTTACCTGAGAGAAAGAAAGAGAGAAAAAGCATGATTGGGGAAAAGGTCAGAGGGAGAGGGAGAAGCAGACTCCCCACTGAGCAGGGAGCTCGACATGGGGCTCGATCCCAGGACCCCGAGATCATGACGTGAGACCAAGGCAGATGCTTAACTGACTGAGCCACTGAGGTGCTCCTAGACAATGTATTTTTAATCCACTCTGCCAATCTCTGTCTTTTAATTGGTGTATTTAGGCCTTTTATATTTAATATAAGTCCATCTATCTTAAGACTTGTGTACCATTTCATTTTTTGTTTTATTTTGTTTTTCATTGTTTTGTTTTCCTTTTCTTTCTTTCTCCTGAGTTAAATTTTGACTTCTCTAAAGCTTTTTTGAGTGTATCTCCTTGTGTATCTGTTTTAGTGGTGGATCAAGGTGTATTACATATACAAAGTTTATCACAGTCTTCTGGTACCATTATTTTACTAGTTTGAGTGAAATCTAGAAACTTTACTTCCCTTTATGTCCCTTTACCCTCTCCCAATTATAATATAATTGTATTAAATATTTCCTCTGTATACATTTAGAGCCACATACCCAATGTTATGAATTTTGCTTCAACCATCAACTTAGAAGACTCCAGAGGAGAAAAAAAACTATTTACTATTTTTCATGATAGTGTTTTCTTTTCTTCCTGATACTTCAAGGTTATTTCTTTTACCATTTCTTTTTTGATTGTTTTTTGTCTAGAAATTTTAGCTATTCTTTAAGGCAGGCCTGCTTATGGCACATTTTGTTAGTCTTCCTTTATCTGAGAATATCTTGACTTTTTTCATTCCTGAAGGATATTTTCACTGAATGTAGGATTGTAGGTTAGCAGTTCTTTTCCTTCAGTACTTGAGAAATGGTGTGCCACTTCCTGCTGTCCTCTGTAATTTCCCATCAGAAATCTGTAATTCAAATTGTTTCCTCTCTGTTTGTAAGGTATCATTTTTGTCTCTCTGCAGTCAAATCTTTGTCTTTAGTTTCAGAAATTTGACTATGAATCTTGGTGAGGACCTCTTTGTGTTTATCCCGTTTGGGTTTGCCCAGCTTCTTGAGTATTACATCTTTTGCCAAATTTGGTAACTTTTTAGCCATTATTTCTTTGACTATTTTTCAGCCCTACCTTCTTATCCTGTTTCTGGGATTCTGATGCCATAAATACTTAATCCTCTGTTATAATTCCACAGGTCTCTTGTTCTTGTTTGTTTGTTTGGTCTACTTTTGCTCTGTTGTGTAGACTGGGAAATTTTTCTTGTGTTTTCTTCCAGTTCACCAATTTTTCCTCTGCTTCCTCCATTCTAGAGTTGAACCTGTCCACTGGGATTTTTAAATTTATCGTTGCATTTTTCAACTCTAAAATGTTCATTTTGTTCTTTTTAAAATCATCTTCTGTTCTGAGACTGGGTTTTTTTGTTTGTTGTTTCAAGCATGTTCATAAATGCTCATCCAAGCATTTTCACAGCAAATACTTTTAAAGTCTTTGTCAGATAATTCAAACATCTCTGTTATTCTGCTGTTGGCATTTATTGATGATCTTCATTCAACTTGAGATCTTTCTGATTCTTGATATGATAAGCAATTTTTTCCTGAAATTTGAGTATTGTTTTATATTATGAAATTCTAGGGTTTTTTTTTTATAAATTTCATTTATTTATTCATAGAGACAGAGAGGCAGAGACACAGGCAGAGGGAGAAGCAGGCATCATACAGAGAGCCTGACGTGGGACTCGATCCAGGGTCGCCAGGATCACGCCCTAGGCTGCGGGCGGCGCTAAACCGCTGCACCACAGGGGCTGCCCGAAATTCTAGGTTTTATTGAAACTTTCTCTTTTAGCTGATTTTTTTTCCCCTATCATTCCAGCAGGGGAAGGGAGAATTCTACTTTGTTTCTGCCAGCTGGAAATAGAAGTCCAGGTTTTGCCACTTGGCCTTCACTGGCTCCCAGTCCCCCTAGAGGGTGGTGCTGCTCATTACTGCTGGGTGGGAGTGGGAATTTTGGCTCCCTGTTAGGCCTTCATTGATACCTCCCCAGCTGAGAGGGGTGAGAGTGATTCATTATAGGTCCCCACGTGACTTGCATTGATGCCATGGCAGAGAATGGTTTTGTTATTACTGGATGTTGACAAAAGTCCTGACTCTCTCTTCTGCCTCCTGCTACATCACTTCCTGAGGGAGTGTGAGGGATAGATGTGTGGACCATTCATGTGGTTTCCAGTGTTATGGCCCAGCAGTGATAAATGTCCCACCTCCAAATGCCTATGATGCTACACTAGCCAGGCAGATGGGGGTGGGGGGGGGGGAGTGGGATTTGGTGCCTTGTTATACAGCCTGGTAAGTATGGAAGGCTAGGCTCCTTTCCCAGTGTTTGCTCATATGGATGGAGTAGGACAACAGTTGTGTTTTTTGTTTTTTTGTTACTTTCTGTAGCATTTGGCTAGAGTGAGCAATTACTGTCTATGAACATTTTCTATCTTGCCAGGTTGCTTCTTTCCTGATTCTTTGGCTACAGAGATCTGGTTTTTGTTGGGCTTGTTTTGTCTATTCTCACTGCTGTTTTGATTCATAACTTCTAAAGCTCCATGTGTGGAATAACATGAAGCAAAACTCCCCACCACACCATGCCATTCATCGGGCCTGGTGGTAGCTAGCCAGTCTGTCTTCTGTCCACCTTGAAGAGTTTTCTTTTTTGTTTTATATGGAAGGTTCCAGGGTTTTGTTTTCACTTAGTGAGGGAAATAGGTGAAATGTATTCACTCTGTCCTCCCAGAAGCACAGGTCCTCATACTAGTGTTTGAATGTATCATTTGTTCTTCAACATTTTGTACATATGTCAGTCTTTGATGATTCTGGTCATCGAAGTCCTTCAGGCTCTCTATAAGTTGTTTCTTCTTCTCTGTATCTTTATTTTTATATTTTTTACTTATTTATTTTTTAAAGATTTTATTCATGAAAGACAAGAGAAAGAAGCAGAGACACAGGCAGAGGGAGAAGCAGGGTCCCTGTGGGGAACCGGGTGTGGGAGTTGATCCCAGGACCCCAGGATTATGACCTGAGCCAAAGGCAGATGCTCAACCACTGAGCCACCCAGGCACCCCTTCTCTGTATCTTTAGTTTTGATAATTTGTTTTCATGGGAATTTGTAGTTTGTATGTATGAGCATGAGAAGGAGAGAGAGAGAGAGAGACTCTCAGAGACACAGAGAACACAGGTATGCGAGAGAAATCATTAACTGAACCCTATCTCTGAGATTCTCCAGACAATAAATTGAGAATGCTTTGCCCCAAAGAAGATCCTCATTCTCCCCTGATGTGACACAGGGGTTGGGGCAATTTCAGCCAGCGTCCAAGTTCTACCCTTTGAATGTGTTAATCTCAGAATCCAGCCCCCCACTCTCTGGTGGGGACACATCTCAATGGTGACATTTGCGTTGGTCACCAGGACTCAGTGTTTTCCCCCTTGTTTTGCTGTTTATCGATCCCTGCTCAGATTTCTGTTACTTTCACTTGCTTGTTTAGCAGAGGCCATGGGGTTCAGGTTGGGGAACATGCTTCATCCTGTTACTTAAAGAATATCTGGAAAGAAAGAAATATTTGCTGTCCTTCATCTAGGTTCAAGTGTATAGCAGAAGGCTTTTTGGAAGATCTTGTTTGCCAGAGGTTATTAAGGTTCCCAGTAAATCCCAGTATTGTCTGTATTTTCTTTTAATATAAATCTCTGCTACTGATGTCTGTTTTTCTAGTTTTGCCATGGATAGAGAAAGTGGGGAATAAGTATGAAACTGTGTTCCAATTTTTTTTTTTTTTTTTTTTTCTGATACGTTTCTCTCTTTTTCTCTTTAGGGCAGAAAAGACTGAAGTTCTGAGTGAAGACCTGCTTCAGGTAAGGTCTTCACCGGCCACTCGTGTATGGAAACCAAATATGTCTTCCCATTAAAACTGAGCCCAATGCTGTTCCCAATGCTGTTCAGGCTGCTCAAACTGTTCCTTGTGCAGTCTCTGTAGACGTAACTTTTTCTCCTTTATGGTTTTTAAATACTGATTTAGGGAAGAGTATTTGGGAGACATGGCAGTCATTTGACTGCAGGGTTAAAACAGAGAGCCCCTCAGTCAGCGACCGCTCCTCCTCCTATTCTCCAGCATTGCGTGTTGTCTCCCCCAGCAGTGCTTGCCTCTGTAGAGCGTGGGTCAGACAGTTTTCCCACAGTCATCCAGACGATGGCCCCACCTCTGCTGACCTTGCCCTCACCTGCTTATGCCACCCACTGCTCTGTCTGCAGGTGGAGAAGCGCCTGGAGCTGGTGAAGCAAGTTTCCCATAGCACGCACAAGAAGCTCACTGCATGTCTCCAGGGCCAGCAAGGGGCCGAGGCCGACAAGCGTTCTGTAAGTGCCTTCCTACCCAATGCCCGCTGGCAGCTTCAAACTTGCCTACGGAGGACAGGGGACCCACTCCTGGGGCTGTGTTTGGTGTAACTGTGTCTCATAGCCATTTCTGTGTCTGAGAATTTACAAGTGGTGTGTTTCCATGGTGTGGCAGCCCCTTCCTCCCTCGTCCTGCCCTCTAATGCTGCCTGAAACATCCCCCATCCTGAGCAGGCTGGACATGGTCCCTCTCTTTGTTCTCCTTGGACTCCACTGTTAGGGAAGCTTCAACCTTTGTCTTCTCTGCTCCAGCTCATTCATAAATTCCATGTACCTCCATAGTACCTTAAGATCTCATGGAAAAAATGATACTATGGTTTTGGAGGTTACAGGTGACCTGTAAAGACCCTTGGAAAATTATTTTCCCTGTAACAAAACAGTTAAAGGGAGCCTGCTGAAGGAAGGTTATCCTAACGTCTTCTATGTAACCTACATTAGTAATAACAGGTGTTGCTTATTGTGATTCTGTTGAATGGTTCTGGCTGGAAACAATCATTGCTGGCTCACTTCCCTCCTGACCTCCTCCTTTGCCCCCAGCTCCACCAAAGATTAAAATATAGTCTTAGATGTTCCTTTGGCTTTATTACAAGGGATCTGCCATTCAGGATGTTTTAATCCTCCTTGAGTTTACAGTCAACATGTTTGGTGTCTGATTGTCTCTGACCTGGAGTTACTGTTGACTTCTGCTTCCCAGTGGTCTCTCTGAGCCTGACACCCCCAGCTCCTGTGGCCTTATTTCTAGTGACAGGCACGTGATGTGTCCTGACACTTCATCCCCGTCTTACGCTGCACTACAAGAACCCGCTTTGCCTGCCCTGTCAATCATCCTGTCTTCTTCCCAGCCCTGGTCTCTTCTTTATTAATATTCCCAGCAGGAATCTCTTTCGTATGGTAGAAATAAAACATTCACAGGTTTGGAAAATATCTATGGAGGTAATTCTGTGTGTATCAGGAATTTCAGCCAGGGGAGCCTGAATAGTCTAAAGGGAGAGTCATGAAACCCATTAATTAAACAAACACCTAAGGTGGGACTCCAGGAGATAGACATTTGGGTAGGGGCCTGCTGCCAGGCCTGCCTGTGACCCACTTCCTTTCATTTGTTCTAAGAAGTAATGTTTTTAAAATGACTGGTCTACAATACAGAATATTTTAGTATCAGCAGTATCAACTGAGTGTTACCACTAGAGGGTTGAAACTGGCCTTCGGTGTTGGTAGGTTGATTACTACTAGCATCGTTTTTTCTGGGATGAGGTAAAATCACCTAGATTTGTTGGGTTTTAATTGAATTGAGGGTCTTGTAAGCTATATCAGTTAGGAGGCACATGTTCTAAAATATAGTATATTAATAGAAAACTTAAGATATGGTGAGGCCAACAGATAAGATGATCACTGACATAAATTTGATGGAGGGCAGAGCAGACTGTGTGTAGGACCACATGGAGAAGCATCAGGATTACTCAGGATAGAAGGAGGAAAATGTGGGCAAGAGACTCAATTGTGCTTTCGCTTGGGAGGAGTGGGTGAGGTAGTGTAGAGAGGTTTAGGATTGGCTTGCTTTGAGCAACCTCAGTAGGTCCTGGGACACAGGACCATCTCTAGTTGTCTGGTACCTGGCCCTGAAGTGGTTAGGGCAGGTGGACGGTGGCCCAGAGAATGAGAGCTCCCATAAAAGAGGTAGTTGAGGTGTAGGCTGTGGATTGGTTGGTTTGCATTTGAAAGGCACCCACATGGGTGAGTTGTTGACTGTCTCTAAGAATTGGCTAACCCTGGCAGAGGCGATCCCTTCCTGGGTCAGCAAGACACCAGATGTCAAAGCCTCAGAATACCAAGACATCGTGAACGCACGGAGTAATTGTGACTTCAGCAAAAAGGGCACTTAGTATATCACTTGAAATTCTGAAGTAGCGGGTCCCAAGGTGTATTCATCAGCTTTGGGTCGGCAGTTCTGCAGTGTTCTGGCTCCTCCCAGTAGTTGTAATGTGGCTGCTGCAGCTCCGGGCATCACGTCTTCACATAACTGCATCAGAGGCAGAAAGCATGAGTGTGGTAAGAGGATGAACTATCTTTGCCTGCTTTTTTGTTGTTGTTGCTTTTATCAGGGAGAAAAGAAGTCTTTCACAGAAACATTTCTCTTATGTCTCCCTAACTACAAGGAAGGCTGAGGAGGTGAATATGTGTCGAAGAGAAAAGGGTTTGCCATGGTTGGCTGTGGTGCACCTGCTGGGACACATGTGATCAGGCTTCTGTTGACAGGGAGACCACAGGGGCAGTGGTCAGGCCCTGAGGGTTGTAGCCACACTCCTCCATTGATCATAGTGCAAACTGGACACCCATCTGGTTGACCTGCAGGAAGTCTGTGCTGGATGTAGGTGTTCAAGTATGTAAAGGTCAGTGATTTCACTGCACAGACTTCAGTGTTGGGGTCAATGATTTCTCGGGCCAATCAGTCTTTTGGTGTCCTCATAGAACTGAATATATGATCCGGCTAAAAAGAAAGTCAGAGAGCTCTTTTAAATATTTAACAGCCATAGACCGGCAGGAGGAAGTTTCTAAGGCCATAACTCAAATACATTTTTCCATTTTTTCTAAAGTAACACATCAAGGGATTTAATAGGAGACATGACACTTACTAATTGCCTCAATCCTAAAATATGTACTCAGTTCTTAGAGATTATTAGGTATGGAGATGTGTCAAGATCCAAGGAACAGGCGAAAAGAAAAAAAGATTAAAAATGAGAAACTTAAAAAAAAATAGAATGAGAAAAGTGGGAGTGAGATAAGTAAGGAACAAAGACTAAAAGGAGTGGTTGGGTGTTTAGAGAGGATTGAGGGGTGAATATGGAGAGTAAGCTGATGGTGGCCAGAGGGCAGAGCATGTGGGGATGGGTGAAATGCTGGGGAAAGGGAGTAGGGAGGTCCAGGCTTCCAGTTACAGATTGAATAAGTCTCGAGGATGAGAGGCACAGCACAGGGACTATAGTTGGTGTATTGTAATGACATTGTATGGTGACAGATAGGAGCTACCCTCATGGCAAGCCTAGCGTTCATGCACAGGGTTGTCAAACCACTGTGTTGTACACCTGAAACTAATGTGACATCGAGTGTCATCTGTACTTCAGTAAAAAGAGCGAGCAAGAGAGGGTGAAGAGATGGTCATTCTCCAAGGGAGCGAGGTCAACTGAAGTGACCAAGTGGAGTCCTAGGGTCTCAGAATGGGAAGAGACATTTAAGAGCTAGTGTTCGGCATTTTATTGGAGTGCAGGGCAGGTTGTTGCTATTTGTCACTTTTTTAAAAAATTATTTATGTAGTTTTAAAGATTTTATTTATTTGAGAGAGCAAGAGAGCACAAGCAGGGGGAGGGGCAAAGGGCAAGGGAGAAGCAGGCTTCACGCTGAGCAGGGAACCTAGTGTGGGACTTGAGCTCATGACCTGAGCCGAAGGCAGATGCTTAACTTACTGAGCCACCCAGGTGCCCCTTGTCACTTCTTTTTAAACAAGCTCATTAGCAGTTTAGTGCAGTTTCCAACACCAAAGCTTTTATCCTATGCCTCTAAAAGTTTGGCTCTAAAAGCTGGGGCTGACTGTCACATGGGAGCCGACAGAGACTCTAAGTTTTGTTGCCACTACCTGAGTGACCAGAGCAGGATCATTTGGTGAGCACTGAGTTAAACTGGATTCCTTACGTGGGATGGAGAATAGAAAGGATATGAACTAGGTTTCCATTTTGCTTCCTGTAGTCCAGGCTAATCACTGGTTAATTCATCGGTTTTAAGACTGTCCATATAAGGAAAATGTTTGGTGTTTCACCATCCTTGGCGTTTCTTGTTGGGGAGTCACATGCAGCAAATACACTGTTAGCGGGAGTCCTCCTCCACCTCCTTGATAAATGCTTGGAAAGTGCCATATCCGCCATGTGAGCCCATGTACCTGCCAAGTGCTCCACAAACCCAGAAGGATCCCCATCCTCTGGAAGCTCACAGTTGTCCGTACAGGGAAGCAGCCGGTCCATGGAGTCATTAGTTCCTCAGATAAGGTTTCAGGACTCAGAAGAAGCACTCACTGGGAATTAAACAATAGAAGGTTTCTGTGAGGAAGTGGCCTCTAAGGACAGCAGGAAGTAATGGCACCAGAAGGGGTGAACAGGTGTTTCTGGGACATGGGGTGACATGGGCAGAATTTTCAGAGACAGGAGGGAGTCAGGGGCATCTTTGAGAAACCCGAAGGTGGCCAGTGACTGGAGTATGGACAGTGATGAGGAGGGCTGAAGATGGAGATGGACGGCGTGGGGACCTCATCACACCTTAAAGGGCATGGGAAAGATTTGGACTTCATTCCTAAGAGCCATGGGAGCCAGTGTTTTAATCATGAGGGGCATGATCTGATTTATTGGCAATTGTGTGAAAAATGGATAAGTGGGGGCAGAGGCTGTGGTGGAAATTAGAGACAAATATGGAAGCGATCTAGGTGAGAGGCAAGATGTTCTGGGATCAGGGAAGATGGAGAGAAATCGTCAGAAGCGGCAGATACATGATGTAGAGCCTCTTGGACTTGAGTGGATGTGGGGGTTTTAGGAGTGGAGAGGGCTTTCAGGGTCTCTGGGTTGCACGAATCTTGACTCTATAAGATTTGATGAGATCACCTAAGGAGACAAATGGCCCTTGAATCAAGAACCCCAGGACCTACAGCATTTTATTTTATTTTTTATTTATCTATTTTTTTTAAGAATTTCATTTATTTATTCATGAGAGACATACAGAGAGAGGCAGAGGGAGAAGTAGGCTTCATGCAGGGAGCCGAACGTGGAACTCGATCTGGGGACCACTGGATCACACCCTGAGCCAAAGGCAGAGTCAACCACTGAGCCACCCAGGCGTCCCGACCTGCAACATTTAAGCGGGAGGAAGATCTAGCAAAGAAGATGGAACAGTCATGATCGTACCAGAAATCCACTTCCTTCTTACTTCTGACTCCCAGACATCACCCTGTATTTGTTTTATTCCACACCCAGACTTTGAGAATGTCCCAAATGAGAATGTCCTACTCCAATTTCCATTGGCTTCAGTATTTCACCCTAGTCTATACAAGCATCATCTCTGGCCCAAACAGGGCCATTCCTGGCAGGTCTTCTACTCTACCATGACCGTGTCCCTTTCATAATCCATTCTCTACACCAGAGATCAGATGTTGCCACCATCCTGCTTAAATCCCACCAAAGGATTCCCATTGTAGAGTAAAATTTCAGCCCCTTACTCTGACCCTCAGACCCTAACAATGTGCCTTCACCTTCATCTCTGAGCTCAGCTCTTGCTCCCACCCCCTGTCATCACTGTCTCCAAGCACTGACCTCACGGAACATGGACATGCCTGCAACTTTTTCACTTCCAATAACCAGCTTCCTTTTCTCCAGATGGCTTCCTTTTCCATGTAATGTGTCTGTTCCATTCCTCCCCCCAATTACATCACTCCCTTTTATTTTTTCAGAGTGTGTATCATGAACTGAAATCATTGTGACCTTTTCCTCGTCACTGCTGAGTGAGTTCCATGGGAGCAGGGATCTTGTCTCTCCATCAAGGCTGTATTTTTAATGCCTAGAACAGGGCCTGCCACAGGGTAGGCAGTGCTAAAAATACATTTGTGTCATGAATGGATGGCCCATGAGTATTTTAGGCACAGAACCTGCCTAATGTGTCAGCAAGCCACTTTGAATCTTTCCTGTTCTCTACAGAAGCAATTTAGCATGATGATTCCACATTTAAGCTCTGGAAGGCTGACTGCCTAAGATTGAAGCCCAGCTGCCCTGCTTCCTGATAATACCTGACCTTGGGCAAGTCTGCTAGTCCTGTAGGCCCTTGTGTCTTCATTTGGGAAACAGTAATAACAGTAATGAATTCCTACCCAGTGAGGTTGTTTGAGAGTTGGGTGAGGTAGTCCATGTAAACGCCTAGCACATTGCTTAACGTAAGTAAATATTAAAGAAGTAGAACCTGTTATGGCTCCACCATTCAGCTGAGATGACCATTGGGAACTACTGAGCCTTGAGCAGCACGTCTGGGCTGTGTCTTCTGGGGAGTGAATCACAAGAGAGCTACTTGCCTGGGTTCAGAATTAGAAGAGAGTAGATAGCAGTTTTCAGAATGAGAAGGTATGGGAGCTGTGTGCGCCTGTTGGGGAAACAGAGTGGATATTAGGATCAGACTTTTTGTCTCTGAGTCATCCTACAAACTGTGTTACTTGTGCCCGAGATATTTTAGAGAGAACAGTCAATCTCAGAAAAGTCAGATTGACAACTTCCAAACCCTGGAACATTCTGTCTTCCCCAACCTTAATTCAGTACTCTAGAATCAGGGGAAAGATTATTTTTAATACCTTCTCTTTGATCTGAAAAATCGCTGGCCTGATTGAAGCTTGCTAAGTTAGGTCTTTTTACCCAGGCATTACTATCTCCCCAAACATCGGGTGGCTCTCAGCCTAGATCCTTGTTCATGGAGGGAGACCAATTTCAGCTCCTTTTGTAGATCTTTGGGCAGTTTAATCCTTCTTTACATCCTTCACATGAAGAGACTCAATATCTTTTTCCATGAAGGTGGGGAGAAAGCAGATAACACCTCGGGTATAGGCAGTCATGTGCCTGCCATCTACTGAGCCTTCAATTTTTCTTTAGTCTCAGAGAAATCTCTTTAGAAATAGAAGTAATTTGTAGTCTGTTGAGGATTACAGTTCATTAACTTCTATCTTTTTTTTTCCTAACGATTTTATTTATTCATGAGAGGCAGAGGCAGAGACACAGGCAGAGGGAGAAGCAGGCTCCCTGCGGGGAGCCCAATGTGGACTCGATCCCAGGATGCTGGGATCATGACCTGAGTTAAAGGCTCAATCACTGAGCCACCCAGGTGCCCCCTCTTCTGCCATCTTTGATTACAGACTGTCACTATTCCCTTTCTGACATGAAGGTATACTACTTTGGATTCATTTCTTCCTTCCTCTGTTTGCCAACTTCCTTCTCATTCTTTGATTTCAAAAGCATCTATACAAATAAAAACAAATCATTAATTTCCACCAAGGTTTTGTCCAATTAACCCCCTTCACTCCTGTCCTTGGAATCCCAGCACACAAATGCACCCCCAGCCTCTGTCCCAGAGGGGATTCTTCCTCTTGAGAGCCACCTGTGCTATGAGCACAGGCCCGGGGTTGTGACAGTTCCACCATCAGTTGAGGACTTATTCAAATAAATTTTGTCATCTTTGTTCTGTGACCTATGTAGCCATTAAAAAAAAAGAAGAATGGAACAGCTCTGTCATGATGGGAAATGATAAAAGCAGTATCTCTAAACAAAAAGGAAAGAAAGGCACAGAGTGGTGCTATGCTAACATTTGTGGGGAGAAAAGTAGCCACTAAAAACAGATGTACACATATGTATAATTGGATCCACTTAGAGTATTTATGGAAGGATACACAAAAGATAGTCACCCTCATGGTGTCTGGTCTAGGTATCCAAGAGACAAGTCAAGAGTGGGAGGAACACTTGTTGCTGTAAACTTTCTAGTAACTTTTGAGTTTTGGGCCATATGCATGTATTTCCTGGTCAAAAATTAATCCATTAGAGTGTTGTCTCCCAAACTGGCCTTTGTACACAGGGCAAGGAGAGACCGCCAGAAGAGACAGACCACTCCAGGTTTGGTAGGTGGCAGGTTTAAGAAGCAAAGGAGCTTATATATGAGGTTCATCTTGGGTGGTCACAAGATTGGTAGGTCATCACACCCACTCGCCAAGTCTTAGAAGTTTATAAAGAGACCTCAACTGGGCAGCCTGGGTGGCTCAGCAGTTTAGCACTGCCTTCAGCCCAGAGCATGATCCTGGAGACCCAGGATTGAGTCCCACATCGGGTTCCCTGCATGGAGCCTGCTTCTCCTTCTGCCTGTGTCTCTGCCTCTCTCTCTCTCTCTCTCTCTCTCTCTGTATCTCATGAATAAATAAATAAAATCTTTAAAAAAAAAACTGGGGGGTCCTTAACTGGGTTTGGTCACATATACTGTCCAGGTGGTCTCACCAGCACCTTACTCTCCGAGGGCTGGTGTCCATAGGGCAGCTTCTAGCTTTGGCAAGGAAAGTAGAATGAATGTTCTAAGGACAAGGTAAGAGGGCAAGGAACCAATGATTGCCTAAGTCCAGCTCACTTAAAGATCACATGCTCTCAGGGTGTCCTCTAACAGGTAGCTAACTAGCTAGGACACAGAACAAGTGAGAGAAAGGATATTCTCCGTGTTCAAATCATAAGACTTACAAGAGCATTGAAACAGGAGAACTCATTTTGTGATACTTTGCCACTGAATGTTACCCTCTTTGCCACCTGAAAGCATCTCAGAGTCATTAGTGAGAGTGTTAAGTGACTAGATGAGTGGAAGATAATGAGTGGAAAATAATAAAGTCCTGCACTTCGGGCTGCTTTTTCTAGTGTGAAGTTTACAGAACAGACATTTGGCTGTCCCCACCATCCTTCTCCAACACTGGCTAGCCTTGCAGTCCTCAGCAGCTGTTTTTGTTCTCTTGATCTTGACCCTCAGGCCTTAGCCACCCACAGGCACAGTTTCCCTGCTCCACCTATTAACAGGACTACTTGAGCTCATCTTTGACCATATTTAGAAAAACTCGAGTCATCAACCAGTAGATATATTTACCCAAAAGATGTCAACTTAGGCTATTGGAAGTCCCCTTTAGTCTGTTCTAGGTATGGTCCTTCCAATTCTGTTTCCTTGTCAAATTTTAAAGAAGGATTCTGAACAGCTGAGGCCCTGCCCTAAAGGCAGGAGTCGCAGGACTTGGGATGCCCAGCACAAACCAAAATGATCTCTTTGTGTGAGCTGACCCATACCGTGATGGTATCATGTTCTATCTGACATTTAAGGCAGTGAATCTTCACTAGTTCATTATTGGGATATTTTAGAAGTTTCCATATTGAAGACCTTTCTCTTTAAACCAGGTCTCTCAACCTCAGCACTCTTGATGTTTTGGACTGGTAATTATTTCAGAGGACTGTCCTGTGCATAACAGAATGTTTAGCTGTGTCCCTGGCCTCTCTCCATTAGATACCAGTCATGTTCCCCATGTTGTGACAAGTTAAAAATACCTCCATACATTGCCAAAGTTCCCAAGAGGGCAGAATCACTCCTGATTAAGAACTCATACCTTAAGGCATGGTTCCTCTGCAAGCATATATCATTAATACCTGCCAAACTCTTTTCTTTTTTAACCACATTAGATACTTTAAAAAAAAATGTGCTTTAAAAAGCTTTTTAACTTTTTAAAAAAGACAACGTGGGAGTACCCACTCTCATCACATACTGTTTACTACTGCACCTTGAAGTCTCCAGAAATGTGGACAGGGTGGCTTATGTAGGACAACTAGAACGTGACGTTTAAATTTGGATGCATTAGTACTGAGTTGCATGGTGTAGTTTTTACCAAGAAGACTGTCCCACTTTATTTGAAGTGATGAGTAATGAGTTGATCCCTTGAGGGAAAGGCATCTGACTTCACTGGAGGGGACATGGCTAAGCGCAGGGAGGGGAAAACATGTTAGACCCAGTGAAGGGCCTTATCCCCACAGGTGTCTCAGGCTCTCTTTCCCTGGAACCACATGAGCTTCCTGGAACCTCCAAATCACTCTTGGGGGCCAACCTCCCTCCCACGTCTTCCCTGGAGATACCTTAGAGCATGCAGATCTCTGGGAGGTATTCAAAGCCGATTCCTAATTTGAAGTGGAAGATTGACTTTTGGAAATTAAAGCATTATTCAAATCTTGATTAACATGAGCTTGAAATCTTGTCTTTTTTTTTTCCCCCTTGCCCCTAAAAACTTGATTTCCCCTTTAATCCTGTTGACAGGCCATTTAGTCGTGTCTTTCTCAGACTGAGTTATTTTCATCTGATCGTGCTCATCCTAAGCCCTCCAGCGATCACCAGATGCCCAGAGGATGAGACCCTAGTGCCTGCCTCTGGCAGACAAGGCCTTCTACCATCTGGCCTCTGCCTTAGGCTCCACTCATTCCCTGTCAGTCACTGTGCTCCAGCTGCGTTGACCTCCTTGAGGACCTTAGGCCAGCCACGATAGTTCTGCTTCAGGGCCTTTGCACATGCAGTTCCCTCTACCTGGATTATTCTTTCTCAAATCTTTTTGAGCCATGGCTGACTCTTTCTCCTACTTGGGTTGCATCCTAAATGTTACCCCTCTAGAAGTCTCTCACTGGGGCCCCACACCTTGCTGCAGCCTACTCCCCATTGTCCTGCTTTCTGTTGTCCATACCACTTCCAATTGAAACGATCCCCATTATAATTTGCTTGTTTATTATTTGTTTCTCTGCACGTAGACTATATGCCCCATGAGAGTAGTAGAAGATCTTTGTGTGGTAACACAGGAGGCTCTGGGCTATGTGTAGTCCAGTGGAAAAGCTCTGTGTATGGTATTGTAGTTAGGCTCAGTAGGGAGAAGGCTTGTCAGTACTTAGTAAGGAGGGAATGGGCCCTGCTACATGTAGACTGTGGATTTGCCTATTTTGGTTATTTCCTATAAATAGAATCATATGGTACATGCCCTGTGTGCCTGGCTTCTTTCACTTAACATGGTATTTTCAAGGTTCATCCATGTCGTAGTTTGTGTGAGCACTCCCTTACTTTTTATGGCCAAATAATATTCCACTGTATGCATATGCCTCTTGTTATCGATCCATTTCCGTCAGTTGATGGAAACTTGAGCTGTTTGCACGTTTTGGCTGTTGTGATGGACACTTGAGCTCTTTGCACCTTTTGGCTGCCGTTCATGTGCATGCACATGTTTTTGTTTGGCCATCTGTTTTCAATTATTTTGAGTGGGATTGAGTGGACTTGCTGAGCCATATGGTAATTTTGTTTAATTTATTGAAATACTGCCAAACTGTAGCACACAGCACTGCCCTATTTTAAACATTTCCACCATCACCACATGAAGATCCTGGTTTCTCCACGTGCCCACCAATAGTCCGTGCACTTGGCAATACTTATTTTCTGATTATTATTATTCCTGTTGCCATCCTAGTGGGTGTGAGGTGGTATCTCACTGTGGCTTGGATTTCCAAATCATAACTAATGAGGTTAAGTGTCTTTTCCCGTGCTTGTCAGCCATTTTATATCTTCCTTTAGAGCATGCCTTTTTTTTTAATGCTTACTTTGCATTGTTATTGTATGTGAACACTATCTCTTCTCTCTCGATGATAAGCTGGATTGTTTATAAAAATAAGGCTAAGGCATTTCTCCCGAAAGATTGACTTTTGGAAAGTAAAGCATTGTTCAATTCTTTGTTAACATAATTTTGAAATCTTGTCTTTTTTTATTTTTTCCTTGCTACTGTCCCACTTTATTTTATTTTTAAGTAGGTTCCATGCCCTGCATGGGGCTTGAACTTACCACCCCGAGATCCAGACCTGAGCTGAGATTAAGAGTCAGATGCTTAATCAACTGAGCCGCCCAGATGCCCCATTCCACTTTATTTTAAAATGCAGCCTGTAAACCTTATTTCCCAAATTGGCACATATAATTTGGTTTTGGATTTTCTGAATTTTGACCTCTCTTGAGTCTAATCTGTCCTTGTATGCTATGAATGTTTAGGTTTTGAACATACTTTAAGGTCAGTCTATGTCTTAGCTAATACAGTATCTAGGCAGATACTTGATTTTTTTGCTGTTTTAGGGTAGCAGGTGGCTGTCGAAATAGTTTTCATGACAATGTTGTTTTGTTTTTTTCCTTTTCAGAAAAAGTTGCCTTTGACAACACTGGCTCAGTGTTTGATGGAGGGGTCAGCTATCCTGGGAGATGACACACTTCTTGGGTAGGTGACACCGTGCGTGGGTTTGCGCCAAATCTAGGTAAGCCCCCATCCCTGAGAAGGGGGCCAGAACTTCTCAGGGATGCACCAAGGACATTTGAAGTCTGGCTGGGGCTTGGGTGGGAAGAAGAAAAGGTTTGCTGGTGAGAAAAATCAAAATCCCCAGGTGCCAAAGTCCTACTGGCTGTGTAGGGAGGCAACTCCCCCAGCGGGGGGGGGGGGGGGGGGGGGGGGGGGAGGAATTAGCATAATAAACACAATAAACTGTTCAAGGACAAATGAAATCCCCAGGGCTCCAGCAGAAGCAAATGAGAAACCTCTCCTGTCAGATGTCAAAAATTATAGGATTCCCAGAACAACCCTGGCCCAGCGTTAGCTCACAATAAAAACAAACTAAAAATAGAATCGTCGTGAGGGAGGATCAGCAGGCAGGATCAGCAGGAGAAGCAGTACCCTAGGAACTAAAAATGATATCATAATATGAAAGAAAATAGGAAATAATAGATATCAATATGTATGAAATAGCTATGCTTAAATGAAATTTAAAAATTAAGTAAGAGCGGTGCTGGCTTTAGCAGGACATATGCTAAAATTGGAATAGTAGGCATTAGCCTGGCCCCTGAACGTGGGTGACAGGCCAGTGTGTGAAACACTCCATATATATATATATTTTAAAGATTTTATTCATTTGTTCATGAGAGACACAGAGAGGGAACCAGAGACACAGGCAGAGGGAGAAGCAGGCTCTCTGCAGGGAGCCTGATTCAAGACTCGATCCTAGGACCTTGGGATCACGCCCTCACCGAGCATGCTCAACCACCGAGCCACCCAGGTGCCCCAACACTCCATATTTTTAAGGGAAAAAAAT
Organism: Canis lupus familiaris; assembly: GCF_011100685.1. NCBI lineage: Eukaryota > Metazoa > Chordata > Mammalia > Carnivora > Canidae > Canis > Canis lupus. The sequence goes on from NC_049226.1 coordinate 37,111,738, forward strand.
TCGTGTTGTAACTATATATGGTGACATATGTTAACTAGGCATATATCGTGGTGCTCACTTCATAATATATATGAATTTGAATTATTACGTTGTACACTTGAAACTACTACAATGTCATATGTCAATTACAGACCTGAATTTAAGAGTAAAAACAAAATAATCCTTGACAAAAGAATCAAATGATAGGGAAAAAAATAAACAATGAAATCAAAGAAAAACCAAATAGAACTTTTTTTTTTTTAAAGATTTTATTTATTTATTCATGACAGACACGGTGAGAGAGAGGGGCAGAGACACAGGCAGAGGCAGAAGCAGGCTCCATGCAGGGAGCCCGATGTGGGACTCGATCTCGAGTCCCCAGGATCACGCCCCAGGCTGAAGGCGGCACTAAACCACTGAGCCACCAGGGCTGCCCCAAATAGAACTTTCTAAAATTCAAGTCATACTTACTATAATTTAAAGCCATAAGACAAGCAATTGGTGAGAATGTGGAGAAAAAGGATACTCGTGGACCATTGGTGGGAATGCAAGCAGGTGCAGCCTCTGTGGAAAACAGTACAGAGGTTCCTCAAAAAGTTAAAAATAGAATTACCATATGATCCAGCAATTGCATTACTGGGTATTTACCCCCCCCCCCAAAAAAAAATGAAAACACTAATTCAAAAGCATATATGCACTCCTGCATATATGCTTGAAAAATTATTTATTATAGCAAAAGTTATGGAAACAGCCTCAGTGTCCATTTACTGATAAATGAATGGATAAAGAAGATAAGGGGTACATGTGTCTGTCTGTGTATATATGAGTTTTTATATATAATGGAATAGTACTCAGCCATAAAAAGAATGAGATCTTGCCACTTGGGACAGTAAATGGACTCACAGGGTATTATGCTAAGTGAAACAAATCAGAGAAAGACAAATACCATATGATTTCACTTATATGTGGATTCTGAAAAAAAAAATGAACAAAAAAAGCAGAAACAGATCTGTGAATACAGAGAACAAACTAATGGTGGCCAGAGGGGTGGAGAGGAAGGGGCAGGGGGCATCCAGGCTTTCAGTTAGGAAAAAAGTCACGGCGATGGAAGATGCAGCATAGGAAATTAAAGACAGACAGACAGACACACACACACACACTTCAGATAAATTGAAATTGTGCATAAAGAATCTGTGAGCTTGCAAACAGACATGATGTTGCCACCTAGGATGAGCAGAGTGACATGTAAGAGACAGGGAGGTAGCATCCTGAGACAGAGAAGCATGGATGATAGAATGTAAATCATTCCCGGGGGTTGTTCCTAAAGAAGGGAATGAGGAAAAGGAGAAGTTACAGTCGAGACTTGAAAAAAAATGAACGTTTAGATTGAAGAAGCACAAAAAGTACTGATTGAGGTGAGCAAAAAGAAATCTATGCCTGGACACACAATAATAGGACTACAGATTGATTATTTAAAAAAAAAACAGAGAAATTTAAAATCAAGCAGAGGAAAAGATTACATATAAAAGAGCAATTTGGGGGACTGCTGGATGGTGCAGTGAGTTGAGCATCTGGCTCATGACTTCTGGTCAGGTTGTGATCTCGGGGTCATGAGATCGAGCTCCACATTGGGCTCTCTGCTTAGGACTCTCCCTCTCTGTCCCTCTTGCTCCCACTCTCAGGTTTATTTTAATTTTTTTATGGTTTATTTCAGGGGGGAGCAGAGGGGGGCAGTAGGTCCATCTCATGACCCCCAGATCACGACCTGAGCCCAAACCAAGAGTCAGACACTCAACTCACTGCACCATCCAGGCATCCCAGTAAATCTTACTCTTTTATTTTTTTTAAAGAGCAGTTCAATTGAGAGCAGACCATTCATCAACCAAAATCAATGGCAGGCAGTAGTGGAGCAATCTCTTTAAGTATTGAGTGAAAATATATGAAACCTAGATTCTACGATGAACTAAGCCGTGATTTAAGAATAAAGGAAACATAAAGATATTGCAGGCAAAGAGGTAAAGTTACTACTTGCATATTCTCACTGAAAGAACTTTAGTTAAGGTGTGTGAAACAGGTTATGTCCAGAAGGAAGGAATGAAATGCAAGTAGCCAGGGAGCATAAAAAAGTTAAGTGAACACGGTGTTGGGTGTGAAAATTCTCTTTGTCCCTACCCATCTGAGGTTCTTTGAGTGGGGCCCTGCAAATTAAATTGACAAAACAGATCAACAGAGGAAAGCACACACATTTTATTAACAGGTGCAGTGCATACACAAGATGGAACTTGGTGATGAGTAACTCAGAGGCTGTTTGGAGTTTGGGCTTATGTACCACTTTGTACAAAAGAGCAATAATTTTGAGGGAAGTGACAAGGCAAACGAGAAGAAATGCGAGTTCCTAGGGTGGCAGATTGTGGGAAGGTAGATATATGGGGGAGCAAATGGAAGTGAAGGCTCATTCGTCAAGTTTATTAGGTAGGTTCCTGTGATGCCCTCTGGTGGAGGAGGCTCTAGGGTTGTCTGGTGATTGACTTCTGTCCTTCCTGGTAGAGAGGGCACGAGGACCAGCTTTACAGCCTGGGTCCTGCGTTTAGGGTGAGGGGAGTATCTGCTTCCTGTATCTGCTTCTTCTCGATTGCCTTCAGCTCAAAATAATCCTTATGCCAAAGTGGCTCTTTGGGGATGGCATAGTCTGCTACCCATTGATGTAAAGAAATATAAATAAGCATTGAATTAAAACATGAATTTGGAAAGACTTTAAAGCAAAGCAAAACAAATACTGGGAAATAATAGTGTTGGGAAGGGGATCGGTGTTTCAGGTTCTTTGCTTTTGGAAAGAAAGATAAAGGTGTGTTTTTGTGTAAAAGTGTGGGTTGAAGAGAAGCAAGAGCAACCACAGAAGGGATAGAATGCAGCACTTCGAAACTAGTAAAAGGATGAAAAGAGAAATAAATAACATAGGAAAAAAAAAAACCCTTGGGACTGAAAGAGCAAAAAGCAAGCAAAGAGAAAACAAAATGAAGGTGTAAGGTAGGAACAATTACTGCTCTATGTCTGCAGTTGTAAAGGATGGAGCAAACTTGACTGCTCATAATATAATCACGGGCAGAGAAACATGCTCGCTGGTTGTGGGACTCACCTAAAACATAGTGACACACAGGAAGGCTAAAGGTGAAGGGATGAAGGACACCCAGGTAAAGATGACAGACTGAGCACAAGCATCTAATTTTGTTCCCTTCTGGGCACCTGGGTGGCTCAGTCTGTTGAGCATCTGCCTTCATTCAGATCACAATCTCCGAATCATGGAATCAAGCCCCACAACGGGCTCCCTGCTCATGGGGAGTCTGCTTCTCCCTCTTCCTCTCCTCCTGCTTGTACTCTTTCTCTGTTTCTATCTCAAATAAATAAAAATCTTAAAAAAAATAATTTTGTTCCCTTCCAAAATCCACTATGATAAAGGGAATGTTTTTCCCTTGAAAGACGTAAACCCAGAAAGGCATGAAAACAGGAGAGAAAGCAGAATTTTGTGAGCTGTGAAGCTTATGATAGGTAACTGACATAGCTGGTCTCAGAAAGTGGGACTCTGGAGCCAGAAGTAGGATATGCAGACAGCCAACATCATTTACATCCTGGAAATGCTTGCAGGCCAAGGTTGGTGGCATCAGGGATCTCTAGAAGAGCGAGTGGGTCTTTGGGGACTGTGAGGTGATCGAAGTTATGAATGTGTGTCACAAGCTAGTCCAGAACCACTTGGATAGCTCAAATCCAGCTCTGTTTTGTTTTAAAGATTTGATTTTATTTTATTTATTTATTTATTTATTTATTTATTTATTTATTTATTTATTTATTTATTTATTTGACAAAGAAAAAGGGAGAGGGAGAGAGAGAAGCAGGCCCTCCACTGATCAGGGATCCCAATGTGGGGCTTGATCTCAGGACCCTGAGATTGTGATGTGAGCTGAAGGCAGACATTTAAGCCACTGCATCACCCAGGCACCCCTCAAACCCAGCTCTTATTCCCAGTTCTGGGAGACCCTCATGCCCTCAACCCCAACCCAGCATAAAAGTCTGGAGCTTTTTTTCTCTGGAGAGCATAAAGCAAAGCGTCCCCAGACTCTGGACACTGTGTAAGGGTATCATGCATTAACGTGACTAATGCCTACTGGATGCTGAGACTCTTCATCTCTCCCCTCCACTCTTGCGCCCCATAGGAAAGTAAGACCCACCTTCTCTGGCTAATGTGATCAGTGTAGAATTAAATATCCTGCTTAGCTATCAATCAATGTGTGGGTAGAGGGGAATGTCATGACATGCAGAGTGTCAAAAATTGGCATCATGCAGGCAGCTAAAGCAAGATGTGCTTCACAGTGGAGTGACCAAGAAAGAGGTAGACACAGGATATAGGAAATAAGATCTATCCAGTATAGGACAGAGGAAGAGAAAATCCCAGGAAATGGGGAAGGAAGTGTACAGGAAGATGACTGTGCCAAGGGATCAAAGGAAAAGTCGTTCAGATCGACACGCATCCAGGAGAGAAGAATTCAGGATGGAATTCATTCACAGCAAATGTGGTTCAGTATCCTTAATACAAAATAGTGGCAGAGGATTTGGGGTGCAGTCAGGTCTATAGATAATTAAACAAGCTAACCAAAGCAAGGCAGTTATTAACCAGAGAGGACAAATGTGTGGGAAAGATAGGTGATCACAATATCTGACCAGCCTAACTCTGAATAGCACATGGGGTCAAAATGTAGTGCAAATACTAAAGATATAAATAAATGCAGGGAGGGCAGGTGTAAAGATAGGTAAATTCTTATTTCCTTAGTTGGTAGTCAATAGCTAATGCTAAAAATTAAAAAAAAAAAGGCAGAGATTAACAAGTAGCATCAGGAGCATGGAGGTAAGTAATAGATGAATCAGATAAAAGACACCATTTCAAAAGAACAAAGATAAGCCCACAACCTGGAAGTTGACATTTGTAGAAAATTGGAAAAAGAATTTGAATCCCGTCTCCATGTACACACATATTTTTAAGTACATGTAAAGAACTCCCAACAAGTAAATTCAAATAGAGAGATCCTGGTTCAAAAAGAGTCAAAAAAATGTGACCAAGCACATCATGGAGGAGGGATCGTGAAATGGCCTGAAACACGAAAAGACATTCAGTCTCACCAGTAGCCAAGACATGCAAATTAAATCCAGGATGAGGTAATATTTTGCATCCGCCAGTGTGGCAGAAATTAAATACCTTACCAGTAGTGAGGTTGGCAAGAGCATGGAGCATTAGAAACTCTAGTCTGTGCTGCTGAGAGCAAAGCTGGGTTTTGCTTTGGAGAACAAGTATGTAGTAAGGTTCAGGGGATGCATATCTCATCTCCTTTGCACAGAAAAATTCTCACATGCAGACAGACCGTACACACATGGACCACGGCCCTGGACGTAAGGGCCTTGGTGATGAGCAGAAGGCTTAATAAATGGTGGAATGGACTTCCCTACACCAAAATGGTTTAACCTTGTGTGTATTGAGATGCATAAGCCCCAAAGATAATGATGCATGGAAAAAGCCAGCAGTAGGATAGATTCAGTGAAAATCCACTGATGTGAACGTTGAGTATCGGTATTACCTGTTGGATGTGAACACTTATATAGATTGTAAAAGTGTACACACAAGAATAGGAAAGGCTTTGGAATTACAGTGACAGTTACTTTTTATTGATTTGTAAAAACCTTTTACATGAGTTTCGGTTAGCCTGGTACCATGCAAAAGGAGGGCTGCTTGTATACCCATGTACCCACTTGGGGGTTTAACGTCTTTGAAATGATGCATCCTCTCGTCTCAGAATATGGCAGAGCTTTCTACACATTCAGGTCTTCTGTTATTTGCTTATTACAAATACACTTTCGTAATGGTTTTTCCACTCCAGTTTTCCACTGGATAATTGTTCATTCTATACAAGGTAAGTTGCCATGGCCCAGGAGGAGGAGTTATCTTTTTTTCTGTGAGAGCCTCCTGATTGAGTTTTTGGGATGAGTTGAGAGATGTTTGTGTGTCTGTTATTGCTAATTTTCTAGCACTCAGGAGGCAATCGAAGCATTGGGTCTTACGGGCTTGTAGATTCAGCAAGTAGGAGTCTGTTCTCCCCACACCTCTCATAATCCCTTACACATTCCCTTCCCAGTAGGTCCTTCACATCATTTAAAAAATGTTTAATTTCGGAAATCAGAATGAACAAAACAAGTTGGGTAATGGGATGCCACGGCAATGGGCCAGTTTAGGAACACTGTCTCCTGAAAGCTTCCCCAGCCGGGGGCTGTGGATGCCGGTGACCTCTTGCTCTGAGGGGTTTTCAGCGTGGCTTTTCCCCTCCTGTTGCAGGAAGATGCTGAAGCTCTGCGGAGAGACAGAGGACAAGCTGGCCCAGGAGCTGATCCACTTTGAGTTGCAGGTGGAGAGAGACGTGATTGAACCCCTGTTTTTGCTGGCCGAGGTAAGCCGCAGGGATGAGACAACCCTGGCCTGTGACACTGCTTCTCATTAGGAATCATTACTGCCCATGTGCAGTAATGATGTGCATGGTTGGGATCCCCCGATGGGCAGCCCCCCTCACTGCTTGCCAGCTCCTTCTGTCACCCACACTCTTTTCTGTTGGCACTTGGCAAGGGGGGCGGTTCGATGCAAAGCTGCTGTGCCTCCTTCTCCCCCAGGGTCTGCATGCTATACCACCCCTGCCCTGCCCCTGTTTCTGGTCATCCGTGAAATGAACAGTAGCCTCTCCTCAGAAGGGCCTCTCTGTAGGGCCTCTTGCAGCTTATGTGTACATGGATCCTTTCTCTTTATTTTAATTCAGTTTTATTATTTTTTACTGTATTATTTTTTTATTTAAAAAAATTTTTTATGTTGAATCCAGTGTAACACATTATGTTTCATGTGTATAATATAGTCATTCAGCAGCCCCGTACATTACTCAGTGCTCAACACGACACAACAAGCGTACTCTTAATCCCCCCTCACCTTTGATTCTTAAAGGATACCGAATAAAACTATGTTATTACAAATTCACCTTGATGTCGATGTGACGATCTGGCTAGCTTCAACCAAGTGAAATTTTGTCAAGTTAAGAATGGAAATGGTTTGGGGATTTTATTTACCTTGAACCCTGGACCTCCTGCCAGTTGCCTTGAATCGATCATGTAAGACCTCTCCAGTGCTGTCCCGTAGAACAGCCTGCAGTGATGAAGATGCTCAGCATCCGCACAGTTTGCTAGCCACTAGCTACCTGTGGTTGTTAAGCTCTAGAAATGTGGTTAGTGTGACTGAGGAACCCAATTTTAAGTTTTATTTAATGTTTTTTATTCGAATTTAAAATGGGGTAGCCACAGGGAGCTAGAGGCTATCATATTGGACAGCATGGCCCTAGACCATGTCTGGATTCCTTCCTAGACTGCCCCCAGCACTTCTACATCCCCTGGTGCAATTTCTATGATAAGATGTATGGGCAAATAATTAACCAAGGTGCCTAAAGGTGTTCAAGGAGAAAATTCTATTTATGATGGTTTGGCAGCGATCAGTTCTAGACTTCTCAGATGCCGTCCTGGCCATTGCCCAGCCAAGAGCATGCATGAGAGCCCCTTTGCTCTTCCTAAAGGTGGTCTGGGGCCCCAGGCAAAGCCTGACGCAAACCCAAGGGATGTGTTTGACTTGGGTGCTGAGACTTGCTGGTTACCAACCAGATGTCTGGGTGACCCTCCAAGCTTTGCTTCTGGGCTCTCCAATGACTGGAGGAGCCACTTTTTCTCTTCCTTGTCAGAAATTGTTACCCTCTACAACATTATTCACCCCCACTCAGAAGATCTTCCTCATGCTTTTTCCTTCTATATAAAAGCCGTGCCCTGAGATGATTTTGGTTTTAGCATACAGCCAGTGTTCCCTTTTAAGTTCTCACTTCCTGCCCTGCTTGGGCTGAGCCTGGACACAAAAATCCCACACTGGGATGTTCAGGGAAGTCATTTTTAGAAATAAAAATATAAAAAGAGCATCCACATACAGCCACTGTGGAAGAACTTGTCATAACTGAGCAGAGCCATGGAAATGTTTATTTGGTATTTATTTTGGAAAAAAAAGTCTTACTTTATTTCGATAAAAATACATCCTGATTGCATTCCCCATCGGGTCTCAGGTCTCCTGAGACTAGGCCCCATCATCCCGCTGCTGTATGTTTTGAATTAGGTCTGTGTGTCAGTCCTTTCTGCTTTTCTCCCCACTTGTGGCCCTAGTGTTGTGGGCAGAGCTGGGATGGGGCTTGTATTTGCTGGCTGAGGTGGGAGCAAGAATGAGGCCAGGCATTAGGGAGCAGAGGAGTGCAGAGCCCAAAACAGGGTTTGGCTGATGGGGGAGGCCTGGCAGGCATCCAGCGAAGAAAGAGCAGAGGTTAGTTCAGGCCAAAGACTTGAGGGTTTCCTCTGGAAATAAGGACTCGGAAGCCTCCAGCATACTTGTTCGATGGCTGTCAGTAGTCCTTAAGAATTTATCTGGATTTGACTCTGTCCTGTAACCACAGGTGGAAATCCCAAACATTCAGAAGCAGAGGAAACATTTAGCCAAGTTGGTGCTGGACATGGATTCTTCACGAACAAGGTACAGAAGGGTTTCTTTGCTTTCCTCTTGCCTTCTTGGAAGGAATAGTGATCGTATTTGGTGGGGGGGGGGGGAATGCAGGTCGTGGGGAGGGGCATTTGTTGAGTGTGTTTTTATTCACTAAGTTTCTCTTAATACCCCCAAAGTACCAGGCACTGGAGGTAAGAGTCGTGAGCCAGAGGTGGGGGAGGGGGGGCGGTCCCTGTTCTCAAGGGGACTACATGTAGCCCAGTGCGGGAGATGGGAGACCCTAGGCCAAGTGAACCCGTGGCGATTTCAGGCAGCCGTAAGTCCTGTAAAGAAGGTAGCATGGTGCAGTTTTGGAAGACATTCATGGAGAAAGGGAAGCAACAATATTAGGTAGGTTAAAACAGAGAAGGCTTCTTAGAGATGACACATGATCTGAGACCTAAATGACGAGGAGGCAGCCATGCAGAGTTCAAGTGCAGAACTCTCCATGATAGCAGGAACAGCACATGCAAAGGCCCATGGCATGTGTGTGTGTGTGGGGGGCGGGGGTGGGATCAGGCTGCTATATTCAGGGTCCAGCACCAAGGCAGCATGGCTAGGGTAGGAACCAACAGGGGACATGGTAGGAGCTGAGATCAAAGAGACATGGTGGGTGGGGTGTTGGGTCTATAAGAAGGGGGCAATTTTCTGATTCTGGGGTCTGCCCACCTTTACCTGAAGCCAGTGATGTATCTCTCCCCTTTCTGTAGCCGCTCTCTGAGCCTGAGACCTTTATGAGGGAAGCAGCATTCTAGCTATGCTGCTCTCTTTGTGAAGCCTCCAGAAAGTACCTGTTACAGCAAGGGGGTCGCCAGAGGCACTGAGATGCCATTGACTCTGACCGCCACATGTCCTCATGGTGCATATATAACTTTCTAAATTCTGCAGCGGGGTGTGCAAAGTGAAGGAATGCAGGTTCCTGAATAAGAATATGGAAGGAACATTTTGGTTTTACCACAGGCTCTTTGCACATCGATCTTAATCCTCTCCTTACTGCTTTTTAATTTTCCTGAGGATAAGTAATAAAGTCAGAGTATAGGGATGTATTGGGGCTGAGAGATATAAGGTAGAGTCCTGAACTGGGAGTCAGAAGGAAAGGTGGTGAGATCCAGGTCACCTGTTTCCTAGACCTGTGAGCTTTGTCAAGTCAACCTCTGAGAGTCTCAGTTCAGTCACCTGCACACAAGTAGTAGCGCCATTGGTGGGTGGACGTGAGGAGGTTTTCTTGAGTGTCAGTTGAGATCACATTCGTCACAGTACTTCCCAAGCGCTTTACAAAAAGAAGCTGCTGCCTTAACTAGTTGGGCCTTAACTAACTGGAATTCTGCATCTGGACTGATATGAAGTATAGGGCACTTCCCCCAAGACCGGGAATAGAACAGGTTAGGTCAACAGAAAAACAAAGATTTCTTTAGTTAATTTTGTGGAACTTCGATCTGCCCTAGTACTTTTGGACATCTGAACCCACACCTCTTACAAAAAGTTGATTCGCTTCCTCAAAATGAATCCATTTAAAGAATCTTAGAGCCCTACTCTAAGGTGAAAAGCACTACCCTTTGCTGTAAATGCCAGGTACACATCAAAGTGAACAGGATGGATTTTACATCCTGTTGCCTATGGAAGGAGGGCTGTGATCCCGAAGCTCATCTCCTTCTGTGAAGGAGGAAGAGGAGGAGGGAACGTGTCAGAGTTCTGACTCAGGACTGAAGCTCTCTCCTTAGCACCTGTGGAGGAAGACAGAGCAGGTTTCATGGGGCGTGGGGATTTGGTATCGCTGACTGTGGCACCCTCGGACCACGTCTAGTTGCCTTCCATGATGTCAGCATTCAAGGCCCACATCTGCGGAGTCACATGAAGAGTAAAGACCTGCTGATTGTCCCACTGTTAGGATGGTGGTGGTCACCTTGCTCTTGGGTTTGTAGAGTGATTTCCTTCACCATGGGGACCTGGTTCTTAGCTCTGAGATCGCTCTGCCTCTGTAAGGGAAACCTGAATTTCCAGCAACAGAGCTTCTGGTCAGAAGGCCAGATGCTAGCATCAGGGCTTGTTGTTGCCACCTCTATGTACCTATTTTTGTTCAGTCTCCTCCCCCCCCCTTTTTTTTTTAAAGATTTTATTTATTTGTTCATGAGAGACACAGAGAGGCAGAGACATAGGCAGAGGGAGAAGCACGCTCCCTGTGGAGAGCCCCATGTGGGACTCAATCCCAGGACCCCGAGATCACGACTTGAGCTGAAGGCAGAACCTCAACCACTGAGCCACACAGGTGCCCCTGTTCAGTCTCCTTATGAGAGGGAAAGTAGGCAGGAGTCATGATCCATCTAGTCATGTGGTGCATTTTTAATGGTGACACTAAGTGGCGTATGGATTCCAAACCATAGAGAAGCATCATTCCAAACGTGTCTTCCATGATTTTAATGAATTCTTCTGCGTTCTCAGCTTATCATCTCTTGTATGTTGGGATTTGGCAAGGAAATCTCTGCCCAGATTTTGATGCTCCTAAACTTCAGCTGAGACCCTTGACAACCTTTGTCTTTTCAGAAGCCATCCCACCCCAATTTCCTGCCTTTCCCCTAACCCTTCCCCCTCCAGCTAACATGAGGACTGTATCTCGAGATACAGCAGAGACTGTAAGACCAACTGCTGTGCTATTGAATAGCAAGGATCATCAGCTGCTCTTTTGGAACAGTTGAGCTCTCCCTACCCAGCACCGCCACCCCACTTCCCATTGTGGTCAGTCAGCACACGTTAGTGTGTGTTCTTTGTGGGATCACCAAATGTTTCCTTCGTCCTTTTTTGCCCTCCACGAGTCACCCTCTCCAGAACTAAATGGCGTATCCCAGGTGGAGACATGCTTTTGATCATTATGACTGGATCTTTGAATTCTACTACAACTTGGGTGGATGCTGTCAAATCAGATCATTAATCCAATATTTAATTAGGTCTGAATCCAAGGTGTAATATTTGCTTCTATTTGAGTAAATCTGGCTTGCCTGCTTGAAAAGCCAATTATACCAGCCTTAATATCCTCAGACAAGACCAAAGCTTAAAAGCTGAGAAATAATAGATAAGGAGGCTGAAGGAAAACTCAAGCTTTATGCTGAATTAAAGATTGTGAATTGAATTGAATTGAACTGAATGATACACAAAAGTCTTTTATTTTTAAATTTTTTTATTTAAATTCAATTTGCCAACATACAGTATAACACCCAGTGCTCATGCCATCAAGTGCCCTCCTTAGTGCCCATCACCCACCCCCACCCCCTCACCTTCCCCCCTTCCATAATCCTTTGTTTCCCAGAGTTAGGAGTCTCTTATGGTTTGTCTTCCTCTCTAATTTTTCCTCCACTCAGTTTCCCTCCTTTCTGTTATAGCACAAATGTCTTTTCTGTGATAGGTTTGGTTTGGGAGTGGTTACAGAAGGAGCCCCCTTCCTTCCCAAAGTCTGCCTCTCTTTTTTTCTGAGCATATATCTCAAGATCAACCCTTCTGGGTCCAGGATACTTCACGTTTCTGCTGAATAGCTGTGAACTAAATTTCGCCCTTTCTCCCCAAATTGACAGGTGGAAGCCCTCACCCCTAATGTGACTATATTTGGAGGTAGGGCCTTTAGGAAGTAATCAAGGTTAAGTCAGGTCATAAGGATAGGGCCTTGATCCAATTGGATTGGTGGCCTTAGAATAAGAGGAAGAGAGTGATTTCTTTCTCTTTGCATAGTCGCTTGGAGGAAAGACCATGTGAGGACAAGTGAGGAGGCAGCAAGAGAGCCTCCACCAGACCCAAACCCTGCCAGAACCTCAATCTGGGGCTTCCAGCCTCCAGAACTGTGAGAAAACGAATTTCTATTGCTTAAAGCCACCCAGTCTATGGTATATTGTGATGGCAGCCTGAGCAGATTAAGACACCTGCTTTCTTTGGAAGCAGGTGAACTGATTTAATAAAATGGGAGCACTTGGGGATGGATACTGGGCAGCTCGTGGAATTAAAGAAGTAGCTTATTAGGAGTGAATTCTGGAAATGTGGCAGATTTAAGTACCTCTGGGACGGACAGCAGAATCTTGTTGGGTCACAAGCCGTTCTCCACCTCCTGCCTCTCTGCATACAGACATCTTAGATCCAGTGTCTTCATGGTCCCTTGGGCTCATAGCTCCCCAGCACAACACCTATTCCTTATGTTCTGATTCTGAAAGTACAGAGGAGAGGGTCCGTGTACCTTGATTTTGCTTCCATGCCACTTCCTTGGCCTGTACGTTGGTCAAGGTGATGAAGGATGAGCATGGGCTTGGTTTGCATCAGGGACCCTCACCTGATCTGCTCATAGGTGAGGATTATGCAAAACTGTCAGCTTCCCAGGGCGCCTGGGTGGCTCAGTCGGTGAAGTGTCTGACTCTTGCTTTCAGCTCAGGTCCTGATCTTTCATGGGTCATGAGATCAAGCCCCCGCATCAGGCTCTGCACTCAGCAGGAGTCTGCTTAGATATTCCCTCCCTCTGGCCCTTACTCTGCTCTCTGTCTCTGTCAAATAAATAAATCTTAAACAATGATGACGATGACAACAACAACAAAAACCCAACCGAGCAGCTCCCTTTTGCCCACACATCCGAGTATGAGTAGGGCAAGGCCTCACAGATCAGAGGATGCCAATGACAAAGGGAAGGAGACTGGACAGATGAAATAATAAATGTCCCTCTAAAGGAACCTTCCTGTTTGCCTTCCAAAAATTCTTCTTTTCGACTTCCTGTTGCCCTGAACTCCTCTTGCATTTGCCCTCTTGACCCTTTTCCTGATCCCTAAAATTCCATACCCTTACTTCTGGCCCTTTTCTCTCCTTTATTAAAGGTGGTATTCCATCTCCACGTCCCCCAGGTCCTGTAGCAATGGCAACTTTCCCTGCAAATGATGATGTCACATCAGAGCTGAACTTTCTTCTTCGTTTTATTTTATTGTACTATTTTGTTTTATGTGAATTCAATTAATTAACATAGACTATTTACAAATTTCAAAGATAGAGTTTAGTTATTCATCAGTTGCACAAAGTACCCAGTGCTCCTTACATTCCATGCCCTCCTTCATGCCCAGAAGTTTCTGTTCTGCAAATTTTAAAGCTCAGACATCTTAGTGAGGAATCCCTCTTTCTTCTCTTGACGGAACAGGAAAATCCTTGCATTTATTTGTAGAATAGATGTCTGACAAGGCCACCATACCTTGAAATTCATGATTAAGGAGGTCTCTTTTCTCAGCAGATTACTATCCATACACATTTTTCCATATTTTCCTTGCTATTTTACTGTTTGATTTCCATGATCTCATTTTGCATCTCATCACTATTTTGTAATCTCAAAGTAGGTTACTTCTCTATTGCAAAAAAAAGTTCCCTTTAAAGGGAGAGGAAAAACCTGTTTTTAAACTACCAAGGTATTATCTAAGGAGTAGAATTCAGGGGGTGGGGGGAAATAGAGGGAAATAGGAAAGAAAAGAATAACTTGGGAAGATGTCTTAATAGACACATTTTAAGTATATCCGTGGTTTTTTTTGTTTTGTTTTGTTTTGTTTTAAATCAAGCCCAGATCTTCGAAGCCATAAAAATCAGCATCTGTGGTCACTTTATTTTTTTCACATATATGTTGGTTCCTTGTTTTTTCTTCAGGTAGTATGAGCTACATGGTGGTTATAGCTTTAAATGTTTTTTTTTAATTTGTTATTTGTTTTTAAGTAGGTTCCATGCCCAACGTGGGGCCTAAACTCGTGACCCTGAGATCAAGAGCCCCATGCTCTATGAATTGAGCCAGCTAGGCGCCCCTGAGCTTAATCTCATAATCTACCATGTTCATTATCAGCAATCTAAATTACAGCCATGGCATCTTCTGTTTTATTTGACACACACACACACACACACACACACAAAGTCTTCACAACACTTTAATACTTTGTTTCAAATGGCTAAACCTGCGAGGTTTATTAAGTATATCATTTTTGACTGGCAAACCATTATGAGAAAGAACTACCCAGGAATTTTTGCTAATCCATATCTGTGAGTTTAGAGTGTCCAGCATCTTTGAATAGAATAGTTCCTTGCTAATTTGCCCTGAATTCTTCTCTCGGATGAGGAATAGTTCCCAAAACTTGTGTGTCCATCTCTGGACCTTCAAGCCAGCATGACATCCCAAAGCCTTTTTAAGCAATTTTCCTGTGAATGCATTTTTTAAAAATATTTTATTTTTTTGAGAAAGTAAGTATAAGTAGAAGCAGAGGGAAAGAGAGAATCTCAAGCAGACTCCTGCTGAGTGCAAAGCTTGATCCTGTGGGTGGGGCGAGGGGGTTGGGGGGTTCAGTCTCATGACCCCGAGATCATGACCTGAGCCGAAATCAAGAGTCTGAAGTGTACCCGACTGAACCACCCAGGTGCCCACCCTCTGCCACTGTGAACATATATTTTTTAAGTAACACAGAATCCTTTATTTTGTTCTTTTTTTGCTAATAGCAAACCCTCATCAGGAGGGTTCACATGACAGTTCGCAGCTTCTTTTATCAATTGAGGTAGGGCAGCACCTGCACCAGGGTCCCCTTCCACTTCCCTTCAGTGTCCCTCCTGACTTCCAGAGCCTGCAGTCAGGAATCAGGTGTTAGCTTTAGCTGCCCTTTGTCACCCTGGTGACACTATTGTTTTTCTTAGGGCCATGAAGTGTTTGTGCATCTCATATCCCAGTTACAAGTAAGAAATAAAGGATTGACTAGTTTTTTTTTTAAAGATTTTATTTATTTATTCATGAGAGACACAGAGAGAGGCAGAGACACAGGCAGAGGGAGAAGCAGGCTCCCTGTGGGGAGCCCAATGTAGGACTCGATCCTAGGGGGAATCATGACCTGAGCCAAAGGCAGATGCTCAACCACTGAGCCACCCAGGGACCCTGGGTAGACTAGTTTTTAAGATAATGACCCATTTGACTCAGTGCTCTTACTCCACGGCCCCCATGAGCCGTCGAATTTACAGACTCCATGTAACCAGAACCTATTGTGGATCCCTGCATTTGTACTTCTCCATGGAACTTTCCAGAGCAGCATCTTCCAATGACCGGTGTTCTCCATGCAGAGTTGAAGGAAATAAGATAAATGCAGTATCTGAATGTTGATAGGAGGCTTTTTGTGCTGGCCAGTGGAGATTATTTTTGGAGTTTTCAGATTAATTTACATTCTCTTCTGCTCCTCTCAGCTGGTACCCATGGTTGGATTCAGCCAGATTGGCGAGCGTCTCTAGACTCAGAGCCCACGGGACGGTCAGGGAATGTTGATGGCAAGCTGGGGGGATGCCTGCTCCATCCCAAGGGACAGCTGAGCCCCTGCGTCCAGCCACAGCTGCCCTCCTTCCCCCTGGACAATGTTTGTAACCCCCGTTCCTGTTCCCACGGTGCTCCGGGGGCTCTCTACCTGTCTCACGCCTCTCTTCTTTTCCTCCTGTTTTCCATCAGGTGGCAGCAGACTTCCAAATCTTCAGGTTTGTCCAGTGGCTTACAACCTGCGGGTGCCAAAGCCGATGCCCTCAGGGAAGAAATGGAAGAGGCTGCCAACAGAGTGGAGATTTGCAGGGTACCCCCCACCTCTTTGCTTCTCTTTACCGGGACAAATGGGGAGGGGTGGCACTGAAAGAGTCCTTCTTTCTTCACTGGTGTTGGACTAAAACCCTAAGCGTGAGCTCTGGATGAGCTGAATGTCACCAAGCTTGCTCACTAGCATCTCCAGAGGCTGGGATGAGCCTTAAGAATTGGGGCTTGGAGGCGGCCTCAATGAGTAGGGAGTGCAGCAGTGGGTTAGCACCAGGGTTCCTGCATGGCAGGCACAGAAGAAATGGCCTCAGTGTCTCTGTGAAGCTTTTGTAAGGCATCTGAGTCCCGCAGAATGGAGTCAGAACAGTCGAGAATTTAGACAGTAGACCAGCCTTGACTCTCTGTAGATGGTAAATGGTTTTATCTTTTTGTTCACCTCGTAATATTCCCTGAGTCCCTTAACCAATCTCTTGCCTCTGGGGACGTCCTCAGCTGTGAACTTGAAATGCTGACCAGGGAGATAGGGAAAAGAGGAGTTCCCACTTGTCAAGAGAGAACTGCCTCATTCTAAGAAATCCATGGCTCTGAACTCAGGAATGTCAGATGCCCTTTGTTGCACCTGTTCAGATGTTTTCCATCTTGGCCACAGATGTTGCATGGAGCAAAACTAGCAAGATAGCATTCATGATACCCCGTGTGTACGTGCATCCATATGTCTGTTGCTGTTTAGATCCAAGGAATGAGGAGATCCAATTCCTGTTTCTGGAAGTCGGCTGGGTACCCACCTGTTGTCTTAATCTCATATGGTTTTAAAAGAGCAGAGCCACTTTGCGTGCACACATCTCTGTTCTTTGTGGCTTTTTCTGATCTTGTCAGCTTGCCCACTGGCTTATCTCTGCATGAGTGGCTTCAGCCTTGCATTCAGGTGACATTCAGGGGCTGATAGAATTGCTCTCCAGAATTAGAAACACTGACAAGTTGGTAAAGAATTCATGACCTCTCCGCCTACGGTACTATGGGAATCAGGCAAAGTAAGACTTCGAAACACTTCATCAGATCCAAGATTCATCGTGAGTACAGCTGATTTATCATTTGAGCTGTGGTGTCAATGGCAAATACCTAGCTGGTGCCATTCACCAAGTGTAACAATCACACCAGTTTCACTTTTACTCTGTGTGGTGTCTATCCATGCTACCCATGTGGTGTCTACCCATGTGTTCTTTAGTTAAGAATTCTATTTCTTAGAAAATTATGCTGTAACAGACGAGAGACAGTGGTCTAGAGGGGATACGGGATATGACTCTCCAAGTGCGTCAGAACGGAAGTTTAATACACTGTTCTGCAGCTTTTTACATCTGCTGTCTTTACCAAAAAACATGTTCACAGATTAAAAAAGTAATGCATTTCACCATAACCAGTGAAAAAGTATGAAAATATATCAAGAAAAATATCAGTAATAGCCCCCCATTCCTGCCCAGCAACCCCTCTGGGGTTGTTTCCAGAGAGGATGACCAGATACCCCTCCTCACCAATATTGGTTCAGAATTATTGTTCATGGTGCCACTCTATTACATGCCCATTGGCCATAAAAGATGAGGAGGCCAGTTGTAGACTCCCACCTCTTTTTTTCATAACATACACACTCGTCGAGAGTTTTCCCAGTTACTTGTTTTGTTTGTATGTGTGTTTATAGAATAGTTAGTTCTCTTGTTCATATTAATTTACCAGTTGCTTTTCTCAATCCATCCTGGATATCTCTCCAGGTTAGTAGCTATACATCTAATGTAATCTTTTTAATAAAGTCCATATTATTCCATCGTGGGGACATATATACACCCGACTTGTGTAACATTTTTCCTGTTGATGGATACTCAAACTAGTATGTTTTGTTTTTTGCCATCACCAGAAGTAATATAATACAGTCAACATCTTTATATTCTTATGCACTGGTAATTTTTTTTATATGATAGCTGCTCCAAAGTGATATTTTTAGATCAAAGACTCTACATTTTAAAGTTTAATAGATAGTGACAGTTCACTTCCCTAAGAAGGAAGTACCAGTTCACATTCCCACCAGCAATATACAGAATTGCACGTTTCCCCACATCTTTCTCTGTGACATATATTGTACCTGTTTTCAGCTTTTGCCAGTCTGCTTTTTTGGGGGGGAGGGGATAAAGCTATCTTATCTCTATGCTACTGTAATTTTAATTTCCCTGAATATTAGTGGTGCTGAGTATACCTTTGTGTCTTTATTGGCTAGTCTTCAGATATGCATAGACATTGCCAGGTTGGTAAATTGCCTATTTGTCTTGGTAACTGGACTGACATTTCTGTTTTTCTTAAATATCAATTTATATAAGTTCTCTGCATTGGGGTATTACACGTTCTTCTGTCTCTCGTGTTGCAGATCATTTTTTCGAGTCTGCTATTTGTCACTTTTTTGATGTCTGCCATTAAAAAACTTGTTTATATGCATGTATTCCTTTGCATGGGAAATGGTTCCAGGGATCTTCCACTAAGGTTAAAGCATTTGGTGTGGTCTGTGTTTTGACTATGGGACGTTCCAGCAGGGGTGCAAATTATTCTAATTTGTATTTCCCTTATGCTGTAAGATGATGAACATCTTTTCATATGGTTACTTGCCATCTGTATTTATACTTCGGTGATATGTCTGTTCAGATCTTTTGCCCACTTTTAAAGTGGGTTGTTATTCAGCATTGGGGTGTTTAATCTCCAAGTATTGGGGGGTTTTCCAGCTCTATTTCTGTGATTTTATTTCTGACTCAATTGTATGGTGGTCAGAGAGCCAACACCATATGATTTCGATTCTTTTAGATTTGTTAAAATATGTTTTATGGCCCATGATGTGATCTCTCTTAGTAGACATTCCTCGTGAGCTTGGGAAGAACGTGTATTCTGCTGCTGTTGGATGACGTAGTCTGTGGTTGTCAGCTCTGTCTAGTAATGGATGGCGCCGTTGAGTTCAGCTATGTCCACAACCACTGTTCTGTCTATTGGATCTGTCCATTTCTGATGGATGGTGTTCAAGTCTCCAATGATGATAATGGATTCCTGTATTCGTCCTTCCAGTTCTGTCACTTTTGCCCCATGTACTCTGATGCTCTCTTGTCAGGTGCATACACACAAAGGATTATTACATCTTGTAGAATGATCCCTTTAGCATTGATGTTGTCCCTCTTTATTCCTGATAATTTCTCTTGCTCTGTATTCCAGTTGCTGTGACATAGAGGCCACTCCCACATTCTCTTCATTAGTGTTAACAGACTGTCTTTTTCCATCTTTTTTAAAGATTTTATTTATGCATGAGAGACACAGAGAGAGAGGCAGAGACATAGGCAGAGGGAGAAGCAGGCTCCCTGTAGGGAGCCCGATGCAGGACTCGATCCCAGGACCTTGGGATCACTACCTGAACCAAAGACACACAACCACTGAGCCACCCAAATGTTCCTCTTTTTCCATCTTTTTACTTTTAATCTGTACATATTTTTACACTGAAAGTGGTTTTCTTGTCACTCTTATATAGTTAGGCTGTGGTATTTGATTCACTCTGACAATCTCAGTCTTTTAATTGGTGGATTTTTATTGTTGTTTAAACAATTATTGAATGTAGTTGGATTAATATCTATCATAATTGTTCCTGTTTTCTACTTGTTGCCCTTATTCTTTACTGTTTCTGCCTTCAGGTTTTCTACCTTTTGAGGTTTTATGTTAGCATTTCATATGGTTTTCTTTCTTTCTCAGCATATCACTTATACTTTTTTTTTGTTGTTGTTGTTGTTTTGTTTTGTTTTAGTGGTTGCCTTAGAGTTTGTAGTATACATTTACAACTAAGCCAAGTGGACTTTGGAATAGCTAGATACCATTTCATATATAGTGCAAGTATCTTTTAGTAACAAAATATCCCTGGTTCCCTCCACTGGCTTGTACATAAGCAGACATAAGGACAGGTGTGTTTATATGAATGTATCAATATATTCATGTGTGTGTATCTGAATACATGGATACATTGACATATATGTGAATACATTATTGCTATCATTCTCAATAAACTTATCTTTTCAATTAAGAATAAGAAAAATAAAAGTTTTAGGGACACTTGGGTGGCTCAGTGGTTGAGCATCTGCCTTTGGCTCAGGTCATGATCCTGGGGTCCTGGGATCAAGTCCTACATTGGGCTCCCCACAGGGAGCCTGTTTCTGTCTCTGCCTGTGGCTCTGCCTCTGTCTCTGTGTCTCTCATGAGTAAATAAATAAAATCTTTAAAAGACAAAAAAGAAAAAAGTTTTATCCTAGTTTCACTACCCATTCTCTGATGCTCTGCCTCTCTTTGTGTGGGTCAGAGTTTCTGACCTATATCTTTTGCATTCTACCTTAAAGAACTTTCTTTTAGCATTTCTCATCAGACAGCTCTATGGACAACAAATTCTGTAAGTTTCTTCAAGTCCCTTTAGAAGGTAATTTTGTAGGGTACAGAATTCTAGGTTGGCGGGTTTTGTTCTTGTTTTGTTGTTCTTCTCAACACTTTAAATATTTTACTCCACCCTCTTCTGGCTCACATGGTTTCTGAGGTGAGGTCAGATGTAATTCTCATCTTTGTTTTTCTCTTGGTAAATGTTTTTAACCTCTGACTTCTTTCAATATTCCTTATTTTTTATTTTCTGAAGTTTGAATATGATATGCCCAGGTGTCATGTTTTTTTCTTTTTTAACCAGAAGCCCTAATTTCCCAAGTCATTATTATCTTGCTAATACTTTTAAATTTAACTGTAAGGAAATACATAACCAAAATTCATTTTAAACTACAGAATATGTCCTAAGGAAATAATCAAGAGATGGATGCACACCTGTGTGAACAAATGCTTTTCAAGTGTTGTTATACTGAAAAATTAGAAACACAATATCCAGCAATAGACACATGATCCAGCCACATATTAAATATCATGTGACCACTAGAAAGAGTGTTTATCTGGGGGGGTAATGAGCTGCAAAACAGTCTGGTTCGATTTTTGTAAACCAAGCAATCATATGAAACATATGACTGATTAAAATAGATACAAAATGAACAGACATCCTGGTGTTTCCAGCTTATCTCTGTGTGATGGGGTTGCAGGTGAACTTGATTATTTACTCTCTCTTTCTGAGTGTAGGTTAGTTGCAAAATCACAAAACAGATGATTTTTGAAACATTAAATTCTGGTGATTCTTGATGTCATTTTTTTTCTTTATAAAGAAAATTCACTAATGATTTAGAGACATGGAAATTGGATTTAGTGTCCACTTTTATTTCTGACTTGCAGTGCAGCTTATTTGGGATCCATATTGTTAACTCAGTAAGACAGTAATCTAATTATACCTTTGAAAAACCCTTTGGTGTTCCTGAGGGCACTCAGAGACAAGACAATCTGTCTGACTTTTCTAAGATCATCTTTTGGCAAAGCTCAAATGCTGAGTCATTGACAGTGTATTTAGCGTGACATTTAGTCTTTCGAGGTGGGGGGAGTCCCTCCCTTTTCTCCGTCTACCAAGCCATACTGACCCTTTGTGTTTTCCCTGACTTGACATACCTCCCTCACAATGGCTAGTGATGGATATCTCCTGGCCGAAGTGGCTGTGGGGATGACAGACGAAGTTGATTCCTCTAGAACCTTTGCTAGATTTAGCAGCCCAACAAAGGCTTTCACTGCAGGGATGCTCTAGTGAGGATGAGCTGAGGCTTAGAACACATTTTATGCCCAGGGAAAGGCACCATTTCTGAGCCTGTGTTTCTTCATCTCTTACAACAGCGAAACACATTTAAGATGGTGGAGGCCAGACCTGATAAGATCCTCGAACTCTTGGTAGCTAATTGGGAATTCAGCACTTAAGCTAAGAGAGTTAGATGAGAACTCCATGTAACATTGTGCCTGGCACCTAGACTGTTCCCAACGAATGTTAATTCATTTTCCCCCCTCTTTCTTCACTCTTTGAAACTGGACCAAGTGTAGCATTGATTAACCTGTGCTTAAAGCTCTCCAGAGAACAGATTTCCCTTTTAACTCCATACCTTGGGTGCAAGAACTCTTTCCCACTCTTTACCTGTCAAGGATACTAGAAAAGTAAACAGATTGCTGCTCACATCGCAGTGCTCTGAGAATAGCTTCACACTGGCAGCTGGAGGGGCTGAGGGTTATGGGGTTGGTGCAGAATGTTTGAGGGTTCCGTGAATCAGGCTCCTCCTGAAGTGTGTAGTTGCTTGCTTGAATTCATTCAACATCTGGATCAGCTTTCTTGTGCTGTTCTCACATCTTCCTCAACTCTTACATCACAGATTCTTCTCAACGAAGCATCCCTTATAAAGATCTCCTGCCCTAGGCTACCAAACAGGGAGGACATTTAGGGATCACCTAACTTGTGCCAACAAGGTCCAAGACATGGCATGCCAAGAAACATGGTTAGTGACAGAGTCTACATCCTTCTCAGGATGTACTTTTATTGGACCTCGCTATGGACATGAAACCAAACTATTTTCGGAGGAATAGTTTCAGATGCCATGTTATGTCATTGCCTCCCTGATCCCAGAGAGAGCTGGGTGGTGGAGGACAGTTAACACCAGGAAATTTGCCCATGACCTTGACTAAATCCTGGTTTTCCCAAATTATGAATCAGCAGCCCTCCTTTGAACCTGCCCATCTCTTATCTGATTTTCCCCAAATTGGTGTGTTTCCACCTATTTCCCACATGGTTGTGATTGGCCACTCAGTACTGGGGATGAAGGACAGCAAAGCAGTACAGCCATCAAGGAGAGGAAATGGTGGACCATTTCAGGAGTGGTAGCATAGGATGCAGAGACGTAGGGAAGTAATTTGCACATCACTCCCCCACACCAGCTTTCCTGACTCTGGACGTGGTTCATGTGTTACAATCCCCAGGGGAAACTGCTGGCATAGGTGCTCTCTCCACACTTACTCATTCCCCAGAGTCATGGTTGGGAAACATGGGAATGTCCAAGAGAAAAGTCTTGTGACATGTTGGGACTTATTAAAAATGAGATTAAACAGCAGCAAAGCCTCTTGCTTCTGTGATGTCTAGACTCATGTGTTAGCGGCTCGATTGTTCTGTGTTTTACCTTGGTTGTGCATTTTACCTTCCACAGGACCAGCTATCGGCAGACATGTACAGTTTTGTGGCCAAAGAAATTGACTATGCAAACTACTTTCAAACGGTAAGGGTCCGGGAAGGTAAGAGCACTTACTGTCTGTTCACAAGAGCCAGGGTGTGGATGGGAAAGAATGTGGCATGGAACCGAATGGCCCTTGGTGGAGCACGCCATGGGATAGAGTACAGTTTTTAACTGTTTTGTGTCTGAATAAATCTGGTCTTCTACTTCTCCTTGTATGGATTTCTCTACAAACGTAATAATAAAACTCAACCTATCCATGAGGATTATTGCCACTCTGTGGTCTGTGGCAGTGGTTCTCAACCAGAGGTGATTTTATCCTCTCTTCCAGTGGATCTTCAGCCATGTCTGCAGGCACTTTGGGCTGTCACCACTAGGGGAAGGGCATTTAGGGAGAATAGGTCAGGGACACTGTTAAGTATCCATCCTACAATTCACAGAACAGTCCCCTACAGCTAAGAATGACTCAGTCCCAAATGTCATTTGGGCCGAGGTTAAAAAACCTGGGTCTGTCATAAACAAGAAACTTGGGGAGAAGAAGCCAACCCCGCCCTCAGTCCGTAATTGTCTCTCATTTCGATTTTGGCCAAAGACAAGGACAAGTAAGTAAAGGATGATTAATGTAGCCTGTATGCCTGTCTCTCCTTGATGAGAGCAGATTTAGACCATCGAGAAACAGGATCTGAGTCATCCATACTTGAATAATCAGGTCCAAATAATTAAGACCCTGGCTCTTTACCAGGGAAAGTGCAAGGCAAGTAAAAAACCAAACCAAACCAAGCCAGCAATAATTTGAAAAACTAATAAATAAATAACTTGAGAGAAAAAAATACAAATTAAAAATCCAGTTAAGATCACCTGCCTTTAAAGCTGGGGACAAAACTCAAACCTTACATGAACTGGGGAAGTGATGGGATAAGGAAAGTAAGGAGGAGAAATCCTGAAAATTTTTAAAATTATAATTGTGGCAGAAGTGCCCTGGGCCTGGTAATAGTCCCCCCAGTGCTGTGACCAGTGAGTGGTCCAGACCTTCAGAGACGTTCCTCTGACCCTAAAAAAGAACTGATAAGCATTCCTTCCAGCCCGGAAAGTTTGTTTTAAAATAATAGCACTTTCTCAAGTATATTCCACTGGGTATATTTACAGAGATAATATTTTAGAATTTCTGGAACTAATGACATTTTTGACATTCCAAGTCTTCTCTTGGACTGCCGGCTTGGCATTTATGTACCATTTATTTCAGTGCTCCGATTTTTTTTTTTTTTTGGTTTAATTCTTGATAGTTTCTAGTTATTTTACTTAGATATAACTGTAAACAAGCCACGCCAAGCATTTAAACAGAGCGATTTCCTCCCCTTTCCCTCACACGCACCCAGTTATGGGGGGGGGGTTCTGAACAGAAATGGCAGACCTGTTGCTTACTGGGGTTCATCTGCTCTTGTTAACATTTCAGCAGCTGTTTTTTTTTTTTTTTAAGATTTTATTTATTTACTCATGAGACACAGAGAGGCAGAGACACAGGCAGAGGGAGAAGCAAGCTCCCTGTGGGGAGCCCGATGTGGGACACGATCCCAGGACCCCGGGGTCATGCCCTGAGCTGAAGGCGGACGTTCAACCAGTGAGCCACCCAGGCGTCCCTCAGCAGCTATTTTAGTAGTGAGATGATCAAAACAGACTAATTGAGAGAATTGGGTGTTCAGGCTGCATCACTAGAGTCAGAACAATTGAATTCCCAAAGTACTTGATGATTGTGGATCAAGCCACACATTTTCTGATCACATATATTCAACACACTTGCAGAAACGAAGATCATATACAGCCTAGCATTTAGCTCTGTCTTCTAGACAAACTCAGTTTTTTTTCTTTTTTAAGATTTATTTATTTACTTGAGAGAGAGAGTGCACATGTGTGCACTCAGGGCTGGGCGGAGAGGGGAAGAGAGAGAATCCCAAGCAGACTCCACGCTAAGTGCAGAGCCCATCACGGGGCTCGACCCCACAGCCCTGAGATCATGACCTAAGCTGAAACCAAGAATTAGACACTTAACCAACTGAGCCACCCAGGTACCCCTAGGCAAACGGATTTCTGAGTGTTCCCCATTTATATTTTCCTGTTGCACTTCTCTGCATAGCTTTGAGGATGGGGTGGGAGGCAAGGTAGGTTCGCAGTGAAGGCAAGCCATCTGTGTCAGGCTCCAGCCAGGGGAGGTCCCCTCATCCTTAGTGGCTCTCCTGCCTCCCAAACATCCAGTTGTGGTGACTGCTTTGCTCCAGAGGCTGAGGAGGAAGCATGCTCAAGGCATCATTTTCGGTGGACTGGGAGAGAGCAGGGGCCTCCCCCTCTTTCCCCAGGAGCCAGGTAGCACCTTCATGCAGAGCCCCCACCCCCACCCCGGGCACAGGAGCCGGGCTCCCCACCCTCTGGCAAAGGGTAATGCTCACCCTTGTGTCTCCTCAGCTCATAGAAGTGCAAGCAGAGTACCACAGGAAGTCACTGACACTCTTGCAGGCTGTGTTGCCTCAGATAAAAGCACAGCAGGGTAAGTGAGAGACCTTCCTTGGAGTAGGGAAGTGGGTGAGCTGCTTGCCTGCTGGGATGAGACCCCTGCTCCCTATATCTCCTCCACCCTCACACTCTCCCAATAGGGCCCCACGTAAACAAGCCTCTAGAACTTCCCAGGCTGGTCCCCTGATGCAGGTGGAGGGCAGCACAGCGCACCCACACTCACTGTCCCCCTCGGGAGGCTGAGTTCAGAGGGTGGGCACAGGTGTGTGTGGTTGGTGCATATGCAGCACGAAGCCCAGCAGGTCTGGATGCAGCTAGCCAGCCCTCTGCCCCACCCAGTCTCCTCCCTCATCCCCAAACCACAAGAACGGAGACTCAGCTGGGCCTCCCTGTCTTCCATAGTCAGGCAAATCGGTCTGACCAGAGGAAAAGAAATACTCCAGCACGAGCGAGCACCCTTCTCTCACCGCTGACAGACCCCTTTCTTGCTTCCCCACTCAGAGGCCTGGGTCGAGAAGCCTTCCTTCGGGAAGCCCCTGGAGGAGCACCTCATGATCAGCGGCCGGGAGATCGCCTTCCCCATTGAGGCCTGTGTGACGATGCTCCTCGAGTGTGGGATGCAGGAGGAGGTAGGTCCAGCGACGGCTGACCCCAGTCCCCAGCAGATGTTGGCTCCAGGCCCCAGATTCTCCTCCCGTCCCCAGCTCCCCACTGACCCAGACACATCATGGTGTGGGACAGCTCCCCATCCTATAGCACACATGTCGGTCCTGCTTTCTCTGTGAGCCTTCACTTTTCAGGAAGGGAAAGAGGAAGGATTGTGGGAGGCTGATGCCACTGGCCCTGAGGAGCTTCTAGACACCCTCCAGCCAGCCTGTCTTCCTATTTAACAAGATGTGGTCATGCTGCTGCTGATTCTGCTGCTGGTGCTCCCATCGCCATTCATCCCCTTTCTCCTCTTCCTCTGCACCTTCCTCCTCCTCTTCATTTTGTGCTTGATACGCCCCCTCCTTTGACAAGTAGACCTTTTAACCTTCTTGATCATAACTCTTTTATAGAGATCCTGGAAACAGGATTGATAGAGACATTAGCAAGCCCTTTTTAAGAGCCATATGTAAAGATGTCTGTTGGGAAGTCGGCGACTGTGGTTTTATTGCTGTGTAAACCATTTCCTGGGAGGTGGACCTGGCGATTGTTGTCTTCTTTAAGCTATTTTAAAATCTCTGCTCCATCTTCCCTTGATCTGATCAGCCAGCCAGTCGATATTTACTTAGGATGTACCGGTATCGCTGAGCCAAGTACTCATGGAGGAGATGGTGGCTTCTGAACTTGCGGGGGGATACATGTCTAGCATCTATCAAATGTCCCCAACTAATTCAAAACAGCCACAAGTCTTTAAGTGAGCCCTGGGTCATGTGCGACAAGCAGAGCTAATTGAGAAGGAAGCCAGGATTGTTCAGATGCATGTTGGCTTCCGCTTTGATGCCAGGCATGTTGACGTGCTGGCTGTTCTCAAGGGGTGGGGATAAATGTGGTTTTATGGACCACATTTTTATTTTTTTTAGATTTTATGTATTCATGAGAAACAGAGAGAGAGAGAGAGGCAGAGACACAGGCAGAGGGAGAAGCAGGCCCCATGCGGGGAGCCCAATGCAGGACTCGATCCCAGGACCCTGGGATAGCAATCTGAGCCGAAGGCAAATGCTCAACCCCTGAGCTCGCCAGGTGTCCCTGTGGACCACATTTTAAGTGCCGGGCATTCTTGTGTCTGTTGTCAGTGACTAGATGAGGAGATCTTTACAATCCCTGAGTCAGAGCTTTGTAGACGGAAGTGCACTGGGCCTCACCAACACCCCCACCCATCCACCCAATGTCACTCTTTAAAATTACAGAAAAACTGCACACAAAAGATAAAATAATGATAAAATAACCAGCTTATGGACAGTTGTGCTTCCCTTCTACCTCCATTCCTGTCCCCACCTCCCCACCCCCGCCCTGACGCCTGCCTTGGATAATTGGAAGCCAGTCCCAGACATTGTGTCATTTCATCTGCATCACTTCAGTATGTTTCTCTAAAAGATAGGGAATAAATTGTAATTATATGCTCTATGGAACATAAAAACATTATATACAAAAAGGAAAAGTCATTTGTTAATATCTTCAGCTATCTAATTAGTGTCAACTGGTTCTTTCCACCTCTTGCTAGGCCTCTCTCTGTCTCTGTCTCTCTCTTCTCTCTTTTTCCTGTTTTTCCCTACTCTGCACCAGCTCATTTCCTCTTAGTAACAAGTACACAGGTTGTCCCTAGGCTGGAAAAAAATATATCTTTTTCCAACCCAACTACAACCTCCTACTCCTTCCCTAGCCCTTTGATTTTGTGTTTGGTGTCATCCAGCTTCTTATAGGAACCCTCCACATGTGCTTCCCCTGCACCCTTAGCCCCTCTCACTCTTCTGCAGCTCCGCTCTGCCCTCACGCCTGGGCCACACCTGTCTCTGCGGTCCCCAGGGACTCCAGCTTGCCAAATCCCAGGACTCAGGGCAGCTGTCTTGGCCATGCTACCACCTGTGAAGTTAGTGGCATAGCTGTTCTTGAAACTAGCACCTTCCTTGGTTCCCTGATCCCCCTCTTGCCCCTGCCAGCGGCATTGGGATTATCAGCACCACCACTCTATCCATGCCCTCAGTGAGTATCTGGGGTCTTCCCCCTTCCTCTGGTCTCCACTCGCACGTGTGCCACCATTTCCTCAATATGTGCACAGGTTCCTTGGACACCCCCAAACTGGACTCACTAGCTGTTATACGAATCCTTTCTGTCTCCTCTTGGTTTTTATACATCACTCAGTGAAACAGCCTTCTCAGTAACACAGTAAAAAATCTACAGGTTTCTATATGACTTGTGTACTCTCTTCTCTTTGGTCTTGTCCATCACCAAATGCCATTGCATTTGGTTTCCTGTAAGGCAGTGACAAGGTTTTATGAGGATCCAGCCCACTCCTTTGATATGTGCTGTAGCTTGCTCTTGGTCATAGCAGCCTTAGTTATACACTAGCCCAAACGTGTTTATGGCACTTCCTCACATATGTGCCAGAGAGCTTTGGACATCTATCTACTTAGAATGGAGTGAGCGATCTTAGCAGGCCAGACACTCAGTATTCCAGATCAGGAACATTTTCTTCTGAAGAAACTTGGAGATCCGAGTGGTAACCACAACAGGTTGAAAGAGCAAAGACTGTTCTGCGAGCCTGTCTCTCAGTCTGTGGGTTGCAGCACAGAATACCAGGAGCTAAGAAGATGAAACCAGCCGGTAGCTCTTCAACTGTGTCTAACTCACCTGTGACTTGGGGGTTCCCTTCTAACTTGTATCTGCAATCGTCTCCTTAATACACCCCTGTCTCCTTCTTCTCTTTCTCTTCAGAGCTCACTTTTGTATGAGGTACAGGGGTTGGCTTAGAAGAGGTGGCAGTGATTCAGAGAGAGCCTTAAGAATGGAACACTGGGGGCAGCCTGGGTGGCTCAACAGTTTAGTGCCACCTTCAGCCCAGGGTGTGATCCTGGAGACCTGGGATCGAGTCCCACGTCAGGTTCCCTGCATGGAGCCTGCTTCTCCCTCTGCCTCTGTCTCTGTCTCTGCCTTCTCTCTCTCTCTCTCTCTCTCTCTCTCTCTCTCTCATGAATAAATAAAATAAAAAAAGAATGAAACATGGAGTGGCTGAAGGAGGCATCTCCCCCTTACAGACCACCCCTAGCTTGCCTGTCCTCTGAGGACATAGACTTTGTCTCTGAAAGTAGAGCCCTGTGTCTTCTATTACACACACATGTGCTCACCCTCTAGACCTTTTCAGATCCAGCTTCGTAGATACCCCATGTCTGACCAGGTGTTGGCCAACTTCTTCTGCAAAAAGATCTTAAATACACAAGAAGTTGCAGTGCCCAAGGTTCATTTATTCAGCAGATACTTACCAAAACAGAATGATAGGTCATCCCATCCTAGGCTCTGGGACGCAACAGTGGGTGAGGCCCAGTTCCTGCTCAAAAGTTGCTTACGTCTAAAGGTGGAGACATTTAGAGAGCGGGCAGCTATGATCCTGGGAAACAGTATCGGGAAACATGCCTCGAGGAGTTACCGGAGGGAGGGAGTGGGGAGACTTTGTGTTTGTTCTGCTTTCGTGCCTTTGAGTTGCAGGGCCAGGCACTGACTCCCTGTGCCGTTGCAGGGACTCTTCCGCGTGGCACCATCTGCTTCCAAGTTGAAGAAGCTGAAAGCTGCCCTGGACTGCTGCGTGGTTGATGTGCAGGAATACTCGGCAGATCCCCATGCAATTGCAGGTGGGTGCCCATGGCCCCTTAGCGAGGTGCCACCATGTGCTGTAGAGGCTCACACAAAGGGCGTGTGGTCACGTGACACCTGAGCCAGTGGCTTCCCAACATACTTCAGATGAGTCCACTCAAGGCTCAGTTTCAAGTTGGATTGCTAGGGCCCCTTGGAGATCTCCCCAATGTACCAAGAGAAGAGGAGGTGACGGTGGGAAATAGCGAGAGAAAACAATGTGATCGGCCGTCTGGGTCCCACTGCCATGCCAGAGCCTCTGATCCATTCACGTGGGAGACCACCACCATTGGATTGTGGTGTGCGGGTTGAGGAACCCATCCCCAGATGCACCCCCACGGGTGATGCTGGCTGGTAGAACATGACCGTGCCAACGTAAGGTGGCTCATGGCCAATATTGTGTTCATGTCCAGGAGCTTTGAAATCTTACCTCCGAGAGTTGCCGGAACCTCTTATGACCTTTGAACTCTATGACGAGTGGATTCAGGCTTCCAAGTGAGTACACCATGTTTTGGAGCACGTTGTTGGGCGGAGTTTATTTGGAAGTATTTATTGAAATTATGAAAGCGTGGAACCTATGATCTTATGACTCCACATCGTGGTACATATCATAGAGAAATTTCTGCTCATACGTGTACCCCAAGAGGCGTGTACCCGAAGATGTTGATGATGGTGTTATTTTGAGTAGCAAAAGCCTCGAGGTTATTAAAGGTTCATTGGTGGGGGGGGGGGGGGGTTGTGGTGTGTGATTAAATTAATCATGGTGTATCTATATTGTGACATGCTCTGTAGCACTTGAAAGCACTAGTCGAGCTATTCCTGCTAACACGAAAAGATACGAAGCCTTACTTTTCAGTGAAATAAAGCAAGTTAAAAAGGATACATGTGATATTCTATTTTTTTGTTTTGTTTTTAAAAGCACAACACAATACAATTTCAGGAGGGCCTCTGTGTGCATAAATGCATAGAAGGTTCTGGAAAGGCTCACACAAGCAGGTAGTAATTCTTTTTAGAGAGAAGAATAGAATAGTGATCATAGGGTCTTGACTCTTATTTGTAACCATTACAAATATATTAATAATGACTCATTAATAGCTAATATAAAAACATGATGCCCTTAGCTGGGTGCCGGAGGAGGGGCATGATTTCTAGAAATCTCTAGTCGTGGGCTTAGTCTCAAAACACAGCCAAGCTTAACCTGTCGGAAGGAATGCTCGAAAATGTATGTGCTTCTTTGGACCCTGGAAGAGCCCAGCTGACCTACTAGGGAAGCCAGGCTCTACATGTGGCGTTAGAGAAAGCTAGCTCTAGTCATGTTACATGGTGCTGGGTTGTTGTTGCTTTTTTTTTTTTTTTTTTTTTTTTTCCAAGATGGAGTAGAGACTATGCATCGGAAAAGCCTGGCTGATTATCTGGCATCTTTACATCTCCTTGTGGAGCATGGGTGTGACCTCTGTGATGATATTGACATCACAATATCATGAGCCCTATCTATTAGAGGCTTGTCACTGTTCTTATCTCATTATACACCTTTAACTCTTTTAATTGTCACAGTAAGTAAACCTTTGAAAATGGGCTGTGCTGTTTTTCCCAGCTTACAGGTGAGGACGTCGAGTCCTAGAGCAGGTGTGTGACATGACAGCAGGTTACCTGCCATCTAATAAATGACAGAATGAGGATTCAAGTCCAGGGGGTCTGGTTCAGGAACCCATGTGTGTAACTACAACTCTTTATACTTCTCTAGAGCCATCCTGTGATCCTAGGGATGAAGATAAATGAGATCGTATCCTCTGATAGAAACTGTCTCTCTGGACTGTATATGTGATCTTGATGATATAGGAACCCAGACTTTAGGATCTAGCTGGGTCTTTTTTTTTTTTTTTTTAAGTAGTTTTTTTTTTAATTATTTATTTATTTATGATAGTCACAGAGAGAGAGAGAGAGAGAGAGAGAGAGGCAGAGACACAGGCAGAGAGAGAAGCAGGCTCCATGCACCAGGAGCCCGATGTGGGATTCGATCCCGGGTCTCCAGGATCGCGCCCTGGGCCAAAGGCAGGCGCCAAACCGCTGCGCCACCCAGGGATCCTGGATCTAGCTGGGTCTTAGCAGCATCTGCCCTTTCCCCTAAGACACTGATTGAGAGCTTGAGATGAACTGGCCCCAATACTGAGCTGTTTGTACTGTTGCTCCTTTATACCACTCACACGGACTCCAGGCAGGAAGTACTCCCATGAACCCATTTTACAGATGAGGGAAGTGAGGTTGCGTAGAGATTCAGTAGTTGGTACGAGATCATGGGAAGGATGGAACTGGTCTTCCATGGCCTCCCTGCACAAAACCATTTCCGTCCAACCTTTGGTCGAATTGCAGCCACTTCGGAAATAAAATCTGTTAACCTTTCCATTTCTAAATGACATATTTGGTTTGTACAAAGTCCTAGTAAAAGTGTGTTTTGGAGAATGCTTACCTCTTCCTCAAGGCTGAATTGAGGGAAAAGACAGATTTTTATCCCCTTGTGAAGATCTGTGGGAGGACCTATGGGTACACAGCAATGAAGTGTGGGTGATGGTCACACTTTGCCTTGGGCCCCAGGTTAATGAATCAAAGCTGGGGCCTCATCCAACTGATGATTCCCTATTAATTTTTCTGGGGTAGAGATTCTTTGAGCAGAAAGGCCTTCCTAACCATGTATGCCTTATAGATTTTCATAAAAAGCATATATAAAATGTAGTCCTTTGAGTAACTTCTTTTAATTTTTAGGGGCTTTATTAAAAAATAAAAACCCTTGGAGCAGACATTTTGTAGAGTGGAGAATCTTTGGTTCATGGAAAGTATTCATCTCGAAATTAGATCTGGAAGGTCAGATTTCCTCATATGCCTATTTGCCTTTTCGAAAGGTATTTACTGACTACCTCTTATGTGTCAGAAGCCAAGGAACTTTAACATCTGTTGAACTGGACAGTAGGCTGCCCCATGGTGTGAAAGTGGATTGAGCACTCCCACTGGTATGTTGGATCCTGGTTTCTGTGCCAGAATCTCCCCCTGACAGCACCACAGCCCTGTCTTGCCCTAGACCAGGTGTCTGGCTTCTGCCCTCCTGCCCCCACCTGCTCCCCTGGCCTATGTTCACTTGAGACATGTAACATGTGCAGGGGAAGTTTACAGGACAAAACAGGGAAATAGTAATAACTCAGCACTTGAATAATAATCATAGCACACTCGTACGGTCAGTTGCAACAGTTGGCTTCTCGTTCTCCAAAATGCAATGGCTGGTTAATGTGATTGCCAGGGAGATCTCATTGATTCATCCTCAACCAATGGCTTTCCTATTTATTCCCCAGTATTCAGGAGCAAGACAAGAGGCTTCAGGCTCTGTGGAATGCTTGTGAAAAATTGCCCAAGGCCAATCACAACAACATCCGGTAAGTGGATGGATCCTGGAGACATGGGGTCAGGGTTATTTAAGCCCCGGACACACGGTTTCCTGGCTAAAGGTCATGGTAACTAGTGTGCATGGTGTTTTATGGCATGCCAAGCATGGTTAATGTGCATGGTCTCCTTTCAACCTCAGATGACCCTGCGAGGTTGTTAATGACTACATTGCCAATGAAGAAACAGAACAAAAGGCTCTATATGATTTTGAAGGCCACTGGCTAATTCAGTAAAGTTCTGGGATTTGCAAGAAGCAAAAATTAATGCAAGCTATTTTTAAGATACTGTGGGTTTAATTTTTTTTTGAAGATTTTTTATTCATTTGAGAGAGTAGAGAGAGCGAGAACACGAGTAGGGGGGAGGCTCGGAGGGAGAGGGAGAAGCAGATGCCCTGTGTGACATGGGGCTTGATCTCAGGACCCCAGGATCACAGCCTGAGCCAACCAACTGAGCCACTCTGATGCCTCAATATTGTGGGTTTATTGTAAAGATAGGTGTTCAGGGGCACCCGGGAAGCTGACCAAACTTGGAGCTGGTGGCAGAGGTCTCCTTGAGCTAGTCTGCAGGGAGAAGGAGCCAGGAAAGTATCCTCCAGTGCTCTACCGTTCGCCACCTCCTTTCCACATGTCTGTCTCTCTCACTCTCCTTGCTGCCACCCGGGATTTTACTTCCCGCTGCTCTACAGATCTTTTCTGCTCCTTCACACTCTCTGCTTCCTCATCCTTTCCGCTTGCCAGCACTGCTTCTGGCCCTGCCACCTCTCCTCAGAGCTTCCCTAGATACAGATTGTCAGCTCCAGCTCCTGTTGCCATCTGCCTGAGTATTTCTGGTTTCCTGTTAAAAATTCTAACAGCCGACGGTATGGCGGACCCTTAAAAAATTAAACATAGAATTACCATATGATCCAGCAATGCCACTTCTGGGTATATATGTATTATACAAATATATATAATATGTATATACAAATATATTATGTATATATTTGTATATACAAATATACAAATTTATAAATATATAAATATAATATGTATATACCCAGAGGATGTGAAAGCAGGGACTTGATATGTGAACACAAATGTTCATGACAGCATTATCCATAATAGCCAAGAGGTAAAAACAGCCCAAATGTTGGGTAATAAACAAAAATTGGGTAAATAAACGAAACATACATATGATGCAATGTTCAGCCTTTAAAAGGAAGGCGGTTCTGACACATGCTGCTTCTACATGGGTGAACCTGGAGGGCATTGTGCTAAATGAGAGAAGCCAGAAACAGAAGGACGAATACTGTATGATTCCACGTGTGTGAGGTCCCTAGAGTCATCACATTCACAGAGACAGGAAGTAGAGAGGTGGTTGCCAGGGGTTGGGGGAAGGGAGCACGAGAGGGGAGGTGGGAGTTTAATGAGTAGAGAGATTCTTTTTTATTTTTATCTTTTAAAGATTTTATTTACTTATTCACGAGAGACACACAGAGGTAGAGGGAGAAGCAGGCTCCCCGTAGGGAGCCCGATGTGAGACTCAATCCCAAGACCCTGGGATCACCCCCTATGCCAAAGGTAGATGCTTCACCACTGAGCCACCCAGGTGCCCCAATGAATAGAGAGATTCTGTTCTGGAAGCTCAAAGAGCTGGAGATGGATGGTGGCCATGGCTGCTCTACAATGGGAAAGTGCTTGATGCTGACTTGAATGCTACTGTATGCTTAAGAGGTTAAAGTAGTCATGTATATTTGGCACAACTGAAAAAAAAAATCCCCAGAGCAATTTAATGTATGGTTTCCTCATTAGTTCCTTGAGATATAACTCACATACCATCGTGTCCTCCAAAGTGTGCAATTTCATGGTTGTTTGTACGTTTGTAGAGTTGCACAACTATCACCACCAACTTTAGACCATTTTAATCACCCTCTAAAGGAGCCCGGTTCCCATCAACAATCACTCCCCAGTCCCTCAGCCTGGCCCCTGGCAAACACTAATTTACCTTCTCTGCTAGACATCTCACCTGGGTAGAGTCCTACAACACGTGATCTTTTGTATCTGGCTCATTTCGCTTAGGATAATGTCAAGTTTCATCCCTATGGTGTAGCGAGTGTCTGTACTTCGTTCCTTTTCTGAGTGAATATTATTCCATTGTATGGACAGACCACATTTTATTTATCTGTTCCTCCCTTCTTGGTGGACGTTTGGGTGGTCTTCACTTTCTGGCTGGCTTTCATAATACTGCTGTGAACGTCTGTGTACAAGTTTGTGTGTGGGCATATTTCTCTTGGGTAGGGCTCTAGGAGTGAATTTTTGGCTCATGTGCTGAATCTATGTTTAACTTTTTTTTCCCATTAGTTTTCAAAGCTCCACTGAGGTTAATCCCAGGGGATACCACACCTAGCATGTAGAGGTCCCCGCTGATGACACCTGGACACTTTGCTTCTCACCTCTGCACACAGGGAGAGTGGCAAATGATTGGGATTTAAAAAGAAGGAGGAACTTTCCATCAGTAGATACTGAGTCAAAAGGAAAGAAGGGGAATTTCTCTGGCCAGAGTTCATGGAAGCAGATGTTGATGGTAGCCAAGTGAGATCTGAGTCTGTCTGTTTTTAAACCATTCTCATTGCTTAACACATGATGCATCTTCCTTATAATGCCGGGTACGTGAATCTTGACAGTGAGATGGGCTCTAGGAGAGAAACTTCTACCCTGTGCTAGGAGAACGTGGCTGGGGTTGAGCCCTTGTTAAACCTGGCCCTTCTGACTCCCTTTCAGATACTTGATCAAATTTTTGTCCAAGTTATCAGAATATCAAGATGTAAACAAGATGACTCCCAGTAACATGGCAATTGTGTTAGGACCCAACCTCCTGTGGCCACAAGCGGAAGGGTGAGTAGAGGGAGGAATGCGTGTATGGGTAGCGCATGGGCAGGACAGCCAGGGCCCCAGATAAATCATCAGCCTCTTTTGTTTGTCAAGTCCTATTTCTCTTGGCCTCATTTTTTAAGCTCAGGAGAAGACCCAAAATTCTGTAGATCTTTCTCATTGATGGTCTCAGAGATATGAGTCTGCAGCGAGGGTCTTCTCTGAGCTAATTTAAGTCAGCAGTGGTCAGGCGAGCTCCTCCTGGCTTTCCTGACACTCTGTGAAGAGCATATGTCCCAGCATCTGGATCCAGGGGTGGAGGGCTGTTTCAAAAGAAAGAACAGAGATGGAAAGCAGATGAGTCTGGGAGTTGTGAGAATCACACCTCACAATGAAAGGTGTCCGATACTTGGTGATTTCATGTATATTACTCATTTACATGCTTCCTATAAGGAGGGCTTCTATGGTTACCTGATTCTGTACAAGGGAAAGAGAGGTTCAGAAAGGTGAAGTATCCTTCCAAAGAGAAAGCCTACTCTCAGACCTAGGTTGGCAGGCGTCTGCTCCAGGGACCCTTTCGGGGCTGTGGGGTCAGGTGTGCCTCTCTGCTGCCTGGGCTGGTAACCTGGCCCTGTCCCCCTTTGCTCTGTGCTCACAGGAATATCACAGAGATGATGACCACAGTTTCACTGCAGATCGTTGGGATCATCGAACCCATCATCCAGCATGCAGATTGGTTCTTCCCTGGGGGTACGTGGTGGCTTCGAGGTGTGGGAGTGGGGTGCTGGGGAAAGAATAAGAGTGATACGGTGAGCTCAGAACTTCTGAAAACAAAGGTGCTTGTTATTAATCCTCCTACACACACTCTCACACATGCACACACCATTCAGGTAGGGTATAGAGTCATGGTGGTTTCTTACTGTCTATTCCCTGGCTGAGTGACATTCTGGCCATAGGTGTCCACTGCCTGCACTAACCATGTCAGTGGATTTTACTGGTCTAACATCCACACCGTGGTATCTTCCTGCCTATGAATCATGAAATGCTAGAACAGAAAAGAAAGATCACGTGCTTTTACAAATGCTGCATTGGCCTAGATGGACTTTGATTCAGGGCTCACGGATCCCTTGGGTGCCATCCTTTTGTTATTCCTTTTGTGTGTCCTTTGAGTTGCTCTTGGCATGTAAAGGTGGGGCTCAAAGGTGATGAGATTCTTTTTTGTATCCAGTTCAAAATTAGTCTGTAAAGGCTGCTCCCTCAGATGGTGCTTAGTAAGTGTTTCTAGCCATGGGAGCATCATTGCATAAGGATATGACTCTCAAAGGTAACAGCTTTCAGGTGACAGTAGTTGTTATGCTAAATTCAATGTTTGCTTTAAAAAAAAAAAAAACATGGTACTTACCTTATGTTTAGTAAAAATCAAGGATATGCTTTTGGCGGTGCAACAGTAAACCATTTCATTCATGGGAGGATAAAATATTAATAATTCTGTGCCCTGTCCATCAGAGGTAATCTGTGAGTGCTGATCTAACATCGAAAAATTTAATTGTCTTTACTTGATTTCATGTGTTTTGACTAAGAAGGCTCTTAACTGCTCATGTCCTAAGAGTTGTGATGAGACAGGTGAGAGGGTGAAATCAGAATAAAGAAATGAGATAGGAATTTAAGGCATCAATCTGTAAGTTTGTGAATGAGCAGATTTCATTTTCATTGCAGATAGACAGGTTATGGTTAGGAAAGGATGGGATACTTCTGAGTGTCACTTGATAGCCAACAACCCTAATGACCTTAGTGAAATCTCTAGTTTCCAATCTTTTAAATTTTTTCTTTGGTTTTCCAGAAAAATATCATCATCATCTATCATCATAATATTGCCTCCTATTTTCTTTTCTTGACTTATTTCATTGGCCAGCGCTTCTCCAGTAGTGTTAAATAACAGTCGTGGGTGTGGGCATTGACCCTTTCCCCGACTTCATTAAGACTGCTTTGGTGTTATCACTTGTAACCTTGAGGTTCAAGATAGATGATTTTGTCTTTTTCAGAAAGTACCCATCTGTTCCTGTTTGTTTGTTTGTTTTTTAAGGTTTTATTTATTCATGAGAGACACAAAGCAAGAGAGAGGCAGAGGCATAGGCAGAGGGAGAAGCAGGCTCCATGAAGGGAGCCTGATGTGGGACTCGATCATGAGACTCCAGGATCACAACCTGACCTAAAAGCAGATGCTTAACCGCTGAGCAACCCAGGCATCCCTTAAGTTGTTTTTTTAATCACAAATAGAAAATGCCTTATTTAATTCCCATCATATTAATGTGATAGGTGAGCACTTGTGTTCATCTGCTAACATGATGAATTATATTAAGATAAATTCGTATCAACAGGTGACCTAATGTTGAAGCACCAGACACAGTTTTCTAGGGGTGAAGTGAGAGGACAGGCCATGTCTGCTCAGCTTTCTCCTGGCTAAGAAAGGCATGACCAATAGATCACATACACTCATTCTTTCTTCCCCGCAGAGATAGAGTTCAACATCACAGGGAATTACGGGAGTCCCGTGCACGTAAACCACAACGCCAACTACAGCTCCATGCCCTCCCCAGACATGGACCCTGCTGACCGGCGCCAGCCGGAGCAGGCCCGCCGGCCCCTCAGTGTCGCCACGGATAACATGATGCTGGAGTTTTACAAAAAGGATGGGTATGAACCACTGTCCCTTTCTCAGCATTGGGGGTCAAGAAGGGAGGGGTGGGGAGTTAATACCAAACTGGATTTGCCAGGGAAATTGCACTCTCTAGCAGTGGTTTAGGCGATTTGTAGCAATTAAATTGTTTCCTCTGTGCTGTTTTGATTGAGTCCCTTGGCTTGCTTCCCTTGCTCTAGGGGCAGAGGTAAGTGCAGCCTACTGAGCCAATGGTTGTGATCCATATTAATTACTTTTCATCAAAAGCAAAAAAAGAAGAAAAAAGTTGGTCAGCAAGGGAAATTAAAAGAAATATGTGAACACTATTTTCACTCAAAATTTATAAATGTATGTCAGTTCTCAAATCCCCAAGGGTTTTTTCACCGACAATGGCTCTGCTCATTGGCATTCTTCAGCAAAATTTGTGCAGAAGCAGCACTTTGAATGCATAATCAAACATCTCCAGGTTTCGTCTCTTTAAAACAACAAACCTAAAACTTGAAGCAATCTGAATTTAAAATCCTTCCAAGGTTTTAAGACTTTCCCCCCATCTTTTCTGATTGACACCTACACCTATTAGTATGCGATCACCCCGGGGACTCATAAATGCCTTCAACTTAATATTGCACAAGAACGACCCTCTCGAAGTTCCCATACAAATCAGTTTACGTAACGTGTAACTGCATGATGTGATTCCTGAAACAAATAAAATGGGTATAAACATGTTTCATAACAAACACAGCACAGCTGATTCGCAGTGAGCGTCAGCCATGGCAACCAGTGTAGGGATTGTGAACACCCCCAACCAGAAGGCATCAGCAAATGTGTCTTCCGAAAGGAATGGGTTGCATTGTGTGCTCCAGCAAGTTTGTTGAGGAAACTCTGGTTAAAAATTAAAAAGTGCTTAAAAAAATAATTAAAAATTGTTGCTGTAACATAAAATTTAACAGCTGGTCTTTCAAAATGGGCCAGGAGCAGAAAGCACTGAATGGAAATCTTGGAGATTCAGGCAACCACCTTCTGCCTCCCTGAAGCATCACGAGGCAGCCAGAAAGATCTGCTTGCTCCAAAGGTTTATGGTCTGAAGAGGGTCAGAGGGAAGGTTGAAAACGAAGAATTGTAGAGGTGCGTGAGTCTTACTTGTTCACCGCTCTTGGTTTCTGAGTGGAAGCTGGCACTGGGGACCTGGACCTATGTCCTGGGACAATGGAGGCATGTTCACAAGGGCTGGCATCCCTGCTTGTCCCCTTACCCAGTGGAGACACTTGCTGTGTGAGGCAGCCCAAGGGGTTGTTTATCCGCTCTGAGCTGTTGGTTATTGTTGCCTAACTAATGCAGAAAGAAGAACGGAAATTCCTAGAAGTTAGGGAGAGTAAGGGGAAATTTCCTTAAATCTTAAAAAAAAAAAAAAAAATTATTTGAAAATGAGTGAGTGGAGGGTAGGGCATTGGGAGAGAAAATCCTGAAGCAGACTCCCCTCTGAGTGTAGACCCTGAAGCTGGGCTTGATCCCAAGACCCTGAGGTCATGAGCTGAAATCAAGAGTGGGCCGCTTAACTAACTGAGGCACCCAGGTGCCCCTCCTTAAATCTTTAAAAAGAGCATACTTAGAATCCAATCTTTACATTGTGAGAGAAATACAGAAAGACAGAGAGGAACACATATTAGCAAGTGCCTCGGATTTTGTTTTTAATCTCCGTTTAAGCAGCTCTGTTCCTTTGAGAAGTATGTCTAGCCAAGGAGATACCCTGGAGGATGAATTCCAGTCCCGGCTGGGTTCTGGAGAACTCCGTTGGTCCTGGTGTTTCTGCATCTGAGGTGTGCTGCTCTGTCCTTCCAGCCAGACCCCATCGGATTCCCAGAACCCTGTGAAGAGTGATCCAGATGCCATCTATGGGAATGTTACAGCTGTGGAATCTTGGAGCAAAGTTCACCGGCCTGCAGAGTACACAGGCAGATGCAAAAACTTGAAAGATGATTTTTTTTTTTTTTTAAGTAGGCTCCATGCTGGGTGTGGAGCCCAGTGTGGGACTTGAACTCAGAATCCTGAGTTTAAGACCTGGGCTGAGATCAAGACTTGGATGCTTATTAACCGACTGAGCCCCCAAAGTAGATGCCTCTTGAATGATGACATTTTAAGCAACTGCCTTCTCTCTGATGACGATGGGTCATTCAAGAACTTTGTAAATGGTTTGCTCATTCCGCATACTGTTTGGATTTAAAGCTGAAACTGCCACCATCTACTTTAAGGGTATAGGGGATGTGCCACATAAATTATTCTTGCACACTAAATGGGGATAGTTTGTGTGTTTTAAAATTTGTATTAGACATGTGGAGGGCTTACTGGTGTGGGGTAACCCTTGCTCAGTTGTCTGGTTACTGGCACAGGTGCTTTCAGGTACAGTAAGCTGATGGATGATGATCAGTTTCTAACCAGCTTTCACAGAAACAGAAATCGGAAGTTATAAGTGTCTGTGGGGAGAAGAAAGCAATTTGCATCAGCTGAAGTCCCTGTGCTATTTTAGCAACAGTAGGGGAATTCTCTGCATTTATCCCATTTCTGAGCTTTTAAAATCTATGAGACACGTTTTAAAGTCTTCCAATTACCCTCTTGAAACACTGACAAAGCTCGCTTATTGAAAGCACTTTGGTCAAGTTAAAAAAACAAAACAATTGTATATCCATAGATTTACCTGAAAAAAAAGGAAAAACTGGTTCAAATTTGGAAGAAATGGTAGGTTCCCCATCAGTGCCAGCAACATTTTCCTGGCTGATGGCTGTTACGTCGTCATTCATCGTACAAAATGGTTCACTCCCATCCCAGCTCCAGGCTTTGGTACTGCTGCCTTTGATTCAGGATGACTCAGGAAACGGAGTTTCTTTAGCAAGACTTGGAGGCAGATTTTGGAGCTCACATCGACCTTTCTCATTACTGCGGTAGGCAGATTAATGACTCCCCCCACCTCCCAACACACAAAGATAGCAGCAGGTCTCGAATCCTGGAACCTGTAAATATTACCTTATTTGGGAAAAGCGTCTTTGCAGATATTAAAATAAGGACTGTGAACTCAGGGAACCGCTCTGGATTACCAGGGTGGCCCCTAATACAGACACACGTATCATAAAATGCAGAGGAAGATGTGACATTTGCATGCAGAGAAGGAAAAATGTGAAGATGGAGCAGAGAGAGATTTAGAGATGTGGCAGCATGCCAAGGAATATAAGCCACCAGAGACCGGAAGAGGCAAGGACCAGCTTCTCTCCTGGAGCCTCTGGAGGGAGCACAGCCCTCCTTCCTCTTTTTTTTTTTTTTTTTTTTTTTTAAGATTTTATTTATTTATTTGAGAGAGAGAGCAAGAGAGAGTGAGCACGAGTAGAGGGAGGGGCAGAGGAAGAGGGAGAAGCAGAGTCCTAGCTGAGCAGGGAGCCGGACGCTGGGCTCCATCCCAGGACGCCAGGATCAAGACCTGAGCCGAAGGCAGATGCTTCACCAGCTGAGCCACCCAGGCGCACCACCACCCAACCCAGCTGCCATCTTGATTGTAGCCCATTGCTACTGACTTTGGCCTTCTAGCCTCCAGAACGGCGAGGGAATGGATTTCTGTCATTTACCAATTTTGCAGTACTTGTTACAGCAGCTGCCGGGACCTAATACATCCCTCCACCGCAGCCGCACACCAGAAGCTTCGTGGTGAATATGGCAGCAGGTACTTGGTTCTTGCCACACTGAGGGTTGAAATCTAACCACACTCTCTTTGACTGAGTTGGTCTCAGTGACTTACTTAACTACCCGAATGTGGTAGAAGGAATGTGCTGGATCACAAAGATTATGCCTTGTTGATTATGCCTGGGTCTCTTGAATACTCACTCTTAGAACCCAGTTCCTCCCTATGTGGGAGCCCAGGCAGCCGCTCAGAGAGAAGTTAAAGCCCCTGGCCTTCCTCCCCAGCTGAGCACTGAGCTGACAGCCAGCACCCACTTACCAGCTTTCTGAGGGAACGGTCCTGGAATCCTTCTCGCCAAGCTGAACCACCTCAGCTAGTGCTGGGTACAGTACACGAGCTGTGCCTGCCAACTCTGCCAAAAGTGTGGATTTGCGACCCAGATAAATAAGCTGCTTCGTTTCCAGGCTGGCTCATTACACAACAAAAGCGAGAACAAGCTTTAAAGAAAGAAGGCTGCTGTCCTGCGGCCCCAACCCAGTTCTCCGAGGCTGCTCTAATTGCTCTGGGCTGGGATTCAGGCACTGGTGCTTTTTAAAAGTGTCCTAGCTGGTTCTAGTGGTTCTTCTCGGGTCAAGAAGCAGTGAATTGCAGAAAGATTTTGCCATTCTGAGTAAGGAATTTGGCAGGGATATAATTTTTAAAAAATTTTTCAAAACTTTCCTACACTAGTCATTGAGTGTTGGTGTGACATATGGGCTGTCCTGACTGCCAACACTCCAAGCCACAAAGTATTGATTAGGTCACCCAGTGTACCCTGTGTAAGCTCCAGCTGAGAAATTTTAGGGTACAGGTTACTATGTATTTTTAATGCTTTGTTTGTATTGGCT
Organism: Canis lupus familiaris; assembly: GCF_011100685.1. Classification (NCBI taxonomy): domain Eukaryota; kingdom Metazoa; phylum Chordata; class Mammalia; order Carnivora; family Canidae; genus Canis; species Canis lupus. The sequence goes on from NC_049226.1 coordinate 37,155,419, forward strand.
TTTTGTTTTCTATAAAATAGCAGTATCTGTTTCATGGATCATTTGTCCCAAATAATACATGAAAATAACCTTGCGGATCCTTTTTACTTTTCTGTCAATGGCAGAGTGTTATCCCTGGTCCCATCCAACAGTTTTTTATGTGAGCCCTACTGCCTCCTAAAGAGTTGGCCAAGATGTCTACACTCTTTTGCCCGTTGGTCAGGAGGGACCCAGGGGCCCTAAGCATTTGTCTGATGCCTCCATTGGCTGTGTCCCTGGCAGTGTGAACAAACTCAGTTGGGATTGAGAAGCCAGTGGACAAGCCCAAGGGCAAGAAAAGAAATTATGCCAGTGATGGAGTCTCATTCCTCATTCACATCTCCACCCAATGGCTATTGTCTTCCCCTTTCAACCCCTTTCTGCCTCTATTCCCTGCCTGCTGCCAGCTGTACACTTCAGAGACCTCACCAGTACCGCCACCACCATTCCATACGCTGCCCATTTGCTGCCTTCTGGCTCCGGCCCTTGCTCTCCATTCTTACCCTACTGGCTGACATCAGTCCCACTATGCCTGCTCAGACCTACCCTCTTGAGTCCCAGCAGGATGGCAGTCTGTCCACAGAAATCCCAGTGGCCTTGGCTCTTTATACCCAGAAGACCAACACACAGCTCTCAAGTCTTGAAACCTGACCTGCCTGTCGCCATTTCCCTTGTGCCACAGTGGTCTGGTCCTCAGAGGTGCTCTACTAGGGCCAGTTGACAGCCACCCAAAAAATCCATGAGGACCTTTACACCAGAGCCAGCGTTCCCCCTTAGAGCTCAGTTCGGTGTGCAATGCATCCTTCGCCAGTGCTTGGCACCAGCTCTGTAATGGGTCTTGTCCCACCCATCTGGACCTTCATCTGGATGTTCAGTAATTTGGAATAGGTGCCTTTAATTGGGAAGGCTTGGGAGCAATGTGAATGGTGCCCTATGGAATACCAGTGGAACTGGTCATATTGGGTTGGGAGGGAACAGAAACCTGGGATCTAACGGCTCCTAAAACACATGATTCAGTGCACCCAAATCAGGTAATTGAGTGTATGATTTCTTGGAGTCCATGACACATTGTCACGTGTCACAGATCTTCATAAGGTTGCCGTGGCATGCTTCGTTTCCCAAATTTATTAAATCAGAAAGCCTGTGGCCACCTGACAGCCAGAACTAGGGGTTTAAGGCCTTACTTCTGTAATTGCAGATACTAGGGTGCTCTGTAGATCCTGCAGGGGAGGATGTAGATCCTGCAGGGTGCTCTGTAGATCTTGCAGCACACAGAGACCGTGACCCCGAAAAGACGTGTCGTCTCAGGTAGCTGGTGCAATAATTTTATTTCAGGTGGAACCTGAACCTGTCCAGAGACAAGCTTATCTAGAAAGTCATCCTGGGTACCAGTGGGAAATTTGACTCCTATTTTGGGTTTGCATTGGGCCAAGTGGACCTTTTTAGAGATATATTCTTGGCCCGGGCCCCCACTCAGCTTCCAAGTTGCCAAGATTTATGCATTTATGGATGCTGAGTCTGCGGAATGCGGCCAGATGACTCCAGCCTTTATTTGTACTGGGGAGGTTAAGGAATTTTGTTGTTATATATTTAAGAAAGGAATTATCTATCCCTGGAAGAACTGGAAATTACCTGATTCTGGCCTTTCCCAGGTGAGTGTAGGCAAGGCTAAAAATGAGCCTTTTGATTTTTAGGTTTCCTGACACTCACCATCTGGTGACCCCACAAGCCCCTGCCACTGCTGCCTGGCCCCTAAGTTTATCCTAAACATTCCCTGAACTTACAAGTCTTCAGGAGATGCTTGGGGATCTTTCCAAATTCTCCAGGGTCTGCCATCTGATGCAGACGCATTTCTTGCCTCCTCTCTCTTGGCTGGCCTTTGCCAAATGTAACTGCTTTTCAGAACAGAAATCAAAACCTTCCAGATCTCCATAGACTTGAGTACTTTAAAACCATGTCTTAGGTAATACCTCTGGCTAGATTGTTCCTGACCGGGATTCAAAAGCAGGCGTGGCAGATGTCTGCCCTTATAGAGGGGGGAGAAAAAGCAAAAAGCACCTGCTAACCCTTGGCGGTCCACTCCCTAGAACGGTTCACGGCAGCCTTCTGCTCCACGATAAATGCATTCTTTCTGTAGATGCCTGTTCTTCTTGCAGCTGGATCTTCCATCTTTCAGCTTTGGGCTTTTATTCTTCCCTCCCTCCTTCCACTGGGGCAGCCCTTTGTCTCTCTTAACTTTTAAGGTTCTGGATCTCATGGTGTCCCTGTGTGGCCTACCAGAGTACAGACTTTAAAACAAGAAAATCACTTCATTTTCTGCATCAAGGAGACAAGTATAGGTCTGACCTTTCTACTCCCTTCTCTATGTACCCTGTGGGAGAAGAAGCTCCTCATGCGAAAGAACCCTATGAACATTGCAGAGTATGAACTTTGGGGTCAGGCGCTCTCCGAGTTCACATTCTGACCACGTGACCTTGGGAAGGTACTTAACCTCTGAATGCCTCGATTTCTTTCTATGCAAAGTAGAGACCTAAGAGTGAGCATCAACTTGAGAGTTGTTTTGATCAGTAAATAAAGTTTTACTTATGAAGTGTTTAGAACATTGCCCCGCATGGGGTAAACATCAGCTGCTTTGAGTACATGGACTAGGGTTTTGAGTGACACTGTCCGTTTTTCAGATCACAACACGGCTGGGTGTACTTCTCCATGAGGCACACCGACCAGTCCCTTTCTTTGCCATGGTGCCACTAAAAGACACCATGAATATCTGTCTGTCTCCACCCACCCACGGGTTATTGAGCTCATTCTGCAAACACAGAATACACAAAAGCCAAAATGGACTGGCTGAGGACCTTGGAAGGTGTCAGGAGACTCCCTGTAATGTGATGTAGAAGGCCGTCTGGAGAGTGAAGGGTTGTGACCCTTTCTGCCTGAGTCTCCTGCTCCCTGTTGCAGGTTTCATTTCCCAAAGAACCTTCCAGTCAAGACTACCTTTCTGGTTTCTTCCCTTCTTTCTCACCCAGGTGACCTGGGCAAGGGCAGTAAGACTTAAAGAAAGAAGAGGATCCCCTCTTTATTTTTCTATGCTTAAGCCTAGAGTCTTCCAAGTAGGCTTTCCCCTCCTCTGAAACCCATGCTGGCCCATCTCACCAAATTCCTGGAAGACACAGGAACCTACCAAGAAGGAACTCTATTCCTTGTTCATTCCCCATACTTCTATCAGAGAACCTACCCTCCCCCCAATATTTGGTGTTTTGTTGGGAAGGGAAGATAGTCTTATGGCAAACCCTGGAAATCCAGATAGCATGACCCAGATGGGGTCTTCCCAATATCTCCATCTCCTACTGGCTTGATTCGCTGGCACATTATGCTTCTGTCCCCCTCTTGTCAGCCTGTTTTAGGCTTAGGTTCGCTATCTCTATTTCTTTCTCCATGAGGATTAAAAAAAAAAAAAATCTGTACCTGGCACCTACAAGGACAGAGCATCATCGTTGTCAAGGCTACCATTTGTTGGCTTCTTAGTAGGTGCCCAGTATATTGTATACAGTGTTCTGCTTGTTTTCTACAACTCTAAGGAGAAGGGGTCACTATTACTCCCATTTTATAGAAAATGATCAGAAGAAACTAGATGTTAAGGAACTCATCCATATTACACAGTAATGAGAAAATCTGGGATTCAGACTTCAAATCCCTCCTTTCAAAGCCTGTACTCTTGGGCTGTGCTACTCCCCTGAAGCTTTGGGGTGAGCTGGACAGGGAGTGGGGTCACCCCATTGCCCAGCTGCCACTCCAACTCCACACAATCCACCTACCAAGCTTTTATCTTCTTCCTTCCATGAAGATGTCTTTTGTGTCCCCAACTTGCCAACCCATAAATGCCATTTGCATAGCTAGACAGAGTCCTTAGGGGGCACACCCTGTGTCTGCCATCCCTCACACACCACCATGGCCCATCACGTGGCCACGTAGCTTCCTCCCCCAAGTAAAGGTCCAAGAGTGTGCTATACATGTCTTACCACTCAGGCACTGATAAATGACCTTCATGGCAATGCTGGAAATGGACTGGGAGGTATTAGCCTCTTTCTGTAGATGAAGAGCTCTACTGAGTCAATGAATGGTTTAACTGGTTCTAGAGACATGGATGATTCCAAAACCTATCCTATGATACAGTCTGTTACGAAAGGTACAAAGTATGTCCTGTGATAAGTTCCATGCAACGATAAGGTCCCAGTAGACCAGAAGGAATTCAACAGGGCAAATTATGCCTCAGTAGGACCACCTTGCCAGGGTGAAGAATTGTCACCGGGTTTACCCCGTGTGCATCCCAATGATGAGCGGCTGAATTCCCTGCCCTCTTGGCTCTTTACCCTAAAAGACAGGAGTAGGAGACAAGCATCTCAGGGCCAAATGCAGGCACTCCTCTCCTGCCCCCTTGCTCCCACCTCCCACAGGACCCAGAAGAAACCAGAAGAGAGACTCACCCAAGGTGCCCACCAGGATTCTGGCACACGCTCCTGCCTCCTGCTTCTTAATTTCCAAACCCTTCGCACCTTAGAGCTGCATCCTGGCCTCTGGCTTCTTGCTGTGCCCTGGATTCATCTCTAAAGGGGTCTGAAACCAATTCCTCTGAGTTTTCTCTAGAAAGCAGTGGGCCACGGGAAATCTTTGACATCCAAACTGGCCCTAGGTATCTGGGCAGTGACTTCCGATGGAGCGAATTGTTCTTCATTAATTGCACTTGCATTTCAGCCCTCTCTCGATAAGCACAGTTTCTTGATTCTGGCTGTTGTTGCTTCTTCATGTGATAAAACAGCAGAAACTTATATAACCTCTGGGTTGTATTCCATCTTCGGAGAGCTTCCCCTCTTTGGCAGTGGTGCCAAGCAGTTTTACAACTTTTGTCTTCTGGGTGAGTTTTATGGAGATGTTCAAACATTTAAATAGTCCATGTATTTTTTAAATATATTTTTAAATTGAAGTTTGATTTGCCTACATATAGTATAAAGGCAGTGCTCATTATTTATTTATTTATTTTAAAGATTTTATTTATTTATTCATGAGAGACACAGAGAGAGAGGCAGAGACACAGGCAGAGGGAGAAGCAGGCTCCGTGGAGGGAGCCCCATGCAGGTCTCGATCCCGGGACTCCAGGATCACGCCCTGGGCTGAAGGCAGGCGCTAAACCGCTGAGCCACCCAGGGATCGCCACGTCCATGTATTTATACCAATTTTTTTTCTTAAATCAAAAATGCTCCACCAAGAGCCCTGCCTTTGTGATTGATTCACTGTGTAGAGGTTTATATTTTCTTTTTGAAGAGATCAGCGAATGTTTGATGCACATGTGCTGTGAACGCAAGGTGCTGCCTCCCCTAAGAAAGGAATTCGAGCTGGGAGAGTGGGGATTGCACAGGGCACAGCGGTCTCTTTGTGAAAGCTGAAGTGTATGCTCAGCTTTTAGTTCTGGGCTGCTGATTCTGGCCACTGATAACTTAGCAGGTCTTGCTCAGTCCATGCCTCATGCCCTGGCTGGCCGCTTCGCTTGGTAAACCAGATCACCGGGGAGCCTGGTGTTTAGGTTGCTGCTGCTTGAAGATGCCCTTGGAAGTAGATGCCATCCCCCAAGAGCCCTGATCCCGGAGCCCATGCCTGCCCCGCACTCCCCGCACCCCCCTCCCCAAATGGGAAAGGTCTAAGTGAAGGAGCATAGGGTAAGGAAAATGGAGTGATACCCACCTCCCCTAGGGCTCCTTCTGTTGGACGCTGTGGCAGGCATTATGCATGCGTGTCTTCCTCGCCTACCATTGCACCTGAGTCCTATCTGGTCCCTACCCCACGTGGAATATTAAGCTTCTTGCACTTCTTCTCCTGATAAATTCTGAAGCCCATAGTTTTATAGTCCCTTCAAATGTCAGGGGATGCAACTGGATCTCGTCCACAAGTTGTGCCTGGCCTCCAAGAATGATTCTGGATCTACTGTAGAAGATGCTTATTTATGGTCCGAGAGTCCTCAGATGCAAGATGACTTGAATGCTAGTGGGTCCTGGAAAGAGAGACCCAGCTCTCGAAACCCCCCAGCTCCCCAGGTGTCTCTTCCGAGCTATGCAAGGGAGGTGAGAAATAGCAATGACAATGACACTAGACATGAGTGTCATTGGGCTGTCCCCATCCTAGCGCATGCTGAGCTTTTAGTGCAAACCTCTCTGAACCATGCTGCAGGCTGCATCCCACTGCTTATTTCCTTAAAGGACTCAAATCCTGGCTGCTCCAACCAGTCTCCAAACTTGAACGCTTTTTGTTTGTTGAATCTTGCCACTTGTCTCTAAGGTAAATAAATGCCCGTGAGGGTAGACAGAATTCAGAGTGTCTAGCTCTGTGCCTCCGACCGTTGTGGGTCGAAGTAAGCACCCAATCGCCCTCATACCCACGCTCCCACTGTGCCTCTACCCGACAGACGCCGACGCTGAGAAGTTTCACTCTCTGTGTCACCTCTAGGACTGGAAACGTTAGGTCTTGGCTTAGTGAAGGTCTTGACTTCACAGTACCATTATCTCCTAGGCCGGAGGAAAGACTTAATAGCCTCCTAAATCATGTAACGTGGAAGCCAGCAGGTGGCTATTTCGACCAATTGTCCACTATGACACCCTCTACTCCTCAACCCCCATCTCCACACACCCCAATATCAAAGCTCCAGCTTCTCTCTTTATTCACCTTGGAATAAAGGACACCCCCTTCGCCCCAACAGAAAAGTCCCTGTAACTAGAGAGGCCAGCTACACTGGAACAATTTCATGGCCCAGGAAAAGCCCCAGGCCCAGACCCTGACCTTGACGAGAAAACCTGTGTGTCCAAAGGAAGGCATAGTTTTTTTGACACTAATATCTGTATGTTTCTTGTCCCTGCAGCCTTAGGAAAATCCAAAGGTACAGTATCCTCGGGTAGCTACGAGGCCATGTTCAATCTCTTGAGAACAAAGCAAGCCATGCCTTAGTGAGCTCTGCCAGAGAGTGAATGTGCCGTGTTTGGTTGCTTGGCCGACTTAGCGGAAGCTGTGTCTCCATCATTAAAACAATCGCAGCGCGGAGTGACCTTAGGGCTGGTCAGCCCCCTACCTGCTGGGTAGATGTGCGGGTGTGGCCTGTAGAGGCTGTAGCTCTGGCCAGGGCCCTGGGGCGAGACCAGGAGACCGACTGGGGCCTGTGCTCTGGACCCCCAGTGCCAAAAAAAAAAAAAAAAAGAGGATGGATATTTAGTTGTCTCCCGCTGATCAGTGCCTCGTTCTAGTGCGATGCTGCTCCCTGGCCCCCTCCCCTCCTCATCCCCCCCAGTCCTGCCCTCCTCCACCCCCCATTGGGGGAGGGAGGGAGTGCTCCCAGAGGGGCTGCATCCTGCTCTGGGCACAGCTTGGATTCCACGCGCAGATCCCGAGGCCAGCTGGCTTGGGCAGAGGGTGGAAGCGAGCCGCCAGCCGCGCACGCCCGGGGCTGCTGGTGCGCGGCGGTGGCCGAGCAGCGTCGCTTCCCGGGGCCCAGGAGGGGGCTGCGGCTGCGGCTGCGGCTGCGGCTGCGCTGCTGCTCCCCGGCGGCCGTGCTTGAGTGTGTCCGCTGCGCGGGGGAGGGCGCCTGCCCCTCGTCACGCGTGGGTAAGCGGGTGTCTTTGTGTCCCTCGCCAGCATGGGCGTGAGGGTCATGGACACGTCCTGGGTGGCTCGAAGAGGCTCCTCGGCCGGCAGGAAGGCGTCCTGCGCCCCGCCCACCATGCAGCCCCCCGCGCCGCCGCCCGCCGAGCTTGCCGCGCCTCTGCCATCGCCCCTCCCGGAGCAGCCCCTGGACGGCCCCGCGGCGCCCTCGCTGTCGCCGTCGGGCCTGGGCCTCCAGCCCGGGGCCGAGCGCACCAGGTAAGCGGGGCCCGGCCGGGGGGTTGGCTGCGCCCCCTCCGGGCCTCGTGGATGCCGTCACCACCCCCGCCCCTTCCACGCGTCGTGTTTGGCTTTCTGCATCCTGCTGGCACGGAGCTAGTGGTTCCCAGCCCCTCCCCTTGCAGCCCCCACCCCACCCCCGATTGTCAGATGGAGCCCCAGCTTCCCAGAATAGCATCCCCCAGCACGCGTGCAAGGTGGAAACTCGCTAAAGCCGTGAGTGTGCGAAGTTGCCAGCTCCCGGCGCCCCTTCCTCTGCCTGCAGTGACTTCCCCGTTTTGAAATCCAGGAAAACCCAGGATTGCCGTAATTTCTCCCCTTCCCTGCTCTGCCTTTAGATTCATAGGAGCTGTTTCCCCTGCTTGCATGGGTGCAAATCAGGAAAGGAGTGGTGGTCATGTGGTCATGTGGTCGTGGATGGGGTGGCCTGGGGACCTGGGCAGTCTGCCCCCGGGGTTGTGTTTCCGTTCTTTCCAGGGAAGAAGAAAGCTAGCAAGCTAAGCTCGTGGTGTCACTAGTTCAGTGAATGTTTGTGGAGGACTGAGTCCATCCAGAGATGAAAGGTGTGACAGAGGGCCCGTCCCAGTGTGTAGATGCGTGCTGACACATAACAGGGCGCATGGGCCATGTCTGGCCCTTCTTCCAAACGGGCGTCCTGGACGTGGGATGACCGGCACTACTTTGCTGGGTATTTCTATCTGCTCTAAAACAGTTTGGAGAAGTGGAAAAGCTACTTCAAATCAGATGCCGATGTGCATTCTGTTAGACGACACCGCATCCCCGCGCTCCCCCCCCCCCCACCATGGCTCCTGCTGGAAAAACTTTGGAGGCTTTGGGAAACTGAACCTTTTCATCTAATTTTTTTTAAGATTTATTTATTTTAGAGAGAGAGAACGCGCTCAAGAGAGAGGGGCAGAGGGAGAGGGAGAGAATCTCCAGCCGACTCAACACTGAGCGTGGAGCCCAATATGGGGCTCCATCTCATGACCCTGAAATCACGATCTCAGCCAAAACCGAGATTCAGACACTTAATGGTGCCCCTTTGCCCAATCTTTGTACACATACACTCACACACAAATACCAACTCCCTAAATTAAGGGATTGTAGGGCATTTGTGGGTTTTTTTCCCCCTTTAATGAATAGAAGGTACTTTCCCCATGAAATGGGTCAATGATAAAGGGAAATGGATAGTCAGAGTTCGGGAGGTGGGAGCTGATAGTGGATGTGCTTGGGTCATTGCTGATGGCTCCAGCTCAGGGCGAGAGGATGCCAGCCCTGGCTGGGTGTTCGCTAGGCTTCATTCCCACTTGGGAGATGATGCAGGGTTCGGAGAGCAAGTTCAGCAGAGAATCATCTCTGTGGCTCAGAGAGGCTGACAAGGAGGAAGTGAACAAGTAGGAGACCTGCTGGGACCCTTCTGCTTTTGCACCCTTACTGGCTTTGTCCTGGTTTACAGTCAACACTTGGTGCTAAACGTGATTGGATGTAAAAAAAAAAAAAAAAAAGCTATTTCTGAAAATGGCCCTCAAAGATGGATTTCCCAGCTGCTAAAGGTGTTCCCGGGTGGTTGGCCTTGAGAGTCGCTCATGAGCAGGGAGCACCACCTGCTAGCTCAGAGTAATTAGGAGTCATCCCCATTGCTCATACTGTCCCTTTTTCTTGGGTTCACCAGCTCTGAGGCTTTCCCTTGGGTGGCCACGTTCTTGTCTCTCCTCTACCACTCTTTTTCTCTGCCCATATGGTTTCCTCCCAATACAAATGGGTGTTCCATTGGTTTTTTTTTTTGGTTTTGTTTCTGTTTTCTGGACATTTGTAGTCAGATGATGTCTCTTCCAGTTCCTGGCTGCCTGTTATGCATCCCCCCGCCCCCCGAGAATGGTAGGTCCTCTCTTCCCTCTGGCTTGCTCCAGCCTCCCCATTCTTCACCCAGGCCTGGCAGCCCTCTCCAGCCAAGCCCAACCTCTGCATCCCACTCCTCTGCTTGGCATTAACTCTGCCCTGAACTCTGCCTCCTGCCCCTTTGCACCCCAGCTCACTGAATCACCCGTCCCCAGAACTGACCTGTCCTCAAGCATGTCCTGAGCCTCCTCCATCGAGTGCTCCTTGGTAAGCCCTGTATACCCCACCTCTCCCACCGGGTCAGCTGTGCCGATGCTGGAGAGACAGCAAGGCTCCATAAGGAAATACTTGTTTCTCTGGTGGGGGGCTTGCATCAGGTAGGCAGGAAAAGGATGAGCTCTTGGTTCCTAGTCTTGTCAATCCTGAGGAAGGAAGAAGAATCTAGTAGGCCACAAGAAGCAAATTTTACTGTTTGCTTGTTTTGTGGCGTGTGTGTGTGTGTGTGTGTGTGTGTGTTTTAAGATTGTATTTATTCATGAGAGACACAGAGAGGCAGAGAGAGAAGCAGGCTCCCTGTGGGGGAGCCCAATGTGGGACTTGATCCCAGGACCCCAGGATCATGACCTGAGCCAAAGGTGATGCTCAACCACTGAGCCACCCAGGTGGCTGTTTTGTATTTTTTGTTGTTTTAACTACCTCTCAATGGTGGTAGAGGCGGAAGGAAGGGTAGATAGATATTCAGCTTTAATATGTGGGTGCCTGGTGACTTTGGGTCCAAGGAAGAATAAAAGACAGGTGTTGGACCTACAGGTTGCTTTTTATGAACAGCACAGAGAAAGGAGTCGCTCTCCAGACCCCCTGGATGAAATGGCTTTTGGGGAGAGAGGGGGCAGTGGCCCAGGTGTGGTTTGATGCTCACCCTAAGGAGAGAGTTTATTGCGGCCTTGAACATGACATTGTCTTCACTCCTTCACTTAGGGGAAAACTAATTGAACTTTGGCTTTGGCTGCCCCAGTCCTGGTCCCTACTCCCCCGCCCCCCTTTGCCATACCCCATACCCTGCCGGGAAGGGGCGGCATATCTCTAGCTCTTTAATATCTGGGGCCTCTAGGTAAATTTAGGGAAGAAATAGGCCCTGCATGTTTTCATAGGGAAGGAAGTAGCCATTGCAAAGGATTTAGGTTCCTATCCACCCCCCCCCCCCATGCCCTACTAGAGGGCATCAGAATCCAGGTGGTTTCCAGCAGGGGCGGCAGGTAGCTTTCATCCTAATTTGCCAGGGGCTGCCTAGAACATAAGTGGGAGGAAGAGCAAGCAACTTCTGGGGGCTCGGGGTGGGCCCGGGGGACTCAATTAGCAATGTCTGCTGTGGAGGGATGTTGGGGAGTGAAGACGTGGCTGTATATTTGCTGTCCCTGTTCTGTGGAGTGGGGTAGGGTGTCTGTTAACATGTACCGTGTCCTTAGGACTCCTGGCAGAGAGGCAGCAGTGAAGGATGAATCCCCTTTGGGACACGGTGACCCAGGGTGTCCCTTTGTCAATTCAAGGGACACCAGAGGCCCTCCTTGCCATTGGCCCTGACCAATGTCCTCCCCTCCCCCCCGCAAGCCTGAAGGGCTGGGACCTGAATGGGTCACATCTGGGAGCCCCATGGGGGACTGGGTTAATCCTCCTGCCTGCTGGGACTGACATCCAGGATGGGTCCCAGAGGTGCACCCCTGCTTGTGGTACAGGTCAGCAGAGAGCTGCGGCCACGAAACCGGGCAGTGAGCCCTCGCATAGCTCGGTGACCCTGGGAAGTCCTCTTGGCTCTGGTATGCCAGAGAGAGCTGGCCATGAGCGAGTGCCAGGGGCATGGAGATGGGAGCAGAACCCAGGTCCCCGGGGCCCACGAGGGGACAGTCACCTCCCAGAGCATCTCTGATGGGCGTGGGGCAGACCAGAGCTGGCCCAGAGGAGCCCGTGGGGTTACAACCCACGGGCTGGTGCTGTGCCTGCCTGAGTTCAGGGGCTTTCTTGTCTTGTGTGCTTCTGTTCCAGCACTGCTAAAAGCAAGGAGCTTTCTCCAGGATCTGGGCAGAAGGGGAGTCCAGGCTCCAGCCAGGGGATGCTCTGTGCAGGGACGCAGCCAGGGGCACAAGCAGGCGCCAGCCCCAGCCAGCCGCCCCCAGACCAGAGCCCTCACACTCTTCGGAAAGGTGCGTACGTCACCGTGGCCCCTCACGCCGGTCTTGGGCCGGGGGAGAGCTCTTCACGCTGCCTGCACGCTTCTTCCCCTCCATCAGCGTGGACAGTGAGAGCCCGTGTGACTTCGTGAAAAATCCCTAGGCTGGGCGTTAGAGCTTTAGGAAGTTAGCCAGCTGCAAGAGGGACCACATCTTCCTTCCTCATCTCGCTCATTTGGACAGCGGGCTCAGTCGGGGTGGGGTGTACATGGGGCGCTGCCTCCCGTACCCCTAGACCTCCGTGCAAGTGTGCTTGCCCTGGATGACATGTGTGTCGTCCACGGACCCCGCCAGGCCCTCACCATTGCCACTTAAGGTGCTATGTGGAGTCCTGTGTGGGAGCCCCCTGCCCCGAGCCACAGCCTGGTATGGCTGCCTCCTGGGATCGTTTCTAGAAGGGTGACACAGAGGAGGGAAATGGGATTGTTTCTACAGGAGTCCTTGCCTTCGATGTTTCTGTTTTGGAAGGCTGAGAATTTTGACACTGACCCGTGGGCCGCCCGACCCCGAATCTGCCATGGAACACCCCCCCCCCCCCCCAGAGAGGCCTATTTATCCCCACTGAAGTGAGACCCTCCAAAAGTGAAAGACCTGCTCTGTGGGCACATTTCATCAATGGGGAGCTGTCTAGGCTCTGTACTTAGGCTTTCTTGTTTGTTTTCATGTTCTATTATCTCTTAGCAAAGTCTCGAACTTGGAATAGCAGGGTTTTTTTTTTTTTATGAGATTTTATTTTCTTTAAATATTTTATTTATTCATGAGAGACAGAGAGAGGCAGGCTCCCTGCAGGGAACCCAATATGGGACTCGATCCCAGGACTCCAGGGTCACGGCCTGAGCTAAAGGCAGGCACTCAACTGCTGAGCCACCCAGGCATCCTGAGCAGGTTGTTGAGTATGTTCTCAGCTGAGGCCTTTCCAGCTTTCAGCCCCAGGATTTTCAGAATTAGAGTGGTTCGCCTTATCCCCACGTGCTCTGCAGCAGGTTCCCCGCTGGGCTCCCTGGCTCTGGGCTTCAGGGGCAGTGCCAGGCCCTTTCATATCTCCCTTGATTCCCAGTCATGTCTTGGATGGCCTACAGATAAGTTTTGAGGCCCTACTCTGTGCAGAGCCCTGTGCTGGGCATCGAGAGTATAACAGAGCGACGGGCGCAGCCTCTCCAGAGAAGGAGGTGTAGAACCAGGACACGATGGTGCTGTGGGCCACCCCCTGCCCCGGGACAACATGGCAGGGACGCGGAGACTCCCTTCCAGACGTACGAGGTGGGATACAGCAGTGGCAGTGGAACTTGAGCATTCCAGTTCTCTCATCCAAAGCCAGCAGGTCACCTTTGTGGCCCGGACACACTTTTCTGGCCATTTTGTGTGCAAAGCCCTTAAGGCTCCCTCAAGCCCTGGGAGGCAAGGTGATGCCCAAGCCACGGTGTCCGACGAGGTTGACCCTCCCGTTCCAGGCCATTCCATGGCATGGTGGACGTAGGCAGGGAGTACAGCCGAGAATGACCCAGGTCCCTCCTCCTCCGAGAGGTGCAGCAGCAGCTCCGAGTCCTCCTTTGGGAGGTACCATCTCTTTTCCAGCTGCCACCACTGCCCGGCGCTTCACTTTTTGTAGGTTTTTAACGTGGTGCTGCCCCCCTCACCCACACCTCCTCTGGCTTGTGCTGGGGAAGACATGTTGGAGTGTTGGTGGCTTGGGGCTCCGCTGGCTGGCTGCCCCCCTCCCCCCACCCGGTGAGTGATCCCGGCATCAGCCACTGTCTGTCCTGAGCTCCAGGAGCTGGGAAAGCCCTCCCAGTCCTCGGGGTGTAGAGCTGAGAAGTGCTTTCATCGCGGGTCATGATTCCGTGGTGCTTTCCACGCACGATGCTAACTGCTACAACCCTTTGGAGAAGAGACCTACCTTCCTGCTGCAGAGAAGAGGTTTAGATCACCCGCTGGGGCACCCAGTGGTTAAGGCGAGATGGGGACCTGAGGTCACATTGGAGAGACCATGTCCTTGTCCACACTGCACACTGACGGAGCCCAGGGAGCTCACGCAACATTGTTCGAATGGATTTTGTCCTATTGTGGGAGGTGGGAGACAAGTCCCTGATGCCTTCTTGAGCACCTAACAGATACTTTCTTCTGGCCTTAGTGCTGTCCACAGCAGCCCTCACTTAATTTTGACACGTTAGTGACCGCTTTCTCTCTCTCTCTCTTTTTTAAGATTTATTTATTTATTCATGAGAGACACAGAGAGAGAGAGGCAGAGACACAGGCAGAGGGAGAAGCAGGCTCCATGCAGGGAGCCCAACATGGGACTCAATCCCGGGTCTCCAGGATCACGCCCTGGGCTGCAGGTGGTGCTAAACCGCTGAGCCACCCGGGCTGCCCTGTGACCGCTTTCTCAAAATGTTTGTGCCTCGGTGGGATCTCCCGGGCATCCGATTTTGTCATTCTTACCAGCTCATTTTGAGTTAAAGGTGTAGAGTATGTGTCATCCTGCAGCAGGACCAAGTGAATAAAAGGAGGGGAATGAAGGCAGGGCCAGGGGGGCTCGGGGCAGTGATGGGCAAAGTAACACACAGTACATCTGCAGAGTCTACACCGGGGGGGTGTATGGGTCTGGAAGGAAAAACATGCAGGGTGCAAGTACACAGGATTCAGAGGAAAGGACGGGGCAGGAGAGAGAAGTCGAGGCGGGACTTGGTCATGTGTGGCTCTCAGGGATCCAGGAGCCAGCGAGGAGGGCAGGTTCAGCCAAAAGTCAGAGTTCCCTGTGCTGGCGTGCTCCCCACCACGGCCCCCGCTCTGGTGTGGCCAGGTGAGCTCCCTGAGCCTCCGAGCCACTGACCCCCACCCTCCACCCCTGCTGGGCCTGTGCCTCTGATGCCTTTTGCCACCGTGCAGTGAAGCGAGGACACTGGGCAGCCGGCCACCGCCGGTGCCGGGGAGCGTGTGCAGACCGTGGCGGGGGCCCAGGGGAGGAGGAGGGATTGGTGAACAGATGGGAAGACATGAAAACTCGCAGTCGTAGGTGAAATTTTTGAAAACAGCCTGGGCTGCTGGCGGGCGGTGAGGGGGCGCGGGTGGGAGGTGCGGCCAGGGCCAGGGCCCGGGGACAGCCGGCGCAGCCGACGCCCCTGTGCTCCCCGTGTTTTCTCTTCCAGTTTCCAAGAAGCTGGCGCCGATTCCACCCAAGGCCCCCTTCGGCCAGCCGGGGGCAGGGACGGACCAGTCGGCCGGCCAGCCGTCCCCGCTCAGCCTGTCCCCCACCCCGCCGAGCACCCCGTCGCCCTACGGACTGAGCTACC
The DNA here is from genome assembly GCF_011100685.1 of Canis lupus familiaris. Classification (NCBI taxonomy): domain Eukaryota; kingdom Metazoa; phylum Chordata; class Mammalia; order Carnivora; family Canidae; genus Canis; species Canis lupus. The sequence continues at coordinate 37,170,705 of NC_049226.1, forward strand.
CGCAGGGGTACGCCCTGGCCTCGGGCCAGCTGTCCCCCGCCGCCGCGCCTCCCCTCGCCTCCCCCGCCGGCTTCGCGGGCGCCGCCGCCAAATCTCGGCCCACCCCCAAGCCCCGACAGAGACCCACCCTGCCGCCCCCGCAGCCCCCCACCGTCGGCCTGCCCGCCCCCAGCCCGCAGTCCGCGGAGCACCCGGTGCTGGACGGCATGGCCCCCGGGGAGAGCATGTCTACAGGTAAGGCAGCCGGCGCCCGCAGGTGCATCCCCGCTCCCCCCGCGTGAGGCCGCTGGAAAGCAGCCCCGGGAGTTCCCCCAGTGGGATGCCCGCTGCCCACCCAGGGCTCTGACTCTGTTCCTAACCCGGGGGGTCGAGCGCGGGTCGGAGGCCTTTGGGGTGGTGCTGCGGGAGGGGCCACGGCATCCGAGCACAGGTGAGGCGGTTGCGGCTTTCCTTGCGCAGAGTCCAGGCAGACACCGAGGTCCACGCCCTCACCTCGAGAAAAGAGCCTAAGAACCAAAGACATTTTTTTTTTCCTACTAATGGGAGAACCTTGTTAGAAAAATGTATTTCCAGCAATATTGACAGGAGGGTCAGTCGCAGGAAAGCTGCGTGTTCCTCTGGTTCTTTGAGGAGGTTAGTGCTCAAGCTCACAACTACTCAGTTTAAAGTTTAAAAGTCAAAGATGGAGCTGCTTCCTCCCCCCAAAAATGCAAAAGCGCAAGATCACAGACACCGCATTTAGCAAAAAACCGTTTGCTGGTTGGAGAAAGAGGATGTTTTTTTGCAATGTCTCCCCAGATACTCTGACCACACGACATTAGAGACTCAGGGCCTGTTTGTGGTGACCGCTGAAGTCATTCTAGCGTTTTCCTCGTTCAGGGAGGTAGGCAAAGCCTTGGACTGTGTCTTGGCTTAGAACCAGCCCTGCATGTCATCCTGTGGCAGGAGCCCAAGGTTGTCCCAAGTAGCAGGTGAGGCAGCACACACACCCCAGACACAGGCACGCAACACAGATGTCACACAGGTGTGTGCACTCCCCCACACACCTAGACCCCCTCCCTGCACACACATTACAGATACCACAGATTCACACGCATGCAAACCACACACACACACCCCTTAGATACATGCATGCACACACCATACACAAGTACATGACACCTATGCAGATACCACATCCCTGCACTGCACCACATACGAGCACATGCCCACACATCCACGTGCTTCAAAGGGCGGGGTGGTCCTCAGGTCCGCTGGGATTTCGGACAGTGATTGTACTTGCACCCCTGTGTTCTGGCCCAGGAGTGAGGTTTTTCCCCTTGATCGGATGGAAGGGGGAGCCTGTGGGGTTCAGCCTCTCATGCCTGGGATCAGACTCATCCAATTGGAGGGATTGTGATGGATGAGTCACATGGTAAATATCGTGGGGAGCTGCCTCTGGCTGTTCGGCTTCTTTAGTTTTGGATGTGATTCATGTTGAAGGTACAGCTGCTGACATCTACCCTGAGGCTTATAAGATATTAAGGAAATTCCTCCCCCAAAATGGACAGTGAGCACCACTTCCCACTGGTAGTTCTTCAGGGTGATGTGTGCATCCCCTGTGAGCCTGGGGGCCGGAGGCACGGGTGACACCAAGAGCTCGAGGTCACCCCGGGGCAGCTCCTCCCAGCACATCCAGCCACCCGGGAAGAGATGTGGGGCAGGGGCAGTGTGGACGCGGGAAGCAGCGAGCACAAGGTGTCCCCGGGGAGGAATGGAAAGGTGGTGGAACACCACGGGAGGAGGAATTGGGCCCGAAGCAGGCAGCAGAGGTGCCCCGCCTTCCCGAACGGCTGCCCCCCGCCCCGTGGTAGCAGCGCCCTGGCCCCCGCACATGGTGTGTCCGTGTTCTTTGGCAGCAGACTGTCGTTCTGTCCATCCACACAGGCCGGATGTCGGCCAGTGCAGCATCTGTGACGCTTTGGTGCGTGTCCCCCCTCCCCCCCTGATTGTGATACTCGGCATAGTTTTTTGTCTTGTGCTCGTTTCATCGTGTTTATTCCTTTCTCCGAATCCTGGCGTGGTGTTCCTGCAGCTGTGTGACATGAGGGCCGCTGTTGTGGATACGTGTGAGGGGGATTTCAGGGTAAGCGGCCCCAGCCCGCCGGGCCTCGGCGCTTGCTCGGCTCTGCATGTGGCTCGGACCCCCCATCCCCCCCCACCCCGCAGCATGGCAGCTGTGCTCCGTGCCTCCCCCACCCCGGCCTCCGGGGAGCACCCCGGGCCCCCCACTCATCTGGCTTTTGGGGGATCACTGGCCGCCTGGCATCCGGCTGGCTTTGCGCTAGGAGAGGGGAGGAGGTCCGCAAGCAGGCTTCCCCCCCCCTCCTCCCCTGGCCTTTGAGCCCCCACCATCAGCGCCCCCCCCATGCCTCCCCCTTTGGTCTGGAAGTTCAGGGCTAACGGGTCTGTGCTGCCCGCGGCGTCTCTGTCCTTGGTCGCCTGCCGCAGACCGAGCTGCCCGGTGCCCGCTCGCTCTGTGCCCCTGGCTTCGGGGGGTGTCCCCAGGAGGGTCACAGCGGGCACAGCCTCCACCTGCAGGGGCGGGTGGGCTCCCAGTGACCCTGAGGGTCATCCCAGGGGACCCCCGCTTTCCAAGGTGGGCTCGCGCTTCTCCTCCTCCTCTGGGCCGACCCAGCTGGCGAGCCCGGGAGAACCCACACTCGTAGGATTCACCGAGGATTCACTCGGAGCTTATTTCCCGCCCGGATCCTTTCTCGGTGTTTGGGGAGCACGTATATTCCGGTTTCGGCCTGTCTGCTCTGCCCACGGGGAGGAGATGCTCGAAATGAAAACCGAGGGAAGAGCAGGAGAGAAGCCGGGGGGAATCAAGTGTCCTGGTGGCAGTCAGGGGCAGCAGAGAAACCAGGGGAGGGTCCCCCCGTCCCCGCCCTCCTGAGCCTCCCCCAAAGCTGCTGAGCCTCTGGTCCTCTGGAGACTCAGGGCAGGCACCGCACAAGGGGGTCCCGTGCCCACCCCCCCGCCCCGGCGCTTCTGATCCCGGCAGTGGGTGGGGGCTTCTCTCCCCAGATCCTGCTTCCTGGCCGTCAGTGGCCTTCCCCGAGGTGTCGAAGGGAAGGGTCAGGGTCGCACCGGCTGAGTCCCCTTCAAGTCTGCCCTCCTGTTCTGCGATTCCCTCTGGGGAATCTGCTGGGACGCTGGTGGGAGGGTAAACTCGCCCAAGGCCACACTTGCAATGCCAGGGACGGGATTTTAAGCCCGAGCAGCAGGGAGGGCCGGTGCCCAGCAGAACGCTGCGGGGCGGGTGGCCCAAGGCTGCATCCCGTAGCTGTCACCTGAGGCAGGGGGAGCGAGTGCCACTGGCAGAGCCGAGCCTGGGACCCCATCTCCGTTCCGAGGTAGTGGGATGGAGACAGGCAGGAATGATGTTTTGAGGACCGTCTTTGGGGGTGGTGGTGGCTGGGGAGTGACAGAAGGACCTTTGTCCCACAGCTTCCATGTTTGTATGTCTTTTAACACCGTGTCCAATGTCTGTCTGTCCACCTGGTATGGTGTGAATGTTGGTTTTACCTAAAACTCCTGAAGACTAAGAAACCACCCCATGCCTGACTCCAGGCTGGCCCAGGGCTGCCCTCGTTCCAGGAACACGTCCCTGTGGTCCGGGCCCAGGATGACAGCAAGGCTAAGCCCTTAGAGGCCTGGGAGGAAGCAGGCCAAGGAAGGGGTGTCGCCATCAGGGTCCTTGGTTCTGGAGCCCCCCCCCGCACTCCCCCAGGGTCCAGGAGCTCAGCTCCCGCCACCACTTGCACCTCCAGCGTGGCCTTGCCCGTCCGGAGCTGCCAACCCTGTGCAGTGGCCCAGCCTTTGCTGTCACGCAGAGGTCCCAGTTTCAGATGCTGAGCACAGTCTGCTGAGCATCTCCCAGAAACAATGACCTTTTAGTGGCCACAGTAAGGATGCACCCAGAGGTGAGCAGCTGCCCTGGTGCCGAGAGGTGGGTCCCCCCCACCAACACCCTCCCAGCAGAGGCCCACTGCCTGCCTGCCTCCAGCAGCCACAAGAAAGGTCTGTCTGGGGTCTTAGGATGCAGGCACCAGCTCGACTCCCCGGTTGTTCACGGGCTTGGGGTGCCTTCCCAGGGCCTCCTGCCCTGTCCCCGTATGCACTAGGGAACTAAATGCAGCCCTGAAACTCCGGACAGGGGTCCCTGAGGCCCGCCCAGAAAGCAGCCTGGGCATAGAGCTGGAGGGTGTGCAGAGGCCGCGGCTGGAGCTGTCCCAGCGCTCCTCCTCCAACTTCCCTGGTGGGATGGGATTGGGGTGCTCGGGGCAGCCGAACCCCCACCTGACCCTGCGACAGGATGTCCGCGTTGGCCGGCGACCCCGGTGACCGCGCGGCCACCACCTCCCGCCAGCCGCCCTCAGTCGCCTCTCTCTGCCGCCCCGCAGATCTCGTCCACTTTGACATCCCCTCCATCCACGTAGAGCTGGGGCCGCCGCTCCGCCTGAGCCCCCTGGAGCACGCGCGGCGACACTCGGTGACAGACAAGAGGGACTCGGAGGAGGAGTCTGAGAGCACCGCCCTCTGACCCGCGCCACCCCGCCCCGCGTGTACATACTGGGCCCCACCCCTGCCCCCTGGGCTGGCCGCGCGCCGGCTGGAGCCCTGCACGCCGTGCGGATCGCTGTCACCTCCGGCCTGCGTGGCCCGTGTTAGGGCCGACCTTGTTGTTCCCTTGGGGTGGTGATTTTGGCCTTTTGTTTGATCTTTGCCTTTTGACTTTGTGCCTATTTTGATCTACTTTCAGCCTCCGTGCGGCGCGGCACCCGTCCGCCCCAGGGCTTCGTGTCAGCAAGGTCCTCTGCGGGTGTAGGCTGGGGGTGCGCGGGAGGGTGAGGGAGGCCGATCGCTCGTCCCACCTGCAGCGCAGAGTTCGGGCCCTGACCTTTGCCCGCTGCACAAGTCGGGGTGGGAGTGGGTGGCACCCCGTGTAAATCAAGGCTGCCCTTAACGCGTGGGCTCTAAAGTCAATGGCTTAAAACAAAATTTGTTCCACTTTCTGATGGTTTGAGTTTTCCCTGACCGTGTGACCGAGCGCTCCTGTCATCACCACCTTTTTCTACTTCTGAATTTAAAAGACGGTCCCGAGGGTGTTGGGGGCCCAAAGATCGCACCCCCCCCCCCACCCCCAGCAACCTCCACCGACGGTAATTCCGCAGTCTCCACGGGCTCATCGCTGGGCTGGGGCGGCCACAGGGACTAGCAATAAACCTGTTACCTGGAGGATGGGAAGGCGGCCTGTGGAGACCCAAGGCGGGTGCCACCGGCCCTGCAGCGCGGCGGGCTTCGCTCAGCAGTGGCTCATCACCCCCTCTCCGCCCTTGGGGTGTCCCGTCTGTCCTTGGGGAGCCCAGTCACACTTGGGGATGAAGGGAGCGAGACACAGGTTCGGGTCATGCATGCCAAGTCAGACTTTCCAATTTTATCCTTTTAAAATAGATGCGATATACCTATACATGATATAATATTTGTACATATGAAATCTATATTTGTTTAATTTGAGCCACTCAAACTAAACCAATGTATAGGTGTACAATGAGAAATCTAAATGCTTAGTTATTTTTTCCCAACACAGTGTAAAATAACCCTGCCCTGATGGTGGGATTTGCCAACTTTTGGTGTTAACAGCTTTGCTCACTTCCTGGCAAGGACGGGTCAGTACCCAATTTGTAACGGAGCCCAGGGGTCGAAAGATACCTTTAAATACATGTACAAATAGTTGTCAAAAGTAATGTTATTAAAATAGATTTATTATCCCTGAGCGTGGCCTATCTTCTTGTTTCAACAATAAGCTTGTGGGGGACACTCCTCGGGAGGACACCTGCGGTCACGGCTGGGCTAGGCTGAGTCCTCGAACCATCTCTTCTAAGTCACCTGAGCTTTTAAAGCTCTGTTCTTACCAACAAATACGGATCCACCGGGAATTCTCTCCATTGTTAGATCCCCAAGGGAGGGCGAGAGGGCCCAATCCACGACTGATTTGTCAACACACTGAGGGCAGTAGGGGGGCCAGATCTCACTGGGGGGCAGAGACCCATCCCTGGTCTCCCCCCTTTTCTCCGGGGACAGGCTCTGAAGGCCCTCACCACCACCAGCAGAGCCGGCTTCCAGGTCACCGTGGGTGCCAGGGAGCACTGTGCCGCAGGGCAGGAGGCTCCTACTCACAGGTGGCACCGGGGCAAAGCACAACACTCGGGTTCCAGGCAGCATCTTGAGGCCTGCCTCTGGCAACGCTATTCCCGGAGTCCTGAATACTCTGACATTGTGTCCACGACCCAGCGTCCTGTGACCCAGCTTGGCGCGGGTGTGCAGAGGGAGCACGTGACTGGAACAGGCAGGCCATGCTGCGTTTTCCGTGCAGCTTCCTTAAAAATGGTCAGTACCAACTCCCAGTTGTCCCTGTTCTTCCGTCCAGCAGCCTCGGGTCCAAAGCCGTGCCAGGTGGCGGCGGTACGACCCATCCAGCAGGTCTGTCCCTGTGGAGGGGCCCAGCCCAGGCCCGCGTTCACGCCCTCCTTCGCCCTGGTGCCTCCCCGTGAGCCGAGCCGAGGACGCCGCCTTCCGAGCCCAGGGTCCCTCCCAGGCCTTCACTGCGCCCTGACCTTCTTGCTCTGCGGACTCCGAGGCTGCTCCACGAGGGCCCGCTTCTGCGGGGGCGTCCTGTCATCAGGGCCGCGCGCCTGCTCCCCTGAGAGCAGCGCCGCCCGCGCCTGCCGCACCTCCCGTTTCTCCCTGCGCTCCTCCATCTCCTCGATGTCGCCGGCAAACAGGGCTTTCAGCGGGGCGCTCAGCCTGGGCACCGTCGGGAAGTCCGCAAAGCAGACCTGGAGGGCAGCGGGGAACAGGACCTGCGTCAGGGGCGGGGGGGGGGGGGGGGGGGCGCGGCAGGAGCCAGGCCAAGGAAGCTCTGTCACCCACCTCCGTGTCCACTGGCCGTGGGGGAAAAACAGGATGGGGGGTGGGGGAGTGGGGGAGCCCTCTCCAGAAGGGGTGCAGATGCCCCACTCCTGGCCGAGGGGGCAACACTGTAAACGGGCCTCCGGAAAGGAGAGGCAGTCAGGACTCTGGACTCCCAGCTCCTCAGAGGCAAACCCTGGCTCCTGCCCTCATTCAGGGAGGCCAGGGGGCGAGGCTGGCTGACTTCCCTGGCCAGAGAGGGGAGCACCCACCTCCCCCCAACCAAGTGCTGAGGTGCTGGTCATGTGGCTGTGGGAACCGCAGGGAGAATTCCCCCCTCCCTGCACCCCGTCACTCCCAGCAGCTGCAACACTCCAGTCTGTCCTAGGGACAGGTGGTGTGATGGGGGACAGGCTGGCAGTGGTGGTGGTTGGGCGGGGGACGGGTAGGCTGTGGTTGGGGGGGGGATACGGGCTGGCCGTGTGTGGGGGACACGGGCTGGCCATGGTGGGGGGGGGGACACACATGGGCTGGCCGTGGTGGGACCAGCTGGCCGTGGTGGGGGATGGACAGACACCTCCCGAGCACCCAGCACCCCGTGTTGGGAGCAGTCTCCAGCCCCACCAACCCAAGGGGCACAGACCTTCATGTGGTCAAAGGCAATCCCCACTTTCTCGTTGAAGTCGGGGCTGAAGAGAGGCACCTTGGCATAGCGCTGGCTGAAGTGGTTCAGCATGGTGAACCCCGCATTCATGCGCACCCCCACACCAATCGCCTGGGAGGTGGTGCTGCCAGCAGAAGACCGCGTAAGGCTGACGCCTAAGCATGGGGCAACCCCAGCCCCCAGATTCCCGCATGAACCCCCCCGGGGGGGTCAGCAGGGCTCCCCCTGACACAGACTCCAAGGGCCAAGAGCCGGGTTGTCAGTGAGCTGCCTGCCCTGCCTGTCCCTGAGCCCCCTCCCCGGCAGCTCCCTGACATGGGACCGTGTGTGCCAGTGTATCTGCAACACCCTCAGACACCTGCCCCAGCCAGCACCTCGCCTGGGCGGCTGCAGAAATGAAGGCAGGAACCCCCAGGGCGGGGAGCAGGCCGGCCTTGCGTCACGGTCACTGCAGAGCAGTCTGTCCCTACGGGGCTGATGCCAGGCTGCTCTGAGTGTCACCTGGGGGAAGGCGGTGGGTGGCCCGAGGGTCTCCCCTACCTGTGTGTCTTTTCCACGGCCTCCTCCTCCAGGCCATCTTCCAGCGTGGCCTCATGTATCAGGAGGGTGGCGTTCTTCCCTAGAGAGTAAGGGGCAGGGACACTGGAGCAGAGTCCCCGGCCTGAGACATGCTTGGCCCTGGGTCCTCGGCTGTGTCTTGCCCTGTGCGCCCGCTAGGACCACAACCCTGCCACTGCCACCTAAACTCACCGATCTGGACCAGAGCCTCGCAGGGCATGGTGTCCCCGGAATAGACCACTTTCCAGCCGGACGTGTGGACCAGCGCACAGCCGAAAGCATGCTTGCAGTGGCGCACCAGGCAGGTCTGAAACTGAAGGAGCAGGTGAGCGGCCTGCAGCCATGGCCCCCTCACTCTCCCCGCCTGCGGGGGCCCCCTTACCTCTTCCAAGTCGCAGGCTCCCAACAGCGACGCAATCAGCCTTTCAACCGCGGGACTGGAGACCTCCGCTCCTTTCTGAAGGCACTTGGCAGGAATCAGGCTGTGAGGACACAAAGTGGTTCCAGGGCAAACGTGAAACAAAATATTTTTAATATAATTCAAAGTTCAAGCGTCTGGCTGAAGAACAAACCCCAAACTCATTGTCATAAAGAGACGGGAATGAGTCACTAAGAGGAAACAATAGTCAATTTAATAAAAGAGCTGAATATCAACACCCAAGACCACAGCAAGGGACATGGCGGAGAAGTGCTGCCCGTGGTGGGGGAAGGGGAGGCCCGCCCTGCAGGCCAGGGCAGACCCCCCACAGAGAGACCCCTCTCTGGGGCAGGAGGGGCGGGCCTCTGCCAGCCATTGGTCGGGTGCTCGGCCCTGGAGTGGTTCCATGGAGAAGAGCTGGCGGGAATCTAGAAACTAGAACAGAACCAGAAGGAGGGCTGAGCAGAGATGTGTCAGGTCCTCACATGGACACGGGTACCAGCTGCTGGATTCGGCCCCAGAGTCGAAGCGTTCCTCCCACCCCCACCCCCCACGCCATCTGGGGTCCAGTCCTGGGGGAGGCTGCCTGCCCCGGTGTCGGGGTTTCATGGCCCACCCGCTGTGGACACCCAGCCCGGGGGCCCAGGTGCCGACACTCACCTGACATGGTGCAGCAGCTGCTGGCAGTGGTTGTGGTACTGTTGGAGCCAGGCCTTGAGCTGGGTTGGGGCGACCACCAGCAGAGGGTGACACGGCTTCCCTAGAGATGCCTGAGACAAGGACACCCAAGCGCCAAGTCAGCGACAGGCGTCTCGACGGGAGCAGTTCCGAGTGGCAGGAGGTGTGGCTGCTGACGTGCCAGCCAACCAACTCAAATGGCAACAAAATCAAGTGCCACACTCACCAGAGCTCGTTCTCTCTGCAGTAGGATATTCAGCAAGCCCTGGGGGCGAGGAAGGGGACACACGTCAGCCGTGGCCAAAGTTGGCTCTCTGCCCCGCGTCCCCCTCCTGGAGTCCTTGTTGTGCAGCGGCTCCTCCCTCCCTGTCGGCCACCATCCCCCAGGGTGGCCATGGGCAGTGTGACTAGGGACCCAGCTGAGGTCCCCTCGGGGCCAGCCCCGTGAAGGCCAAAGCCCCGCTGCTGTGGGATGGGGGACGCGAACGGAGGGACAAGGTGGCTCCCCCAGCAGAGCGACTGCAGCGGTGAAACAGCTGGGGCCCTGGTGCGTCTGGGCGCAGCACTGAAGGCCAGCTGGGGGCGCGCACGGACCCAGACAGCACCTGCCCTCCATGGGGTCGTCCCCCACCACTCACCGTGTGGTGATCCGCGTGCAGGTGGGACACGAACACGGCAGCCAGGGTGCCCAGGACCCTGTCCACCTCGTCCCCGTAGTGACGGCAAAGCTGCCCGAACGTGCCTTCGCCACAGTCCAGGAGCAGGGACCTGTCGGGGCTGCAGGCAAGAGCGACGGTCAGGCTGCTGGGAGAGGCTTCAGGGAGAAGAGGAGGCAGCAGTCGCGTACTTCCTATACCTTCCAGAACCTCTCGTGCTCACTCAGAAGCGTCTCTACACACAAAGGCGGTTTCAGGCGTCTGAGCTCATCACATAAAGGAACCGATCAGCCCCGGAACCCTGAGACCCTGAACCTATATGGAGTACCCAGCGCTGCACAAAGGCTGGCACAGAGACAGTTGGGGAATGGGAGGATGAAACCCTTTACCCCTGAGGTTGCATCTCTGATTATTTAAAATGAACGTGGCGACACCCCCCATAGATGATACCAGCTGCGGGCACCGTGTGTGGACGTGGGAGGTCTGGCTGCCATGCACCTGCTGCCCTAGTCAAGGAGTTTGAGCCTCTTGGCCTGCTCTCCACCCCACGGGCTAGTGCAGGACAGGCTGCGGGTACCCCTGCAGGGGAGTGCCCCGGGGAGGCCTGCTGCTGCCAGTGAGTCGGGCTCAGCTTGCTTCGATCCCCATGGCCCATCACAGAGCCTCGGCGCCACAGGAGAGGCGAGTCTCCTGCCGGCCTTTGTCCCCCTCTGGAGGAGCCACCAGACTGGGAGCAGTGTGCCCGCGCTCCAGGGAGACACCTGAGTCCAGACACAGGGCCTCCTGCAGACGGACTGTGTTGCGGAAGCCTCTGCCACCCAGGGTTCCGGAAGAAGCCCCTTCTACTGGGCCCCGCGGCCCCCCAGGACAGGCCTGCCGAGGTGCTTTCCTGCATCTCCTTGGTGGCAGGAGAAGTGTGTCCCAGACGGCGTAGTTCTGCTAGCACAGTGCACTGTAAGTGCTGTCCTCATCCACCCCCAGCATCTGAGCTGACACAGCAGATTGAAAGCCAGCCTGCTACGTCCTGGTCTGTCTTCCCTCACGTAGGCGTCTGCAGACGTGAATGCTACACGGTGCCCTGGGTTCTCTTCTTTGCTGGCAAGGACACCACGCAAACCCCAGAGTCCACCAAAAAGCCCCCAGTCCAGGGCCTGAACATGAGACAAACGCATGCACCCAGCAGCTGTCCCCACACCGGCAGTGACCAGCGAGGACAGGGTGTGGCACAGCAGTGTAGACACTAACTCACATTCCAGATCTGCCCCCGACCAGCTGTGAGAACGAGCAACCTCTGGGAAGGTTAGTTAGTTCACCGATCAAGGAAACAGGCAGTCACTGCTTCGTAGGACTACTGGGAAAACGCAGTGAGGTGGTTTCTCAGTGAGGTGCAACCTACAGCAGAGCCGCTGTTTCCCTCGGCAGGAGAACAGGGGATGGAGTCTGGCCATTCTTGGAGCCTCTTAGGGGCGTGAACACCCACGACTCCTCTTCCAGATGCTCTGGCCAAGGTGACAAACTCAGGCAGAGTCACACTGGCCCATCTTCACGTTAGCCTGGGCTGGGGGTGGGGGGCAGGACCCGCAGGCTCCCCGGTGGACCGAGGCCCCCTTGGGGAACAGCAGTACCTTATGTTGACAAGCGTGGCGCTGACGTTTCGAATCTTCATCGGGATGGCAGAGCCTGTTCCGAGGAAGATGATTTCTGGATACTGGCTTCTTTTCTCTGTGGAAAAGAGTCCATTTCTTTGGATCAAAAGTGAGCCAGCATCCGGCTTCCCAGGAGAGGTTGGAGATGCCCCCGCAGGTGTCCTTACATGAGGACCTCTTCCTCTGAGGCAGAGCCACAGGCTGTTTGTGGGTAAATGGCTGTCTGGGAGAGAGGGCAAGTAAACCCCATAGCCTGTCCATCCAGAGAGCTGCTCTAAGGCTCTTACATACCACAGGGCACTTCTCAGGCACCTGGGTGGCTCAGTGGTTGAGTGTCTGCCTCTGGCTCAGGGTGTGATCCTGGAGTCCCGGGATTTGGTCCTGCATCGGGCTCCCTGCAGGGAACCTGCTTCTCCCTCTGCCTGTGTCTCTGCCTCTCTGTGTCTCTCACGAATAAATAAAATCTCAAAAAAACCCACAAAAAAAACCACAGGGCACTTCTCCACGTTATATGAATCATTTACGTCAAGGGACTGGCATCCACCTGGCGTCCAGCTGTCACCACCAGACCTGTACTTCCTGTGGGTGCCATACTGCCCTGCTGAATAGGAAGCCCCCTGCTTTATAGGGTGCAAACGGGCTCCGAGGGCCAGCCCTCCAGAGAGGAAGAGGCAGAGCCAGGACTTGGGGCCAGAGAGACCTGATGATCCCAGGGGATCTTTAACGTGCAACCCAGAAATCCAGTGTCACACCCCCAAAGGTGAGTTAGGGAAGTCAGTCTTCCCCAGACAGACAGGAAGGCTACTTTGAAAGAGGCTCCGCACCAACCCAGGCAGAGTTCCAGGGAGAACCTGCAACTGGGTGAAAGACCACCTGGCTACGTTCATGCCAACACACTGTTAGTCCAGCACTCCCTGCTTCTAGCATGAGCTGAAAAGCACGCTATGAAAACCAGCTCCTGGAGCAGAGGTCCCCAAGCTCCTAACGACTCCTCCTGATAGGGCAGAGGAAAAGCCCAGCAAGGCTAGTGACGTGGCCAGGTCTTCCGTGGATCCCTATCTGCAAAGGCAGGACTAGATCCCGAGTTGACTGAGCCTTGGTGCAAAGTTCTTTCTATAGTCTTGCAGGGGCTCCCAGACCCGCTGCACATGGTGCACGCCTGCTACAGAACAGCTGGGCACCATCGCCAAACGTTCAGATTGAACTGGTCTTGGTGGAGAGGGCAGGCGGGCAGGCACAGGTGCTCCTGGAGAATAAAGGAGCAGCGGATTATGTAACTAGACCTGGTTCAATGGTGCCAGGGGGACGTTTTACTTAGTGCTTTGAAAATACCCGCAGGAGGGTAGCAGCCAAGAGAGGAAGGTCGCTCCGTGGTCTTCTGCTCACCTGCTGGGGCTGGGCCGTCCTGCATAGCCTTCCGGTATTCCTGCACACTCTCTTGGAAATTGGGGAGCTCCAGGGCCTCAGCTATGAATTCATCGGGATTGCAGACAATGACAGCATCCCTGCAGGGAAAAAAGCCATCTCAGGTGACCAAGTGGGCGGGCACGTGGCCTCAAGCAAACACGGATCTGGGTACCCAGAATCAATTTATGGATACAATGTGCAGAAGGTTCTCCAGATCAAGACCGAAGTCTAAGTGACCCTGGGCACTGCTGTTCTCCTGCATGTGGAACCCTTCTCAGGTAAGCAGGGGTCTTGGAGCCCTCAGGACATCTTGGCTCACAATGTGACAATCTTGGCGCTTCTGACATCTGGGGCAGAGTCCCATGCAGCACCCCCGACCTCTACTTGCTGGATGCCCCTGGCACCCCCAACCCTTGCCAGACCATCACAACTAAAAATGTCCCCAGACCCTGCCTCATGTCCCCTGGGTGCGAGAGAAAGGGAGGGAAGGGTCACACAGTCCCAGCTGACAAGCATAGCCAAAGAGCAGCAGCTCCCGCACTAACACGTACACAGCCTGTCACCCGAGAGCCCTGTGGACACATGGGCCCTGATTTGGTATCTCGTTTCTAGCAAGGCCCCGATGCTACGACGTGGCTGGTCCCAGCCACATGGAGAGGCAGGCCTCGGATCTGTGGCTCTCCACCCTGACCGGACACCGTACTCACCCGGAAGCTCACACAGCTCCCCAGGCCCAGCTGCCCAGATTCTCACCTGTGAGGTTCAAGACTTGGACTCTGCCCAGGTCAAGGTGAACCCGGCCAGGCTCATGTATCAAAGTTCACAAACCGCCTGCACGTGCTGACAGCAGGCTCTGAAATCCCAAGCCCACCTCCGTGGGCCCCAGTAACACGACCATGTGGTCTCCTGGAAAACCCAGCTACTCAACAGCAGAGCCTCATCATTCAGGAACAACTAACACAGACACAGCAGTAGACAGGAAGCTCCAACTCACTCAAAACCTGAAAGACGTGGTGGAGCAGGAAGCACTTCTCAGCTTACTGGCTGGACAATCAACGGGGTTGGGGGCAGTGTCACGTTCACTGGGTGCCTTAGAACAGGTCACACCCGACCCAGTAACCCCACATCTAAGAATCACCCAGAGGGGACAGAGTTCCACTCAATCACTGACACACAAAACAGTTAATGCTTCATTAAAACAACAACCTAGAAATATCTAAGAGGAGCAAACATCCCTCTCCGGAGTTCCCACAAAAGTCTCCTTACTGAAGGCCACGTAATGACTCTAGAACAGACAGGCCACAAGCACACATGGCCACGTGCTCCAACTTAAGAAACAAAACGCTAACAATCGTTATCTCTTATCTCGGACGACAGGATTAAGGGTGGCTAATCTTTTCCATCAAACACTTTCTCTGTAAAACAAGGGACATGTATTACTGTTATCATGAGGGAAAACACATTTAGGAAGGAATAATCACTGGCCTCTTCCCACCTCAACTGGGGACCTGATTTTGCTCGGAAACTCAGTCACACCAGTTTGTTCACCTGTGGTCGAGGCTCCGTCTGGGGCAGGGGCGGACAGAGTTCAGTATCCGGGACACACTCCACGCTGGGGCTGAAATATTTACTACCCGGCCCTTTACGAGAGGAGCTTGGCAACCCCCGATCTAGACCCTTCTGCTAGCTCAGGGTCGCACACAGACCTCTGCCACTCCCTCCGCGGACGGAGCTGATACTTGAGGAGACATTCGCCCCGGACCGTGGGCACGCGGAAGGTGGTGTGTTCCTCCTAGAAGACACAAGTCACACTCTGTGGAGAGGAGGACAAGGCCGGGGGGGGTGGGGGAGCGGGGTGGAGGAGGGCCTGGGCCAGGGGCTGGGGGGCTGCAGGTGACACTACCTGGCGGTGGGGGGTGGCAAGCGGGGGGAAGATGTCAGAGTGGATGAGGCCGAGCTGCGTCTGGATCTTGTGGCTGCGGAGATTGTGGACCGAGGAGCAGCTCTCATTCAGGACCAGGTGCTGGGTGGCAGGCCCAAACCTATGACAAGACAGCGCGTTTGCAGCATCCCTCGGGGAGGCCTCCCACCGAAGGGGAGCGATGACCCCAGGAGCAAAGAAGGTAGATGGAAGCGTTCAGAGGAGTAAGTGGCAGGTCCAGAGAGATGGGCCCCAGGGTCCCGCTCTGCTGCCTCTGCGTTGTGTCCCCTCCAAACCCAAGCACCTCTGGCTGTGCTGGAAGGAGCCCCAGAAAAACCCAGAAGACCAAGATGTCAGGAGCCCACAGCCAGGGGCTGGGAACAAAGTGGAGTACAGGGCGGGAGAAGAGGAGGCACGGTCATGGACGTTAGGACTCAGGCCCTCCAGGGAGGGGGGGTGAGGAGCGTGGAAGAGCAGGAGCCTGGGGGCTCATGAGGAAGGAGCAGAGGCTGGAACCGCCCCCAGGTTCCATGTGCTCAGAGTTCAGCTCTGATCCTTCCTCCCAGCTGCTGCTAAGCTCTGCCACTGGGGCCCCGAGGAAGAGGCAGGGTGACCTCTTCTGTCCCTGAGGTTAGCAGACCTCTGCCTCACGGGGCTAGTGGGAAGAGGGGAGGAAATGGGTGGAGATGCAGAGTCGTCAACACACTGCCTGTCACACGCCCGATGTCCCGTAAACTGAGGCTGTCACTGCACACTGACGAGGCTCTCCTTTAGGATGGGATCAGGGATCATTGGGGGCAAACGCAGGCGCTCATCCAGACCCTGGCCTGGAGTAGCTGGACCCCGCAGGGCCCCACTCAAGCCACATGGGCCTGCGCACCGCGCCACCTAGTGGCGGCTTTTCTGCACAGTGGCACAGGTAGCTGCTCCCCACACTGGGCGGGGTGGGGAGCCCAGGGAGAGAGGGGAGGCAGCGCGTCCAGAGGGAATGGGACAGAAGCAAAGGGGTCCTACCTCTCCATCCACTGCTGGTACCTGGGGTCCGCCAGCACATGCTCGGGGGCCATGTGCACCACCAGCGCCACAGGGGCATCGGCATCGCCTTGGTACCTGCACGGCAGGAGTGAGCTGTGCGGCGGGCGCTGACCCAGACTCAGAAGACTCAGAACCCCCGCGAAGGGCGACCGCGGCTTGCTCTCGGGTTTTCCAGCTTCCCTCACCTCACTGCCAAGGCCGCGCACACCAGCCCCGCCCCAAAGTGCCGGTGCCTCCGTAAATCCTGCAGTGGGAGCGTGACCCCGGCACCCCCAGGCCACTCAGAGCGCGGGCGTTTGCAGACACGGCCCGGCGTGCCAGGAGTGCCACAGGTCAGACAGGCACCCCCTGGACGCCCCGGGGCCCCCTTACCTCCGGAGGGTGGCGTTCTCACACACGGGCTGAATGAATTCTTCGTCCGGACATTCTACCACAATAAAAGCAAGACCAGGATCTGGAGGAGTACAGATCTCTTCAGGCAAAATCTGCAAAATCAGGGCGGTCACGATTCCCTCGCGGGGCCAGGCCCAGCTCCGCAAACACGCTGACCGGCTTCAGGTCAACGGCCAGCCTTATGTGATCCCTCCTGAACAAGCACAGAAGCAAGGTCAGGGCCACCCCCACGCCGCCAGCCGGCCTGCAGAGGGCCCGCACCCCCAGAGAGGCCGTGGAACCAAGGTCCCTCAGGTTGGCAGCCACTGGCCCGGGCATCCTTAGACCCCGGAGGAAACATCCCAGTCAACAACATGGTGGCCTTCCTCGGGGGCCGCAGACCCTAAATCCAGCCTGGCAGGAGGAAGCATCCATCCCACCAGGAGCAGGGCCCTCAGGCGCTAACAAGACCCCCTGCAGATCCACAGCCAGCGTGGGTGAGCAGGACAGGTCCCGGTCAGAGACCCCATCTTATCCCTTGGCCAAGTGAAGGAATTCAGGGCTGTTCCATTTCCCCTAATGGTGAGGTCGGGAGGGCCTGACCCAGATAGCGACTCTGTTCCGGGCCCCGGCTACCACAGCTGAAACATCACAATAACAGGGTGTCTCACCTCCCTGCCCTCATAAGTGATGCTCTTCCCGTCCTTGACAGCAGCAATGATGGGGGCAATGGCAGCTGTCCCGCTGAAAGAAGAGGCCAGCCATCCGTGAGGCAGGGTGCGGCGGGGACACAGGGGCCCCCTCTTTCACCCCACTCCCCGAGGGCCCCGACAGCACACCCTGCCAACACTCACACTGGCAGGCCCAGCTCCTTGGCTTTGAGCACCAGGAAGTTGCCCTTCTTCACGTGAAGCTGTGTCAAAGAGAAGGGAAAGGCCATCTCAGCGAGGAGGGAGGAGGCAGCTCGGCCGTCATCAGCCTTCGTCCAAGTGCTTTTACTCTCTAATGTCGCTTTGTCACCGCTCACCTAAACGCAGGCCGGTCACTGCTCTGCGATTGAAGTAGGCTACATTCCACACTACATTCCCAGGAAGTTGATTATCCTGAAACACTTCAGGACTAGAAGCTCAACGATTTAAAACACCGTGCATTCTTTCCCGACAGTAGCTTGTTACAGATTTAATAAAACGTGCTCCATTTCCAAATGGATTAACAGTCTTTGCGTCTCCTTGAGAAGCACTTGTGCTCACTGTGTAAGAGCTAACAGAACGGGACAAGTGTGTGGCCTCAAAGAACCGATCACGCAAATCCCCGTGCAACACAATAGTGCACTGACGGTGACGGGGTTGCAAAAGCATGGACAGTTTTTCACGTACCTGTGACACGATGCTGCTTCTACCCTGGAGAAAATTGTAATGAGAAATCCCCAATACGCTCTTATTATGTTAGGAGGGCAAACAACAATGTAATTCAATACTCAAAGATGTATTAATATTTTAGGCCCTTTCTGATTTTTTTTTATTTTCACATATGATTTCATATGTGAGATCTGGAAGGAGATCTGGAACACGTATACACTTTTAAGTACAGAATGATTATGTAGGATCAAGCCTTACCAGGATTCTAGAATTTTCTGGCTCAGCAAACGTGACCCTACAGGAGGGCTTACAGCTTAAGTGTGTGCGTATGAGGCAAAGATGATGAGCCTGGATGACCTCTTCAGAGACGGACACTAGCACACCCTGCTGTGACCCAGCATTCCCTCCACAGACCCAAGGTGGGAAACTACATGCGCTAATGTTTCACAGGAACTTGCAGACCAAAGGTGGGCAAAGCTCCTCCCTTGATGATGAGCTGAGCTCAACCCACGAGAAGCTGTTCCCACCTGAGGATGCGGAACATGTGGAGCACAGAAGAGACAAAGAACGCCATCCCATGAGGCCCCAGGCTGGCACGCAGGGCCTCTCCTAGCAAAGGGCAGTCTGCATCTCAGGCCCTCGCTTCTCTGACCTCCCAGAGCTGGGACGAGTTCAGCTTTACTGCCTTCCAAGCCCTCAGCAGAGCAGCAGCACACTAGCTCTATGAGGATCAAGGGCCCAGAGACTGAGCCAGTGAGAGCAGCGCTCAGAAGGGCCAGGCCGTTGCCGCAGCCTTGGGAACAGTGGCCCGGAACAGCCAGGGTTTACCCCACACACAGCACAACCCATCACGCCCCACCGCCTCTATTGAGGGAGGTAAAAAGGACTGGACACAATTACAGACATACACAGAAACCTACTTCAGAAATTATTTTGCTGCCTAAAAACTGAGAAATACACAAGTAACGAACCTACCAACAACCGTCCTTGACTTTTCTAAAACTACTATTGAAATAAATTGACAGGAGGGATACTGATGATGATGATCTTGCGACTAGTAACTATTCCGACTGACCCTCCGGGAGCATTTTCCCCGGTTGGTGTGAGGACTTGGGTAAGAACTGTAGATATACAGTCGACATCACTCCTCAAAAAAAAAAAAAAAATAAAATAAAATAAAAATCACTGCCCACAGAAGGCCAAGGTTGAGCCTTACCGCAGGTTAAAGCGTTTGCTGCAGATAATAAAATTTTAGTGCAGAGCCCTATTAAAACTAGACCATCAGTCAAATTTTTTAAAATGCCCTAAGGTAATAGAATTTTCACAGAACTGGACCGACTTCAGGTTTGTGGACACAGGCCTCCGGGAATGCTAGCCAGAGTTAAAATTAGTCCAGTGCTGGCAGCTGAACAGCTACAGTAAAAGGATACAAACTAAAGCATAGTGGAACGAGTCTGGGTGAAGGCTGGCTCAGGCGAAGGCTAACGAGGTTGCCTTTATTTCTCAAGTGTAAGACAGCCGATCGTAAGCAAACATAGGCCAGCATGTAGGCAGACTGGCTCTGTTGCCTGAAGAACATTTGAAAGTATGCAAGGAGAAACAGGTGTGTTTCTTCTCAGCACCAGGGACTTAGGAGGCGCTCACTTCGAATCCCTGGATGAGAGCTAAGCGACGTCACCATCACACGCCTGCCCGACAGGTGCTTGCTTACCTTACAGACAAAAGCTACAACCAAGGTGGGGTCCCGGCCGCTCTTCTTCTGGCCAATACCTGAGCAAAAACAAATCTGATTGTAACAAGGCAAACGTGAAGCTTCACGGGCTTCACAGACTGATGATGCCCTGAGGTCTAAATCGGCTTCATGCCAAATGAAACGGACAAAGGTCGAAGGAAATACTGGTGCTCCTTCCCCAGCAGGACCTGTTCTTTTTCCTCCTCACGCTGATGTCAGAGTAAATGGAAGATGCAAATCGCCAGTCAGAAAAAGCTTTAGAACTGACTAGTGAGATGTTTGAGAAAAATGACACAATTTACTGAGATGTGGAGGAGACAGAAAAAATAAGCTGTAACATTCTTTATAAACAAGCTTATGTGGAACACCACAAAGCCGGAACGGCCTGCAGAGAAAATGCGGGTGTGGGTCTTCAGCTAGGCCATCCCAGGAAGGACAGGCCCGGGGTCTGTCCTTCTCGGTCCTCAGACAGACACGATCCCGGCAGGAGGGACGTATCAGCCCTGCTCAACACTGGAGAACAGACCCTTCAGTGGTCCAAGTCCTCCAACACATCTTGGGATTTTAACTCACTCAGCAGGCCATCCTTGTAGAAGGAAAGATCCACTCACGGATCTGATGGGTCGGCTTAGCAGTTTTCCGCATTTGTGAAAAATTGCTTTGCGTTAATGGAAAAAAAAAGTGTGAAAGCCTCGGAATGAACCAATCTGCCAGACCCTGGCCTCCTCCGGGGAAACCCCACCAGGGCTGGGGATCAAACTGCCACCTTCATGGCAACCCTTCCCACTCTGCCCACGGGCTGAGTCCTACAGCATGCCGAGGAAGAAGGACCCGTTTCATACACAGGCTTCCCATGATAACAATTCCAATCTGGAGCAGTAGATTAAAAAAACAGAAGGGCCGTAGATTAAGAAACCACAAGTCTCTTGACAGCGCCCTGTTTCTGTTTAAACAGCATTACCGTCTGGAAGGTGCTGCTCGTTTTCGGCGGATCCAGAATCCGAAGACTGCCCTGGACTGAGTCTTTCTGGACTCTGAGATGGCTGGCGTTCTGCTCGCTTCAGCTCACCTGGTTAGTGTGGAAAACAGTCAGACCCCAGGCCCGGAGGGGAACTTTGGGCCAGAGCTCAGGTGTTCGCACGAACCCGCGGCAGAGTGCCCACTAAAGCAGCCTGCCTGCTACTGTGACAGCTAGTGACGTCCCTGCCCTGGTCTTGGGGCCGCAGGACCTCTGGATCCCCTTTCCGTTTCTGCTCAGCTCAGAGCCCTGGCTACAGCAGGAACTCGATGGTGTTGGTGGGCTAACACACACTCAGGCAGCAGGCTGGGTGATGCACCAGCACCACCCTCAAAAGGTAAACCTAGGCCTAAGGTTACCCAGCACCACAGGTGCCATTCGGGGGGCCAAACTTCACAGTCCGTTAAGTCTCTAGGCCATGAAACCCCATCATGGCAGGAAAAGGCTGGCTCGGCTGCCGTGTCTCAGAAACCTGTCTGCCCTGTGCATGCACTCTCGTTCCTTATGGCCCTCTGGGTGCTGGGACAGACGGCCACACACATTATTAAAGCAACCTAGCACCTGCCAGGAAGGGAGGAAGAGTGAGGGACACGAATCAGGCCTGGGGGTCAGCAGGGGTCAGGGAAGAGGAGACATCGGACCAGGAGTGAGCCAGGGAGGGCGAGCTGTGATGTGACCGGTCGTCTCACTGCCCCCCCCCCCCCCCCCCCAGCACGTCTGCTTCTGCTCAAGCCACACATCCTCCAGCTTCCCTACATGGGCACCATGCTAGCTTCATCTCCTGGCCGGTGCTGGGCTTCTCTGCCCCTCCTTGGGGGCTCTCGTCTGTGTCTCTTCAAGCCCTGGGCAGGCATCAACGCTGTCAAGGAAATGTCCCTAGTGTCCTGTGTTCTCACCATTGGCACAACCTGGTGTGTAGTGGGACTGGCCAAGCGCATGGACTCTTATGTGGCAGGGCCTAACATACAGACTGTCTCTAAGTCAGAACCACATCATCTGGCCCTGAGACCACTTGGCCAGCTAACACTTCCATCAGCATATTTATATAAAATACAAAAAAAAAAAAAAGTTCACTAACGTGAACCTCTCCAGCATCCTCTCTCCAAATATCTGTGGCAAATAAACCCCAAGCAATAAACGTGCACATCTGAGGGCAATCTGTCGTCTGACACTACTTGATTAGGTAACATCCCAAAGCGTGACCTCGATCATCACATAGGAGTTAACTGTGTAAGATCTCCAGGAGATCCCTGGGTGGCTCAGCAGTTTAGTGCCTGCCTTCGGCCCTGGGTGTGATCCCCGGGGTCCTGAGATAGAGTCCCGCATCAGGCTCCCTGCATGGAGCCTGCCTCTCCCTCTGCCTGTGTCTCTGCCTCTCTCTCTCTCGCTCTCTGTGTGTCTCTCATGAATAAATAAATAAAATCTTAAAAAAAAAAAAAAAAATAGAAGCTCCTTAAGGGCAGGGACTGTGTCTTACTTCCTCAGTGAAATTTCCTAACCTCCTTCAGAACACAAAACTGGGTAAACAGAGCCGGTATTCCAGCAGTTTCTGTCTTTACCCCACCATTTTCCTTGCCTGGGACCGACATTGCTCCCTCCTCCTAGGAAACGAGGCTTGCATACTTACTGTATATGGGGATCTGGAAGACGGTCATGGTCTCATCCTTGTATTCTGGTGCAGAGTGGGGCCTCACGGCTGTGGGAAAAAGACCAAGGACAATGAACTGCACTGGACAAAAGCACTGGGTGGGGGGTGGGGAGATGAGCTTTCCAGATCACCAACCGCGAGCAAAAGACCTGCCTTGGAATTCTGCTGGGAATCAACACTAAAACCAGAATCTCAGAGTTAAATGACAATTTTTAGGAAAGAAGACCAATATATATTCACCAGCCATTAGCATTTACTACACTAAACAAGCAACAACAAAAAAACAGATTGTGATCACTATTCTTTGAAAAAATTTTAAAAAAGAAACCAATTCTCAAATTTCAGAGGCATAAGTGAACACACAGCATTGTGAGGCCAGGGAATCTATCAGCTAGACTGTAAGAGCTGGCATTCATTTTGAAATAAAATATCAGTGTTTCTGTTAGAGAGGAGCACTGATAAACTGGGGATGCATGTGGACTCCAGCACGGAGGCCCCAGGAAGAGGCCGCGGGCCTCCCAGCACAGCCAGAGCCAAGGCTCAGGGTAAACAGTGACAAGCTTCTAGATTCCTCTGCTCACATCCCCTCTTCCTACCACAGGCACCTGGAGGCAATCCATCTGAGACCATCTCTAGCCTGTACGTGGGGGCAAGACGTGGGGGCACAGAAATGGCCACAGGCAGTATTTTAAACACGCATCTCACTGATGAAGCATTCGGTTTTAAGGTTTAATGTAGTCTACTTTTTACGGATTCTCATTTCAGAGACTGGGGCAGATATAAAGAAGAAATGGTAGATTAGGAGTCAGAGTCAGGAACTTACCCAGGTCTATTCCTTTCAATGGACCAGAAAATATTTTGATAGCTTCTAGATATTTTTCCTACAAAAGAAAAAGAAAAGCAGCAGCTATGGTTGTACAAACACAGAACACAGCAGTATGTGAGAATTATCAACAGGCATCAACACTGGGGCGCCTGGGTGGCTCGGTTGGTTGAGTGTCTGACTTGATTTCAGCTCAGGCTGTGATCTCAGGGTCGTGAGATAGAGCCCAGTGCTGGGCCATGTGCTCAGTGGGGAGTCTGCTTGAGATTCTCTCTCCCTCTGCCCCTCCTCCCACTCACCCACATGTGCACTTGCTCTAAAATAAAATCTTGGGCGCCTGGGTGGCTCAGTGGTTGAGTGTCTGCCTTTGGCTCAGGTCGTGATCCCAGGGTCCTGGGATTGAGTCCCGCATCGGGCTCCCCACAGGGAGCCTGCTTCTCTCTCTGCCTGTGTCTCTGCCTCTCTGTGTCTCTCATGAATATTTTTTTTTTTAAAAAGAGGCATTGACGTGAACTTTAGTATTTTGAATCACCTTTACACAAATGTTTACTGAGTGTCCACTATATGCTGGGTGCCAAGCGCTCACCAGTGAGCAGGGTGTGAGTCCTCGCCCTCGTGAAACTTAAAATGCAATGGAGACAAAACTGAAACAAATGAGCACGAACAAACGGGTAGCAGCAGTTGTGCTAAGCATCTGCAAGAAGCTCAAGAGACACCAGGGCCAGGGTACACCCTGTCTGGAGAGTCAGGCGGGCTTCCGCGCGCACATCCTTTCAGCGGAGCCCTGAAGGCTCAGAAGGCAGGCTTTGGGATGAGAAGGGATTCTGGGTAGAGCTAAGAGTGGCCCACAGAGCTCCAGTGTGGAGACTGGATACAGATGCCAGGCATGGACAAGGGCCAAGACCCCAGGGCTCACAGGCACAACAAATGGTGTTTGTGCTCCTTTGCAGTGGAGAAGCCCCAAGGGTTCTGGGTGTGATGCACCTACACATGTGCCCTAAAGAGGCCCCTCTGGCCACCGTGTGGGGGATAAGCAGCTGTCATAGGAGCATAGGGCAGGAGACACAGATAAGAAATGCCTTAAGGGGAAACAAATGGGTGGATCTGAGGCACTACTTTGGAAACAAAAATTTTTTTTTTTAAGATTTTATTTATTCATAGAGACAGAGAGAGAGGGGCAGAGACACAGGCAGGGGGAGAAGCAGGCTCCATACAGGAAGCCTGACGTGGGACTCGATCCCAGGTCTCCAGGATCACACCCCAGGCTGCAGGCGGCGCTAAACCGCTGCGCCACCGGGGCTGCCCCGGAGACAGAATTAATAGTACTTGGCGACTGGGTCGCCTTTCATCTGTAGAACTGGGAAGTAAACTGTCAGCCAGTGGTGTTAACAACGTGCATGCAACTTCTCAATAGTGTTAAGAAGCTGGTTTGGAAAGTATGAAAATGGCTGAAATTTACTAAGAATAAATGCTAACATCCACTGTGCGCCTCCTTGGTGCCCAACGTGGGATAAGTTGGCCTGTTTTATATGTGCACTTCATGTAATCCTCAGCATCTTTAGGAATTTATAGCCATCTCCCAGATGAACAACCTGAGGCTCTAAGAGGTAAAGAAACTGGTGCAAAGTCGTACAATTAATAAGGCTTTGGACTCAGGTCTCTTTCACTTGAAAGGCTCCACCATTGGTTAACTCTGGAGGGCGAAAGACAAATTTGCAGAAAACGGAAATGCTGGTCACTGACACGAAAAAAAAGGAGGGGTCAGCTGGAAAAGCTGAGTCAGTGGGGTGGGGGTTGGGGAAGTACTCACCAGTTGTGGAGGTCCAGAAAGCACACACTTGGGGAGCCCCGTTTCCTTCAAGGTAAGAATCATTCCTGGAAGGAGAAAGAACATCAAGCTGTCTCATCACCAGGCCCCGTAGCTGCCACTGGGAGGCGCACTCCTTCCTTAACCAGCTGCAAGTCTACTTGTCCTCATTCCTGCTTCAGTACAGTGATCCCAGACCCCGGGCAGAAGGGACTCCTCCTGCAGATGTAAGGGACACCACATATTCCTCAGATGCCTCCAGAATGGTCAGGGCTGAGGCTGGGGTGAGGCAGAGAGGCATGAGGAGTGCAAAAATCACACCAAATGAAGGGATGGCTTAAAGTTCTGCAGTGTAGGCACCTCACTGCCTTGCCTTGGTCTCAGTGTTGCACTCCTTCCTAACCATGTCACAAAACTTGGGGAATTTGGCAGTGACACAATCTTAACCTTCCTAGTTGTTGGGTTATGAATAATGGGGTGAGCTGGATGGTGGGTAGCTGCCAATAATCTCAGTGGTATACGCACGTCCTGTAACCATCACCCACTACACCCTCCAGTTTACTGGCACGTATCTCCGGTCCGGCAACTCAATAAACAGAGTAGATGACAACGCTTGGAGAAGCAGCATCCATGTTCACATCTGTCCTGAGTCACAGCTTTCCAAGCTGCGGCTGACAGGGCAAGCAGAAAAGAGGATTCCAGCTCCTCTAGACTTGGAAGATGTGCCAAAAACAAACCAAAAAAAAAAAAAAAAAAAAAGAAGCAGGCAGGTTCTCAGGAATCCCAGAGGCTTCCCTCCAGCGTCTGACCTTGGAAGGAATATACTTACCACACAACCCCCCCACGTTACACCAGTGCATTCGGGTCAGGAATATGTTATCCAAACGAGCCACCTTCAACCTAAGAATGACAAAACATTTGAGCAGGACAGCACAGGTCAACCCCCTAGTGGCCCTTTCTTCTGCTATAAAAACATCTTGTCCCTCACCCTGGGCTCTCAAGCCCCCGTGAGCATCTCTGCCTCCCCCCCCACCACCCGCCCCCAAAAAATGGTTGACTCACTTGTGCTCCTGCATGAGTCTCTGGACGCCCTCCCCGCAGTTGAAGAGGTACCTGCAACAGGACAAACATGACGCAAGAATCTCAGAAGATGGGACTCTGTTAAGATTCCTGCCACGCTTTGGAGATGCTTTATTGTGCACGACAGAAAACACCTGAAACACCCCTGTCCGTGCTACCGGGCTGCGTTTCTGGGCATCGGGATGGTGCTTGGGGAGCCTCCCTAGGACAGGAGAGCAGGGGACTGGGGGGGGGGGGGTGCCAAGACGGGTCCCTTCCCCCAGCACGTACCTGCCAGCTGAGCTGATACCCCGCATGCCGAGCATGAGGCCCCCCGGTCCCGGGGCGCCCGGGCCGGAGTGCGCTCCAAGTGTGCAAGTGGGGCCTGGGGCGCCCGGGCTGGAGGGGGACGCGCGCATCCCCGAGTCGGGGGCTCCGGGGACCTCCCCCCACCCCACCCCCAGGGCCCAGGGTCGCGCCCCAGCAGCGGGGGCCCCCGGGCGCGGCGCACTGACCGGTTGTACTCCGAGAACACGTAGAGCGCCGCGCCCACGTCCCGGCCGCCGGCCGCCACCACCTGCAGGTACACGGTGTTCGGGCCCCCGGGCTCCCACGCCGCGCCGCGCTTCTCCCGCGTGCGCAGGTGCCGCAGCGGGTCCTTGGGCGGCCGCTGGCGGCGGGCGGGTCCCTGCGACATGGCGCGCCCGGCCGCCGAGCGCAGCAGCAGCAGCGAGCGGAGGAGCCACATGCACCAGCCTCCACCCGCGCCCCCAACGCGGCGGGTCACCGGCTCCTCGTGCCCCACGCCCCGCCCCTCCGCCCCGCGTGGCGGGCCCAGCCAATCAGCGCGCCGCGAGCCGGGCCGCCCGCCTCCTCGAGGCCGCGCGCCCAATAGGGAGCAGCCCTGCCCCTCGCGGCTTGTCAACGGGCGACGGCCACAGAGTGGGGCTCGGCTAGAGCGCCCCGGACGGCCCCGCCCCTGGCCTCCTTCCGGCTTTCCTTGGCGACGATTCTTGCCGGAAGCTGTGCTTCGCGTGGGGCGGGACTTCCGGGAGGGCAGAGCCCGGAAGCGCGGTCCCTGCGCGCGACGCTTGGCGTTTCCGGGTGCGCGGAGGGCGCTGGAGGTCGGTCTCCCGCAGGTGTGTTGGGCCCCGCTGGGGCGAGTCGGCCCCGGAGCTCTGGTTCTTCTCTGCGGGCGTGGTGGTTGGGGGTGGATTAGAGGGAGCCGTGGCGTGGGAGACTCGACGGGTTTTATTCCCGGTGCGATTAGCGTGAACGCACGCTTCCGAGGACTGCTTCTGCCGTCTGCTGGGGAAGCAAGGCAGGAAGAGGGGTTAGGGCAGCAAGCTCTGCAGCAGCAGGGTCTCGGCTCACCAGTCGGGTGATCTTGAAGAAAAAAGATTCTTTTAAGATTTTATTTACTTCTTTTAGAGAGTGAGTGAGCAGGAGCCGAGGGCGCTGCAGAGGGGGAGGGAGGAGCAGGGAGCCCGGGCGGGCCCGAGCCCAGGACCCGAGCCCAAGGCGGTGCTTCAGGCCTGAGCCACCCAGGGGCCCGAATGGGACGGTCGCGGCCGGTGAGCCTCGGTCTCCTTATCTGTAGAGGGGGAGGGGGAGGGGGAGGGGGAGTGATAGTATCTCCGCTCTACGGCCTTTGTAGTTAAAGGTCCTTCCTAAGGAGCTGTGCAGAGCGCCTTCAGGGGGAGGGAAGAGGCGCTCAGTGAGTGGTAGCAAAACTAGAAGGAAGTAAAGAGCTTCAAGCCACGTGAGATGTATCGAGACGGCTGACGGGGACGTGCTGGGCGAGCATCTCAACCGGGGAGGGCCGCTTTTTTTTTTTTTTTTTTAATGATTTATTTTTTTATTGGTGTTCAGTTTGCCAGCACACAGAGGAACACCCAGGGCTCATCCCGTCAAGTGCCCCCCTCGGTGCCCGCCACCCAGTCACCCCCACCCCCGCCCTCCTCCCCTTCCACCACCCCTGGTTCGTTTCCCGGAGTTAGGAGTCTCTCATGTTCTGTCTCCCTAGGGAGGGCGACTTACCTGGAAGCCCCACTCATGGGAAAGGGGCTGGTGGAAGGTTAGCCAGCAGCTCTGCAAAAATGCCTTCTGGGGCCCCTGGGGGGGGGGGGGTGGGGAGGGCTCGGTGAAGTGTCTGCCTTCTGCTCAGGTCGTGGTCCCAGGGCCCTGGGATCGAATCCTGCATCGGACTCCTCCTTCTCCCTCTGCCCCGCACCCCCAAAGTTTTTTTTTTTTTTTTTTTTTAAAGATTTTATTTATTCATTCATGATAGGCAGAGGGAGAAGTAGGCTGCACGCAGGGAGCCCGACGTGGGATTCGATCCCAGGACCCCGGGGTCACCACCTGAGCCAAAGGCAGGCACTTAAACCACTGAGCCACCCAGGCTGCCCTCTCTCAAGTCTTTAAAAAAAAAAAAAAAAAAGTGTTCTGTACTCGGAGTAACCTTCCTCTTGGGGGTCAGGAAAACACATTCGCTACTGGACACCCCTTAGAGGGCTTACACACAAAGTTATGGCGCTGCCATTCCTGCAGGTTTTCAAAATAAAAGACAGTACTTGATGTGTGAAATGAAAAGGCAACCTACAGAAAGAGAAAAGATTTGCAGATCATGTGGCTGTTAAAGGTCTAGTATACAAAACAGGTAAGGAACTACAAGTCGATAGAAAAGAAAACCCAACTTAAAGATGAACCACGGGGGCATCCGGGTGGCTCAGTCGGTTCAGCATCTGCCTTCAGCTCAGGTCATGATACCCGCGTCTTAGGATGGAGCCCTGTGTGGGGCTCCCTGTTAGCTGGGAGTCTGCTCTGCTTCTGCAGCCCTCCCCTGTTGGTGTTCCCTCTCCCTCTCTGTCAAATAAATAAAATCTTAAAAAAAAAAAAAAAAAAAAAGCAAAGAAATACATCTCCCCCCTCCGAAAAACCATACAAATGACCAATCAGTGCATGAAAAGGTGTTCAATATCACTAATCAGGAAAATGCAGATGGGAACCACAAGATACCTCCTCAAACCTGTTAGAATGGTTTTAGCAAAGAGACCAAACAAGTGTCAGTGGAGTAAAGGGATCCTTGGGCACTGTTGGCAGTCCTAATTGTTGTAGCTGCTAGGGAAAACAATACGGAGGTTCCTTTAACAAAAAAAAAAAAAAAAAAAGGGGAGATCCCTGGGTGGCTCAGTGGTTTAGCACCTGCCTTTGGCCCAGGGTGTGATCCTGGAGTCCCAGGATTGAGTCCCACATTGGGCTCCCTGCATGGAGCCTGCTTCTCCCTCTGCCTGTGTCTCTGCCTCTCTCTCTCTCTGTCTCTCATGAATAAAAAAAAAAAAAAAAAATAGAACCATAGGATCCAGCAATCCCAGTTCTGGGCACATCTCCAAAAGACATGAATTCACTGTCTTGAGATCTATGCACCCCCATGTTCCCTGCAGCATTATTCACAATAACCGAGACCTGGAAATAACCTGAGTGTACATTGATGGATGGGTAAATAAAATGGGAGATATGCATGTATATCTCTGTATAGATATACACATTTATAACTATGAATATATGTTTGTAAGACGTTTATGCAATATGTAATACATGTAGCATTTATAATTATTGCATATACACATAAAT
This sequence comes from Canis lupus familiaris, assembly GCF_011100685.1. Classification (NCBI taxonomy): domain Eukaryota; kingdom Metazoa; phylum Chordata; class Mammalia; order Carnivora; family Canidae; genus Canis; species Canis lupus. Next base: position 37,200,095 of record NC_049226.1, read on the forward strand.
AATACTATTCAGCAAACAAGGGTTTGCAACATCAAGGATGGGACTTGAGGGCATAATGCTAAGTGCAATAAGACACACCTACTGTATGATCTGAATTACAAATGGAATTCAAAAAGAATTGAACTAGAAACAGTAGGTTGGTGGTTACCTGAGGGTGGAGGGTGAAGGTGGTCAAAGGGTACAGACTCCAGTATAAGATGAATAAGTTCTGGGGATCTAAGGTGCAACATGGTGCCTCTAACAATACTATATATTCGAAAGTTACTAAGAGAGTAGATCTTTAAATCAGACCCACCCAGATTCCAGGGGAGGGGCTACAGATTCCACCCTTAGTTGAAGAATCAAAGACCCTGCAGAAAGACACCAGGAATGAAGAGCCTGTGCTTCCCCAGAGCCCTCTGAGCGCCCTGTGAGCTTCCGTGAAGACGTGGCCATCATGCAGAATGAACACTGGTGTGGGTTTCCATAGATGTACAAATATACATATGTAACTTACTACTCGGCTCTCTGGTATCTACACCTGTAGGTATGGTTGCCATGAGTCGGTCCCCTCGCCCAGCCATCTCTCTGTGTATCTCACCAATCTTAATTTCCGCATCCACAAAGCTGAGGCAACCCTGGGCTCCCGAGGCTCTCCTGATCTGACCAAAGGACACCTGCTCTGGGGACCTGAGGCTCCCATTGGCCTTCCTCAAAAACACACTGATTCCTGAAATGTATTCAATCAACACATGGAGCTTATGCTACTAGGTCCTAGATACTGTTGGTGTACAGATCAGAACAGGATCGACACAGTCTTGCCACCCAAAAGTTCAGAGCTGGTGTCTTGGGGGCTGGGATGGAGCCTGGCCCTAGGGCAGAGGAAAATGTTAGAAGAGAATGTAGACCATCAATGATGTTCTTGTCTTCATTGGGTCTAACTCAGGTGTTCCTGCTTTAGATCCCTGGAACCCAGACAACTCCACAAGATAGTTTTTGAATCAGAAGTTATTTTGAAACAAATCCTATAGTCTTCCAAAGACCAGTTATATTGCCCTCAAGTTGCTCAGCAGGTTCTCCAAACCACCTATCTTTGCTTACTAGGAACTTTGAAACAGTTCAAGCAGGACTTCCTTAGCTTCCCAGCTCTGTGCTCCAGGGCAGTCACGTTGCTGTCCTTCCAGGCAGGAGGAGCCCTCGGCATGCTTTGCTTATTGATCTAACCCTCTGTATGCATCACTTCATTTAATACTGCTCACAAATCTGCTGGGATGTAATCATAACCCCCTTTCACAGGAGTTAAAACAGGCTCAGACAATGACTTGCTTATGGTCTACACACCTGCCAGACTTCATAGCCTGCAGGCCTAACCAAGCCAGCTTATCAGTGCCTAGGGATAGGATTCAGATGTTTTGGCCTAGGCTCCTCGTTCAGGGAGGGACTCAGATTTAAACTTTGATAGTGGGATCCCTGGGTGGCGCAGCGGTTTGGCGCCTGCCTTTGGCCAGGGGCACGATCCTGGAGACCCGGGATCGAATCCCACATCGGGCTCCCGGTGCATGGAGCCTGCTTCTCCCTCTGCCTGTGTCTCTGCCCCCCCCCTCTCTCTCTGTGACTATCATAAATAAATAAAAAATTTAAATTTTGATAGTATTTCTATCTGAGGTTACACAGTCAATACATGAGCAGGATTGAATGAAAGTGCTTTTCATACAACTTTAAACTTGGGTGCCCTTACTGGATCATACGGTCTATACCACAGGTCAACAAGAAAAGGCTTGGTGGCATGGGACACCTGGGTGGCTCAGTGGTTCAGCATCTGCCTTCTGCTCAGGTTGTGATCCCGGGGTCCTGGGATCAAGTTCTGCGTTGGGCTCCCCGCAGGGAGCCTGTTTCTCCCTCTGCCTGTGTCTCTGCCTCTCTGTGTCCCTCATCTATATTGTAGATTAATTTTTTTTTTAGATTTTATTTATTTACTCCTGAGAGCGAGCGAGAGAGGCAGAGACACAGGCAGAGGGAGAAGCAGGCTCCATGCAGGGAGCCCTACACGGGACTCGATCCCAGGTCTCCAGGATCACGCCCTGGGCTGAAGGCAGCACTAAACTGCTGAGCCGCCCAGGCTGCCCTACTATAGATTAACTTTTAAAATAAATCTTGTAGGTATCTTGGGCATAGCAACATGCTGTTGCATCATTGTGTGTTAAAAATACCTCTTGTGTTTTCAAGAATACTGCCCATTTTTGCCAGAAGGGAGGAAGATGGGGGGAATGAGTGAAATAAAGGGTATCAGGTGCACACTTAGCCTGATGAGTGCTAAGAAAGGTATAGAATTGTCAAATCACAATATGGGACACCTGGAATCAATATAACACAGTATGTTAATTGTACTTAGATTTCAAAAGAGACTACTACCGTCTTTAAGTCTCTGGCATATATATTAATATATCAAGAGGAAAAAAGAGAGAGAGAAGTGGACTCAACCTGTCCGAGGCTCCAAGAGGCTTCAGTTTGGCCACGGTTCATGCCTCCGATGCTTTATTCTTTGGATCCTCGGTGTCAAGCACAGTGCCCAGGACTTGAGGTGGGGTGGAGGGGCTCAGTAAGTGTCCGCTGGAGGCACAGAGGGCCTGCCTGGTGTCCATCTGCTCCGGCTGCCACAATACAACATCACAGACTTGGGCGGTCGGGGGAGCATGGCCAACAGAAGTTAATTTTCTCACCGTTCTAGAGGCTTTCAGAAGTCTGAGGTCAAGGTTACCAGGGCTGGTTTCTCCTGGGGCCTCTCTTCTTGCAGATGCCCGCCCTCTTTCTGTGCCTTTCCATGGATTGCCCTCTGTGAGTCTCTGGTATCTCTGTGTGTGTCCAAATTCCTTCTTATGAGGACACCAGCTGTGTTGGATTGGGGCCTACCGTAGGGGCCTCATTTAGATATAATCCCATCTTTAAAGACCCCCCGTCTCCAAAAACAGTCACGTTTTGAAATCCTGGGGATTAGGGTTGCAACCTCTGGATTTTGAGGGGGGCGCAATTCAGCCCCTAGCAGCTCACTCTACCCCTGCCCCACACAGTAGAAGGAAGGACATTGGGGGCCCTCTCTCCGTGAGATCCCAGCTGCTAAACCTGAACCACAGTCTGAAATGAGGGGATTCAGACTCCGGCCTAGAGGCAGGGCGAGAGGCCGTGGGGCACCTCTCTCTCCCCGCTTTATTGGAATAGTCTTCTCACGTGCAGGGAGGCTAGCCCTTCCACAGACCTAGCAGGTGCACCCAGCTGGCCCTAGGCTGGAGCGATGAAGTCTTCTGATTATCAGCACACCTTCTAGATCCGTCCCACATCCTCAGTGAAACATTGTCTGGGTGGCTCCTCCAATCAGCTGGCCCTGAGGCTCTGCCTGCAGGTGTCACAGGGTAACAATCCCGAGGCTTGCGATGCCCGCCCTGACCACTAAGGGGCGCACCGGACCCGCCGCCTCCACCTGGTTTTAGGGCTTGTTTTTAGCGCCACCAAGTGCTAAGCACCGCTCGCGGTAGAAAGAAGGCACGAAGGCACCCTTCACCAAGGAGCTTGTGAACTGGCCGGCGGCTGGCAAATGTGACCATAGTATTTTGCCCTCACCAGTTTATACGACTGGTGGAATTTCCAACCTACATTGGTGACCCATCCACCCAGTGCTAGCCCTCTGTCCCTCCAACGATCTGTGTCACTCTTATACACTTCAAACAAAGTGAGGCACATTATCTAGAGATTTTTTTCTTCTAACTTTGGGTCTCTCTCACTTCAAGCAGCTAGTGAGCTACCTCCCTCTCTCTCTCTCTCTCTCTCTCTCTCTTAGATTTTATTTATTTATTCATGAGAGACACAGAGAGAGGCAGAGACACAGGCAGAGGGAGAAGCAGGCTCCATGCAGGGAGCCCAATGTGGGACTCGATCCCAGGACCCCAGGATCACGCCCTAAGCCAAAGGCAGACGCTCAACCACTGAGCCACCCAGGTGTCCCACTAGTGAGCTACCTCCAATGTCCCTGGACCTCTGTAACACTCAGGAGTGCCCACCTGGGGCATCTGGGCAGAGGGACCAAGGTCTTTCTGACCCAAGATGATAAGCATCTTAGATCCCTGTGGTCTGATGACTGGGCACATCATGGTCCCCCCTCCATTTGCCATGATGAATGTGTCACCTTCATCTCTACCCCATGTGATGGACTGAATTGTGTTCCCCTCAAATTTTAGGGTGGAAGCCCTCACCCCGTGTAAGCCCCAGACATTTGGAGATATGCGGCAACAAAGATAATTAGGGTAAATTAAGTAAAATGAGGCCTTGGGGGTGTACCCTGATCCAATCTGACTAGTTATTTCTAGAAGAAATAAGAACCACAAGGATGACTTCACACAGTGACGGTCCACGCGAGGCCACAGCGAGGTGGCAAGTGTCTGCAAGCCTCTGAAGAAACCAAAACTGGATCTGGGGCTTCCAACCTCCAGAACTGTAGGGAATACGTGTCTGCTATTGAAGCTCCACCCAATCTTTGGTATTTTGTTCCAGCCTGAGCAGACTAACGGGAACCTGGCATGGCCCTTGGGAAGCCCTGGGGAACCTGAAACCATGAGGTCTGAATTTTCTGCCAACCCAGCACAGTGGCTCAAAGGAAGGCGAGAGGAATAGAATTGTTTTTGCACGGCTGAATGTTTTTTTGTTTGTTTGTTTGGGAATCCTATCCAGACCACCAGGAAACAACTGATTTGATGGTTGGGTGTTAGGATGGGTGTTAGAATAGGTTAGCAGGATGGGTGTCAGTGATGGTGTGCTCGGGGTACAGAAGAACGGTGTCAGGGAAGGCTTCTCACAAAAGGCTTTGGGAAAGTTAGTTAGTGGGAGCTTTCTAGAATGGCAACACAAGGAAAGCCGTTCTAGCCAAGCAAAAGGGCCGGACACATGAAAGGCAGGAGTGTATCCAGAACATGACTCATGTGGTTCACTGAGTGCCAACTCCGGGATGGGCACGCTTCCGTGAACTTCAGCGTATTATAAGTCACATAACCCTCACAACCATCCCGCTGGCTGTGCGCTATTATTGTCCCCATTTCACAGAGGAGAAACTGAGGCACAAAGGGATTACCTGCCCGAGATTACAAAGCCTGTAAGTAACGGAGTTAGAATGCAAACACAGGTCCTCTGTGTCCCCCATCTGCATCCCCCCACCTCACTATTTAGCCCCCCCAAATGGCTGCCATGACTGGGCATAAATGAAGGAAGGAGCAGGGCCAGGAGGTGTGCCTAGAAGCCAGCAAAAGTCAGGTGATGGAGGGGAGGGCCCTGGCGTTTTAACTTTAGGCTGCAGGCCAGGATTACTCGGGCTGGGGTTCCCAGACCCCGGAAAGGTCGTTGATCTACTATGGGGGGCCTGGGACATGCAGAAGAATTCTTCAGTTGGCCCTCTTCCCTTCGAAGTTCTTCTGAAGTGATCAACACAATCAGTACAGGTCTCAGGAATGGCTGGCCGCACACTTCCACACCTGTAGTTGCATTTCTGGTCCTGGTCCTGCTGGCACCAGGGCAGCTCCCAAGGGACCAAGGTTCACTATCTAATTCTTAGCCCACACTGGGGTTGTCGGATACACTCTCAGGGACTTCCAGATAATTTTTTTTGTGCAGTGCAGTTCCTCATATCACTCAATTTGAAAAACACCACAGCAGGATCCTAAGGCGGGGGGCATGGACACAGAGGCCAGATGCTGGGGACCCAGGTGTGCCTTGTGTGGGGGCTGCTTATGGCCCAGGGCGTCAGGAGTGGTCCGGGGAGGAGGGGTGCCCCTGGCACAGCTGGCATCTATGGAGACAGCATGGTGCCGACAGGGGTCTGTGGAGTCTGGGGTCCTGGCTTGGGTTACCTAGCCAAGTAACCTGGGGCAAGTTTCTTTTTCAAAGATTTTACTTTTACTAATTTGATAGAGACAGAGAGAGAGAGTGCGCACAAGCAGGGAGAGCTGCAGGCTGAGGCAGAGGAATTAGCAGGCTCCCCGCCAATCAGGGAGCCCAATGTGGGGCTTGATCCCAGGACCCTGAGGTCATGACCTGAGCCAAAGGCAGGTGCTCAACCAACTGAGCCACCCAGGTGCCTCTGGGGCAAGTTTTGTAGGTGGTCTGGACCTAGCTCCCCAGGATACAGGGAGGATTACAGGAAGCAGTAGAGGCAAAGGCCTGAAACAGGCCTGATGCATGGTGGTCTCTTCCTAGTCCTTCCCTCCCTCCCCTTTCTCTTGCTCTCCCTCCTTCCCTCCCCCCTGCCCCCCCCCCCCGGCCTGTCATCCTGCCCTGGTCTCCCCGCTAGCCTTTGAGAGAAGACATTGGGTGGGGACTCAAAGGGGTGCAGGGAGGCCTGAGGCAGAGCAGCATGGCCTGGCTCAGGGTAGGGATGGTGCACATGGAGGGAATGCCCACACCAGGCCGTGGTCTGAAGTGGAATCCTCAGAATCCGCTGATGGATGCAGGGTGGAGGGGGGATAAAGAAAATTTGGGAATCAAGGGGAACTCCACGGTTTTAGCCTGGTTACGTGGGCAGGTGGTGTTGCTTTTTGCAGGGTGGTGGAAGGCAGAGGACAGCAGGTTTACTGTCAATAGAGAGAGGCCCATTTGCATCACATTATGTTTGGGTTGCCAATCGTAGATGGATTTAGTGAGCAGTTCCTTAAAACCCTGGAGCTTGGGCGTGTGGGTGGCTCAGTGGTTGAGCATCTGCCTTCAGCTCGGGTAGTGATCCTGGGGTCCTGGGATCAAGTCCCACATCGGGCTCCCCGCAGGGAGCCTGCTTCTCCCTCTATCTGTGTCTCTGCTTCTCTCTCTCTGTGTCATTCATGAATAAGTAAATAAAATCTGGAAAAAAAAAAATCCTGGAGCTCACTGAGATCTCTTGGGGTGAGTATCTCAGGCCATAGATAATATGCGGCCTCAACCCGGAGACACAGCAATATTCCCAAAACCAAAAACCAGAGCAGAGGAGCTAGATCCAGTAAAGCAGGCTGAGAATGAGGCACCCACAGGGCAAATTCAAGCTGCCAAATACCTAGAGGTCAAGGTCCACCAGAACAGAGGAGAGGCCACGAGTGGCTGCATTGTCCCCACTCTGCACACTGCCATCAGCTGATCCTGGCACACCCATCCCCAGCCACAGACAAGACCTCAGAACCCTTCTTAACACTGTTTCTGGCCACCACCGCTCATAGGTTACAGATGGCACATGAACTAAATCTGTTTGCCTTTCCCAATATAATGCCATCTCCTAGTTTGGTAGAAGATGCAAGTGAGTTTCAGAGATATTTGTCCTCCCGATATTGCACCAGAGTGGTATGGCCCAGAGGAAAACCGTTTAGGTGGATTCCAAAATATTTTTTTGTGCAACCATTGGGCATTAGTCAGGCTTCTCCAGGCTTCTCCAAAAAAAACCCCCAAAAAACAAAGAACAACAACAACAAAACAAACCAAACAAACAAACAAAATAAAACAAACAAAAAACCAACAGAGACAGAGGACAGAGCACGTGTGTGTGTGTGTGTTTGTGTGTGGTTGGGTGTGGGTGTGGAAGAAGGAACAGATTTATTTGAAGGAATTGGCTTATGTGATCATGGAAGCTGGTAAGTTCACAATCTGCAGGGCGAGCCAGCAGGCCAGACACCCAGAAGAGTTGTAGCTGCGTCCAAAGGCCACGTGTTGGCAAAATTCCCTCTTCCTCTGGGACTGGGATGCTCAGTCTTTTTTTCTTTTTTTCTTTCCGCTCAGACCTTCAACTGATTGGACAAGGCCCACCCACATTCTGGAAGATCATCTGCTTTACTCAAAGTCTACTGATCTAAATGTTCTCTTACCTAAGAAAACACCATTACAGAAATGTCTAGTATAGCGCTCGACTGAATATCTGGGTCCTGTGGCCTGTGACACATCAAATTAACTATCATGTATTGGTTTAGATTGGCTGGTTTTAGGACCCTGAATTAAAAGTAAGTCTTAAAAAAAAAAAAAAAAAAAAAAAAAATAAATAAATAAATAAAAGTAAGTCTTGGCTGATGTTAGGAAGAAAGGTGGAAATGGGGAGAGTGCTGACTGTCCCTTGCTAGGGGAACATCTCACAGGGGCCTTGTCTTTGCTGATTATCAAGGCATCTGAACTATAAGTACCTGGATAAGAGCAGTAAGGGCTGCAATTTATCAAGCACTTGCTGTGTACCCAGAACCCTGTTGAGCACTTGCTGTTTTAGGGATTAGCTCCTTTGGGATCACCCAGGCCCCTGTGTGGGCTCTGTTGCTCCCCACCAGGACTCTGACCCAGGAAGCCAGCTGCAGAACCTCTTTCTTGGGAGCCAACCAGTAATTCTGGTCCCTTCTCCACAGATTGGAGGATATTTCTCAAGAGGGATGGTAGGGGGACACCTCGGGGGGCGGGGGGGGCTAAGAGGTTGAGCATCTGCCTTCAGCTCAGGTTGTGATCCCTGGGGTCCTGGGATCGAGTCCTGCATCAGGCTACCTTCGGGGAGCCTGCTTCTCCTTTTGCCTATTTCTCTGCCTCTTTCTCTTTCTGTGTCTCTCATGAATAAATAAATAAAATCTTAATTTATTTCTTAATTTAATCTTAATAAAAAAAAAAAGAGGGTTGGTGGGGCAGGAATTCCTCTTCTCCTCAGGGTCCTGAAACCAGAGCCCAGAAGGTTTCTTTGTTCTCTGCTCCCCAGTCTGCCTAACCTACCCCACCCCCTGCCCAAGTGGTCCCTGCTGTTTTAGATGAGGGAAGTGCAAGGGGGGCAGCAATCTCTTACATTAAAAAACGTAAAGATGTAATGCCCCTAGTTCGTGAGAGTCAATGGCATCACCTTCTCTGGGCCACATATTTTACTTCCTTTCTTCTTCCTTCCATCTGTTTTCCCCAGTGTCATAATGCTGTAAAGGAGACGGGAGGGCTGTGTGCACAGGATTGCAAATACCTGACGATCATTTACTTAAGACGACCCTACAAGCTCCTGTTTTATAAGAGAGAGAGAGAGACAAAAAAAAAAAAAAAAAAAAAAACCTCATAAAGATCTTCTTGGATGCAGCTTTATGTTCATACTCCTGTTCCTTCTCCACCCCCCCCCCCCCACTACCACCTAAAGGGAACTGGTAGCAACCAGTCTGCTTTACAGCTCAGCTGGCAAAATGCCTGGAGAGCAGCCAGTGGCCTGGGTTCAATCTACTGATAAGTCATCAATGTCTTTCTCACCCAAAACATCTGGTTTAGGAACCTGAGTTATGAGCTAATATTAAATATAAAAGTTTATAGCATCACATATATAATACTGTTGATTAGAAACATCAAGAAAAGTAATTGACTGGAGGGGACTCTGTGACCAGCTGGTTGAACATCTGGATGGGATCCAAGGGGGCCTGAATTGAATTCCCAATCCATCCATTCTTTCTGGGCTGGGATATTAAAAGGTTCTGACTCTCTTTCTTGGATACTAGCGTTTTGGTTTTATATATATATATATATATATATATATATATATATACACACACACACACACACACACACAAACAGGGGTGCGTGTTCAGTGCACTGGAAAAGACTAAAATAAAATCATTACAATTTTTATCTCCTCTCGCGTCCATTCATTAGACGTTTATCGGTTTTTGTTCCTTCCTTAGCTACAGCCTGTTATCAGCCCTGACCACTTGGTGGCAGCGTACGCTCATTTTTTTTTTTTTTTTTCCGTCTGAGGCCTGAGGTTTGTGCGGAAGAATGCAGCTGCCCCACTCCCATCTGTTTTGCAGCTGAGCAGCGCAGGAGGGGGACCAGCTCCTACCAGTCAGTCTGGGACTTTGTTCTCAGGGGGCTTCACTTGACATACATTACTGAGTCGTCCGCGGAACTCCTTTGCCAACTGCATTCCTGTGACCAAGAACCTGAAGGTAACCAAACCTTCCGTGGATACTCTATGTTCTGTTTGCTGAAGAGTGGCTTCTGGCCAGGACACAGTGGATTTGTCCATCTTCTCTGCTCTACACGGGGTCCAGGACTCTTCTTTCTGTTTGTCTGTCTTTCTTTCTTCTTCTTTTTTTTTTTAAGACTTATTTATTTATTCATGAGAGACACACAGAGAGGCAGAGACACAGGCAGGGGGAGAAGCAGGCTCCCTACAGGAAGCCCAGTGAGGGTGGGACTTGATCCCAGGACCCTAGGATCACAACCTGAGATGAAGGCAGATGCTCAACCACTGAGCCACCAGGTGCCTCTGGACTCTCCTTGCAAAGAGTGTCTTTTCAGGTACAAAGCAGTTTGCATCTCATGCCTCAACTCGGACTGCTTCAGAGCCCCTGCAATGAGTATTGTGTTAAGAAGGACTCTGAGGAGTGCACTTGATGGGATGAGCACTGGGTGTTATACTATATGTTGGCAAATTGAATTCAAATTTTTAAAAATGTAAAAAAATCCATTAATTAGAAAAAAAAAAAAAAGTAAAAAGAAGGACTCTGAGGTCCTTACTGCCCAGGCCCAGAAGGCAGCAATGTGATGCTTGATTATTGACAATGTCAATATAAGGGTATTTGCTACCCTTATACTTTACCATGGGATGTGGAAAGGGCGGTAGGAAGTTATCTGCTATATGACATCCTGATTGGATCTGCATCGTTTTATATCCTCCATTCCACCCCAATTTTTTCCTGCATTTTTGCATCCTGAAAGCTGTTGCTCGGGGAAGGACAGTGAGCCTTCCTCATCATACACACGATCTCTCTGCCCTGTTGGTCCTGAGCTTCAGATAGAAGGAAGTCACCCTGGTGACCCCTTTGCTCCAGGGCACTGCAGGCAGAGGCAGCGAAAGCCACGCATCAGTGTGTCACTGGACCAGTATTGATCGAGCACCGGCGAGAGTCCAAAATAAAAAGGTAGAGATGAGACAATTGTTAAAAAGCTGCCAACTATTCACAGAAGCTGGTCTTCTGAAAAAGTGGCTCTGAGAGCACAGGTTCTTAAAATGTGGATCCTCGTCCAACAGCATGAGTGTCACCCAAGAACTCGTCACAAATGCAAATTCTCAGGCTCCACCCTGGACCCACTGAGTCAGACACTCAGGGGTGGGACCCAGCCCTCTTGTGCTACAGCAAATCCTCCCAGGCATACTGATGCCTGCTCAGGGTAGAGAACCAATGCTTTTGAGTAAAGCCTTCCCTCTCTCCACCCCCCTTCTTTCTTTCTTTTCTTGTTTGCTGAATTCCTTTGAAGAGCCAGGTACAAGATTATTTTGGTCTCTGCACTCATGGAATTTACATACCAATGGGAGAGACAGTGACACTGTGGACCTCTGAGGGCACAAACCAGGGGCACCTCACTCATCTTGGGGAATGGGAGCGGAAATGCAGATGTAGGCAGTAAAACCAGAGCAAAGGGTAAAATGTTAGACCAGAAAAATACAGGCAAGGCAATTCTCAACTTTCCTTTTCCTGCTCTGAATTAATAATTCTCTGCAAACTACTCGTGGACCTCACCTGACACCCTGCTAGGGGGTATCGGGCCATTGGGGTGGAAATAGAGTCCGGGCAGATCCTGCGGATGCATGACCCACAGGGCCAGGAGAAGACAGGGCAATCCAGAAGCCTGGGGCAGTTCCCAGGGATTGTTGCCCGGAGGGATGCAGGCCTGCAGAGTGCCAGATCTAGGGATCATTTTGCAAATCAGCCTGGAAATCTAGATTTGTTCTCAGTGAAATTTCCCGGAAATGTTTATAAACACTCCGTAGGCCAAGAAAGAGATGCGTGGAAGCCAAATTTGGGTTCCTAGGAATGTCTGGCCTGTGGAGCGTTTGTTTCTCTGGCCGCCATCTAGTGGTGGCAAGGGGTTGGTGCACGCTTTATCGCCCCTGGAGCCGAAGGGACAAACTTCTTTCTCCTCCTTTCTTAAATCTGCATTTTGATCTCCAAAAAATATATTGTTAAGACAAGGTTTTGTCCTATGGTTATCCTCCTCCTCCTCCCCCTTCTGGAAAGCGAGTAAGCCGAGGATGGGAGGCAGTGCTGCAAGGTTTCATAGAGGCCCGGGTGGGGTGTGTAATGACAGCCAGGCTTGAGGCCCTGCTCTGCTGCAGGGTGAGGGGCTTGGCAGGGTGGTTCCAGCCGCCTGAATGAAATATGATCAACATTCTGACCTGTCTGGGTTCAGGTCCTAAGAGCTGGAATGAACGTTAAGGATGTTTAGGCCGAATGGACATTCTGGGCCACCTCCCCGGTTGCTGAAGGCTTTTTGTGGTTGAACTTTATGGTCATCTTTAAATATTCCACCCCCGCCCCCACCTCCCTTTCCCAAAATTGTCTGCAAAAGTCTTTGCATGGGGAGAGCTCCTGGCCTGAGTTAGATTCTCCAAGGGGCCTGTATCTCCGGGGGATGGAAGGCTGCAAGTCTGTAGCACCGGGTCCTCCAACCACAGTGGACAGGAGTCCTCCGTGCAATGCATGCAGCTGGGCCCTCTCCCCAGAGCCTCTATCACAGAAAGTCTTGGAGGCTTGCTTTCAGCTACAGACTTGGACAAAACAAGCCAACAGCACCGCTTGGTGATGGCAGCATTTCCTAACTGCATCCTTTGCTATGTTGAAAGAGTCTAAAGATGCTGGGCAACAATTCTTCATTCTGGATGCTAGACTTAGTGACTTTCTGCTGAGAAGCCAAAAGAGAATGAGCTGGACTTTGAAGGAGGGGGACGGGGAGGGGGGCTTGACAGCATGACAGCATCATGACACCAACAGGTGGGATCTAGGGCTACAGAGTATGCTTACTCCCAGCTCGCCCCCATGTTTCTGCCTTGGCCCTAGAGGTTGCTCAGAGGAGCTGCATGCGGTGGTGCTAAGGGACCTTCTCTCCATCCTCCTGTGCGCTCCGGATGTCATCAACAGTTTGACTAAGTAATAGCAAAGACCCCTAAGAATTTCTGGAACCTCGGGGCATCTGGATGGCTCAGTGGTTGAGCATCTGTCTTTGGCTCAGGGCAGGATCCCAGGGTCCTGGGAGGGAGACTGCTTCTCCCTCTGCCTGTGTCTCTGCCTCTCTCTCTCTCATGAATAAATAAATAAAAATCTTTAAAACAAAAGAATTTCTAGAACTTCAAATTCTGTGTCCACCTGCCATTTCTGGTTCATAGGAGAAAGTCCACAGCTTTCTGTCGACACCGTCATGCAAAGTGATGGCTTCCTCATCACACATTGTGGATGCCCGGCTGGGGGTGGGACATGCACCTGCTCTGTGATGTCTTACCATGTGAGGTCCTGGCATGATGGGGACCCAGCCTTCCACCCTCTTCCCTTCTCCTCGTGGAAGCTTCTGGAACAGCACTCTGGGGGTGGCCAGGGCTTCCTGTGAACCTGACAAGGGTAGTGATTGGCTTTCAGAGGCTGACCCCAGCTCATCTCCTATCTCTTCTACCTTCTGGGACTTCCTATAGTCCCTCTTCTGTGTTGACCTTTCCCTGCCTATCTGCAAAGTTAAGAGATGGCTCTTTGCCATTCTCTGCCTTTTGAGGTTGTTGCCGGGACAAGCAGGAAAATAAATGAAAAAGGCTTTGAGTTCTTCACAGAGCAGGTCCTGCAAAGCAGATGTTGGGTGGAAGTTTCCAGATGACAGAAAATTGTACCAAGGCTTGAGGCAGGCTCTGCTTTACTCTTCCAGAGGTTAGGACTTTCCAGCTAGGGTGGTGGCCAAATTCACATAAGTAGGGGGAAGCCCTTTGCAGCTGGGAACTGGGTTGCTGGGTAAAAGGGTGAGAGCCTCAGATGGGGGATAGGGGGCAGGTGCCTCCCTGACTTGGGGAAGTGGAATTTCAGGAGAGGAGATCGGTTTTGTTTTTGTAACTCCTCTCTTCCTGGACAGAGCATGCGCACCAGGAAGGTTCTAGGTTTGCAGAAAAATGGGCAGCACTCCCTGCAGGGACATCGCTAATTCCCCTCCCTGCCCTTCCCGGGTGTCCCAGCCTCAGCCAGGAGAGGCAGGGGCGCGGGGGAAAGAGCCCTGCATGGGAAGCAAAAGGTTCACTAAGCTCTTGCCCCTGCTCAGGGAGAACGAGGTGGGCCCTGGGGCATGTCCTTTCGTCTCCCTGGGCCTCCTGTGGAGTGTGGACATTGGAGCCAATTCCTGGAAAACTTTAGGATCCTGCGCTCTTGCCTTTCTGCTGAATAGAGAGAAGGAGCAAGTTGGACACATGGAAGGCACTTTGCTTTTTGAAAACTTTGGCTCTCCAGTTTATAGAATGATAATTCCCAGGCAGAAATGGCCCCCCACCCCCAATCACTCGGAGTGCAGCCTGATGAGATTCCAGTGCTGGCATCAGGACACGGAGGGTTTACATCTCTCCTGATGGCCCCCGGGGCCCCTTCTTGGGCACAGCTCCTCCTGGCCCCAGCCAGCTCCTGACACATGCGTCTTAAGCCACATTTCTCCCTTTGGTTCCCTGGGTCAGCTTCCTGTGGCTGCTGTGACAAATGACCACAATCTTCGAGGCTTAAAACAACACAGATTTGTCCTCTTATAGCTCTGGAGCTCAGAAGTCTAATATGGGTTGGCAGAGCTGTGTTGCTTCCGGAGGCTCTGGAGGGAGGGGAGTCTGTTTCCTTGTCCCTTCCTGCTTCTAGAGGCACCCACATGCCTCGGCCCATGTCCTTGGCCACTTGGATCTCGTTGTCCATCCTCATATCTTCTTCTCTGACTCTCCTGCCTCTGTCTTATAAGGATCCTGGGGACTCACCTGGGCCCACTTGGATAATCCAGGCCAATCTCCCCATCTCATGGTCTTCACTGTGATTGCATCTGCAAAGCCACTTCTGCCGTGGAAGGCCACAGGTCACGGGGATCAGGACGTGGACGTTTTTTGGGGGGCTATTCTCCAGCCCACACCTTCACACCACACAGGAAGGACCTCAAAGCCTGCACCTGAGCTTCCCAGGTCAGCCCTCCAACACGGGGCCCACGTCCACCAGCTCAGTCCTAGCTGGCTTTGAACTTCTACTGCACAAACCAAGAAGGTTGTGTCCCTGTTCAAATGAAACTAATACTAGCTAATGTTGATTTTGCCAAACACTTTCCTAAGCCTGCTTCTGCCCCTCCCCACTGGCTTGCACTCTCTCTCTTTCTCTCTCAAATAAATAAATAAATAATCTAAAAAAAAAAAAAAAAGGAAAGAAAGAAAATTGAGACACGAGAAACATAAGGAGCCATCCCAGTCACACACAGCTACACGGGGTCCCTCCTGCCAACCACCGCGCATACACACACTGCCCCTTCTAGAACCTGCCACCCCAACACATGCCATGTTGGCATGCAGATTATTCTGAGCTGAAGGCAGTTGAGAATCAGCAGATGTAGGAAGGGCTCACTGCTGATCTCCCCCTTTCTACCTTAAAGCAGGTCATAAATTCCCCACGAGGAAGTATGATCCTCATAACAGTTCTGATCGGTAGTTTCTCAAGCAATTATCTGATGCCAACTAGGCGCCCTGAGATTCACATCACTTCTGACACCTTCTACATGGAGATTGCTCAGGCTTATGAGACTACCCTCTCCCCCAACTTCAGACGCCAAGCAAGTGTAAGTTAGAGACCTGTGTTTCTAACCTAGTAGCTATAGACCTGGTGGGGGGGTGGGGCTCCAGCAATCTCCTTCTTGGGTTTGATTAATTTGAGAGCGCGACTCACAGAACTCAGGAAACCAGTTTACTTATTAGGTTACTGTTTACTACAAAGGATATTAAAAGATGTGAATGAACAGCCAGATGAAGAGATGTGTAGAGTGAGGTCCCGAAAGTAGAAGCTTCTGTCCATGTGGAGGCTTAGCACATGGATGAGTTCTGGCCTACCAATCTGAATGCTCTCTGAACTCTACGTCTGGGTTTGAATGGAGAATCCATTGCAGAAGCATGGTTGATTAAATCATTGATCATTAGAGATTGATAAAACCTGTAGCTCTCCCCCCTCCCTGGCAGTCAGGGGTGGGCCTGAAAACTCGAACCCTCTAACTGTGGCTGTTTCCCCTGGCAAAGTATCCCCTATCTTTAGGGGATTTCCAAAAGCCACCTGATGACCTCGACTCAGGTGTGGCTGAAAGGGGCTGATTATGAATAACAAGACACCTACCTATATCACCTTTATGGCTCTCAAATGATTTCAGGAACTGAGGACATGATAACAAATATTATGGCAAAAGATGCTCCCATCACTCTTATCTCCTAGGACACCCCAATTTACAAGCTGAGAGCAGGAACAGAGACCAAACTATGTATTTATTGTAAATCACAATATCTCAGAGAGCTCCCTTCCCTGTATCTATACCGGGAAGAGGAGAACCCTGCCACCAGAGCCGGGGAGTCCACTCTGAGAAGAATCTGTACAGACAAACCCACTAAAATGATCCCCATCTTCCTTTTGTTTCTCCCATATTTGTTCTACTCACATTCTCACAATTTAGCGCCCCATTTCCTTTGTCTTGTCTCAGTTTACTTATTAGGCTACTTATTATTACAAAAGATATTCAAAGGTACGAGTGAACAGCCAGATGCTCATTCACGTTTCCACAATGGATCTACCGCTGTTGGTCAAAATGCTGTAGAAGCTCTCAGGCCTTTGGGTCTCCACTTCTTATACAGGAAGGTGTCCATGTACGTAAAAAACATTAACATCAAATACAATGATGTTTCCTCTTAGTAATTTCTCATCCACTAGTCCGTGCCGTGCTCCTTGGCGATAAATTCCCACTTTTCCTTCTTATGTTTCAAGTTGAGCCTAGCCTCCCTCCCCAGCTGCAGTGGTCCCTACATTTATCTAGATAGTTTCCCTTAAATAAAGGCTTCCTTATCATTTTCAACAAGTGTCATGAGTAATGTTCTCATTAACACTGGTGGGGAGCCCGCTTGGCTTTCAAGACCACGGTCAATGTTACTGCTTCGAAAGAGCCTTTCCCGCCTGTTCACATCACTCCTTGTACAACAAAGAAGCGCAGACAAGTTTCAGTGGGATTCCAAGACATGGACACAAATCATTATAAAAAAACAACACATTATGGGACGCAGGATTCATTAGACGACCAGAACCCTATGTGTTGTAGGAGGAACCAGGCAAGTGAATGTCCAGAAAGAGGAGCTTAAGGACTAGGGAAACATCAATGGTCAGACCCCCCTGAAGCCCTAGCACAGAGTATGAGTCAGGGTTCATGGGGCACTCTGGGAAGCATATGCGTCTAAATGCCTGAGCTTTCAAACTTTTTCATGACAATCCATAGTAAGAAATACCTCTTCTATTGAGATCCAGTAGGAGGATCCTCCAGTAGGACACACACACATACACATATATGAACATGGGAGAAAAAAAACTTCCACAAAGCAACACTAATCCCTACTATGTGCAACTGTGATACAGTGAAAAGGACCTGGTCTTTGACCCCTAGTTCCTGGCACAGCAGCTCCTAAAATTCTTGAAATTTCCTGACTGAGAGGAGTGTCTTATGTTATCCACAAGGAGCCCCTTACAACCCATTCCATTGTGCTAAGGAGGTGACTCTCCATTGGGCGCCTCCCTAGACAGCTTCAGGATGGGGGCTGGTCATCAGAGGAACTGACCTGTGAACAAGGTTACAGCTGGCAGCCCCACCCTCTGACCTCCTGGGAGGGGAGAGGGCCTGGAGATTGAGCTAATCACCAATGGAAAACAATTTAATCAATTGTGACTTCATAATGAAATCTTGTAGAAGACTCAGGGTGATGAAGTTTGAGGAGCTGCTGGGTTGGTGAGCACACCCAAGTCCACATCAACACCACGGGGATGTAGGGTTCTGCACTCAGGACCCTCTTTGGAGGGTACCCCACCCTATGTACCTCTCATCTGGCTCTTCATTTATATCCTTGATATATTCTATCAAGCCTTTTCTTACTTCTGTGAGTTGTCCTAGCAAATTATCAAAGCTGAGGGGTGTCATGGGAACCCCTAAATTAGTAGTCAGCCAGCAGAAAAAAATACAGGGGCCTGGAGACCCCTGCCCTTTGCAGTTGGCATCTGAAATGGACCTGAGCCCTTAACATGTGGCATTTGCACTCATTCAACTCATTCGTCAGAGTTGAATTGAATTGCTGGACACTGGCTGGTGTCAGAGAGTTGGAGAATTGGTATTTTCAGCGGCGTAAAAATGACAAACACCAACATATGCTAATAGTTTCTATTCTCTTCTATTAATTTTCATCTTATTCAATTTGTTTTTTTTTAAGTGCTGTTTGTAACCAGCTAAATTGATTTCATAACTCTCTACTTGATCACAAATCATGGCTAAAACACTGTAATGTACTCGAGGCTTCTTAAGAAGCAGGAACATTGAAATTTCCTTGACTTTTTCAATGACTAAGCCAATATCCAGGATGGAAATGGCACTATTGCAAGTTCGTGGAATATATGATTGAATGAATGGATAGATGGGTAATCTTTTGTATGGTCCTCACTAGTTCGGGGTTCAGTTTTAGAAAATCTCCCCCAGGGACATTCAGGCTTCATTAGTGTGATTTCTTCCACAAATTCAGGTGAGTTTTGCCTACTGGAATTTCGGTTTATTAGGGCATTGTGGGACCCGTTTTGATAGGGGTAATTCTCCTGTGTCAGTAGGGAGAGTTGGCTTGCCAAGTACAAAATTCATCAAAGGGCGTTGGTTTTTCCTGTGTGTTATTTCCTTCAAGGTGGGATAACTAGATAAATTGCCCCTTTGGATTCTGAGATGTTCATCTGCCAGGAGCATGGCCAGGGCAGCTCCTCCCCCAGTCCTGAGCTTCACAATAATAGCTGCTGTATAGTCCTCAGGTTGGCTCTTTGAACAGCCATGAAGACCTCAGAGGTCTCCATTCTAGGTGGAGATTTATGGAACATCCCAACCTCATCTGTAAGGCGATGCTAAAAGGCAGCTTACCCCTACGGATGGCTAATTGCTTCAGTCCCATGCTACTTCTCATTACCTTCAGTTGGAGGAGGTGACGTCTTCTGACCTTGTCCTAAACTTCTGGGGCTGAACCCTGTCTGAAGCCTGTTGACCCTCCTGTGCTGAATATACAAACATATAGTTGCTGAGTGATTAAGCTGATAGTATCAAGCAAAGTTTTGATTTGCGACTGACCCAGAGTGACCTGTAACATCCTGGTCCCAAGGGCTATTGGGATGGCCAGTGGGGTCATCTCTCTACCCGAGATTGGTGAAGACCTCTTCCCCCCACTAGGTCGGAACCTTCAGCCGATTCCAACTTGGAGTAATACTCAACACAGATTTCCTGAAATATACGGCCACTGCATGAAACACACCCCTATTCATTTTCCATGTGGAGCCTATAAAAGTGTGTTTTCCTCCCTCTTGCAAAGACTGTCTCACCCATCTGGTTTAAATTTGTGTGAGTTGCTGCCTGCCGAGAAAAGGGTTAATGATGACCGGGAGGGGAGAATTCGGTTTGCTCGGCTGGGCTTTGCACGAGTCCAGTTTCTCCCAGAGGTTGAGCCCAATCAGAAACAATCCAGGGGGCTGAGGAGGACTTCCTGTGAGCCCCAGCAGGATTCTACATTCACAGGACAAATGTGGCACTGAGATCGGGAAATTCAGCAGTGGTGGCAGCAACAACAGTACGGCTCCAAGAACATCTGCAGAGAGTATGGCCCCATGGCCAACGTAATAACAACTAGCACTTTAGGAACATAATGAAAATCACATTTCTATAATTGTGTAATATACAGACCCAAGACTGGAACATCACTTGTCTCAATGTGATACAAATTGGATGCAGGAGCTCGGGCCCATTGGCAAGCGCTCGTCCAGGGATGATTATTTTTATAGAGACCTCATTTCTGACCGGGCTTCAGCCTCATGAAGATGGGCTTCTTTTTTAGGTGGCCATTTCAAAAAATGAAACTTCAAAACTTAACTTCTTTAGTGGTCCTCCTGAAACGTGTCCAAGAATGTGACATCTTCCCGCGAGCAGAGAGGAACATTTGGATGTGTTGGCTGGGACACTTTCAGTAATGCTTTCCTTAAGAGCTTGACATCAGAAAGGAATTCACATGGGGCCCAAGTGAGCCATTTTTCAGAAAGGCCACTCTCTGGAGACAGTTCATTTGGAAAGCTGGCCAAGCCTGAATTAAGCAGACTTGTATAAATCTCGCTGTTACGATATTAAGAAAACGAGCCGGGATGTTTGATCACTTTCTGTTTTATGTGAATGTTGTAATGATAATACAACATCTTCTTTGGCTGCAAGCACCGTTATTATCCTGTAAGAAGGATAATAAAATGGGGTAGCGTATTAAAATGCAATTTAGGATAAGGCGTTGCTATGTGTGACAGTGAAAATGTTTGCAGCCTTCTTTGTAAGAGGGTTACTTTGCATCCCAGACTCACTAATACTCCACTCAGCCCAACGGGGTTGTCAGTACTTGATCATTTGAAATTGCATTGAAATTTCCCATATTTCATCTAGCTCCATCGCCAAAGCCGCCCTCTTAGGTTAAGTAGGGCAATTACGATTTCTTCCCATTTTTCAATGGCCACATGTGGAGCTCGCCCTGGCAATGGGAACAGGTTGAGGCTGATGCCAGGTCTTCTGATTCCCAGGCCAGCTCAGGTTTCTCCCCCCCCACCCCGGGTGGTGTCATTTCCCATGATTCCCTTCTACTGCAAATATGCTCCAAAAATCCAACCAAGTAGCATCCAGAATCCCTAAGTTGAAGATGATAATGGGCAGTTGCGGCACAAATAAAATCTATTTGCATCAAACCATCGCTAAGGTGAGATTCATACCTTTAACTCACCACCTTCTACCCCCCACTGACCCCATTGGGTAACTCAGAATAATAGGACCCTTCTGCTCTGGTTTGAATACATTTCCTATGATCTTGCTATCTAAAGTCTGGTCTACAGACCAAAAGCATCAGCATCACCTGAGAGCTTGTCCAAAAAGCAGAAGCTCGGGCCCCCCTCCCAAAGCCACTGGATCAGCGTCTGCCTTTTAACAAGGGCCCCAAGTGAGTCCTAGGCATGTCAGGCTTTGGGAAGTACTGTATCTACTAACTCATGCTTTTACTCAGCACCGCCTATTTTATGTAGTGGTCGTGGGCTATGTGGTTTATGTGCAAGGAAAGTTGATGAGGACCAACCAACCAGAACATTCCTACCTGCATGCTCCCTTTCCATACATACTGAAGGAGAACTTAGACCAGAGAGGGGTGATGGCTGTGGGAGGAAGGGCCTGGGAAGGGTCTGGAAACACAGAGGACCCTGCCAGTAGCAGCCTGCAGACATCTGGTTTGAGGTTGCTCTCAAGGAAACAGACAGCGATACTGATTTTTTTTTCAAAGGACAGGCACTCCCAGTGCCTCTTGATTATGAGCACTTTGGGGAATATGGTTGGAGAAACCCCTGGTCTGCTCCTGAAGGCAGACACAACCAAGCTGACCATTCCTATAGGCAGTGACCTATCGGATGGGCCATGGGTGGAGGAAAACTGAGGCTGCATATTTCTTCCGCTGTTTATGTCTGGGCTCCTAGGTATGAAGCTGAGAGCTCCTCCCTCCTCAGTCCCCCACCCACCACCCCCTAGCATCCCCAGCTTGGGTCCAGTGTCAGGACCTCCCCTCCAGGCTGGGCTACCTTGGCTCCCTCTGGAAGCTGTCAATCTATATAGCCAAAGCCCCAATTCCTTCTCTTGGGTTTCTGAACCCTCCAGCTCCTCTTCCACCCTGCATCTTTGCTTTTTGCAGGAGCTGCCAGATGTCAAATTGCTTCATATTCTGCGGCTTCGAGATCCAGGCAAATGTCCACGAAGGAGAGGATCGTAACCACCAAGACTCAGTGTGAACGCAGGGCCCTGGATTCTGTTGTGGGTGAGTAGTACGTTGAGCGATTTCAAATGGCTCTCCTGGGAATTGGTTGTCAAATTTTTGGTGTGTTCAGGAAATGTCTGCCACATTTTACATCAACATTTTCAAACTGCGAGTGAGTGAAGTGTTGAATTGTAACAATGAGTGAGTGAGATGAATGGATCACAGTGCCAACAGCAAACTAGCTTGGGTAACAGAAGTTGCTCGTTTTATTTTAATCCATAGACTATAAATCCCATCTCGATGTCACATAGAAGCCACAGTATGTGGAAGCCTTTATTACAGAGATCATGGTGGAGAGGATTGGGTGCCTCTTGGCCATCTGCCATCACTCTATTTCAAAGTCCAGAAGGGTCAAAGTCTATCAAGATAGATTTAAATAGGCTTCTAATCACTCCCTTACTCAATACCCCAGGGCGTCTTACTCAGGGGCTCAAAGCATTTATGTTACCATCCTAGGATTTCCAAATGTTTAGGATTCTACTCTAATTTCATCCCATCCCTGAGACTTCCCTGTCCTCTACTTCCCTCCTTCCATCCCAGCTGGGACGGGGGCCTCCTTCTAGCTTCTGCTACCTCGTGCCCAGCTGGCCAAGGCAATTATGGCCCAACAGCAAGGCCCATCTTTCCTACATGCTGATTGCTCAGTTACGTACCCTCCTCCCGTCCACCCTTCAACCATGTTCCCAGAAGAAGACATGCTGGCTCAGTGGCATCATACAACTGCTTCAACTCACGTATCTAATAGGGGGCAGCCCAGGATTTTGTGCTCCCAGATCCTGTTCTTTTCACCAGACCCATGGTTCTCAAAGTGTGGTCCCCAGAACAGTAGTGGGAGCATTACCTGGGAACCTCTCAGGCCCCATTCTGGACCTTCTAAAACAGAAACTCTGGGAGTAGGCCCAGCTTCTAATACCAAATCAAAACACAGGAAAGCCCTGTGTTTTCACACCCCCTCCAGGGGATTCTGGTGCAGGCACAAGTCTGAAGAACTGCTCTTCTCTCCCACACTTAGTGTCCTGTGATGTATGTTATTTTAGCCACTAGACTATAAGCTCCCTGAAGGCAGGACTTAGCCATCTCTCAGTGAGGCACCATACTAAATGCTGCTATGGAAATTTCATGGCAATAGCTAACATTGAGCTCTTACCGTTTGCCAGATGATGTGCTAATCCTATCTGTCTGCATGGGATCTAGCTCTGAATGACCCTTGGAGGCAGGCAGTGTTATTACCTGCCTTTTACAGAGGAGGACCCCAAGGGTTAGAGAGGTGAAGTAGCTTACTCAAAATTCCATGTGTTGCATGAGGAAGCTGGGATGGGAACCCCAGGTCTGACCCCAGAGCCCAAGCCTTTCCACTAGCAGGGTTCTCCTGCTTGGCACATGCTTACTGAATTGCCTCATACCATTTGAAAGTCTAAAGTGCACAAAACGGGAGAGCTGACACACAGAGCATCCTAGGAGGATAGAGAGGGCTTGGGTTTCTTTCAGAAAAGAAGGCGTGGGTTTCTTAGGGAAGCTAAATTGCATTCTCAAGTCCCCTTAATTTCACTTCTGACATATCCAGTTATCTTAAGCTCCGGTACAGGGATGGTGCCAAACTGACTCAGTAGTGTTGCTTCTAAAGGAACTTGAATGCCTTGAATTCTGCATTGGAAGGAGCAGCCTTCTGGGGAGTTGGGGGGAAAGGGTTAGTGGGTGAAGGGAGAGGAGTGTTTGCAGGTGAGGGCTCCACAGAGATGCTTGAACCACTTAGGATCCATGTACCATTAGCCACAAGCCACCTACCCTCCCTGGCCCTTGGTTCTTTCATCTGTAAAATGGGGATGATGGTAGCAGCCATTTTATTTGTCTGTGGCTCACATGAGACGGTGGCTATGAGAAAATTTTATCAGTAAGAAGTAATGTCTGAAAAGTTCTATGTTCTCTGTTGTGACCACTGTCGAGTCACACGGTGGGGAGGGTAGCAGCTAAGGGATGCCCACCCAGTCTTGACTTCTGCCCATAAACAGAAGATGTTTTTCTACAAGCTCTTCCTTCCCCAAGACACATGCATGATTTCTCAGCGCCTAGGGGAAGGAGTTCATGGTGGTTTTGTAACAGGGAGAAAGCAGCCCTAGGAGATGGGCAGCAGAGAGCCCCTCTTAAGGACACCAGGCTGTTTTGCCCCCGACCCCTCTGGAACAATGGCATGGCTCAGCCCAGACCTCTAGACTCCCACTTAGATATCTGGGTTTCCCCCACTGAACAGCCTCCCCCCACCCCTACCCTGTTTCTTCTCACCCATCCCTCTACAGGCACCAAAGGCCTTTCTAAAATGTCTTCACATTCACGAGACACCAGCTGCGAAATCCCCCATTCCAAATAAATGAGAAAGGAACCCCCTCCCTCCAGGATTTGCTAGTGGCCCGGCCACCCCAGGCCAGGATACAATTTCGAGGCAAGGCGGGGGTGGCATGTGTGTGTAATTGCTTCCTGAGAGGAAGACCATGAGAGCCTGTTGCAAATGAGGTGTTAATGATGAGCGCCACAGGGTTCGTTACTGGAGCGAAGTCCCATATGGATTGACTACATTAAGCTGCTTTTTATGGATGTGGCCCTTCCCCTTTTGCAAGGGAGCATCCCACAATGGGAAAACAAAACACAGTGAAACAAGTGGAGCAGACTCCACCTTCTTGGCTCTGCTGCTGAGCTGTGACCCTGCTGGTTTATCCACCATGGTGTCTCCTCAGTCTTGGGACCAGATTGAAGGAGGGGTTTCCTTATGGGAAAAGAAGGCTGGGACGGTGCTGGTGGATGCATTGCTCTCAGCACCAATGGTCGGGCACTGAATGACAAATCAGGGTGTCTGGTGTTCAGTTTGAAATCTGAGGTTCAGAGAAAAAGTCACTTTGACAAAGCTCTAGAAGTTATAAGAGTAGGAGGTCTTTTGTCTATAAAATAGGTTTAATAATACCAGTCCTAGCTCCTTTTAACCTTTGAAAAACTCCCTCAGATGACATCTTAGATTCACGAATGATGCCATTACCAGAGTTCAGATCCAATCACCTTATTTTATTAAACAAACATCAGATTCTTAAAGCGGCAAAGTCTCTTATCCAAGAACACCAAATCGCTCAGTGGTTGAATGATGACTGGGACTGTGGCCTTCCAATTTTGAGGAGGATTACTTTTGGTTCTAATTTTGGCTGAAATAGAACTTTGCCAGTCCCCATCCCCTCTACAGATGACTCCAATCTCAACTCCTAAAGCCTCAGCATGATTTGGCTGAGTGTGGCCCGGGCCCTGGATTCTCTGCCAACCAAAATATTTGTGGCACCCCTATCCTCGTTGTCATGTGGGCCCAGCAAACAAGCTATCTGATTGGCTATGGATATGGCTCAGGCATCTCTCTGTTCCCCTTGGCAAGAAAACCAGTGCCTACAATACAAAAGATGTAAGTTGAACTAGCTGAACCAAGGAAAATTCTATATGTTCTCAACCATGACATTTAATTTAATCTTTCCCTTTTGAAGATAGGACAATCAGCTAGATAAAAATGGGACTAGTGAGAGCTTTCCTGTGGAGTTGAGTGTCAGCAGTACTGTCAGAGAAGTGACAGTTTTGAGGAAGTAGCATCCCCCAATGTCATATTATTGGTTCAGATTTGGAATTCATTTCAAAGCCAATCGACTTTGCCCAAGTAAATAAAAGAGTTGCCTTTACCTCATTAAAAGGCAAAGAGAAATTTCTAGAATGTTTGCTGGATGGGGCAAGTGGGAGATGTTAATGATCTCTACATGCTCTCAAGAAAGGCTTGATGTTCACTGGTGTTCATCTACATTCTGAGGAGGGATTTGGCTGCAGAGTGCAGTGGTGAGCACAATTGGATATGTTTCATTAAGACTGCACCTCCGTCTTTTAATTAACTTCTTGTTCCTGTCTTTGGTGAAATATTAATTATTTTTTAATCATCACTGGGATGCACTTTAAGGAGAAGCAGCTGGGATCATCCAACCTTAGTTTCATTATACAGATAGGTGTTATAATAATTAACTTAATTAGCTTGTCACTGCTTGCATAAAATATGACTGTATTTGGAGAACAGATATTGCTTTGCTGATCCAAGGTTAATTAAAAAATTGAGTGTACAAAAGGTCAGACTGAGTGGAGTTGGTGGCACCCTGATATCAGCCAGGGGGACGAAGAATGTTTCCTGGACCGGAAACAGTCTTGGCAGTTCTGAAGCCAATCTAGGGGAGAGCCAACTATCATCAAGTTCAGTAGGCTTAGCCCACGTGTGGAGTTCTCTCTGGACATTGGGGGCTCCACGAACCTCCACTGGACAGACAGGGAAACCAATGAGACACTTCCTTCAAGTGGAAGATGCTTCTTTGTGATCTCCTGAGGTCTGAGTGTACCTGAGCACAAGGTGGTAAAACCAGGGAAGAATGTTCTGGGCAGCATGTAGCTAATATGTGCCGAATGCATCCCATCATGTGCCTCGTACTGAGCTAAGTGATTTACATTAACAACTCATTTTATCTTCACCACAATCCTACGAGGCAAATAGAATTGTCCGTATTTTAGGGTCAAGAAAACTGAGAGCCAGAGAGATTAAATAACTTGGCTGAGTTTACACAGCTAGCTGGTGGAAGAGCCAGGATTTGAACTCAGGTAAGTGTCTCCAGAGGCTAATTTTCAAAATTGCTTTTAATGGAATAGTAACTCCACCATGCTGCCTATCATAATGTGTATGAAAATAAGTAGTGTTTTCTGGGGAAAGGAGACTTTATAAAACACAGACTCACTCCTGCAGAAGCTGGATCCCTTGCAAGGAGAAATCTGATACGAAACCGGGCTGTTTCATCCTAATTAAAATGCTGGGGAACTAGTATGGGTTTGGAAGAAGAATTTTGCTCAGTCCTTGTCAGTATGTGGGAGTGTTAAATGCGTATAACTGTTTTTGTTTTGTTTTTTAATTATGTGGCAGCTCATTAAAGCTTGATTTGCTTCCACCATCAATCAAACCTTCTAACAACTCATTTGGTGGAGACAATGTGCTTCATAGAGAAATTGATAGCTTTGGAGACATTGAGATAAGAGCATGCTGCCTCTCTTGCAAATGGCTCACCCAATAAGGGTCGAGCCATCCAGAAAATAATAGAAATCTCAAACTGAGGTGATTCAGAATAATGCAAAACACCGTCAGCATCAGCCCTGAAAAGTTAACTGTGCTCTTTGGTGCTTGGAAGAGTATTTTGTATTCAACAGATGGTACCTGCATGATGGATGGGGCTGGACTATGATTGACCTGGAGCATTTGTTCCCATTTCTAGAATATGATCGCCACATCATTTGCTCTGATTCCTCACAGACTCCTGGGTTTGATTTCACCTGATGGTTTACTGACTCTCTCGATTGGGATGACTTAAAACTTATTTTAAACTCAGCTATTTGCATTACTGTTACAACCCTGCATTACTGTTCTTCAGGCTGTTATTAATTTCCCCCCAGAGTGACGTGTGGTTTGGACTGGATCGTGCCGATGTGGTTTGTCATATATGATGCTAAATGTAGGACAGAAGCCTGGGAACGAGGAAAACAAGAATGTGAAAAAAAAAAGTCCGTTGATATTATGTGGATCATGTGTCGTATGCTGCTACTATTCGGGTTGATCCTATCCATTTTATTTTATTTTATTACTATTTTTTAATCTGAAAGGTGAGAAGTAACATGGAAATCAGAGAAGCCATAATAGAGTTCATGTATACAGGACCGCACATAGAATCGGGAAGAAACAAGTACAAAGTGCAATAGTATGTAGAGTATATGGTCCCTCACTGTGGAAATAGCAGTATCTGGGAAAAGAAGTGGTGCAGAAGCAAGCTCTAGGGAGGAGGCAGCATGACCCCGAGAATCAGACACCCCAACACAAGGCTTCCTGTCCTAGTTCTCTCTTTCCTTGAGCTGATCGGAGACGGTAGGTGGCCAAAAACAGGGGGCACCTGGAAGGATGCCCTGGCAAGGTGAATGCATTACGAACTATAGAACCTTCACCAATAATACTATCCACCGAAAAAAGTGACAAATTATCGGTATGACCAGCAGCATAGGTGGACTTAAAAGGCCTCATGTGAGTGAAAGAAACCAATCTCAGAAAGTGACATACTATATAAGTCTATTTACATGATATTCTAAAAAAGGTAGACGTATATGATGACAGGCCAGCACATGCCGATGGGTAGGGTTGAGGTGAGGGTGTAACTGGTGAGGTGGGGCAGCACGGAGGAGTTTTGTGAGAGGGCACAATTATTCCACATCATTACTGTATTGTTGTTTGCACAGATCTTTACTTACTCAGAGAATCGTATGCACACACAAACTTACTGTATATTAACTTGAAAAGCAAGTATTAAGAAGTATTGTAAATTGATTGATTGCTTTTATTTAGAGAGAGTTCATAAGCATAGGAAGAAGCAGAGGCAGAGGGAGAGAGAGAGAGAGAAGCCCAAGCAGATCCCATGCTCAGCACAGAGCCCAATGTGGGGCTCTATTCCAAGACCTGAGGTTGTGACCTGAGCCAAAACCAAGAGTTGGAGGCTCAACCGACTAAGCCACCCAGGTGCCCTGAGAAATACTGTAATTTTAATGAGATGATTTCCATATTTCTTTTTTAAAATTTATTTTTCTTTATTTATATATTTTCTTTATTTACATATTTCTATTCTAACTGGCTTAAGACACAGTTTTCACAGAGATGTGCTATATTTCCTTTACGTTAAATGGGTGCCATATTGCTTTGCATCTGAGAGTTGTCCAGGGTTTACCATGAAGTAATAAAAAAGGCTAGAAGGCTTACAGGGTTTGCTGGTTCCCTGGGGGACCCCTGTCAATGGAGCCCTAGGATAGAAATGCAGGCAAGTGTCAGTTGGACACATCGGGGGAGGGACCCCAAAATGTGTGTGGGGGTTGGGTCCAAGATGCCTCAGTGGACTTCCTTAGCTGGAGCTGGTGAGTCTTTGCTCTGTGTTGCACCACTGATGGTAATTCAGCACAGCTCAGGTCTGGTGAGCTGTCTAATCACTAACCGGTTTATTTCTTCCCCTGATTCTTTGTATCCTTTGTCTGCCTCACTGGTTTTGTTCACTCCTAGCGTCTGCTTTCTTAGAGCTTCAGCCAATGACTACAATTACACCTCCGTTCAGCTATTGCTGCTGGCTGTGTGTTTCTTGAAGCAGTGAACCTGGCCCAAGTCATGTTTTGGGGCCCAAACCCATCACAGACTGCTGGCCAGCTCATGTATTGGCCGCTTTCAGTTCCAGGGCCCGTTCCAGGTCCAATTAGCTGTCGCTAAGAGTGGGGATAGTCACCTGGCCTACCTCACCGGACGGCCTCATTTAGAAGAGGGTGCTGGCTTGGAGGCGCTCTGGTGGTCCTGTCTAGTACAATATACCCCAGTTCCCAAACTATCCGAGACAGAACCCAATGAAATGCTGTATTTTGTTTAAGAGGCAACGTCTATGTGCCAAGAACTATAAAGGTTTGGGGAGTTTATCCTACTTGTGAGCTATTGCCTAACCTATTTTTATTTCTTGGATGTTGGCAGAGGGCATGAATCAGAGACGGACAGGTCTGGGTCAGAGACAAAAGGCTTTATTAGAGCCTGGGTGGTAGCCTGAGCTCCATGCTGCTGGCAGTTCCCTGGGACTCCGATGTCTCATGGGGGAGGGCGGGGTAATACAGAGCTAGAATGATGCTTTCACAGTGAGTTGTATTAGGGAAGAGGAATTCCGAGTTTGGGGGACTGGTTTTCTTTTTCTTTTTTTTCTTTTTTAATTTATTTTTTATTGGTGTTCAATTTACTAACATACAGAATAACCCCCAGTGCCCGTCACCCATTCACTCCCACCCCCCGCCCTCCTCCCCTTCTACCACCCCTAGTTCGTTTCCCAGAGTTAGCAGTCTTTACGTTCTGTCTCCCTTTCTGATATTTCCCACACATTTCTTCTCCCTTCCCTTATATTCCCTTTCACTATTATTTATATTCCCCAAATGAATGAGAACATATAATGTTTGTCCTTCTCCGACTGACTTACTTCACTCAGCATAATACCCTCCAGTTCCATCCACCAAATTACGTGGATGGGACTGTTTTTCGAATGAGTGGTAAATAGGTCTGCTCCCTGGCTAGGGGCCCATGGTACTTCATCCCTAAAGGCGACCTGCTGCAAACGGCCCTGAGAAATGGACCAGGCAGACAAGGGTCAGGATCTCAAATTCTTGGCATTCCTGGGGTCTTTGGTGGTGGTGAATTGTGTCTCCCAGTGACAAATTCCCCGGGGTCTTTGGTGGTGGTGAATTGTGTCTCCCAGTGACAAATTCCCCAGCTGCTGTAGAAATGATGGGGAATGCCGTCAAACAATAGCTAGGATATAAATGCTCTCCACACTCCACCACAAAGTATTCCTAGAAACTTCATCTTTATAAGATTAAGAAGTTACTCCCTCTTTTTTTTTTTTTTGAAGATTTTATTTATTTATTCGTGAGAGACACAGAGAGAGGCAGAGACACAGGCAGAGGGAGAAGCAGGCTCCCTGTGGGGAACCTGATGTGGGACTCGGTCCCGGGACCTGGGCCAAAGGCACACACTCAACCACTGAGCCACCCAGGTGCCCAGAAGTTACTCACTCTGAAGATTGCCCACTACCCTCTGGAACAAAGGTTCTGGCCAGCATAAGACTGTGCTTACCACGTGTGGCCATGGGATGGTACATTGTCAGGAACCACATTCTTTGGGGGAGAAGGCTCATTCTTCCAGGCATAAGGCAGAGGCCATGAGATGAGGCAGTGGCTCACTGCCACAGTCCAGAGAGAGCTGGAATGGTCTAAAAGCGCCCTACTAGAGCCAGTTATCTCTATCACACCCATCTCTGAGCATGCTGGGTGCCATTTCAGTCCTGGGACCTCAGCCTTGATCCTCCCAAGGTTATAAGCCAATCAGTCCACCTCAAGAGGAACCCGAAAAATAACTTTGCAACTACTTCCTTCTGCATCTTTGTCCAAATCCCAAGCCTTCTCTTCTGGGTGGTTTGTCAATCTTTTACACAGTTGATTTGGTGGGTCAAGGTACAAAGATCCTCTTCCCATACTGGAAGACAGGCCAGTTTTTGGGGTTGTCCTCCTAGGCCTAGGTAAAAACCCAATGGATGAGGGAACCTTTGTTTGCTGAGTGCTACAGTAGACTAGGCAGTGGGTAACGTGACTGATTTTTCAAACTCTACAGGGGAGAAGATTTTACTATCCACATATTATAGCTGGGTAACTGATATTTACAGAAGTTGAGAAATTACCTAAGGTCACCTAATTAGTAAGTGATGAAGCCAAGTTTTAGCCCAATGCTAGGCGATGGGACCAAGCATCCACCGCTCCGCTGGTATGTTTTTGGGTGTGGACAGGCTTGGGTCTCTTTGGGCTTTTCTATTCCTGGCTGAGTAGAGCAGCAATGCCATATGGAGGAAAATGCCAGAATCAGGAACCTTTGGTCTATTTCATAGGGCCCTTGAGATTTTCAGATGTGCATGAGAGTGCTCTACAAATGGTCAAGCAGTTCACGGATGTAAGAGATCACTGCCTTTTGCTTGCAAATATCCAAAAATATAGACTCTGGCTTCAACAGGGGCTCCGCTATCACTGAACAATCTAATCTGACAACAAAATTTAATTTCTGGGGGTCAGACGGCTTTCTTTTGATGTGTCAGTTCTCGATGTGTTGAGAAGGATGCTGAGTCCTCCCTGGGACTGATCAATGAACGGCCCGCGGAAGGAGAGGGTTGCATTTGTGCCTGATTATTCTGGGCTGGTCTTGTGGGGAAGCAGACACACATGAAGACAAAGGAGTGTTACGTGACCGCCCTCAAGGGTTGGAGAGGAGCCCCAGGTCCGGGCATCTGGCAGGACTGCTCTTGCTCTGACTCCCTCAGTACCAGAGTGGTTCTTAAATACACCCAACACCCAGCAGCTTGGATAATTTTTCATCCTGGAGGCCTGCCTGGGCCTGCCTCCGGGGATGGGGAGCTGGGCTGGGAGCCATAATGAGAAGCAAATCTCCCCGGATTGGGGTGCATGATGTGATGAAAAGCTCTGACAGTGGATGAGATAAGCCTTGCAGACTGGGAGCAGCTCGGCTGATTCCGCAACGTCGGCGAGGCTTCTATTAAAACCAGGCCTCCTCTGTCCCAGCATCCACGCAAGTTTTTCTTACTCTCTGCCCATCAGTTAAGGAAGCTGTTGGCAAAGTGACATTGACCGACGCCTGGGGCCATGACTCTGGGGGGGAGTGATCCTTGGTGTGTAGGGAGACAGGCGGTGGCCTTGGGACCTCCAATTAAATACGCATCCATCTGGGTGGCCAGGCAAAGCCATCGGGGACCCGCGTGAGAGGCCCCAAGTTGTCACCACTCTCCCCACACACAGAAGTGTTTCCAAAGCACTTCACAGCACTTCATGCTCCTATTTGTCAAATAACTCCCCTTCCAATATTAAAACAAATGTAAACATATTTAAACAAAGAAAACACCAACAGTCTCAGTCCTCAGGGATAACCACTGCTTACATTCGGGTATACATCTTTCCCATATTACCACCGCATGTATATATGGAGATAAAAATAGGATCAAACTCCAGATCCCCACGGTCCTCTGTGGCAACCAATAGCCCCACGTGGCTGTTCAAATTAGAAATAGTTAAAATAATTACAAAAGTAAACATTCAGTTTCTCAGTAGCTCCAGCCATATTCTAAACACTCAAAAGCTGCATGTGGCTGTCGAGCCTTTGCAGATACAGAATATATCATCTTGGAGAATGTCTTTTGTGTCTTTTTGTTTTTTTAAAGATTTTCTTTATTTATTCATGAGAGACACAGAGAGAGGTGGAGACACAGGCAGAGGGAGAAGCAGGCTCCATGCAGGGAACCTGATGCGGGACTTGATCCCAGGACCTCAGGATCACAACCTGAGCTGAAGGGAGATGCTCCACTGCTGAGTCACCCAGGTGTCCCTCTTTTGTGGCTTAAAATACGACAGCACAAGATCCTTTATAATGGCAGCATAGTCTTCCTGGGCACATGTATGATCACTTTTTAAAATCAAGGTATGGATGACACCCAGTGTTACATTAGTTTCAGGGGTGCAGCATAGTGATTGGACAGCTCCGCATGATATGCTGGGCTCACCACCAGCACAGCTACCACTTGTCACACCACAATACAATTTACAATACCATTGACTATATTCCCGCCCGGACCTCCCATTCCCCTTCACCCATTTTGCTCAGGCCCCTCTGGCAACCGTGAGTTTGTTCTTGGTACTTACAGACCTGTTTCCACTTTTGTTTATTTGTTTATTTTGTTGCTCAGATTCCCCATGCACATGAAATCACAGGATATCTGTCTTTCTCTGATTTATTTCACTTAACATTGCACCCTCTGGGTCCATCCGTGTTGTTGCAAAAGGCAAGATCTTGTTCTTTTCTATGACCTAGCAATACTCCATTATAGACAATATATATAAATAATTTCTCCATATGTTTAAATATATTTGTTTATCAATAGATTGTTATATATTCTATATAAATACACATATATTGCATCTTCTTTATACATTCGTATATCTGTACAATATTCCATGGCGTAAATGTACAACCACTTTTTAAAACCACTTCTCTAAAAAAAATTTAAAAAAAAAAGAAAGAAAATGATTTCTCTAAAGTTTGAAATTCAAACTATGTCCGGTCTGTCATGACCATAACAATGATTTGCTAAAATTTCTAAAAGCTAAATGTTTATTTGCATGTGTGGTTAACTTCTTTCTTATTATTTCAAGGGCAGGTTACTATTACTTTGAGGTCTTTTTCACATCTGTAATAAAAATGAATAAAATTTATGCAGAAAGCCTGCATAAATTTATACTCCTCA
Source organism: Canis lupus familiaris (assembly GCF_011100685.1). NCBI lineage: Eukaryota > Metazoa > Chordata > Mammalia > Carnivora > Canidae > Canis > Canis lupus. Next base: position 37,233,914 of record NC_049226.1, read on the forward strand.
CAGGCAGGGCGTGAAAGTGCCTCTTCCTCAAATCTAAATAACGGTTCAGAAAATCATTGCCCTTTTGATCGCTGGAGCAGCATCGTCTCAAAGATGTTTTGTGGTGCAATTCTTGATCTCTGGTAGAGTTTACAACTGTTTGTGTTTCTTTTGTAACTTACTTTTGCTGAACTTTTAGTGAAAGCCATAGTTATCCCTTTCTAATTGATTCATGTAAGATCTTTATATGTGGAGGAATGAAGCCTCTACCGTATAACTTATAAGTTGGATAGTTTGGATTTTCCATTTGCTCTTCAATTTTTTTCTTCCACTTGCAAATACTGCAAAATTATATTTAGTCAAATCTCTGGGTTTTCTTTTTTTCCTTTTAGATTTCTGCCCTTGATGAGACACTTTGGCTCTACTCTGCTAAAAATTACATAGAAATGTTTACTCTGTTTTATAGTTTACTTTCATAAAACACCTAAAACTGTAGCACATCTGGAATTTATATCTATGGTATAGTGTGTGTGAATTTGGTATTTACATTTACTTTCTAAATGGGTTAGCCAGTTTCCCCAACCATTGAGTTAGGTGAGGGAGGAGAAGGTCCCTAACAAGAGACGAGATATACCACATCGCCCTCTCTTCTCCATACTCCATCTCATCCTCCTCTTCTTCTTTTCTTCTTCTTCTTCTTCTTCTTCTTCTTCTTCTTCTTCTTCTTCTTCTTCTTCTTCTTCTTCTTCTTCTTCTTCTTTTCTTTTACTGATTTCAAATTTTGCCTTTATCAAATATTACATATATGTACACACACACACACTTGGGTCTGCTATTATACTTTTATTCTATTTTTTATTACTCTGTCTTCCTAATTTCATGCCAGTAACATATTGCTTTAATTATTGTGCTATATATTACATGTTAATATTTGTGTGGTAAGTCCTTCTTGAAACTCTTCTTTTCCAAAATGTTTTTGGCTTCTGTACTGTGCATGTTCTCCCATATGAATGTTAAAATCATTTTGTGAAGTTTCAGAAAAATAGTCCTGTCAGAGTTTTTACTGGCATCATTAAGGTAAAACTAAACTTGTAAAAAATTGATATTTTATCAATATTACATCTTCTCATCCAGAGTGAGAAGGTAATAGGGTATGTCTTTTAATGTATTCTCATTACTGTATATCTCTTGGTAAAGTTTTTCAGTTGTTTTCTTAATATAGGTCCTGAATGTTATTTATAAGTTTCACTCCCACTTTGCCAAAAAGGTGGTTAAATTTTTATCCTCAAGATAAAGAAGCCCTAGCTTCTGGGGCAGGGTGCTTCTGGGGCAGGGAGGCACCACAAGAAAGCACATCTTCTGGACTGGGGCACATGATGTAATATTTTGATCTTTTTATTGTTGTTGTGAATGAGATCTTTATTTTTAAAATAATCTCTACACACAATATGAGGCTCGAACTCAAACTCCAAGATCAAGAGTCATATGCTCTTCTAACTGAGCCAGCCACATGATCCAAGAATGAGACCTTTGAATACCACTTCATTTTTGAACAAAATATCAGGGGTCTATAGAAAGGCAAAATTTTTGAGCATTTTTTTCGTAATTAGCTTTTAGTTGCTGTCTTATTATGTTGTTTTATGTAGGATGGGGATCTTGGGCTTTGCAAAGAGATCATCGTTTATTTGCAAGAAATGGGTGTCGATCTTTAGAATGTTTGCCTCTTTTTCTTATATAGATCAATATAGTATAATGTTAGAAAAGCATGGCTATTTCAAACATTTACATGACCTGGTGAAAATTCTAACTGTACCACCTACTCACTCAAATCTTCTGCAATTTACCCAATTTCTGAGGCTCAGATTACTCAGTTGTAAAAAGAAATAATGATACCTACTTTACGAGGATCTTTTGAGGATTAAACAAAACGTTGCCTGTAGAGCACATAGCCCAATACCTGGCACATACGGCCTGCTATTATTGCTTGCTTGATTGCACTTGGCTGGAATGCCCAGAACCTTAAATATTAATCATAATGATGGGCATCAGGTTTTAATAGTCATAGATTCATTGCTAAGTAGAAATACCAGGCACTCAATGACGATATTAATGATGATGATGATGGTGATGATGACTAATGTTTATTAAGCATTTGTGCCTTATTCAGCACATGCGCCATAAAGGCAATTGTAGGCAATTGTTCCAACATCTTGTGAACTTGCTCCTAATCATATTGCTTTTATTCATTTATCCCATCATTCAATTAATTCATTTACCATCATATGCTGAGCATGCATTGAAGCTCTTTATGTGCCTCAATTCTTACTGTAGTCATTTTGGCCATGGTGTTGGTTAGGTGACAAAGAGGGAAGAGACAGATAAATGAATGGACAATGGAGGATATTTGCATCTACGCTCATTGTATAAACCCCCGCCCCCAGAACCACACACATGCATATGGCATAGTCCTGTCCATTATCATGACTCTTCCCATCCTCTATGTATGGACCATCTGTCCTCACTTAATGCAAAGAATGAAGTGCAGGATTTGATGGGATGTGACCTTCCTCTGGTGAAAGGTCATTCTTTCACTTTTGAGTTGCTAGTAATAAAAGGGTGACTAAGATGGGGATCTTGCCCTTGAGTTCTTCAGACTTGAGAAAGCCAGACATGAAGGAGCTTTCTACCAGAACAATACACACATGTTATACGACCATAGAAAGAGATAGGCTTGTCAGGGAAGGTGGGAGCCTTGCCCGCCCCTTGAGGGATGGGAAGGAGATGGACTGTAGAGACGGTGTGTGTGAGTGCTGGGTGAGTTAGGATACCAGGTAGGTAAGAGAAGATAGGCAAGCGAGTGGTGGGAACAGCTCACGAAAAGGTACGAAGGCACCCTGGAGCTAATTGCTTCACTTGCCTGGTGGCTGGTTGTCCAGGGAGGCAAACTGAGAGGAGGCAAGCTTTCTGATTAAAGTCAGTTTGAGGGGCTCCTGGATGGTTCAGTGGTTGAGCATCTGCCTTTGGTTCAGGTCATGATCCCGGAGTCCGGGGATCGAGTCCTGCACTGGGCTCCTTGCAGGGAGTCTGCTTCTCCCTCTGCCTATGCCTCTGCCTCTCTCTGTGTGTCTCTTATGAATAAATAAATAAAAATCTTTTTTAAAAATAAAAAAAATAAATAAGGTCAATTTGAAGTAGCCTGGCTACAAATTAGAGCTCTTCTTGGCTGATTTAATGAGGTTGGCAGAGAAAAGAAGGGACACCATCATGCCTTGTTTATATTCATTGTCATGATATTGACTGGAGCCAAACAAAGATAAAGGAAGTAAAAAAGAGCTTTGGCTGGGAAAGAGTGGAAACAAAATGGGGAACTAAAAGCACCTACTGCCTTTGGGTGGAAACAATGGAGATATTTATGGTCTTTGAATTAGCTCTGTTTCTTCCTTGTTCTCTTTTCACCTTGTCTTTCCCTCCTCCCAGAGCCTCACTCAGCAGTAGGTTTCCATGCTGGGTGGACTTAAAACACTGATGAAGAACGTTAGCTAGTGCAATAGAAGATTACATAGCTCTCTCCCTGAAATCACACATGAATGATAGACATAGAAAGAGTGCACCCCCTTGGCCTCCATTACTCACTGTTGAATCCAGATTTTGGGATTGATTCATTTGTCCTCCAGAATCAGCTTCTCCTTCTTTCTTCTCTCTGCACCCTGTTTTCTTCCCAGGTATTTGGGTCTGGCAGGCCATTAATGGGTGGAACCCACAGACACAAGGAAGTGATTTTACAGGCTTTCTTCTGGGCTCAAGCACAATTTTTAAAAATTCCTTTTGATCCTCTAAGATCCCAGCAGCCAACTCTGGTTAACATCACCAAGAAGCTAGCTGTACCCGGAGCTGTCCTAGGCATTAGGCTTCTGTGTGCCAAGCTGTAGGCAATCCTATCTCCTTGCCTGGAACTGGAGACATCTTGAGAAGATTCAAGCAAACAGAAGTGGCCAGTTGGATCATTAACATGTGAATCCGATCAGTGTTTACATCTGTGCAAAGCATTTTGTACCGGATAAGTCTCTTAAAAATTCCGTTGTTACTGCCTGGCTCCCTGGATTGAATCGCTTAATCCTCAGTCCTTATATACAAAATTCCTGATTGGGAGCCTAGGAAGAGCTCGAAGTGGATCTTGTTCTGAAACTTTAGCCTATTATTCTGAAAGCCCTAGTGATGTTTGAAACAGAATTACCACCGGAACGCATTGAGGGTTTGTGGGACATGAGTGAAAAGTAGAAAGCTAGAGGAGGCAAGAGGCCCTGATTTTCATTGTTTCAAACAGTCAACCTGACCTGTGAGCAGATAGCAATTATTGCCTAAACATGTGCAGACCCAGGTTGTTACCCTGATAGCCCCTCTGTCAGCTTTCGATCAGGCCTAAACAGTATGTTTGATGGCATTGTGAGTGCTTATGACTGGATATGACATAATAAATACAATCAGAAAAAATACAATCAAATACAGATAAAACCTTGTTTTTTATGAGTGTGATTCCAGACTGAACCCCTTTCTTTTCTGGATGGAATTAACTAAACTAGTTTTATCGAGGAAGTGCAGCAGTTCTACAATTCTAGTGTATCTTTTGTCTTTCTTTCTTTCTTTCTTTCTTTCTTTCTTTCTTTCTTTCTTTCTTTCTTTCTTTCTTTCTTTCTTCTCTCTCTCTCTCCCTTTCTTTCTTTCTTTCTTTCTTTCTTTCTTTCTTCTTCTTCTTTCTTTCTTTCTTTCTTTCTTTCTTTCTTTCTTTCTTTCTTCTTCTTTTTCTTCCTTTCTTTCGAGAAAGAGAGAGAACAGTGTGAAGGAGAGAGAGAATCCTAAGTAGACTTCTTGCTGAGTGCTGAGCCTGACTCAGGATTTGATCTCACAACCTGAGATCACCACCTGACCCAAAATCAAAAGTCGGCCACTTAACCAACTGAGCCAGCCAGATGCCCCAATTCTAGTGTATCTTTGAGGGCTTTTTTTTTTTTTTCACATTTGCATTTATGTATTTACTTTCTGTGCCCTCCTCCATTTAATTGAGATACAATTGACATATAACACTGGTTTAAGGTATGTGACATAATGATTGGATATGAGTATTTTGGGAAATGATCACTATGGTAAATTAACTTAATATCATCACCTCACAGTTACCAATTTTTTTGTCCTTAAGATGAGAACTTTGATGATCTGCTGTCCTAGAAACTTCCAAATATACAATACTATTTTGGTAACTACAGCCATCATGTCATACATTACACACCCAGAACTTATTTATCTGACAACTGGATGTTTGTACCTCTGGGCCACCTTCACTCAATTCCTATTGTTTCTTAACTGATATCTTGCTTAACTAATTCACTGAATTTGAGTGAGGTATTTGATGCAAGTGTACCAAATCTCTCCACGTGGATAGGAAACTGTAGATTGAATACCAATGTAATTAAGACTAACTGTACCTTACCAAGCATCTAGATCCATTATCAATCAGTGAAGTTGTCTCTAATGGTGAAACACAGGGCTCTGTCCTACAGGACATTTTTACTTGTGCCAAGTTTGAAGGGAGATTTTAGGCTCATTGTATTTGTGGGTGACACAGCAAAACCCCTAAATAATGGAACTGAACCCATCAAATGGCTTAGGGTGCAGTGGCCAGGAACAATGGAAGTGGGTGGTCTATTTTCTTCTTCCTCTCTCTTCAAGGACTCCCTTCATATCATTCATCTTTGTGACACCTAAAGGTCTATAAACCCAGACAGGGTTATTGAGAGATAAAATAAGATGAAGGGAAGTGAGTGAAGTCCCATCATTCCACATTCTTCAGTCTTGGCCCAGGGCTTCAGGGAGGTGTGGTATCTCCTAAGCAATACCAGAGGGGGCAGGACACAAACCCTAGTTCCCCTGCTCGCATATTATTTAAAGATTGATTGATTGATTGATTTGACAGAGACAGAGAGAGAGAGAATGAGCAGGGGGAGGGGCAGAGAGAGACTCTCAAGTTGACTCCCCAATGAGCAAAGAGCTCCATGTGGGACTCAATCCCAGGACCCTGAGACCTGAGCCGAAATTAAGAGTCAGATGCTTAACCAACTGAGTCATCAAGGCAGCCTTCCTCTTTGCATATTATGCTTACACTTCCTGGACATTCTTTTTTGAGAGTGACCCCGTCTGTCTTTTGAACACAAGCATTCAGTGCAACAAAACGATGGTTATGGAGATATGCACTCGCTTGATGTGTTCTTTTAATCAAGAAGCCAGGCCCGGGAGAGAGCAGCTGCTCCTAACATGTGCTTCTGTGGATACAAACACATCAAAAAGACCACCAGAGCTAAAAATAACTGGGGACAGAAAATGCATTCAGGCCACAAGATCGAGAACCAGCACTTTAGGTGGGCCACTGCATGTGTTGAAAGTAATGATTCAATGCTGCGGACTAAAATTTTTGAGCTAAAAGGGACTCGAGAAGTCACATGGTCTGACTGCCCACTCTCCACATGAATGTGGAGAACATTTGGCAGAGAGGGGTCAGCTGATGTGCCCATGATCACCCAATTAATTATTGCCTTCTTGGTACCTGGCTCAGCATTCCTTCTACTACTCTATCACATTGTTCTGAATCTAATAATGTTCATGAAGGTGGTAATAATCATGGAAATAATAGCAATAATCCTAATAATCATCATAATGGAAATCACTTACATTTGTATAGCTTTTTATGGCTTAAAAGTCTTGGAGGGTTTCATGAGGCCGCCAGAGTAGGGAAGGTGGGCAATCGTGCCTTGTTAATATTCATCGTTATAATATTTACCAGAGCAAAACAAAAATAAAGTAAATATGGCTTTGGCTGGGAAAAGACAGGACAAAATGAAGAACTGAAAGAAACTGCTGTCTCAAGGTACAAACAAAGGCAATATTAACTTTCTCTGAATTTGTATAACTTTCCCACTTCTGATCCTATCCTTGTCCTTCTCTCTTCCCAGACTCTCATCCAGTAGCAGGTTTCTAGGCTGGGTGGACTGCTTACCACACTGATGAGGATATTCTATTTTATATTAAAAAGAGGTACAGTAGGGCTGCCTGGGTGGCTTGTCGGTTAAGCATCTGACTCTTGGTTTCGGTTCAGGTGATGATCTGGGGGTCCTGGGATCAAGCCCCACATCAGGATCCATGCTCAGTGGAAGTCTGCTTCCTGTCTTTCTCTCTCTCTCTCTGCCCTTGCCCCTACTCGTGCCTTTTCTCACTCTCTAAAATAAAGATATCTTTAAAAAAGAAAATAAAAAATAAAAAGAGGTATAGCAAATATTATCCCCATATTACAGTTGAGGCAATGGAAGCACAGAGAGCCTAAGTAATTTGCTGAAGAGCACACAGCCTAGGAGTGATAGAGCGGAGGTATCTTGGTTTATGGTCCAGTGCTCTTTCTTACAAAGCATGTTGACCTCCTGGCTGTTACTGAACCAGATGGAGTGGGTCCCTGTGAGAATTTGTTCCAAGCCTTTTTTTTTTTTTTTTTTTTTTTAAGATTTTATTTATTTGAGAGACAGAGTTAGAGAGAGAGAGTACAGGGTAGGTGGGAGGGGTAGAGGGAGAAGCAGACTCCCTGCTGAGCAAGGACCCTGAAGTAGGCCTCGATCCCAGGAACTTGAGCCAAAGGCAGATGCTTAACTATCTGAGCCACCCAGGTGCCCTGTTCTAAGCCTTTTTTTCCTCTTTTGGTAAATTCTAAAGTAGAGACCACACAATTAAAAGGATGTGATTTAGGGCCTTTAGTATATAGCAGAGATCTGATTCTGGAAAGTGAATCCTAGAGCTGTAAGGAACTAAAAATATTCTATCTAACATGGCCTTCTCCTTTGAAATCAATGATGCGTCAACGTCCCCAGGCCTCACCTCCAGAAAACAAGTGCAACCCAAAGTTTTATAAATAAAAGTGACAGAGCAAGGAGCAGAACTTTGACTTCTGGAACTGAGCCCATCAAATGGCTTAGCGTGGTGAGGTCTGCTTTGCAACACATCGCATCTGAACTCAGGGCCCAGACCCTCTCATCACTCTCCAACACTGTGGAGTGCATGAAATGTCTTCTAACACCATGGTAGTGTGGGGGAAAAGCACCATCTTTGGAGTCAGGGGGCTTGGTTTGAATCCCAGAGATATCACTTAGTAAATGAGTAGCCTTGGGTAATTTACTTAACCGTGCTAATCTATGCACTAAAATTGGCATGTTAGAATATCTAACTCTTGAATCTGCTAAGGTAAACAGAGGCCATGCCTATTTACCTACTTAATGCTGTGCTTGCCATCAGGTAGGAATCCGATGGACCAGGTGTGCAGATCCTTTGGCTTGGCTGCCCGTGATCCCTCTGAAGCCAGTAGCACTGGTTTGATGCAATCACTACTCAACAATTTACCAAGCAAGACTGGGCCCTACCATCTCCAACTTTCTCACATGTCAGTGACAAGAAACAGAGGCTGAGGACTGACCTATAATCCCTGATGAAAAGTAACACTACCATTAAATCCCGACTCCATTGTGCTACCTGTGATAGTTAATTTTAATGCCAACTTGACTGGCTCATGCAGTGCCCAGAATGTTTTTGGCTAAACATTATTTCTGGAAGTGTCCATGAAGGTGTTCCCAGGAGAGATTAGTATTTGAGTTGGTGGACTGAGTAAACAAGACTGCCCTCTGCAATGTGGGTGGGCATCAACGGATCTGTTGAGGCCCTGAATAGCTCAAAGAGGCAGAGGGAAGCTGAAGCTGAATTCTTTTTCTTTGCTGGACTGATAAACTGGGACATTAGTCATCTCCTGCCCTTGGACTGGGATTTCCACCGTCAGCTCCCTGGAGTCCCCAGGCCTTTGTACTTGGACCTAATTATACCACCAGCTCTCCTGGGTCTCCAGCTTGCAGACAACAGACTGTGGGACTTCTCAGCCTCCATAATCACATGAGACTCATAACGCCTCATAATAAATCTATCCACACCATTGATTCAGTTTCTCTGAGCTTTTGTAATTGTTGACCTGGATTCTCCCAGTCTCACTTTTGCTTTATTTTTATAAAGACCACCCCCTAGAAACAGCAAATGGCTGATAAGTATTTATATGTGTATTTTTTAGCTTGCTCTGGTGGGTGGAGTAACGCACACTCCTGTCCCTAAGATGTCCGTACCTGTGAATGTGCTATTATATGACAAAGTAAACTTTGCCAATATGACTAAGGGTACAGATCTTGAGATGAGAAGATTATCCTGAGTCATTGGGGAGAGCTTACCCCTCATCAGATGAGTCTTTGAAAGTGAAAAGCCTTCCTTCCTTAGCTGTGGTACCAGAAGGAGAGAGATATGATGATGGAGTCAGGGTCAGAGAAATGCTCTGCTGGTATGTTTGAAGGTGGAGGAGGGACTGAGAGCCAAGGAATCCAGGCAGCCTCTTGAATTTGGGAAAGGCAAATTAATGGATTCTCTCCCATAACCTCTAGAAGGGGTGTAGCCCTGTCAGTGCCTTGGTTTTAACCCAGTGAGGCCTGTGTTGGACTTCTGACCCACAAAACTCAACAATAATAAATCTATGTTTTAAGTCACTCAGTTGGTGGTAATTTGTGACAATGTGTTAAAGGCACCCCTCAGAGACAGGGTGGACCCCCACCCAAAATCCAGTTCACATGTCAAAACTAATTATGTCACATGTACCAAAAGCATACAGAAAGTTTGTTACTCATGTAATGAAGCTTTCAGGATAATTCCCAAGCAAGTCCAAAAGTGGCTTGAGAAAGCAAGGAAAGGGCACTGGTGTGTAGATTCCGTGATGGTTAGGAGGTAGGGACAGGGGGTTCCTATGCATGGTTTGGTCTTCTCATCAACATTAAAGGTGAGAGCACCCAGGCATTTTTTTTTCAGGGTGACAAGGTGTGGGGAAGAAAAGGAATAGGGTGGGTGTAATGCTTGAACAACATCAGCAAACGTTAAAAAAATGTAATTACACTCTATGTCCTGCTAACAATGCAAAACCAATACAAAAATCCTCCTCTAGTTCCATTTAAGCAACAACTCATCCACCCACACACCCACCCACTTAGCCAATGTTGTGTTGTGTATCTGCCATGTGCCAACTACAGATAGAAGTTATGGATGCATTAATGTCCCTGAAAAAAACTTTCCTCCTATTATGCTAATTGTCTGGTAGGAGTGGACATTGAATGGATTTATAATTATCAGATTATTTGCCAAGTATCACAATTACGGCGTATGGAGAAGGCGAAAGGAGAAATGGAGAAAGAGATTTTTCTTCCTAGGAATTTTAGGGAAATTTTCACTGAGAAGATGATGATTGGCATGGTTCTTGAATAACAACTAGGAGCTCAACAGGCAGGAATAGGAATGAAAGCTCTTTAGAACTCCAAAGGGAAAATCACGACAAAGGTATAAAGCATGACGTTTTATCTGTGTGGCAGTAAAGTGGATTAGCCGATGAGGGTTTTTTTCATCCTCTGAGCTCATGTGGGTTTGGGATTGGAGAGTGGGATTTGGGAGAAAAAGCTAGAAGAGTGGGAAAGATGACCAACCATTACCTGCATGCTGACCTAATTTAAGGATGGGAATTTGTCTTTAGCTTGAAGTCATTGACTTATACCTGGTCTAATGCACATGAAAGAAAACGTGATACCTATAACATGAACAAGACTGGGAAGATATGGTTTCAAGAAAAGGAAACTAATCAGTAATGAATCCTTCTAGCATAGACTACAGTTTGCTTTTTGTTTTTTCATTTTTTTTTTCTCCCAAATCATGGTCCAAGGAAATGTTGCACAGAGTATGTAGAGTTACAGGATTGCTTCCTGAAGGGAATGTGTGATCTGGAGGACTGGCAAAAGAATAAAGCTGATCATCATGATTCAAAACGTGCCTTGTCCCCCTTGGGTCCTCCTTTTTGTGACATCCTAGAACATCCTAGGACGTTGCTAGTCTTTGAACTTTACTTCCCTACCCCAGAGGTCTGGCAGCCCTGGGAGCAGCCTCCCCCCTCATGTGGGTATCAGCTGGGGGAGTCTGGATTTTTTATAAGAATTCCAACATTAATGACCAGGTTCTGTTGGAGAGAGATGCGAGCTTTCTCTAACTCCTACCCCCTGCCTTGTGCTGCATCCTTGCTTCTCTCTGTTTTGTATTTTAGAGTTGAGAGTTTCTTTCATATATATATATCAAGTCCCTGCTTTGAACTTAAAAGTAAATATTATGAGAGAGAAAATAAGTATGGTCCAATCTAACTTGAAATGCTCAAATATGATTAGTATTAGACTGTGAAGTACCTCTGCCTTATCTCTAGGAGCCAGCTGCTGGGAGCATTTTGAGGGATCAGTCTGGTTGTTGTGGTGTGATGTTTTTTTAAAAAACAAAACATAAGCCCCAAATGATCTGTGGATAGACTCTCCACAGAATCCCCTTTGTCAAAAGCTCAATCTTTCTAATTTCCCCCACCCTCATCATTTGGCCTAATCCCAATTCATGGAAGCCATTCCGGGAGTAAAATAGGTTCCAATCAAAATCTGGTCATTTCCCTCTTCCCCCTCTCTGTATTTCTGCTTTTCTCTTTTCTAAACTTGCCTGGCTACATCTAAGGATTTCCCAATTGAGGAAACAAATTATTTGGGTCATACAGGCCACTACTGCTATTTGTAATCCAAAAAAATGCCGCTTGGCATTTTGAAAACTGATTTATTAATATACATAGGGGAGTCTCGCATGTCAACAACTGCAAATTATGGATAACGGATTTGCATCTTCTGTAACTTCATGGCATCATTCAATGGGACTTCATAAGCTAAGAAAAGGCTAAATGATAAAGTGCTTTTTAAAAAATCTCTTTTTGAACTAGCTGCCTCCATCTTTTGTCAAAAAGAAAGAAAGAAGAAAACAAAAAAATATGCTTCTCTTAATTCACTGAAAAGTTTAGCTTTAAAGCATTAAAATATTTTAAATCCATGAATTATTATGTGTATAATGCATGAGTCAACTACTGAAGGAATAGGAAATGAATAACTGGTCAGCATCAATCTCCAGTGAAACTATGTACAGGGAAATGAATTTAGGGTTCAATCAAATAAGGGGCTAGCATTAAGTTCCTCCTGAACACATTACTATGACAATGCTTGAAGAATGCTAAAAGGAAAAGATAATTGATGTTTATCTTCAGTGAATGTGGACTTTTGGGGAGATGTCAAAAATCGTGTGTTGATTTTTTTTCCAAAAGAGGTCAAAGATCAAAGGATTATCAATTAGTAAATAAGCGACACAGATTACAGATGCCACAAATTGAGGGCATGGGGCATTACTGCAGTGTTGCAGAGGTCTGTAAGGATTTCAACAAAAAGATGAATTTTTTTCCCTGAATTTCAAATGTAATTGGAATCTGAGTAGTTGGGAAAAGCAAGGAGGACATCTCAGAAGAGCAGGACTGATAAGATGTGGAGAAGGATGTACTAAAAGTGTTCAGGGACCAGTGAGGAGAACTGCTTTGAACTTTATATAAGTGTATGCTCTTTTCGGTTTGGCTTTCTTCCACTTACCATTGTATTTGTGAGCTTCATGCATATTTTACCTATAAAATGTTCAAAAACAGACAAAACTAATTTATGGTGTGAAAGGTCAAAAGGATTATCAAAGAGGTTCGGAATTTGGGGAATTCAAGATGAGATGTGGTTGAAAAGAATATCAAAACATCAAATATCTAAGAAATCCCCAAAGAAAGACATTCAAAACTACTGCATTGAAGATGACACATAATTAGTGACAGTAAATGGAAGGAAATACCATGTTTATGGATTGGCAGGTTCAATGTTGTTACCGTATCTTGTTTTCTTGAAACCAATCTATGTATTCAAGGCAATCCCCACCAAAATCCCAGCAGATCTTATTTTTGTGGAAATTGACAAACTGATTCTCAAATTTATGTGGAAATGCAAAGGGTTAAGAATAGCCAAGATCAGAAAAGAATAAAGATCATTAAACTTTACAACATTCTAAAGGCTATGGTAATAAAGACTGTGGTTTCCTAATATAAGGATAGGCACATTGATCAATGAAATGGAATGAAGGGTTCAAAACAGATTCACATGATTATAAATCACCTGATTTATAATAAAGTTGCTACTTATGTTACTGGTGACGATGTAGATTGGGCCACTCATTTGGAAAACTGTGTCAAAGTACCTAATGAGGGATGCCTGGGTGGCTTAGTGGTTGAGAGTCTGCCTTCAGCTCAGGTATGATCTCAGGGTCCTGGGATCAAGGCCCACATCGGGCTCCCCATAGGGAGCCTGCTTCTCCCTCTGCCTGTGTCTTTGCCTTTCCCTCATGAATAAATAAATAAAATCTTAAAAAAAAGAAAGTACCTAATAAAATTAAACATATAAATACTTATTTAGCATGTCTATGTTTATTTAGGTAAGCCAATAGAAATGTGTACATGTGTGCATCAAAAGACATGTACAAGAATGTAGTACATGACATCACTGTTTATTGTAGCCCCCAATTGGAAACCCCCCAACATGCCTATCAACACTTGAAGAGATAATAAATGATAGTTCATTCGTACCGTGGAACACTGTATAGCAGGTGTCTTGGTGCATTCAGGCTGCTATAACAAATTACCACTAATAGCTTATAAACGAACTTCATTTCTCATGGTTCTGGAAGCTGGGAAGTCTAGGATCATGGTACTGCAAGATTTGGTCTTTGGCAAGGGCTCGCATCCTAGCTGTCCATCTTCTCACCATAATTGCACATAGTGGGAGGGGTTAGGGAGCTCTGGGGATGGGGCTCTTTTATAAAGGCACTAATCCCATTCACAAGGGTTCCACTCTCACAAACTCATCACCTCCCAAAAGCCTTAAGTCCTAATACCATCACATTGGGGGTTAGGATTTAAACATATAAATTCTGGGGACACAAACATCCTCCAGCAAGGTTCCATAAATTTTTTTGGTACAGGGTCAGATCGTAAACATTTGAGGGACACATGGGTGGCTCAGTGGTTGAGCATCTACCTTGGGCTCAGGGCATGATCTTGGGGTCCTGGGATCGAGTCCCGAATCGGGCTTCCTGCAGGGGCCCTGCTTCTCTCTCTGCCTATGTCTCTGCCTCTCTCTCTGTGTCTCTCATGAATAACACATACAATCTTAAAAAAAAAAAAAAAAGATAGTAAACATTTTAGGCTTTCCAAAAAAGGAGCATATATGTTACAATTCCATTTGTATAAAGCTCAAAAACAGGTAAAACTAATTTATGGTGATAAAGGTCAAAATAGTGATTATCAGAGAGGAATAATCAGGCAGGTTTCTCGACTGTAGCTGAGGTTTTCTTTTGTGATCTGGGTGGTAGCTAATCAGGTATGTTCACTTTATAAAAACTCACCGATTGTACCATACATTTGCTATCTTTCTAGAGAACAGTTTTTAAGATTACTAATCTGGGGTCAGTTAAGAGACAGCATCATTCGCTGGGTAAGTGCATGGATTCTGTAGCCAGATTGCTGGTTCTAAATCTTAGTTCTATCATTAGCTGTGTGTATTTGGGTAGGTGGTTTCACTTCTCTGTTCCTTAGCCTTCCTTGTAGTATTGCTGTAAGAATTATGAATTAATCCCCATAAAGCCACTTGGAACAATGCCGGCATGCCCTAAGCACTCAATAAATGTTAACTAGCATGACTGTGGCCAACAGCATTTTTTGCTTTGGGTCTTATACTCCAACCTGTTAAGATGTTTATAAACTCTTGATTCTGCTCCATATCATGTTTACTTTTAGATTAAGTCTTGGGCCAGAAAGACAAAGAGGTCTTTCTAACTCACATGTGGTCCCGCCCGGCTCACCAGGAACACGATTCTGGAGAAGAGCCTGGAAAGGAAGGCTTGTAGTCATAAATAAGGTCAATATCCCTTGTCTTATTTAGGATGGATACACTGCCTGTGAAAAGTGGTAGCATCCATAGGTGCTAGTTGAAGACTCTGAGATCTGAGATGCCAAACAAATATATCTTTCCATTCTGAACGAATCATTTTTTATAGGAAACTGAAGAGCCTTTGTGGACAGGTGTATGGAGAATATATATGCTTGCCTCTTTGTCCAGCCTAGGGTCCTGTATCTAGAGAGTGGCCTAGTCAGGATCCCTCGACTTCTAGGAACTTTATAAGGTATAATCCTGCTCACCCACTTTAGCTCTTTTCCTGAAAAAGAAGCTGAAAATAAAGACAAAAATAAACAAATATATATATATATATATATATATATACCCTCTATCTTTAGTTTCTATAAATGAAAACCATACCAACAGTCACAATGTTCCATGACTTAAAAAAAAAATGAAGCAAATAGCTTTTTCCCCTGACTATAAATATTTTCTGTTTAGTCATTTAACAGATTTTATTAAGTGCCTAATATACACTGCATAAAAGGCCAGTGAAAATCCACATTAAAGAAATCTTTTTGACTTTGTTCTTTATTTGAGGTGATATTTCTTTAAAGTCTTTGACCACAGAATGTCAAAACCTTCTTCCTTTTTATCTCCCGCACCCCAATCATACCCATTCGTATCACAGAACACACTTTGCGGGAAATGCTGAGTCAACCAGTCTTTTATTGCTGGGTAGTGAGGTTTTCCAATTCTTCGCTGCCATAAATAACACTGCGGTGAACATTCTTAAGCCGCTGGCTTTGCACACATGTTAGATTCTCTCTTTAGGATAAATTCCTTGGGGTGGAATCATCGAACCAGAGGTTCTGTTCCTTTTTGTGCACACAATAGATCCTATGTTGGTTTTACAAATACTAGGTAATCACAGACTCATAAAACATCAGGGTTGGAAGGGACCTGAGTGAAGCACCATCCCAAGCCCTCCTGCAGCACCAGGCAGACCAGGACCGGAAGCCAGGTTAGTGCGTTTCTCATAGCTACTCACTTGGAGGAAAGACGTCCTGGAGGGAAGTTGGGGTGGCATCACTGGTAACCCCATCTGCATCTGCTGGCTCAAGCCACTTGCCTCTCCTGCCTCGTGGGCTTTCTCTTTCAAGCCAGCGTGTCATATTTAAGCCACGGGGGTTTACCAAGAATAAAATGGCAAGGGAGCTGAGATCCAATGTGGCACCCACTCTTCCCCTTAAAGCACAGCCAAGATCTCAGAGAAGTGCCCAAAGGCACCTTGCATGTGCATGTACACATGTGCACAGGAGTGCACTCATGCAGGGATTGCTTTAGGGAGCTTAGGATGGGATGCACACATGATGCCATGTGATAATTGATTTCCTTGCAGCACAGCTCTGACCTTGTGGCTTAGATCAGAAAGGATTGGGCAGGAAGTTGTGTGAATTAGTTCCCACACGTGCCCACTGCTTGTAATAGAACTGGCCTCCATGTGGGGAGCGTCTGTGTTTGCAAGATTCTTGGTAGGAGGTAGCGAGCAGCTCAGGTCACTGACCTGAGCAGCCTAGGGCAAGGGAGCAAACCAGAGACCAAGGAAACTCAGGGCAGATTCAGGAGCTGGGGCACCTGCCATCTGGCCCCTGGACAGGGACCAATGCATTCCTGGAGTCTCCCTGGTGTCCCTATCCATGGTGTATTTGATTTGAACAAACCCCAGCTTTCCTCAAGAGAGAAAAAGGGATGAGCCTCCTGAGATGCCTTTGACTTTAATTTGGGGAAAAATAACATCATATCCCTGTCCTAAGACACATGTCACCACATCAGAGCGATGTGAACTTAAAAAGTTCTTGATGTCTCAGAGAAAGCCTTCCCACATCCTTCCACACCCTTCTGGTTCCTCTACCCTTCCCTGACGTCTTCTACCCAATGACAGAGATATTATTAATGGGACGGGAAGTGGGCTGGCAAAGAAGTCTTCATTAGGGGCCACCAGAGCTGCCCTATGGAACCACCATCCAGGATCTCTTGGGGCTCTAGAGAATCCTTGGATTTCAGGTTGGGGTTTGCCAGGAAAGGCAGTACACCAGGGTTTAGGATATGGGAACTCTTTCTGGTCTACATGAGAGTCACACTGAGCCTGAGATCAGCTCTAGGGCCGGAGACAATGTCCTTATCTCTTCCTTCCATAGTACCTACCCCCAGCACTGCTTATGTATCAGGGATTCCAAACAGGTGTGTTGAATGAAGAAGTGAATGATTCACTTCAAGTTGTGTAGGCTTTCTTGGTCCATTGGTGTGGACACACGTGTATGTGTGTTGACCTTAGTTTCCAGCCCTGATAGACACTGGAGGATTGCATGGTGAAGCAGGACAGGACATAGGATGCCTCTCCAAGGTTAGAACCCCTCTCCCTGGTGTCATAGACATGTGACCACTGCTGGTCCAGTAAAACCTCTCCTCTCCCTGCCCAACTCCCGTCTCCTGACTTTACATGCGAGGAGAGGAGGTAGTGTCCCTGATAGGGACTGCAGTGTCATTCCTCTGTTGAGGCCTGGGGAGGTGGGGAGGAGGCCCTAGACGTTCCAGGGAAATCCACATCCCCTCCCATAACTTCTGCTCTTCCTCTCATGGCTTCTAGAGAAGACTTTTTGCTGCTCCTTATAAACTGACTACTAAGGCCCTGGTGGTTTTAGGTTCTGGATTTAGCTTGTAAATGTAAATCCCACGGGGGTTTACCAAGAATAAAATGGCACCTCCTACAAGGAGTTACCACCATTATCCTCAGTTATCCCATTTCTCAAATAGGTGTACCCACTGATCACCTCCTTGAATAAAAGGATGAATTTGGAAGGATTGTGTGTACTCCAGAGAGTCCCTAGGCTCCGAGCTGCTGCACATCATGGGCATTGAGCCAGCAGGGCCTTTGAAGGCCTCCCAGCTCTGTTCTTTTCTTGTTTTATGAGCTGTAAATCATCAAAGATTCAGGCCTTGATCCTTTTAGACATTGCGACTCACCCCATGTACCCCTACCCAGATCCCTCCTTTCTAATTTATGGATTTTTACGTAAAAAAGGGCTGTAAACAGACGTCTCTAAAATGAGGTTCCATTCTTTAAATCAAATTCCAGGCCAGCAGTATCACGTGGGTAAAGGATAATTCTCCCCTCCTGGTGAGGGGTCCCTATCAGAGGAGATTAAGCTTGTAATGTGGAATGAAGCTTGATCATTATGTCCTCTTTCGCTGCCTCCCCACGTAATTTAAAAGCAACATAAATTTCTTCTGGGTTTGAATAAAAATCCTTTCAATCTGATCTTTTGACTTAATCATCTTCGGTTAAATGTGAAATTGGAGCAAATGACAAAAACAAAAACAGGTTGGTACACCAAGAGTTCATGGGAAACCCAGGTCGGTACTTCCCCTGAGACATCTGGATGTGTGTGCGTGTGTGTTCAGATAATAGTAGAGTCAGAAAAGTTTCTTAGTTTCCTACTAAAGTCCAGTGACTGGGGAAAAACATATTGAAAACTCCATATATTAAAAAGAAAACACCTTGGAACTAACATGTCAAAATAGACTAGTTCCAGAGACATGAAATGTCTTATGCTTTGTAAATGTCTTCGTAAATATCTTACATGCTTTGTAAATTAAGGAAAGATAAAATTACGTTGAATGAGAATAACACCTCAATTTATTATTTAATTCTATATTGTAGCCATATAAAGAAGAATGAGGTGGATAGGGGGAATCTGAAAACAGGAGGAATGTTCTAGAAGTCAGGGAGGAGAGGTGGAGAATGTGGGGAGAGAAAGAGAGGATGAGATAGGCACAGAGACTCATTCATTTATTCCCCAAACATTTACTTAGCACCTATTGGATGGGAAGGTGGACCTGGGAACATGCATGTCTGAACTAGAGAGTTCTAGGCTCCAAAGTGCCTCCCATCACAGGTGTTGGGATCATTCACCATGGGTTAATCTCCATGGCCTCTCCCCACTGAACCAGGGTAGATGGATAAAGAAATCAGCCCATAGATGAAGCAAGGATGGGACCTGAGGGCGGCAGAGGTGGGAGACAGACCCCTGAGACGGATGTGCTAAGTCCAAAGGTGCTATGTGAAGAGTCTCTGGGCATCATCCCCTGTCTGGTGGAAGGTTCTCTGAGCCATCAGGAGGATGTGGCATCCTTGGCTGGCATCTTTGCTGGGGTTAAGTCCCAAGGGTTGTACCTCTGCACAGACACCATCTTCCACTGCTCTGATGACACTCCAAGGGATTGCTGAGCTGCTGGAGATTTTAGGGAGATCTGACTTTAGATCATAGTGTTTTTCAGAATCACTTGAGGTGTTTGCTGTGAACGCATACACCAGACCTCCCCACCTCCCAGATCTAATTTTGGTAAACCTGGAGTGGGCACAGGAATGTTGGTTTTTAATAGGTACCCTCATGGGCTGAAAGTGAAGAAAGGTGGGACACCTGGGTAGCTTAGTGGTTGAGCGTGTGCCTTTGGCTCAGGTTGTGTTCCTGGGATTAAGTCCCACATTGGGCTCCCTGTAGAGAGCCTGCTTCTCCCTCTGTGTCTTTCATGAATAAATAAATAAAATCTTAAAAAAAAAGAAAGTGAAGAAAGCCTCCTCCATTGGGTATTTTAAACCTCAGCTTCTTGCTTTAGGTTCCACGTTCTACAGAACCATTGAAGTCATAGATGGGGCCAGCTGTTATTATGAGGTTCTCCATACCACTGATAATTTTATGACTATTTCCCCCAGATTGCTTCCATGGTGTGATACACTCTGTTCAGCCCTGCCCACAGACCTTGGCCCACTCTACAAATAACCACACCTCCATCTGTACCTTCAGGGGACGGTTCTTGTATACCTTAAGTCTTCCTTCTTAAGGCTTTGCCTTTCTCTGCCCAAGGGTTTTATCTCACTCTGGTGTGTTCTTAGCCTGTGCTGGAGCTGACCAGAAGCACCAGGGAGTGAATTCTTAGGAGAGTCACCAAAGCAGGGACAGATTGCTATAGGTAGTGAAATAGCCCAACCTCCTTGCCTCCTGAATGGACAATTTTGAGGTACCTTTCTTACAGCCTTTAATAGGTCCCCGGGAGGATTGAGATCTGGTCACTCACCATGGATGGCGACACACTGGATCAAATACTTGGGTTTTCTTCCCAGTCATGCTCTCCACACATCCTCACAGAGCCTCCCAGAATCACACCCAAATGACTTGTGCCCAAAGCCTTGTCTCAGGCTCTACTTAGGAGGGACCTAAACTAAGACACTTTTTCTTTTTAAAAAAATATGTCTCATATCCTTGTGTAAATTCTCCAATACAACCAAGATGTCTGCCAGTAAAAAAAAGGGAGGGGGGGAGGAGGGCACAACAGAACCTTATCAGGAGTCAGGGAAAGAAGAAACAAACAAAACACAGCAAGGTGAAAAGCAAGGGGAAATTTAATAATAGCCTGACAAGCTCTCTCTCCACCATCCATCCACAGTTCTTATAATTCTGATGCCCACTTGATACCCACCAAGCCAGTAGATTTCTTACATTTCATTATTAAAACGATTTATGAACATTTCCTTAAACTTGATCTGGGGTCCACCATTATTTGAACCTAACACTGCCTTAGTTAGTTTCTGAGTCCTTGTCCCATGGCAATGATCTACACCTTGGCCTCTGTGGTGATCAATGTTTTCCAGTGTTTTCTGTATAGCACCCCCCCCTCGCCCCCCCGCCGCATTTTGGTCTCTGCCATCAGGGGACACAGAACTTCCCACAGCCACAGGATGGCACCATTCACTTGCATCACATCCCCTAATGTTTGAATTTGGCTTTCCAGTTGACCATGTGCTTCCACACAGTGTCTTGTTTGAGCTGAGTAACCACCCCGTGATGCAGGCAGGACACATTGTTCTCTTCTGTGGTTAAGGACACAGAGGATGCCAACGAAAGATGAATGGATGAAGAAGATGTGGTTTATGTGTACAATGGAATATTCCTCAGCCATTAGAAATGACAAATACCCACCATTTTCTTCAATGTGGATGGAACTGGAGGGTATTATGCTGAGTGAAGTAAGTCAATCGGAGAAGGACAAACATTATATGGTCTCATTCATTTGAGGAATATAAATAATAGTGAAAGGGAATAAGGGAAGGGAGAAGAAATGTGTGGGAAATATCAGAAAGGGAGACAGAACATGAAGACTCCTAACTCTGGGAAACGAACTAGGGGTGGTGGAAGGGGAGGAGCACGGGGGGTGGGGGTGAGTGGGTGACGGGCACTGAGGGGGGCACTTGACGGGTGACCAGATGAGCACTGAGTGTTATTCTGTATGTTGGCAAATTGAACACCAATAAAAAATAAATTTATTATTAAAAAAAAAAAAAAGGACACAGAGGATGGTGGGTGACAAATAGTTTGACCTACATCACAAAACAAGGACATGCCATCCACAAGCTTACTATCTCTACATTCTCATTCCCAGGCCAGGATGTTTTCCACAACACTCCATTCTCCCTGCAAAGAACAACTTTTACAAATCCATTCATTTACTTGTTCTTTCACCAGATGCTCAACAGTGGTTTTTGATTTGGGTAACTCAAACTAACATTTCCCCCCTGAAACAGCCTATTCTCAGCCGGAAGGAGGCTCCATCCCAAATTGCCCTCAAGATACGTTTTTTCCTCCCTGTTAAATAGTTGACACCTTTTGTTATACAAATTCACCCCTTGTATTCCTAGTCCTTGCAGGCATTCCTGTTTCCAAAGTGAGTTCCAGACTGGATTCCAGAGATGGCCAACCTGAGGAACCCCTTCTCACAGGTAAGACCCAATCCTCAAGCTTCCTCCTGCCTGGGCCAGGGGGCTGCCTGGGTGTCCCCCCCGCTCCTGCTCTCTGGCCCTCTCTGAAGCAATAGCCATTCCTGGAAATCCACTCGCAGCCTCCACCAACCTCTCAACAAGGAGTGTTTATGGCTGCAGCCCTGCAGCTGGGAACCATAAGGCATGAATGAACGTGTGTCCATATCTTGGAGCCGATTTTTGTCAGGAATGTACTAAACACTTCATAAATTAGTCCTTGGCTGTCAAGCTACCTCTGATATTATATTAGTCATTGCTAGCCATTCTCCATGCAAAACCCAGGGGACAGATGCACCGGATGGTGCCGGAGTCTTTCTTCCTTCCTTTCTTTTTTTTTAAATGGAAAATGTGTGCAGAGGAATGAGTCACCCTGTCCATGCTATACAACTGCAGATGTACGCAATGGACATTCCTTCTGGTTTTCCCAACACCCTATCTTACTGTCCTTCTTCCAACACACTGTGTGTGCGGAGTGGCTATCGGTGGAGTGTGAGAGGCTGACCACCACCCCGGATGTTCTGGATTTCTCTCAGGTTTTGTGTGTGCTGGGCACCGTTGTCAAGGCTTTCTACATTTAGAGGAATTCAGTGTTAGGATGATCTTATGAGGGAGGAGGCACTATAATTTTTCCCCATCTGACAGGACAGCCTAGTGAGCCAAAATACTTGCGTAACTTGTCCAATTGGGGTCACGTAATTAGTTCCTAGCAGAGCTGGGATTCATTAGGCATGCCATGCTCTGAGCCAGCACAGTGTTGTCCCTGCCCCACTACCTGTGTCAGACTCATAATCACAGTACTCTGCTGGCACATGGGCAGAAGATGCTGGGCTGGGGACACTAACCTGAGTTCTTGAGTGTCTACCCATTGGTTTATTAATGCAATAGATATTTACTCGGGATCTACTGCCTTAGAGGGTCGTAAGAAACCTTTTTAGCAGTGTTTTTTTTTTAAATATAATATATTTCATGTATTAAGTAATTCTATATTCCAATATATAAAGTAATTCAAAGAAGACCTTCTCTGGTCAACCAGGAGACAGGGGCACCGAATCCCGAGATCCCCTGTGTCTTGAGGTGGCCCCTTTGAGACATTCTTAAAATCAGAATTCTTTCATGTATATTTAGAAGAGGTGCTGATGTTCCATGGGAAGAAGGACAAAGAAGGGTGGTGATAGTAGGTTTTCTTCTATTTTCTAGAACTATTTGGCGCCAGCCACCAATCTGCATGAATCTCAATGTGTGACGCTTAATTAAATGACAGCAAAGGTTGAAACAAAATGTGTGGCGCCGGACCATGGAATGTGTCTGTGTCATTTGAACCACATGTGGAATGAGACTAGCTGGAAGGGGAAAAAAAAATGTTGGTAACTCAGGTATACTGTGTTTTTCTGAAATGATTTACTAAGAAAGGTACAGTGATAGATACGTACGGTCTATGGACAGACAGCTGCTCTTAAAAGCCCTGACATTGAATTCTCCAGTATTCACTTTTGCCTGCAAGTGACAGGAATGTAAAATAAACTAGCCCAAGCAGAAAACAGGGATTTATTGACTTTTACAAGCAGGAAGCAGTGGTTGATCTGGCCTGGGCCCCACAAAGACCAGAGGCTCCAACGTTATATCCATTTCCCCTCAGCTTCTTTCCTGTTCTCTCTCCTGGACAATGCTTCTCAGTGTGTACTAGCCAGTTGCCCTATCTTAGGGTGGTTGACCTGCGCACACCTAGAGTAGGTGGCTACCGATTGCCCATTTTTCCTACATTAAGATCCTTGAGACAAGAATCAGACTCTCTTACTGAACTCCATCCAACAGGGAAGTCTTAGTGGGAACCTGTTTGGCTCAGACTGAGATACATGCCCAGATCTGAATGAGTCCCTAGAGCCAGTGGTTCTCCTGACTGACTCACCTGGGTCACACACCTGTCCCTGTGAGAGGGCAGTGGGTACCATGATTTCCATCCTGTCAGAAGCACAATAAGTAGGAAAGGAATGATCCCGCAAAGGAAAGGAGGCAACATCATATATTCTTTATAAATCTTGTAAAGACATTCTATGACTTGGGTCACAAAAGGACGTCATTCTCTAATTTATCAATTCATTTATTCATTCATAAAATCTCTGTGGATATTTATTGTGTTCTGTAGGCCCAGAGACCCTACATTCATGCTTTGGTATCTGTATTAGGTTGCTAGGACTGCTGTCCCAAAGTACCATACACTTGTGAGGCTTGAAGAACACAAATGGATTGTCTCATGTTCTGGAGGCTAGAAGTTTAAGATCAAGGTGTCAGCAGGGCTGGTTTCTTCTGAGAGCCATGAGGGTGAATCCGTTCTTGGCTTTTGTCACAGCCTCTAGTGTCTTGCTGGCAATCTTTGGTGTTCCTTGGATTGTAGAAGCATCTCCCCAATCTCTGTCTTCATGCATACATGGTGTTCTTCCCATGTGCATATCTGCTTCCAAATTTCCCTTTTTTATGAGGACATCAGTTGTATTGGATTAGGGCCCAACCTTACTACTTCATTTTAACTTAAGTACCTACATAAATATCCTATTTCCAATCAGGACACATTCTGAGGCATGGGTTAGGACTTCAACATATGAATCTTGGGAGACACAAGTGAGACACAAGTGAGACCCTAACAGCATCCTAGCAAGAGGATAAGTCAAAGTAGGTAAGGACGGTGCACTGGGAAGGCTTCTGGAGGAAGCTCAGATCAGATTTTCTAGCCCTTTACTTCCTAGATGATCATAATTCAGGGGGAAGGGAAATAGGTTCCCATTGGGTTATTGAGGTTGAAACTAGCAGAACATTTAAAGCCTATTTTTCAGAGAACTGTTTCTCCCTAATGAGCTAGTGTGTCTTTTCAGGGACCCCACTAGCAAATCCACTAGCTGTCTCTGCCGAAGCCTGGACTCAAGGTCAACTGATACAATTCTAGCCTAAGAAAAAGCAAGGCCCTGCATTTCTTCCCAGAGATAAGGAGTTCAAGACCCCATCCAATTTATACCAGCTCTTGGAGCATACACATAGCCCCTTCTCCTTCTCTTAAGGTGACCTCCTGACATCAGGAGGGGCTGGATATTGCCTTGTTCTGATGTTAAGTCTCCATCCCAAAGTGAACATGGGGCATGTTACATATGTGTTTGCTCGATGCACATGCTCCATCTTTCCTTATGAATTATCATAAGTTTCCCTACCCCTTTCATCAATATGCATATAACCACCTAACCTGAATTTCCCCTTTACAAATCCTGCTCCTTAACCTAGAACCTTGGAGATAATCATTGGACATCAGTCAGCCATCTCCCCAGGTTGCCAGCCTCCTGAATAAAGCAACCTTCTTTCCTTCCCCCCAACAATTGTGTCCTCTCTCAAATGTTGGCTTTCGAGTGGTGAGCTATTGAACTTGGTTTCAGTAACAATGTCATCATTAACTTCTTCAGCTCAAATTATCAGCTCAGCTCATGGCTATTGTTGGGCCAGCGGGGTCAAAGGGGATGGGGAGGCACCAACAAAATGGTGACAGACCCTCCATCTTGTTATCCTTGCCTCAGAACTTTCCCACCACCAGCAGACCGCCCAAGGACACATCATCATGGGGAGACAGGACCTATGCTGGAAACAGGAACCACACCTAACCCAAACCCCCATATAAGGGCATAAGCAGTTATTGCCCCATACCAATTCCACCAGTAACATGCCCTAGTACCTATCACCTCGTACAGACACACAACCCCTCACCCCTCCCCTTAAAAAGCCCGCTTGTACTCCCCTGGGCACGGCTTCCCCAGCCCTGCAACTTCCCCAGCTTCACTCCCTTGCGGGGCCGTGGAACCTTGTCCAAGAGTACATCCATTAAAAGCCTGCCGCGGCCAACTTTTGCCTGGCCTCTCTATTTCACTTCACTACCAACCAGATCAAATCTGACAGCTATCTTACCAGGACATGATCAAGCATCTTTTTTCCTGTTGGAACATCAAGAACCAATCACCAGATAACTTGTTCCAAATATGCTGAAGAAGGCTAGAGCTAAAATATACTAGTTTATGCTGGCTCACCAAGGCTGGCTACACATGTGTCTTCCCAACTCCACCTTTCAAGAAGTCACATTGAGAGCTTGAAATTGCCCATGATGGGACTCTTTACATGATGGGTTCAGTCAATGTGACAAAGCAAGGCTCTTTACTGGCTCCACCACCTCTCCCAGAGCTGGATGCTAAACACACCACTTAATTGCCTGGTGTCAGTTCCTGTTTTTATTCAGGACATCTTGATTACAAGAAACAGACACCTGTTCCTGTTAAAATAAGTTCATGTGAGAGGGAGTTTGATTATAAGGGTGCAGATCTCAGAAATACCCACATCTTCAGTGTGCATAGCTTTAGGAGGCTGTTGTAAGTTCATGGACCATCACCTTAGCGTGCAGCCACCAATCTTTGTGACTAGCAGTTCCCCCATCTTTGTATTTCTCAGTTCATAGTCTTGAGTGAGTGAGCTTGATCCATGGACAATCCATCCAGCAAGGATTGGGGCACAGCAGGAGAATGGTGCAGAACAAACAGGGCACCAAGGCTGTGTGAATATGGGTTGAGGTAGGGAGACAGTGATTGGTCTATCTCATGAATGTGGCCCTTATTTACCTCATCAGCTCTAAGTCCCTACTCTTCACTTTGGATCCTAATCTCCAACAGTACATGAGTACTTGGTTCCTGCTTGTACTGCATGCCAGCTCATGTCTGCATCTTTGCAGATGCTGCCCTAGCTCATGACTGGGGTTCCTCTCAATGTCTGTCTCAGTTGTATCCCTTCCTGATGGAGGCCTCCTGGATTACCTCTGTCTGTATAACAACAGCTATGTCACCCTACTGGTGAATAACAATAAACGGTTACTTCTTGAGAGTCTGCAGGGTTCAGCTGTTCTGGACTGGGCATAGCTGGGCAGTTCTGCTGCCCTCATCTGGGTTTGTTAATTGTTCCTGGCTCAGCTGAAGGCTCTCTTCTAGGCTGGCTAGTTGGAGGCCCCGTAGCTAGAGCAGCTCCACCACACAGGCTTCACCTGCTCCAGGTATGAACAAGCTAGCCAGGGCATGCCCTCCCTAGAATAATGGTAGAAGAGCAAAAGTGAGCAAAACCAACCACACAAGACCTTCTCAAGATGCTATTATATTGGATCTGCTAAGATTCCGATGGCCAAAGCAAGTGACATAGCTGAGCTCAGAGGTGTAGAATTAATGCCTCATACCCAGTGTTAGGGCAGTGCAAAGTTTCAGGGCAGAGGGTTTGGATACAAGAAGGCTGAAAAATGGGGCCATTAATTCATCAAGGACATCTACGAACACAGGCCGGGTTTTGTGTCTAGAGTACTGTTGGGACACTTTTCCAATTGACTTAATTACACTGATAATTGAAGCCAACATAGTTTCTTATTCCTGAGTTAAATAATACAGAAACCAAGCAAAAGTAAGCTGCTTTCTCTAGGAACATCTGTTCTTGCAAGATAACACTGAGAATCAACCACACTATGTGCTTATATACTTATCTGTAGTGACAGTTTGCTCATCAAGACTTGCTTCACATCCCTCCCTTTGCTGTGCCCACCAATCCAAAAACTCTGCCCAATCCCAACTTGTTCTCTGCCTTGCAAGTCTCCTTAAAATCTCTCAGCCTGGTGCCTAAAACCCAGGAAATATTCTCTCCTCATTTCTCCACTTTGAGTTACTACCAGGACTCTGCATCAGAGCTATTAATCTAGTTTTGCTTAATCAACAGATTAAGTGAGCTCCTTATGTGTGTAAAAGCAGGGCATAAATCTCCCTTTGAGTAAGACACTTCACCCCACCACTCCTGTCCCCCATATCAGAAAAGAGCAGATTTTTAAAAATAACTTAGAGTACATTTTTCAAGCCAAGTATCTTTTTTTATTTTATTTTTTTTAAGATTTTATTTATTTATTCATTTAAGACAGAGAGATATAGAGGCAGAGACACAGGTAGAGGAACAAGCAGGCTCCCTGCAGGGAGCCTGACACAGGACTTGATCCCAGGTCTCCAGGATTAGGCCCTGGACTGAAGGCGGTGTTAAGCTGCTGAGCCACCCGGGCTGCCCAAAAGGCAGATTTTATCATTAAGGATGTGGACTTGACACCAGAATGAGTTTGCATAAAAAGAACTCACTAGAGCAACCCTTATATTCCGTTAGATTTCTATGTGTTTTCCTATTCCCTTCCCTATAATTTATTTTCACTTGGAGCTCAAATCCTCTTGCCTTTGTTGAAAGGGTATATGAGGGGGGCACCTGGGTGGCTCAGTTGGTTAAGCATCTGACTCTTGGTTTCAGCTCAGGTCATTATCTCATGGATTGTGAGATTAAGCCCTGTGTCGGGCTCCACGTTCAGTGGGGAGTCTGCTTGAAAGTTCTCTCCCTCTGCCCCTCCCCCCACTTAAATACATCCTCTTTTTTAAAGGGTATATGAGCCCCTGAGTCTAACCACTTCATTGAATTTCATTTGTTTTCTGTGAATTCCCATGCATGAAATATGAATAAACATCATGTGCTTTTTTTCCCTGTCAGTCTGCTTTTATTACTGTCCAGGATCCCAGGGACTATATTAAATGGGGTGCCTGGATGGCTTGGTTGGTTAAGCATCTGACCCTTGATCTTGACTTGGTTCTTGATCTCCAGGTCGTGAGTTCAAGCCCCATGTTGGGCTCCATGCTGGATGTGGAGCCTACTTAAAAAAAAAAAAAAAAAAAGGTAGAGAACCCTTCCTACATCAGTTGACTCAGATTACCTTCAGCTCCAAATGATATATTTTGGGGTGGCATATTTTCAAACCTAATCGGGGTACAAACATCAAGAAAAGAAACAAATGAAATAGGGGCACCTGAGTAGCTCAGTGGTTGAGCATCTGTCTTTGGCCCAGGTTGTGATCCTGGGGTCCTAGGATCTAGGTCCGCATCGGCCAACCCACAGGGAGCCTGCTTCTCCCTCTGCCTATGTGTCTCTCATGAATAAATAAATAAAATCTTTTTTTTTTTAAAGAAACAAATGAAATTACAAATGTCGGTATGTCCTACAAAGAAAACAACAGCGGAATGGGGACAAGGTAGAGAGGAAAATACAGGTTATACTTTGGATAGGGTGCTCTGAGAGGGCCTCTCAGAGAAGGTGACATTTAGTCTGAGACCTGAAAGAGGAAAAATAATACGTCATGAGCAATGAGGAAAGAGAGCTTTATGTAAGGCAGGTAGTTGCGAAGGCCTTGAGGTATGAGAGACTGAATATACATATGAACAAACCAGTATCAACAAAAACTAACCCAGGAACCAGCTGGCACATAAGTTAGCCCTGTATGAAAATCAGACCACTTACTACCTCTAGCAAAGCCAAGCAAAAACAATTGGCCCAAATCTGATTCATAACTGAGAGCTTCCCTAAGGTTTATCCCCACTTCCAATTTAAGACCAACTGGAGAAAGCCAAACCTGAGCCCTTAAGACGCACCACATGGGATACCCCACTTTCAGTGAGCCTACCTACAGCTTCCCCATGCCAACAGGGCACCCCTGAAGCCTCCTCTCTTCCCCACTGCAGATCCTTCCCACCCCTCTGCCTGCCTTGGGTCTCTGCCAAAATTCAGATGATGATGGCTGACCAGCACCCCCTCGCCCTGCAAGAGTGAGCTCTAATAAATAGCTTCTGCTGCTTTTCATTGATTGTTCTTCATTTATTTTCACAGGTGGGAAAGAGAGTTGAAGAGTTAAGAAATTGAGGACAGTGGGAAGGGGTGCAGCTGGAGAGAAGAGAGGAATGGGAGCCAGTAAAGGGCTGAAATGTTCTAAGTGAATGGGGAGCCATTGCTGAATTTTAAACTAATGCAGTGTTCCAATTCGATTTACATTTTTAAAAAATTATTATTCCTGAGAGAGAGAGAGACAGGCAGAGAGAGAAGCAGGCTCCCTGCCGAGAGCCCGATTTGGGACTGGATCCCAGGACCCCGGGATCACGCCCTGAGCCAAAGGCAGATGCTCAACCGCTGACCCACTGGAGTGTCCCTGATTTACATTTTAAGATCACTCTTGCTCTTGTGTGGAGAAGGGATGCAAAGGGAAAAGCATGGAAAAGAGAGGAAGGAAGGAAGGAAGGAAGGAAGGAAGGAAGGAAGGAAGGAAGGAAGGAAGGAAGGAAGGAAGGAAGGAAGTCATCCTGCCAGCTGTAATGCTTCCTCTTCCCTCTGGCTGGAAAAAGCACAACAGAATACACCAATATTTATACTGGCATAATTTGGGCTTTGCTCTAATTTTTGTAAAAAGTGAATTATAAACTTAGGTACTTAATTAATTAGTTTGTAATAGATTACGGGTGTTCAATTAGCTTCGGGTTGCGGCATGTGGTGTTGAGGAGGTGCTTCAATGTCTTAATCAGGGTCTTCAGGAAACAGCACTATTTATCAGAATCGGTGGTTCTCAGGCTCTGTGAACACTCAGGAGGATTTACTTTGGGTGGGCAGGCCTTTTGGGACTTGGATCCCCACTTGAATGTAAATCCAGCCCTGGGCAGGGAGAGGGGCCTGTAATACTCAGAGGCCATATAAATCCCCTGCCCTTCTGGTTTCTGAGACAGCGCCCCACAGTCCCATAGACCTGATGAAGACGTCTGTCTGTCTCCTGTTTCCTAAGAGAATAACATTTTAAGCCTTTGTACTGGAATTCTTTCAAGACAGCCTTTAAAGTAAGCAGAATAAACAACTCTTGCTTTCTGTTTTACCTGCATATTTCCAGTTAAGCACGAAAGGAAACATGATTGCAAGTCCAGGCTCTGGATGGGAACAGTTCTTTGAAACTCAGATCTCTCAGCTGATAGTTAAAGGGGCTGGATTGCCCCAAACCTACTTATCAGTTCTGACTTCTATAATGCTGATGACATTTACTGACCCTTTAGGGTGATGAGGTGCTAAGTGCTAGGCCTGAACTAGCTCATTGACTCCTCTCAGCAACCCTTTGATGAAGGGAGTGTTTTCAACTTCCTTTTACAAATGAGGTCCTAAAGACTTCAATGGGATTCTTGTCCTGGCATCAGAGTCTAGAGCCTTGCTCTTCACCCTGACACTTGACTTTAGGAGCTCATGATAGAGATGGGGAGTAAGGCAATGAGAGAACAAAAATCATTTCTCATTAACAAACAAATAGCAAACACTCATTTTGTGGAAGTATGTAACATTTTCTTTTATTTGGAAGACATTACCTAGTTTACAGACCTGAATTCTGCAAAGTTATTTTCTTAACAGAACTCACTTCTTTAATCACAATAAAACTCAATGGGGCTTTTAAAACTCCCTTTTAGCATGAGAATTTGATTATAGGTAAAAAATAAATCTTAAAAAAAATTAGTAATCTCTACACTCAACATGGGGCTCGAACTCACAACCCCAAGATCAAGAGTTACACACGCTCCACCGACTAAGCCAGCCACCCCAATTATAGATTTCGCTGGAAATAAGTGAGCAGTCAGGTCTGGCTTAGGTAGGTTTTCCTTCTTAGTAATAATCAATCAATAGTATATGTAAAGAACAATCAGTTTTCGATGGAGAAAAGAGAACTGAAATAAAACAAAGGCTTTTATTTAGGGGGAGGGTCTCGCAATTGGGGGGCATAGATCCAGGGAACAACCCATGTGAAGCATTTTTAAAGCCAAAGGGAATACCTTATATACATTGTTCATAAATAATTTTGATTGGTGTTGGTGGCAGAAAAGGAATCTTGGCTAAACCGAATAGTTTATGGGAGAAGGAAGATTCCAACGTGAAGTGAGCATGGCTGGGAGCCATCCAGAATATGGGCGGGCAGGACACTGCAGAAGGAGGCTTGTGCGCATCTCCTGTCTCAATTCTCAAAATATCCTGACTTTTGACTTTTGTCAATTGCAACTTGTCAGTTGCACCTGGTCCAGGTCCTAGACCACATCCTTCTACTTTGGATTGAAATAGAGAGAACACAACACCTGCTGGGTAAATAGCCAATCGTGGATTAGATACTGTCAGCACACACCAAGGGGTCATAATTCCCTCAAAACAAGTTATGCAACCTTGTGGTTCCTGCCTTTCTAAGCCTGCCCCCTCCCCCCACTCAGAGCGTGGCTTCAAGTTTTGGTTCCCTCCATATCTCCAGGTTGCCATCTCTGACACCCCAAATAAATGCTTCTGGTTGCCCCACAGCCTCCTGGCCTCTGTTGTTTATGGGTGCTAACAGGATCACTAAGCACAAATCTGTCTTTACAGCAAGCTGCAGATATTCCTGCAGAGTCCTTGGAACATTCTAGTCCTTTGCCAACTTGAAAAGTCCATGGTTCCATCCCAGAGAGGACATGCATAAAAGCCCACCTCCTTAAGGGCCTCCTGGCTCCATTTTAAAACTCCTTGGCATAAGGGGCTCCCGCATGATTTCACCTTTCACAGAATTGAATTAATACCTGTGTGTGCTGGGTTTTGCTCCCATCTTAGCACTGGAAGCTCTTCCTGGGGGGTCTGTAGGGTGTGCTCATCAACTGGGCTCCTCCAGGCACTCGAGGAGCCGGAGAGATCTGCAGGCACAGGGTGGCATCCCCCAGACTTTTCCTTCCTGCTGCTTTCCTGAACCTTCCAAGCACTGCTTCCTCAGCTCAGTGCTCCCCAAGGGTGGCCCTGCATGCCACGGCCACGGCCACCACCACTCCAAGGCTCTGGCGGGGCTCAGGCAGCTGAAATGGGAGATGGCTCATTTCCCCTCAGTGATACCTCATTCCTTAGAGGGGTAACCTGACAGCATTTCCTCCGCCAGGCCTTTGGAAGCTTCCAGTGACAACAGAGCTTGAAGGTTTCAGTTCCTCTCTAAAGATGTGAGTTAGGACTGGACCACGAACAGCGATTTTGCTGTACAATACTCACCGCGACTTCTGTTCCTCGGATCTAAAGTCCTCATCTCTTGGGGTCATAGGGTCTCTGGGACACTAGTCCCTTCGATTCAATTCTCCCCAGGACCCTCCTCGGGCTTCATAAAAATCCACGTCTGGCCAGCAGCCTCCTGATGGTGTCAGATGCTTGGATACACCTGAACTTGAAATAACAACAGCCTAGATCCCTGGGTAGGGGGGATAACAGACCAAATCACAGAGAGCCCATTTCCTAAAATGAACATCAGTTTGTTTAAATGCAACCCCCTCCGAGGGAATTTGCAGAATTGAGCATCCCCTGCCAGGCAGGCGAGTGAGGCAGATTTGGGGTGCTTAAGGAATATTTAACAATCATTTTTCTAAAGACGCTTTTTGACTATACTTAATATTTTTGACAAGTACTTTTGGTTTCTTTAGAAAAAGGGATGTTCAGGATTTACTATTTTACTTTTGCCCAGGGGATAAATATGAGCCGCCTGCGCTCTGCATTTGGGGTAGGGGCTGCTGGTGCCAAGAGACCTGCCAAGGACAGAACTTCATGAACCCTCCCCGCCCCACTCCAGTTTCTGGCTTCACATTTTACATGCAATGTTCCCACGGAGGGAGCCCCCTCTTCTCTCTAGCCCCTCCCTGCTGCCCCATGCTCCCGCTTCCACCTGTGCTCCACCTGCTTCGCCTGTCAACACCCTTACACCTCTTCTAGATCTTCTGGAAATTCGTTGAAACTGGTGGTTCTCCCCTTCTGTTCTTTTATTTATTTATTTCCCCCCTTTTTGAGTTTTTTTAAATATAAATTTCAGTTAGTTAGCATACAGTGTAATTAATTTCAGGTGTAGAATATAGTGATTCCTCACTGACGGAGGACACCAGGTGTTCATCACAGGAAGGGCCTCCTTAATCTTTATCACTGTGTCCCCATTCACCCCCCCATCTTCGCCCCCCAGCAACCCTCAGTGTGTTCTTTATAGTAAAGAGTTTGTTTTCTGGTTTGCCTCTCTATCTTTCCCCTCACGTTCATCTGTTTTGTTTCTTAAATTCCACATATGAGTACCTGATAAAGGGTTAGCACCCAAAATACAAAAAGAACTTTGAAAACTCAACACCCAAAAAACCCCAAATAATCCAGTTAAACAATGAGCAAAAGTTGGGAATAGACATTTTCCCAAAGAAGATATCCAGATGGCCAACAGACACATGAAAAGATGCTCAACATTGCTCATCAGCAGGAAAATACAAATCAAAACTACAATGAGATATCACCTCACATCTGTCAGGATGGCTAAAATGAACAACACAGGAAACAATTGTTGGCAAGGCTGCAGAGAGAGGGAACCCTCTTACGTCATTGGTGGAATGCAGACTCATGCAGCCACTCTGGAAAACAGTATGGAGGTTCCTCAAAAAGTTAAAAATAGAACTACCCTATGATCCAGCAATTGCACTAATATTTACGCCAAAGATACAAAAATACAGATTTAAAGGGAATACATGCACCCCAGTGCTTATAGCAGCATTATCCACAATAGCCAAATATTAGGAAGAACCCAAGTGTCCATCAACTAATGAATGGATAAAGAAGATGGGTTCTATATACCCAATGGAATATTACTCAGCTAGAAAGAAGAACGAAACCTTGCCATCTGCAGCAATGTGGCTGGAGCTAGAGAATGTTATGCTAAGTAAAATAAGTCATTCAGAGAAAGACAAATCCCCTCCTGTTCTTCTGATTGCTAGAGTCATAATGGTTCTCAAACTTCTGTATTTTTAATGCAGAGAACTCTCGGGAAGGCACCGTAGGACTTGGGTTGGAAATCTGCCTTTTAAATTTTGAAGAGGAGGGAGAAGCAGAGGGGCAGTGTGCTCAAAACCAAGATATAGTCACAATCTCACCTGAAGCTGGGGGATGTGGTCCCTGACAAGGACACAGATGGCTTTCAGGCAGTTTAGAACGTATCATGTTCCCATGATGCTAACCACAGGGGTGAAGACTAACCAAAGGAGCAAAGGCCATTTATTCAGACCTTGCTCTTTAAAAAAAAAAAAAAATGTATTCATTTATTCATGAGAGAAACAGAGAGAGAGAGGCAGAGGGAAAAGCAGGCTCCACGCAAGGAGCCCGACGTGGGACTCAATCCCGGGACTCCAGGATTACGCCCTGGGGCCTAAGGTAGGTGCCAAACCGCTGAGCCACCCAGGGATCCCAGAGCTTGCTCTTGTAAGGGAGTCGGCCACCAGCACCTGTGTTTTGGCAGAGTGGGAGAGCTTCACTCACTTGGTGGAACAAGGGGAAGGCTCAGGTGTGCCCAATGGACATTTTTGGCCTGCGGAAGCTGGAGGTGAGCAGGGCATCCTAAGTGATTAGTCGGGGGAGCATGTTTGGCTTTCTTTCTTGGAAGAGGAGACAGAAATGAGAGAAGCTGCCTGTCATCACTCTAGTCCTGGACATTTGGGGCTGACAATGACAGCAGTTATTTGGTTTCCTGGATTGTTGCTAGAGATAGTCTAACTTCTCCCAAGTCCCACGTACAGCAGACTGCCTTCCTGGGCTGGTTACTGGAGATGAGGGGTTGGTTTCCTGGGCTGGGTGCTGCAGGTTGTAGGGCAGAAATCTATTTTTATATACACTCTGGCCATTGTTCATTTGTATGTTCGGACTGTCAAAACTATGACCCATGTGAAAAAAAATTTTAAAGGTTTTATTTATTCATGAGAGACACAGAGAGAGGCAGAGACATAGGCAGAGGAAGAAGCAGGCTCCCTGCAGAGGGCCTGATGCAGAACTTGATCCAGGACCTTGAGATCATGTCCTGATGCTCAACTGCTGAGCCACTCAGGTGCCCCTGAATTGAAAAGTTTATTCATCTTGTCCCTAAGGGTAATAGAGACCCTAAAGGTTTTTTTTTTTTTTTTTTTTTTTTTTTTTTTAATGCCTGGCATTTTATATATCTTACGTACTTATCACCTCAGCTCCTTGGTGGGTAGTATTTATCTCATTTTACAGATAAGGAAACTGAGGCAAAGGGACCATAGCATGTATCTTGCCCCTTATCTGCTTCCTGCATCTATGGACCTGCGTACTCTGGGTATTTCCTATAAGTGACAGCATAAGAGGACTTTTCTCTCTGGCTTCTTTCACTTAGCAATAAGTTCAAGGCTTACCCATGTCCCAGCACTTCATTCCTTTTTAGGACTGTAAAATATTCCATTGTATGGATATATCACATTTTATTTATCCATTGGACATCTGGTCATTTCCACCTTTTGCTGCTGTGAATAGCACTGGGTGCTATCTACATGGGTGCATGAGGCTTTGTCTGGACTTTGGCTAAGGTTGTTCTGGGCTCTGCAGAGCTTCCTGAATAATCATCTCTGGTTCACAGACTGAACTTAGAATTCCACCCTGGTTCAGCCCATCTTGTGAAGCAGGCAGGGTCTGCTATGGGGAGACAAAGTAGAGCTGTGGAAAACACTGTGGGTGACCTCCTAGACACTGTGGGTGACCTCCTAGACGCGGGATGTTTTCTTAGGGTGAACATCCTGCCATTTCAATGCCTCTCACACTGCTCCTCGTCTTTTGTAATCTGGTTCCAATGTCACTTCTCTGACATGTTCTAGGCAGTGATCTTTTGGGTACAAGCCATTGGAAAAAAATACGAAGTATACCCTAACACATTGCTGGGTACCTAAGAACAGGAGCTGTTGCAACAGCCAGGATTTCTGGTATCTATAAGCAAGGCAGTGAGAGCTCCCAGGACCCAGAGGGCCCACTTAAAAAAAAAAAATTTTTTTATTTGAGAGAGGAGAGAGAGCAGGAGCATGAACAGGTGGACGGCAGGAGAGGGGAGAAGGAGAGGGAGGAGGCAGAGGGAGAGGCCGACTTCCCCCTGGGCAAGGAGGTGAAACTGGGGCTCCCCGGCCAGGACCCTGAGGTCACCACCTGAGCTGAAGGCAGCCGCTTAAGGGACTGAGCCACCCAGGTGTCCCTCCCTTTCCCTGACTTTCTTCCTTCTTTTGTTGTCAGTGTCTGGTTCCTGGGCCCCACAATGCTAGCGACCAGGTCAGACCCCAAAATCAGAGGCACAGGCAAGGCCATACTGGGGCTACAGCTCAAGCTGCAGGGAGACCTGGCACCAACACAGGGAGAACTTGACCTCCCGGCGCACACCGGAGGCTCTGCTTATATAAAGTTCCCCCCAGATTCCCACAGGGGTCCAACATGCTAATAAGCGGAGGGGGCGGAAGCTTCATCCTGATTGGCTGGAGGGGTCAGAAGGGTCTCGCTCTGATTGGTTGACGTTGCAGGCCGACCAGGCAGCTCATTGGTGGTTTTTGAAGCCTGGCCTCAGTTTTTTTTTTTTTTTTAATTTTTTTTTATTTAAACTTTTTTTTCCAGGCCTCAGTTTTAAGTGCGGCTTGTGTGCAGCCTCTGCTGGAACCTGCTTCTGCGTGGGGAGCGCTGCAGGTGTGTGGTGTTGACCGCGTGGGGCTAGGTCCCTGGTCCCTAACTGTCACACCCTCCTCCCCTCCTCTAATCTCTCTGTCACCAGACACATGATTATCTCTGTCTTCCTCTTTGTCTCATCTCTGCCGGCTCATCAATATTTTACAGCTGATGTAACTGTTCCCCACCCAACAAGTGTCCCTCCAGGCTCTGCTGCGGGCAATGGCTTAGGGAAGGGGCGGGGGAGCCCACTTTCCAGGCTTCTGGAACCATGCAGCATGCAGTGCGAAGTCAGCAAAGCCTGGGTCTGGGGCTTCGCATTGTTACCTGGCCAAGACTGAGTTAGGGACTGTTTCCTTCCAAGTATGTATTTTTATTTTATCTTTGTGCAGATTATCGGCATTTCTAGTTTTATTCTAGTATTATTTCTAAATTTATTTTTTATTTTTAATTTATTTTTAAAGATTTTATATTTATTTGAGAGAGAGAGAGAGAGAGAGAGCTGGGGAATAGCAGAAGGAGAGGGAGAAGCAGGCTCCCTGCTCAGCTGGACGCCCCCCAGGCGCCGTCCTAAATTTAATTTTTAAACTTGAGAGCATTATTTTGTGCTTATCCCATGTTCTGTTTTGGGTTACTTCTTTGCTTTTGACTACATGATTCTCCTTTTCAAATTCTGGTACTGATACTCAAGTTTCCTTTAAAAATGCACCTAAGTTGGGATCCCTGGGTGGCTCAGCGGTTTGGGGCCTGCCTTCAACCGAGGGCATGATCCTGGAGACCCGGGATCGAGTCCCACATCGGGCTCCCTGCGTGGAGCCTGCTTCTCCCTCTGCCTGTGTCTCTGCCACTCCCCTCCCCCTCTCTCTCTGTGTCACTCTCATGAATAAATAAATAAAATCTTAATAAAAATGCACCTAAGTTTCTGGTTTTTGTTTTTGTTTTAAGGAAATATGTTTGAAGAAAAATATTGAGAAATGATAGTAGGGTGTCTAGGAAGGAATGTGGTGCTTCGGGTATCCGATGTCATGGGAATAAGCAAAAATCTTGAAGGTGGTAGACAGAACCAAAGGAGGTGAATATAGGCCTACAGAATTTACTTTTGTCTTTTGCCTCCTGCACCCTCACTTTTTTGGAAACTCTGAGCCTCCTTAAAGATCAAGATGGGGGCGTCTTGGGTGTCTCCATCAGTTGAGCATCTGTCTTCCGCTCAGGTCATGATCCCAGGGTTGGGCTCCCTGCTCTGTGGGGAGTCTGCTTCTCCCTTTGCCCTTCCTCCTTGTTCCTGTGTGTGCTCTCTCTCTCTTTCTCTGAAATAAATAAAACCTAAAAAAATATAAGGTTATGATGGAATGCCTCTGTATCTGAAACCCCAGAGCAGGTGTTCTTTCTCTGAACTTCTTCAATAATTTGTGTCCCTTTGTTCTCATTGGGTTCTTACTGCTAGGGTCCTGTTGGGCTAGTTGTGTTTCTCTGTGTTTAGGTCCTCCCTTCCCAAGGGGACCTAAAATTCTTTGAGAAGAAGCAGGGGCTAATACATCAGCCCAACCACACCCCACCCTTCTGCTACCCTGGGTGTGGGGTGCCACTTAGTGACTGGAGTGATTTTTTTCACCATCTCTAAGCTACCCATCTGCAGATGCAGATAGACTTACTATCTCCATCATTGCTAGGATCAAGTGAAATGACACTGTCAAACCCCTGCAGATCCTGGCACATGGCAAGCCCCCAACAAATGCTGGGTGATATTTTGAATCTTTCCTTGTGGGGACCATGCAAATGGACATGGCTCTGTTTTTCTGAGACCACGAAATGCTGGTCTTAAATAATAAAGAGAAGGAAAAGCATTTAAGGGACCAATTTGAGAAAGAGAGAGGAATGGTTTGTTTCTGAGAGGGCACAGGCTCCCCAGAGTATGGGCAGGAATTTACCAGGTCTCTCTCTCTCATACACACACAGACACACACACACACAAACACACACACACACACACACACACACACACACAGGGCACATTTAGAAAGACCTGGCTGCATATTAAAACCTAGGGGGTTTTAGTCTGAGTTCCTCAGGGCACTGAGTGTGCTATTGTGGGCATAGACACAGTAACAAGCGCCCCCAAAACAAAACGTGTCCTTTATCTGGGTTGAAATTCCCAAACCCCAGTTTTAAAGGGATCTTACTTTATTGTTATTTTCTTTAACAGAAGACTCTGAGGTGTGAATCAAATGCTGTTACTCTCCCGAGTCTGACGGCCAGATTACCGAACTGCGGCCGGTACCCTGAAATGAATGGGCATATTATGCCTTCCATTAAAAGTTGTGGCTCTTAATTAAAAACGTGATCGTGGGTCTTTATGGAGACATTGTTTAGGTTTTCTTTAGCTGTTAACACATAATAAATCATTTTAAAAGGACCTTTCCCCCCATTGCTTAATGGTTAGTGTATTTTTAAAAAGCGATTCAAAAATAAAACTGGGATTAAATTTAGTGTTTGACAAGGTGCTAAGGGGCTCACCACCTCGGCTGGGCTAAGACAAGAAGGCTTTACTTGATCTGCTACTGACCTTATTGTCTTTACCAACTGCAACCTGGCTTCCCTTGTTCAAATGGCAAGGTGACTTTGGTGTCAAAAGTTTAACTTTGTGGGGACCAGGAAAAATTGCAGACAAATTTCCCTTTATTATCTTGTAATTGCACAACCCGTAGCTCTGCTGAGAAGAAAAGTCTGCTTCTTTTATGAACTCTCCAGTAATGTCATAAAGCAAGGGACGGTGTGGGTCGCGTGCAGGCGCGCATGAATAATCCATAAATACCCAGGGCCTTGGCTTCATTTCTTGTTCCTAATATGTACGGGTTCCTTGCCAGTCAGTAAATGGCTTGAGATCTTGGGTTCCAATCCACGAGGGTGTTCTGTATTTCCTGAGGCAGGAACCACCATGCATCAGAGTGATTTATTGTGTTGGTCCTGGGGCCTTTCAGTTGGATGGTACCGTGGAGACAAGGTAGGAGGACAAACCAGGAGTTTGTGGGCTCCTTTGTTGTGCAGTGGACCCTTTCAGAATGCCTGTGGACTGCATTCCTCTGCAAAGGAGGCAAACAGCTCTTCACAGGGACTTGATGAGAGGACAGATGTCAAAGTGCTTTTGCAAACTTCCAGGCACCAGGCAAATGAAAGTGGTTCATCATTAGGATGATGATTCTGACCCAGTTTTACCAATCCTTTTTATTTATTTATTTATTTATTTATTTATTTATTTATTTATTTAAGATTTTATTTATTTATTCATGAGAGATACAGAGAGAGGCAGAGACACAGGCAGAGGGAGGAGCAGGCTCCCTGTGGGGAGCCCGATGTGGGACTCGATCCCAGGACACTGGGATCATGACCTGAGCTGAAGGCAGACATTCAACCACTGAGCCACCCAGGTGCCCCACCAATCTTTTTTAAATTTCTTTTTTTTTCTGCCAATTTTCTCATTGGCT
The DNA here is from genome assembly GCF_011100685.1 of Canis lupus familiaris. Classification (NCBI taxonomy): domain Eukaryota; kingdom Metazoa; phylum Chordata; class Mammalia; order Carnivora; family Canidae; genus Canis; species Canis lupus. The sequence continues at coordinate 37,274,542 of NC_049226.1, forward strand.
GCGAACATAGTTTTGGTTTCTTGTGTTTCCCTCCCTAATAAAATGTCCAGGTGGAGAAAGGCATTGTGTTGTTTACTGCTAGTCAAAATGCTTGCTATCCACAAATGTTTTCTCTGCTTTGAGATGCCCATCACCAGCTAGGGCTCAGCCTCAGAGCCTCCAGGTTGCAGTGCTCCCGGGAAGCCAGTAGAGTGCAGGCTGCCTCTCTCCTCTCCCTACCTGGGACTCCAGTGGCCTCTGGGTTTCTCCTGCCCTATCCTGACTGTGACCTTCACTCCTGTATGCCACAGAGACCACACACACGGCGGGCAGTGGTTTCTTCTTGTGCTTATTGAAAGGAAAGGGAGTTTAGGAGGAATTCCTCACATACTATGAAATGCCAGACTTCTCATTCCTGGCCATAGCCCATTCCAAAGCTTATCCCCGATTCAACTTGTGGTCCGTCCTGGTTGGTCCCACCACCTGTGGGTGGCAGCTTTCACCTGACTTTGCCTGGCCTGTGTCTGCTCATCTGCTTCCCTTGCTTACATTTTCAGTCCTGGCTCTGCATGCCACCCCCCACCCCCACCCCAACCCAGAATTATTTTTTTTTGAGTCTCAGGCAGATTTCCTTCCTATTCTCCCCACCTCAGAGGAGAGGTTTTGTGTTGGGGTCAGTTCTTTCACACGTTTTGATCAAGAGAGTAGCTTTCACCCAGCATATGAAGGATCTCGGCAAAACTCACGATCTTATCATTTACTTTGGAATGTCAAATGCCAGTGAATCACTTTCCACTGTGGGAAAGGATGTGCTCTATCCTCTCCCTGTCAGCTCTGCTGCCTAGAACAGGATCTCATATTTATTTTTTATGATTTCTTAAAGATTTTATTTCTTTATTAATGAGAGACACAGAGAAAGAGGCAGAGACATAGGCAGAGGGAGAAGCAGGGTCCTTGTGGGGAGCCCGATGCAGGACTTGATCCCAGGACCCTGGGATCATGACCTGAGCTGAAGGCAGATGTTCAACCACTGAGCCACTCAGGTGTCCCCACAACAATTATTATATCAATTTCTCATACTCTAACTCCCCTCCTCAGAATCATTGTCCATCTGAATTGTGATTTAAGCTTGACACTGTCATTGAAATTGTCTTTACTCTTCTTCTGGGTCAGATTCATTGTAGATTCCATAGCTTTCACTATGGTAGTTTATTCTCTTATTTTGCAAGGAATTTCCTAAGATGAAATTTGTTAGATGTAAACTTTCTGAGACCTTTAGAATTCTGAAAAATCTTTATTTTCCCCTTACGTTGATTGATGCATGAACCAAAAACACAGGGCAACATGAGTCAATTTTTTAATAAAGTCACTATTCACTATTACTCATAATACTGTGTGTTATGTACTAGAAATGAAAAGATGAATAAAACAAAGTTTTGCCCTGGAGTTGTTCAGAGGGTAGTGGGAAAGAACAAATGCACACGCATAATGCAATGATGTAACTGCGCTCACAGCAGTATGCAATGAGATATCGAAGCATGTGTTGTGTTATAGATTGTAAGTGCCATAATGGATAATAATAGATACAGTTATCTTGGGGGAAATAACTATGCTCTAAATATTTGACATATATCATTTAATTCTCACAACAACCCTATGAGATAGGTTCTGTTACTCTCCCTATGTTTTTTAAAGATTTATTTATTTGAGAGGGCTGGGGGAGGGGCACGGGGAGAGGGAGGGTGGGAAAGAGTCTTAAGCAGACTCTACGCCCACCATAGAGCCTGATGTGGGGCTTGATCTCATGACCCTGAGGTCATATGCCCTGAGCAGAAACCAAGAGTCTGATGCTCAACCAACTGAGCCACTCAGGTGCCCCATACTCTCTGAGGCTCCAGAGAGCTTGAGTAAATTGCCCAAGTTCCAGAGGGCATTGTTAAAAATAAGACAACAGATCCAAAATGGAATCATATATGCTAAGTCCCACATCACCAAACTAGGACTAACTTTATTACAGTGTCTGCAATTCCAGAAATGGAATCTTAGACCAGTCAATCAGGGGGTGGTAGGGGGGCTCAGTTGGTTGAGCATCCCACTCTTGATTTCAACTCAGGTCACGATCTCAGGGTTGTGAGATTGAGCCCTGTGTCGGGCTTTGTGCTCAGTATGGAGCCTGCTTGAGACTTTCTCTCCCCCTCCTTCTGCCCCTCCCTCTTTTGTGTACACTCTCACTCTCAAAATAAATAAATAAATATTTAAAAACCAAACCAACCAGTCAATCAGGAATTGTCTGGTCAGCACTAGTTAGGTCATCTGCCTGATAGATTTTGGTCATCCCCTAAAGCGAGTGACCTTGCAATAACCAACCCCTAAACATAACTTCCTTGTTCCCACTCCCTTAAGCCAGTAAAAGTCTTTCATTTTGTACAACTCCTTGGAGCTTCTTTTTGTCTCCTACATTTATTTAGCAGAAAGAAAAATTAAGAAAACGATCCCGTTTGCAATTGTACCAAAAAGAGTGAAATACCTGAATAAACTTAACCAAGGAGGTGAAAAATCTGTACTTTAAAAAGTATAAAACACTGTTTAAAGAAATTGGAGATGGCACAAACAAATGGAAAGACATCCCATGCTCATGGATTGGAAGAGCCAATATTGTTAAAATGTCCCTTCTGCCCAAAGCAATCAACAGATTTAATGCAATCCCTGTCATGATACAACAGCATTTAGAAGAAGAAGAAGAAGAAGAAGAAGAAGAAGAAGAAGAAGAAGAAGAAGAAGAAGAAGAAGAAGAAGGAGGAGGAGGCTTGGAAAAAGAGATACCATGCAGTCCTAGGTAATTCAGAGTTCACCTTCTTAATCATTTCAGTCTGCATCCCCATAAATGTTCAGTAAAAGTAGATAGAACCATAGCTAGAATCCTCAAAGATGGCTTTCTGGAAACATGAAGGAACATAGCCTTGAGGGATTTTCATTTGAATAAACATCCAAGACACCAGGGAGAGGATTTCTAGTTAAAATCCCTTCCATAGGTGAAGCTCAGATGTGCAAATTGAATTTTTTTTTTGACTTTGAGAATAATTTTCCAAGTTCAAGTCTATTTCTTTTTTCTTTTCTTTTTTTTTTTTTTCAAGTCTATTTCTTAATGGGGATTCTTTTTTACTCTCCTCTTCCAGGTCACATTAGAATCCTGATCATCTGGCCAGATCATCAGAGAGAGCCCTCTCTCTTCTTTTATCTCCTCTCTGGTTGTGGCTCGGATGTCCATCCTTTATGTCCCTCTGGTTTCTAAAGTTTGGCACCTCTGCTGGTATTGTGGTTTGGCACCTCTGCTTCCTGGAGGCTGGGAACCTTATTACACAGTCTCCTGAGGTTCTTGATGGAGCTGTGCCACCGTGGTCTGGCTGCATCCTGCCCTCGAGGGCTGCTCGGGTCCCCACTTCTCCAGGGATCAACCTACAACATCTGGAGAAAACCTCTTCCCTTCTCCTGCCTCCAGAGTCAGCCTCTCTCTCTCTGTCTCCATCTTTCTCTGTTTGTTTCTCTCTCACATGTACACACCCCTCTTCTCTCTCTAGACCCCAACACAAAATCCTTTCAATGAACCGAGACTCCTAAAAGCCACAAGAATCTGGCCACCTGAAGCAATTTCTACTCTCAGCTCTGCAAAAATCTCCAAGGCAAGAATGATGAAGGCAGAACATATGGAAGCAGGGCTTCTGGGGAAGGCTTCGTGAGATGTTGAAGATGCTCATGCTCTAGGGCAGCAGTTGGTAGTTTTCCTGGAAACCAGAGGCATTCACTCATTTTTATATTGTCTGTGGCTGCTTTCATGCTCCAAAGGCAGAGCTGAGTAGTCATGACAGACCGACCATCTTCTGGCCGGCAAAGCCTAAAATATCTGCTGTCTGACTTGCTGACCTCTGTTCTGGGTGGGCTGTTCCACCTCTGGATATATATGCTTAACTTCCACAGATATGTGCTAGAAGACACACCCAGAAAACACTGTTTGTAATAGAGAAAAACTGGAAACAACACAAATGCCCGTCAGTAAATACATGTATACGTGTAGGTATTTACATACCTGAAGGTCTATACCTATATAAGTGCATACAAATGGATATGTAGAAAGAGACTGAAAGAAGGAGGAATGTGCCATGTGGGACATTTATGACGATTTCTTAAAAACTATAAAATGGGGCATCTGGTGGCTCAGTGGTTGAGCGTCTGCTTTTGGCTCAGGTCATGATCCCGGGTCCTTTAGGAAGCCTTTTTCTCCCTCTGCCTGTGTCTCTGCCTCTCTCTTTGTGTCTCTCATGAATAAATAAATAAAAATCTAAAAACAAAACCCAAAACATGATGTTTGTACATTTAGACGCGCGCACACATGCACATGTGTGTGCGCACACACACTTGCATGTGATTTCTTCTGGGAAGGGTAAGGCATAGCCCTGGAGATGGGAACAAATCATCCCCTATCCAGAATGTTTTATTTCTCTTGTTTAAAGAAACACTCTGAAGCAAAAGTGGCAAAAAAGTTAACATTTATTAATACCGGAGAGCAGATACCCTGGGTATGTCATTTTATCTTTTTTTTTCTTCTACTTTAAATACACTTTAACAAACAAACAAACCACTAAAGGCTTAGCAACTTCTTTGGAATGCAGGCAGTGAGCAGGAAGGAGGCAAGGGAAAAAAAAAAAAAAGAAATACAAATTAATGATCCTGGCGCATCCTTGCCATTTCTTCCCTGGGTTCAATTGAATTCAGTGGCTGAACTCGGCAGGGAGGTCACCCCTCAGCATCCTCCCTCTGGGTGCTCAAGGGTTCCTGATGTCCTGTTCCCATTTCCCTGGAAGCATCCTGCTGTTTTATGGCATCTGCTCTCCTGCAAGGATGGGATGCAGTTTCACAGTGAAGGCATTTGACCTCCTGGGCTCTCTGTGACCTCAAAGGCGGACTTTGCCAGAGGTTTGTGCTTGATCAGTTGCCTCTATGTTTAAGAATCCTCCCTGGAAAGCTCCCAACCTCTGCGAGCACCCTGCTGCTTTCTGGAGCCCCCTGGAGGGGGAGGAATGGGTGCAGTCATGGCTCTCCTACCCACAGAAATATCTGCGGGGCACTCTCAAACTGGTAAAGTGAAAACAGGCATTTGAGCTTAATTGGTTTTTGTAAGAGATCTTCCTGAGGCCCAGCAAGACTCCTTAAATTTCTAGAATTGTTTAATGCTGTTAGTGTAAGTGTAAGAAAAATGGATACCAGCTTAGGCCTCCTTTATACATGAAAACATGGAACAGGATGGCTTTAAAAAAAAAAATTGAGATTTGAGAAATCTCCCCTCTTGGAAAGTCCAAAAAGTTAAGTGGAATGAAACTGCTATTTTTTGATCAACGTGGATGGAATCATTGGTTAAGCAGAATCGAAGGCAAGCTTTGGGAGAAAGAAAGCATCTCATCTCACAGACACCAAAAAGAAGCATCGGTCAGACATGCGTCCTAGCCCCGTGGTGTTCAAATTTCAAAAGCTTTCAGAAAAAGGAGCAATTATTCCAAACCTGCAATCATTATAAAGGACTGTGGCCTACAAAGGATGAAATACTCTCAAAAATTAAATTTGTGCAATATAATTACAAATGATTTTTTGATGAAGAAAAGGGGAAGACATTTATAAAAATCAATGCGGCTAGACTTTCTGGTGAATCCCATTTTAAAAGGACTTGCAAGAGATGCAAGGAGAGGCATAATACAACGAACAGATGGAAAAGACAGGCTGGTATCAATGTGGGAAAGTAGCAAAGTGCCCAGCCCTAGCACAAAATGTCCAGAAAACAAGCTTTCTAAGATGTGTCCCCAACATGAATCCTGTCACGAGGGGTGTGTCTAGCTTCTCCCTGGGAGAGTGGTCTAACAGTTAAGAGAGAATGCAGAAAAATCAGAATGACTCAGACATTGTTAACATTTATTTTTTTTAGGTTTTGCATACTTGTCAATCTATATTTCAACAAAATCCAAAGAATTGCAACTCTCTGCCATAGTAATTATATACAAAACATGAGCATTTTAATTTTTATACGTTGCCATGTTTTTGTCACAGGATTGCTCTGATTTGGGAAGATGAGTTAAGAGTTCCTTTCTATGCTCCAAAGCAGCTTAATCCATGCAAGAAAGAGTTAACTATTCCTTAAGCAGTTGAAAGGATTTGTTTGTAAAACTAGTTAAGGCATTCTTTGGTATTTAGGTCCCTAATGATTTTTTTTTTTTTTTTTGCTTATTTCTTCTATCATTAAGCTTTTTGACTTTCCTATGTATTCTGTGTCAATTTTCATAATTTATGTTTTCCTAGAATATTTCCATTTCCTTAAATAAAAAGTTAATATGTAGTGTTCAGTGTGTTCTAAAAAATTGTCTCTATCCATGGCTATAAGTGGCTATAAATGGCTATAAGTATCTCTTTTTTGGACTTTTTATTTTTTAAAGATTTTATTTATTTATTCATAAGAGACAGAGAGAGAGAGAGAGAGAGAGGCAGAGACACAGGCAGAGGGAGAAGCAGGCTCCCTGTGGGGAGCCTGATGTGTGACTCCAACCAAGGACCCTGGGATCATGACCTGAGCCAAAATCGGACGCTCAACCCCTGAGTCACCCACGTGCTCCTCTTTCTTTGACTTTGAATTATGTTCTTGTGTTTTCTCTTTCCGATCTATTTAATGTTGCTCTATTTTCCTTTTTTTCCGGTTTATCGACACTTTTATCCTTATCATTCCTCTCCCTTTTTATGGCCATACATGTGCATGTTCATATTTTTAAAACCTCCTGGATGCATATTTTGAGTTCTTTTATGTCCATTCCTTTTAATAATAAAATCATTTAAGAGTAGAAATTTTGATTTGAGTTTAGCTTTGGCTGCACGGCATCACTTTTAATATTACCATTTCTTTCTAAAGTGACTACGATTGCAGGTTTTTAAAACTTTCTATTTGGAAATAGTTTTGGATTTACAGGACGGTTGCAAAATTAGTACAGAGCTTTCCGGCTAAGGTCATGTAACATCGTACATAGCTTAGTACGGTTCTCGAAGCAAAGAAGTTGGTATGACACTGTTAGGTAGACTACAAGCTTTAGCCAGATTTCATGTGTTTTGAATGATGTTTTCCAATCCTGGGCTCCATGCTGGATCCCATTGTCATGTTTCCTTGCCTCCTCCAATCTGGCCTGTTTCCCCATCCATCCTTGTCTAGAGGGCTGTCACACTATTGAATAGTACCGATGGGTTATTTTGTAGAATGGCCCCCCATCTGACTTTGTCTAATTGTTTCATATAATTTGATTGAGGCTATGGATTTTTGGCAAGCATACCCCTGGAAGGGATGCGTCTTTTCCTAGTGCAGGGGATACGTGATGTCGATGTGTCTTGTTACTGGATGTTGCTATGTCTGCTGGTTGGATGTTGACTTGGGTCACTTGGTTGAGATCTGCTAGCTTTCTCCAGAGTGACATTACTGTGTATTCTATTCTTTCACTTACATCTTAAGGGAGATGCTTTCAGACTATTCAACTCCTGTTTCTCCTCAAACTTTGGCCACGGAATTTTTAACACCTATTGCTGTATCCTCTCTTTGCTTAATTCTTTTGATTTTTTTTTTTTTTGCTACTCATTTCATTTGCATTTGTTAATTAGAATTCTGCTGTAAGGAATGGCCCTCTCCTACCATTTATTTCAGGCTCATGAATATTCATTTTATTCTATTGATTAGAACCCAGTATTCTTGTTGTTTACTTTGTTGTTCAAAGCAATCAAGATTGGCTGTTGGGAACATTCTCAGACTGGCTCCAGTGTCTTTTTGATGTGGCCCTAAACTTCCTTCCATATTTTACCTTACTTTGTGGCACTGCAGGATGCTTGGGGTTCATCATGTGTTTTTCTTTCTCCAACCCTGGAAGTTGCTCCTTCTCCAAGAAATCTTGGCTCTTTATAACAGAGAATGGTATTTAGGAACCAAGATCTAGGCACTGGGTGTGCTCATTGCTAACTGAGATTTCATTGCTTCTAGACTCTTCTCAGTGGGAAGAAATTGGAAATATATGAATCTATATTGACCTAGGTCTAAACAGAAATCTCTCTCTGTCTCTTTCTGTCTCTGTCTCTCTTAGATTAGCTATTTTTAAAAAACCCCATCTGTTCTTATTGATACCTTTAATTCCAATAAAACACCCCAGGGATCATTCTACCCTCCCTTCCCCTTTCCTTATGTATAACTTCCTTCACCGACAGAACAAACCTGGCTTTCATTGTATAGAGTATATTTATTTGTTCAACTCTATAATACATGGCAAGTATTTTTAGAATTGTTAATCCATACATCTGTGAGGGGGAAAATTACTAGCTAGGGATATCTGTATGGTTCTTTTTGCCTTTTTAGCTTGAAGATATCTAGTAATATAGTTTTCCAGAGTTACTTGGGTTATTTTTCTCTTTGACTCCTTTGTGATAGTTACCTTATTTTTTTTTAGATTTTTATGTATTTATTCTTATTTATGAGAGACACAGAGAGAGGCAGAGACATAGACAAAGGGAGAAGTAGGCTCACTGCGGGGAGCCTGATGTGGGACTTGATCCCAGGATCCTGTGGTCACGACTTGAGCTGAAGGCAGATGCTCAACCACTGAGCCACCCAGGTACCCTGATGGTTACCTTATTAATTTATAATACAATCAGATTCATTTTTTACAGTTCATATTCCTTTTTTGTTGTTATTACTCCCATATCTTGATTGTTGTTTTTGAAAACTCACATATTGTAAACTTTACTCTTTTTCTTGCATTGGTTTTGACAAAAACATTGAATTGTGTGTCCACTACCACAATTGTGATACAGACCAGTTTCATTATGCCTCGGTCCTCTTATGCTAAACTAATGTATCTGACCCCTCTTCCCTACACAACCTCTGGCAACCAATGATCTGTGTTTTTGATAGTTGGTTTCACCTTTTCCAGAATAACCTAGGAATGTAAACATACAATATGCAGGCTTTTGGTTCTGGCTTCTTTTCCTTAGAAAAGTGCACTTAAGTTTCATCCATTTGTGTGTGTGTGTGTGAATCAGCAATTTGTCCTTTTTTTATTGTGGAGTAGTGTTAAATTGCAAGGAAGTACCACAATTCATTTACTCTTTAGCCAATTGAAGGACATTGGGGTTGTTTCCATTTTTGTGCTATTAAGAATAAACAATCACATGTAGGTGTGAGTGTATGTTTTCATTTCCCCTGAATAAATTCCTAGACATGAGATTGCTGGGTGAAATGACAGGTGCATTAATACTTTATAGGGTTTTGCCAACATGTTTTCCAAACTTGTCTCTACAATTTTCCATTCCCACCAGCAATGTGTGAGGGTTCTGATTGCTCTCTATCCTTGTCAGCACTTGATTCTGTCAATCGTTTTAGCCCTTCTAGTATATGAGTAGTGGTATCTCATTTTGGTTTTAATTTGCATTTCTCAGATGAGTAATGCTTAAACGTGTATTTGATATTCACATACCTTCTTTGGTGAACGTCTGCTCAAACCTTTTGAGCTTCCATTTCATCTTATATCAAGCTTTTGTAGTGAGACAATTGTCCTGAATCTTTTATTGGGTGCCTTTCTTTGACCTATTAAAATGTTCATGTATCTGAAGACATTTTTTTTCTTCACCCTTGAGGGGTCCGTGGTAGCAGCTGTAGTTGTGTCGATGAAGTGGCTCAGTTGAAATTGGTAGTTGCCATTCCTTTCAAAATGGTTGAAAGAATGGACAATATTTTTCCTGGAGAAGTGAGGATTTGGGGTAGTGATAGGTGCCTTCAACTCTCTCTTGGATTTTATATCTAGAGAAATGCTAGGCTGTTTCTGTACAGCTCTAGACCTTTGAACGATGAGCAGTGGGAACTGACTTTTCTAACAATTATAAATTGCTGGAAGTGGGATGAGCTGTCTGTGAGTAAAGCAGATTCAGCTTCAGACATCAGCAGGTAAGGAGAGTCATCCGGGTATGCTGCCATAGAAGGTAACCTGTGTGGGCAAGGGGATTGGGAGTAACAGGCTGCTGTGGTCCCTCTGGGCATGAAGATCCAGTGATCCTCATGGTCTTGCACAGGTAGTTGTGACAAAGCTGTAAACATTTCCAAGAGCTCAGCCCTGAGTCATGCAGTGTGTGTAAGTTGTGTTACAGTGACATCATGCTTCAGAGTGTACATCCTACAGTCAGCTGTTGTGGGTCATGTCCTGGCTCTGCCTTCGGCAAACTCTGCTGAGCATGGATCATGGATAAGTTACTTACTCATAGCTTTGGTGTGTGCTCCGGTGCATGTGCACGAATGAAATGATAAGTGGAGTGTCTGTTGGGTGCACAGTGGGGCTACTATTATAATCCCTTTCCTCTCCCAGTTGCCTCAACCTCTACACCTTCATTTTCTGTTGATTTTTTATTACCTGACCTTCTCTGCTGCATTCAGGAAGAAATGATGTCTTAATTTTCTTGCTCAGAAGAAAGTGCATATTTTGGGGCTTCCTTTTTGTGAGGTCCATCCCCAGGGCACTTTCTGACCTACCCCACTCATGTTTTTTCAGCTTTGCTGAATGAGATACTGTAATTTTTTAAAACTGTGCAGGGAAGTGAGACTACATTGGCCCCTTCACCATTCTAGGTAAAGAGTGAGCCCAGATTCACCCACCCTCAAGAATATCCACCAGTGGTTTTCCTGCCCAGCTTTACTTCACATTGCTGTCTGACCACAGTACCAGATAATCATAGTTACCACACTTGGCCTCAACGGGCTTCAGTGTCAGTGTTTGCTTAATAGGCAAAGAAGATATTCTGTTTAAGTGCCCAATCTTACAGGCTTTAGAGCCATGGGAATTTTCATTTTTCAAAGTGGACTTCCTGACCCCACATCCCCTACTCCTTGCATTTAGCCTGCAGCCCCTTCCCTGCATTTACCATCAATAAAAGCTCAGTTTCAGGGCAGGCCAGAGTCTGTTTCCACTTTCGGCACTCCGGCTGTCACCTAAAGGGGAAAGGTTCCTAAAACGACACATTGGCGAGATATCCTAACAGCCTCTTCCAGAGAGTGTTTCATAATAATACCCGATCACCTGGAGCCGAGTCGAAGGGGGCCAATACTGGGAATCTCTGAGTGTCTCCATGCTTTTGCAGAACTAATAACTCCATGAAATGGGAAAGGAAAGGTCAATTTCTGCAGGTCCTTGCTTTCAGGTTTTACTGCAAGTCACTTGCAGAGAAAGTCAAAACATCTGTATTAGGAAGGTTCGCTTTTCTGAAAACTCCATCTTTCTCATTAATCACACATACTATCCTTTTCTCCACTTGGAAAACCGCAATTGTAGGATCGTGGCATTAGGTGAAATCTTGTGAAGCATCCATTGCTATTCTTCCTCAGGGCAGGGATTTCTTGAAGAGCATTCCAGATGGCTCCAAATTCCTTCTTTCCTGGGTGGAGGGCTCTGTGCTTTGTAAGACAGCTGGTCTAACTACAGGCTGATTTCTCTTGCTAGAAACCTCTTTCTCTGGCAAAAAGTCACTGATGACCTCCTAAGTGTTCCACCTAACCATCTGTGTTAGGCAGAATTTTGACTCCCAGCAACCTTCAGCCCCCATGTTATTCCTGTAAATATGTTACATTACTTGGCAAAAACAACTTTGCAGATGTAATTAAGGTTATTACTCAGCTGACTTTGGGAGATTATCCCAGATTAATGGGTGAACCTAATCTAATCACACGAACCTGTAAAAGTAGAAATCCTACTCCAGCTGGAAACATAAACTCAAAGATTTCAGGCAGGGACGGGATAGGATGTACTGCTGTTGGCTTAAAGATGAAGGAAACCATGGGTCAGGGAAACTGGGACCTCAGTCCTACAATCACGAGGAACAGATTTCTGCTAGAAATTTGGAAGAGCTTGGTTTTAAGCCTTGTTGAGACCCTCAGTGGAAGAACCAGCTGAGTCATGTGGTGCTCAGATTGCTGACTCACAAAATAGTTAGGTAATTAATGAGTACCATCGTTACTTATGATAGGACCTCAGAGTCATTAGTGACCCTTGGCTGTCTTTCATACTTCACATCCAATGTTAATCATGACCTGTCCATTCTTCCCTGGGAAGCTCATGGAACAGTCCCTCTCCCCGCTCCCAAATGCCTCTTGCAAAACTTAAGCCACTTCCTGAAGTGACAAGCATCCACCTACCCACTGTTCCACTCTTCCAACACCTTGTGTGTGTCCACTAGGAGAGATAGGTAATATTATCCAGTTTTCTCAGGACTAAGGGGGTGTCCCAGGACATGGAGTTTCGAGTTTTTGTTTTTTTATTTTATTTTATTTTATTTTATTTTATTTTATTTTATTTTATTTTATTTATTCATGAGAGACACAGAGAAAGAGAGAGACAGAGACACAGGCAGAGAGGGAGAAGCAGGCTCCATGCAGGGAGTCCGACGTAGGACTTGATCCTGGGACTCCAGGCATGATCACGCCCTGGGCCAAAGGCAGGCACTTAACTGTTGAGCCACCCAGGGATCCCCCAGAGCTTTGAGTTTTAAAACTGAGAAAATCATGGCAAACTAGAATGAGTTGGTCACCCTAGTGTTGGTTGCCCATTCATGATGGAGGCTACCTCTTAACATAAAACCTAGGCATACCAGATTTTGGGTGTTTGATCTAATGTAGGTCAATGGGATCAAAGGGAAATCTACTGGGAAGATTCTGGGAAGTCAGTTAACAGAGGTGTATAAAGAGAAATGGCCCATTTTATTGCCTTTGAATGTCTTTGTGTGAAGGTGTGATGCCTGGAACTGTGGCAGCCATCTTGTGATTATAAGCAGGTAAACCTCAGGATCAAGTCAATATGCTGATAGAGTAGAAAGATGGAAGGAGCCTGGGTCATTAAAGACATGGCTAGCCCACTGCACTAATCCCATAGATAGCTTCTTTTGGACATCTTGTTCTGGGAGATAATATTATTGCAGTTGCTTCGAATTAAGTGTCCTTGTTTCTGCCAGTTGAAACCATCCTCATGGATGAGATACTATGGTGATAGCTCACTCTGCTTCCTGAACACCTATTCCTGCATCTTAGAGCCCTTTGGAATAGTCTCCAATAGCACTTTTTTAAAAAAGGATTTTATTTATTTATTCATGGGAGGCACAGAGAGAGAGACAGATACACAGACAGAGAGAGAAGTAGACTCTGCACAGGGAGCCTGATGTGGGACTCCATCCTGGGACTCCAGGATCATGCCCTGGGCCAAAGGCAGGCTCTCAACCACTGAGCTACCCAGCTGTACCATCCAATAGGACTTTTATCACATTGCATTTCCATTATGAGCACTAACTCTTGATAAGTTGAAATTCCATCATATAAAGATGAGTTTCCCCTCAAACACAAGCACAGGAGCTAGTGCTTTAGCATAGCAGGGTGGCATAGAGACTTTGTCAAGGGAGCTTAGGAGGGACAAAGGCAGCTGAGGGAAGGCAAGGTGGGAATCGAGTACCATTTTCTTATACCTTTGAGGCACGAAGGCACCAGGAGGTGTATAACAAGTTGACAGTGCCTGCTCTGGCACAACATTATCCCGGGCAGTGTTTGGGTGATGGAACCCCACAGCTTGGGGGGTGGGAGGGGTGGGGATTGCTCCCTGGCACTATGTGACATATGGTTACATAGTCAACATGTCTGATAGCCCCACTCCAAATCTTGGAGGGAGACAGAGTTCGTTGAGGAGGTAACTATCACTGAGCCACGAATTTGTAATTGAACATTGAGATGCAGAGCTGGTACTGCCAACGTGCAGCTCAGGATGCCATCTGTCAGCAACGAGGCACAACCATTCACACTGTTCTCAACAGATGTGGGACTAAGCACAGAGGATGAGTGAAAATGAGTTTTCACCGATTTTAGAGAAATGTCATTCGCACTCTTCATTCTTAGTGGAAAGCCTTTGTTGCTGTGACCACAAACATATTTATATGAGCTTCCTTGAGCTCATTCGTGTCTCTGATCTCCTTACTCAATCTGCAGGTCTTCAGTCTGGATACTGTCCAATCTTCCTAACCTGAGGTTTTTTGGGGAGATCACCAGCATAGCTGGGGCTTGGGTTGCAGGGTAGAAAATGTGTATGTTGGCTGCTGAAGGCACAGGGACTTCTTCAGGTTGGGGTTCTTAGTATTTATTAGGGGCAAGTGATAGGTAATAGCTGTTATCTCAATGCAAATCTGATCTTATTGCTTCTTTGCTCCAAAGCTTCCAGTACCTTCCACTGCCTTTAGAATTCACCTTTAGCATTATTTATAGACCTGTCACAGACTGGCCTCAGTTTACCTGGCAAGTCTCATCTCTTGACCTTCTGCTGTTTCCTCAAATACCCACTGATACTGTACCAAAAGGAGTCACTGTTCCTCAACCCAGCTCCAACCTTCTCACTTTTGTACCTTTACGATACTTTCCCCTCTGGATTCCTGGTGAAGTCCTATGTACTGTGTATATCTCATCAAAGTCAGCTCTTCTCCAGGATTTCCCTTTATATGTGCTCCTAGGAAGCAAGTTGTCACCTAACATAATGCCTGGCACATGCAATGTGCTCAATGAGGGGGTCTTTGGATTGAGTTCAGATGAACTGAATTCAAGTCCACCTCTTTGTAATTTGAATATTGACACTAGTTCTCCCCTGAATGCATGTTAACACATTATCTATTGCTCTTGCACATAACTGATTAAATTTTGAAGGTAGCACTGGCATCTATTTTTTTAAAAAAAGATTTCATTTATTTTTAAGTACTCTACACCCAATGTAGCACTCAAACTCACAACCCCAAGATCAAAAGTTTCATGTTCCACTGACTGAGCCAGCCAGGCACCCCACCTGAGGCACCTAATTAACTTTCGCTTTTTCATTTTGCAAGTGATCACAATAATTACACAAATTCCTGATGAACAGTCTTTATGTTAGTGTGTAGAGCTTTTAATGCATTGCTTCATTTGACCCACAGATGACTCCATAGGGACAGTGAAGCAGATATAAATCTGTCATTATCTCCATGTTAGAGATGGAGAAATTGAATTTTAGCAAGGACAAGTGACTTGTGCCGGGTTACATAGGGGGATTTGAGTTCATCTGACTCACATTCTCATGTGATTTTATGTGGTTTATTGAATTTTAGCCATATTAGTGCCTTTACTCTGAATCACCTCTAGTTTGAATAAAAAATTTCACCTCTGGTCCTCAGGTTAAGAGAGCATTTTATCTTTCATGCTGTGGTTGTTTAATTCTTTAGTGGATGGAGGTTGAGTGGAGCTATAGAGCTTGGTTTGGATACAGCACTACATATTCCAAAGCAGGATGGTGACCAAAGGACCCACGAGTATCAGGGGATTTGCTGAGTGTTACTGATCAGGCCCTAGGAATATGAAGTTTTGCTCCCCACCCCCTACTCAATACTTGAGGTCTCCACCTGAAGGCCAGGCTCTGGCTAAAGCTGACCTCCGATAGATCAGAGATATAAGCACCCTAATTGTTCACAGGTCCTGCAACAAAAGTGCATTACGTTGGCCAGGTGATTTCCATGACCTCCTAGACTCAGAATTGCTTTACCAGATCTGTGGAAGTGCCACTTTTTGATGAAACAACCATTAGGACTGAATTCCTCTTTTTTCTCTTAAGTTTTGTATGTGCAACAACCTGTGTACTGTGTTGAGTGTTTGTTGTATCTCTGGGTGTTGTGGTGTGTTGGGTGTGTTGGATGTGTGTGTGCTGCATCTTTGTGTGTTGTGTGTGTTGCATCTCTGTGTGTTGTGTGTAGGGAGCGTGTGTATTGTATCTCTGTGTGTATTGTGTTAGAGGTATGTGTGTCAAGTGTCTGTGTTGCTTTGGTGTGTGTGTGTGTGTGTGTGTGTGTTGTCGGCAGAGGCTGAAGGGGTACAGGAGGAAGGAATGGGTCCTCTGACCAGGAATGGCAGGGATGTTGAAAAACCTTCTCTAAATCGCTAATCTCTTCACCCAAGATTAAGCAAATAAAATTGTTGGCTTGAAGAAGTCAGATTCTTGATGACTCCAAAGAGACAGCAGCAAAGTGAGTCAAGAAGCTTAGCTTCATATCAGCAAAGAGATAAAGGGGCTTCAGTTCTGAATGACAGTTTGAGCAATATACCCTAATCCGATTACCAGGGGATTCGGTGTCAGTCTGTATTAATGGTGGGTTTTTAAAAATGGATGCTAAAGAGTTAGTGTTCATCATCCAGGGAGTTCAGTTCTTCCTCTGGGCGAAATAAGCCTCTCCTGGAACTCAGGGTGAAGGGGCAGAGGGTGGGTGAGGCTGGGTGAGGGGCAGCAGACCCATCTCTTACAAGGGTCCTTTGTTCAACCAGGGCTTTGTTGAAGCTGTCAGCTTCTCCTCAGCCCAGAAGAGAGAAGGGGGGGCTGTGGTATGGAGCAAAGTCAGGGGGCTGGATTCAACACCGAGTCAATTCTGCTTTGAGTTTTCGAGATGGAGAGTTTTCACATTGAACATATTTGCCACGTCCTTTCCCCTCCAGGCTGAAACAATCCTTCATTTAAAAATTGTCCTCTGGGATTTAGCATCTTTTAATGCTTTATTTATTTGGGAGAGAAGGAAGGCAACGTGGTGTGAAAGAATAGAAAAGGTGTATTTCCGTTACAGATTAATTAATCTCTGGGGACGTCGGTGGAAATCCTGGTGTGAGGCTAGGCATAGGAATACAATTTAAAAGTAACAGACACACTCTGGAGTCCCAAATTCCAACCTTCTGACTCCTGAGTTTCAAATCCAAACCAGGTCCTATAAGACTAAGGCTCATTACTTGGCTGGAACACGGATGTTTTGTGTATTTCCTCAATGAGAGGCTTATTTCTAGAGCAGATGCCCAGAATTTGTATAGGCTGGATTGTGTTTTGAACCTAATTTCACCTGGAAATTGGCTGGCAAATAACTGAAGTGTATCAACCCTTAGCCTGGGTGGGGAGGGGAGTACCTTGTGATTTCTTGAGCAGAAAGCCTGGATGTGGCCTTTAAGGTAAGGGATGCCCGATGTTCCTCTAAGAATTGAGAATGACATTTGGTCTGTACTGACAACTCAGTTAACCTACCTGAGTGACAATGATTGGCTTTAGCGCTGGTTCGAAATCAACCTCAAGGGGCACCTGGGTGGCTCAATGGTTGAGCATCTGCCTTCGGCTCAGGTCATGATCCTGGGGTCCTGGGATTGAGTCCTGCATTGGGATCCCCGCAGGGAGCCGGCTTTTCCCTCTGCCTGTGTCTCTGCCTCTCTCTCTGTGTCTCTCATGACTAAATAAATAAAATCTTAAAAAAAAAATTCAAACTTAAGGGATCGAGGAGAGAGCCCTTTACATTTCCTTTGCACCCCTTGACCTCAGAGAACCCATAAATGGTAGTCTGTTTTTTCTTACATATATACAAATGTGAGGCAGTCTCACATGGAGAGTTTTCTTGTTTTAGCAGCTTGGGAGTAAGGGAATTGGGGTAAATGCCTGAGCTCAAAAGAATTACTAGATTGCTCTATAGGGAGGGCAGTAACTCCCAAACCTAGTTGGAATTCAACATCACCATGTACTTGCTTATTGGAGATAGACATTCCTGGCCCTAAACTAGACTTCATCAGAATATCAAGGGGTAGGGCTCAGGGACAGGTAATCATAACAGTTCTACATTTAAGGCTGGTGGTCAGCCAGGTTTGGGAACCACTGATGTAGAGTATCTTGGGGCAGAAGATGATCCCACAGAGAATGTAGCAGAGGGTCTTAAGATGGTTTGGCCTTTTCTTAGTAAAACTACCCTTTTAAAAAAGATTATCTATCTATCTATCTATCTATCTATCTATCTATCTATCTATCTATCTATCATCTATCTATTTATTTATTAGAGGCACAGAAAGAGAGGCAGAGACACAGGCAGAGGGAGAAGCAGGCTCCCTGCAGGGAGCCCAATGTGGGACTCTATCCCAGGACCCTGGGATCACACCCTGAGCTGAAGACAGACGCTCAACCACTCAGCCACCCAGGCGTCCTTAAAACCACATTTTAAGATCTAAGATGGCTAGTTTGAGACTCTGTAAAAAGTGTGGCTTATGTCAGAAATGTAAATATTTGCGCTGTTCAAATTCTTGTCTTTTATATTCTACAGCTGATAAATGTCAGGCTAAGATAAAGCAAATGATTTGCTCAGGCTCGCCCCTAGAGTAAGCAGCAGAACCAGGGTTTGAACTTCGCTTTCTCATACCCCACAGCCCGTGATCTTTCTCCTACAGTATGCCTCCAAATAAAGAGAAAACACACAGGTCTTTGTCCCATAGTTTCTCTCATTTAGGTGGATTTTAAAGCAAGAACATGTTTACTTTCGAGTTACCTTTGAGTCTTTGTTGTGCTTGTTTGTGAATACAGAATGCTCCAGAAAGGAGAGGAGTCAGTGTCTCCGCATTTGGCGAGCACATCCTCGACTATCACCGAGCATTGATCAGAGGCTGTGGGCCACTGGAGTTCTCAGGGGGGGCCTGGCCCACTAAAACATGCTATTTTCACATTTACATATTTGATTGGCTAATTTTCTTACCTCAGACGCAAGATTCATGCTACACCCAGTGCCGTTTAAAGAAGCTATGCTCTTTGCTTCAGGAAGATACTCTTCTTCCTTGTGGAGTTAAAAGTTAAAAGTGGCGAAGCACATTTGAAAAGGGGTGGAGGAGCACATGGGTGACTCAGTGGTTGAGCATCTGCCTTTGGCTCAGGTTGTGATCCCGGGGTACTGGGATCGAATCCCACGCCGGGCTCCCTGCAGGGAGCCTGCTTCTCCCTCTGCCTGTCTCTGCCTCTCTGTGTGTCTCTCATGAATAAATAAATAAAATCTTTTTTGAAAAACGGGGTGGAGTGTGCTGCATTCAGAAATGTGGGGTCTCAAATCAAAGACAGGAGAGGCTGGAAGCACAGATGTACACGAGTCGTGCACGGTGCTACAGGCTGGAGTGGAAATCACTTTGGGGATGGAGAGTCACTGGTCTGAGTCTATAATTGGAGTTGGTGACACTGATTGGGGACCTCGTTACAAAAGCAACAGAAGCTCTATAGAAGGGAACAAAGACAGTGGAAATGGGATGTTAGGACAGGAGAGCATAGAACAGTCAGGTGCTTCAAAATGGCAAATCCAGAGTGGGGTGGGCATCATTGAAGTTTGGAAAGTCTTTTCCAATCTACCTCAAGGGCTGTGCCAGCTGCCAAGAAAGAACTGGAAGGGCCTAAACTTTGGGGTGTGGCTTTTGATAGAATTTTTTCCTCCTCACCTGCCCATGGGGAAGGGACAGGCAGTCCTTGGAGCACCCCATTTGAATGGTTTACGCCACTGCCTTGAAAAAGTTACATATAAAACCTTAACAAATAGGTGCATTTGGACAATGGGTATGTGAAGAAGAGAAAAAAAATCACAGCTAAGTCACAGCCCATAGATGTCAGTAGAATCAAAAGGATCCGGCTCACAGGAAGCTGAATTCTGAGCTGCTTCCAGGAGTAAGAATAGGACTTTATTGATTCTGCTTCTATTCTTTGTCTGCAACAGAGCGGGTATAAGCCCATTCAAGGAAGGAGTCTCACCCTTTGGATTTCCATATCAAAGACGACTGGCCTTCTCTGCAGCCTCGGTGGCAGTTTGACAGCCAATGTCCTACCTCAGATCAATGCATTGTGCCGCTCATTACCACAGCGGACACTTCCTGACTTATCTGCCTTGAGAGTTTTATTCTTTTCAAATTACGTGCCAGGAAAATCCGAGGGGGGGGAGGAGGGTGGAGAAAGCCACAGCCTTTGGGCCCGGGAGGTGAGATGGGACCGTATGACCTCTCTCCGTGTTTTCTCCTGGCATCAGATTTACGTGGGGTCTACAATGAAAAACTCTGAAAAACAAAATGTGTGGACATTTGGAACTGTAACCATTGTTTCCAACTCTTCAAGTGTTTGTTTGTTTGTAACCAACAAAGACTTGTTGGGGACAAATTATTCTCTGCATGCAGGTTACAGTCAGAAAAAAATTTAGTTCCTTCCTTCCTTCCTTCCTTCCTTCCTTCCTTCCTTCCTTCCTTCCTTCCTTCCCTCCTTCCTTCCTTCCTTCTTTCCATGCATGCATGCATCCACCAATCTAACCATCCATCCATCCTTCTTCCTTCCTTCCTTCCTTCCTTCCTTCCTTCCTTCCTTCCTTCCTTCCTTCCTTCCTTCCTTTTCCATTCATCCATCGATCCTTCCATCCTTCCTCCTTCCTACCCTTCCCGCCCTCTCCCTTCCTGTTTCCATTTCTTTTTTTCTTTCCTTCCATTTTTCTCTTCTCTTCTGCATGAGAAAAGGGCTTGGGAACAATACAACATCATCCAAATTTCACCAGGATACTGCAGTCGCTGCTAGATGTCTTAGTCACAATGGGCTTTAGCTACAAAGCAAATGGAGAACTTCAGTTACTACTATATGACCAGTGCTACTCAAATACACCTTCAGATACTATTTTAAAGGTTGAGGTTCTCCCTATAGATATGACTTTTAGACATTCGAGGAAGAGAACTAACCTTGCAAAGAACTCTGGCTGTGTTTGGACAGTAAGGAGGCTTCTAAGTCATTCAGCGATTAAGCCGTGCATGTCTGTGCATGGTTATGGGATGACTATTCACACCCTCTTAAAATTGTTTCCTCCTCTGGTTGCCATACTTTTACACCAGTGTTTCCCAACTCTGTATCTTGGAACACTCATTTCACTGAAAAGTCAATAGGTTTCACTCTGAATAAGTGTTCTGTGGTCCTCTCAGTTTTGGAAATGCTGCAACATGCTCTAAAACCCCAGACAAATCTCAGGCTGTAAGGCCATATAAAATCTTATTATCCTGGAGTCAATAAGTCTCTTGAATCAGTTCACCCTTGGGTTTCCCTCATGTAGTTGACCAGAGAACATTATTTTGCATATTATTCATTAATGGTTGTGGATCTAGAGACTGCTGGTCTACCCCGTGTGTTTCTTTTCCCTGATCAGGCCTTCTTTGGCATCTTGGACTCTTCTTTCTTCTTTTGCTACTGGGTCATAGACTTTCTTCAATGTCAAACTTTTGCTTTGGGGTCTTTCTTCCTATGCATTGTCTTAAGGTTTTCATCCACTTTTATGGATTTATACAGAAAGTAACCTCAAGTCTTTGGAGGGTCATAGTCTTTCTCTTATGTTTCTGTTTTTATCCTTACTTGTCTTTCCCAAAAATCTATTTGGAAGTCTGTCCCCCCATCCCCACTTCATTACCCTCAACTGAATGGTTTCATCTCTTTCTGCAATTCAGCTTTCACTTCCAGTTTATGTGTTAATGACACTGACATTCTCCCTCAACAGAGGGAGATCTTCAAGTCTCATTTAACATCCCCCTCCCCACTTGGAAAAATAATTGCCGACCTTTTCCGTAAGTATCTTGAGAACTCTTGCTTCTACAGAGAAACATTTAACATTAAAAGGGTGATACAAATATGAAGCATTCAATCTGTGGATTTCAATGACTTAGAACAAATGGTTGGTGTCATAAAATGTTAAGTCTAATTGGAATGATATTTCTTAGAGAACTCTGCTGGGATTCTTGCCTCCTCCCCAATTTAGAGCCAAATAATCAAAGAAAAAAAAAAGAACAAGAGAGTTCAAAGAGCAAGAGATACTGTTTCTCAAACTCAAAAGAGGTGGAAGTTTTGGAAGGTTGGTGAGGGGTGCATGCTGAACAATTCTGGGAGCTTGTGGAATCGGGAATGTATTCAGTTGAGAGCGTGAAGCCTACACATAAAATGCCCTGCCATCTGCAGAGTCCTGGTGTCTGTGGCTCTGTGTTTTATTGTGGCCATGAAACCACTGTAGAAACAACGGATGGAAATTAAGATGGACATACAAGTGCTTCAGCAAGGCTTGACTTTCAACTGAATATGATTCTTTCTTCCTCACTCTTGAAACACCCCCCATTTGTTTTTCTGTAGAATCCTTTGTTCTTGGAACTTGGTATTGATATTGACACCTCACTGACCTCAGTGTATATACATAGTAAAGAGATTCTGATGGCAGGTGGCAGTGCTAGTTGTGAGACCACCTGGAAGACGTGACACACGGCTGGCAGCATGTTCCAGATTCCTATGGAAACTGCCCAGATCCTGTACGTTCCTATAAAACTCCTCAGCCTTTTACCCTGGGCAGGTTTGTAGTCTTGGAGGTATTAGTCTGCTCTCGCCTCCTGTGCCTGGGAAAGTGGTAAACTGTCTTCCTTCTTTACAGCCAAATTCTGTCTTCACGTTACATATTTCGGCTCTGGAGCACAGAGGTAGGTTTTCTATAACAGTAACAATGCTTTTAATTGAGGTTCATCATATTTGAACTCCCTTTGTGATCTGGTGAATGGGGGGACAGTGGTTACAGCATTCCCTACAGCTTGCTCTTTAAAATAAACTTTGGCCACAGTAGTAACATGGGCCATAGAAATTATTTCTTTGAATTCCATTCCTTAGATCTTTAGTCTTTTTTCCTTTTTCCCTTACTACAAAAGCAGAATAGGCTCGTCAAAGAAAAATACAAATAGGCCAAGAGAATAAATAAACAATACTACTTGGTATGTATCTTGCCATTCATAGGTTTACTCACACACATGCTTCTTAAAAAGAGGATTTTGTTACAAATTTCTAATCTGCATTTTAAAATCTATATTTTGAAAAATCTTTTCACACAGGAAATGTACTTCCACAGCCTTAATTGTGAGAGCAGTGTAGCATTTCACATCCAAGGGCCCTCCACTGTCTTTGAACAGTTAGATAAATAGTATTTCTTGTCCTAAACAGTGCTGTTATGAACGCTTAGAGATAAAACTTTGTGAACAAGCTTAATTACTTTCTTCAGATGATATTTTTTTTAATTTTAAAGATTTTTATTTATTCATTTGAGACAGCAAGCAAGAGACAGTGCACAAGTGGGCAGGGGAAAGAGGGGAGGGAGAGGGACAGGTTCCAATTAGGGACTCAATCCCAGAACCTCGGGATCATGACTTGAGCGAAAGGCAGATGCTTAACTGATTGAGCCACTCAGGCACCTCTAGATGAACATTTTAAAGTGGATTTTCTAGAGTGAGGGGTGTGTACACTTTGAAATTCTAAAACATGTATTCTGACAAAATTACTCTTCCAAAGATACCAACCACTGTTGTTTCTTCTTTCTGTTCGTATCAATTTTGGGAAAGATATTAAAATGAAAAATGTCATTTTATTATGAACTTCATCATCATTTGTTTTATTAGTTATAAGGTTGGATAAATCACTGTCTTCATTGATTATTATAACATTGCTAGCTACTAGTTCATGTGAGCTACTAGTTCCTGTGTTTTTCTATTGGGGTATTTAATCATTGGTTGCTCACTTTTTAAAAAAAGATTTTATTATTTATTCATGAGAGACACAGGCAGAGGGGGAAGCAGGCTCCCTGTGGGGAGCCTGATGTGGGACTCCATCCCAGGACCCTAGGATCACGACCTGAGCCAAAGGCAGATGCTCCACTGCTGAGCCACCCAGGTGCTCCTGGTTACTCAGTTTTAAAGACCCTTTATATACCCATGGTTAACACTTTAACATGGGGATATTTGTTTGGCATTTACACTGTGCTGGACACCGTTCTAGGCTTTTCCACATATTATCTTTGCGAAGCCTTAGGACCCTTTGTCAGTTGAGATGACAATGCTTTACACTTTAGTGAAGCAACTAAAAGTGTTTATTTGGGATGTTAGGGACTGTAATCTAGCAGACACAGAGGGGACTAAAATCACAAATGCCCTAATTTGGGGAGAGCAGAGGGCAGACTGATAAAGGCAAAACCCACAGGGTTACATGAGTTCATATATTGTTTAGTAGGAATTATGATTGGTGCTGGCAGAGCTAAACTACCTACTATAAGATTGGCTGTTTAGCTAACAGATGTCACATTATATGTCTATTCCAGTCCAAAGTAGAAGGATGTGTTCCAGGAGGTGGGGTGGGGGAGGGTACAACTGACAAAAGTCCAAAATCCATGGTGTCTGAGAATTGAAACAGAACACATGCACCAGCCTCATTCCTCAATGTCCTCCACACCCCATTCTGGGTGGCTCGCAGCAATGCTTACCTCACCTGAGGAAACTCTTTCACACCTTCTATAAGGTAGGTACAGTGATTAATTCCATTGTTTTTTTGGTGGAGAAACTGAGGCAGCTTAAGAAGTTTGGCCAAAAACATATGTAGTTTGTACATTTTAGAGCTAAGATGCTACAGAGGAAATTTGGTTCTAAACCTCCTTGACCTTCAGCCTTAAAAGGGAATTAGTTTTAAAGATATTAACCATTTGAGTTAGTTATATCTGGATTCTTTTTATCTGTTCACAAGATGTTTTTATTTTATATAACCAGATATATTAGTGGTTTCCTTTATGTTTTGTGCGTTTACTATCCTAATATAATTTTTTTCCTGATACAATTTGCTATGCCGTTTCTTTCATATATGAACATCATAACCCTTTTGTTTCATCTGGACTTTCTATCCCGTTCTATTAATCTGCTCATTTCTTCATTGGTACCTTTTTTCTTTGTTAGTTTAAAATACATTTTAACATGGTAATGATATTGTATAAAGAAAAATTCTTGGCCGGTCTTCTTTTCTTTCCCTTCTGTAAGGTTCTGCTGGTATCTTCAGATATTTCTAGATATTCCTTTTTTCTTTTTTTTTTTAAAGATTTTATGTATTAAAAAAAAAAGATTTTATTTATTTATTTATTTATTTATTTAATTTATTTATTTATTCATGAGAGATATATAGAGAGAGGCAGAGACATAGGTAGAGGAAGAAGCAGGCTCCTTGCAAGGAGCCTAATGTGGGACTTGATCCCCAGACTGGGATCATGCCCTGAGCTGAAGGCAGATGCTCAACCACTGAGCCACCCAGGTGTTCCTCTAAATATTCCTTACATTGATTTTTAAGTCCTTAAATTTTTCATTATTGTTATTTTTATCATATTATTATTATTTTGAAGTCAATCTTTTCTTTTCCATTGCATTTTCTTATGGGTTTGCATTCTATTATTGCAAGGGGGTGGGTGCTGATCGTCTCTGTTCCAGTTGTATGATTCAGCAGGAACTGTCATGTTTTAATACACCACACTGTCCAGTTTATTGGACAAAAGGTGGGCATCCCCCACCTGGCAAGGATAGCCACTCTCTTTTCCCTTATCTTGAAACTTGGGAGCTAGAGAATAAGTCTGTTTTGGTAGTAAATCCCACCACCCCTCTCATGGGAGGTAAAACATGAGAGTTGGGAATGCCATGTCTCAAGCCAGGTGGAGGAACCCAAGTTTCAAGGCAACATACAAAGTTGGTGCACAGATCACAACCAATAGGAAGTGGATAGAGACCATCCAGGCTTGGAGATTAGAGGCCTGGGAGCTCTTAGCTGTGCTTGACGTTCCATGAAATCTCATAAGACCAAAGGACCAAAGCTCACCTGAGCTATGAAATAGCTTTCCAATAAAGGTCTCTTTTGCCTGACTTAGTCCAGAATGATTTCAGTCATGTGCAATCAAAACCATCCTGGCATACTGGTCATTATAGAATGTAAAATATCTATTGATTATAATAGGTCTCTGTTAAAGTGACCAAACCAAAATCATTTATTTTAAATTTTTTTCTTTTTTTTAAAAAATATTTTATTCATTTATTCATGAGAGATACACAGAGAGAGAGGCAGAAACATAGGCAGAGGGATAAGCAGGCTCCCTGCAGGGACCCTGATGCGGGACTCAATTCCAGGACCCCAGGATCATGACCTGAGCCAAAGGCAGATGCTCAACCACTGAGCCACCCAGGCACCCCTCAAATTTTTTCATTTGGGTCTTTTGGATCCTCAAGAATTAATTAAGCACTTCATTTGTGAATGATGATAATGTTCCATAATTCTAACATATATACATATACACATATTTACCTAAAAATATGTGCATGTACACACACACACACACACACACACACACACACATGTTTCTTCCGGATTGTATTTGCAAGGAGTTCTGAATTTACTTTGACTAACAAGATTGCTGCCATCCTGCCACTACAGACTTTAATAGAAGGCCTCCAGAGTTGAGTGATATTTGCAGTTGGTTTCAGATAGATATCATGTTTTAAATTCATTGAATATCCTTCTAGTTTTATTCTACAAACAGCCAAAGTTTTAGAGAAGTTAGCAGCATATTTTCCATTAAAAAAGTCTTTTTAGCAACTAAAAGTATGATTATAGGTTTTAGAAAATCTCCTTCAATCCATTAATATAGTTAATTATGGGGGCAGCCCAGGTGGCTCAGCGGTTTGGCACTGCCTTTGACCCAGGGTGTAATCCTGGGGACCCGGGGTTGAGTCCCACTTCAAGCTCCCTGCATAGAGCCTGCTTCTCCCTCTGCCTGTTTCTCTGCCTCTCTCTCTCTGTGTCTCTCATGAATAAATGAATAAAAAATATTTTTTAAAAATGTAGTTAATTATGTTAATAGATTTTTTTCCCCTAAGGATTGATGCATTTTTGCAATTCTGGAGAAAGACTATTGTGCTTTTTTGTTGTGTGTGATTTATTTACTATGTGGCTAGGTTCACTTTGCTAATATTTCCCTTTCCCTTTGTCTATATCCATAACTAAAAAAATGTCTAAAAATTGATTTAAGGCAATTATTTTCAGGTTTTGGTATCAGGATTATGCTAGCTTTCTGTCAGTTTACTGGCTCTGGGACAATTAAAATGCTGCTTGAACGATCTGTCTCTTGATGTTAGCTAGAACTCACTGGTGAATGTCCTGCGCACAGCATCATCTGGGGATTCTTTAATATCATGAAGCTTTTTTTTTTTTTTTTGTAGTTATTTCTGTCTTTAAACTTGCGTCAATTTGGAACGTTAGGGTTTTTTTTTTTTTAATTTTATTTTTAAGTAATTTCTACACCCATTGTGGGGCTTGAACTCACAACCCTGAGATCAAGAGTCACATGCTCTATCAACTAAGCCAGCCAGATGCCCCAGAACTTTAGTTTTTGATGGAAAATATTTATTTCATTAAAATTATCATGTCTACTAGTAAATGCATACATAGCAACTTATATTTCTTCTGTATCCGTGGTTTCAAGCCCCTTTCTCACATACAATTTTATTTTCTATTCTTTTTATTTAAAGATGTTATTTATTCATTCATGAGAGACACAGAGAGGGAGGCAGAGACACAGGCAGGGGAGAAAGTCCCCATAGGGAGCTGATGCAGAACTCGATTCCAGGACCCCAGGTTCATGACCTAGCCAAAGACTCAACCACTGAATCACCCAGGTACCCTTCCACTTCTTTTGTTGTTAATTTTTTCCACTAACATTACAAGCATTTTTACTTTGTATGTTTATCAATCTATCCCATCTCATCCCATTGCAACCACAAATATTCAATTCAGTTGTGACTTCTCTATCAATAATAAACTTTTTGAAACTCTTTGTCAATTATGATACAAATGTGTCTACTCGGGGATCCCTGGGTGGCGCAGCGGTTTAGCGCCTGCCTTTGGCTCAGGGCGCGATCCTGGAGACCTGGGGTCGAATCCCACGTCGGGCTCCCGGTGCATGGAGCCTGCTTCTCCCTCTGCTTGTGTCTCTGCCTCTCTCTCTCTCTCTCTGTGTGTGTGTGTGACTATCATAAATAAAAACAAAACAAACAAACAAACAAATGTGTCTACTCGAACTGGCAACAAGTAGTTCATTGACAATCATGAGTAAGAGAGTTCTTGTGACCAGCTTGGGTGTGCCAGATGTTAGTGTGCCCAGTGTGGTGGGCTGTGTGGGCAGCTGCTACAGGCAACTCTTTCCACATGTTTATCTGCAAAAAGGATCCGAAGTGATTAAGCTTGGATGAGGGGAGGGACATGCATTCATGAGAGTTCTTAAATCTAATTTTTTTTTTTTTTGAGAAAGAATGAAACACATTTAAGTGCTGATTGGAAAGACCAGAATAGAATGCAATGTTGATATTTCAGGTGAGAAAGGAAATCATTGATAGAATTAAATCTCTGAAGAAAATGTTGAAGATGGGATCAAGATCATAAGTGGAGGGATTAATTTCATGCAGGAGGAGAGACAGGTCTCCTGTTGAGCTATTAGGAAGTGAACATGACCTTAAGGGATGCTGGTAAGTTTGCTGAGGAGATGGCAGCTAAGTTTCCATCTTATTATTGCTATTTTACTGAAGTAGAAAGTCAATCATCTATTGAGAACAGGAAGGGGGGTGTACTGTATACATATTCTATGGTGTTGGTTTGAGATGGTCACTGTAAGAAACAGGAGCAATAGACAGAGGAGGGATACAGAGAGAAGAAGAACCAGGAATAGGCTAAAAGAGTAAGCAGATGTGGAAAAAGTCCAGGAATTTAATTCCTAACAAGGTCAAATAATGTGTCCTGAAGTAATGGAAAAAAACGAACAAAACCACTCCAAAACATTCTATTGAGAGAAAATCGAGATGCTGGGTTGAGAGAATAGTGGTGGGGAATATGACAATATGGACATGAGTGTATCAGAAAGGATAAGGAGAGTGTCTCATTTTTTATAGTGATCAAGGATAATTAGGGCTGTGTGAGTGAGATTGTGGTATAAACTTGTCTGCAAAAAAGTTCATGGCTGTCTTTGTTGTTATTCTCTGTGATAAGAGGCCTGACTTTATAGTCTTTGAAATAACAAATCATCAGCATTTATCTAAGAAGACATAGGGAGCTCAGAAGGATCTATATAAATTAAAGAAATGTCATTTGGGACGAGAAGTTTCCACAAAGAAAACTTCAATTCTAGTTTGTTTGGTGAATTATGTAAACATTTTGGAAAGAAATAATACCAATCTCACACAGACTCTCTCAGAAGACAACTAATTCCATGAGGCCTATGCTACCATGATGAAAAAAACAGAAAAGTATTACAAGGAAAGGAAGCTACAGACTACTCTCTCTTATAAAAGTAGATGAAAAAATTCTCAAAGTTTCAGGCCCTGAATGCACCCAATCTCATCTGATCTTGGAAGCAAAGCAGGGTTGGGCCTGGTTAGTATTTGGATGGGAAAATTTAAATCCAGTAATATGTGAAAAGAATAGCACATCATGACCAACAGGCATTTATCCTGAGAATGCAAGGTTGGTTTAATGTTTGAAAATCAATTGAGCAATTCAACATATCAAACCAAAAAAGACCATCATAGTTTTCCTCATGTAGATCTTGAACATATCTTGTTAGATTTATACCTAAGTATTTTATTTATAAAGTAATGTAAATGTAATGTGTTTTTAACTTCAAGTTCTGGTTTTTGATTTTCAATGTATAGGAAAGTGATTGGCTTTTGTATATTACCCTTATATCTACACTTGGTATAATTGCTTATTACTTCCAGGGTTTTTTTTTTTGTTAGTTATTTTGGGTTTTTTACATAGATGATTATGTCATTTGTGAATGAAGACAGTTTTATTTCTTCCATCCCACTCCGTATACTTTTAATTTCCTTTTATTGTCTGATTACATTGGCTTCCTAGCTAATAGCTTTCTAGTACTATGTTGACAGAGTAGTAAGAGGGGGCATCCTTGCTTTGTTCTCAACAGCTATGTTAAGAAAGCCGTTTTCCACCATTAAGTATGATATTAGCTGCAGGGTTTTGGTGGATATTCTTTGTCCCATTGAGAGAGTTCTCATATTTCTAGCATGCTGAGAGTTTTTACTATGAATAGGTGATGAGTCTTGTCCTTTGTTTTTTCTGCATCTATTGATATGATCATGTGATTTTTTTTTTCTTCTTGAGCATGTTGATGTGATGGATTATATTAACTGAGTTTCAAACGTAGAACCAGTCTTGCATACCCAGGATAAATCCCACCTGGTTGTGGTGGATGATTCTTTTAATAGTTGCTGGATATGATTTGCCAGTGGAAGATTTTGGTAACTGTTCATGAGAGATATTGATCTGTTCAGATGGTGTACTTCTTCTTCTGTGAGTTCTGACAGACAGTATCTTTCAAAGCATTGATCCATTTTATTTAGGTTATCAAATTTGTAGGAATAGGGATGCTGGGTAGCTCAGCAGTTGAGTGTCTGCCTTTGGCTCAGGGCATGATCCCGGGTCTGGGGATCAAGTCCTGCATTGCACTCCCTGTGAGGAGCCCGCTTCTCTCTCTGTCTCTGTGTCTGCCTCTCTCTTTGTGTCTCTCATGAATAAATAAATAAAATCTTTAAAAAAAGTCTTTAAAAAATTTGTAGGAATAGAGTTGTTTATCGTACTCCTTTATTACCTTTTTAATGTCCATGTAGTCTGTATTTTCTTTCATTAGATATTAGTAATGTATGTCTTCTCTCTTTTTTTCCTTAGCCTTCCTTAGCCTGACTAATAAGCATGGCTTATTAATTTTTTTTAAAGATTTTATTTACTCATTCATGAGAGACACAGAGAGAGAGACAGAGACAGAGGCAGAGGGAGAAACATGCTCCATGCAGGGAGCCTGATGCAGGCCTCAATCCCAGGACTGTGGGATTATGCCCTGAGCAGAAGGCAGATGCTCAACTGCTGAGCCATCCAGGTGCCCTGTGGCCTATTAATTTTATTGATCTTTTCAAACAACCAGCTTTTAGTTTTGTTGGTTTTCTCTGTTGATTTCCTGTTTTCAATTTCATTGATTTCTGCTTTATTTTTTTATTATTTAATTTCTCTGCCTATTTTGAAATTAATTTGCTCTGTTTTCCAGTTTCCTGAAAACTTGGATGAATGAGTTTAATCTTTTTTTTTCTTCTGATATATGTGTTCTATGCAATAAATTTACTTCTAGACACTACTTTTACTATGTCCCACAATTTTTTTTTAAATTTTTATTTATTTATGACAGTCAGAGAGAGAGAGAGAGAGAGGCAGAGACACAGGCAGAGGGAGAAGCAGGCTCCATGCACCGGGAGCCCGACGTGGGATTTGATCCCGGGTCTCCAGGATCATGCCCTGGGCCAAAGACAGGCGCTAAACCACTGTGCCACCCAGGGATCCCTGTCCCACAATTTTTTAAAAAAGATTTTATTTATTCATTTGAGACAGAAAGAGAGGGAGACAGAGAACAAGCAGGGGAGGGGCAGGAGAGAGAGAGGGACAAGTAGACTTCCTGCTAAGCAGGAAGCCTGACATGAGGTTCAATCCCAGGACCCTGAGATCATGACCTGAGCTGCAGTTAGATACTTAATTGACAGAGCCACCCAGGCGTCCCACTATGTCCCACAGTTTCTAGTAAGTTGTACTTTCATTTTTATTTAGTTCAAAATATTTAAAAATTTCTCTTACAATTTCTTCTTCAACCCATGTGTTGTTATTTAGAAGTGTGTTTTTTAATCTTCAAGTATTTTGGTAATTTCATAGCATTATTTTTTTTCCTTTTTAAAATTTTGTGATTTCTAGTTTAAATCCATTATGGTCTGAGAACAAACTTGAGTGATTTTTGTCCTTGTAAATTCATCAAAGTGTGTTTTATGGCCAAGAATGTGGTCTGTCTTGGTGAATGTTCCATGTGAGTTTGACAAGAATGTGTATTCGGTTGTTACTGGACAAAGTGGTCTATTGACATCCATTTATCCAGTTGATTGATGGTGCCGTTGAGTTCAACTATCTCCTTACTGATTTGCTGCTTTCTGATCTCTTCTTTTTCTGATAGAAGGGTTCTGAAGTCTCCAGCTGATATATGCATTCAATGGATTCGCAGTGAATACATCTTTTCTTTCAATTCGTTAGTTTTTGCCTCATGTATTTTGACCCTCTGTCAAATTAACAATTTAAGGATTGTTATGATTCCTTGGAGCATTGAAACTTTTATCCCTATGTAATACCCTACTTTATTCCTGATATTTACCTTGCTCTGAAGTTTGCTCTATCTGAAATTAGGGTAGCTATTCTGGCTTTCTTCTGATTAGTGTTAGCATGGTGTGTCTTTCTCCATCCCTTTACTTTTGATTTCTGGTCTTTGTATTTAAAATAGGTTTCCTGTAGACAATATACAGTTGGGTCTTGTTTTTTCATCCACTCTGACTTTTAATTCTTATTTTAATTGGTGTCTTAGACCATTAGAATTTAAAGTGACTAGTGATCTTGTTGGATTGATATATACCATATTTGTTACAGTTTTCTATACATTGACTTTGTTCTTTTTACCTCCTTTTGTCTTCTTTTCTGCCTTTTGTGGGTTTAACAGAATATTTATAAGATTCCATTTTCTCTCCTTTCTTAGCATATCAATTATACTTTTAAAAAGCTTGTTTTAATGTCTAGAGTTGACTGTATACATTTATAACTAATCCAAGTCCACTTTCTTTTTTTTAAAGGTTTATTTATGGGATCCCTGGGTGGCGCAGTGGTTTGGCGCCTGCCTTTGGCCCAGGGCGCGATCCAGGAGACCTGGGATCGAATCCCACGTCGGGCTCCCGGTGCATGGAGCCTGCTTCTCCCTCTGCCTGTGTCTCTGCCTCTCTCTCTCTCTGTCTCTGTGTGTGTGTGACTATCATAAATAAATAAAAAAATTAAAAATAAATAAATAAAGGTTTATTTATTTTAGAGAGAGGCGGGGGGGGGGAGGGTAGAGGGAGAGAGAAAGAGAGAGAGAATCCCAAGCAGACTCCCTGCTGAGCATGGAGCCTGATGTGGGACCTGATCCCATGACCCTGAGATCATGACCAGAGCTAAAATCAACAGTCAGGTGCTTAACTGATTGTGCTACCCAGGTATCCCTCCAAGTTCACTTTAAAAAATATTATACTTCTTTATGAATAGTTTAAGTACCATTAATAACAAAATGTTCCTAATCACTAATTCCCTTATATCATTGCTGTCATTATATTCACTTATATGTAAACTATAGTCATTAACTATGTAGTTGCTATTATTATTTTGAACAAACAACAAACTGTTACCTGTTAGATCAATTAAGAATGAGAAAAATAAAAGTTTTTATTCCCTCTACATTTATTCCTTTTCCAGTGCTCTTTCTTTCTATATATAAATCTGACTTTCTGATCTACATTATTTTCCTCTTTCTGAAGAACTTCTTATAACATTTCATGCAAGGCAGGCCTACTGGCAAACAATGCTCTCAATTTTTGCTTTTCTGAATAAGTCTTTATTTCTTATTCACTTTTTTTAAAAGGCTTATTTATTTATTTGACAGAGAATGAGAGAGAGCGAGAGCGAGAGCACAATCAGGCAGAGCAGCAGGCAGAGGGAGAAGGAGAAGCAGGCTCCCCGCTGAGCAGAGAATCTGATGTGGGGCTTGATCCCAGGACCCCAGGGTCATGATCTGAGCTGAAGGGAGAGGTCTAACCGACTGAGCTACCCAGGTGCCCCTATTTCTCCTTCCCTTTTGAAAGGTAGTTTTGTAGTATGCAGAACTCTAGGTTGGTGGGATTTTTTTCTCGACTCTTTAAATGTTTCATTCCATTCTTTCTTGCTTGCATGATTTCTAAGAAAAAGTTGGATGTAACTCTTATATTTGCTCCTGTCTGGATAAGGTAGGTTTTTCTCCCCCTCCTTCTGGCTTCTTTCAGGACTTTTTTCTTTATCTGATTTTCTGCTGTTTGAATATGATATGCATAGGTGTAGAGGATGTGTGTGTGTGTGTGTGTGTGTGTGTGTGTGTGTGTGTGTGTTTGCATTTATCTTGCTTAGTGTTCTCTGAGTTTCCTGGATCTATGGTTTGGTGTTGACATTAATCTAGGAGGGAATTCCTGGTCATCATTGCTTTGAATATTGCTTCTGTATTGTCTTCTCTTTCTTTTATTTCTGGTGTTCCTATTATGTATATGTATATATGTTATACCTTTGGCAGTAGTCTCACAGTTCCTTTTTTAAAAAAATATTTTATTTATTTATTCATGAGAGACAGAGAGAGAGGCAGAGATACAGGCAGAGGGAGAAGCAGGCTCCCTGTGGGGAGCCCAATGCAGGACTCAATCCCAGAACCCTGGGATCATGACTTGAGCCGAAGGCAGACACTCAACCACTGAGCCACCCAGGTGCCCCTGTCCCATAGTTCTTGGGTATTCTTGAGCTGTTTTTTTTTTTTTTTTCATCTCTGGTGTGCCTAATTTTTTCTTGATAGCTGGACATGACATGCTTGCTAAAGGGCACTATAGCAAATAGGCCTGTAGTGATGTGGTAATAAGGTGCAGGGATGGGAAGCGTTCCATAGTTCTGTGATTAGGCCTCAGCTCTGTAGTGAGCTCGTGCTCCTGTCCTGTGAATGTCACCCATGCTTTTCAGTTTTGTTTTTTCCCTTTAGGTGGGACAGGATGGCCAGAGTGGGCTGGAATTAGGTATTTCCCTTTTCATGCACAGAAGACTAGAGGGAGGTGCAATTAGGTATATTCCTTCCTCCAGGCCAGGTAGGCTCTGGAAAAAACCCTCAGGAGTTGAGGCTCTGGGAAAATAGTTTCTCTTGAAGCCAGCCCTTGCTAGGAAGAATAGAATGCTCTGCAATGTTTAAAAATGGTTACTTTCTCCAATTTTTCCCTGATCTTCCTTGTAAGATGCACCTGATGAGGGTCCTGAACATAATACTTAGAAAAACATGGGGTCCTCTCTGATGACTGCAGCCCTGGAGATTTTAACATTTTGACTGTCCACGCAAAGCCTCCAGCCATTCATCATTATAGGTTACGTTTTCCTGTCCTGGTGCTGGTTTCTGCAGTTTCTGCCCTGGTAAATTGTGCTTCTCCGTATTTGCCTGTCTGTCTCTCTCATTATGGAACTATTAGCTTGCCCTGTGATGTTACTTCTGTGACAAACTTAAGAGTTTATTATTTTTTTCAGTTCAACTTTTTGCTTGTGAGTACAGAGTGAAGGCTTCTAAGCTTCTTACATGCTGGACCTGAAACCAGAAGTGCAGGGCAGTATAATATTTTTATGCATGAAAGCTTTATCAATGACCTTGTCATATGTCTTTGCAAAAAGAAAAGGGTGTACGTATATATACCTCTATATATCTATGTAGTTATAAATGTATATGTAAATAGATGTAGGGGTGCCTGGGTGGTTCAGTTGGTCTAGCATCTAACTCTTGATCTTTGTTCAGGTCATGATCTCAGGGTCCTGGGATCGAGTGCTGTGTTGGGCTCCATGCTCAGTGGGGAGTCTACTTCAGGATTCTCTCTCTCTCTATCCCTTCTCCTGACTCGCTCATGTTCTCTTTCTCTCTCTAAAATAAATAAATAAATCTTAAAAAAAAAACAGATGTAATACAGATACATATGTATATGTGTGTATCTATATATCCATTTACATATATGTTATATATATATGTTTAAATCAATTTTTTTCCTTTTTTGACTATAAAGCATTAAGTAGTAAATATTTATTCTGGAATGAGTTATCATTATAGTTATTAGCAAGTAATTGATCAAAAAGATGAACATATTGCAATCTTGATAAATAATTACTAGCCATAAGAACTAAAATTTTCTTTTTTAAAAAAAGTATTTTATTTATTTATTCATGAGACACAAAGAGAGACAAGGCAGAGATACAGGCAGAGGGAGAAGCAGGCTCCCTTTGGGGAGCCCGATGCGGGACTCGATCCCAGGACCCCAGGATCACTCCCTGAGGAACAGGGAGATGCTTAACCACTGAACCACCCAAGTGCCCCAAGAACTAAAATTTTTTCTGACCTAAAATGTGTTGGTCCAATCATTCATAATTTTCCTTCTTAATTTCCAGGAGGCAAAAAAAAAAAAAAAATGTCCTCGCTGAGACTGACCAGACGATATACAATTTACTTGTGATACTTATAGACACCTTTGGTAAAAGCAAAAATTAGATGGAGCTGAACTGAAACAACCCTGTGAAATTTGGAATCTCTTGCGTTTTCCTATCTCCTCCTATGTGACTGTGGGCAGTGTTATTTCAAAATCCAATTTTTCATGTTATGCTAAAATACCTTTACAAAGGATAGCCAGACACTTGAAGTTGTTTGTGCACACACAGATATTCTCAAGTTCATATTGTGATTGAAAACAACTAGACAGAATCAAAATATAATTTTGTATATATGTATAATTTTAGCAGGTGAAAGTACTTCAGATGAAGCAAAGGTGTTTTCTAAACTTAAGGGCATTTGTTAGATTGCACATTGGCATGCTTTGTTCATGCATCCATTCATTAGTGGATGTTCTCTATGCAAAAGACGGGTTGAATCTACTTGTAGGAGTAAAGTACAGATAAAGAAGAGCTGGGGTCCCTAGTAAGTTAGCAGGTGCTTGTGGTGAAGTGCTGTGTTATATTCCAGTGATGCTAAGACAAACCTGAGAACCACGATGCCAAAGTAAAAGCACAAGAGGTGTTGGAAAGCAGTTGCTGGAAGACCTGCCACCAGGTAAAGCACAAACATAGATTTACAATAGCCTCTTGACAAAAGTCAACAAAATTATTTCTCCCATGAGCCTGAGTAAATAATCAAGAAAAGATAAAATTCTATGTTGCTTCTGATCTATTCTCGTTTCACCCAAAGCTATGACGTCAATCTGCTGAGAGAAGCGGGAGTGTTCACTTCCTTCCTCTTGAAATGATACAAAATATACACCTGACAGTCATTAAATATTTTCTTTTTCCTGAGGACTGGAGATGCAGTGAAGGTGACTTGCCTTTAGGTGACTGGGGTATCCCTGGTGTGTGTGTGAGTGTGTGTGCATGTGCACAGCTCCCTGCTATTCTAACAGTATGACAGAGAAAGAGATAAGGGTGAATTCTTGACCTGTTTGTGACCTTGTGAAACTAAGATTCCACTGCCTTCAGTATTTCACATGGACAGTTTCTCCACTTGACTCTCACCAGACTCTCCCTGGGGAGTGATGTATTCATTGATAACAGTCAGAGGATAGAAGAGGTACAGTCATTCAATGACAATGACCATCCGTCCTGCTGCCTCATCCACAATATATCTGAATATGGAATATCTCAATACAGGCCAGAGCACCATGCTTTGACTCCAACAGAAATAGTACAAAGATGGCAAATATCCCACAACTGAATGTTTACAGTGGCTTGATTAGGAGAAGTTTCTCAGACACCAACATTTTGAATGTCCCCTGGGATGTGTTCCCAGCCTAGGGCCCTGGGTAGTACAGTAAAATTCGGGGTAGGTGAGAAATACATTTTTCTTCTATAAAGTGGAAGAAGGTATTACTAAGAAGGAAAGTGATACAAGAGAACCATGTATCCCCTCTGCCACAGTACATTTTGGGCAAATCAGTTTGAGGAAAGAGTATTACTTTACAACAAATAATTTGGTGTACCCGTATCTGTTTCCTCTGGCTGCTGTAACAAATTTCCACAAACCTGGTGGCTTACATCAACCTAAATAGATTCTCTCCCAGTTCTGCAAGGCAGAAGTGTGAAATGAGTTTCACTGGGCCCAAATCAAGGTGTACGAGAGGCTGAATTCACTCCTGAGGCTCTAGGAGAAAATCTACTTCTCTTCCAGTTCCTGGTGGCTTCTGGCGACTTCTGGTGTTCCTTGTGCTGGAGCATCATTCCAGTCTCTGCCTCTGGGGTCACACTGCCTCCTTCTCTTGTCCTGTGTCCCTCTGCCTCTGTATTATTAAGGACAGCCGTGGGGCACCTGGGTGGCTCAGTGGTTGAGCATCTGCCTTTGGCTCAGGTCCTGATCCTGGGGTCCTGGGATCGAGTCCCACATCAAGCTGCCTGCGTGGAGCCTGCTTCTCCCTCTGCCTGTGTCTCTGCCTCTCTCTCTGTGTCTCTCATGAATAAACAAATAAAATTAAAAAAAAAAAAAAAAAAAAGGACAGCCCTGACTGCATTTAGGGCTCATCTGGACAATTCAGGACAACCTCTCCAACGCTGGATCCTTAACTTAATTGTACCTGCAAAGACTCTTTTTCTCAGTAGGTAACATTTACAGGTGTCAGGGATGATTAGGAGCTGATATCTTTGAGGGGCATTGTTGAGTTTACTATTGCACTTAGTAAATATTTCTCATTCATTTTAAATTTAAGGAATTTTCTGCTTTACTTTTATCACAGAAATGGTGTAACAGGGGAACTAATGGTCTTGGTAGTCTTGGGTTCTGGAGATATATCGCTTGTTGGTCTTTATTTTTACAGTAGTTATGAATTTTGGCCTGTGTGTGTGGTGTATATGTCCACAAAATATCCTCATGGCACATTGGCCAGTGCAAGAGTAAAATACTAGGTGCTCTTTAGGGGCACCTGGGTGGCAGTGTTGGTTGAGCATACAACTCTTGGTTTCAGCTCAGGCTGTGATCTCAGGGTTGTGATATTGAGCCCTGTGTTGGGCTCAGATTTTCTCTCCGTCTCCCTCTGCTCCTCCTTCTTGTGTTATCTCTCTCTCGAGAATGATATAAATAAATCTTTTTTTTTTTTAAATTAGGTGTTCTTTAAAATTTTGGAGCACAAAGCCAAGTGTACCGCCTCAATCAGAGGGACAATGCTCATCGAGTTGGAGTACCAGTTTCCAATTCCCACAAAAACTTGAACACTAAATTATATCTATTGGTGCCCAGGCTCCTTTTATGTACTCTGTGATTCACTCTCTCCCTGATTGGGGAAACCTCAGTAAGTATCAATGGCCCCAGATGTCTTGAGACTGCTTTCTAGTTCTTGTCTGCATTAATGCAACTGTGGACATTGGACACCATTCGACTCTGAATTTTGGGGGCTCAGAGCTACTCGCCACAAAGAGATCCCAAATTCCAGGCAACACCAAACTCTCTAAGACAGAGAAATGATAAAAGCAAAATGAAAACATAGTTTGAGCAAGGGAAGGTCTCTGATTAGCTAAGGGGGCCCACTGCATGCCAGATAAAGCACAGTGATGGTATCTCTAGCACACAGGCCTAGGAGCAGCTATAAATGATCCATTCAAGTCACTCTGAGTGCATGTATTAAAGAGCTTCCAGATGTCCTCAAAGGCAGGCCCTGTCTCCTGTAATCTGGTCTCATCCACCATGTGGTGCTGATTTGGTTGTCGTGATAGAGCAGTGTGGGATGAACCACGGACTGCTTTACAGGCTCTGAAAGAGTCGGGAAAAATTGTTTAAGGCCTCATCATTCATCAGGTTGGAGGTCCTGATGGCAAACACTTCCTGATTCTGTGGGACAGAGGAGATGTGTAGGCACACTCCAAGAACGGACTGTTTATGAAGAATGTAAATTGTGATTTCAGTGCCCTGGAACGACCCCAGATGTTTTGGGATCTTGGCATAATGTTCAGTCCATGGCCAGCAGTCTGGGGATAGCTGGAGATGTTAAATGCAAAGTGGTGACCAGAATCTCGTTCTGGAGGGTCTTATTTTTTTACTGAACATGTTTTCTTCTCTTCAAGATAGCTGATGGCCACTCCCATGTTAGTCTTTCATGTCAGAGAGTTGGGATAAATGAGGGGGTTTAGAGACATCTATTCCAACGCTGCTATCTTCCAAGTCAGGGAACAGGGATAGAGAGGGTGAGTAATCCATCCCTGATTCACAGCTTAGAGCCTGTGCCTCCAGATTTCTGGTTCCGTATCCTTCTTACCCCCCTGGATGGCCTCCCTGACAACTTCAGCAAGCGAAAGGCAAGTCCATGCCCTGAAATGCTCAGATCCAGAGCTGCAGGCAGGTCGGGCCAGATGTGAGCACTGGGAGGGCCCCATGCAGAGCCACCTGCAGAGCTCCGAGTCAGGCTCCACACTCAGCTTGGAGTCTGCTTGAGATCCTGGCTCCCTTGAGCCCCTCCTCCTGCTCACTCTCTCTCTCTCTTTCAAAATAAATAAAATCTTAAAAAAGATATTAAAAAATAGAATATGACATGTGCTGTGTGTACATCCATGCAGACGGATGCAAAACATAATCACGGCTTGTATGCAACTCAGAGATAAGGTACTCAACAAGGAATGGGGGCCTTGGCATCATGAAATAGAGATGTGTTGGCAAATATGAGGGTTCACTGTGGCCCAATTGTCCCTGCATATTTCCTCCTCTCCTGGTTGCCAGCCATCAAAGTTGTGAAATAATGCTCTGACCCATCTGCCTGCCTGCAGTCACTTACTCCTCTAGCCTTTTTTTTTTTTCACATTTCTACCAAAAATAATGTCCTCTGTACATCAGTCTTCCCCTCTCAAAAGCCCTCAGCAGCCTCCCATTGCCTATTGAATAATGACCAAACTTTGTTTCTTGGCATTCTTCGAAGCTGAGCACCAACATTGGTGAGTAGGTTTCAATTAGCGCACCAACCCTGATGGATTTGGTCCTCTCTGCCCGGAGCCTTGTGTTGACAAGGCCTCTGAAGGTACATCTGAATTCAATGAGCAGGCGTGTTGTGATTGATCGGAGTTGCCTGCCATGAATGGTGTCTGGGGGTGGAAGCCCAGGGCCACGTATTTCCTCTCCCTGCTGGACGTGACCCTGTCTCAGCTGTCATGTCATCACTCGTGAGTTAGCCTAATGCTCTGCGCCAGCAATTCCAGATTATCTGGTGTTCAGCCAGCAGAGGAGGAAAAAGTCTGGCAAAGTCTTCCTAATTGTATTGTCGGACATTTAGGAATATCTAGTCTACTCCACCGTTAAAGACTTTTGTGTCCATTCCCTACATGCCATCCTCACTGGCCCTGCCTTAGCTTATACCCCCCTTCTCACTTGGGCTATTTCCCTGTCCTCCTATCGGATGATCATTTCATTGTCTTAAACCTTCAGTGGCTCTTGTTTCAGCCCATTTTTCTGGCTTCAGCTTGGCTTGGAGAGTCCCTCGTACTTTGGCCAGTGCTCATGTTTCCAACGTCCTCTCTGCCATGCCTCAAATGCGACCTGTGATTCAGGTCAACTTTAGCATCATCTCAAGCTCTTTGAGGCCAGCATCCAGGTCTTACTCATATTTGTACCCAAGTCACCTGCTGTGCTGCTTACAACACTGTAGACATTAAATCAATGAATGGATTGATGAATAAGTAAGTCTCGAACATCTGGGTGATAGTAGTCCTGTTGGGAATGTTAGAAGTGCTGGAAGTATTCTAGAACCTCAGAGATTTGGGAGTGTAAGGGTATATGGAGGACTGTGGCCCCACAGAAGTCCACTCACCAAGCATGAACTGAAGTTCTTTTTTTTTAAGAATTAATTAATTAACTAATTAATTAATTAATAATGCATGAGTAGGGTGGGTGCAAGACAGAGAGAGAGGAAGAGAGAATCTCAAGAAGACTCCATGGGGAGTCACACAGTGACATGCTTCTATATGAATATCAGTGGTTTTGAAGTGTCATCTGTAACCTGTCTCTCCTTCTCACTCAAAAAGCCATTTCAGGATGTATTGCTATCATGGGGATAACCTGCAGTTGGGGTTGAAAAAGCCAATGATTAGTGAATTTATTGTCTTCAATAAAAAATCTGTGAGACACCAAGATAGGGATGGACCAAATGTGGAACTGGGATGTTCAATTTGTTCAAATCATCTTGGGTCACCCCTCTTTGGTATGGAGTTAAATTTTCAGAAGGAGCTTGAAGGATGCACTTTGGTATCATTAAAAAAAAAATTTACCTAAGAAGGTTCAGTGAAAGGGACAATTCATGTGAATTTGGAATTTATCAACAGCATGATAAAGCTGTTTCACTGCATCAGTGAGTGGGAAATTAGCTGGAACTGAATCCACAGTTTGGAAGATTAGTGGACAAAAGCTCCTTTTTGATAAATTGGAATATATCATATAGACTTAGAAAAATTCAGGATTAGTTTTGATGTAAAATGTTAAAAAAAAAGACTCATATCAACTTTCCAAATCTAAATTAGAACAACCATAGCTTATGTGGCTTGAACTCTAAGTTCTATATATAAAATTCTGGACATCTGTTGACTTTGTAGATGGCAAAAGCAAAAGTGTGATGGTCACTTAGTTTCCTAGGACTGTCACAACAAATTCTTATAAACTTTGTGATTTCAAATGAAAGAAATTTATTCTGTCATAGTTCTGGAGGCCAGAAGTCCAAAATCAAGCTAACAGCTGGGCTTTGCTCCCTCTGAAGGCTCTTGGGGAGAAGCATTCTTTGTGTGTTCTAGATTCTGGTGGTTCTAGACATTTCTTGGCTTGTGGCTAATCTTTGCCTATGTCTTCATGTGGCATTAATTTCTTAGTCTTCTCAATCCTATCTCATGAGAACACTTATCATTGGACTCGGGGCCACCTGGATGCTCTAGGATGATTCTCATGTCAAGACACTTGATTATGTCTGCAAAGATTAAGGTCCAATCTTTTTTTTTTTTTTCCAAACTAAGTTCCCATT
This sequence comes from Canis lupus familiaris, assembly GCF_011100685.1. NCBI lineage: Eukaryota > Metazoa > Chordata > Mammalia > Carnivora > Canidae > Canis > Canis lupus. The sequence continues at coordinate 37,316,936 of NC_049226.1, forward strand.
CATAGGTTCTGGGGCTTAGGATGTAGACGTATCTTTTGTGGGGCCACCATTCCACTCACTCTGGTCATGTTCCACTATATAGAGAACACCAGAATACAGTTAAAAGTGGGGGAGGTCTTACAAGACATTAGTGTACAGGAAGCACTGACTTTTTCTGTGAAACTGAGTGCACTGAGCGGAGAGTATGTGCCACAAGTGTACCTCAAGACAAATCATATGACTGCATCCACCTGGAAGTAGAGTTTCATCAAGGATAGAGTTAATGAAGCATCTTCTGGAGGACTTCTTGAAAGGCTTGGGAGAGGGGTGCCTGGGTGACTCAGTCTTTCAAGTGTCTGCCTTCAGCTCAGGTCATGATCCCAGAGTCTGTCATTCTGGCAGGCAGCGCTGGCTCCTAACCTTTGACACTCCCTTCCACTGCTGGCTCCACCATGGCATCTAGAGAAGCCAGGACTAATTTTCTCAGTCCCCTGTGCCCCAGGGGTTGCCAAGGGATTCATTTGTGGCCAGTGACACAGGGGCTCTGGATCGCCAACTTGTTATGCAGAGACAAAGATACCCTTATTTATTAAAGCCCGTGGTCATTGGGTGTTCTGGTACTTGTCCTTGAAAGCATCCTCTATAAACGGCATCACTCTGCTAGAAGAATTCAGTCCTCTTTTTCTAAACGAGAAAAATCCTAACTACATCACACCCTCCAGGCTCAGAAGATGAGAGACCACAGAATGGATGCGTTTTGCTCTCACTCAGGAGGACTATAAGGTGAATATTTGGTTTGGCCAACTGGATTTGCTGACCTCTTGTAGACCTTCCCAGTGTTGAGGTGCTGGTCAGTTTCTCACCGAAGGTGCTTTTTGGCAGCCCATTCATGATTAGGGGCAGACTGGCCCATCCTGAAGTTGGCAGAGAGAGCTCTGCTAGAGACCTGTGCTTATTAAAGCTGCTCTCATTATCCCACGTGCATGGTAGGTAACCAGTTGTGAAAAGGAGTTAAGACAGAAGGACTCACCTGGGAAGAACAGTTAGTTGCATTCACCTTAGTCTTGGGAGTGACCCTTGAGTTTTGGGATTTAATCCAACCCTCAAGGCACAATCACATTTACCCAATCTTTATATGATCCTATGTCTTTTCCACTGTATATTCTGTCTTCCATGAATTTTATTTGCACATATGAGTGTACATGTATACATGCGTTTTTTTTTTTAAGATTTTATTTATTTATCCATGAGAGACACAGAGAGAGACAGAGTCACAGACAGAAGGATAAGCAGGCTCCTAATGCGGGACTGAATCCCAGGACCCTGGGATCACACCCTGAGCCAAAGGCAGATGCTCAACCACTGAGCCACCCAGGCGTCACCACATATATGCATCTTTGATTGTATAAATAATACATGAATGCCTTTCTCATTGTAAAACATAATCAGGGACAGCCCGGGTGTCTCAGCGTTTAGCGCCGCCGTCAGCCCAGGGCGTGATCCCGGAGACCTAGGATCGAGTCTCACATCGAGCTCCCTGCGTGGAGCCTGCTTCTCCCTCTGCCTGTGTCTCTGCCTCTCTCTCTCTGTGTCTCTCATGAATAAATAAATAAAATCTTTAAAACAAAAAACAAAAAAACATACGCAGTAGTACGGATAAAATTAAGAACATCATTTGCCATCCTACTGCATTCCTAGGAACCAGAGATGATGACTCATGACATTTTAGATGTTTCTAGATTCATATTTCTATGTTTCTACAATACATGTGTAAAGAAAATTGTACTTCCATTTTTGAGGTTTGCACATATGCACTCAATATAAATGATATCATGCAGGAAGTATGCACAATCCTAACATGTCTTGTGTATCTTCCTATATCCATACATTTGAATTGTTATCTTGTTTAACAGGATTATTTTTACATAGTTTTACCTAATGTGGTATTTTAAAAATTTGTCCACAATCTTTTTCTTTTTTTTTCCTTTCTTTTTCTCTTTTTTTAAAATTTTATTTATTTATTTGACAGAGAAGGAGAGCATGAGCAGTGGGGAGGGCTGGAGGGAAAGGGAGAAGCAGATTCTTCCTCTGGGTAGGGAGCCTGATGTAGGGCTTGATCACAGGACCCTTGGATCATGACCTGAGCCAAAGGCAGACACTTCACCAACTGAGCCACCTAGGTGCCCCACAAATTCTTCTATGCTTCTTTCTTCAAGAGATGTTCTTAATTCCTCTCCTGTTTTGCATGGGCTGGACTTAGTGTTGTTCTTCTAATAGAATAAAGCAGAGTAATAAAGTAAGTGATCAAAGGCATTGGGACTTCCTCTTTGCTCTTCTGTCTTGGATCCCCTTCTCTGGAGACAACCAGCTGCCATGTCACGAGGACACTCAGCAGTTCTCTGGAGGTGTCCTAGTTCAGAGGATCCTGGACCACCGTCTGGTAGCCATGTGAATGAGGGAGGCTTCAGGGCCCATTAAGCCTTCACCAGAATGCATTTCTGGCCAATATCCTACTATAACCTCATGAAGCCATGAACCAGAACCACCTAGCTTGGCCATCTCCAATTTAATGGTTCATCTCTGAACCATTAAATTACAACATAAGAAATGTTTGTTGTCTTATGTCATTAAACTTTGGGGTAATTTGTTACACAGCAATTAATGACTACTACATTTGGTATGATTTTAAGTTGTTTTATTGAACCGTTCCCTTATTGATAAATGTTCATATTGATAAATGTTGTAGGGGTGACAGCTGCCATCCTTGTCTGATTTCTGATTGTAAAAGAATGTTTCTAACATTTCATTTTTACGTATGATAACTGATAATTGTTAAATACTCTTCCAGGTTCGTAATTCCCTTCATAATTTCCATTTGCTAGGACTTCTTCAAAATAGTAAATTAATGTTAAATTTTATCGAGTGCTTTTTCTTTCTTTATTAAAACGATCGAGTTTTGGGACACCTGGGTGGCTCAGTGGTTGAGTGTCTGCCTTTGGCTCAGGGCGTGATCCCAGGATCTTGGGATCGGGGTCCCTGCAGGGAGCCTACTTCTCCTTCTGCCTGTGTCTCTGCCTCTCTCTCTGTGTTTCTCATGAATAAATAAATAAAAATCTTAAAAAATAAAATGATCAAGCTTTTTTTTTCCTTCTTTAATGTGTTGATAGTATACTTTAATAGATTTTCTAAGGTTAAAGATACTTTTGTTTCTGAGATATATGCAGCTTGGCCATTATATTTTTGTACATTTTGAGATATAGTTTGCATCAAAATTGGATTTATTTATAACTGGTAAGCCCATGGTCATAAGTAAGACTGTTTTCTTTATTTTCTAAAGAAATAAATCTTTATTTATTATTAGATAAAATTATTATTTATAATAATCTTTACCAGTCTAAATCAGATCCTGGTATCAGAGTCATATGGCCTTATAAAATGAGTCAGTCCCCCCCCCCCCCCGCCTTTTTCTACTTCCTAGAAATTTCCTTTAAAATAGGGAATATATTTTCTTCGTAGGCTTGGAAAAACTTGCTTATGTTTTTCCATCTGGGCCTGTTATGTCTTTGTTAATAAACTTTTTATTATGAACTATTTTAGATTTATAGAAAAGTTACAGAGAAAATACAGAGAGTTTCCTTATATTCCTCACCCAGTTTCTCCATTGTTAATATTTTATATAATGGTAGTACATTAACCCAAAGTAAGAAACCAACACTGGGACATTGCTATTAATTACAGTTTATATTATATTTGCAATTCCCCAGTTTTTCCTTTAGTGTCCTTCTGATGCAGGATCCAATTCAGGATCTCAGAGTGTAATTTTTTTAACTTTTATTTCTTTATTTTTTGATATTTTAAATTTTAAATTCAATTAGCCAACATATAGTACATCATCAGTTTCATATGTAGTGTTCAATAATTCATCAGTTGCTTTTGGGAAGGGGATTACACTTCACCTTCCCGGTGGGGGGCAGTATCTGCATATATTATTTAAAATTCTTCTGAAAGGAAATTTTTCTCTTTTCCTCCATGTTTTTATTTGTTGATTTATTCATTTCTTTGCTTATATTGGTAAGGGCTTGTGATTTTAAACTGGATTCTAATGCAATACTTAGTTGCTTCATTTCACAAATTGTTTCATTTTCGGTAATTGAGTGCTCTTTCCATTGGCTTCTGGACCCTCCTGGGCATGCTCACATTCCCATGACTCCAAGATTGGACTTGAGCTGAAACCAAGAGCTAGGCACTCAATCGACTAAACCACCCGGGCTCCCCTCATCAATTTAAATATTATGTTTCAATGTTTTTTGGTATATTCACAGAATTGATTCATGGTATAATGTTTTCAAGGTTCATCCATTTTGTAATGGGTTATTGGTACCTTTCCCCTTTTTACTGCTGAATGATATTCCATCAAATGGATTTACTACATTTTGTTTATACATTCATCCATTGATGGGTGTTTGGGTTTTTGCATCTTTTGGAAGTTTTGAATTAATGCTACTATAAACATTCATGTACAAGTGTCTATGTGAATACATATTTTCATTTGTTTTGGGCAAATAGCTATGAATGGAAATGCCATTCATATATTTACCCAATTTTTAATTATCTGAGGAACTGCCAGACTGTTTTACAAAGCAGCAGGACAGAAATGTGTGGGGGTTTCAGTTTCTCCATATCCTTGCCAACATTTATTTAATCTAACTTTTTGATTCTACTCATCCTAGTGGGTGTGAGGTAGTATCTATCTCATTGTGGTTTTGATACGCATTTCTCTGGTGATTAATGATGTTAAACATCTTTGCATATGCTTGTCTGTCACTTGTGTATCTCCTTTGGAGAAATGTCTGTTGAGCTCCTTTGCACATTTTTTATATACCCAAGTATTTAAACCCAAAAGCACCTTGAAAAATAGTGAAGGTCGTGGTGTGGGGAATTCATGGAGATTCATGGATCTAATGAAGGTACATCCTAGATGGTAGAGTGGCTGGTTTTCAGGAGGAATCTGGTGATTAAGACAGCTGAGAGGAGTCCTCTGGGTCAGAACAAGCATAGACTGTTTGAAAATTAAAATGAATATTAACAGAATAAATATTGTGATACATATTCAAATGATCCATTTTCTAGACTTCTCTCTAATACTCTATCACTGACATTTCCCTGAAGATGTATTTTTTTGAAAGATTTTATTTATTTATTCATGAGAGACACACAGAGAGAGAGAGGCAGAGACACAGGCAGAAGGAGAAGCAGGCTCCATGCAGGGAGCCGGATAGGAGACTTGATCCCAGGACATGGGATCATGACCAGAGCCAAAAGCAGACGCTCAGCCACTGACCTACCCAGGTGCCCCCAAAGTGTATTTTTTAGATTTTTTTTTAAATATATTCATTCATGAGAGACAGAGAGAGAGAGAGAGAGGCAGAGACACAGGCAGAGGGAGAAGCAGGCTCCATGCAGGGAGCCGGATGTGGGACTGATCCCAGGACTCCAGGATCACGCCCTGGGCCGAAGGCAGGCGCCAAACCGCTGAGCCACCCAGGGATCCCCCCAAAAGTATTTTTTTAATGTGACTCTTTTTATTTTCTTATGTTAAACATTGGTAAATTTTGACTATAGCTTCTGTTTCAATTAATAGAATACCACAGGTTGTTTGAATTCAATTTTGAAATGATGTGTGCACCAAAGCTATTTTCAAGTACATTTCTGTTCCTAGATTTCTTAATTTAGCGAACATATTATTTTCACCATGGTGCTGTGCTCCATTTCAATGTGTTCTCCATATAATGACTGTAAGCTAAACTGTTTGGTGTTAAATATTTAACTTTTAAATTTAATTCAAATAGAATTTACAATAATGTCAGATATTTCCATTTTTATAGAAGGAACTTCCAAAAGCTTTACCTTGGTAGCTATTTTTTTTAATGTAGGTCATTATGTTATTTTTAAATGACAGATTTGTGCTTTCGTTTTCTTTCTTGATTGCACTTTTTGCATTGTCAGGGACACTCTGAGAAATGTTGAATAGCAGCAGTAATAAAGGACGTTTTGCCCTATTTCAGATGTCAATGGGAATGCCTCTAATATTTCATATTAAAATTGTACTTCTGATTTCAAAAAGATACTACTTTTCAAGTAATAAAAATGTGCCTTTGATATGGAGTTAAGATTTACTTTATGTTGGGTACCAATACTGAATTTTATCAAATGTTAAACCTGGAGTAATAATTATTAGACTAATACCTTTTAAAAATGGGAACCACCTTTCTATTCTTGTATGTACCCAAGCAAATCCCCTACAATAATACATAAATATTCACTTTTCATTAAGATACAGAGCAAAAAGCTGGGTGATGTTTGGTAAATTGTTGTTGAGTTGGAAGTAGGAGGAACACCTCTGATCTTTGATCCAACCTCAAGAGTGTGAGGAAAGAGCAGCTCCCAGGCATTCTGGTGAGAGTGTCATCTTGAGCAATTTTGATGGGTGGCAACGAGAAAATGTATGTGAAAATTATGAACGTAATTGCCCATTGACAAAACATATTCCATTCTATGAATGTGTCCTGTAGACATACTCTCATATGTCTAATATTGACCCATATACAAGATTGTTCATTTCAGCAGAGTAGTAAGAGCAAAAGATCAGAAAATAAATGAAGCATCCATCAAATGAGACTGGTTAAATAAATTATGGTAATATTTATGGAATGGAATGCAGTATAGTCATAAGAACGATGAGAAAGCTCTTCATTCATTCAAGTGGAAAAATTACCAAGTTCTAGTGTGAAACCCAAAAGGCTGTTTTAGAACAGAATGCCTGGTGCACTAGCATCTGTGAACTAAGAAGGGATTGGGGGCAGGGAATCCATACGTGTTTGCTCAGCCTCCAAAATATATCTGGAATTCAACTCAATTCACCATCCTCTTTGCCACCACTCAGGTTCAGACTGTCCCCATCTCTCACAGGTGTGGCTGAACGGGTCACTGCTTCTGTCCTTGCTCCTTGAATGTCAACATACAGTTGTTTTTCTTGAAAGGCGTGTCAGATTATATGCCTCTTCTGCATCTCAAAGATTCCCCATCTTCTTTAGAGTAAAAGCCAGAGTCCTTAACGGTGACCTACAGGATTTTCACTCCCCCAACCTCTCTTATTGAATGGCCATACGGTCTTCCTGGAATCCATCAGGCAAGCTGGACATGTTCTTTTTTCCTTTTTTTTCTGCCTGTTATTTCTTCCTGGTGCATAGTTGGTTTCTCTGGTTCCTTCAACTCTTGACTAAAAAGCCATTTTCACAGTCTACCTTGACCTGCATTTCTAATATTTCAGACCACTCCCATAGCACAGTTTCACATCCAGCTTTTCTATTTTATTGTTTTTCTTCATCATTATTTATGATTTTACTTAAAAAAATATATTTTCCTGTCTCCCCTCTTGGAATGAATGAAAACTCTAGGAGGGCAAAATCCTTTTGAGGAAAGCTTTATGTTTACAAGAACCTTCGATGCCTTCTCATAGTAGCGGCTCAGTGTTTTTGAATGAATAACTGAATAAATACATGACTGAATGAATATAATTAAAGAAGTCCTGGAAGACTACCTCAGAAACTGATAATATAGTTGGCTTTGGGGAAGTGAATTGGGTGGCCAAGTTTAGGTGGAAGACTTTTTTTTTAAAGATTTTATTTATTTATTCATGAGAGACACACAGAGAGGCAGAGACATAGGCATAGGGAGAAGCAGGCTCCCTATGGGGAGCCCAATGCAGAACTCGATTCCAGGATCCCAGGATCATGACCTGAGCCAAAGCAGATCCTCAGCCACTGAGCCGTCCAGGTGCCCCAGGTGGAAGAGTTTTTATGGTCAGTTCTTTTATACTATATTTAAAATTTTGATTATTTATCTGTTAAAATATACATAAATTAATCCAATATTTGAAAAATATTCCTTTAATTGGCAGACTGCCATTACTCAAGCAGTAAACCTCACTGGTTTATAATCTTTGTGTTGCCAATCCAATTATGTATAATGTTCTTTGATTCTAGTTTTAATTTAACTTTCTATTATGAGCGAGGTTAAGGATATATGAATGTATTTCAGTCACATGTATGTCCTGTGCACTGTGCACACATACTTTACTCTTTTCTATTAGGTTGTTGTCTTTCCATATTGATTGGAAGAAATTTATAACATTAGTGATAGGAGTAGTAAATGTGTTTTTCCATTTGTTGTCTTTTGACTTTCATGGTTTTTTTAATGCAATAATTTATGATTGTAGGTAGTTCAATTTATCACTTTTTCCCGTAAAAGTTAATTTTTTTTCCTTGAACAGTTTAAATAAAATTCCAGTTATCTGTCCTCTAAAGATTCGGAAGCTCTATGCTATGAAACTAATTGTGTTTAGGTGTTTTGTGGAGTATAGCTCATGACAACTCTTTCTGTTTCTTCTACTGTAATTGATGTGTTATTGATGTGTTTGGACTTCTCATATCTTCTGGCGTCGATTTTAATAAATCATACTTTCCCAGGAAAGCATTTATTTTATTCAAGCTTTCAACTGAATTTATACGAAAGTAGCTATTTGTCTTTTAAAGAATTCCTCTCTGTATTTGTGATTGTTTCCTCTTATTTCTGTTTTGTTATTTGAGTTTGCTTTTTAAGTTGGATGAAAGTTAATTCATTTTCTATTTTCTATTTCAAAGAACTAGATCTTGGAATTATTTATTAATTATTACATTTTCTGTATTCTAATTCATTATTTTCTTTTTTCATCTTAATTTATTCCTTTTTGTTTTATGCATTTTTTGGTGGTAATTTTTATAATTTCTTGAGTTAAATGCCTAATTCATACATTATCATTCTTTCATTTAAAACACGTTTTGAAGACTACCAGTTTTCCTCCAAGCACTGCTTTCACTGTATTTCACTGGGCCTGATATGTAACATTTTCACTGTTCATTTTCTGAAGTTCTACAGATCAAGTTAGAGTTCCTCTTGATTTAAGAGTTGATTAGGAAGTGCTTGAAAATTTTTTAGACGTAGGGCTTTTGTTTTCTGGTTTGATATTAATTTGCAGTCTTCATCTTTTTGAAATGTATTGAAATTTTCTTATGGCTTAATAAATGGCCAAATTTTGAAAATACTACTTTCACGTGAAAGATCTATTTTCTTTGTCTTCTCTCTTCTTATTTTATGATTTGTCAACTTTTTCTCTTATGGACTGAAATACATGAATGAAAGCATCCTTCCAATATATTTCTATTTATTTCTCATAATCTTTCTCATAGTTTTTGCTTTGTGAATATAAATGTGCTTTGTGTTTGTAAGAGTTACTCCTAAACTTCTTTTCCTTCTGTTGCCAATTCATTATAGCCAATCTTGCTGAATCGTGTTTCAGCTGTGTCTTATATCTGGAACATTTGTTTTGTAATCCAACTGAATTGTCTTTTTGTGCCTGAAGAATGCATGTAGTAGATTTCATTTAATGATATGATACAGATTTGGTCTTAATTATGTTATATACTTCATAATACATTTTCTGGTTTTGTAGCTTTTAAAACCTACCATTATGTGGTCTGTGTCTTTTGTTCTGTGGGTGATTTTACTAGGCATTGGAAAGATGTCGTTGTACCAGTTACTTTTAAAAAGTACAGATTTGTAATCCCTATATGCCTTTATTTTTAAAGATAATTTCTCTTAATTTCCTGCTTTGGGAATGAGGAATTTTCTCCCCACTCATACATCACTTGATTTTGATTAATTATAACAAATGGTGTTTGCCCTGGAAGTTATGTGTTCAGAAGGATAGAAATGGAAGTGACATAAGGCATAATACATAAACTCATTTAATCTTCATAACCAATGTTAACCATCATTTTATAGATGAGCATACAGAATTAAGAAATATTTGAATGATACATATATTTAACAAAGAACTCATCAGAATGCTACATTCTACAAATTAAAAACAAAACTAAAGTACCAATTAAAAATGGGCAAAAGATTCAGTCCAGTGCTATACAAAAGAAGGGATCTGAATTTTCAAAAAGCATATGAAACATTGATGACTAGCATTATTACTCATCAAGGAAATGGAAATTAAAACTCCAATGAGATACTACTATATACCATCCCCTCCTGAATAGTTAAAATTTAAGTTTAAATTTTAATACACTTTAATAAAACTAAAATGTAAAAAAGGACCAAATATTGTCAAGGATGTTGATCAACAAGCTCTCGTACACCGTTATTGGGAGGGTAAATTGATTCAGCCACTTTAGAAAACCGTGTAGACGTTTTTTTTGAAGTTAGACATTTTCCTACCCTACCTGATCCAGCAATTCCAGCTCTAGAGAAATCAGCACATACATTCCCACAGATATTGGCACAAAACGGGTTCAAAGCACCTCTACTGTAATAGCCCAAACTGTCAGCAGTCCAAATGCCCATCACCAAGAGAATGGATAAATATATAGACTGTGATGTATTTGTATAAAGAATACTGTCACCAATAAAAAAGACTCAACTATGGATATGCACCTTATCATGGATGAATCTCAGGCATTACCTTGGTTGCAAAAGGCCCAAGCACAAAAGGGTGTGATCACCAATCCATGGTGATCAGCATCACAATAGTAGTTAGTTACTAGGGAGAAATGACAAAAGGACTCAAGGAGCTTTCTGGGGAGATTGAAATGTTTTCTACCTTGCTCTGTATAGTGGTATCATGTGCCTTATACCATTTGCAGATTATCTCAATTGAAAAAAACAAAAACACTGAAGGAGAAAAGAAAGTAAGAAGTTGAAGCCCCTGGTTACAGAACAACTGGTAGACCTTGGGTTCACATTCAGTTCTGTTTGGCTCCAGCCCTATCCTCTCCCTTTACAGCACACAGCTTCCCAGTGATCATCTCAGATGGTAGGACTTGTCACCCAGCACTGTTCACAGGTGTCATTGCACCATAAATCCATCTAATCTAGCCGCACATCACTGCTTCCTGGTCCTCAAGAGGATGAGGCTCGTGGTGGATGTCATCCAACCATATCACTGCTTAAGCAGCTGACCTCCTTCACAGGCAGGGGGACAGAATGTCACATCAAAAAGTCACTGCAGTGCACTTTGCCTAGAATTAACTCCTAAGGAATAATAATGGGGCTTTTATGCTACGTGCATGTTTTCCTTTCCATTAAATCTCAGATATGCTGTTTGCTTTAGGATCCTTAGTTCAGGCTGCTTTGAAATCCATAGGGGGAAAGAAACCCTCCATTAAGTTCAGCGGCACAGCCCGGCAATGCAGCAGTGTTCCTATTTGGTTTTCCTTCTGTAAATATTTGTGCTCTCTCAGGCTAAGGAGTGGCCTGTGCTAGAGACTAAAATATCCCCATTTATAAATCCTCCAGGTGCAAGAGGGAAAGCCTGACCTTTCACCCTGCCCCTGCAATGACCTCAACCTTGCTCATGTGGACCACCCTCCAGGCTACCCCTAATGCAGACCCATGATCATCTCTCCAGGTTGGCTGCTGAATTGCAGGAGAAGATGAACCTGAAATTGAAGGGTTATTGCAACACAGTTTTTTAATCGAAAGATGAAGGTTATTTAGCTTTTGTTGTTGCCTTTAAGTTTGTTAATGAAAAGATGAAAACTAGTATTGATGACAGTGAAGTCCAGTGTGCCCAAAAATTGAAGTTGATTTATTATAGAAATGAAACAGAAGACAAATGTTTTAAGTAAGATGTGTAAGAAGACGATAGTAGAAAGAAAATTGCAAAAATCTGAAAGAAATATTATTTCTTATTCTATTTGGAACATTCATTTGGGTTTTTGAATTTCAGCTTCTTGCCCGAGAATTGTCACATGACCCTTAATCCAAGATAAGAGGGCAGAATGAGGCTGCTGGACTGATTGCTTAATTATCTCCAACTGCCAGTTCCAGCGTACAGCTAAAAGAGTTTTGTTCATCCATTCAATAAACTTTTATTAAATGGCACAATATTTAGTTTATTCATTTATTTTTGAGACTTTGAATTTTCCATCTTTATACATTCACTTCCTCTTTCATTTCCCTAAATTCTTACCATGCTCATTCATATCAAATCTGTGATAATCCATTTATTTCTAAATTACCTCTTATATAAATTGCCCTGTTAAACTTATGAGACCATGAGGAGGAGCAAATGAAGTAATCTTGATAAAAGCGTTTGAATATACTCTTAACTTTTAATATATTTCAAAATGGAACCTAAGTTTAGACTTTTGTTGGAAAAGAAAACCATCAAAGAAGTTAATTCATCTTTGCAAGTTTAATAATACCTTATAGAAGCTGAAACAACAAAAAAGAAGGAATGGGAACTAACATGAGATCAGAACTTTTTCTAGTAAGAAAAATATGGTTGCTGAATTTAAAAACGCAATATACTTTATAAATGTTAGATGAAGGTCAAAAGCCACCAACAGAATGCTAAAATGTCTTGTCACCTTCTGGACTTCAAAGAAATTTTTTAAAAATTGCAAAGAGAAATATAGGACATAATTTCTTACCACTTTGCAATAAAACTAGAAATGAGTAACAAGGGGTGCCTGGGTGGCTCAGTGGTTAAGCATCTGCCTTTGGCTCAGATCATGATCCTGGGGTCCTGGGATTGAATTCTGCATCAGGCTACCTGCAGGGAGCCTGCCTCTTTCTCTGCCTATGTCTCTGCCTCTCTCTTTGTCTCTCATGAATAAATAAATAAATAAATAAAATCTTAAAAAAAAGAAATGAGTAACAAATGGATAAGGCAAGTATGAAACAATAAAAATACATAGAAATTTAAAAATATTTTCTTAACTAGAATGTGAAAGTAAAAACTGCAATTATAGTTTTATAAAAGAATGTTTTATCCAGCCATCTCTCTTTCTCTGGATGAGAGTGAGAAGTAGGGAGAGTGGGTGACACATCCCAACTGCTTTCATCTTTTTGCCACATCTTGTTCTCCCAGTGGCAGGAAAGGTATAACCTATTCCATTTTCTTCTGTAAGCTAAGACTATCTTTATTAAATACCCTGCAGCCTATCATTTGATATGATAAGAGAGGAGAAGAAGGATGTTAGACAATCTTTTCTCAAGACAGACATAGGTTTTGCTGAAAAATCCTAGCCTTCACTGTCAGAAGCTGAATGTCCATGGCTTCAGTCTTTTCATTTGAATTTACTTTGCAGCAGTTTCTGATTACCTCTCAGGCAGGTGGGATGCCTCAATGAGACTGGAGTGAATGCTATGCCTTAGAAGGGCAAAAATGAGAAAGCCTACTAATAGATGCGAAAATATTACTATTACATGTTCTTACTAAATAAGAAGAGTTAACAAAAATTCAGTGTTCAGTAGAAGAAACTAGAAAAACAGCAATTAAGAACTGAGTAAATTGAGGAATCAGGAGAAAGGGAATAATAAAATAAGAGCAGAAATGAATAAACCAGATAATGGAATTGATAAATTGTCAAAGAGAAAGTTCTTAGAAAGAGGTAATAAAACAGATAATGTTAAGGTGGTATGAATGTAGAAATTAGAAAAAATATACAATAGGAAGAAGGGATGTAAAAACAGGATTTTAAGGATAATGAAAAGTACACAATACAACATAACATTTTATGACAGTAAATTTCAGTGTTGAAGAAATGTTTAAATTCTAGGAAAGTAGAGGTTGCCAAATTAAAAAAATTTAAATTCACAATAATAAATCTTGGATAGCCATAGAAAAAAGAGAAGAAAATATTTATAGAGGAAAAACCCTCTACCTCCTTTAAAAAGGAGCTAACCACAGACAGTATTACAAGGCAGTTCTTGATTTTTGTGTGACCTTTATTCATGTTATAAAGTATGCTAAATCTTTAGGAAAAAAATTAAAAGCTTTCATAACTCTGATCCTACAGCCTAACACATATAAAATAAAACTAGGATGTAAGGATTAATTAGTATAAAAGAACAAATATCCTGAATAAAATGCCAACAAATTAAATATGCCAGTACATTTGAAGCAGAATGATATGTGACTGAGATTTATCATGAGACTGCAAAGACTGTTAAATAATAGAAAAACTAGGAGTGTCTGCGTGGCTCAGTCTGTTAAGCATCCAACTCTTGATATCACGCAGGTCTTGATCTCAGGGTCATGAGTTTAAGCCCCTCCATTCCCAACATGGAGCCCACTTAAAATAATAGAAAAACTATTAAGATACTTGATAATTATGCAAAATCAGAGGATTTTGAATTTGATACCCTCTATTTGAATATCAAAATATGGTAGATAGAATTAACATCATTCACTATTGATTAAAGACTATAAATGAAGGCAACTTTTATAATGTCATAAAGAACATCTATCCTACACTATCATACAATGGTGTCATGCTAGAGATATTCTTCAAGTCAGAGGCCAGATTATGATGCCGGTACGACCACTTTTGCCCACAATTTTTCTGAAAGTTTTTCTCAATTCACTGAAGTAAGAAAACATCAACAGGAGAAGATATAATTATCAGAAATAAAGAGAAAATTTATCAGCCAATAAAAGGATGCATACCTGAAAAATAAAAAATAAAACTAAAACCATCTGGAGTTAGTAAGTAAGTTCAGAAGATGGCTGGTTGCAAATTAAGACTTAAAAAAATGTCTCAGTGATCTGAAGGAAGAAAGATGTGGTTGTAGCTGCCATTGGGAATGGGGTCAAGCAAGATGATGGAAATAACAGCATGTTTGTGATGCTAATGGGCTGGTTTTGTAGACAGTGACAAGTTAGTGAAATTGGAACACAGAAGGAATTGATGGGAAAATGTTGAGAGAGGAGGAGAAGGAAAAGACCCAAGACCCCTTGGCTTATGCCAATGAACACCAACCATAGTGAATGAGCTAGAGGATCACCAAAAGGACTGTCAGTGAGGTTGGAGGAAGATCACCTGTTTTGGGCCAACAGAGGGGATGTTTTCAGGCAGGAGAAAGGTGAGTACTGCTGAGGGGTCAGAAATGAGGAGGCTAGAGAATGTTCTGGATTTTACAGTAGGGAGTTTTTTGGTATCCTTAGAGGCATCATTCTCATAGACCATCATGAGAAGAATCTCATTTAAGTAGGTTGAATAGTGAATGGGAGCTAAGTATAATCAGTGATGGCAGACAGCTCTTCCCAAATGTTTTAATGTGGAGGGAAGGAGAGATAGGAGGATATAAGGTTTGGGATAATTTTTTTTTCCCCAAGGAAGATAGAAACTAGATCATGTTTATTTGGTGATGAAAATCATCCATGAGGACATTCATTGATTCTGCAGGAGAGAGGGAATCATTGCTGGAGGAAACTTTTGAGAATAGGAAAAAGAAGGGAACTTTTATAAATAATTAGAAAAATTACTCTTAGATATGAAATATGCAAATATATCTTGTTAACTCCCAATGAACCTCTGTAGTTTCCCAATGAAACTCTTAACATTGAAAATATTGCACTGCTGGGGATTTACCCCAAAGATACAGATGCAATGAAACGCCGGGACACCTGCGCCCCGATGTTTATAGCAGCAATGGCCACGATAGCCAAACTGTGGAAGGAGCCTCGGTGTCCAACGAAAGATGAGTGGATAAAGAAGATGTGGTTTATGTATACAATGGAATATTACTCAGCTATTAGAAATGACAAATACCCACCATTTGCTTCAACGTGGATGGAACTGGAGGGTATTATGCTGAGTGAAGTAAGTCAGTCGGTGAAGGACAAACATTATATATTCTCATTCATTTGGGGAATATAAATAATAGTGAAAGGGAATATAAGGGAAGGGAGAAGAAATGTGTGGGAAATATCAGAAAGGGAGACAGAACGTAAAGACTGCTAACTCTGGGAAACGAACTAGGGGTGGTGGAAGGGGAGGAGGGCGGGGGGTGGGAGTGAATGGGTGACGGGCACTGGGGGTTATTCTGTATGTTAGTAAATTGAACACCAATAAAAAATAAATTAAAAAAAAAAAGAAAATATTTACGTTGGTAAAATTGAATGCCTGAGCAAAGCTGAGATAATTGTGAAAAATAACAATTTTGAGGAAAGAGGGTCTCTATTGTATAAAGTTTCAATAATTTTTTCACATGAGGAATAAAACTGGTCAGTGGAAAAGAACACTGTATCTAGGACCAAACCTAAAATAATAAATAAGATGCTAGTATATGATAAATTGGTGGAGAGAACAATTATTCCTTAAAAGTCATAGCACAATTTTTGGACTCAGAACTAGTGAGCCATCTGAACAAAAGCAAGATTAGATTGGGCTGCTAAATACCATTTATTTATTTATTTATTTATTTATTTATTTATTTAGATTTATTTTATTTATTTTAAAGAGAGAAAGCTCAAACACGGAAGGGGCAGAGGGAGAGGGAAAGAGAGAATCTGAAACAGACTCCCTGATGAGCGTGGAGCCTGATGTGGGACTTGATCTCATGACCCTGAGATCATGACCTGAGCTGAAACAAGAATCAGGTATTTAATTGATTGAATCATCCAGGTGCCCCTGCCAAATACCAGATCAAAACAAATTCCAGGGCAGCCCCAGTGGTGCTGCAGTTTAGCGCCGCCTGCAGCCCAGAGTGTGATCCTGGAGATCCACGATCAAGTCCCATGTCAGGCTCCCGGTGCATGGAGCCTGCTTCTTCCTCTGCCTATGTTTCATGCCTCTCTCTCTCTTTCTCTCTGTGTGTGTCTCATGAGTAAATAAATAAAATCTTTAAAAACAAAAACAAAAAACAAATTCCAGGTGGATTAATGCCTTAATGGACACCATAAAATGCTAGAAAAGAATATAGTGGGCTTCTAAGTATACTTTCAGTGGCAAATACATATGTAAATGGATTGACAGTGGATTATATAAAAATTTAAATCCTCATTTTCCGTCCAAATGTGATAAACTCTATGTGGATATAAAAAGCATGATGTAGAGGAATAGTCAATGACAAGGGAAAATAATCACAAGCATGAAAAATTATTAAGCCTCCAACGAAAAGATTATGAAAGAGTTTGTATTATACAATCCCTACTGTGCAATAAAAATATTGATATATGCAGAGGCCAGAAGAAAACATTTCAGAAAATAAATTAAGTAGGTTTATCTCATGGCACAGAAATCACTTATAATGCCACTTTCCGTTTTAGAGCCTTTCTGTAGTTTCCAACACAGATGCTGCTTTTGTAATCAGAAGATACTATAGTAATTTTTGGGTAATATTTGAGCCAGTAGTGGATAGATAGTTTATATTAAAAACAACGTCTTAAATACCAAGCAGTCTTATAAGAATCCTATTTGCCATAGGGATGCCTGAGTGGTTCAGTTGGTTGAGCGTCCAACTCTTGATTTCAGCTCAGGTCATGATCTCAGGATCCTGGGATGGAGCCCCACATTGGGGTCCGTGCTCAGCACAGAGTGGGCTTGAGATTTCCTCTCTCAGTTTCTCTTTTCCCTCTGCCTCCCTCTCTCTCTAAATAAGTAAATAAAATCTGAAAAAAAAAAAGAATTATATTTGCTATATAGTTTTAAAAATTAAATGAAAACCTTAAATAATGCAAATTAAGTATCAGGGATATATATATCTATATATACATAAGTATTGGATAATTTGGTATTTGTTCTGTTAGGTGCAGGGGTGGGGAGGGGATTTCCTTTGAAGGGAGTCCATATTATTAATGTTTCAAGCACCTTATTAGTTCTTTGTGGCTATTGTAACAAATTACCACAGACCTAGTGACTTAAAACAACAGAAATTAATTTCATCATCATTCTGGTGGCCAGGAATCTGAAGTCAGTATCACAGGGCTGAAATTAAGGTGTCAGCCAGGCTGCCCTCCCTCCAGAGACTGACTCTAAGGGAGAATCACTTCCTTGCGTCTTCGAGCTTCTGGTGGTTGTTGGCATGCCTTGGTCTTGTGGTTATCTCACTCCTATCTCTGTGGTCACCTGGATTCCTCTCTTCTGAGCTGTCATCTCTCTCTGCCTCATTCTTATTATTAGAGTATATGTTGTCACATTTAGGTCCTGTCTTGATAACTCTGGACAATCTTTTCTCAAATCCTAAATCACACCTACAAAGTCCTCTTTTCCTCTATGCGGTAATATGCAAGGTTCTAGGAATTCAGATGACAATGTCTGAGTGTAGGACATTGTTTAAACTGCATAGTTACCCTGAAATGTGCTTAGTTCTGGAACAAGTCATGAGGCTGATCTTTGGTCTTGGGCAAGGGGTGGTTTCATAATCTTTCTGAGGGACCAGAGAACAAAAGTCCAGTGGGATGGTTCTAGTGTGGAGAGTGAACTATCCCTAGGTACATGGATGTTGGCCCACTGAGACTCTGATCTTCCACTTTCTGAGGGAGGCCAGGGGAAGTGTGTGTGTTGTTAGCAACAATTAGTCTGGGAAGCAATTTCTGGGCAGTTGCAGGAATATGAATTCTGGGTTCCAGCTCCACCGATGGGTGGCAAAGGCAATGAGAACTGACCCTTGGACTCAGGGAGAGAGCTCTTTCCATGAGGAGAGTGGAACACCCACCCTGGTCTCCAGTAGAAGAATGCGGACTCATCAGAGGAACATTCTCCCATGACGATCATCATCCTACAACAAGCAGTAAAGTTACTGAGAAGTCAAAGTGCAGGCAACCAAAAGCTTCATTCTGAAGCCCCCAATAGCAAAAGATCAGAAATAGCCAGAGTTCAATGTGAATGGATTTATTTTAGCAAACAGCTAGCAGGAGCCTATTCATAGATCTAGAAAGTTGAGGGCATGGATTTACTGCTTATGTCTCTTTTCTGTTGGTTGTATGTTTTGTTACTTTTACTATAAAAATGGCTCATCGCTTTTCACGTAAAAATTTCGGTGTCTTAGGACTTGGATCCTGAAGAACACACACTGAATTTAACTGTCTTAGAAATCAAAACCAGAGACTGTTTTCATTTCTACTCATTAGCTTTACTCAAAATAAAAGATGATAATAAACCAGTATACAGAAAGGCTGTGTCTCAGTCAGTCCCCACTGTTGCTTCCTTTTTAATTTCACGAGAACACACGCACCCAGGATAGTGGTGACTATTGACAGCTATTCAGAGTTGTCAGATCTGAAGAGACTTGAATGAGGGACTCCCAGAGTTTTATTATTTCTCCTGCTAGAAAAGCACACCAGGACCCAGAAATAATGTGTTACTCTGGTGATTCTGCTGCTCAGAAAGTTATGTCACCCAAACCTAATATCTGGGCTCTGAGTCCTTAAATACGTGGTGATTCATATTTATGTAATGATTTTTTTTTTGATGCCAATACCACAAACTATGGTATCTTCCTTTGTGTCTCTTTCAGGACCTAGGAGTTTCTCATTTATATAACTTAGGGGCTTTGCAGGTGCGAGTGAGGCCATTGGTTACCAACGTCTGATCACCAGCCTCAAACTACCACAGAACTCCATCCTCAAGTTCGCTAATTGCTTATTTGACATTTGAGGATAGCCACTCTGCCATTACTTCGAACTTGACATGCTTACCAGAATTCTGTTCTCATCAGGGCTTTCTTTTGTTCATTTTGCAACAAGGCTCAGTATCTTGGCATCATATTTGAGATTTTACTCTCTTTGTTGCTCTCTATATCTAAGCAGTTGCTTTTTGCTATTGATTTGTTGAAAATATCTCATCCCTTTGACTCCCACTGCTTCCTAAAGTGTTAGGATCTCACTAATCCCTCACATGTAATATTGAAATACTTTGTACTTCTATTTTCTTATTTCTCAAACCAGGGCTATTGTATACTTAGGTGGAATGGGTAGCTATTTTAAGGCCACTGGGGAAGTCTTCCAGACCCCAGACCCTCCAGCTCAGCTGGCTAGAAATGTGACCATTGCACTAGATGGCTAGAGATGGACTACATTCCACTTGCACCTGTCTGTGAAGTTACTTGTATGAGCATTATTCAGGAGAAAAGATACTAGGTGACTGTGTACTCTGGAGGGCTCAACATGAAAAAAATATTGCAGCAGAAAAATTGGATGAATTGAAGTACTGAGAACTTCATCTGATGTTGTTTAGGGATGCCATGAGCTAAAAATCACAGATTCACACTTCATCCCAATTTCAAAAGCCTTAACTTTATCAGTCATTTATATTTAAGAACAAATAGGACCTTAGCTTCTTTGAAGGAAAAAGTTAGGATAAGGTTGAGGATAAAGTTTATTATAATTTATTGTTAGAGAGGAAGCATCACACACACACATACACACACAAAAGAATTTGACAAAAGGAAACTTGAAAAGGCAGACTTTTTCTTCTTAACGATTTTGAATGTGTATAGTAAATCCTGGCCCATTACTTTTCATTCAACAGGTATCTGATGAGGTGCATATTATGAGTCCAGCGTTGAGGAAAGGACTGGAAATTGAGAAGCAAGGAAAATGGGCAAAATTTTACTTTTTTGAGTTTTGCATTCTTCTAAGAGAGAAAGAGAGTAAACAAACAGGGACTCCTGGGTGGCTCAGTTGGTTAAATGTCTGCCTTCAGCTCAGATCATGATCTCAGGGTCCTGGGATTGAGACCTACATAAGGCTCCCTGCTCAGCAGGGAGTCTGCTTCTCTCTCACCCTCTGCCCTTCCCACTACTTGTTCTCCCTCTCTCATTCAAATAAATAAAATAAAATAAAATAACACAGCCCCCCTCCCAAGTAAACAGATACAAAATAAATATACAAATCAAGTCAAGAGAGTGATCCTTAATATTAAAGCAATAAAATAAGGTGCTCTGATGGTGATTAGAAGTGGCTGCCAATCAGATTGGATGGTCAGGGAAGACCTCTCAGGGGAGTTTATTTTTGAGCCCTGACTGAAATGATAAGAAGATAGCAGCCATGGCAGATTCTGAGAGAAGAGCATGCAGAGGCCCAGAGATGGGAAGGAGCTCGTTGTGTTCAGGAGAAAACCTGGTGAGGGTAGAGAATAAGAGAAAGAGCCATGTGATTTGAAGTTAGTAGCAGTGGAACCATGCAGGGTTTTGAAGGTGATGGTGGGAATTTGTATATCATTTTAAATGAGTTGGAGAGCTCCATTGAAGGGCTTTAAGCAGAGATGTCACATGATATGATTTAGGCTTTAAAGAGATCTCTTGGGCTGCTGCGTGGGGAGTGGGTTGTGCAGGGCAAGAGGACAGCTGCTGAGCAGGTTGTATCAGAGGAATCTAAATGAGAAATGAAGCTGGCTTGTGACAGGGTAGCCACAGGCAGTAGGCGTGGCTGGATGTGGTCCGACTTAAGGTATAATAAGGATTGGGGGTATTATCGCTGCTGGACTAGATGTTGGTTGAGAGAGGAAGAGGGATTAGAAATAGGCTGATGTCTTTGCTTGAGCAGCTGGGCCACCTGTGGTGCCATACTGAGACAAGGGAGGGGGTTAAGAGCAGGGAAGAAAAATCACAAGTTCTCTTGGGACATGCTGAAATGCCCATCTGACATCCCAGTGGAAACATCAGGGAGACTGTAGGTCATCTGAGTCTGGAGCTCCAGGTAGAGTTCAAATCTGAAGGTACGAATTAGAATGCTACCACCTTATTAAAAACATGAGACTGGGTATAATTCCCTAGGAAGAGAGTGGAAAGAGAGAGAGAAAGAGAGAAGCAGAGTTCAAAATTGCACTCATCTTCAGAAACACTCTTATTTGGGCACTTTCCTGCTCCCCTGATCAAGGGTCTCTAAAGCTCCTCCATTTGTATTACAATTCAATTCACTGCAATGTCTCAAGTACTGAATAAAACTCCCTTACTCTTTCCAGTTCCTCCCATACACACTGATCTTCCCATATTCTGACAACTTCTGTCCCCTCTGACTAGTGAAGAATTAACCTTATCCAAAGACATGCCTGGCTTTTGTCCACAAAGCCATTGGGAGTTGATCTCTAGACACTTGGAAGAGTCTGTCTCATAGAACTGTCTTTGTTTTCCTGGAGGCCTTGGCACTGTTCATTATAGTACTCTGGTTGATGTTGGGGCCCTTTGGGCCCTGTGGGATCAGTTCTGGCCTCTGGAGAGACCAGGGGCTGAACATTAACCTGACCTCTGGAAGGCCCTGGAGACTAGGAGTCCGCCATGCAGGCAGTATAGGTATAAGTCCTAATGAAAACTCAGGATACCAAAGGCTGGGGTGAACTTCTTCCCGGTCAGTGACCCTCCCTGCATACTCTCACCCACAGTGACTGGGAGGAGTTCACATCATCCATTACCTCACAGGGAAGCAACGATTGGAAACCCCGCATTTGGAAGTTTCCAGACACTGCCCTATGTGTCTCTTCCCTTGGCTGATTTTAATTTGCATCCTTTTCCTATAATTAAGCATAACCATGAGTATAACAGCTTTCAGTGAAGTTCATTGAGTCCATTTAGTGAATTATTAAAACGGAGAGTGGCTCTGAGGGCCCCTTTTCATGGAGTGAATGTTTGTATCCTGCGCAGAATTCATCTGTTGAAATCCTAACCCCCACGTAGTAATATAAGGGGAGGGAACATTTGAGAGGTTATTACATCATGAGGGTGAATGGGATTAATGCCCTTATAGAAAACATCTCAGAGGCGCTCCTGGGTGTCTCAGTGTAGAGCATCTGCATGATCTCCGGGAGGTCCTGGGATCAAGTATGGGGCTCCCCACCAGGAGCCTGCTTCTCCCTCTGCCTGTGTCTCTGCTTCTCTCTGTGTGTCTCTCATGAATAAATTAATAAAATCTTTTTTAAAAAAAAGATGTTTTAAGGAGAAGTCTCATATCCCTGGTCTCTGATGTAGTTGAATTTGTCCTATAAATCCATGTTCCCCACTTTGGTAACCAGTACCCACATGTAGCCACCCATCACTTGAAATGTGCTAGTCCAGTGGAGATGCACTGTAAATATAAAATATACACTGGATTTTGAAGACTCGGGTCAAAAAAGGAATGTAAATGATCTCATTAATGATTTTTAGAAAGTGATCACACATTGCTACTATAATAATACTTTGGCTATATTTGTGTTAAATATAATGTTTTAAAATTACTTTCACCAGCTTTTTACTTAAAAAAAAAAATAATGTGGCTACCAGAAATTTTAAGATTGCCTACATGGCTCATGTTTGTGTCGCATTGTATTTCGGCTGGACGGTGGTGCTCTGAAGCCTCCGTGCTCATCTCCCATCCATCTCCATCCCTGGTGTGCTCTCCACTTCCGGTGCATATAATCCAAGGCTGCAGGACCCAGAAGATACACTTTCTTTGTCTCTATGCTTGAGAAGAACACACAGTCTCTTCCCTGCTTTGCATTGCTGATTATCTCTTTCCTTAATTCTTAAGAGGTGGGGAGGATGAAGAAAAAAAAATGGGATGCTTATTTTCAGCTGTCATCTATCCAGATGTTCTGGAAAAAGCGTCCTGAGAAACAGAAGTTCAGGACAGCAATAGCTTTAAATTACCAGGCAAGAAATCATCTTAAACATGTCAACTCTTCTAATACTTAGTAAAGATGGAAACTCCCAAAGTACTGCTTTTCTTCCCCCCGCTTTCCAATGTTCCTAAAAATGTTTCAGAGCCAAGCTGGGATTGCATGAGCCAAAATTTGGTGAAAAGAACTTTTTACTGCAAAGTTACCAGCTCTGAGAATTTACGTTCAGTGAGGAGTCCGCATAACCTTCTATGAAACATTGGGAATGTGCCAGTTTAGTACCTATGTCTGTCCCAGGACACAACCAGGATAAGGAATCCCTATACTGGGAGAAAGAAGACAATTGTGAATTTACAGGCTGAATATTGATGATATTAATGACTTCTGCAAAGCAAACCCTGACTCCTAGCTTTATCAGAATCTCAAAGGAAAGCTACTTTATTTCTCTGCAAGCATTAGGGTCTGTAGAGATGATAGGATCATTTTTTCCCTATAACTGCAGTCACTATATATTTATACACGTCTAACACCCATTACCAGATAACCCGAAGATTAGATATGCCAGATATGACGAGGCTGGAATCTTCTGTACTGAACCCTCTTGGTGAGCAGATCATGACTTATTTTCTGGTGGTTATCAAGTGTGAGAGGCCTGACCCTCACAGAAGCAGCTAGTTTAATTATATCCCCTTTTAAAGGCAGTTTAGTCATTCAAAATACAGTTTTAAGGTCTTCCAATGTAAAGCATAAAAAGAAAAAAAATCTTTTAAACCATAATCTAGTAATTCTCCAACCTTGATTTTTAGCTCTCCTGGCTGCCTAAGTGGTCATATATTTTATAAGCCTTGCTAATTTGCTGTTAAATTTGCTATTTATATGATCCTAGATGATTTGTTGGACTTCATTGAACAGAAAAGATTTTTATTAGCAGCCAGCGCTTTCAAAGAAGTGTTTTTTTCCACACCATCAAGGCCACTTTCTCAACTTATTGACAGCTTTATGAGTGTAGCTGGATAAAGAACAGTTTCCTGTATCCAAAGGCGTTTTGCATTCCATGGGGCAAAAGCTTGGACTTTTAATTAGGATATAAGAGCCTTCCTTTCTCTCCCAACATCCCCTGGGGGGGCACAGAGCAGTGACACTTGCATTTAGATACTTAATCACTTTTCCAGACTTGAGCCCACTAAAATTACGAAGGTTTTTAGGTCACATAAGGCTCTGGGCCAGCCCAGGATGGTACTTCTGCACATCTGCATTTTGTATATGTACACACATGGGTTCATCATCCTAATTAATTGGAAGTATTTTGCCTACTGCAAAAGCTGTCAAATGAAGTCTGTTTAGAATCTTATCTGAGCCCCAATTCGATGTTTTTCACAAGAGAATGAAATATACCCTAGACTTGTCCCACTTGAGATTATTGTCTGCAGGGAGCGTGCCAGGCAAATTCTCCTCATTCCTTCTACTTTTGTCCTGACCTCACTATACAGCATATTTATAGGAGTTTTAAGGTCTTATGTTTCTGTTAAAATTCGCCTTATTGTGACAATCCTCCCCAGCAAATTCTTCTCATTTCAACACGGGTGTTAGGGCTTCGATTATGAAAACAGTGAGATGCTAAACGTAAATAAACATTTGGGGGCCTGAAGAGGTAGCCAGGTTGATATATTTTCCTAGCACTTGTGTGTCTTTTGACCCTTTGGGGGAAGCATGTGTTTCCAGAATATTCCAGTTAGCTGGCTCTCGTCCCTTGCTCAGTTTTTGGAGAAATTCAGTCTATAGTCAGACTAAATGGTCTCCTGTCAAAGGCATGGAGATGCATAATCTCAGAGTGTCTTGTCTGGTGGCGTGAAGCTAATAATAAAGACACTCGGGCCACCTGAGATCTATTCACTTATTTCAGTAACCTGCAGACTTTTGATATGAGGATGCTCCTCAAGAGATTTTTCTGTGACCATTTTTGTGGATCCTGTAACCATGTGGAGAAGATCAGTTTTTTGACTTCAATAATGCACAAAAATAAGACAACAAGGAAAACAAAGAAACAAAAAGATGGATTTTTATCCATGACTCAGAAATCTGGCCGCTGAGCAATGCTGTTGCTGAAGTTCAATCTCTCTGTTTGGGGCTGTAAAACAGAGGGCTGTGGTATTGATCTCAAGTTCAATGTCTGTTTGAGGACTGGCAGGAGTGTCCCCAGTCTTTTTGATCCCATCTTGTGCTCAAGGAACACACACATAAGCATACAAGCATTTGCAAACATCGAGGCAATTTACAAATAGCAACCAAACCCAAACTAATTCTGAATGTGCTTCTCTATGAGCCATTTGCTTAGAATGTGCTGACCATTTCCTTGAAGTAATAAGCAAAGCCACAGAATATGTTAAACACATCACTGAGCACATTCCAATTTGGGGCTTTGCTCTATCAATCATTTGCATGGTTTCCAGAATGCCAATATTTATAGCTAATGGCACTAATGCTGAATTTTAGCCTCTTTGTTTTTTTTTTTTTTTAAACAGTTTGCAGTGAGAATCAGTTCTCTTCTAATTTGTGCAAAATGAATATTTACTTTACAGGCTACTTTATACCAGTGATCACATAGCCTGAATGCCAGGATCCTCAGGGAAAACCATCCTACCCTTGCTTGAAATCAATAGAAGAGTAAAATTGAGTTTTAATATCTATTATTTCTACCCTTATGATGTTGGCAATTACATTTTTTTCTCTTTCGAGTTTAGAAAATCATGCCGCTTGCTCCATTTTCAACAACCGGTCTCCTGATGTTCTTTTTGCTGCTAAAAATGTCTCTTTTCCCAAATCTGTGATCCTGATCTACTGATCCTATGAAAAGTAAGTCAGACTATCTGGACTCCTCTTGTCCAGCTCTGCCCCTCATTAGCTGTGAGGACGTCGGTGTATAACTTTAGTTCTCTGGGTTTCACCTTCTTTACTCCTCTAGTGAATAAAACCAAATGTTCCCCCAAGGTACTTCCCACTTGTTCAATTTTGCTGTCCCCAAAAAGTCAGTTTTATCCATTGGTATTCTTTTTTTTTTTTTTTTTTTTTAAGATTTATTTACTCATGAGAGACATAGAGAGAGAGGCAGAGACTTAGGCAGAGGGAAAAGTAGGCTCCCTGCAGGGAGCCTAATGCGGGACTCAATCCCAGGACTCTGGGATCACAACCTGAGCCAAAGGCAGATGCTCAATCACTAAGCCACCCAGGTGCCGCTATCCATTGGAATTCTTGATGCAGAACTATACCTCAAGGAACAAAACATTAAGTCTGGTCGCAATCCTTCACCATCCATGTGTTTGCTGACAGTTCCTGAGAAGATTGTTATACCAATTTAATGCACATGACGTATGGAATATTCTAGAAAATGTTTCTTGAAATTTCTTCTATGAATTTAACCTCAGCTCATGAGTGTCATGGCCCTCATAATTAAACAAGGTATAGTTTTCTTCCTTTTTGCCCTCACTTCTTCCCATTTTTCTCTCTTCCATGAGTGACAACCATACACTCTCTTCATTTGTCCCTCAGAGCAAGATGTTCCTCAACTCATTGTCCCCTGACTACGCTTATGTGCCCAACCATATTCTCTAAGTAACTTTGGGTAGGTGTCCACTCTCTGGATTATGTGGAGAGGAGAATTATTGTTACCTCTACAGTTATATGAACATAGTGAGTGAGGATATGTGATTGTGTGTGTGTGTGTATGTGTGTAAATGTGCACACATGCATGTCCTTGGTGAGGAAGAGATACAGCAGACTTTTCCTTCTACACTTCATCCCCATTTGTTTCTCTGTTGGCCATACAGCTATTCTGGATGTGCCAGAAGAGACAATCTTAACATTTTTCTAAAGATCTATATTAGTTATCTATTGCCATGTAATGCATTACCCTTAAATTTAGAGGCTGAAAACAAATATTTTTTATCTCATTATTTTTAATAGGTCGGGAATCTGAGCATGGCTTAGCTGGGTACATCTGGCTCAAAGTCCTCCATGAGGTTGTGTCAAACTGTTGACTGGGTGTGTGGTCTCATCTGATGGTTTAATGGGAACTCACACCATTGTTGCTGGACCTCTGTCCCACACAACATGGGTCTCTTTATAGGACTTCATGACATGGCAGCTGACTTCTCCAGGTAGATTTGAGAGTGAGAAAGAGAGTCTACTCATTACTTCTGCCATATTCTTTTTCTTGGTGGTGAATCAAGACATTCAGCTCCCACTCAAGGGGAGGGGATTACATGAAGGTGTGAGTACTATGAGGGAGGAATTGTCAGGAGCTCTTGTAGAGCCTGCCTTTCCCAGGCTTCTGGCTCCTCTCACGAGAAATGCATACTTACTGGATGCCTGGGTAGCTCAGAAGTTGAGCATCTCCTTTGGCTCAGGGCATGATCCTGAAGTCCTGGGATCGAGTCCTACATCAGGCTCCCCACAGGGGGCCTGCTTCTCCCTCTGCCTCTGTCTCTGCCTCTCTCTGTGTGTCTCTCATAAGCAAATAAATAAAATCTTAAAAAAAAAAGAAAGAAAGAAATACATACTCACCTTCTCCTAACATCGTGAAAAGTATAATCTCATTACAGGACCATCTCAAAGTCTAGAACATCATCATCTAAACCAGGTCTAGGTGTACATGAGGCTCCTGGAGTATAATTCTTCGAGTCCTGCTCCTTGACTACAGTTTCTCTTGATCTGTAGACATGCAAAGCTAGAGAGACCAGTTATCTGCTCCCCACATGCCGAACAGATAAAGGCAGGACAAGCATTGGATCAATTCCCATTCCCAAAAGAAGGAAATGAGATGCAGAGAAATTACTGGTCCGTGGCAATTGTGACACCTCAGGGAAATGGTGGAAGGTCTTTGATTAGGTCTGAAGGCCTGGGAACCTTTTCCATGGCTCTTGACTCTTCCTTCAAGGCTTTTCATGCTGAGTAGTTATTCCTCTTTTGGAAGAGATCACATGTGTTTGTAGCTCAGTACCTCTCTCTCTGTTTCTTGCTGGGAGAATTCTGTGGCCCCAAAGCCCTCTTATCATTTATTATCTTTTGTCTCCTTCAGTCCAAACTGGCAATATTTCTACGTAGGTTGGTCTTTTAAGAAGTATGTGGATCTTCAGTAAATGTTCCTTTTTTTTTTTAGATTTTATTTATTTATTCATAACACACACACACATACAGAGGCAGAGACACAGGCAGAAGGAGAAGCAAGCTCTCTGCAGGGAAGCCTGATGAGGGACTCAGTCCCAGGACTCCAGGGTCACGATCTGAGCCAAAGGCAGATGCTCAACCACTGAGGTGCTCAGGTGCCTCTTCAGTAAACGTTCTTGAGGTACAGTCTATTAGATAAAACATCACACTCATAAATCTCTTTGATAAGGCGAGCCTTATTGGTTGCTTGAGAGAAACTGAGGCATACCTTTAATCTCTTTAGAGGGCTTTTCTTTTCTTTTCTTTTCTTTTCTTCTTTTCTTTTCTTTTCTTTTCTTTTCTTTTCTTTTTTCTTTTCTTTTCTTTTCTTTTCTTTTCTTTTCTTTTCTTTTCTTTTCTTTTCTTTTTTCTTTTCTTTTTCTTTTTCTGACCGAATGGTACCAGGACATCATTTTTAATCCTTCTGAGATCTTAAGAAAATATTTTTTTGTATTTTGTATTTTTCACTGACTTCATCTTTGTACCATGTATCCTGAAAGTGCTCTGGGTTTGGTCTTTGCTCAGAAGCCATGACTTAATTTTAAAGCCATCGTTTGCCCTTGGGAGGAGCTGAGGATTTTCAAAACCACCCAGTCTTGGTTCATTTCTGTGCAATGGTCCTTTCCTTGGTTTCTCTCTCTCACAATTGCTTACTCTTAGCACCAAGAGAGAAACAGGTGACACCTTTAACAACTGGCTTAGAAATCTCCTCAGCTACATTCCCAGTTCATTAGGCAGGTTTCCTACTTTCTACATGACTCCAGACAACAGTGTTGCTAAGCTTTCTGCCACTTCTTTTTTTGTTTGTTTACTTGTTTTAAAGACTTTATTTCTTTGAGAGAGAGAGAGAGAGAGCGCTCAAGTGGGGGAAGGGGTAGAGGGAGAGAGAGGATCTCAAGCAGTTGTTGCAGTGAGCCCAGAACCTGATATGGGGCTTGATCTTATGATCCTGAGATTATGACCTGAGCTCGAATCCAGAGCTGGGTGCTTAACTTACTGAGCCACCCGAGGCCCCCACTTTCTGCCACTTTTTGTGAAGATTTCTCTTCCTCCAGGTCCACTGAGATTTTCTTCACTTTTGCACAGGCCTTTGACTGTAGTCTTTTTGAAGATGAACAGCTTCTTCCAAACATTTGAAGTTTTTACCAACTTGCTCCACAAAGCCCACTGCCTCGTTCCAAAGCCACTGCACATTTTGGGTTATTTATTTATCGTAATGGTGGAACCAACCATAGCATGGAGTAGTGAGTGAAATCTAAGGGAAAGCATTATCATAGTGATCCTTGATCAAGCAAGACTGCATGAACTTTTCTGGAACTCAGTAGGGCTGAGGCAACACTGCCAAGGATCTGGGAACTGTGTACGTTTGTAGGAAGGGAAATGAACCTGGTCACCTCTTATGGTCCTTTCTACACGAAAATTCAAAGATTCTGGAATAGCAGCTAGCTGTTCTTTTTAGATTTGAAGATATAGCAGGTATTTCTAAGGAGATTTTACTGTGGGTAGTGATCAGTGCAGACCACATCTCTTTAAGGCTTTGGCCATGTTAGAGATTTCAAATATAGGGTAGCACGACCAGTGTATTTTCCTAAGGCTCCAGAGTTAATGATAGAATCAAAACTGAAACTTTTATGTATTCAAAAGATAGTAGTATGTTGTTATATTGGTCCATTTGTCCCATATTCTCTCTTCTTTAGGGTTTTATATTAATCACAACCATATATGTGTGTGTGTGTGTGTGTGTGTGTGTGTATAATCTACATGTGTGATGGGGGTTGGCTCTTATAATTGGAAATCCACATGATTTATAGTTGAGAAATAAGTAATTTTGCTTGAGTAGCCACTTAGAATTTTCTTTTCTTTTTTCTTTTTTTAAGATTTTATTTATTTATTCATGAGAGACACAGAAAGAGAGGCAGAGACACACGCAGAGGGAGAAGCAGGCTCCCTGATGTGGGACTTGATCCCAGGACCCCGAGATTATGACCTGAGCCAAAGGCAGATGCTCAACCACTGAGCCACCCAGGTGCCCTGCTACCTGGGTTTTCTTATTGTCTATAATAACCTTCCTTCCTTTGTCCCCCACCTTATTTATTTGTTAGTCTCTTTCCTTCCTTCCTTCCTTCTTGTCCATTTGTCTTCTTTATTCCTGTGTCTAGGTTCCTTTATTCCTCAATATGTACCCTGGCACATAGATATTTCTGTTGAATAGTATAAATGGTACTTCCCCAGGCAATTCTTCAATGTCATTGGGGATATAGTAAAATCACAGGTACTTGGCCCACTGGTTATTCAGGGTATTTATCTTCACCTGCTGCTCAGAAACTCCAGAAATAAACCTCCTTTGATTCCAGTTCATTGTATGCTCTTTTTCACTGCTACAACGTCACTCTTCGTTCATTCATTTAATAGATACTTACTGAGCCCCTCCTTTATGCCAGGTTGATACACTACCTAAGAGGGTTATAATCTCTGCTCTCAGAGAGTTTGGAGTCTCTTGAGTAAAATATAAAACACGAAAATAGAAGTAAAAGCAAGTAAGTAAAATGTTGACAAATGTGGTAAAAGTTCTGATGCATAAGGAAAACATGTGGTGGGGAAGAACATTGTGGAATGCACTGCTTATGGGTTGGTTAATCAGGGGAGATCTGGATAAGGAGAAGTGTGCACATGCCCAGTGTGCAGACAGATGCAGGGTAAGGAGGCGAGTTGCAATTTTTGCTAACTCTGAGCAGGATAGCGTCTGGAATATAGAGGCAATCTTGGGGTGGTGGAGTGTATGACAGAGTTTGATCGTGAGTCATTAGATAGTGTGCTATGGAATTTGGATTTTTATCCTGGAGGTATGAGGAATGACTTAACTAAATTTATATTTGGGAATGATCCCTCTAATAACAGCAGTGGTGTGACCAGGTTTTGCGGGCAGGATGCATATGGAATTTGGGGGTCTCTTTTTAAGAATAAAATAGTATGAATTTGAAAGTACTTAATTAGATATGAAAATGACTATTTGTTTAAAATGAGAAAAGAGACCACAACAAGTTAGAAATTTAAAAATGCTGAGGGCCCCCTGGGTGGCTCAGTTGGTTAAGTGTCTGCCTTTGGCTCAGGTCACGATCTTAGGGTTCTGGGATTGAGCCCCCAGTCAAGCTCCCTGCTCATCAGGGCGTCTGCTTCTCCCTCTCCTTCTGCTCCTCCCCCTGCTTGTGCTCTCTCTCTCTCAAATAA
This sequence comes from Canis lupus familiaris, assembly GCF_011100685.1. Lineage (NCBI taxonomy): Eukaryota > Metazoa > Chordata > Mammalia > Carnivora > Canidae > Canis > Canis lupus. The sequence continues at coordinate 37,348,774 of NC_049226.1, forward strand.
ATACATAAAATCTTTTTAAAAAATACCAAGAAAAATCACAACATCCAGAAAAACAACCTATATTATTAATTTATTGCCAACACACTTCCCCTGTTTGTAGACATCAACCCTTTGTTTACTTCTTTATATGATAATTTGGTCATATCACTTACTATTGATGGAATAGGAAGATACTGTAGTTTATCCTTAGTAGTGTCAATGGAAATTTTATTTTTTATTGAGGGTGTAGGATTTTCTTTTATCTTCACAATTTATTGGCGGTCTCACATCACATTTTTAGGTTTGTAAAATTTGGGAAAACTTTGAAAAGTTTATTTCACATATTATGAGCTATAAGATTTTGAGATGGCATATCAAATTTTCCTGTGCAGTTACTAATATAAATACTCTTGAATCGGTGACCCTAATTATCCAGTTTGTCTCTGATGGCTTTATGTCATGATTCTAGGAGAGTAGGCATTGAGTATTTCTGGAAGCCATTCTTTTTCTTCTTTCTTTCTTTCTTTCTTTCTTTCTTTCTTTCTTTCTTTCTTTCTTTCTTTCTTTCTTTCTTTCTTTCTTTCTTTCTTTCTGAGAGAGAGTAAGAGGAGAGAGACTCTCAAGCAGGCTCCATGCTCAGCATGGAGCCCATCACAGGGCTGGATCTCATGACCCTAAAATCATGCCCTGAGCCAAAATCAAGAGTCTTGTCGTTTGACTAACTGAGCCACCCAGGTGGCCCTGGAATTCATTCTTATAGCGAAGCAATAAATAATAACTCACTCTCATACGGAAGAGAGACTGAAAACCAGGTACACAGATCCAACTGAATTCCAACCAAGGATCATCTCAGCCCAACTTCTCACTAGCTTGATCCACAGCCCCACCTGCCACAAGAAGAAATGTGACAGTAGGTGATGTTGGTGCAGAGAGACAATAGTCTTAACTAGTTGTGGTTAAAGCATCTTAGCTTTGTAAATTTTGTAAATTACATGGCCATATGAACATACCACCAGGGCTCCTTCCAAGCCTTGAAAGGGGCTGGCACATGTGAGGACACATGAAATAAACTTTCCTGATCTCCATGAACTGCATGGGAGCCAAGGTGACAAAGGACTGAAATGACCCTGCCTGAAGAAGACTCATTGGGATGACCAGAAAGGGTGTGTCAGTGAGAATGAAAAAGAAAGACATAATTGATTCTTGCATCTTTTCTTCCAGGCAGAGTATAATAGGTAACATTGGAATGATTTATGTTAGGAGGGGTTAGGGATGGAGGAAGAGGGGAGAGAAGGATGATTCAACTTTCTGACCTGAGCCACTGGAGAAGGTGATGTCATTGAGATAGGAAACATGGCTAGAGACGACTGGATGATTAAGGAGTTGGCACTGCAGGTCTAGAAAGTAACCTGGGAGTAGATGGTAGATGCAGTGGGATTGGGAAATTGATGGTTCCATCAATCGGTGAAATGTTGGAGCTGGAGCCAGAGAGTTGCCACTGCCCTGGCCAAGAGAATCCTAAAATAAAATTGTAAACCAGGTCGAAGGCCCTGGCAGCTCCTTAGAAACTTGGCTTGAACCAAACCCTACTCTTCTGAATGTGCTGACTAGGTGTTTTGCACAGTGTTTCCACTGCTACCACCAAGTCTCCCATTAAACTTAATTTGCCATGTCTCGTGGCAAAAATTCCTGTGCCCAAAGTTTATAGACCTTTAGTAAAATAGCTCTCTCAGTTCACGATCAAGTAACAAATCAGGGTTGGTGTTTTTTTTTTTTTTTTTTTTTTTCACTTATGTAAGTTCTAGCTGATTCTTTTTCTTATCCTTCTTCCCCTCATTGTTATTAGTCTTTTGTTCCTTACTCATACTGAAAAAAATTCCATACGATTCCTGCAATCATTTTCAACATTCTTACACATATTTTTTATCTAATAAAACCAATCTCTGGGGTATTTTCAGGTCTGATTCCACTCTTTGTTTTATTGGCTTATTCTCAGTTATGATGTCTTTCGCCTTGTATGCTTTGTCTTTAGGTCTTTGTTTTGTTTTGCTTTTATGGTGAGCTTGTATTTATTGGAAATTTATCAGTAGGATAATGGGAATTCTTTGTGGTCTCCATTAAGGGCAGTTCCTCTGAAAAAGATTGTGTTTGATCCTGCCTGGAGGATTGTAAATTCCTGGGAATCACTTTCAATGAACTTCTCAGTTTATTTATTATTTACTTTGCTTGTTTTTAGAATATTCCCACTGCATAGTTCAGACCTCAAATCTGTATCAAAGCCAGTCCAGAGCTGCAAATTATGAAGCGAGATATTTTTTCTCTTCACCCAAAGACAAGGTAATGATTGGCCCTTTCCTTTGATGTCTCCTTTTGTGGCGTTGATCTTAGTTGTTTTTTGTTTGTTTGGTGGGATGGTTTTCCTGATTCTGTTTCACTGAAGATGTCTCAGATCCACAGGAATTTTTGTACTTTGTACCGCTTCTTTGTTAGGTAAAGGGCATTTTGTGGGAAGGAAACACATTCCTAGACCTAGTCTCCTTTCCCTGGGCAATTGTAAAAAGTGAATATTTGGGTAACAGAGTAATGCGGATGCCCTTTGGGCACTCAGCAGCTTCAGAGCTCACTTCACTGGATTCATGCATTAGCTCTGTAATTGGCCTCTAAGGATTTTCCTTATTTTCTTGCCAGCTCAGCAACACATGTAAAATGATCATTTTAAGGTATTTTGTTGCTGCTTGGTTAGGCAGGTTATTACTGGAACCAGAAATCAACCATGACTTTCTTATACAGTTCCCGGCCCTGCACCAGGATTTCTAATTGCCTTGATTTTCTCCTGTTGACAAGAGAATGGTGTGTCCTTATGATATTCTCAAATTATTTGGCCCATGATTCATATCTCTATGTGATCTACTTCCTTCACAGCCATTCTTTGGAGACTCTGGAACCTTGTGTCTGCTCCACTATGGACCAGTGACTTTCCAGCTGTCATCCTAATATCTCCAATCTTCACTTCCTAGGGTGAATCTGTTATTTCCTAGATCCAGTGGCTTCTAATATTTTATTTGTTTCTCTGTTTTCTATATCATTTCATTAATGAACTAATTATTGGACATTTCTGAGTCTATCCTCATCTAAAAATGTATTTTATTTTTAATTTGGAGAGAGAGAGAACATGTGAACAAGAGGAGAGGGGGAGGAGAGAATCTCAAGCAGACTACCCATTTAGAGTGGAGTCCAATCCCATGATCCTGAAATCATGACCTGACCCAAAACACGAGTCGAACACTTAACCAATTGAGCCACTTGGAGTCTAAAAATGTCTTTATTTTGCTCTCAAATTTGACTGGTGGTTTGCTTGGGTATTGAATCTCAGTTCAAAATAAATGGCCTGGATTTCTGATTTCAACTCCAAAATTTAAAAGCTTGGAGGTCATCTTGTGCTTATAACAAGAAAAGAGCTGAACACATTGAAAATCATTACTTTCTTGGTACCATTAGAAAACTGAGGTCTCAGGCCAGACTACCCGCAAATCTGGAACATGCAGGAAACCAAAGATAAAGAAAAAAAAAATCTTGCAAAAATTGCCAGAGAGGAGGAAATAACTTACCCACAGAGGAATAAAAATAAGAATTACAGTGGGATTTTTATCATTGAAGCAAAACAAAAAATAGTGGAATGAAATATTTAAGGTGTTGAAAGAAAAAATCCACCAACCGAGAATTGTATACCCAGAGATTATTCGTCAAAAATTGAGAAATGAAGACTTTTTTAGAGAAAATTGATGGAATTTATCATCCATGTAACTATCCTGAAAAAAAAAAAAAAGGTTAAAAGAAACAATTGAAGACAGAAGGAAAATGAAGGAAAGTGTGGTTAGAAACTTGGAACTATACCAAGAAAAGAAGAGCATCAGAGAAGAAATAAATGAAGGTAGAATAATAACCCTTATTAATTTAAATTATAAATTTATCTGAAGTAAACTTATTGAAAGCAACAATCATGACAATGTATTGGGCAGTTATAGCATATGGGCAAGTAAAATGAATGATAGCATTTCGTAATGGACAGGAGAGAGGAACTGGGAACACTTTGTTATAAAGTGTACTGTACTACACATGAAGTAACATAATGTCATTTAAAGGTGGACTTAGAGGGATCCCTGGGTGGCGCAGCGGTTTGGCTCCTGCCTTTAGCCCAGGGCACGATCCTGGAGACCCGGGATCGAATCCCACGTCAGGCTCCCGGTGCATGGAGCCTGCTTCTCCCTCTGCCTGTGTCTCTGCCTCTCTCTCTCTCTCTCTCACTGTGTGCCTATCATAAAAAAAATAGAAAATAAGAAGAATCTAAAATTAATAATCTAAGCTTCCACTTTAGGAATCTAGAGAATGAAGAACAACATAAGCCTAAGGCAAGCAGAAGAAAGGCCATAAAAACTAGAGTAGAAATCAATGAATTGGAAAACAATAATGAAAATCAACAAAACCAAAAGTTAGTTCTTTAGAAAGATCAATAAAATTATAAACCTCTTGCCAGGATAACCAAGAAAATCAGATAGAAAACATAAACTACTAATAACAGAAATGAAAGAAAGATTGTTGCAATTGATTATGGGGGCATTAAAAAAATGATAAAAAAAATACTATAAACCACTTTAGTTCATTAGTTTGAGAAGTTAGAGGAAATAAACAAATTCCTTAAGATATATGCTATCAAAACTCACACAAGCAAAGGCAGATAATTTAAAGACTTATTTACTTATTTTAGAAAGAGAGCATGCAAGCATGAGCTAAGCATGAGTGGGGGAGGGGTAGAGTGAGAGAATCTCAGGCAGACTCCCCACAGAGGGCCCGACATGGGGCTCCATCTCATGACCTGAGATATGATCTGAGCTGAAATGGAGACCTGATTTGATTTGATCTGAGCCAACCTGGCTCAGTTGGTTAAGACAGCCCTGGGAAGGTAGATAACTTAAATAGGCCTGTGTCTACTTAAACATTAAAACAATAATTAATAACCTTATAAGAAAGAAAGTACCAGGTTCTGATGGTTTCACTGGTGAATTCTGCCGAACATGAAGGTATAATGCCGATTCTCTGCAATCTCTTCTAGAAAATGGAAAGAGGTGTAACACTTCCTGACTCATTCTATGAGGCCAGCATTACCCTAATACTAAAACCATGCAAAAGCATTAGAAGAAAGATAAATTACTGAGCAATGTCTCTTGTGAACAGGTGGTAGACAGAATTATGCCCCTCTCCCCAACGATGTCCACATTCAAATCCCTGAAGTCTGTAACTGTGATACCTTACTTGGTTAAAGGTACTTTGCTGATGTTACCAAATTAAGGACCTTGAGATAGGAGATTACCCTGGATTAACTGGGTGATCCCAATGTAACCACAATGTAACCATTCCCTCTCTAAGAGGGAGACAGTCTTGTCAGAGTGAGAGAGGAGATGTGTGACAAGAAGAGGTTGGAGGGCTATTTCCTGAAGATAGAGGGAGAGGTCAATGGCCAAGGAATGCAGTGGGCCCCTGGAAGCTATAAAAGGCAAAGAAGTGGATTACTCCCAAGGTTTCCAGAAGGAATGGAGCTCTGCAGACATCTTGATGTTATCCTGTAAGTCTCATTTCAAACTTCTGACTTCTAGAACTTAAGATAATAAATGTATATTGTTTTAGTGCCAATACTTGCATAACTTTTTTTTTTTTTAGAGAGCAAATGTCAAATAAACATAGATGGGAAGATCCTCAACAAAATGTTAGCACACTGAATCCAGCAATGTTTAGAAAGAAATATACACCACAACCAAGTGGGCTTTACTCCACGTGCACGTTCAACATTAAAAGATAAATTAAGGGGCACCCGGGTGGCTTATGGTGTGATCCTGGGGTCCTGGGATCCAGTAGCACATTGGGCATCCCTGTGAGGAGCCTGCTTCTCCCTCTGCCTGTGTCTCTGTCTCTCATGAATAAATAAAATCTTTTTAAAAAAAGATAAATTAATATAATCCACCACACCAACAGTCTAAGGAAAAGAAATCATTTACTCATGTCAATGGCAAGAAAAGCATTTAACAAAATCCAGTACCCACTCATGATACAAATTCTTGGCAGACAAGAAATAGAGGAGAACTTTGACTTCATAAAGAATATCTACCAAAAAACCTAAACCCAAAGCTCACATTATATTTAACAGTGAGAAATTCATGCTGTTTTTGTGTCATGACTATCTTTTGGATGTGGTCTGCTATCATTTATCTTGATCATTATATTATAGTCTTTTTATTCTGAAGGATTTTGTATTTTTTTTCATCTCTGAGTGTCTTTCATTCTATATTTGATCATTTTCTCTCCATTCTCTGATCTCTTTTCTAGTAACTTTCCGTGATAAGATGTTGAGCTGCATGGAATGGACTCAATCTATTTTCTTCATTCTATCTACGCCTGTCATTCTGATCTATGTCAGAGGACTGAAAGGTGGGAGGATCAAATAGGTGAAGTACAGGGGATTCTTTTAGGGTGGTGAAACTATTTTGTATGATACTGTAATTGTGGATACAAGATGGCATACATTTGTCAAAATCATAGAATATAACAATACAGAGTGAATTTCACATATGCAAAATAAAAAACAGTCCAACCAGAGGAAAAGGTGCTGATCTAAGGAACTCTGGGAATGAGTAGAATCTGAAATTCTTTTTTTTTTTTTTTTTTTCAAAAAAAGATTTTATTCATTCATTCATGAGAGACACAGAGAAAGAAGCAGGGACACAGGCAGAGGGAGAAGCAGGCTCCACGCAAGGACCCCGATGTGGAACTCGATCCCAGGACCCCAGGATCACACCCTGAGCCAAAGGCAGATGCTCAACCACTGAGCCACCCGGGTGCCCCAGAATCTGAAATTCTAAAGACAAAAGGAACTGCACATATGTGCCATACTACAGGTGACTAAGTTGTTTCCCATGGGTGTATGAGTGAACAAATCTGATACTGTATACATGTATCATGGAGTTGACCAATTATATAGATGGGCAGAAAATGGTGGGAACCAGGATTTTCATTGTGGACATGGTGATATACAGATAAGCAATGGAGGAGGTTATAATAATCCATGTGATAGTGGAGTATGGTTAGAGACATCAGTATGAAATCATGTTTAGCTTAATATGGATCCAGATGCTTACATAGAGAAATACTTTTAGGGATGCCTGGGTGGTTGAGGTCTGCATTTGGCTCAGGCTGTGATCCTGGAGTCCTGGGATCAAGTCCCTCATCGGGTTCCCTGCAGGGAGCCTGCTTCTCCCTCTGCCTGTGTCTCTTCCTCTCTATGTCTCTCATGAATAAATAAATAAAATCTCTTAAAAAAGGAAATACTTATAGATATTTGTACATTTGCATGTTCTATACACACATATATTTCCTTGTATTGTTAGCTTTGAGAGCCTAGAAGTGATGAACACCTCAGAAGCTATGAGCACACCTGGCACTTAGATCTTGGTTCCTAATACCATTTCCATAAAAGAGGCGAGGTTCTTTGGAGAAATGGCTGATTCTAAGACTGGGGCAGCAAATATGCAAGATGAGCTTAGAACATTGTGTAGCCACAGAGAGCTAAGAAGTGCTCCAAACAAAACCAAAACCAAAACAAAACCCCCCAGTACAGCCAATATGTATTGATAGGATTACGACAAAGGAGACAACCGAAAGAGCTAATTTAGCCAACACTGGAACCATTTGGGCCCAAAAATAAAGCAGCATTGGAGTACAACCCAAAGTATAAAATAAATCTAGGTGCCTGGCTGGCTTAGTGGGTAGAGGATGCAACTCTTGATCTCAGGGCTGTGAATTCAAGCCCCACGTTGGGCATGAAGCCTATTTTAAAAATGTGGCAAAGTATAAAATAAATGTCCATGAGTCTGTAATGATATAAATACATGATTGACTAATGGAGAGGAAGAGATTAAGGCCCCATATGGAAATATTTCACATAACTTATGTAGATACTCTATTTTTATGGAGGTGGATCATAAGTCTCTACTCCTTAAGTGTGAGCTGTGCACCATACAATATGGAAAGGGGAACAAAAAAGTTACTTTATGGTGGAAAAATATGACCTCCATCTACCCAAGCTATATGGTCAAGGGCAGCAACAGCAGTGATAAGTCATATTGATGGTATTTATTCCTGATGGGACAAGAATGGCACTTGACTTCTGTGGCCTTCCTGTCCCAAACCCATAACCTCAGTCTAACCATGAATACAACAGCAGACAGGTTCCACTAGAGGGACATTCTACAAAATATCTGACCAGTACTCTTCAAAAACTGTTCTGTTAAGATCATCAGAAATAAGGAAAGCCTGAGAAAGTGTCACTGTGAAAAGGAGCCTAAGGAGACATGACAAGTCAATGTGATGTTATACCCTGGATGGGATTCTGGAATAGCAAAAGGGTATTAGGTAGAAACTAAGGAAATCTGAGTAAGTGTGTATCAACACTGGTTCATTAAATGTAGTGAATATACCATGTTGATATAAGATTGTAAATTATGGGGCCCAAGGGTGGCTCAGTTGATGAAGCATCTGATTCTTGATTTCAGCTTAGGTCACGATCTCAGGGTCATGAGATCGAGCTCTGCCTTAGACTCTGCACTGAGTGTGAAGCCTGCTTAAGATTCTCTCTGTCTCCCTTTCGCCCTCCTGCCTGCATGCTCTCTCTTTCTCTAGAATTGTAAGATTGTAAGATTTGCTAATAATGGAGGAGGCAGGGTCCTCAGTTTATAGGGACTCTATACTATTTTCCCAAATTGTCTGTCAAAGTACAAGTGTTCTAAAGTAAAGACCATTTTTAAAAAGTGTCCTCAGAACTTTGAAGGCAATCCCTTCCCCCTCCTCCTCCTCCTCCCCTTCCTCCTTCCCTTCCTCCTCCTCCTTCTCCTCCCCCTCCTTCTTCTTCTTCCTCTTCCTCTTCTTCTTTTTCCTCTTCTATAAGTAGGTTCCATGCCCAGCATGGAGCCCAATGCAAGGCTCAGCTCAAGACCTTGAGATCAAGACCTGAGATGAAATCAAGAGTTGGATGCTTAAATGTCTGAGCCACCCTTGTAGGCAATTTCTTCTAATAGCCAGTGGGTCTTCATGAGAAATCAGATTGTTATTCCTTTTTGGAAGATAGAATTTCTCTTCCTCCTCTGGAAGCTTTCAGACTTTTTATTTTGTTAAATCCATGCTGTTCTTGTTTCATGATAGTCTCTTAGATGTGGTCTGCTATCATTTATCTTGATCATTACAGCCTTTTTATTCTGAAGACTTTTGTACTTTTTATTTGGGTTGCTTATGTTTCATATTTGATAATTTTCTCTCCATTCTCCGAGCTCCTTTCTGGTAATTTTCATTAGTAAGATGTTGAACTTCATGGAGCTGAGACTCAATGTGTTTTCTTCATTGTCTCCCTCTGCCATTCTGAGCTATCTTGTAGAAATATCCTACTCTGTCCTCCCAGTCCTCCCAGTCCTCCCACTGGCATTATATTTTGGCAATCTTATGTTTAATTTCTTTTTTTAAAGATCGTATTTATTTATTCATGAAAGACACAGATTGAGGCAGACACAGGCAGAGGGAGAAGCAGCTCCCTGCAGGGAGCCTAATGCAGGACTCAATCCCAGGATCCCAGGATCCCAGGATCCTGACCTGAGCCAAAGGCAGATGCTCAACCACTGAGCCACCCATGCGTCCCAATTGCCTTTATTTTCTGATTCATAGGTGGGAACCTCTTACGGATTGCATTTGATATTTCTTAGTCTTCTATTTTATTTTATTTTTTAAAAAGATTTCATTTATTTATTCATTCATGAGAGAGAGAGAGAGAGAGAGAGAGAGGCGGAGACACAGGCAGAGGGAGAAGAGCAGCAGGCTCCATGCAGGGAGCCCGATGTGGGACTCGATCCCAGGACTCCAGGATCACGCCCCGGGCAGAAGGCGATGCTAAACCGCTGAGCCACGGGGGCTGCCTGTCTTCTCCTATTTTAGGGAGACCATTTTGTTGAATTCCTTTCCTTTACATCCAAGGAGACCAGGTTTCTGAGCAGAGAGCTCTTGGCTGACTTGTGGAGAAGCACTAGAGTTTTGCAGTAAGATGGGTCAGGTTGGATGCCAGCTCTCCCACTAGCTGGGAGATTGAGAGCAAGCACTGAATTTCTCAGCACCCCATTCTCTCATCTTTAAAATGATCAATAGAACATGCTTAGTCCAGTTGTCATGAGACTAGAAAGAGATTATCTGTGTAAAGTGTTTAGCACAGTGCTGTAAATGGTCATAACCTAATAAATGTTGCTGTTACCACTAATCACATCATCCAGATTGAATTACTTGCACACCCAAAGAGTGTTTGTTTTTGTAGCTACTAATCGTTGAATCTGGCACCCTTTCGCTTTGTGACATCATGAGTGATACACATTGTACAAGAGAAGGGAGAAAGGAGTTTAACGTTCTTAGGGATAAATAGTAAGAATAACAAATATGAGGATGAGACATAAAAATGAAAATGTGAGAAGGAGAGGCTCTGTGTGCAGCCCTTAGGCCCCATAAGTGCTTTGTTTGTTCTGCCTAATATGTTTATATGTAAATGACCTTGGCAAGTGACAATTACTAAGAACAACATTCAAATGTTTGGTTAGAGCAGAATCTGCATTAGAGGGGACTTAGACCAAAGCAGATACATGGGTTTTTGAAGCAGTTGGATGGGACAGAGAGAAGTGTTAGAGGTATTTTACTTTTCATTAAGGATCTCAATCATAGTGTAATTAACCAACAGCCTTCCAAGGTGAAACCAACAGAACAAACCAAACTTCCACATGGGGAACGGAGAGAAGCTTTCAGGAAAACACAAATGGAAGAACCCAATGGTTCGGGAGAAGAAGCCATCGGAACTAGTTCGGAGATGGGGTCTTGAGACAGGACTCATTTAGCCCCCAGATCCAAACCCAAAGATGAATTCTGTAGCTGCAATTCAGGGGTTGCAAGAGAGGTGTGGGAAAGAGACACCAGATTCCTTCCTCTCAGTGTTTTATTAATATTGCAGGCTCTTTCTCTCGAGTGTGTGCTTTTCTCATTTGTTTGACCAACACAAGCGGGAATGAGTAAGCTCCTCCTGGCATATATTTTCCCATTTACCAGGGTCAGTGTTTACATTAATAACACACCACCCTAGATGAAGGTGCTCTTTCTGTTAACCCCACACAGCTGCTAATTAGCAGGTCACTTGCGGGTTAGAGGTGCGCTTGTGTTGTGCTTCTTGGCTGGCTGTTGTGTTATTATAACAACTGTAAATGCCATATGCAGCTGCCATACGGGTTGTGCTCAGAAGGCTGTTTGTATAATTACAGGCATTAGCCAGAGATGGAGCCTGCCAGCTGACATTCAAGAGGCAATAATAACTTAATTTCCCTCACAACAAATTGGCTCTCTAATAGGGGATTTAGTTGTACTCCGAACTTCGGGATGGCTTGAGAATTCCAGCAAGCACATTTCTGTCCAGCTATTCTCGTAAGGGGGAGAGTAATCACACCCATACCCAAGACAGTTTCTACAGTTGCTTGAGGATCAATCAATAGGTGACAGTACTTCCTACCTTTTTATTCCAAAGAGAAGCTATATAGTCAGAGGAGTCCTCTAGCTTCCAAAGGGGCTTTGGACATCTCAAAGATGTCATGGAAGATTTTTGCCCAACTGGTGTCTCTTACCGAGTGCAACTCAGGAAATGCTTTGCTCTGGTGTAGCGTTTGGAATGAGCTAGAGAGTGCATATGGGGAGCCTGCTCCCTGGGAATCTGATTTCACTGTTATCTCCTGTTTACCCTCAGCCAAAATAACCACCCCCCCCATCTCCACCCAGCAAATGTTGATGCAAAGCCATTTCCTCTGTGATAGCTTTCTTGATCTTTCTCTCTTACCTTCAGAAGTTATGATCTCTTTCTTCTTTTTGTGTTTTTCTGCATTGGGTGTCATAATTGTAAGTTTTATCACTCGTGTAATTATTTGTGCCCACACCTGTCTCTCTGAGTTGACTGGGAGAATCTGACAGCATCTGTTTCTTATTCATCTTGGTAACACCTATCATGCTTTTCACCCAGCAGGTGCCAAAAGCAGTTGTTAAATGGATTTAAAATATATTTTCAAAAGGCTACAGTCATTCTGTACTTTAAAATATGTGTAGGACGTGAATCACAGTGGCGAACAGAAAAGCTAGAAAAGATGAATGGATTTGATTATTTAAAGATAAAGTCTGTGTTTTACATACTATATATAAACTCATTTCTCTCCATACGTATATATTAGATAAGATTATATATTTGTACCTATATATTTATACATATATTTCTTTATATAGAGATCCATAACTGTATCTGTATTTAGATCTGCATCTAATATTTTGGTATTCTGTGCCATTTAAAGGAGATGTGAAAACTTTGAATGACCTAGAAAGACTTGCAATCCTCTGACATGATAAAAGAAAGTTACAAAACATTATAATCACTGTGGGTACGATTTGTATTCATATATTCTAGTGATAAATATTTATACACTTAAGGTCCAGAAAGATATGCATGAACAATAAGATTGAGTGTTTATTCATGATGGGATTTGGATTACTTTTGCTTTATTTTGCTAATTTGTGTTTTCTAAATGTTGGCAATGTATATACAATGCTTTTGAATTGAGGAAATTATTAGTAATGTAATTTTATTAATATATTTTCCAAGCATTATAAAAGGAAGGACCTTAGTACCTCCAAATTCCCTTTAAAATAACATCCTGGCCATAAGAGATGTTGGAAAATGCTATTATGTTTTAATACTTAATGAGTAGGCTTCACTTATTTTATAATGAAGTGCTTCAGGGTTGGGGTAGATAATGTGTTTTGGGGTTCGCAGGTGCAAAGGGGATGAGGCAGGGGATAAGACATTTTGTAGTGAAAAACACCAACTCTGGGGCTGGAGCAATATTGTTAGGCATGAACTTTGTCTAGTTGTTTTGCTCTTTTGGTTAAAAGTTCAAACTTAATTGGATTAGACAGTAGCAAAGGAACACTTAGCTAACATTTGTGGGCTTGTTTCATATCCAGGCAATATGCTCCACATATTGATATATGGTCCCTTTTAATCCTTGCTGCTATCCTATAAGATGGGCATTAGAAAACTTCTATATGTTTCACAGAAGAGAAAATTTAGTCTGAACTTGGATACTTCTATGTCATAGTAACTGAGCTGCAGCTTTAAAATTGTCTGTAGTCTGGACTCTGCCTGCCTTCCAGACAGCAAACATTTGTGAACCAAGTGTCTAAATGTTTTGGATTTATACTTCTTTTTTTTTTTTAAGATTTTATTTATTTATTCCTGAGAGACATACAGAGAGAGGCAGAGACACAGGCAGAGGGAGAAGCAGGCTCCTTGCGGGGAGCCCGATGTGGGATTTGATCCCAGAATCCCGGGATCATGCCCTGGGCTGAAGGCAGACGCTCAGCCTCTGAGTCACCCAGACGCCCCCTGGATTTATAGTTCTTTAATTGTTACTTGAATGTTTCATTTTATATATCATATGATGAGCAAAGGCTGGACTTAGTGTAGTGGATGCAGCTGGTGCCCTGCCCAGATCCCCTTCTCTAGACCGGCGGTCCCTCATCATTAGCCAGTGTGGGTGGTGACTCCTAATGGCTCACACCAGCCCTTTCTCCAGGGACCATACTCAGTGGAGGGGGCATCTTGATCAGGGGAAGGTGTCCTCCTTCCTTACCCTGGGGGGCAGAGAGGAGAGGCAGCCAGAAGTAAATGACTGATTAACATGGAATGTGAAGGATCACCTTCTTGCCTTGAGATGGGACCACACCTTTGGTGGGACTTGTGTTCCAGGCAGAAGCCAGTCTGGAGCTGAGACCACATCCTCACTCCGTTTTCTTCCTATAACCCATCCTCTCCCCTGACTCCCTTTCTCCTGAGAGCACCTCTTCCCCTAAATCACCATCATGAGAATCTCCTCACCTCAGGCTATGCTTCTAGATGCCCTATCTGAAACATTTAGATGTGTAAATAGAATGGAAATATTCTGCGATGTTTTAAATTTCACTTCAATGAATAAGGTGAACAGTTTTTCACATTTTAAGAATCATTTGTATTTCCTATTCTCTGAAGTTTATTCACAGACTTTGCTCATTTAAAAATACTGTTTTGGGGACACCTGGGTGGCTCAGTGGTTGAGCATCTGCCTTTGGCTCAGGTCGTGATCCCGCTGTCCCAGGATTGAGTCCCACATCGGGCTCCTTTCATGGAGCCTGCTTCTCCTTCTGCCTGTGTCTTGGCCTCTCTCTCTGTGTGTCTTTCATGAAAAAAATAAATAAAATCTTAAGAAAAATACCGTTTCAAATACTGAAGCTTATAATATGTTTTAATATTTAGTGATTTAGTGAGGCAACAGCTCCCTCCTGTACTGCCTCTTGCCTGCAGCCTTAGTCTTCCTTTCCAGAATTTTCCTCACTACCCTTGCTTGTTTTTTTTGCCTATATATTAACTGTTGAAGCAAAGTGCCCAATTCCCTCATAAGATCCTGTTGATGTTTAATATCAGGACTTCGAGATCATGACCTGAACTGAAGGCAGATGCTTACTGACTGAGCCACCCAGGCGCCCCAAGAGAAATTGCATTTTCCTAGGTATATTCCTATGTATTTTATTTACTTATGTTTGCTTTTGAAAATTCATGGACTATTTTATTTCATTATATATTCTAATTGGTTTTCCACCTGTATGTTACTAATTTCTGTGTATTAATTTTTACTCTGTATACTTACTCTGTTCTCATATTGCAGTGTTTTAGGTTGATTCTCTGGTATGTTTCAGGAACTCAGTCATATCACTTACAAGTGACAATTTTATGTCCTATTTCTCAAAATTTATACCTCTGATTTTTCACTCTTGTTTAATGATATTGACCAGAACCTCCAGAATGAAGATAAATAAATGTTCATTTTCACCATCAATGGACTTTTTTTTTTAAATCATCTCTGATTTCGATACAAACTCTTTTAGTATTTTTTCATTAAGGAATGATGCTGGCTTTTGGATTGAGATATCTATCTCACGGATATTTTAGTATCTGTGAATCTCTCTATTTTACTAACTTATTATAAGACAGTTACATTTTCTTTTTAATTAGAAAAGAAAATAGGCAATCAATTCACCTCTAAAGTTGGCAAAGAAAGGGAAAGACTCAACCATTTACCTTAGCTCTCCTATTTGATCTGTACCATTAGGTCACCAAATAGTAGGTGAGAGGAGGCATCCCTCTTTATAATATCCCAGCTGACTAATGAAAAAAGAAATGAGAGAAATAGAATACCACTATTTTGCAATCTCCATTAAGTTAATGGATCTAGGCATTGGGAATCAGTGGGTGAACATCGCAAGAGGAGGACCAACCAGTTGTTACATGTCTTCTGATAAACAAACCAAAAACACAAACAAAAACCAACCAAACAAACAAACAAAAAACCCAGAAAAAAAAAAAAAAAAACCCATGGTAGCACCTACCTCTTGTCAAAGCTATCAAACCTTCGTCTGACAGACTTTTTGTCATCTGTTAGTGTACAAGATGTACAGAAAGCAAAGGAGTAAGCCCATCTGTGCCATGAGGATGCAATCTATACAATCAGGGCTTGGGGGGAAATCTACGTATCAAAGCCTTAGGTTCCTCAATAGAGCAGTTTTAGGGAAAATAGAGGAAGAAATATGGGGTAGATTAGAAAAAACAGGCATATCAGTTTTATAAAACTTAGCAAGTACAGTGCAATGTATACATGGGAGTGCAATGTATACATGGGAGATAATACAATAAAGAAATGCAGGGAGGAGTTCCTGTACAAGTCAGGATGGTGGTTACTTTTGAGGGGAGCACAGGCTTGAAATTGGGATGAGACACAATGGAACGGCTTCAGGGATCATTGGCAAAATTCTAGTTCTTGACTCAAATGATGGTCACCAAAGTTTGCTTCCTTTTATTAATTTTTGTTATGGTTTTCTGCATTTATGCTTTCCAACAAATGGGTCAAATTAAGACAAAATGAGGCGGTGACGATTGGAGTATTTGTGGAAGAGTAGGTCTGTGAGTCTTCAAAGCCCCAGCTTTCTGACTCTGAAGGTTGCCACACAAGAGTTATTAAGAGGTCAAGCAGATGATACTGGAAGGTTTGTGTGGTGATGTGATGGTAAACCAGCTTTCTGAATCAAGAAGTCCTGGTCTGTAGCATTTTGCTCATCTTCATAATGTAAGTATTTCTTCAAGCTCCAAGGTGATGTCCCTGAACACTGATGTTGGAAGATGTACAGAGCTGGCTTTCATGAGCCAGTGAGAGTAGGTCCTAAGATACTGCTGGGTAGATGAGCACCAAAATACATTCTACCATCTTCCACTTTGTTTGGGGTACACCAGCTTGTGGGGTCTATTGTAAGGTGTCTCTATGAACAGAAACATTGGTCTGTTTAGGTTAAGGTTTCAAATAAAATAGAGGGTGTTTGGGAGAACCAGGTATGAGGACCTGCTTCCTTTCCCCTTTGAAAAGATGCCAGATTTTATACTAAAGGAAGGATGAGAGTGTCTCTGACTCTGAGCCTAGGTTTCTTTCATTTCCTTTTTTTTAAAGGTTTTATTTATTTATTCATGAGAGACACACAGAGAGAGACAGAGACATAGGCAGAGGGAGAAGCAGGCTCTCTGTGGGGAGCCTGATGCAGAACTCGATCCCAGGACCCTGGGGTCATGCCCTGAGCTGAAGACAGACGTTCAACCACTGAGCCTCTCAGGTGCCCCTGAGCCTAGGTTTATAAGGTGTGAGATTGAGAAGAAAGTTTAGAAGATGAGGCTGAACTAGTAGATCATTTAGGGTGGCTGGATGATTTAAAAATATGACCAGGGAAGCCCAGGAAGCTGGATAGTCTGGGTGGTTAAATAATATCTTTGCTTTTCAGGTGGCAGGAAGATGACAGATGGAAGGAATGCAGCAAAACCCAGGCTCTAGTGCACCTAGGTGCCACCCTGTGCAGTAGGCCAATATATATATTTTATGTCTTTTGGAAACTGATTTAAGAGAGATAAAACATTAACAAGGACTCTCCACTGATGCTTCTGGGGCCCTGCGAGGGGACTGAAGCAGGTTCTCTAGCACTGCTCTTTGCAAGGTCACCCAAGGCTGCAAAGCTGGTACTGCCTCAGCATCATTCAGGAGAATTATTGACAACCCAGCTTCCAGGGCCCATCCAGAGCCACCGGATGGAAGGATTTGGGGGCAGGGTGCACAAATGTATATTTCTCCAAAAATCTCCCGCAAGGGGCCCTTCCATACCCAGTCTGCAAACTGGCACTTCAGAATACTAACTTACTTTTTAGGAGTATATTTGGGGGCCGAGAACTTGGCAGTAGGGAGGAGGTCTGGAACGAATGAGAATGGACAATTCTCTCCCTGGGACCAGAAACAGACCATGTGGCAGAGTGATTCAGCATCTTTGCAGGCATCCCTGGTACCTCAGTCGTGGCCTGGCATAGTCTCTGGTCTGCACCCAGACTTCATGATGGGTTCTTCTAGCGTCACACATTCTGATCTCAGAAAAATATTTCTAAGATTACTCTGCTGTCCTCCGGGGTGTTGATACTTTATCAGCAGATAGGAACTTTAAAGCAAAGACTCTATTCTGCAATTATGGATCTTCAGATGGAGCATACAGGTGAGGACAGAGGGTGTGGACTTAGTTCAGGGACCTCCTCTGAGATGTGAGACATTTTATAAATGAGCTTCTGTCAATAAAACATGCCTTTCTTATTTCTAAGGAAAATCAGGTGAAGAGTGTGAATAAGGCAGCGAAGAAGCTTTTTCTCTTTGTTCTTATCAGATCAGTATTTCCACTCATTCTTTTCTCATTGAAGGAGACACAGCATGTTACATATTCAGCTCTGTTCCTTGTACATAGTAAACTCTCAGTATGGGAGCATTCTTATTCCTCATTATTCCTTCCCATTCCCTATGACTCCAAGGAACACTCAGATGGTGTAAACAGTTTGTGGTGGCTTCGAGAACAGAATTCATCTGGGCATAAAACCATGAAGTGTAATTCACAATTAGATCATGCTCTAATTCAAAGGAGTTGGGCCACTGTATTTAAAAACTGTGGAGGAACCCATCAAATTACTTGGAGTGAGCTGGGGCTTGTCCACACGTGGCCTCACTTTTTAACATCGGAAAATGATGCAGAGAATTGTGGTTGGAGAGTGCAGGGTTTGGAGGTGGGGAGTGCTTGGATTGAGTCCGGACTTGATGCTTTGTGGTGTTAATCAAGTTATTTAACCTCTCTGAGGTTTACTTGCAAGATTGGTTTCTGTGCACATGTGCACATGCACACACACACAAACATGTGTAACCTTACCTGCTCTTCAAAGAGTTCTTGTAAGCAGTCACAGCATAATTCAAGAAGAGTCCTTAGTATTGTTTCTAGATAGAAACAATTGCTGTTTATATATTATTGCTTTCTGAGAGTATAATGTCTCCCATATGTAGACTAGAAAGAAGATGGAGAGATCCTTATGATCTTATTTTAAACTCCCAGTGATTGGAGGCTGTCAACCAAAAACTAATGGTATCTTTCTCTGCAGTATCATACACTATTACCCTATTATTTTTTTTAAAAAAATAGGTGCTTATAATATTTATGTATTTAATCAATTTGCATATGTGTGCATGCGCACGTGTGCCTACATGCACATGCAAACACTATTGCATGTAAAGCTCAGAGGCTTGAATTTCCCATGTCTGTGCCCCTTATCTGTGAGGGAAAGCACTGCAGAGACTAATTTTAGCGAGCCTCCTTGGTGATTTTTTACATGATGTTTCAAGATCATTCTGAATCCTCTTCCTTTATGCATTCATTCACTTGACAAGTATTTATTGAGTGCCAACTCTGTCCCCAAAGCCAAAAGACTTAAATATCACAGAGTGGGTCCAAGTTCATGGAGACTATTCTTTGACCCTCACGCACCTTTACTTTATTGCTCAGGAGATAAATCCTGGGTCCAGTGCACATTCTCTGCAACAGGCATGGGGGAAGTCGTGGAGGCATGAAGGGATCTAATGTCTGCTGGGAACAATGACCGTTTCAATGCCGAGAGACAGTAAGGTGTGCTGGGCTGGGCCTTCGGGGAGGAACAGGGTCTTGAGAAATGAGCCTGGAAAAATTGGGTAGGGGGCAGGTTGTAAATAATGGTATGATTTAGAGAGTGCCCACTGTGTGTCTGGCACTTTGCTTTACAAATGTTATTTTATTTAATCAGCATAACAGATAGGTATTATTATAACCTGACATTAGCACATCAAGCGTCTCCTTTTAATTCCAGCTGGGCAAAGAAACTGGGAAAACAGAAGCGTTCCCAGCAGGCAGCCGCGCTGGGCAGCAGAAAACTGTACAAAGCAAAATGCAGGTCCCACGTCTGAAGTGTCAATTATATTTCTAACAATTGCATATGGACTTCATTAGCCAGCTAAACGGTACCTATTTTAGCATCCCACCAGCTGGAGGGATTTCCAGTAGGAAATATGAGAAGGCAAAAAGTCTAGGAATCTCAGGTTCCCCAGAGCCTTCTGGAATTCATACAGATTAAGCAAGATAAGGTCAGCTCTAAAGTCCCCTCTCTTCTTCCTGTACCCCTCTGCATAGTCACCTCACGAGTGAATAAAACCAGAGCACCTGTATCTGTCCAGAGGGGCTGGGGTGGTTTTCTTGTGTCCCTTTGGGCCTCTGAGGCCGAGTCCCCCTCAGGGATGGTAGGCAGAAGCAGAAAGAATTCATTCAGCACCAGCTCTCTGTGGGAAATTTGTATCTCTTTGACATGAGGGTTCTTTATTATATGCTTCCTATTACATCTTTAGCACAGCTTCGTGTCAGCCTTTCCCATAGGTTGAATATAATGATAGGTAACCTAATCCTGAAGGTAACAGAATAATCTTAGAGGACACAAGGCTCTATTTAATTCTTGCCAAATGACAGTATATACCCAGACTCTGAACAGACCTCTGCAGAACTCCAGTAAGGTTTTGTGTCTTGCTGAGCTTGGAGCCAGAGTCGTCCCATTCTATTCTTTTTCCTACTCCCAGGCAGGATCTGATTTCACACCAATCGATCCGTAAGAGGATAATGGTATCACAGTTCAAGACAGGCAACCATGGAGAATTGTTTTATATGCTTCTGATGCTCAAGAAGTTCCAGTGGCCTGGGCTACGTCTCAGTTTTCAAGGAGAGTTAATTCCAGGGCAGAAGACAGCATGGAAAAAAAAAAAAAAACCCAAACCAAAAAAAGCCACAACAAAAAACCTCCCTCCAAAACCAAGAAAACCCCTCATAACCCCTCGCCACCCCAAAAAGAAAAAAACAAAACAAAACAAAACCAAAAACCAAAACAATAACAAGAACAAAACCAAAAATCCATGGACTTTAGAATCAGGTTGACATGGGTCAAAAGCACAGCTCTGTCTCTGATTAGCCATGATCTTAGTCAAAGATGCCTGGGCCTCAGCTTCTTGGTTAGTAAAATGATGGTAAGCCCATACCCATCTTGGACAAATTTGACAGGAACAGAATTAAGGGACTTTGTGGGATGATGGTCACAGTGAGTGGGGGCGGAGAGGCTTTACTCACTTGGTCTCATTTTGAAGATCATTTGAAAATACCATAGTTTTGTCCATTTAATTCCCTCCCTTCTCAGGAGTGTGTGTCCTGCTGTGCTCTGTACTGCCCATAACCAGAGTGGTTGACACTGGACAGTAGCTGGCCTTAATAATGATGTCTGCAGATCTAGAGTCTCTACTTGGACTCTTTCTTTCTCTCTCTCTGCAAAAAAACAAAACAAAACAAAACAACAACAACAACAACAACAAAAAACAACAAAAAACGTTTACTAAAGGCCAGTGAAAATGCCCTGGGTGAATTATGAAATTGTTAAAAGTTCATGATGGCTAGAGTCCAGAGTGGGGACCACAGACAGAGGAGGTTGGAGAGACACATTGGGGCTGGGCTCTGAAGGATTATGTAGGGTGTGCTAAGGAGCTGACCTGATCCTGAGTACTGTTATGGGACCAATGAAAGTTTCTCCAGAAGGAGGTGCCATAATTAGGGTTGAGCTTTAGAAATTACCCTGGCTCTGATGAGGAGCATGTCTTAGAGGTGAGTTGTCCTACTTGTATCTCCTGCTTGGGGCTTGTATTCTTTCTTGGGTCTTCAGCTTGAAGTTTTCTGGAAAACTTCTGAAGTTTTTTGGAAAAACTCTGGAAAATTCTTAGCTGTTGTGTCTTCAAATATTGCTCCTGCTTCATTTTATCCCTGCTCTTTTTTTGTAACTATTTATCATGGATCATAGGTCCCCTGGAATCTTTTCTGACTTTTCCATCTTTGTTTCTTACTGTGATTATGTAGTCTGATTTTGTACGTAAAGCTCTGTTGGAACATGAGTATGACCACTCATTTGTATATTGCCTGTGACAGCGTTTGAACTGCAGTGGGTGAAGTTGGGGAGTTTTGACAGGCATATTAGTCTGCAAGGCTCAAATATTTACTGTCTGGACCTTTAGAGAAAAAGTTTGCCAATTCCTGGGCCAATCTGTTGTCAAGTATATTTGTTGAGTTCTTCATGTCAGCTATGATTTTTTTCAGTTACACAATTTCTAACTGATTTTTTTTTCATAGTTTTCAGTTATCTGCTTAAACTTTCTAGGTAGGAATTTTTGAACAAACTAATCACATTTATTTTAAAATCCATGTCTTGAGGCACCTAGGTGGCTCAGTCGGTGGAGCATGGGACTCTTGATCTTGGGGTCATGAGATCAAGCCTCACATTAGGTGTAGAGATTACTTAAAAATAAAATTTTAGGGGTACCTGGGTGGCTAACCAATTAACATCTGTCTTCAGCTCAGGTCATGATCGTGGGGTCCTGGGATGGAACCCTGCATCAGGTTCCCTGCTCAGTGGGGACCCTGCCTCTCCTCTGCCCCTCCCACCCCCCCGGCTCATGCTCTCTCAAGTAAATAAATAAATAAATAAATAAATAAATAAATAAATAAATAAAATCTTTAAAAAAATAAGTGAACTCCCAGATCTTAAAAAAATAAATCCATGTCTTCATAACACCAATATCTGGATCTGTCATCTTTTTTTCACTCTCTTATTTTTTGGCCTTTTGTGTCTGGCCCCCTGGTAGAGTAATGGTTATTGAGTGGTGATTGGTTTCTGATGTATTGTAGAGACATTTTGAAGCTTTTGTGAGGATGGGATTTCTTTATTCCAGCTAGGACTAAGTTGTTTCTAGTAGGCAACTAGTTTAGGAAAAGATCAGTTTAATCTAATCAGAGGTTGAGCTGATAAGACTAGTCTCCAGTCTGTATGAACACTAGTGGCTAGTATAGTTCTTGTTTACCCATACTTTTTGAACACAATGAAATCTAGAGTTGTTCACCAGGACTTTGAAGGGAAAGCTACTGCTTCATGTTAGTCCTATAATCTTTGCATTTCCCTTCTCTCTGAGGTCACGGTCCTACAAGACATCCTGGTTGAGTAGCTCCCTTAAGACTTCTAATAGATTTCTTTGCTTTTGTTTTGTGCGTGTGAGGGGGTTGTGATTAATATCAGAAGAGGAACTGACCTGTGATTAGCTGCCCTACCATTACTGGGAGGGGAATAATGGATTTTAGGTGACTTGTAACAAGACACAGAAACATGAGCCAGTGCATGAGAAATGTATCTAGTTAAGCAATAATGGTGACTTGAACCATAGGCTGTAGTAATGAGTAGGATATACAGATGGCAAATGAATATGTGAAAGATGTTCAGCATCATTAGCCGTCAGGGAAATGCACACTAAAATCATGATGCCATACTACTGGAAATCTAGCAGAATGGCTAAAATAAGAAAGTGACAACATGAAATGTGGGGAGATTATCACTCATACATTGCTGGTGAATCCATAAGATGGTATAGTCCCTCTAGAGTACAGTTTGGAAGTTTCTGATAAAAAGTTTCTGATATACCAAATATAGAATTGTCATCCAACTCAGCCATTATACTGTTGGGCATTTATTCCAGAGAAGTGAAAACTGATATTTATGTATAAGGCATGTACATGCATGTTCATAGCAGCTTCATTTATAATATTCCCAAGCTGGAAACAACCCAGATGTCCTTCAGCTGGTGCATAGTTAAACAAATTGTGGTACATCCATATCATGAAATAATACTCAGCAATAAAAAGCAACAGACAGTTGATCTGCTCCCAAATCTGGATGAGTGTCCAGGGGATTATGCTTAGTAAAAAATAAAAGTCAATGCCAAAGGTTACATGCTGTGTGATTGTCAATATCCTGATTGTGATTAGGGGAAACTGGGCAAAAAGTAGAAGAGTTCTTTCTGTATTATTTCTTACAGGTCTATGTGAATTGATAATTATATTAATAAAATTTTAATGAAACAAAACAGCAACAAAATAGTATCACTCAGAATTCCATAAGATTTTTAAAAATTTCATTGTTGACATATTTTGTCACACACAAAATTTTTTTTTAAAAATGAAAGACATAGTCTAATGCAACTGTTGTACATTCTATTTTTTTGAGTGTGTTATTCAAGTATATAATTCAGAGTTTTTACTCGTACACAAATAATCCTGTATGTTTAATTTAAGTAGAAATATCTACTAAATGTTAAGTAGGGGTGCCTGGGTGGCTCAGTGGTTGAGCATCTGCCTTTGGTTCAGGAGGTGATCCTGGGGTCCTAGGATTGAGTCCCGCATCTTCTCCCTCTGCCTATGTTTCTCCCTCTGTCTCTGTATCTCCCATGAATAAATAACTTAAAAAAAAAAAAAAGGATGTTAAGTAGCTTGCAGAACCTCCAGGAGAGCCAAGATTCTGCTCTAGTAAAAATAAATTAGCTCCAGGGGCACCTTGGTGACTCAGTCAGTTAAGTGTCTGCCTTCAGCTCAGGTCATGATCTCAGGGTCCTGGGATTGAATCCTGTGTTGGGCTCCTGCTCAGCAGAGAGTCTCATTCTCCTCTCTCCCTGCCCCTCCCCCTCACTTGTGCAAACACCCTTTCTCTCAAAAAAATAAATAAATAAAATATTTTAAAAAATTAATTCTAGAGTAAGTGTCAAAGTCTCTGATACTGCTACCTTGAAGAACTGGATACCTCTGCTATCATGCCTGCTAGCAGATGGCTCTGTGGGTATGAATTTTGCCTTTTCTTGATACTTACATCTCAGTCCAAATGTGTTATGGATGGTTCTAATTGGTGAAACCTAGACCTTGTGTCTAAATCCTTGCGACAAAGGAATATGAACATGTGATTTCTGGGCTCAACCTTAGGAAGGTGTTATTACTTAATGTGGAAAAGGAGCAAAGATGTTGGATGGACATAAAAGTGCCCCATCTAGGGTACCCCTTGGCTTATATGTCCAAGGAAGAAGAACCACACTCCTTTCTAAAATAATCCAACTGTTTTTCATATCAGCAAAAGTTGAATATCTTTTCCAAAAGGGAGCATTGAAGGTTATAGGCATTCTGGGTGCTGGTCATTCCTCCCCTACCTCAATCACTATATTTTTTAGTCATTTGTAACCAACATACTACATTGTGAAATTCACCACCAGCAGCATGTGCTATAGGAACTAGCAAAGAGTAGACGGTGATCACGAAGCTATAGTTTGTATGTGTTTGCTTTCCTCCACTACCTTTTTCAGGCCTCCTTTGCCTTAGTAAACATTCACTTTGTCAGAATTCTTTACCTGAGAGGGTGACCTAAACATTCATTTAAGAAAGGGGGGAAGGGATTTTAACCTTGGCAAACCTGGGTATTTGGAGTTTCTACAATTTTCTATTAACTTTTGCCAAAGGAAATTGCAATAATAAGAGAACTCCACAGGAGATCCTCTCTGCAAATGCTGTAGACACCGCATGAGGAGAATGATGAAGGTATGAGCTCCACCTTCCCTATAACTCATTCAGCAAACCCCAGAATCAGACTCTGGGCTTGTATTTTGGCCACACTCACCCTGCATGTCCATGGGTGCAATTCTTTTTGACTAGTTTGTGAAAATCTCTGCTAAGGCTCTCCTGACTAAATTTGATTGGAAAAACCCAGGTTGCATGCTTATACCTTATTCATTGGGTTGTCTGGGTGTGCAAGCCCTTGCTTCTACTTTGGGAAATGTTCAGAGTGAAGGAATGTGTGTCTGATTTATTTCAACTCTGCATAGCACTCAACTCCCAATTTTTTTTTAAAAAAGAGTGTATTTATTTATTCATGAGAGAGAGAGAGAGAGAGAGAGAGAGAGAGACAGGCAGAGGGAGAAGCAGGCTCCTTGCCGGGAGCCCAATGTGGGACTTGATCCCAGGACCCCAGGATCATACCTTGAGCTGAAGACAGATGCTTGACCACTGAGCCACCTAGGTGCCCCTTTCTTTACTTTTGTTGATTCTTCCAGTTGAAATTACTTTCTTCTGTTATATTGTGGCAACAAATACTGTGACTTTGAATGGGTCTAGTCCATTGGCCTGGATATCTATGTATACTGAAGTGATAGGCAATTTTTAAATGTTTTGAAAATGTACCTAAATCCTATTCCATGTTTATTATTTTCTAATTTCATTCAAAGATGTATTTTTGAAGTATGGTTGGATACCTAGTTTTCAGTGATACATATGCTAGGTTTGTTTCTCCCTTCAAGGACATTCTTTCTTTTCTCTTACCCCCCTCTCTCTTCTTCCCTCCCCCTCTCTTTTCTTTCCTTCCTTCTATTCTTTCTTTCTTTCTTTCTTTCTTTCTTTCTTTCTTTCTTTCTTTCTTTCTTTCTTTCTTTTTCTTTTTTTCTTTCTTTCTTTCTTTCTTTCTTTCTTTCTTTCTTTCTTTCTTCTTTCTTTTCTTTCTTTCTTTCTTTCTTTCTTTCTTTCTTTCTTTCTTTCTTTCTTTTTCATAAACTAGGCTTAAAATTAACATCATGTATATTGTATCTATCAGGGTTCAATCAGAGAAACAAAACCGGTAAGAGATGTATATTAAGGGATTTCTTGTAAATGATTGGTCTACACAGTTGTAGGGCCTGCTGAGGCAGGTTGCCAGAAAGGGCAGACTAGAGATCTCAGCTACAGGCCGACCCTTCTTTCCTCAGGCAAAATTTCTTCTTTAGAGAAGAAATTATATCCACCCAGATTACCTGACATTGTCTCTTTCAGTGAAAATCTACAGATTATGGACTTTAATCATGGCTGCAAAGTATCTTCAGATTAGTAACACCGACATTAGATTTGGATTGAATAATTAGCTGAATTGACACTTAAAACTGACCATCACTTATGTCTTTATGTGGATACCTGAACGATTCTCCAGATTGTATATTCAAAAGTGAAATTACCAGGGTCATTGGTATAGCACTCTCAGGTCTATGAGATATTTCATGTGGCTTCCTAAAGTGGTGGAACTGATTTGTACTCCATAATCAGTTACAAGAACTGTCATTGTTTCTTTCTTTTTTTTTTTTTTTAAGATTTTTAATTTATTTATTCATGAGAGACACACAGAGAAAGAAGGGCAGAGACATAGACAGAGGGAGAAGCGGACTCCCTGTGGGGAACCTGTTGTGGGACTCAATCCCAGGACCCTGGGATCTCAACCTGAGCTGAAGGCAGACGCTCAACCACTGAGCCACCCAGGTGCCCCTGGAACTGTCATTGTTCATGTCAAATTTTGACATTGTTAGACTCTTAGGCTTTGCCAGTCTTTGGAGTGTGAGCCTGTATTTCATTATTGCTTGAACATGTATTTCCCTGGTTACTAAGGAGGCTGAGCATCATTCATACTTAACCTTTCATTTGGGTTTTTTCCCTTATAGGAATTCTCTGCTCATTTTATTGTTCTTATCTTTGAATAGTACTTTTTCCCTTTTCTACCACCAGCTCTCCTTTTTTTTTCTCCTTTTGTTTTTTAAGTCACAATCTGGCATGCATAATTGCTTTGTGATGTATTTATGCCAATGATAATTCTGTGATATTAATGAGGTAAGAGGCCACTTCAGTCCTGGGGGCTTGAAGAAACCAGAGGTGGCCACTGAATCCCACAGTGTATATGATAATGACACATCATAAAAGACCACAAAGAATACATGATTTAGTATTGTATTAATTTCCCCTTGTTAAGTAATGATTTACTACAAGTTTAGTGGGCATAGGACAACACACATTTAACATCTCACAGTTCTTGTGGGTCAGGATTCTGGGCACAGCTTAGCTGGGTGACTCTATTCAGAGAACTGATAATGAAGTGTAAATTTTAGATTTGACCACTTTAGGAAGCCACGTGAAAGATCTTGTGAAGGTGTATTTGGTTATATGAAGAATTGCACTCAAATGTTTACAGCAGTTTTATTCATGCTCCTCTAACAGGCAATGGATAAATAAAGATGTTATACTATCCAGCTATAAAAATGGATGAACTATTGACACAAAAAAACCAACCTGGATTTTTATTAGGCTGTTTATTTTCTCAATACTGAGTTTTGAGAGTTCCTTATATAATCTGTATATAAATCTTTTATCAGATCTGTGATTTGCAAATCATTCCTCCCAGTGTCTTTTCTTTCTTTCAGTAGTATCTTTCAAGGAGCAGATATTTTAAATACTAGAAGTCCAGTTGCTCACTTTGTTCTTTTGTGGATTGTAGTTCTGATGTTTTACCTAAGAATTTTGTGCCTACTGAGGGGCACTTGATGGGATGAGCACTGGGTGATGCTATATGTTGACAAATTGAATTCCAATTAAATAAATAAATAAATAAAAATAAAAATAAATTTAAAAAAAAGAATTTTGTTCCTAACCCCAAGTCTCAAATATTTCCTTCTAAAAATTTTATAATTTGGGGGCTTATAATCCATTTGGAGTTAATTTTTTATAATAGCGTGACACATTTTCATAGAAGTGTATATATATGTATATATTACATTATATTAAATTATTAAATATTTATTTAAATAAATTTTCAACATGTGCATTTTACAAATTTCTATTTTTTCAAAAGATCTATTTTTGTAGCTCCCATTTAATTATTCTACTGTCAGCTGTGATGCTAAATATTTTATCAGATTTACTAGAAGGGTACCTAGTATAAGTTCCACCCAACAAAGAATGCCTCAGCTCCTCCAGGGATCCCATAGAACTGTGTAGTTTCTTCTACAACACAAATCATTCCCTTTATCTTCATGGCTCCTGAAGGCTATCATGGATTTTTTTTTTAAGCTGGAAAGTAAGCTGGCATAATGTTACAACACAGTATTCAATCAATTTTGTCTTAGTTTTTTATATGCTTTTCCCAACTTTTTTTGGTCAGAGACAGGTTCTAGGACCCCAACATGGCCCTTGTAGGTAGTTGCACAAACTCCATTTTTCATGGCCACAGTATCCAAATGCAAGATTCAAAGCATTTGGTGACAACACCACATTTTTGAGGTGTCCTTCATTTTTACAAAGGTACATTTGCAAATTGCATTTCCGGGATAGCCATAGGGAATTTCTCGTTGGTCTCTGATGTGAAAGTAAAAATGTACCTCTCCAAACAGCCATTGGTTTTGATTTGTGGCATGTGTTTGGATAATAAGGCATTTAGGCACTGGCCCAAATATAAAGTAGAAAGAAGCCCTGCAAGGCAGATGTTTACCATCCCTAAACAAAGGGACCCTAGGACTCCATGGATACTCCAGCTGTTGATTTGCTCTAGTTTCAGAGAGAAGAGAGTCATTTAAAACAAAATCCCCTTGCCTTTGCAAAAACTGTTTATGGATGAAAAAGAAATTGTATTTAAGAAATATAATCTAATCCTGATTTATTTAGAAATACATGGAGTCCAAGCTCCTACTCTATTTACAAAGGAACACAAGAGCATTTCACAAGTGAACAAGTAGTTAAAAGAATATATTATATATTTAGATAAATTCATTTGACACAATGTGTTCATACTGTATGTCAGGCACTTTCCTAAATGCTCCTTGGCCACTGAGAGCTTCAATGTATAGGGGGAAGAGAGATGTTATTCTGATGACATGTAGACATGTATATAATTGCTACAGAGATGAATGTTTCAATGGGAAAGTGGAAGTGCTATTTGAGGGTGTTTATCAGTTTACTTGTACTGTCTGGGGGTCAAGGAAGTTTTTGCTGAGAAATGACATTTGATTAGAAACCTAAATGATATTTAATGAAGTGAAGGGATGAGGGAAGTGCATGCTAGACAGAGAAAACAGCATATGCAAAGGCCCAGTGGCAGGAAGGACCAGGGCCCTAATTGTTCATGAGAGAAGGCCAGTGTAAATGCAGGGAGATAGTGAGAAGGAAGATGGTAAGGAAGCAGGGCAGCAGGCAGAGCAATGAGGGTTTGTAGGCCATGTTAAAGTATTGTGACTTTGTCCCAAAAGGATTAGGAAGTCACTGGTGGGTTTTAAGCGACTCTAATTTATCAGACTTGTTTTTCCAAAGATTGCACTGGCTGAAGCCTGGAGACCCATTTAGAGTAGGATCTGACTGAAAGTAAGAAGACTCAAACACAGACTGGGCAGGAGACCCCGCGAGAGGCGATGACCTACATGGTGGCAGTGGGCATATTTAGGAAAGTCTCACCAAGTCCAGCAAGAAGCATCAAGGATGATTTGGGGTTTCGAGCTTGAGCTGTTGGGTGGGCTGGTGATGGCATGCCCGGAAAGAGGAAGACTTGGAAGAACAGTGGGTGTGGGAGTGAAGTTCAGTTTCAAACACTGAGTTTGAGGGGACTTCAAGACATTCTAAAACAGGATAAGTGGGCACAGGTGTGTGAGGGTCTGGAACTCACGAGAAAGATCTGCTTTGGAATGACACTGTTATAGAGATGGTAGCTGGAGCTTGGGTGTGTAGGCCTTTGACTTCACATCATTTGTAGTGTTGAGAGTAGGTTTAAGCCCAAACCATGTGGACCCCAGCATTTACTGTCTGTATGTTAGAGCTTCAGCCTGCAAGAAGAAGACATATCTGAAAAAGAATTACCAGGAGAAGGTGACATCGTGAAAGTCAAGGGGCGGGGGAAGTGTCTTAAGAGGAAAAAGATTAAGTAATGTCAAGTATTCAAACTAAACAGAAATAGCCGAAGTTTTCAACTTCAGATGCCTGGATAAAGAAGATGTGGTGTATATGCAATGGAATATTACTCAGCCATAAAACGAATGAGGTCTTGCCATTTGCAACTGCACCAATGGACCTAGAGGGTATAATGCTAAGTGAAATAAGTCAGTCAGAGAAAGACAAATAACCACATGATCTCGTTCATATGTGGAATTTAAGAAACAAAACAAACGATCAAAGAAAAAAAAGAGAGAAACAAAAAACCAGACTCTTAACTATAGAGAACAAACAGATGGTTGCCAGAGGGGAGGTGTGTGGGAGGATGGGGAGCATAAGTGATGGGGCTGAAGAGTCCACACATTGTGATGAGCACTGGGTGATGAATGGAAGTGTTGGATCACTATACTGTATGCTTGTATGTTAATGACACTGGAATAATAATAATAAAAAAAAGTAATGTCATGTATTTCCAAGAGGCCAAGACCAGTGAGGCTGAAAACTTTTAAGTTTAAAATATTTGTTGATGAGGGGCGCCTGGGCGGCTCAGTGGTTGAGCCTCTTGGCTCAGGGCGTGATCCCAGGGTCCTGGGATTGAGTTCCACTTTGGGCTCCCCGTAGGAGCCTGCTTCTCCCTCTGCCTGTGTCTCTGCCTCTCTCTGTGTGTCTCTCATGAAAAAATAAATAAAATCTTTAAAATAAATAAAATAAAATAAAATAAAATAAAATAAAATAAAATAAAATATTTGTTGATGATTAAAATGGGTTGGTCCTGCTTCTGCAGCCTTGCTATATACTATATTATTTCCTTTAATTGATGTCTTTGTCTATACGGATCTGTTGTTGTTGCCTAAATCTTCGTCACTGTTTGGAAAGGATATATATTATATCTGACACTGAAATCCTAAAGACAAATCACTGCCTACCTTTTATTTTTCTTATTATCAGAGTCAAGCAATGATAGAGATTTTCAAGTGCCCTTAGAAAAGATGAGAAATGAAACAATTTATGTGTTTTCTTCCTGCTTTCCCTAATACATTTTTTTAAAGAAAGTTCAGATCATCTGGGATTATTTACTACATCATACATTTTCTCTTTGAAGAATAACTTTTTACATTTATGCTTACTTTTGCACTTTTATGACAAACTGGCCCTCCCCTGTGTTTATTTATTTTCCTATATTCTTTAGAAAGCCTTTTCTTACTTGTGAATTTTTTTAAGATTTTATTTTTAAGTAATCGCTACACCGAGCATGGGGCTTGAACTCAGGACCCTGAAACCAAGAATTGTATGTTCCACCTGCTAAGCCACCCCGGCATCCCCTTCTGTAAGCCTTTTATACCATATCTGCCTCATTCCTGACTCCAAATTTCCTTTGTCTCTTAGAGTGAGTCTTTTGTCATATTTAAATCGAAATATTTTAAGTTTGGGGGTAATAACATCACTGTCAGAATAAATCCGAATACTATAGAAATATAGATAATGGCAAATGCAAAGACTGTCACAATTCCAACTCCAGCCAAGAACGACAGTGGCAAAATTTCCTGCTCTCCCTTCCTCTCAAAAATACATGGAGGGGTCTGTATTGCAGCCTATGTGACAAACTGAGGTCTTTTTAAGTCTGAGACATTTATGTCTCTTGTGACTTTTCAGCCCTGAAAAATTCTGCTTGGATCATTTCTTCTCCATCTTCTCGGTTTTGTCTCTTTGGAACCCCTGTTGCCGGTGGTAGGATCACCTCAGTCCTGGGTTGAGGTAACACAGTGTAACAACACTTCCCACTTCTAGATGTTGTGAATTGCCATCCCAGAATGGATGCAGGCAGCCAACCAGGATGAACGTAGGGGTCAGGGGTGGGAATGCCTCCAAAATGAACCCCCGCTCTATAGAAAGTGGCTACCTGTTTCTTCTCATTATAGCACCGGATCCCCAGCCTGTTTGCAGAAGGTGTGTGTTTCCTGTGGAAAAAAACAGAATACATCTTTCTCAGTCCAGTTCTATTACCCCAGAGTTAGAGGATAATCCTTCCAAGTTTCAGACCTTACGTTGCCTATGGGTTTCTGGCATTATGATGCCTATCATTTTTAGTATAGTTGCAAATTTTTATATTTCTGAAGTTTCAGTGGGTTCTGGTGGGCTGCCTTAGTGATATATTTTTTTAAAGATTTTATTTATTTATTTGTGAGAGACACAGAGAGAGAGAGGCAAAGACACAGGCAGAGGGAGAAGCAGGCTTCCTGTGAGAGCGTGATGTGGGACTCGATCTCAGGACCCTGGGATCATGACTTGAGCCAAAGGCACTCTACTGCTGAGCCGCCCAGGTGCTCCCCCCAGTGATATTATTTTAAATTGGAAACCTCTATAAGTGTTTATTGAGTACTAATTCTAAAAGTGA
This sequence comes from Canis lupus familiaris, assembly GCF_011100685.1. Classification (NCBI taxonomy): domain Eukaryota; kingdom Metazoa; phylum Chordata; class Mammalia; order Carnivora; family Canidae; genus Canis; species Canis lupus. The sequence goes on from NC_049226.1 coordinate 37,381,346, forward strand.
CACATCATTACTCTCTTTTATCTAAACTAGTAAATCTGGGGAGAAAGGAGAGGTCCAAACTGGTTTTATATCAGAATATCATTTTGAGTCCTGTGTTTACTTGTTTTTCTTGTCTTGGAGTTACTACCAAAGGGAACAAACAAACAAAACAACAACTCCACAATTTCCTTTCAAATATCTATTACTTTGATTTTTTAAAGTAGTGGCCAGTAAACTGGTCAACAAATCAGGCCCCCCAGCATCCAGAGCCTTTTGTTCTCAAAACTGTCCTGCTGGAATCAGTAAACTGTTGATTAAAATCCTTGTTGCCTCATACATGTAGTAAGCATAATCTGTTTTTTAGAGACCTAATCACTTTCATGTCACTGGCTGAAGGGATAGAGACAAAAGCTGTGGCTAATTATTAACAACTTTACAAAGCTGATATTGAATTTCTAATGCATCCCAAATGCCCCTCTACTCTGATTAGTTCCCGGGGTCTCCCTGGCTGGTACCTTGCTAGCTTGGAGAATGGATTTAAGATCCTTGGGTTTCAGAAACTCTTGGAAGAGTAATTCTTTGGTCACTTTGCAGCAGTAACGGATTCTCTGGTCATCTGGAAACGGTGCAGAACTGCTACATCTGGATACAGAGGGAAGTCATTGTTGGCGACCAATAGCATCCTTCCTTTCCACCTGCTCCAAGACTCCCAGCTGCTGAGTAAAGAAGAGGAAGAGGTTCAGAGTTGGCTTGTAAAACAGGCCGACCTTGTTTAGACGTAGTTGAACTCCCAGATCTCTTTCCCCACAACCCCTCTTGGACCCAAGGACTCTGTTTCCAACTGCCAAACCCATACTAAGCTTCAGGAGACAATAGCTTTCTGTTAGGAAAGCCTGACTTGGAAGTTGGGGACCAGAGACTGATGTTTTGAAGTGAAAATCAGTCCTCAAACTGTCCCTGGGGGTAGGTCCTGAGAGTGGAGGTGACATAATGAAGGCATCCAATTAAAGTGGCGTTTACTGGAGAAAGCTCCGACTTCTGAGTAGCTCACGCCGTATGTCATATAATCTCAAATGCAGAAAGAACATGCTGGAATCATTACCTTCAGACACGAGTTTCCCTGGTAGGACAAGGTCTAAGGCCAGGACGAAAAGATCATTTTCTCCTGAAATCTGCCTATCTCATTAGCCTTTTCATGGGTGATATAACTTCTCCTTCCCTCCAAATATGCAGGGGTCCCATGGCTATCACTACTGAGCATGCCATTTCCATTATTGTTATAAATTATGAGCCAAGCCCCTGGAGGCCTTTGTCCCAAGTTACAGATACTTATCGAAGATGAACTATTATATGACAGCACAAGGAAAAATGAGCTTTAGGAAGTAAAACTAACAGATTTTTTAACAACCATTAATCCATCCAGCATCTGTAATACAGGTAATTCCCATAAAGTGGAGTACATAGTTTACATGGATTATTCCTGAATTTAACACACACACACACACACACACACACACACACACATCTTTTCAAATAAGACCATCAGTTTAATATTCTAATTTTGATTAATGATTTCAGTTTGTTTTTCTTAGCTTTTTTCCTGATTTTTTTTTTCAATAGAATTTCAGAGTTATATTTACTCTGATTGTTACTAGTTTTTGTTCTTTTCTGGTTTAGAATCTGAAACGCAGGGACATCTGGGTGGCTCAGTGCTTGAGCATCTGCCTTTGGCTCAGGGCATGATCCTGGAGTCCTGGGATTGAGTCCCCCATCGGGCTCCTCGCAGGGAGCCTGCTTCTCCTTTTGCCTGTGTCTCTACCTCTCTGTATCTCTCATGAATAAATAAAATCTTTAAAAAAATGATCTGAAATGCACACAGAGCTAAAGGTTGGCTCTGTTGATTATATAATAAAGACATTGTGAAATTATACTATCATATCACTTGTAGGTCTTCCTATATGGAATATTTCTGAGGCACTTGATTGAAATTTGGTTAAGCTGCTATGAGGAAGGATTTGTTCTGAAGATTCTGAAAATCATATGCTTTGGTCAAATAACTAAACCAGCACTGCAATTTGACACAAAATATCTTTTTTTAAAAAAAGGATTTTATTATTTATTTATTTGTTTGTTTGTTTATTTATAGTACGTGCAAGAGTTGGGGAAAGGTAGAGAGAGAATGAGAGAGAGAATCTCAAGCAGACTCTGTGCTGAACATGGAGCCTGAGGTAGGGCTCAATCTCAAGACCCTGAGATCATGACCTGAGCCGAAATGAAGAGTGTGGGCTCTTCAAACTGGTATGATCACTCAACCAGGTGCCCCACAAAATATCCCTTTTTGAAATATTTCTTTAAACCACTAATCTTGTATCCTTACACCCTATAACCAATTACTGTATTGAAAGTGTTTCGTATGAATATAGCTCTAAATTAAACTAATACATAGATAAAGTTATTTTTCTTCCTAACTAAATATTAACCCTTAGGGAGACTGGTTGTCTTCCCTCCTGTGTCATTTTTATTTTTTTAAGATTTTATTTATTCATGAAAGACACACACACACACAGAGAGAGAGAGAGAGAGAGAGAGGCAGAGGGAGAAGCAGGCTCCATGCAGGGAGCCCGATGCAGGACTGCATCCCAGGACCCTGGGATGACTCCCTGGGCTGAAGGCCAAAGCTCAACTGCTGAGCCACTCAGGCATCCCTCCTGTGTCATCTTTAGAAAGAGAAGCACTATTCCTTGACAAAAATATGAATAAAAGAATTTGTTGCTAGCAGGCCTGCCTTAGATATAATACTGAAGGGAATCTTTCCAGCTGAATGAAAGAGTCACAGATGATAATTCAAATCCATGTTAAGAAATGAAAAGGACCCAAGAACGAGGTTAACATAAAAGATTGTATAAATACACATTGTACTTTTTTTCTCCTCCTGTTTTTTTTTTTTTTTTTTTTAAGATTTTGTTTATTTATTCATGAGAAACACAGAGAGAAAGAGAGGCAGAGACACGGGCAGAGGGAGAAGCAGGCTCCATGCAGGGAGCCCGACATGGGACTCGATTCCGGGTCTCCAGGATCAGGCCCTGGGCCAAAGGCGGCGCTAAACCGCTGAGCCACCAGGGCTGCCCTCTTTTTCTCCTTTTAACTTGTTTAAAGATTTATGTAAAATTGCATAAAACAATAATTATGACATTGTAGCTTTGAGTTTATAACATATATAGATGCAGTCATTTGATAGTGACAGCACATTATCAATTACCATTTGATAATGAGAGCACAAAGGAGGGCAAGGAAATGGAGCTGTGAACACGGATTTCTATATTTAACTTGAATTGTATTAATCTAAAGTCGACTGTGACAAACTAAGATGCATATATAATTCCTGAAGAGAATACTAAGAAAATAACTAACATTTTATTTAGTTATAAAAGAACAAAATAATAAAATGATATACTAAAAAAAAAAACTATTTAACACAAAGAGACAAAACAAAGGACATAGAAAAACCTAAAGAGACAGTGATCAAAAGAGCAAAATACTTGTAAATTCAATGTAAGTACATTACAATAAATGTAAAACTAACCATATCAATAATTTTATTAAAATGTGAGTTAAGGGGCATCTGGGTGGCTCAGCAGTTGAGCGTCTACCTTCAGCTCAGGGCGTGATCCTGGGATCCTGGGATGGAGTCTCGCATCAGGCTCCCTGCAGGAGCCTACTTCTCCCTCTGCCTATGTCTCTGCCTTTCTCTGTGTGTCTCTCATGAATAAATAATTAAAATCTTAAAAAAATATCCAGAAAGAAGAAAGCAAACTAAACCCAAAGCACACGGGCAGAAGGAAATACTAGATTAGAACAGGAATCAATGACCTAGCTCATTATACAATCCCTTCTACTTCTGTGTATGCTTGAAAATGTCAAAATACAAGTTAAAAATAAATACAAATGAGGTAATCCCCATATTGTTGATCGTATGATTATTCCCTCCCACCCCCCACCCCCCCACCCCCACCCCCCGCCCATTGGTAGAGCTGGATTGCAGAATGTGGCTTGGACGTCAGGCCGAAATGGGAATTCCCAATTCCTTCTCCCCAGTACAGCCCCAACCCAGATCTCAAGATAAATCAATGAGTAATTTAATTCATAAAGTTAATTCTATAGACACTTTCCTTGGGGAAACAACACACTGGCAAAATGTCCACTCTCCAGGAAAATCCCTAGTTGACGTTCAAAGCTTGCCTTGTGCCTTGTTGCAAGCAGAAGACAAGCAAAGGGGACAAAAGGGAGAAATGGAAAGATGAAGACAAGGAGAAAGAGAGAGATTCAGAGCAGCATTCCTGTGCTGTGCCACAGATGTGCTCTGCAAGCCAGAGCCAGCTTCATCCATGCCATTCATTCAATAAATGTCCTCTTTCACTGGTCAGATAAAGTGATTTCTCTCCTGTAGGAAGAGCTGTGGAAGCATGGGAAACAGAGTGGCAGCTTATTCTCCAATATTCCCATCACAGGGAACATTCCAGAGCTTTCTGAGGCAAGGCAAGAGATGAGTAGAGAAGGGTTGCCCTGCAAAGGAAATGAGAGTCAGCTGGCCAAGTATACCTGAGATGCCTATTTCTTCCAAGGTATCCCCCAGAAATATCTTGTCTCAGCCAAAACCCTTCCTTGGCTTGACCTTATAAAGACGGAATCTCACCAAATCTCAACTTCAATTTGGTACTTCTTATTTTGGGGGGTATAACAGCACATCATGCACATTAACAATGATTACACATTAACACATAGTGCACAATCTTGTATGTGAGACCTGCGTCTGTGCTTTTTCTCCCAGATCTTGTAACTGGCAGGAATTTATATACAAATACAGCATCTGTTTATGAAAATGGATGAAGGACTCATTATCCCACAAATAACAGTTTTTGAACCAGGTTTAATGAAGGCCAATATACAAAATAGCACAGAAAACTAAATGATGGTTTACTCAACCTCTGTGTTATTATCAGTGATAGTGGGAACCTCCATAAAAGTGCATGTTCTCATATACTGCCCCTTGAGACTGACCCAGCAAGCCTTGGGCTTTGGCACAGGATTTTGTGTTTTTCAAAAGAACTCTGGTTGGCTCTGATGGGAACTGCTTTTTCAAATGTATGCCTAATTTTAAAAAAAATATTCTATTTATTTGTTCATGAGAGATACAGAAAGAGGCAGAGACACAGGCAGAGGAATAAGCAGGCTCCCTGCAAGGAGCCGGATGCAGGACTTGATCCCAGGACCTTGGGATCACGCCCTGAGCTGAAGGGAGACACTCAACCACTGAGCCACCCAGGTGCCCCTCTCTTGGAATTTCAACTAGAAAGTGTATCCTGAGTTCCTGGGGGCAGTCATCATTCCTCCACAACTGCAAGCCTGTTTGCTTGAAGGCAAAAGTGATAGGTAGATATGCAGAGACATGCTGCTATGGATGCTGATCAACCCAGGTCTGAGGCCAACCCTCTCTCTGGATACCTCCTTCCCAGGAGAACCCATAGAAATCCTTTGTCATTTCAGAGCATTCATGTTTACTTGCAATCATGAGAATTCATAGGCTTGGTAAAAAGGCAATGCCTTAGAATCTAAGCCCTGGGGTCACTAGAATCTTAGACAGAAAAACTGAGGAGGGCACCTTGTTCTTCCAAACATTATGACGGTTTTGGCTTCCCAAAGTGTGATTGTAAAGTGGGACAGGGTGAGTGAATTTACTCAAAGCTGAAAACAAATTATTTTGGACATATTTTTAGATGACAGACTCCAGAAAACGTAGAGACTTCACACATATTACCTAAGAGATGATGAATAATTTTTAGGTCCTGTCCATTTGGCACCCAACTGGCTGGTACCTGACTCACTCGAGTACCAACAAATATTTGTTGAATCAGTGAATAAATGGGTGAAAGGAGCAAGAGAGTGGGGGAGAGGAGGAGAGCATATTTCTGTATTGTAGCCTGATTAATGTAGCAAGTTTGTAATATAAAAGTGGGACAGACCCATCTGGAAATTCTCCAGAAATCCTTTGCCACCCCCAGCGTTTGTAAAGCTAAGACTTACATCCAAGAACAAGCTATAAACATTATGAAGTGCCAGTCAATGGAACAACGTGTTAACAAAATTCCGGAGAGTTAAAATTCGGACCAGGGAAAGTCTTCCGTGACGTGTAACTCAGGTTCATTCTTGGCTCACGTTGTGCTGCTTCTTAATTACAGCATATGACTGAGCTCCTTAATTCAATCTCCCACTCTGTTTTCCACTGTAACACTTAGTGTGATTCATTCATGAGCTGGAGATCTGTTTATTGACTCTGACCCTCTACTCCTATAAACAAAATTCAGAAATTTCCTATTTGGTTCTCTACCAATGTGTACGAAGTGAGCTCTTGAAACAAAAGAACTTTTAAAATACACTTTTAAAGGAAGACCACACAGGTGCCCAGTTGGATATAGAGATGAAGTTGCATTTTTAAAAGTTCATGGCAGCAATCTTCCAGGAGACCAGGCCCTAAATTTACAATCTCACGAGGAAGGGAGGGAGAAAAATGAAGGACGCCTATGAACCGAAACTTGAATATCCGTGAAATAAAACGGAACCACATTTTATAGCATTTGATTCTACTTTTGCTTTACAAAAGCCATGTCCTGAGACATCCCGGGCTTAGTTTTCATTGGGTCATTCAGAAAAAGAAACATGATGCTTCTGTATCCATTCCTGCCAAGCATTCAAGATGGATTGTTTTCTGAAATTCTTAAATAAAAAAAAAAGGAGCCCAATATAAACTTGGTATTAACACAAATAATTTCTTTCCTTAGAATGACCCTCTAACCTACGTGATCTCATCCCTCTTTACAGCATTGCACCGGACAGGATATCATGTAATGAGGCTGTAAAGCTCAGAAGAGTCACATTTCGGCTAAAAATGGAAGGTTGGTAATAAACAAAGCTGACTGGTTTCACTGGGAATGAAGCAAATATACTAGATGTAAACATGCTGTAAACTGAGCTTGGGTAGAAGGGTTAGAAATTTTCTTAACACAAAGACAATGACTCTCCCACCCTTCCAACAGAGGGGAGTGGAGACCCTGCTTTCCTGATGATACTTAATATCCCTGGAATTAGCGCTGCCACCACCACGATTGCCCCTCACCTAAGAATGACAAGGTTTGGCCAACTGGCTCTCTCATGAGCCAGACACCATTTTAGAGTTTTATTTGCTGTTGCTAAAAACTTAGGGGAAGATGCCAGTCCCACCTGAAACCTAAGAAGGAGGAAGAGAAGAAATGAGATCTCAGCTATGAACGATTCATCAACCATTCCAGAGGGGAGATGCTGGCAGAGGTCACTCGGGTCAGCTGAGAGCAAATCCCTCACTTCCAAGAGATCTGCTGGCTGGCATTTCGTTAGCTCGCTGCAAATGCAAAGCCTGGAGCCTTCCATTAGTAGCACCTGGCCTGGTCCTGATGACGAGCAGAAATAATTAAAGGTGTCAGAAGTTTCTGGAAGAAATCCAGGTGACAGAGTCTCTGCGGTGAGTACAAAGTGAACAGAGCTTAGGAACACATTTCCTTGCTTTGGCTTTATGCCTTTCTCTGTGCCTCCTTGGGAATAGGTAGCCATCAAGTCACTGGTCATGGCAGGAATTGGGTCTGGGCTGAGAGCCTTGGGAACCAAAGTGTGGATATGGCCTCCTACTCACAGGTTGTGCTTTTTCCACGCTTGCACAGCACGCATCTCCAAAGAATACACAGTATGTATACAAGTCGGGAAAATGACGGAAACAGGGAGGTAGGGGCTTGAAAACTATCAGGGGTGAGGAGGGACCTGTCTGAGAGCATGCTCTAGCTGCCTTTCAAAAGGGCATGCCCCGCTACCTACAGGACTCTTCTTCCTTCCTGCCTGCCCAGAGTGTGCAAATTGCAGGTCAAGACTGACTATACCAAGTAACAGGAGGAGACAGTGCTTAGCAGACAGATCCTTCCAGCTTTTCTCCCACACCAGCCTCTTCTCTAAGTGTTGAACAAACAGATGATAGTGGCTTGAAGGGGGGCCAAGTGTTTCCCCTAGCACGGCAAGAAGGCAAACCAACACACAACAGCAACAAAATGCTTGGGGCTTTCAAAGATGAGGACATGAGAACATTCTAGCCCTGGAGAGTCTCTCTGATCAGGAAGGAACCGAAAGCCAGAGAGACTACTTCAGGAAAATCTGGACTCATCCATTGGCACCAGACAAAGAGACTAGAGGGTCTTTAATTTGGTGTTCTGCAAATAATTTCGGAATATAATAAGAATTTCTTGTTTTATTTTCATTTTGGGTTTTTTTTTTTAAGATTTTATTTATTTATTTATTTATTTATTTATTTATTTTTTTATTTATTTATTTGAGAGAGCATGAGCAAGGATGACGGGAGAGGGAGAGGGAGAAGCACTCCCCACTGAGTAGGGAGCCTGATGCGGGGCTCATCCCAGGACCCTGGAATCATGACCTCCTAAGCCAAAGGCAAACTCTTAATACACTGAGCCACCCAGGTGACCCCCTATTTTGTTTTACAGACAGAATGTTAAAGGAAACCTACCAGTGGAGCAGAGGAATGTGGGGTCCTATTTTCGAGAATCAAGGAGGGGGCTGGAGCTTTGTCTCCTGGGCCCTCCCCAAAGATGCTCAGTAAGTTCTTTTATAACACATTTTCAGGAATTTCAAAGTGTAGATTATTTTCAACTATTATTCCTACAGTTATATAAAGTACTTAGGTTGTTGTTGTTGTTTTTTAAACAAGAAACTATTTAGAGAAAATTTTTGAAGAAAATGTTTTCAGGGGCACCTGGGTGGTGCAGTTAGTTGAGTGTCAGATTCTTGCTTTCAGCTCAGGTCGTGATGTCAGGGTCGTGAGATTGATCCCCAGTTGGGACTCTATGCTCCATACGGAGTCTGCTTGAGATTCTTTCTCTCTCCTTCTGCCCCTCCCGCTCATGCTCTCTCTTTCTCTAAAATAAATAAATAAATCTTAAAAAAAAAGTGTTTTAAAATTTCATGAAAATGTTTAGTACAAATAAAACCCAAACCAAATCCAATTTAATGTGTTGGGATTCTTCAAGAGATACTGGATGTGGGTCTGGGCCTCAAGGAGCTTTCATCTGGTGGGGAGGGAAAGATATGTATGGAGACATCACATGACCTATGCATTGGTGTCAACCACAAGAGCAGAAAAAGTGCACTGGAAGCTCACACTTGAGAGAGTTTTCACTCAACCATGGAGATACTCAAGGTGAGTCTTAGTGAGGTCTGATATCATGGACAGTGTTGCTGTAGAGCAGAGTGTGAAAGCTGCGTGCAGAAAAATCTAGCAGAAGAATCACGAAACAGGAACTCAAAGTATGTACAGCCTGTAGCAAACAGTTGGAACTTATATTGAGTGTAAGTTCCTTTATATTGAATATAAAGGAATTTGGGGGATTTATAAACTGTGGGTCCAGATACTACCAAATCTTAAATGTCAGTTTAAAAAAATTTGACTTTTGGGGCACCCAGGTGGCTCAGTCCATAAAGCATCTGCCTTGGGCTCAGGTTATGATCCGGGGGTTCTTGGACCCAGCCCCACATTGGGCTTCCTGCTCAGTGGGGAGCCTGCTTCCCTCTCTCCCTCTGCTCCTTGTCTCAAATAAATAAATAAAATCTTTAAAAAAATTTTTTTTGACTTTTATTCTGTGGGTGAATTACTGTTTTGAGATGGGAAATGACAAAACTCAGAGGTGAGCATTAGGGAAATTAGCCTCGTAGATGTTTTCAGAATGGTCGATTGTAGGAATAGGCTTGAAAACAGTGCATAGTGACAACATAGAAAGGACAGGGCACATGGGAGATGGGTTATCACTGAGTTCCATTTCCACTGCGGTCGGTGTGAAGCTACCGTGCTCCAATGAGATGCAGCAGGTGAAAGCTCTTCCAGCTTTGAGTAGGTTGTCATTAAGAGAAAGGGCATTTGAGCTTAGGAATCTGGAGTTCTTATATCAACTTGGAGTCCATGAATAAGTGAGTATGAGCTACATTTCCTCATCTCAGTAAGAGTTCAGAGCATCTATCCCTTGGGGTGCGTGGAAAGAATTAAGACCATAAGGTGAGTATAACCTAAATTTCCCAGAGGTCACAGGACTGGGTGCAAATGAAGTCTGAGTGGTATTAAAACCCAAAACCCTTCAAGGCTTCAAGGCTGAGCCCCCAGCTGCCAGGCTATTGGGATTCCAAGCCCTCTGAAGCCCAACCTCAATGATTTCTGGCACTTTCCAGGTAGTGTTGGCTGATTTGGCAAAGAAAAAAAATTACAAGATGTCCAGGTAAATATGAACTTCTGATAACAATGAACTTCTTTTTTTTTTTTTTTTTTTTTTTTTTAGTGTAGGTACATTCCAAATGGGATATCCGTTTGGATTACCTCCTCTTCATCCCACTGGGGATGGTGGAATTCGCATACCAGGATTATCCTAAGGTTATCTCAGGGTCAGGGAATCCATCAGATTCCTACCAAGGGGCAGATGTAGGACACCTGACACTAGACAGTTGAGATTGGCAGCAGTTTATGGGTCATGTATACTCCTAGCCCAGGGTGGGACACTGCACATCACATAGGGCCACATGGGGCCACAGAGTGAACAGAACAGGGGCTGTGGAGGCAGCCTTTATAGTATTAAGATAGAGGAGTGACCCCTGGCTCCCATGGGGGGATGTGATTGGCTTGTTTGAATAATTCCATGAGTTAGAGGGGAGCTGAAGCCATGCTGAAGAGGGTTGTCTGGCTAGGGAATGTTATCTTCAGGAGCATAACAAGGAGGGGAATTTGCAGGTGGGCCATTGAAGATTCTTATAGTTTTTAATGTCAAGGCAGCACATAATATTTATTTTGGGTCTTACACCGCAATATTATTCATGATTTATCAAGAACTGAAATTTTAATGAGTGTCCTATATTTTTCTTGGCAATCTTATTTTTTGGGGTTGCCTCAGATGAGCGTCCATCAGCCTTGGTCACCCTGGGGACAGTTGGCCACTTTGAAGGCTCTGCTCCTAGTACCATCTGGAAGAATCTGCCATGGCCCAGCTCTTTCCCACCACCAACCCCAGCTTCTCTGCAGGTGTGAGGCTACTCTCCTGGCTCTCAGGGGCCCCAGGGCTCTGGGGTTTGTGGCAGGATTTGTTAAGATCCTTCCTCCATGGGACATCTGGGTGTCTCAGTGCTTGAGCATCTGCCTTTGGCTCAGGGTGTGATCCTGGGGTCCTGGGATCTAGTCCTGCACTGGGATCCCCGCAGGGAGCCTGCTTCTCCCTATGCCTGTGTCTCTGCCTCTCTGTGTGTGTGTCTCTCATGAATAAATAAATAAAATCTTAAAAAAAAAAAAAGACCCTCTTCCATGAGGTCTCATTCTTGTAATGGGTCTAAAGAGTCATGAAGCATATGACCGAAACTCAAACTTGGTTTAGAAACACAGTTGCCTTGTCTTCAGTCCCTGATCTCTATATTCAGAGCTTAAAACTGGCTCTTGAGGATGAGATACAATGGGTGCTTTCCAAATATCTTTGTCCTTCCCCCAACTTTTCTTATGAAAAGATATAAACATATCTCCTCTTTTGATACCAAAAGTGAAAATGTGTACAAGGCATTCAGCACCTCCCCTGCACATTGCAAGGTTCCCTATGACGTGTGAAAATCAGATGTGATGTTACGAGCTACCCCTGGGCAACCAGAGGACCTGTGAGATGTTAATGTGTGTTTCCTTCCTGGCTCTGTGGGAGACTGTAGAGAGTCAAGGGGACTCTGTGTTCTGAATTTCTGGTCTCATCTCAGTGAGTCATTAGTGGTTTTGATATAATAGGACGAAGTGTCCCAAATCTTGAAACAAAAGATACTTGGTGTGGGAAGGGGGAGTTGCTCTGATAACACTGAAGGGGTTAATGGTTTTAAGTTTGTTCATTTCTTTTGCAAGGGGCAGAAGCTTTTACTCCGGAGAAGGAAATAAGAGCTTTTATGGGGTGAGTCAGGGATGCTGGCTGAGACAGGACAATGCAACCTATGATTTTGGGAGCGCCAGGGAAGGACCCACTGGCTCTGTATGGAAACAGCTGAGCTGACTTCCAGCAACCATGTGTGCTTGGAAAGGGGTCCACTGGGGATGATCCCAATTATTATTCATTATTTATACAACAGATGCATATTGAAGGCCGACCCTGTGGCAGCTCTATGGTGAGCATTGTGGACCTGATTGGCTTTTTGGAGCTTATATTTCAGTGAGTTGCAATCAGTCTAAACAGTAATTAGTGTCAGGCTTCTGGTTGATCATAGAACTCGGTGCTTCTACCAATAATTTATGCAGAAACATGGAAGGCAGAGTGAGATTTTTAAAAAGATTTTATTTATTTATTCATGAGAGACGCAGAGAGAGGCAGAGACATAGAGAGAAGGAGAAGCAGGCTCCCTCTGGGGAGCCTGATGTGAGACTTGATCCCAGGAGCCCAGGATCACGACCTGAGCCAAAGGTAGATGCTTAACCAATTGAGCCACCCAGGAGCTCCTAAGTCAGATTTACTTTAATGGAGAAGAAAAGTAGCATGACTTTCCCAATTTTGTGCACCAACCCTCCTACTCTCTCTATATGTAGAGGAATATGCTAAATATCTGCATTAGCCATGTCTTTAATTTTCTATATTTTGATGCTTTGACAGCATCAGCCTTGTTGATCCTGGGGCAACTGCTCCTCCCAGGATTCATCATTTCTAGAGCCAGTCAACAACTTGCCTTTCAAATGCAAACCGGCCAATCAGAGCCCATAGCCTCCTTTACCGCATCCTCATCCTCTGTTCTAGGCCTCTGTGCACCTGTAGTAATCATCTCAGGGCCAGGTACCAGACAACTGGGACATCTCCAAGGGTCGAAAATTATATATATATATATATGTATATATATATATATATATACATATATATATAAAACCTTAAAAATATTTTTATAGTACTTGAAGCTTTTATTTGAATGTCACATTCTTCAATAGAATGTCAGTATCATTTTGATATTCTAACATCATCAGTGATTTTTTAAATTTAATTTAACTAATTAACATATAGTGTATAATTAGTTTCAGAGGTAGAGTTTAGTGAGTCATCAGTTGCATATAATGCTCAGTACTCATTACATCGTGTGCTTTCCATATGCCCATCACCCAGTTACCCTGTCCGCCCAACCCACCTCCCCTCCAGCGACCCTCAGTTTGTTTCCTATAGTTAAGAGTCTCTTATGGTTTGTCTCCCTCTCTGATTTCATCTGATTTTATTTTTCCCTCTCTTCCCCTATGATTCTCTGTCTTGTTTTTTAAATTCCACACGAGTGAAATTATATAACTGTCTTTCTCTAATTTATTTTGCTCAGCATCATACCCTCTAGTTCTATCCACATTGTTGTAAATGTAAGATTTCATTTTTTTGATGGTTGAGTCATATTCCATTTTGTCTATATACCATATCTTCTTTACCCATTCATCTTCATGTGGCTAGTAGAATATCTAAAATTATGTCTGTGGCTCACATTGTATCTCTCCAGGACATCATGGACCTAGTTCTGTACCCAGACTTCACTTCTCTGGGAAGACTTCCCTGACCTCCCTGCCTAGATGAATTCCTCCAATCGTATGTTCTCATGGCCTCTGCTCACAAGGGACCCCACTAGCCTGTGTGATATTTGGTTTAGTCTGTACCCTCCATAGGCTAGTGCCTCTGCTGTCTTTGCTCGTTGCTGACTCCCAGTGCAGTTCTGGCTCCTATGAGCAATTCAATATATTGTTGGATGAATAAATATGTGGCAGTTATATGAAAAGACATTTATAATGGGCTGTTGACACAGAGCTAGGGATGAATCCAATAGAAATAAAATCAGGATTGAAAAGTCCTCATCTGGCTAGAGAGGGTGGTCAAATCATGAAACATAAAGCTTACTAGAAATAGAAGCCTAGCCCAGCACACGGAGTTAAAAAAAAAAATCAGTTGTTTCAGTAAAAAAATGAAGGGGGTGCATTTGAATTTATGTGGGTCCCGGGCTTGTAATTAACTACAAGTTTTATGTTGGCCATTACTGTAAGGTTGTTATTACATGTGACAATGTGAATTCTATGGTAGAAATCTTCCTATTGAACCAGATATTTGTCAGAATGGTACCTGGCATGCTGTACATCACTCGAGGTGACCTTCTCAAGAGTGGTTCCAAAGGAATTGAACCAGGGTGGAAAGGGGCCTTGACACCAAGATATATTTAAGCAAACTGATGGAAGTAAGAATGTTCCACTTGAAAAATAGGAAGAAAGTGATGTGAGTTCTTCAATTATTGGAAGCTGTTCTGTTGATGAGGTGTACAGAGTCCTTTTGCCTTGTCCTAGATAGCAGAACTAGCGGTTGTGAGTGGCAATCACACCCTTTTTTTTTTTTTTTTTTTTTTTTTTTAGGATTTTCTTCATTTATTCATGAGAGACACAGAGAGAGAGGCAGAGATGTAGGCAGAGGGAGAAGCAGGCTCCCCACGGGGAGCTCAATGTGGGACTCGATCCCAGGACCCCAGGATCACGACCTGAGTCGAAGGCAGATGCTCAACCACTGAGCCACCCAGACGTCCCCAGTTTTCATCTTAATATAAAGCACTTTTCAGTTTCAACTCCCCAGGGCTTCAGTGTGCTACATCACAAAGTAATCCATTCCTTGTTATTTGCAGACATCTCATCAGAGACCGAGTGACCATTTGGTAAAGATGTGGTAGAGGGGATTCCTCAGGTTTGGCTAGATCATTTTGTGGCTTCCACCAGGAGCAGAGATGTCCTTCTCTTACGGCCCGGATCCACTGTGTTTGCATGACTCCTGAAGGATGGCAGCCTGCAGCTTAGGACATGCTCCATACCTGGTTTGGGGGTAAACGAGAAGCTCCTAGGAGTTGCCTGGACTGGGGATGGCTGTCACCTTACCCCTTCCCCAGGAACAGGAGGGCACAAGTGGGGCTGAAGGTGATGGTAAAAGGCAGCCCACCCTCTGTAGACTTGGTAGCATTGCCACTTGGGTGGCATAATCCATGGGTGGAGGGCTGAGGGAGAAGACAGGGCAGGAACTCATGCTGGGGAGTCTGGGAGGCTGGGGGGTGGTGAGACCGAGTATGAATGGATGCTCCCAACTCCCTGGAACACATTCCCTGGCCCCATCAGACTTCACTTAAAAAAATAGCAATTCAAAGACAAACTTATGGAGAATATTAGCAGAACTACTGCAGAACCTTACACCTGGGGTGGCCCCTTTTGAGCACGGGGTGGGGGGGGGCTGTGTGACTGCCTAACGAGCTGAATGGCTTTTGGCATAAAGTCTTTCCAGGAAAAACAAAGGAGATGGCCATTCTTTGGTCACCGGCCAGCCTGGTTTGGAATAGAACACCCAGTGGAGGGCATACACTTGACAAGGAGAAGACAAAGCCAGCCCCCAGCAGGGGACAGATTTCCTGCTCCAACAGGTGATCAGATACTCCAGGAACGGGGGTGGAGGCCCTGCTGCGTGAACGATGAGTATTGCACAGCCCTGACAGGCAGAGGCTTGAAGAGGGAAGGATCATCTTCTGAACTGAGGGGAGCAGATGAATTGTCACCTGATCCGGGACTGAGACCTCATATCCAGTTTCAGGCACTTGGGCCCCTGCTCATGTTTGGGAGATCTGTTTCATCCCTTTCATCCCGAAGCACATAAAAACATTGTTCTTTCTGCCCAAATCGGGTGCTTTGTGCTCTGCTATCTCTTCCTCTAACTTTCTCTGTGGTCTCTCAGGTATCCCCCCACCACTATGGAAGAGTTCCCATTCTCCTGGGAACTCACATGCAAATCCCACTTGAGATCCTATTGTCTGAACTTATTGAAGGGACAAGAATTGAAAACATAAATGTCTTAAAAGACAGCCAGCATCCCCTCTACCTGGCCATTGTAATATAGGAGACAGCTCTCTCCAGACTGCTGCACTGATAGCCCTACACACCGTTATTTGTTTCTATTTATTATACTAAAATATTTTCCTGCTATCTCATATGGAACAGCTTTTGAAGATTCCCATGAGTCACAGCTGGGAAATTCTTGCTTTGAAGTGCCCCATTTATTCATCTTTTGTCAGTGGCAGGCTCTTTATGCTCAGACATTTTATACTTTTCACAGTTATTTCAAAATCTATTTCATTTGACGTGGAGTCAATTCATCATTCTGCACACATTCCTATTTCTCTTTCTCCTCATTTCTCTCTCTTTGGCATTCTGCTAAGTTCATCAGAGTCTCCCTTTTCCCCTTCTTTTCTTTCAAGTTGTGTCATGGAGTCTCGAAAAATACGGAAAGTCCATTGCTTTCAAATGTTCACGGATCCCAATTCGGCCCCAGAGTTTGGAAAAATTGGAGACCGAGACTTATAAATCTGCCTTATAATAAGACCAACTGCTCTCAGCTGTAAATCTGAAAGTGGGTGGTTCATTGGAAAATATCAGCTTGATGCCTTTTAAAATCAAAGGGAGCTTCTATGATTGGTCCATAGAGTTGCGAAATAGATTTTCTCAGGCCTGGTCAAAGGACCAATTCTGTACATGGTGGAGATTTGTATCAAGTTGCCTAGATGTGGAGAAAACAAGAGGATGAGCCATGGTTCTGAGATCATTTCCACATTAGCAGCTACGCAAGAGGGTTTGGTTCTTTCTTTCTTTCTTTCTTTCTTTCTTTCTTTCTTTCTTTCTTTCTTTCTTTCTTTTTCTTTCTCTCTTCTTTTTAAAGATTTTATTTGTGTATTCATGAGAGACACAGAGAGAGAGGCAGAGATGCAGGCAGAGGGAGAAGCAGGCTCCCTGCAGGGTGCTCGACGCGGGGGACTTGATCCAGGGACCCAGGCATCAAGACCTGAGCCAAAGGCAGATAGATGTTCGACCACTGAGCCTCCCAGGCATCCAAAGAGGGCTTGGTTTCTAACCACATTTTAGCTGAGTATTACCAATTGTATTTGATGCAATCAGGCCAAAGGTAATTTGGCACAACGGAACTCCAGACAGTTAACATCTTGGGATCCCACTCTTACTTGGTAGGATGGCAGACATAATAGGACTTAGCGTAAATCACTTATTTGTTCACTGACTTATCACTACTAACAAGGCAAATGAATTTGTATGAATTTTAGGAGATAATATTATTGTGCCTTCTTCACATCAGGACTCCTTTGGGGCATTTCTTTTGATTTTGGAAAACTTTTTAAAAGACTCATTAACCACCACAACAAAATTACCAAAAAAAGTGCACTCAAAAGAGAACCAGAGTGGTTCAGGATCTTTATGATGAGGTAAAATAAGGGGCCTGTGTAGTGAGTGATTTAGTGGGAAAAGTTGGGAAGCTAGCTCAAAGCTGGAAAGACCAAGGGAGCTGTGAATGCTGTCTTACACATTCATGGATGATGTCTTTCTGATGCAAAATTCATGCTTCAAAGCACTCTTCTGATGGTAGAAGTTATAATCCTATCTATGAGATAATTCAAAAAAGAATATAAGGGGAAAACAAAAGTTAATCTTAATACCTTTACTGTATTTTTATAAAATGGAACTACAGTGCTTATCCTGGTCTTTTGATTAATCCTAGCTATTTTTATCTTGTACAAATAAAATACATGCCTACTATCCAATGTAAATATTACAGACAGACATTATATAGGGAAGTGAAATCTCACCATATTCTGGCATCTCTAATATAAGCAATCCTCGCCAATTTGAGGGTCACTTTCTGACATTTTATTATACATTGATTTGTTCATTTCTTTGATGTTCATGTTGCTACACTGGAATGTGAGCTTCGTGAAGAGGGGCTTTTGTTTGATTTTATTCTTTTATCCTCAGCATCTAGAGCAGTGTTTGGGCACACAGTGTGCATCCGGTCAGTAACTGTCAAACAATGAATGGGCACATAAATGAATTGCTGCTAACTCCCCAGAATTAGGACTATGTGTATAAATACTATGTCACATCTGTAATCATATTGCTTATCAACACCTGGCAAAGCAGGATGCTTGTTTAAATAAAAGGGAGGAGAGAAAGAAAAGACAGGAAAGAAGAAAGAAAGAAGAAAATAAGAAGACAATCTTTAGAAATTAGGTAAGAAAATAATATAGTTTTTTTAGATTAATTAATTAATTAACTTATTTATTTATTTGAGATAGTGTGCATGCACAAACTGTGGAGAGGGAGACAGGGGAGAGAGAGAACCCAAGTAAGCAGACTCCATGCTGAGCACAGAGCCTGATGTGGGGCTCGATCTCACAACCCATGAGATCATGACCTGAGCTAAAACCAGGAGCAGGACGCTTCACTGACTGTGCCACCCCATGCTCCCCATACACATTTTATTTATTTCTAAAGAGGTCCTGGGGCAACTGGGTGGCTCAGTGGTTGAGCATCTGCCTTTGGCTCAGGGTGTCATCCTGGGATCCTGGGATCAAGTCCACATCGGGCTCCCCACAGGGAGCTGCTTCTCCCTCTGCCTATGTCTCTGCCTCTCTCCCTGTGTTTCTCATGAATAAATAAATAAGAGGTTTTATTTTTCTCCATTAGATTTTTCTGGAGGACCTTCCAAGCTAATCAACTATAGGCACCAAGGGCAAGCCCCCGATAGTGTATTGATTATTTTGCACTAAAGCTGCTTGGGAAACAGCCAGTGCCAGGGCAATGAGATCCTTCTCTTCCTAAAGGAGGAAATAAATCTCCCATGTGGAAGTCACCCTCACTGTACTAAGCAGCAAAAAAGACATCCTTATCACTAGAGACAAGGACTTTTAAGGCCAAAAAAATTGTAGAAATAAACCTTGTTACTTTTTCTACCTTAGCCCAAATTTGGCTGAGAATTCCTTATTAATTCAGGCTCCCAAATAGGTTTTCTTTAACCTGTCAAAGGCAGATGCTCGACCACTGAACCACCCAGGGACCCTTTTTCCTACAGTTGTATTTTCTTTTAACTTTCTTTTACTCAAGAATCATTTAGAACTTAAAGTTTTCATTGGTTAGAGCCTCTGTAATTAAACCTTTCGTTGTCATGAACCAATATTTCTCTGGTACTTTTTGTTAATCTGTATACTTTTCACTTTTGGGAATTCATTAAGCCTTTATTAATGTCCTCAGATATGATCAGTTTTTATAAATGTTCTACAGATGTTTGAGAAATGAATTATGCTCTTTATTTCTAGAACAGATAATACAGTATATTAAAAACATAATCATCCTTAATTAGCAATGTGCTTTGCTATGTTATTTTTTCTGTGTCCAATTCATCTGGCAAGTCTAAAAATACATAAAAAGTCTCATAGAATATGTTTCTGTTAATTTCTTGGTGTTTGCTTTCTACTTGTACTGGTTGTCTGTGATTGAGCATCCAAATACTCATAACACTTTTCTTCATTGTGGGTTATATTTTGATTGATTTTGTAAAGTCAGCCTCTTTCCACTATGTAGGAAGTATTTTCTACCTTGTCGGGCCCTGTCAAAAACTATCTCCTATGCTCGAGGTAGAAGATTAGTTACATTGATTCCTGGTTGCCGTAAATGTTGGGACAAAAAATGGTGGAAGGATCACTATGAGCCACTCTCTTTCATGTCACCTCTGATTTTTTAAGAGATACTTGGTGCCCCTCAAAATAAATCAGTATCTTTTGCTCAATCCAACCATTGATCTTACATCCAGTAGAAACTCCTCTAGAAATGCCTGCCTGCCAGTTTCCAGTATTGTGATTTTTTTCTTGGTTTGTTATTAAAGAGAATATATATATATTTGGTAAGCGATGCCTGTAGAATCCAGGAATGAAAATAATCCTACAAAGTGGCAGGACGATATGGTAGGAATGGCAACCAGACTGAAAGCAGAGATTAAAACCCTCTTAGAACTCACTAGAAAAGTACCTTTTAAGCTTAGGAGTGGGAAAAGTAGTCCATTTAGTCTATACTTGGAACGGGTTGGAATTTCAAACCTAGGTATTCAGGTGAAGCTTCCCCTTGCAGTACTCTGTAATTATGAAATTCCAAATTTCTAATTTGTATGAAGATGAAACCCTGATTTTCCTACTGTCACTAAAAAGGGTTTTTCCACTGTTAAGATCTGGGTCACAGTACTTGGGAAGAAAATGAAGGAAGGGGTCAGACCGTGTATCAGGGGGGTAGATGGGACTTAAATTATATGAGTGGCAGCGTTTTAATCATCTTCAATGGCACATAAATAATTCTGACCCCCATTAACTGTTTGTACTTAGAAACTCCTTAAAAATGTCCTCACTGCTATCAATACCAGAAGCTTATTGGTATAACTCCCTAGAAATACCCTGATTTCTCTTTTCAAACCCAGAATGTTTCCAAAGTGACACATCTATCAAAAGGACGTCTGAGAATAGAAAACCAATCAGCTCTCAAAGAAGATGCAACCCAAACTGGGAAGATGGTGAAACGTGAGTAAGTCTCGTTTCAGATGCAGTCAGATCTGGAGACCATCTTACCGTTGGTATTTAAAATATGTGGGCAATCCCCCATCCTTATCTTCATCATTTGTGCACTCAGATTGGAGGTCTGCTTGATGCCTGGCAACACCTACCTCTCACACCAAAGGAAATCCCAGTTCTTTGCGATTCTTTGAGAAGAAAGTCATCATCTTGACACACTATTTGTTACAATGAAAAGTCTCCGTACTACCATCTGTTTCTTATAAACGTGTTTATTTGCTCACTCTCCAGGAGCAGGGTCTTGGCTAAGCAGTCCCCAGTTGCATAAGGAGAGTCATGATTATCAGAATCTTCAAGAGCTGATAATGAAAGGCATGCTGTTTAGTTTCTTCACTGTGTAAATCAAGACACCTAGATCTCACTAAATATTTGTTCAATGACTCATGCCCATGTATTCAATGCCTTTGATTCTTTTTTCAGTCCTGTAGAGGTCCAAAGGTGAAACCATGAATACATTTTTTTTTTAGCATACTGTGTATTGATGCGTTATCAAGATGACTGGCATAAAAGTGAAAATTATAAACATCTACCAATGGCCAGGACACAAGGGAACAGTATTCTGAAACCCTGCCTTGGGGACAGTGAATCGGTTTGGCATTTTAGGAAAGTAATCTAGTAATAACGGCAATAAAAATACACATCCTTTGGCCCAGCAGCATATCTCTGCAAATTTAGTCTACAGAAATAAGAGACTTAGGGCTTAGGATATTTCCCAGGATAGTATGGGGGCTGAGTAACTATTTCTTTTCTTTTCTTTCTTTTTTTTCTCCCAAGGTTAAAACCTAGTTGAGATCAAAAGGGCTAAGTTACTCCTCTTTCTCAGCTCAGCATTCACTGGAAACATTATTCACTTGCAGTTGGCCGGCGACACAAATGTGGCCTGTACTGGGACATGGGGAGGACAAGACGGGAAGCACAGCTTGGATTCAAAGGTGCGATTCAAATTTTAGAAGAGATCGACTCTTCTGAGCTCAAATGAGGCTGTCGAATCAAACAAAAGCTACTAAACTGTGATGGGGGTTTTGTGGAAAGGGGAATCTGACAGAGCACAGCTGGGAGTAGTTACTACAAAAATAAAATTCTTTCCTTTTTATCTCTCAACAGGTTGTTATAACCACATTTACAATGATTACACCTAAAAGTACATGTATATGTTTTGGAAACTGTAATGGCCAAAGCAAACAACATTAATGATAAAAGAGGGGCACCTGGGTGGCTTGGTTGGTGAAGCGTCTGCCTTTGGCTCAGATCATGACCTCGGGGTCCTAGGATTGAGCCCATCAGGCTCTCCATTTAGGGGGAGTCTGCTTCTCCCTCTCCCTTTACTGTATCCTGCTCATATGCTCTGTCCATCAAACAAATAAATAAAATATTTAAAATAAAATAAAATAAAATAAAGTAAAATAGAGTGATTAGATCATATGTATTAACCTAGATGAATATTTTAAGGGAGAAAAACAAGTTACATTTAAATATATAGTATGACCCAATTTGGTAAAGAAAATAAAACAAGCTCCTCCTTACCTGGCATCTGGTTGTTAACATTGGATACCGAGGCAAGTGTCAGAAAGCAAAGAGGTTAGGAAGAAAGTCTTTTTTTTTTCTTTATATATTTTTATCATTTCCGTGGTTGCATTACATTGGCAAAGCTTTCCCTTCTGGAATAAAATGTTGGCAAAAGCTATACAAAATTAAACATAAATACAGAGAACATTAATATAAAAACCTAGCAGAGAGCCAGAAAGAGGCACAAAGTATTGCTTTGTTAACATGGGATGTTTGTTTGTCAGTGGGTGAAGTACTAGTTTGTGGAGCACCTGCTCTGTGCCATGTCTGAGTTGGATGCTTTCACATTTATCTCATCTCTGCCTCTCTTGATTTCATGCTTCTCTGTAGACGCAGTTCTCAGTAAAGGTAAAGAAGATAATTTAGAACACATGATATCCTGAAGATTTAAAATTGGTTTCTGTGAATTTTGCAGAACAGAGCTAAAAAAAAAAAAAAAAAAAAAAGAAGGCCAGGAAGGAGGAAAAAATAAGTTAAAAAAATTGTGACTGGAGAACCCAGGGTCAGTTTTGCCTAAAGACTCATTAAAAAAATAATAATAAATTGAATATGGTTTTAATAAAAACCTTCTCTGAACAGGGCTGTTTGTGACTTGCCAATAGTTACTTCACTTGAAGTTCATTCATATTCTTTATGTCTCTACCCCTGCTTGCTCACCTCAAAGCAAAGTTCTTTCCCTTAAGAAAACAAACAAGAAACGTGGCTAATCGGTAATGATCGTACAGTCTGAGTTCATGTGGGATCATTAATAAATAATCTACTTTAGAACATAAACATCCCCAGGGGTAAGTCTTCGAAGGCCAAGTCTGGTTTATGCCAAGTCGTTTTGTTTTTCCAGAGCTCCAGTTTTAATCAACATCATGGCAGTGACGGAGCGTGAGCATCAGGTCATGGGGTTCTAGAATCCAGTGAGAAGAATTTAGGCTTGAGGCTCACAATGCCTAATCTCTCGTCTCACCTCCGCTAGGGGCTCCCAGGAGTGTGAATCCTTTCTGTTTGATATTTTCTTTTTTAAAAAATTAAAAAAATATAGTTTGTTTATTTATCCATGAGAGACACAGAGGCAGAGACCCAGGCAGAGAGAGAAGCAGGCTCCCTGCAGGGAGCCCAATGCAGGACTTGATCCCAGGACCCCGGAGTCATGACCTGAACCAAAGGCAGACACTCAACACTGAGCCACCCAGAAACCCTCTGTTTTTGTATTTTCTGCACCATGATCACCAAAGTCACTTTCCCCTTGTAGCCTGGACAACCCAACTGTTTGTTGCCTGGACATTCTCAAGCTCTTGCTCACTCCTGGCTTCCTTTAAATGTTAAAACATTTGAATATAAATGGCTTGGTCAGTGCCTCCCCTCAAATCTCTACAGAGTTAGGCACATGGGGTGAGATCATCGGCATGTTTAAGGTTTCCAGTTGATTCTAGCATTCAGCAAAAGTTCGAGTACCACTGCTCTAAATATTTCTTATACTTCCCTCTTACCTTTCATCAGATCCTTGAAGTCTTCCCTCTGACTTCCCAAGAAAACTAAAAATCCCTCTCCCATATTTAGGAGCAATTCAGATATTTCATATACGTATGCACATCCATACTTTTGACCTCTTGCTAACTCATCCATGCTGTGTCGATGGGTCTTCATTTTTTAAGATGCCCCAAAACAGGCTGAAGCGAGAGAACTATTTACCCAGACGACAAATGATGTCACCGGCCAAGAAAGCAGACACAGCTGCAGTCAGTTTTTGTTTCACGAGAATTTTCTTTTCCTTAAGAGTATACACAGAGACAGTGGTTTGAGCCCCTTGAAAGTAAGGGGTTTGCACATCTAAAAACTCTTGCAGTTTGTACAGTACCGACTTTACCCCCTTGGGAGATGAAGACTTCCTAATGCCCCAGCAGTATGATCCCAGGGAAGGCTGTTCTCACCCCAGACTCACACCACCAGACCCTCCAAAGTGGAACAGGAGGGCAGCCCTGGCATTGGTGCCTGGGACTGGGTGAAATGAGCTGGGGAGCGTTTTTTTGATCTTTCACTCCTGAGGGTCTGGTTTCTCTGCACACGGGGGCTGGTGGGGGGAGCTGACCCACAGGTGTGAGCTGGACCTGACTAACCTCTGCCCTCCACATCTGTGCTGTCAGCCTCGGTGTTATTTGGCCCTTTAATGGTCACTTTTATTGAGGACTGGCCAAGAGCAGATGCCCATGGGGAAGTAGGCTTTCCTTACAGCTTCGTCTACGCAAGCCTGTTTCATCATCCAAGGTTTGGCCTTTCCAGAACAAACAGTATCTTCAGCCTCTCCATGCAGGTGCTTCGGGGGTCTCGTAAAGATGCCAGCAAGGGCCCACCGTGTGTTTTTGGAAGGCTAATTGCTAAAGCAGTGAGGATCTATCCAGACCCAGGATGCTTTCAGTTAACGGGACACCTTGTGCCGGCTGAGTTGGCAATCTAGGTGGTCTTCTAAAATCTTAACAGGGTTAGTTTTCTGTTTTATAAGCCACCAGTTCTCAGCACCCCTTCCCCCGGGGGTTGCCAACTAGTGTTGTCTCCTGTAACGGGCTGTTAGATGTGGTGCCGATAATAGTGTTTTCATGTTAATGTATGTCAATCATTTACTTTTTAAAAACATGTTTGAGTAGATTCAACATTATATTTATATTTAAAAATTTATATATAAAAATTTATATTTGAAAGATTTTTATATATTAAAAATATATTATGTCTAAAAATTTTATATATTTAAAGATACATATATTAAAATATACATACATATGTGTATGTATATATGTATGTATATGTGTGTGTGTGGGTCTCTATCTCTCTGTCTATCTATCTATCTCTCTCTCTCACTGGGATGCCAATACACTTCCATGAGCCTGACAGAAAGGTACGGAGCTCCAGCGAGTGCCTGGAAACCCTGCATGACACGGAGCCTGCCTGTGGTAATGGGTCCCACATGCCATCCATCATGTGTGCAGGGGAGGAAGGTGGAGAACTGTTGGGATAATTAATGAGGTAATGCGCAGTTTTGTTCAAGAAGACTTCAGTCAAAATTGCATGAATGATCACCTTCTTCCCACCACACACTGTTCCCTTGCTTGGGTTAGGATTTCCACACCGAAGAAATTCTATTGTCTTCTCTGTTTAATGGTCATTTATCCTTTGGCCTTTGAGATGTGAGTGTCCTGCACTGTGGGGCCTGGCGTTGGCTCTGAAGTCAGCTACTGATGAGGTTTAATCTATTATGGCCAGGTAAGAACTGGAGAACCGAAGAAAAGGGGCTTTGGCACAATCTGGACTCCAATATTTATTGATGGGCTCGATGAATGGAATAGCTCATGACATGGAACATGCACAGTGTGACATGAGGAGGTTACCATCTCCTGAAAGCACAGTGAATCTTGTTCCTTTTCTTCCCAAACCTTTTTCCATAGCAGTTTACCTTGTATTTCCTGCTTTCAGAGAGGGAAGCAAGACTGCTTGAGCAACCGCTGAATTGTAAGGGAAGATTAAGTCTGAAACAGTCAAGACAAGAAATCTGCCTTCCCATGGCAGGTTCTGTCTGGGTGACCCCCCAGCCTCAGCCCCTGTGTGGTCCCCAAAATGACTAAACTAGGATCAAGAGATCTTACGCCCTTGAATCTCAGCCCTCTGTGTCCAAATGGACACCTCCACCTGGAAGGCCCCCCAGGATCTTAGAATCCGTTAGCTACGAACAGAGGTTACCACCTGCCACCGTGGCTGGGGGCGCTACCCAGGCTTCTGGTACCGAAGCAGGAACTCCAGGTGAGGGATAGAGGGGTTTATTCATTCTGGGGATCTGACTTGCCCATGTGGTGAGAGCTGGTTAAGCAGTGCATGCACATGTGTTGCTTCTGGCTCTGATGTTGGAGCCTGATCTCAGCAGAGCAAGCAGTTGGGAAAGAATGACAGGTGTGAAGTGTGACGCACGGGGACCCACATTTTTCTCCTCTGCCATGCAAGTAACCAAGCTTGCTGACTTGGGTGGTCTACTAGAGGCCTGTGTCATGGACCTGAACATGCAGCTCTCCCAGGGCTCTGAGAAGCTGTAGGAAGCAGAGTCACCCCACCAAGTGCAATCACTGTCCCTCCATGGCATTTGTCACCTTCTCACCAAGTTGATGTTTTGGGGAATGCTGATTTTTTAATTTAACCACCATGCTATTTAATAAATTCCGATGGTTTGGCACCGCACAGACTGGTGGTTTTTTTTTTTTTAAACCATGTTTTCTGTAGAGGGAGTTTTAGGAGTTCTGGGTGTCTTCTATTACCCACCACAGGGGGAACCATCTGCTTTAGTTTGATTGGGTCTCTTATCCATCTCCAAGAGACTGTGCTCATTACCAATTTCATGACTCAACTCATAATTTTTTTTTTTTTTTTGGTCTAGAATGATCCATCTCCCTTTGAGTTTCCTAAGGCAACTTGAGACCAAAGTTGCTCCTGGGTTAAGATAAAGAGATGTAGGCTTGTATCCTAGAAAAGAGAGGAGGATGACAGTAAGTTTCCATTTCTTTTAAACACACACACACACACAGTCATATGCACACGGGCACATGTGCATCATCACATATTTTTATGTTAGGACTTTTATGTAAATGGCTCTATATCTATACACTTATATGTAAATAACTATCTCCTTGAATTAGATAAAGGTAAAAATACATCAGAAGCCATCTAGGGTGGGACAGAGGAATGTTAGTAGCATTTATTATTAAGTGTCTCCTGAGCACTGGTCTCATAATTATTAGCTCATTTAAATTTCAAAGCAACCATAAGATGTAGGAGTCATGAGCCTCATATAACCAGTTTATTGAGGAATCTAAATGATTCCTGGGACCAGCATGAAAACTGTTTTATTTTTTCTAATAACCTCCACAACCACATTCTCTATTCTGGGCAGTAGGGATGTTTAATGACATCTCAGCTAGAGTCTATGACTTTTCAGTCTCTTCTGGTTTTTTGAAGTGTCTCATTTGAGTTCTGAAGAGTCGGTCCTGTTTATATAAAGCCTTCAATCTGATGCCTAATAATTTCTGTCTTTTCCCTCCTGCCTGGGTGGGCTAAACCTGTGGCTGGGGTGGCTTAGGAAGAAGAAGGACTGGGTTGGGTGGTCTGCTCTCCCACAGCTCCCCTTCCCTCTTTTTTGCCTGCCCTCCTCCTTCCTCGCCAGTTGTGGTTGGAAAGTAAGAGAGAGAAGAGAGAAGTCTTTTTTACTGGATGATCCTCATGAGGTCGCCGTCCTTGTCTTGAAGAATTATCTATGCCGTCTTAGCCCATTTCTTTGGACTCTGTGTTCATGAGTGAGGGTTCCAAAATGCCTTCTTGACAAGGAACTCATCCCTGGGTGATTCTCTTCTGTCTGTAGGGTCCCTTGTAAGATCTGCTTCCACAGTTCTGATGTGTGCGCCTTTTCCTTCTGGAGTGGAGACAGTCCCTGGTAAGATGGTGGCTGGAAGTCTCATCTGCCCTCCATAGTTGAGTCTTGAGCTTATCAGTTTCCATCTTGCATGCTTCTTTGGAACTGAGAACTTGAAAGAAGAATTTGGAGATAATAAAGATAAAGTATATGTGCATTTCCTGTGGAAATGTGCTAATATCATGTCCAGACCTCCAATCACATACTCTTGGTTCTGATGAGAAAAGAGAAGGTGTTGGCACTTATTGCCCTCGGTAACACTGAATACTGACAGGGCTTCCTAAGACATTTCACAAATATTTATTAAGCATGTGTATACAGTGTATACTGTTCTGATGTTGGGCATGAATAATGCCATAAATGAAACCTTACATGTATGTAGAGAGGTAGAAACATTCAAAACTCTACTGCTCAATGAACAAAAAGAAGGTAGCTTTTTTTTTTTTTTGATTTTCTATAACTGATAGAATCTTTCTGACAAGCCCTCATCCTTCTGTATGTTGCCTGAAGGCAGAAGGTGGCATCTAAGCTTACCAATGAATAGTTCAGTTCTCGGGAGTGTAAATAGTCCCTTTTTTTTTCTTTTTAAGGTTTTATTTAGCTATTCATGAGAGACACACAGAGAGAGGCAGAGACACAGGCAGAGGGGGAAGCAGGCTCCCTGTGGGGAGCCTGATGGAGGGGTTGATCCCAGGACCCCGGGATCACGCCCTGAGCCAAAGGCAGATACTCAACCACCAAGCCACCCAGGCATCCCTTAAACAGTCCTTTTACAGTTATTAGCTCTTTTAGGGATAGATGCTCTATTAGAGTTCCATCTCCCCCACCCACTTTTTTCCATACATATAAGGACTCTGTGTGACTTCATGGCTGTGAGAGGGGAGGCCTCAGAGCCATCTGTTGACCCTTGCACTGGTTAGTCTCGTGTGTACGTGAATCTTGAGCATTTCGGTTACCTCCTGGGGACCCAGAGCTATAGTCTATGATCTTGGCTTTTTATCTCCAGTAACTAATTCCCAACATTCTGTGTCTTCATTTTAAATCCAAGTCGACAGCAGTGCCCTGACCCTTTTAGCACCTTGGCATTATCAGTGGGGATGCAGAAACTTCTGGATTCCCTGCAACAGTATTTAGGACATGGGCCACATTCAGTAGTGTTGGTTCAAGTTCATTTGTCTAGTTGTCTCCATCCATTAATGCCGCACCATTGGTGACCTTTCGTCTAGAAGTGTGTGGTCTTCTCCAGGGCACAACTGAGAAAGAGGCCACTAGCCTTGACCTCCTAGGGTTCCCCACACCCACATGGACATTTCTACAACCTCTTCTCCTTAGAAATCAGCCCCAAGGGTGTGGAGGAGAGGCTTTAAGTCTCCTCACCCTACCTCAGTTGCTTTCTTGCTATATTCTTCTAGACCGGAAGCAGCCAGACTTCTACTGCCTGTCAAACAAGACTCCTTCTACCTCCTATACTTCTTCCCAGGACTGTAGACTTCTTGGCTCAATGGGATGATGTGGTACAAGAAGAGAAATCAGCTTACTGATAAAAGGAGGTGTACTAGGTGAGAATTTCAATGTTATTCTTATTTTTCATTGTAAAAAAAAATTTTATATGTTCTTTCATTTGAAGCTTTGTAAGACTTTAAGGAAATATCAATCAGTTTCCTAAAAAGAATTTTGGAAGGGAAGACCTCTCTAAGCTCCTGTAAAACCTATTATTCTTACACTTCAGCCAACTGTAGAGAAGACCTGATATCCCAAATCAGTGAAGCATTAAGTCGGATGCGTTGCCTCTTCCTGACATACAAACACAAACACTATACCCTTAGAATAGAAATCTATCCTGAGATGCATTCAAAGTTGCATTTTTCAAAATTAATATTTACAGGTGGCTCAATGAGGAGAAATGAACAAATCCCTGTGGTTGTAGAAGCAAAAATTCAAGGTATATTCTTAGGTAATAAAGGGAAAATTAAACCAAGGCATTAATTTCCTTGTTATGTGAGAAAGAGATAGAAATCCATTGTTAGCAGAGTACATCATTCCAGTTATACAGCAGCTAAGATTATGAATTGAAACCAAGAGACAGGGATACCTGGGTGGCTCACGTCATGATCCTAGGGTCCTGGGATCGAGTCCCACATTGGGCTCCCCACAGGGAGCCTGCTCCTCCCTCTGCCTATGACTCTGCTTCTCTCTCTGTGTCTCTCATGAATAAATACAATCTTTAAAAAAGATAACACTAAGACACAGAAAATTCATTATTAAAGTTATGTGCTACTCCTCTGAAGCAGCAACTGGGTTAGGAGAGCAGTAAGGAGCCAAGTTGAGCAGATTATGGAAAAACTGTGATCCTCTTAAATTTTACGTGCTCAAAGGGGTACGTGAGAGTTACTTTGTAAGGACGTTATTTTGTAAGAATCCATTTCTTACAAAGATGTGTTTTGCTCATGGCTGGTAGGAATTTAGATATATTCTGAGATCAGCTTCCTCACCAACACTGGATTCAAGTTCTCATAAATACAAATGCTTCTTGTTAGCTTGATTCAGTGTGCAATAGTATTTACCATGTATGACCATAGTCCCTGTCCTCAAAGAATTTCCAGCCTTATAGAGGAGACAAGTTGTTCAACCAAGAAATTGTTAAATCACAATTGTTAAACTACTCCATGTTTAATGCTGGTTTCTGAGGGTTCTGTGGGGTTGGATCATATGGGACTTGCAGGGATATAGCATCTTAGATTCATTAAGAGCAAAGCTTGTTTGGCAGAAATTATTGTAGATTGCTCTTTTAACAATGGAGGTAAAATTACATGCTAAAAAGGATGAGAATTAAGCTGAGCGCTAATATTTTGTGTCAATGAATAAAAAGAGTGGAAGATGTGAAGACCCCACCCCTACTGCCACTGCCTGCCTGTGAGTAACACACGGGATAGAAATGGAGGAGCAAGTTTCAGACTTGTCACAATGGACAATGGGGACACGTCAGTGTCAAGAAGCTCTAAAGTGGATAAAAGTTATCTACCATAGTGTGCACTTGCCATATCAAAGGCGTTTTAGAAGAAAAACAAGATTGTGGAGCCAGTGAGGGAGCAGTTGAAATGATGCCAACGTTTTTCACTTACCCTTTATCACAAATCCCACCAATTTTTGGGCAAAGCTTTTTTTGACCTAAATTTCATTCTATCTTGGGTCTTATCAACTTAAATCAAAAGCACACTGGTCCAAAGTTATAAGAATCTCACTTAAAATGTTATGCAGTCCTTATCAGGACTCTTGACTGCTACAGAGGGAACTGTAGCAGCTGAGATGAGTGAAGAGATAATATTGGGAGGGCATTTGAAAGGCCAAGTGTTGGCTCCTAAGAGGCAAAGAGCATAGAGGGGATAAAGGAAATATGCTGATTTTTGGACTGGCACAAGGATTTCAAAGCCATGAGAAAAGTGGAATGACAGTGTTGTTCCAAAGGAAGGGAAATGTAGTCATGGGGCAGATTTTAGAGGAGAGAAAACGAGCTGCCCTGGGACTTGTTCACAAGAAGCAATGTCACAGTGAAGTCAAGCTGTATGACTAATGCCATGAACCCTGCAGTGAGAGGTCAGGGCTGGAGAAGGGTTTGGATCCCAGAGGATTTGCAGTAGGGTGAATAATGACCCCCCCCGCCCCCCCCCCCCCCCACACAAGATGTTTCCATCCTAACCCCCAGATCTATGAATGTACAGCAAGTGGACAAAGGGACTTTGCAGATATGACTGCCTTAAGATCTTGAGATATGTTCTCCTAGTGGGCCTGATGCAATCTGAGGGGTCCTCATGAGGGCAATACAGGAGATCAGAGGGAGTAAGAGATGAAACGATGGAAGCAAGAGGTTGAATGATATGAAGAAAGGATTGGAAGACAGTGTACGCAGGCCACCTCCAGAAGCTGGAGGTGAGGGCCAGGTTTTCCAGAGCCTCCAGAAGGGTCCAGCCCTGCTGATGTATTGCCATTAGCCCAGTGAAACTGATTGCAGCCTTCTGGCTCCCATAGCTGTAAAATAACAGCAGCCACAAGAAAACTCATATGAGGCCCCAGTTAACACTGGAGGGAATAGACCCTATAACTACAGCTTGTCCTCCCCAGTATCTGAGAACTTCATTTCTGTTTTCAATAGCCTACAAGGCAGTGGGGAGCCTTGCAGCCCCCCACTTAGGGGACCCCGAGGCTCAGAGCCATAAACAGGCTTTGTAGGAACACCAATGATCTGCTAGAGTCTTCTTTCTATCCTTTGGAAGACCAGGGCAATCCTTATAATGAGTTTTGTAGGCCCAGGGTGTGTTATGGTATCTGAGACACAGTAAGTATTTCATAAAACAGGAGTTGCCCAAACTAAAGAGAACATTAGGGAAGTCTTGTGTGTTTCATGAACTAAAAATATTAGAAAATATATATTTTTTGCCCATCTTAGAAATGAAATTTATTTCCATTTTGCTTTAATTATTCTTCATAATAACACATGTGCATAGAGTATGAGTGTAAGTTCTGAAGGCAGCGTTTGTTAAGCCAATGCCCACGTATCCCCGGGTTTGTCTAGGAACAGGTTCTTGGAAGTTGTAGAGAGGGTCCCTCATTATTCGGGTTTGAGGGATGTTGAAAGACACACACATTGAGGAACGCCTGGGTGGTTCAGTGGTTGAGTATCTGCCTTTGGCTC
Organism: Canis lupus familiaris; assembly: GCF_011100685.1. NCBI lineage: Eukaryota > Metazoa > Chordata > Mammalia > Carnivora > Canidae > Canis > Canis lupus. Next base: position 37,413,586 of record NC_049226.1, read on the forward strand.
AGGCATGATCCCAGGGTCCTGGGATCGAGTCCCGAATTGGGTTCCCTGCAGGGAGCCTGCTTCGCCCTCTACCTGTATCTCTACCTCTGTGTGTGTGTGTCTCTCTCATAAATAAATAAAACCTTTTTTTTTTTTTTTAAAGACACACGCATTGAATGAACAAAGGGATAAAGAATAAGTGTTTCCAAAACAGTCAGTTGATTCAGTGGGAGAAAAAAAGTAAAGCGAGTTGTTTTGGTGATGTGAAAAATCAAAGACCTAGTGGGCATATTTAAGTTTTCCCATTTCAAACAGGGCAATTATGTAGGTATGGCCTTGTGACACCTTACCCACCTCCCCTGCCCTCACCCCCCCATTGGATTCTCTGCTATACTGAGAGCAAGGCAGCAGTGAGAGCTAATATCTCCACACCAGACTACATCTTGCACCTATTAACTGCCCTGGTTGACAGTAGAAAGAGAACAGCGGCATCCCCCCTCAGGCCCCTAATAGGTGGCACATCGTTGTTCCAGAACACCTGAAGGAATGCCTGGATGCGCCTCTCTGAGCACCTGACAGGGGAGGGGTTGAGAGCCCAAGAATAATTGCCATGTCACTGGCATGTGATTTATTGCAATGCTTAATTATGTCTACAGGGCACCATCTGGAGACCCAATTTGGGTTCTTTAGGAACAAAAATTAAAGTCAAAATGTACCTTCTTCTGAACTCCACTGAGTCCCACTTTTGGACTTCTCACACCTGGAGAATATTACCCTATGCTCAGTCCCCAAACCACATCTTAATTGTTTCAATTTAGAGGGTCCCAGGCACACACAGCAACTCTCATTGTGGAGACAGTTGGGTCTCCCTCTTGTAGACCGTGTTTATTCAAAGTGTGATAGATGTAGAATGTTCTATATTACACCAAAAACTTAATGTTAGAACAGAATCACCTTCGGTATGTTTCTGAATTTTGAGTGGTCATCAGCCAAAAGCAGTGTTGTGTCTATTAGCATCCTCTTATTTTTTAAATCATCAATCAACTAATAACTGTCCTCAAAATACTTGTTTAATCAGTATTAATGGCAAATCAGTATACATGATAAAGATTTTTTTTTAATATTACTTGGTTGTCAAATAAATGTTTAACCCATCCTAGGAATCTTTTTTTTTTTTAAGGCTACATTACTGTGAAGCGTTGATTTAAGAAATGCTTATTCCTTTCAATTAAAACCCAGAGCATTAATCAAATGTTTGACACTATAAATGTTTCCAATTAACATCTAGCTTAAAACCACATGTGTTCCAAGTGAAATTCAAAAGATCTATCTGTACAGGTGACCTCAGAGAAACCATTAACACATGGCTGGAGATAGCAAGAAACATTCTCCATTTGTGAGACTGAGATAAAGAATCAGTCTATGACTGATCATTGCTTCAAACATCCCTTTCAGATATGGGCTTGCTAAGCTAGATGTTGGGTATTTCTCAGTGAGTCGAAAAGAAAGACATAAAAATAAGTATGTGTGTGTTTCTCTCTCTCCCTCTCTCTCCCCCCACCAACCTACTTACTTATCGAGAGAGAGAGAAAGAGAGAGAGAGAGAGAGAGAGAGATGGTGGAGGAAGAAATTAGAAACAATTCCACAATCTCATCTAGATGAACAGTTAGTAGTTCCAACCCTACCAAAGGCAGCGACTGGTCATAATATGGACCTAGGGCAGGTCCAAGAGAAATTGGACCAGTTCTCTTAGGGCTAAGAGAAATTTGAGCACACTCAAATAACTCCAGTGCCCAAGCAAATAGCATAAGTGCAAGAATTGGATGTCAGGTGGCAGTGGTGACCATGTACCATGCAAGGCATACTTCGTGTCTAAATATGAGAGTCACCACCCACCTCCAGCCAACAATTGTGAGAAAAGAGAAGCCCCGTTGGACAGAACCTTCTGATCTTTCCAGAGAAGCCAGAATTGAAGCTTTCTAGTGTGAACACCTGAATTTTATGTGATGGCAGTGAATTCCCCATCGAAAAGCAAAACAATAACACAGACCTCGTTGCAGCCGGTCTGTGAACTTCGTGCCCACTGCCTAAAGGATCAGGGGCTGGGCTACCACGGTCAGAGACAGGAAGGCACCCTTTGGATGATAGTGACCCCCTCGCAGCAACATGCCTGCACATGGTGGAGTGCATGCTCTGGCTGCCTGCTGTTGAATCCACCAACCCCTGGCAGAAAAAGAGACAGTGCATACTTTCTGAATAATTTCTCAACTGATCGGTCAAACTCAGTTAAATTATTCCAAGTGTGCTCTGCAGGGGGTTATTATGACCATAAGGAAAATGGTAACATTAAGACATGCCCATTTGCCCCGCATCCTGACGAATTGCATTTTCTCTCTCCTGTCTTGCTGCAGCCTGTCAACAGCTGGGGTTGTCAATCCCACAGCAAGGGCCGCAGACAAACACCCAGGGCTAGTCTGCTGTGGCTGGAAAGGTACATATTTCTCCCCTCCTTCTCTCTCTCTCTCTATTTTTCCCTCCTTCAAATATTTTTCCAAAAGAAAAAAAAAAAGCAGAAAGCAAAAGGTGACCATAATAAGATAAATGCCTGGAACTTTTCACACACCAAAATATCTGACATTCGGGAGCAGCTTAAAGACCCAGAGAGCTGTTACATTCATGCTTGGGCCGTGATTTTTCTTTTTCTTTACAAAGCGAAACCAAGGGCTGAATGAATGTCTTTGGGGGGAATTGCTCAACGGCTTTAAGGCTAAGAAGAGATGATTTTAGCTTATCGAGGAGACTATTCGGTTCATAACTGGAGCCAGAGGATGTGGATTCTCATTCTTTTCTTTGGCTTCTTAACTAGCTATGTGACTGTCGAATAATTTGCATTGAAGGGATCCGGAATAAGCCACTGTGACATAAACATGATCTTGAGCTGAAGGCATTTGTGTTCCTAATATCCCTTATCTGCCTCAAAGCAGAGACCGCCCCCCAAAAGAACTCAATTGTCATAAATCCCCTTTTCGGGAGCAACTCTGATTTTCTCTTCTCTGAGACAAGCAGTCAGTATCACACCCAAACAGACACTGTCACAGAACTATCCTACCTCCCCTGCATTCTCCTTAGAGCCCATTTGTCTTTCAGAAGAAGTTATTTGTTTTTCCCCTAACACCACACCTGTTAATTTGGTATATAAGCCCCCAATTCTAACCACCCCCTGAGCCACTTTTTAGTAAACTCCTGCATACATATGTACGTGAGTAAAAATCTGTTCTCTTGCCAACCTGTCTAGTGCCAATTTAATTTGCAGGACTCCAAGCACCAACCTAAAAGGGTAGAGGAAAAGTTTTTCCTCCCCAGTAGCATCCTTTTTTTTTTTTTTTTCATTCTGAGTTTAAGAAAAATGGTGGTCACAGATATCAAACTCTATGCTTCAAAGGTGGCTAATAACACAGGAGCAAAATAATGCACATGGTTGCTAGGATCAGATCAAATAAAGCCATTAAGCAATTTATAAACACTAGCTCATTTATTTCCTTATGATCATATAGGGGATTAGATTATTTGAATTTTTTTTTTCCTGAAAGCATTTTCGGGGTTTCCTCTTGGACTTACTTGATGAGAAGTGGCAGGAAACACAATTAAAACTCACTTAAAACAAGTAATTAAAAAGTTATCTTTCACAACTGAAATATCTGCAGATAACCTTCAGGCATGGCTTAATCCAGGTTTATAAGCTGTGTCACAAGGATTTAATATGTCTCCATGTCTTGTTGTCTCTGTGTTGACCTTATTCTCTAAGTTCTTATTCCACCAGGCTCAATTCCACTAACAAGAGATGCAACTCTTTTCTTCATGCAGGCACCTCAGAATTGGGTGTGAGTGGCTTCATTTAACTGAAAATTTGGTCTGAGTGGCTCAATCAATCTTTATGTCTCTGGTAATATGATGTCTCTATTGGTCAGGTGTAGGTCACATGTTCCCTTTGAAACTGGAGATATGGTTAACCTCTCAGTACCTGGAGTTCTGTAACAAAAATACGGGGAATGAATATCTATTACACTGCACACGAAAGCCATATTTTATTTAAAGTCCAACCTAAAACCATGGTTGTTGTTTTTTTTTTTAAAGATTTTATTTATTTTTTCATGAAAGACACAGAGAGAGAGAGAGGCAGAGACACAGGCAGAGAGAGAAGCAGGCTCCATGCAGGGTGCCCGATGTGGGACTCAATCCTGGGACTCCAGGATCATGCCCTGCACTGAAGGCAGACCCTCAACTGCTGAGCCACCCAGGCATCCCAAACCTGTGGTTTTAAACCACCTATGCCTTAAATGAAAGTTAAAAAAAAAATGGCTTTCCTAAAGGAGCTGACTTTAGGGGCACTTATATAAATTTACAGCATGGCTTTTCTTGCCATTGTAACTTTTTTTTTATTGTGATGTATTTCATGTAGCACAAGGTTCACCATTGTGAAGTGAACATGGACGTACACCATGGGAAGTGTACATTTTGGTGTTTTTTAGTATGTTCACAGAGTTGCATAATCACCACTACTATCTAATACCAGAATATTCTCGTCACCCCCAAAAGAAACTGTGAATAGTCACTTTTCAATCCTCTCTACTCCCAGGTTTTGGATAACCACAAATCTTTCTGTCTTTTTGGACTTCCCTGTTCTGGACATTTTGTATAGATTAGTCATGCCTTTTATTTTCTGTATTCTTTTTTTTTTTTTTCCAAAGGAGCCACCCAGGGACTGCCTCTTCCAGGGGTAAACTAATTCCTAGAAATAGTAAACAACTCACCTGGGAGTATGCTTTTCAAATGCAAACCAACAGATCCAGAACACCACACCTCCAGTCACCCCCTGTAATGAGCCCTCACACAGTGGACCACTATCTACCTGCATTTATTACCCCAGGGCCAGGTACCAAACAACTAGTGACAGGTCCTACCCCCGGGGTCTGCTGGAATTATTCACACTACCAAGTCCTAAGCTTGTTTTCCATTCCTTCCCATGGAAACCTCAACCACCACTCTGGTTCATGGTTGCCCACCCTCCCTCTGCCTCCTGACACATCTGAGTTTTCTCATGTGGCTCCTGAGGTATGGTGTCTCCCCCCTTCCTGGAAAGTGTGAGGAACAAACTCTTTTTCTCAATGCCAGCTGACTTGCTATCTTAACTCTACTGTACCTGAATAATAATAAAACCCATATTAAAGCACTATATAATGAAGGCCTACAATATGTGGCTTTTTGTGTTTTTTTCTTTCACTTAGTACAATGTGTTAAAGGTTCATCCATGTTGGAACATATGTAGGTACTTTATTCTTTAGTATGACTGTACGGACATGCCATTTTATGGGCATACCATATTCTGTTTATCCATTCATCCCTTAATGGATATCTGGATTATTTCCAGTTTGGGACTATTATGAATGATGTCGCTGTGATGAACAAGTTTGTAAGTGCATATGTGTTTGTATAAAAATATATTTTCAGTTCTCTAGGGTATATACCTAGGAGTAGAACGGCTGTGTCATATGGTAACTCTTTATTTCACATTTTAAGAAGCTTCCAACCTATTTCCCCTAGCAGCTTTGCTACTTTACATTCCTACCAGCAGTGGGCAAGGATTGCAATTTCTCAACATTCCCAACTATACTTGTCTGTCTTTTCGATTCCAGCCTTTGTGGGTGTGAAGTGGTATCTCACTGTGGTTTTGAAATGCATTTCCCTGATGACTAGTGATGGATAATCATCTTTTCAGGTGTTTATCAGCCATTGGTGTGTTTTCTTTGGAGAAATATCTATTCAAATATTTTGCCAATTTTAATTGGGCTAGTTGTCTTTTTATTGTATGAGTTCTTTACATACTCCGGACAGTAGACGCTTATTAGGTATATGATTTGTAAATATTTTGTCCTCTTATTTGGGTTGGCTTTTCACTTTCTTAGTAGTGTCTTTTGAAATGGAGACATTTTTATTTTGAATGAGGTTGTATAGGAGGGAAATGTTTCGGTTTGGGCATGCAAATTAATGAGCAGCAGACAGATTAAGAGGAGAAAAGGCAAGGTTTATGCACTCGTGGAGAGTATCTTCCTCTTTAACAAGAGAAAAGGGTTATATGCAAAACTTAAAGGTGTTTTTGTTTAGTTTTATTTTGTTTTTACAGCTTTAGTAGGAAGTATGGAAGGTTCTTTTGGACTTTTTGATACTAATGGATTGGGGCAGTTTATCTTGGTACAGTTGAATTCACAGGAAACCCCCATGGGGTTATTGGCAGTCATGTTTTCTGGAGGTTCTGCTGTAGTCAGATAAGGGAAGTTCAGAACAATTTCTGGGTCTTCTCTCTTTTTTAAAGATTTTATCTATTTATTCATGAGACACATACATAGAGAGGCAGAGACATAGAGTGAGAAGCAGGGTCTCTGCAGGGAACCCGATGCGGGACTCGATTCTAGGGCCCTGGGATCACGACCTGAGCCAAAGGCAGATGCTCAATCACTGAGCCACCCAGGTGTCCCAAATTTCTGTGTGTTCTTTAGTTCAAATATTTTCATTTAAAAGCAACCTTTATACTATGAGTGAGTACTCACAAAGCCCAAGTCATCAGCCTTTTAATTTTTTTCATTATCTGTGCATTTGATGTGATCCCAGAACACACTGCCTAACCTAAGGTCACAAAGATTTTTCATCCATGTTTTCTTAGAAGAGTTTTATCATCCTAGTTCTTATATTTAGGTCTTTGATCCATTTTTGGTTATTTATTGCATATGGTGTGAGGTAGGGGTCCAGCTTCAATCTTTTGCATGTGGTTCTTCTATTCACCATTAATTGTAAGTATTACTCTTTCCTCATTGAATTATCTTAGCACGGTTGCTGCAAATTGATGGGCTCCACATGCATAAGTTTATATCTGGACTCTCAGTTCTATCCCATTGATTCCTGGGTCTGGCTTTATGCCCATACCTCTCAGTCTTGATTACCGTAGTTTTGTAGTAAGCCTTGAAGTCTATCAGCTTTGAGAGAAGGTACTGCTGTCAAGGTATATTTAAAAAATCTTTTCTGCTTTTAATAGATAATTTCCAGTTGATGGATATGTATAGGCACTGCATAAGGCAGTTTCTCTTCCATACCTTGTTTTCATTTTGCACTGATAATAGGCTTTATGATTCTCTTACCAGCCCCTCTAAGACATATTTCTACAATTTTGTGACTTGATTCCACCAACCTTCAAACTTAGGTTCATGTATTTCACTGATGACCTATATAACAATTTTATACATAGAGATGGATCCACTCATTTATTTTAGTATTTTTACTTTTCAAAATGTTAAACCTTTTCATGGCCAAATTTAATTGCCTAGGCTCATATCAAGTCATGCTAACTCCTGGTCAAAATTTTAAGTTTACTTACTCTCCAGTGATATAGACAATTAACTAAATTGTACTTTGGGAGTGAATCTGGGTTTGTAATTATTCCATCTGATTTAAAAAAAAAAAACAACTTTTTTGACTTGTTATTTACATATTATAGGATTTGTCCATTTAAAATATACAATTCGTAGGAAATATCAGAAAGGGAGACAGAACATAAAGACTCCTAACTCTGGGAAACGAACTAGGGGTGGTGGAAGGGGAGGAAGGCGGGGGTGGGGGGTGGGGGTGAATGGGTGACGGGCACTGAGGGGGGCACTTGATGGGATGAGCACTGGGTGTTATTCTGTATGTTGGCAAATTGAACACCAATAAAAAAGAAATTTATTATTTAAAAAAATAAAGTATACAATTCAGTGGCTTTTAGTATATTTGCAGAGTTGTATAACTATTCCCGTAATTTAACTTCTAAACATTTAGAACATTCTCATCACCCCAAGAAGGAACCTTCTACTTATTTTCTGCTGTCTTACTCTTTCCACACGCCCAGCCCTGAGCAACCACTAATTTACTTTCTGTGTCTCTACATTTGCCTGGTTTCCTGGGACTGGCTGCCAGGTCAACATGGCTTAACTATCAGTTGGCTGATCAGTCAGCCACTGATTGGTCAGAGGCTATATTTAAACCCTCTGTTTTAGACTCAACATTTGTGTGTGCTCCCCTACCCCCAAATGTGTATATTAAAGCCCTAACCTCCAATATGATGGTGTTTGGAGATGGAGCCTGTCAGAGATAATTGAAATGAGGTCATGAGGGTGGGGTGAAATGAGGTCATGAGAGTGGGGTCCCTCACAAAGGGATCGGTGCCCTAATAAGAAACAATGCCAGTGAGCTTGCTTGCTCTCTCTCTTTCTCTCCCTTTCCCTGTCACTCTCAACATGTGCACACAACATGCAAAAGCTGTGTAAGAACACAATAAGAAGGCACTCTGCAAGCCAGGAAGAAGGCTCTTACCAGAATCTGAACCTATTGGTAACCTGACCTTGGACTTCCAGCTTTCAGAACTATGGAAAGATAAATTTCTATCATTTAAAACTCTTAAAAAAAAAAAAAAGTTTTATTTATTTATTTATTTATTTATTTATTTATTTATTTATTTGAGAGTGCGTGCACGTGAGCATGATTAGGGGAGGGGCAGAGGGAGACGGAGAAGCAGGCTCCCCGGTGAGCCAGGAGCCCAATGTGAGACTCGATCCCAGGATCCTGAGATCATGGCCTGAGCAAACAGCAGATGCTGAACTGACTGAGCCACAAAGGCACCCCAAATTTCTATTGCTTAGTACATCCAGTGTATTCCATTTAGCTATTGCCCAAGTTAAATGCCTTGAGTAAGTTTGGTGTTTATCTTTTACCATTGCATCTATATGTGGCTTGAGGACTGCTTGCATAGTTCTGGAGCACAATCATCCCATGTGACCATTGACTACTGACTACCAGCTGAGAAAGTCCCACTCCTGTTGTTGCAGAGAGGGCATACAAAGTCTTGGCATGCACATAATCTCCCTAAACCACCAGGAATTACTATGATTTTAGCAGGCTCTTCCTCCATGATTTCTTAGCTTGATACCCCAAATAAGCTTCTGGTTTTTAAAGTTTCTGTTGGAATTACCTTGGGCTATTAGGGACAACTGATTGTTCTCTGAAGAGTCTATCCAAATAAAGTCAGGCTCCTTGGATTGGCTCACACCTTCTTCACAGTTTGGAATGAAGCCTGGAAGAAGGGATAATGACTCTTCATTGGCTGTCCCTTACAGGGCCTCCCCACCCTTCGCTGTGCATAAGTCTGAGTATATTGTCTATTCTTACTATAATGTGAGTCTCAAAGAGCTTGCTCTGAGATGGATATCAGCCATTATGTTCCTGTTGGCTTGTGTTTGCATTATACATGCTGTCCTCATTCAATTTGGTCTCTTTACAGGATCTTTTCATGGTGTTTGTGTATGCTGTGATAGGTAGCTCAGTCAAAATTGCATACCACTCTCCATAAATGTATCTGATGAGGCACATGTCAGCTGCAGAACGTTATGGCAGGCTGAAAGTCAACAAATAAATGGGGTGCTGCACTCAGCCTCTCTGTGCTATGTTCCTTTGTCATCCCTCATGGCATTTCAGACTGGATGCCAGGTGTGACTGGAGGGACCTTCAGACTACATGAGGGGAATAGTGCCAATCTACACAAGTATCATTAAAAACTAATATGATTTTTTGGAACGAAAATGAATATGAATTGAGATTTTAATATTTTTTCTTTCATTCTAAAGTATTATCTGTGCAACTTCCTGGGTTGCCTGCACCCCAATTTAGAGATCACTCATCTAAAAACTTGCACACTAATGTTTCTCAATTTTGGCACTATTAGCATTTTGGGCCAAATAATTGTGGGTTATGGAAGGCATGGCTGTGCATTATAGGATATTTAGCATTGTCCCTGGACTCTAGCCACTTCAGGCCAGTGGAATCCCCAGCTGTGACAACTGAAAGTGTCTCCAGGCGTCACTAAGTGTCCCTGAAAGAGGGGGCACAAAATCACTCCTAAGAGCCACAGCTCTATATAGATAAAAGTCATAGGCATAAGCATTGCTCAAACCTGACCCCCTCTGCTGTAAAGAGATAGTCCCATTACTCACAGACCTATTTCATAAACACCTCATGCTGATTCTGCGGTCTACCTTGCTCATTTACTTTGCTGATTTTTGTTTCTATCACAATGTAAGTACATATTTACCTAAAGAAAATTTGGAAAACACAAGGGACAAAATTTTAAACATATATAATTGGACCACTTAAGACCTGAATTTGTGGTATTTCCTCACAATTTGTGTAGAATTCATTGCCTGCCCAGGTCTTTGTTCAAAGTGATCTTGTTTGTATTCTATATTATAGACATTTTTTATATTTCTATCATATATTTTGAAAATTCTAACATATGGAATTCATACTTCTCTAGTCTCCAGTACACTAAAAATACACACACACACACACAAACACACACACACACAAACCCATTTATCTAATTCTTTTATGAGGTTTCTGGAGAGAAAGAATTAAAGATGAGAGCCAAACATTACATAAAATGCAAACATAAAAAGCACATATATTTTACTATAATGAAAATAAATAATAGCTATCCTCCAAAACATTGTAAATAAAATTAATATTCAAGTGACAGAAATCTGATAACATACTTACAATGTATATACAATGAAAAAATTAATATTTTTAATATAGAAGAATAAAAACAAAATAGTGTATAATACATTTAAAGACGTTTTAAAAGACAGATACCCTAGTAGAATAAAATAATTAACAATCCACAAAAGAAATATGAGCTATCGTGTTTTATCAGATAGAAAAAATTTTTAATAATTTTTTTTGAAGTACACCCAACATGGGGCTTGAACTCACAACTCTGAGATCAAGAGTCACATGGTCTACTGACTAAGCCAGCCAGGTGCCCTGATCAAAAAAAATTTTTTTTAAAGATTTTATTTATCTACTCAGGAAAGACACACAGAGAGAGAGAAGCAGAGACACAGGCAGAGGGAGAAGCAGGCTCCATGCCGGGAGCCTGATGTGGGACTCGATCCAAGGACTCCAGGATCACGCCCTGGGCCAAAGGTAGGTGCCAAACCACTGAGCCACCCAGGGATCCCCCAAAATATTTTTATAGCAATAAAGGACAAACTTCCTAGGGAGTAATTTGGGAAAAGGCACCAAAATCCTTAAAAATGTGCATACACAGCTTTAGAAATTTACTTATAAATTCTGCCACTGGGAATTTATCAAAGAAAATATTTACCGATTTATGTTATGATATCACTGTAAGAAAGTTCATCAGATCAATATTCATAATAGAAAAATTTGAGAACTGCTTCGGTGTTTAATATTAAGGCATTCTAAAATAAATTGTGGTGTAGCAGAACCCTTCCTCATTATTGTTGTATTTTAGAAAACTATGTACTTCACAGGAAATAGTCATGTATTGGAGGAGGAAAAACATAGTAGGGTATTATGGTCTCCTACCAAACAGTATGAAGTGACAATCATAATATGTATTCATAATTTTAGAAGTCTTGATGTGGAAGGATCTACACCAATATATTGGTATCTCTGGCAGTGGCTATCCCGAGTTTATTTTAACTTTCTCTTGTTTTTCCATTTATATTTTCAAATATTGCTACAGAGAGCATTTGTAGTACAATGATAAAAGTCGTCCTAGTAATACAGTGAGCCCCTTGAAATAATTTGTAGTTCAGAAAGAAATAGCATGGCAGGGTTTCCTTTCCAAACAGCTACCAGCTGGGAAAATCATCATGTAAATTGTTTTACACAACCTGCCTTCGTTGAGAAGGAAGCACGTCTTGAGAAGGGTCTTATGTTTATGGACAGGGATGTTCACTCAGGGATCCCTTTCTCAGTTTTACCTCACCTGAGCTCAGCTCATCTACCTTCTGCTGATGTAGGACTATTTCTCAGTCAGGAGCACACAGGAATGTTTGAAAGTTGCCAGCAGAATTTAGAATGCACTTTGGGTGGATTTTCAGAGAATGTGCAATTATGATTCAATAGCTGGTGGCAATTTAATGGGGTGATAGCTGAGGGGTGACTCTTCAGATCCAAAGTTCTGGTGATATCCATTATGATAATCCTGAAGAGGAACACAGAGGGTGTCTAAAGAAATCAAAGGACTGCCCAAAGCATCTAATTCTTCAGTTTTATGAGGACAGGGACGAGATTTGTCTTGACTGTTGCTGTATTTCTATGGCCAGCCAACTCCTTGGCATTGAATTAAGTAGGGCGCAATAAGGAATTATGAAATAGATGAACCTATATTTTAACATGATGCAGTGTATATAATCTCATGGGAAGATGCAAGTATAAAGAAAGAAGTGGAAAGAGAGGAGAGGCATTGAATAATTAGAAGAAAATAGCCCAGAACAGGATACTAGAAAATATTAAATGAATATTAAATAAATGTATATCGGAAATAGAAGAATATCACAAAAGAAAGTGGTTCCACGTTGGGAGGCTGATGGTATGATATCAACGGAGGACACACTTCATGTGTTCTTCCATTTGTTCTTTCCTTTTTCCTTCCTTCCTTTGTCCCCCTCTTTTTTTTTTTTTAATTATTTTAAGTAGGTTCAGACCCAATGTGGGGCTTGAACTCATGACACCAAGATCAAGAAATTACTTGGTCTATCAACTGAGGCAGCCAGGCACTCCATTTTTTTTAAAAGAGCTTGAGGATCATTCCATGCCAGACACAAGATAACTACTATACTTTCTTTTACAGTACCAATTTTACTCAGAGGTTTTTGGGAAAATTATGCCACAGTAGGCTTTAGTATGTCTTAAGTTGAATGTTAAAAAGTCATAAGCATTATATTTTTTTAAATTTATTTTTTAAAGATTTTATTTATTTATTTATTTGACAGAGAACACAAGCAGAGGGAGCAGCAGAGGGAAAGGGAGAATCAGGCTCTCTAGTAACCAGGAGCCTGATGTGGGACTCCATCCTAGGACCCCGGAATCATGAAGTTGTGGAGGCAGATGCTTAACTGACTAAGCCACCCAGGCGCCCTGGTCACGTGCATTGTAAAACATACAAATTTTTAAAAAATGTGTTATTTGGTTTCAATGAATCCAAATTCATGCTCAACCTGTAGGAGATCATTCTAGACTTTTCATGATGAGGGATTCTTTGGCAGACAACTGTGAGAAACTCTATTTTACCTGAAGACCTAGAAAGCATGCTTATCCAATATGTGGAAAACACAAAGCTTGCAGGGATGGTTTTATGTTGGATGAAAGAATCGAGATTCTAAAATCCCTTTATAGCCCGACCTTAAAGGATCAAAATAAAAGATAAAAATTGTCCAAGTACAATAAATCATCTGCTCAAGGAAAAGATGGAGAAGAAAGTGTAAAGGTTTTTGAGTAGTGTATTTTTAACATGATCCAACAACAGAGTGGAGGAATGAAAGACAAGCTCATGGACTTTGGGCTAATATGGAAGGAAGCTCCATTTTATTCCAACCACATCTGGTGGGTTGTATTTATCTCTGCACATCATATTTTAAGAAAGCCCTCGGGGTGCCTGGGTAGCTCTGTTGTTTAAGGATCTGACTCTTGGTTTCAGCTCAAGCCATGATCTTAGGGTCCTGAGATAGAGCTTGGCATCAGCTCTGCGCTGAGCATGGAGTCTGCTTGTCCCTCTCCTTCTCCTCCCCCTGCTTTCTCTCTCTTTCATAAATTTAAAAATCTTAAAAAAAAGAAAGTCATTGACAAATTAGAACATATTCAGAAAAGAGTTGACGTGACAATGACAGAAGACATGAAACCATGCTATACAGGCGATGGTGTGATCTAAGAAATCGTAACCTCAAACACTGTGGTGGCCACTTTTCTGGTATTTCACATACCACTATGCTGAGGTCACTAACAAAGTGAATTAACATGACAAAAGTTTTTTTTTTCCCCCTCGTACTCTACATTGGTCATGAGTGCACAGAGCTTTGGCTTTGCACAGTCACACAGGGACCCAGGTTAAGGGAGGCTCCACCATCTTAGCCCTGCCTCGTCTGGAACATGCAGTCTCACCACTCACTGTGACAGAATAAGAGACAACTGGAGTGTCACATACAGGCTCCTGAACATGTCTGCTCAGCAGTGACAGATGGCCCCAATGAACTGTGAAGAGTGGGAAAATATAAACGAGCACCCACGGCCTAATCATTGTTCTACTGATCTTTTAAAAATTCTCAATTTTTAGGGGCACCTGGGTAGCTCAGTGGTTGAATGTCTGCCTTTGGCTCAGGTCATGATCCTGGGGTCCTGCACATCGGGTTCCCCGCAGGGAACCTGCTTCTCCCTCTGCCTGTGTCTCTGCCTCTCTGTGTGTGTCTTTCATGAATAAATAAATAAAATCTTTTGTTTTTAAATTGTCAATTTTTAAACTTTCCATTGTTTTATCATCAACCTAAAGGATAGTATCTAGGAAATCATAGAGTTTGTTATTATATTTTCTCTAATATACATTGGAATCAATGACTTTTAGAAATACAGAACTTAATCTACCCGAAATCATTTCATCTACTACAACGTGTGTCACTTTTAGAGCAAGATGAGCTTGTTGAACGCAGCCAGATGCAAGTGAAGGGAAGAAGGGAAGGTGGCCTATAGGGAAGGGACAGCACAAAGAAGCTGAGAAATGCTACAGGATTCCCGAGTGGAGGGATCCCTGGGTGGCGCAGTGGTTTAGCACCTGCCTTTGGCCCAGGGCGCGATCCTGGAGACCCGGGATCAAATCCCATGTCTGGCTCCTGGTGCATGGAGCCTGCTTCTCCCTCTGCCTATGTCTCTACCTCTCTCTCTCTCTCTCTCTCTCTCTGTGACCATCATAAAAAAAAAAAAAAAGAAAAAAAAGGATTCCCGAGTGGAGTTAGGGGTTAAATATAATGGTGTGTCCCCAGACTGGCACAGTAATTCTGACTTGAAAACACTGAACAAAATGGATATGCATAAGAATTAAGCCACGGGGGATTAAAAGTAATAATCAGAAAGAAATGCAACATAAAAATGCATTTAAAGTTTCTGAGTTCTGACCTTTCACTCTTGTTTTTTTTTTTCTGGTGACTTGTATTGGTCACTTAATGAGGCCAAGGAGCTAATGGAGAAGTAAAGCTGGTTCACTTAAAAATGATTTTGCTTTGGGACCCCTGGGGGGCTCGGTTGTTTAAGTCCCGAGATGGAGTACCGCATGGAGCTCCCTGCTTAGCAGAGAGTCTCGTTCCCCTTTCCCTCTGCCCCTCCCCTTCGCTTGTCCTCTCTCTCTCTCAAATAAATAAATAAATAAAATCTCTAAAAAAATTTTTTAATGACTTTTCTTTGATAATAATCACTGGTCTTGTTACCACCTGCTGTGCTAAATTCTTTCCCCACGTGACCTCATTTAAACTTTTCAACCATCCTATATATTGGATTCCATTAATGTTCCCATTACATAGATGAGAGATCTGAGGCTGATTTAGAGTAAGATTGTTGCCCACGATCCTAGAGATAAACTTGAAACCTAGGAACTTCTAAAAGCCAAACCTTCCAAACGATCTCTGATTTCCCAGCTTGTTTCGGGGTCTTTCATTTTTCCACTTCTTTGTCTCTTACTATCCTTTTTTTGGAGTAGACAAGGTGTAAAATACAGTAGTTCAATGAGGACTGTTAGATGGATTTTCTGAGTGGTTATTCTGTCTTGTTTCATTTTCTTACTTACATATTTATTTTCCCTACTATTTCTTTTTCTTCTTCTTTTTCGCCTTTTTTTTTTTTTTTTGTTTAAACATTTTTCCAGTCCAAAGGCCAGAATCAACAAGATCAAAAATCAAACAGAAATCTTGAGCTTCCCTGAGGACACACATAGGGGATTTGGGAATGTCAGCTGTACAAATATGACGCCATCTTTAGACAAACTGTCTGGAAGGATGGGGGGACCTGCCCCTGTGTGTTGCATGCAGATGTCATGTGGTCATGCCTCTAGCCAGCTTTATTATCTGACAGATACGGAGCACAAATATTGACTTTTGCTATTTTTACTGTAACTGCAGCCATAAACATTGATTCCTGCATGAGAGGGGAGACTGAGAAGAAAGCAACAGTGTCTTCACAGGCCAGGAGAGCTTTGTGTTTGCCTCAGGACAGAAAGGAGTAGGATATGAATGAGGTCCTCATGGAATGATTCAATACAGAAATAATAAAATGGTGATGATGTGAAAGATCCCACAGGTTTGACGGACTTGGAAGAAAAATCCCTACTGATTCTGCATTGTCATCTGTATTCATTTAGCACAAGCAAATTCTGAATGTAGGAAGAAGAGAAACTTAAGAGAACTTATCCCCCGCCCCCCCCCCCCCAAGGTATGTACTCTCATTGAGTCAGACTTCTTCCTATTCCAATGGCAACGCAAAATCGGTATCTGCATCTCAAAGTTTCACCTCATCCATATCCCAATATGGTGCAGCAAGAGAGAAAAGCAACCACCACTTAGCATTTTATTGGTCCTTTGTTGTAGGAGATGAAAGGATTCCTCTTTTGGTGGTGGTCTCCTCATTTGGCAAATGAAAAACCAAGGGGATTTTTTGATTTAGTGATTTATGTTGTTGTGTTTTAGATCCATAGGTTAAAATTTATGCTGCCAGTAAAGAGTAACTCACATTTCCTATTTGTTCTTTTTATTTAAACTCAATTAGTTGGGCAGTCGGGTGGCTCAGCAGTTTAGTGCTACCTTCAGTCCAGGGCCTGATCCTGGAGACCCGGGATCGAATCCCACATCAGACTCCCTGCATGGAGCCTGCTTCTCCCTCTGCTTGTGTCTCTGCCTCTCTCTCTCTGTTTCTCATGAATAAATAAATGAATATTTTTTAAAAATTTAAAAAATAAACTCAATTAGTTAAAATATAGTGTATTACTAGTTTCAGAGGTAGAGTTCAGTGATGCATCAGTTGCATATAACATCCAATGCTCATTACATCACATACCCTCCTTCATGCCTATCACCCAGTTACCTCCTCCCCCCATCTCCCTCCCATACAGCAACCCTCAGTTTGTTTCCTAGAGTTAAAAGTCTCTCATGGTTTGTCTCCCTCTCTGTTTTTGTCTTATTTTCTTTTTCCCTCCCTTTATCTATGATCCTCTGTTTTTTTTCTTAAATTCCACATATAAGTAAAATCATATAGTTGTCTTTCTCTGATTGATTTATTTTGTTTGTTTGTTTATTTATTTATTTATTTATTTTTAATTGGAGTTCAATTTGCCAACATATAGGATAACACCAAGTGCTCATCCTGCCAAGTACCCATGATTGATTTATTTTGCTTAGCATTATACTCTCTAGTTCCATCCATTGTTGCAAATGGTAAGATTTCATTTTTTGATGGCTGAGTAGTATTCCATTGTATATATACACCACTTCTTCTTTATTTATTCATCTGTCAGTGGATATCTGGGCTCTTCCCATAGTTTGGGTATTGTGGACATTGCTGCTATAAACTTGGGGGTGCAGGTGCCCCTTTGGATCACTATGTTTGTATTTCTTGGGTAAATCCCTAGTAGTGCAATTGCTGGGTTGTAGGGTAGTTCTATTTTTAACTTTTTGAGGAAACTGCATACTGTTTTCCAGAGTGGCTGCATCAGTTTGCATTCCCACCAGCAGTGTCAGAGGGTTCCTCTTTCTCTGCATCCTCTCCAACACCTGTCATATTAATTTTAGCTATTCTGATTGGTGTGAGATGGTATCTCATTGTGGTTTTGATGAGGCAGCTCAACCAGGCACACAAAGGCTTGTCATAGTACAAGGCTGCAGAGTCTCCAGTCTCAGGGTGCATCTCATGCCAGCATCAGCCCAGAGCAAATGGACGTGCAACTTCTTCAGAGATTCAGGGAGTAGGAATGAAACTCACCAAGTAATTGTCAGAAGTCAAAAAACATTCAGAAGTATTCAGACAAAGCAATGAATGTGGCCCAAAGATGGAAAAGTACCTATGGGTTGAAGGTGGAAGCATATGCTACATGTACTTGAAGGAGAGGTTAAATCCTGTGTTTCCTTTAGAGTTGTTGTCAGGAAACTGAAGACACCCGTTAAGACATTAGACTTAATGTAACAGTGGCTCTATCGTCAAATGCCGCTGGTGTCTGCCTTCAAGAGATCCATGTGTTAATTGATTAAATGAGCTTGCTTAAGGGGTTTTGACTCCGGAGCAGTAGGGTTGGAACATGTGCTTTTAGAGGCAGGCAGATTTGGATGCAAATCTATGATTAGACACACACTTCATGTGATTTCGTGAGAGTTTCTTGGGTTTTCATGAACCTTGTCTTCATTTTCTATAAAAGACAAAAATGATGGTTATTGCCAGGCTGAGAATAAATAACATCTGTACCATGGTTAGTGTATATGCTTACTCCTTCTCTTCATTATGATCCTCCACTTGCCATGAGAAGACCAATCAGTAAAATATAGAAAAGTATCTATCAAGAACTCTGCAGAATAGTGTGGGACTGAGCTTAACTTCAAGGGAATTCAGTGTGACCAGTTTCTTAGAAAACTGGCTGACATTGGGGCACCTGGGTGGCTCAATTGGTTAAGCATCTGCCTTTGGCTCAGGTCATAATCCCAGGGTCCTGGGATCAGACCAAGTCCTAAATTGGGCTTCCTATTCATCGGGGAGCCTGCTTGCCTCTTTGCCTCTGCTCCTCCTCTTGCTCATGCTCTTTCTCTTTCTCATTCTCTCTCACTCACAAATAAATAAATAAAATTTAAAAAAAGAAAAGAAAAGAAAACTGGCTGGCATGCCCTGTTTGCAGAGAAGGCTGCAGAAGTACCAAATTTGTTTAAACTTCACATAAAATATTAATCTCCTGTCTACCTTTGTGTGTACCTTCTAGGATGCCTTTTCTTTCAAGCTTTTGTAAAAAGAGTAGAAAAGTGCCATTGATTTTGTTTCTCTCTACCATAAATTGCATAATCCATCAGAAGGAAGGGAGAGAGTCTTTTCAAATTCCTGGCCTTAGAGGTCTTGTCTAATTTCACACTTGGTGATATGAGCTTGTTCTTAGAATCATTCGTTTAAAACATTGTTTTTTAATGACTTGCAATCTTGAAGATTTTCCGTTGAGATTGCATAATAATTTAATTGTCCCAGATATGCATCTTAAGTCTCCAATTGGAATCATGCAGTTCTTTAAATCAAAACACTTAAATCCCCATTCATTGTTACAAATACAAAGCAAGTTCCTTGTTCTCCTTTGCCAATATCCACTGAACTCTCTCACTTTATTTTTTTGAACTCTTCACTTTAAGTGATTATTAGGTGACAGTGAAACCATCCATTTTTCTCTTCTTTTCATTTTCTTTCTTTCTTTCTTTCTTTCTTTCTTTCTTTCTTTCTTTCTTTCTTTCTTTCTTTCTTTCTTTCTTTTTCTTTCTTTCTTTCCTTCCTTCCTTTTTTTTTCATTTTTATTTTTTTTTATTTTAAGAGAGAGAGAGTATGTGACCAGAGGTGGAGGCAGAGGGAGAAGGAGAGAGAATCTTTTACGTAGGCTCCATGCTCAGTGTGGAGCTGGATGCAGAGCTCGATCTCACGATCCTGAGATCATGACCTGAGCTGAAATCAAGAGTCAGATGCTTAACAGAATGAGCCACCCAGGCACCCCCTAAGGTGAAACCATTTTTGTGTTCAGGGTGTATTTTATATATAGTCATTTTAATTATCCAACGTAACAAAAATGATGACTGCTTTTTGTGAGTTTGTGGGGTGATGTTGACAACAACCGTTGGGTCAATTGGTCATAGGAAGAATATATTATTTTGCAATATCAGTCCTGCCCTTGCTGAAACTAGTGGCATAACATGATATCCTTTTTAAGACAAGCAGTTGGAGGGTGAGGCCAGTGCCAAGGAATATAATAAATAAACTTATGTAAGTTCAACCAATTAGGATCCAGGTCAAGGGCCCACTCTAACAGGGAACATGAGGGTAAGGACAATCTCATAGGCCCCCTGATCATGTATTTCATGGGATTACTAGGCCTAAGTATATGCTCAGCTTCATAAAATGGGAAATTGTTTACAGACCCTTTCTTACTCTAGTGGGAAAAGAAGTACTGTGTGTATTATTTAAAGATCTAAGTAGACAAATACTACCTTATTTTAGTGGTTTGACCACGATAACTTGTGGTCTAACACTAATAGGAGACTATTTAAATGATTTGGGGATGGTTATTGCATTTGAAACTATGGTATCTGCCTTTATGTCATGTTCTACTGGTTGCGTAACCTTCACTAAGTCACTGCTCACTCATGTTTTGATTTCTCAGTCACAAGGTGGGGTTGGCCACTTCTGCTTTGCGATGTGGATAGGATTAGGTGCAATTCTGTATGAGAAAAGGCTTCTAAGTTAAAAGTACACCATACACCTAAGGTCTGTTCTTCTGTCCTTCCTCTTCTTACCTCCCCTCCTACCTTTACTCAAAGTAGAACTTTTGGTGACTCTGTTATTTTTTAAAAAGATTTATTTCTTTGAAAGAGAGAGAATGGGGGTGAGGGGTAGAGGGAGAGGGAGAATCTTTCAAGCAGACTCCTCACTGAGTACAGAGCTGGACATGGGGCTCAATCTCATGACCCGAGATCATGACCTGAACCAAAACCAAGAGTTGGATGCTCAACCCACTGTGCCACCCAGGCACCTTGACTTTTTGTTATTTTTAAAACTGTTAAAGCCAAATACATTAGCTTGACATTCAAGGTCTCAACTTGCCCAGTCTTGTTACCCACTATTTCCTTATACACATTTTTAGCTGAAAACAGCAGATCTATTTTTCCCTAAATGTTTTCACTGTAGTTGGGAGATCTCATTAGGATTTCCAGTCATCCTATTAAACAGGACAACACATCCAGCAGCATCACCTCAGTGAAAGAGAGGATTGTTGGCTTTTAGGGACAGAAACTCTGAGGTCAGAATCCTGGCCTAATCCCTGGCTTGGGTCTTGCTAAAAGATTCTAGTGAGTGCCAGAATGCCAGCTTGTTAATGCCCAGATATTAATTGCCAACTATTGATGTTATGCTATAGCAACATCTTCATGGAAATTCACATTATCATCATAGGTTTGCTGGATGACTATGAAATCAGAGCAGAAGGAGTCTATTTGATGATACTGATAATGAATGTGTTGTTAATGCAGAGAGGTCCAGATCCCAATAGGATATAGGTTTGTGGGTTTCCCAGAGGGGCTCTGGTCTCTTGGGAGAGCTCTCAAGGGTGCACTGGTGCAGCAGAGTAGACAGACATGAATGATTGGGACACAGAACTGCTCGCAGGCAGGGCCTGGTGGACAGGGGGGGAGCACCTGAAATTTAGTATATGTCTTTAGAGGAACTTTTAACCAGTCCCCCAGTTGACTTGGAGAGACAGAACAATGTCATATTTAGTAAGTAATGGTAGCGATGGAGAATGGGAGAAATCCCTGCCCACCTCATTTTGGTCTGCTGATGAGTCATTTTTCCCCCAATAAACAAACATCCACCTAAAACAATGAGATCACATTGACTGTCTTTGTAGCTTGTCATATATTTTCTTCCCCTCTTGCCCACATTCTGTCAAAGATGAGGAACTATCTTGCAGAATTCCTGACAAAGCTGAGATCACAGGACAGCCAGCCTGACCTGGAAACCTCATGGTAAATTCTTCTTGAAACATCCCAGCCCCATTTTCAGGGTCTCTGTGGTTAATCCTCAGATAATAATCTTCAGCTCTTTGCAGCTTGTCCATCACCTCATCTATTGCATTTGTCACTCTCAATTTGTGTCCAACTCCAAAGAGGTGCAGGAAAAACATTCTGGGGGCAGCCAGTGCAAGAAAAGTCAAGGTTGATTGGTGGCTTGGTCCTTCCACTCTTTCCCTACTGCACACCAGAGAGCTAAGTTCAAAATAACACTGTGTATAAGCAAGAAAATCACACCATCCTGATGGTTTTGCCATGTTGTTTGAGTCACTACAAGCAATCTTGTAGGATTGTTTATTAATTCACAAGGAAAAGCCCACTCTAGCCTCCCTGAATGAGTTTATCAGTCTGTATTTTTGTTACAAGATCTGTTATGTGTTCTCCATTATTCTCATATGGAACTGTGTTATTATCCCTGTGTACAGAATATAAATGTTTAGTCACCTCTAAGCTATCGACTAGAATATTCCTCAGGGGTATCACGCCACTAGGTGAAAGGGGCGTCGCTAAGTGGAGTGGCAGCCATCTGGTTGTGCTGAACATTCAGGGGCTGGGGAGGTGCAGTCTATGGAGGTGGGGGAGAGCATGTAGTCTTAAAAGGTATATTGAATCCCGTAATTGCCTATTTGTGTTCATCTGTGGTCATTATTGTGAAACCTCAAATAACACCAAAGAAGATCTCTGTGTTCTCTAATTCTGAAGGAAGGCATAGACAGGCTGGGAAATAGCCAGTATATAAATGAGTCTCAGAGCAAACACAGAGACTGTTCCTAAATGAGTTCTTTACCCATAAACATCCCTCTAATGGAGAGTATAAAGGTAATAAAATAAAGAACATGGAGCTTTTTTTAAAATATTTTATTTATTTATTTATTTATTTATTTATTCATTCATTCATTCATTCATTCATTCATTTATTCATGAGAGACAGAGAGAGGCAGAGACATAAGTAGGCAGAGGGAGAGCTGGCTCTCTGCAGGGAGCCTAACGTGGGACTCGATCCCAGGGCCCCAGGATCATGACCTGAGCTGAAGGCAGACACAACCACTAAGTCACCCAGGTGTCCCAAACATGGAGCTTTAAACAGGAAAATCTCACCATCCCATTCAAGGTCCTTTTCAGTTTTTAATTTCATCAAGGAGTAATTGAAAAATGCAATTTTATATATGTAAAGTGTCTAGTGTGATGATTTGACGTATACCTACATGGTGGAATGATTACAGACATCAGGATAATTAAGGTCTTTTCTTCCTTTGACAATTTTTGCATTAATATCCCATAAAGTAACGTTCTCTATTTCCACGGATTCATGTATGAAAGACCCTGAAAGTGAATCCTCCACACTTCTTCCGGTACTTCCCTCTATGAAAGCAGAAGAGTCACTAGGAACTTTATTTTTAGACAAATAGACTATTTGTCAAATATTATGCTGTTAGAAGGTACTCCTCTATTACTTGGGGAAGTTGAGTAGGAGGACAAATTTGTTAAAATTACACAGTACTACAAATCAGATAAGCACACCACAGTGCTAAACCTGCCGAACTGAGCAATTTAGGGAATTTCTTCAAGATTTCTGGAGCTTGGTTTCCTCATCTGAAGGAGATGTTCTTGGTTGTGATTAGAGAGTTTCTCAGGGTCCTCTGTGATTTCCCCCAGCTCCCGGCATGCCTTAGTCTCTGGGATTGGAGGGACCAGGAGGCCCCAGGAGAGGCTGATATGAGAACCCTAAGTGGGTATGAAATGTGGGTGGGTGCTAGTGCTCTAAGAGTTTACCCCAGTTCAGATCCAAGCAGCCATGCTCTCACTTTACCTTTTCAAAGTGCCCTTCTGCATTAAACCAAGTCCAGAAAAATGCTGGGCTAGTAGTTTTCTGTCGGAAATTCTAGTTCTATAAAAAAAACCCAAAACCCAACTCAAACACCTGTATGAGATCCTGGATCTACAAGTAGTGTGTTCTGGGCTGAAAGGTACAATCTACGTAGAAGTCACATCGAAGCACTCAGGCTCCCCCACAACCCCACCTCAGCCAAATCATCTTGCCTGTTGAGAGAGGCTGCAAGCAAGGTTAGGTAAACTCATTGCCCAGCCCTCCCTCACTCCCTTACCCTACTATTCTCATCACAGCACTGCTGCTATGCGTGCAAGTCTCATCCCCACTGACTGTGATTCTTTTGTTTTAAGATTCAAACTAAGCGATTTTTAAAAAATCAGTTGGAACATCTCCCATGGCAAATGAGAGAAAACACAATAAAATTTCCTTTTTTAAAAAGGATTTATTTATTTATTTTATTATTATTTTTTATGTAACTGAGTTGCTCAAGACTTTACATTGAGATGAATCCAATGGCTCAGGTGATACAGTTGTCCTATCCTTTTCTTTCTTATTCTCAGATTCCAGGTGGGTGACAAGGTGGCTGTCTCTCAGGTTCAATCCAGCCACAGGGGAATCTCCCTCTCTGGTCGTTTCTCTCTGATCACTTTCATGAAAGTCCAGAGACTTACTGATTCGGCCAACTTCAGTCATTAAAAATCCGGATCCCAACTGCTAGGGAGGAGACATTGGTTACTCCAACTGGCCCAAGTCCAGTCTTCCCTTAGCCAAATGATGCACTGGGATTGGGGATGGGGGATCCTCAAAAAAAATTACTGTTTCATTGTCTCCTGAAATGTAGAATAAATAGTAGGTCAATTAATAACATCCCTGATGGCTCCTGTGACTACTTTTACAAAAAAGTTCTGAAAACAGTAGAAGGTATGATTCCTTGGGTAACCACTCTGTTACCTCTGAGTCTAAGGTAAGAACCAGGGGCAAATGTCATCTCTCTGCAGCTTAGGTTTCTGAAAATAACTTGCTTTTAACAAATTTTTGAAGTGATAGAGCTTTTTTCTTTAAATGTCAAGCATTTTCAAGTCATGTAAAAATGTATCTCTTCTCTCTTCAGCAAACCCACATCAGTGAGCCCTGAAGTAGGCAGAAGCTGCAGAATGAGTCTCAAGTGGAATAAGAAAAGAGTCGGAGAGAATGAGAGAGTTAGTGCATAAAAAATAGCAATTGTGCACATAATGGGAACCTCCAGCCATGTTATCCTTAACAAAGTGATTTTAGTAAGCGAAGTCTCTATTTAAGCACAAGGAAAACATTATTTTAGTTCATTAAGAATTCCAAAAGTGTCTTCTAATGACATTTTGACAGTAATTTCAAATGGAAACCCATTCATATGCATATGTAGAAATGACTATTTAAAAAGGCACCTATATTCACACACACAGGCACACACGCACGCATGCGCATACACATAACTATTATTTGACTTGAATCTGTAGCCTGAGGTGACGAGGAAATAAAGTCAGACTTCCAAACACAAAACACATGTATATTGAGAGCACCGTAAGCTGGAAGGAGAAAAACCAATTCATTCCTCTATTTTGCATCAATTTTTTAAAGTCAGGAAGAGTATAGATGCTTCTTATTGGTTAAAATTCCGTAATTCTGGATTCGATCAAATCATAATCAGGCTGTATTTTTTTAAACCATTAAGGATAACTAAGGAAAGATGGAATCAGTAAGAATTCACTAAGAGTATTACATTTTCCCATCTTTATCTTGTTAAGAAGATAAAGTTCCCCAAGTCTCTGAGGGCAGCATGGTTACAGGTGGGCAGCAAATATTGTGTTTTCCACTTCCCCTCTTGGTGCATAGAGTTTGTGTTTCTCTGTTGACTGTTGGAAAGGTCCAGATGAAGCCAGGACCTTCACATTCATGGGCTCGGAACTGAAGAGTGTCCTTGATGTGCAGATTGCTCTCAAATTCCCCGCTGGCAGTCTCCTAAGAAACTCGGAAAGCTTCTCAGGAATTTGAATTACCCAGTTAATAGAGAGGTGTCTGCTCTGGCTGAGAACTCCGCTTTACTCAAGCTTGATCAGTATTCCAGGGTAGAGCTTTTCCGAAGTACAAAATGGACTTGTTGCTCATCGCAGGACCAGAAGGGGGAGCCATAGTGTAAAGGTATCCGAGGCCGGTCAGATTTTTCTATGTGGATGAAGAATAGAAACAGAATTTGTGGCACACCACAAACGAAATCAATGCTATTACAGTGCGATGCTGTAAAGAATATTTGGGTAAAGATGGCTGTCTTCATATTCGCATGTATGTAACCAGGAATGAATCGAGAACAATCTGTAGCAGTCTAAGAAATTACTGATAGTTGCCCATCAATGTGTCAGAAATCTTAAGGCTCTTTTACAGCCCAGATGGAAGAAGAGAATTTATTGGCTAATGGGCTTCAGTGCTTGAAGGGACCCCCCAAAAGGAACCCATGTTTCTAGAAGTAGCAGATGCTCCTTAATTCGGACAGGTTGGCGTTGGGGAAAGATGAGTTTTGTTCCTACCTTTGACAGGAACTCAAAGCACCAGAAATCACATGGGGCAGAGAAACCAGCTGTGGCATTTGTCCTTGACCTACCCCAGCAGAGGTTGTACCAGTAATGAAGGCAGGCACTGGTCCAGCTTTTTTCTGACTCTACAACCAGCCAGGAAGTGCAACCTGAGACACAGAGGCTTCATTCCCACTTGTTTTCCATGCTTTCCAGAGGAGCGGACCCCAGTGTCAGCAAAGTAAAACTAGACCTTTCACTCTTTCTTATCCTGAGTCTGAAAGATTTATAGGTATTACAGTTAAAGCAGATCAAACTAAGCCCATTTCAGGTATGCTCACCTTTGTAAGGGTAAGCATATAACACTGTATGTTAATTAACTGGAATTAAAATAGAAACCTAAAAAGAAAGAGAAAGAGAGAGAGAGAGAAGAAAACTCAAAGAAAAGATTCTGCCAAAGAAGAGAAACAATCTGAAAAATCCAGCCAACATGGCCCATGAAATGAAATTCCTACAGGAGATAGAATACAGGCGTCAGGAAATCTCTAATTGGTATGCTGACCAAGTTTGAGAGGACGAGGCATCTTTGCAGCTAGAGTAGGCAGTCATAAAAAGGTACAGATCTGAAGTCAGGCAGATTGTTTACAGACAAAAAGCAGGCTGGTTAAATTTTAAAATGCCATGAAAGAAGTGAACTGAAGAGAGGCTGCCACCAAACACTGAGTCACTCAAGTAGAAGGAAGTTGAAGAAAGTCTCTCAGAACTCAGAGGAAAAGCATCCTGACCCTAGATGAATGAAAAAAAAAAAAAAAAGAAAGGAGACATGGTTTATGTATTAAGAATAACAAAAGTAAAAAAAAAAAAATTAGGGCAGCTCAAGAAGAAGAAATCACCAAAATGAGAGAAAAGAAAGTCCTTAAAATGAGTAAGGGTTATATTTTAAAGGGTTCAGCATGTCCCAGGAAAGATTTATTTAATAAAGTTATTCATTGGATGAAAATTATCAAGCACTCTTATATAGTAGCCCTGAACAAGGGTGGATGTGGTACCTCTTCTAATAAAATTGAGTCTACCTCATAAGACAGACAAATCACAATCAGCAGCACAAGGCATGGAAAGTTCTGGGAGATAAATGACAAGCTTATTAGAGGGGCATTTTAATTGGCTTAGGGGATCAAGAGTGATTTTCCAGAAGACATGATATTTTAGCAGCTTTGAAGAATATGCAGGCATTACCTAAGTGAATTAAAAAAATCTTAGTGGGCAAAAGGGCTATAGTCCAGGCAGAAGTAATAGCCTAGAGAAAGTCTCAAAGCTGAAAAAGTGACACAAACATCCAAAAAAATTCCTGTAAGCCTGGAAAATCAAATAAAAAATGAATTCATGAGGTTAAAGGAAAACACAGAGGTTATGTTACAAATGATCATGATCTTGTCATCTCTAGGACTCACTTTAACAGTTGTGTTAACATGGAGGATGTAACATAAAGATAAGGACTTTTAGTAATGATTACATGTGTATTTTCAAAGGGGCTCTCCAGTGATAACATGAAGAATGAGCAGTGCAAGAGCAAGACTAATTGTAGGAGACCAATTAGGAGGCTATCATGGGAATTTAGGGAGCAAAAGATAATCTTTAGTGGCCCTGGGAATGGAGAGAAGTAGGTTAAAGGTGAGAAATTTTTAAGAGGCAAACGTGACTTTAACTACATGTAGCTATCAGGATGAAAGCAGAGTCAAGGATGACAATGAAGATGCCATGTGGAGAATCTTGCCCCTGTACTCCACATATATTTGGAATGCTATTTGAAAGGGAAGACTAGGTTTCAAATATGGCATGACAGTGACATGATAAAGGATTTACATGAATTCTTTTCTCATTGAAGAGGTACTTCAACTGGCAGAGTAAAACTTTCTTGGATGAGAGGCAAGAGATTTAAGAAAAAGCAAAAAACAATATGTGGAAAAGAGGAGATAATGGACAAAGGGTTGCACCATGTGTATTGGGAAAGGATAGGAGATGTGATAAGAGGCATGAGACATGGTGAAGTAAAACGAGAACCACATCGAGGTAGATTCTGGACATATATATTTTTTAATGTCCTGTTTAGTGGAAAAATGCAATAAGTATATAAGCAGAAGGAAATCAACAACTGAAGTGGAAGCTGAAAAGCCATGTGTTGCCAGATGGTGACTGCAAATATCAGACAACTGTGGGACAACACTTACAGATTTTGAAGTGGAAAGATTGTGAGACCAGAATTTTATACCCAGCTGTTATTTATGTCAGAGGGTGCTAAAAATTCTTGGAAATGTAAGGATGCAGAAAACACAGCAACCAACATATGCTTCTTGCAAATGTACTTGGAGAACTCTAGCAAATTAAGAATTGAATCAAAGTTGGGAACATGGCTTCTATACCAAGATGGCAGACTAAGCAACATACACCTCCCACCAGTTCTTGTTTAAGTCCCAGGAAAATGACCAAAGGAGTGAAAGGATGAAATTAAATCCTTAGCAGTCCCAGAAAACAGAGAAGTTTTGATCAGCAGAAATTTTAAGGAATTTTACAAAATTATAAAGTAGACTGGTTTAATGGAAAATAGAGCCAAGAAAATCACAAACAAATAGAGACATCTGGAATGGGTCACTGAAGAAGGGAGTACCAGTCTTCCCCACAGAGCCCTGGAAAAATGCCAAGATCATCATCAACAAGAGCTGGAAATATTTGTTGAATGATGTTAAATGAATGAGCAGCCTGTGTGGCAATTAGCAGCATAATTAATTGAAGGGTTGCCAGCCCAGCTGGACTGGTCCTCAGCTCTGGTACACAGAGGGCTGGCTATGGGATTTTCTCTTAGGATGTAACAGATGAGATGAACTCTATAAATAACATGGAGGCTCTGTCTCCCAGAAAGGAAAAAATAATTCCTATTATTACTCCTTTCCAAAGCAGTTGTGCAGGCCAATGGAATGCCCTAAAACTCCCTGCTTCCAGAGAAATATCTCGCTTGGCTTGCTCTGATATTTTTGAGATGAGACCTTCACCTGTTTGTGTGCTCTCTGCACAGCTTGAAAAGAAGTCCATTGGTAGAACATCCTCACCCATCCACCCAAACTGGACTAGAATGTGGTTCCAATCAGGAAACAGTCCTGAGATAGGAAAGAGATCCTCCACAATTGCTGAGAAAGGCAATCGCTGAGTGATCAACATTGATCCACTCCAATCCTTCATTCAGAATAATAAATGGACAAGTGGACACTGAAGGAAAGTGAACCATTAGAAAGAAAAGCAACTATAGGTACACATGGAATAGACAAAAAGATGGTCCCTGAGGGGGACAGCAGAGGATACCTTCACGTTTCAACTGGAAGCATAAAAAATATTTGAAGGAATATTGAATAGGGATGCCTGGGTGGCTCAGTGGTTGAGTGTCTGTCTTTGGTTCAGGTCATGATCCCTGGGTCCTGGGATTGAGTGCATATCCTCCTTTAATAGAACAGATAGATTTTCTTTTATAATGTTGTGATTTTTATACTTCTCCAGTACCTGCCTTTTAATTTTGTGGAACTGCTGCTTTATGCTTTCTTAATTACTCCATACATTTGCCATGTCTCTTAACTTTTCCAGGGAATCAACACTATATCTTTGTGTCTAAAATATTTAAATATGCTCACTGGGCTTAGAAAACATAATTAAAGATTTTTCTTCATGGGACACCTGGGTGGCTCAGCTGTTGAGCGTCTGCCTTTGGCTCAGGGTGTGTTCCCAGAGTTCTGGGATTGAGACCCACATCAGGCTTCCTGCATGGAGCCTGCTTCTCCCTCTGCCTATGTCTCTATCTCTCTCTCTTTCCATGTCTGTCATGAATACAAATAAAATCTTTCTTTAAAAAAGATTTTTCTTCATGTCATTTCCTTCTTTTTGTTCATCTAAACTTTTGAAAATATAATGGAAAAAACTACATTATTTATAAAAATACACATTCAATCATGTTTCCCTCTTTTTTTTTTTTGTTTTGTTTTGTTTTGTTTTGTTTTTTGAGAGAATTTTTGGTATTTTGTTGTAGAGACACAGCCAAACATGTGAAGAGGCAAATAGTCCTAAGGAGTTGATATGCAAATTGTCAGCTCCCTTTTGGTCTATTCTCCCTTCCCCCAAAAAGTCACTATCACCTTGTTCAGTTGATTCCTGTGGTGGTTTCTTGCATATCTCTAAATAATGTGTTGGTCTTCCTGCTTCTTGATTTTTCAGCTTTACATATTATCTTTTGACTTCCTGCTGGGGGTGAGATGAGGCTGTAACTGTTTTTCACCCCATGAGCCCCATCCTTAGAAACCCATCCTTCTCTTTCCCTTCATTCTTTCCATTTCATAATTTCTGTTTTAGCTTTATTGCTTATATTGTTATAATAACATGAAAGCTACTGAGGGCTGAACTCTGGTGACTCTTCCATTCCTGCCCAACTTTTTACGTTTCCAGGAATCAATCTTTTTGTTCATTTGTTGGCTCAATTTAAAACCCAAACTCTCCAGTAGTCATCCAAATCTCTTCTTAATATATCCATTCACTTTAGTCATCCTAACACTTTAATTTTTTAAAAAGATTTATTTCTTTATTTGAAAGAGAGGGAGAGAGCATGAGCAGGATGAGGGGTGGAGGGAGAGGGAAAGAGAGAATCTCAAGCAGACTCCCCACTGAGTGCCAAGTGCGACATGAGGATCAACTCACTCCCTGAGATCATGACCTAAGCTGAAACCAAGAGTCTGATGCTTAGCTGACTGAGCCACTCTGGTGCCCCCATAACACTTTACTTTTCTGAAGAAATTTCTACAAGATTTATTGCAGTGTGGAATGGTTTTCCTCTGCCAAGCTTATCCTAGGTTCTCAGATCTTCACCATCTTAAGTGGGATTTTTTCCTTACTTTTCTTTGATCCCATGACTTCTTTCTGGGTTTACTCTCTTGTTTTGGTGGAGCATGTCCTCCAGTGGTTTTCCTTAGGTGAATGAGAAGTAAATTTTTCTTTAGACCGTCAATTGCTGAAACTGTTTATATTTTTTGCCTGACCCTTGACTGATAATTTAGCTAAGTACATAGTTTTAAGAATAGGAATAAGAGCCTATCACACGCTTTTCCTTTAGTTTTCAATTGTAAGACATCTGAGGCCCCTGGGATTCCTAATACATTTTTTTGTGGAACTTTTCATTCATCTTTCCTTTCTGGGAGGCTACAGGGTTTCCTCTTTGTACTCAATCTTCGTTTGCCCAGTTACATGGATTAGAAACTCATTTCTAAAATGCTTTCAAACAAGCCTTCTTATTTTAGCCCCTCCTCTCTAACTCTACTTTAGAAAAGAGCTGGTATGCATACTCACTGAGACTTTTAAGGGTTCTGTGATATAATCTGTTTTTTCTATCACTGCCTTTTAGATCCAGGCTTCTTAAATAATAAGTCTCTTACTATCTATCCATCTGCTTTTAGATTTAAATAAATTTTGTTGCTTTTGACCCCTCTGCTCTATCTTTGTGTTTATTTTATGAAACCTCCCTGTTTGGGCCTTTAAATGGGGTTTTTGGAGGGAAGGAATGTACATGCATTTAATCTGCCATCTGTATCCAGAAATTGATTTTTTAGTGTATTTGCTAACAGAAATAATTGTGCAGTATTGTACCTGACTATACCCAACTCTCCAAATAAGTGAAGTCTTGGGCATCTGTTTTAGTCAATATAGTCTGGTAATGAGCTGCAGCAACAGCAAATCCAAGATTTGAGTGGCTTCATGCAATAAATTCTAATTTTCACTTTTGTTGAATGTCCGCTATGGGTAGAAGGGGTTTTGTCCCTTGGTCCCTGGGGGTTGACAGGATGTCAACCATCTTGCAGCTGGACAGTCTAAAACATACAACCCTCTTGGTTCCCATAGTCAGGACAGAGAGAGCTGGGGAATCTCACATTGGCAAATGAATATTTTAGCATGAAAGTGATATGGTCACGTTATGTTGGCCAGAATGTTCCATGATCACGATTTACTGAAAGAAGCAGGGAAGTATAGTTCACACAGGTGTTTGAAAGGAAGGGATATGAAGGAGCACTAGAAGTCCCCACCCTGGCACCTACCACACACCTTTAGATAATCTTTGACCTGAGGAGGTTTATCCAACTCATCTCAGTATCTTAAAAGGCTTAAAAGGACATGTAGTTTATTCATTCATCTCTACTGTAACACATTGAGATGAGCATCCAAAGTTGGTGGGTAGCTATGCTCCATACCAGATGCATTTCACCCTCATAACGCTGCTCCTGAGACTCAGAAAAGTTACAAACATTCCAAGAGTCCCTTCCTTGATGGGTAGGAAATATAGAGATAGAATACACTAAGGGCTAAGTTTGGAAGATCCTAGCACTAAGTTCCCAAACCTTTCCTGCTACACCTTCCCACACTCTTCTACAAGAGATGTGCCATTGTGTTTGAAAACACAAGAAAAGATGTTTATGGAAAAAGATGGAAGCTTCTAGTGGAGGATAAGACTGAACATTATGGAAGACTAGTCATGGAAAAGATGAAGAAGATTTCATGCTGGGATTCTCTGAAAAAAGAAAAGAAAAGAAAAAAAACCCAACCCACTAACTGTGGTGCTTCTGCGGTTACTTTGGTGGGAACTTTGATTCAACATAGCCAAAACTAGAAGGCTTTGTGCTTTGCACAAGTTGCTTTCAAAAAATGTGGTCAGCGTGTCCATTTTTACAAGTAGGAATTGCTTAATTATGGAATAGACATCATGTGATTTCAAATAATACACCATAAATGGGATGTTTTCTTCCTGGTGTTCCTAAATTCATTTTCTTTCAACATGCCTCACCTTAGCTATAATAAGCTTCCAAGTGTATGGAGCTAAAAGATGAAATCTTAAAATCCTGAAATACAGAAGTATCAGGGGAAATAAGAGAGTCAAGGCATTTCTACACTGTCTGCCAGCTTCCTCTGCTCCCACAGTGCTCCTTAGGCTCTCCTAATAAACTGTAACATTTACTCAATCCTAATCCCAGATCAATTATAAGAAGTATCATAGGATGGAGAAACAAACCCGTTTAAATATAATCTCAGATTACAATGCTCTAACTGCTAGTTTAGAAATCTCATAAGAAAATTAATTTTAGAACAGAAGGAAGCATATTAAGTGGACGGTTAAGAACAGTATTGAGAGGTGATTATCAGCTGATTAATAGAGGGCCTGCTAGCAACATTTTGGCACAATGTGGAATGGAAAACACTTCTAGGTCTTCTAGGGCTGTAGATCAAAAAGGGCTTCATTTCCCTGGGAAGGCAGGGGATGCTGGGGGAAGGGAAAGAGAATTGTTTCTGCAGAAGCTGGGGGTGAACTTGATGGCTTAAGGAAATGGGTTCTTGAGTGTGGCCCAGACTGAGCAAAGCAAATAGCAGCTGGATGAGATTGATTGTCCCCTCGTTCAGGGAACTTGATTTTGATTAGACTTTTAAAACATCATGATATGAAAAAGAAATCTTAGATTTCTCTGGGAGCTAAACCCTGGGCCCTTCAGAGGATTTACATGGTATTCATAATTCCCATTTTTAAAAATCTTTTTCACATCTTTGTAAGAGACTAAGATACACATAGTTACTTTCACTATTGAAAACAAATATAGCTTTCAAAATAAATTCAGGAAAGCCACTTGTCCTCAGTAATTATTGGGTGTGGGCATCAGAGCCACCGTAATCAAAATTGAAAAGTTGATAAAAATGGTAACTGACTTACTCTACTGTGGCCTCTTTCCTCTCTTCCTCATCCGGGTCTTCCACCTACTCAAGGGTTCTCATGCCTCCCAAGCTAATCCTAGGCAAGGAGTGAGCTAATATGTTCAATGATAGGAATGCTTTCCAGAGTATGAGTAAATTTCAGAAGGAAATAGGCTTCAGAAGAAGAAATGGCAAGACAGGCTTTTGGTCTAAGGCTGAATGGTGGGTTTACCAATGGGGTGGCATAAATAAGAAACCAGACGGGGAGAGAGACTTGCAAGTGGATACCAAGAGTGGGATCAGAACACGTGGTAGAGGCCAGCACCAGGCACCCTGTGACAGCCAGCATCCCCCAATGTCCACAGGTGGCCTGGGGTAATCTTCATTTGACTGAAGTACTCGAATATCCTGAAGCACCATATGCCAACTGGAATCCAACAATTACTAATAATTTCTACTAATTAAACTGACTTCTAAAAAATTTAGTTATAAAGTAGTGCAATCCCCTTCTGACTGTTGTTCATATTTTGTAGGCAAGAGGTTGGTCTCCTACTACTCATCCTCCCCACCCCACTTCCGGTCCCCAACAGACACTCCCCATCAGTGGACAAACAGTCCTTAGAGCTGAGAGCAGTCTGTGTCAGCTGGTCAGTGAAACCAAACACTGCAATGGTTCTCTGTGTCTGTCCTTGTCTGTGTGATGGAAGTTTTTCCTCTTCTCTGGAAAATAGTTTCTGTTCTTCCCAGTAACATTGATTCTGGGGTGGATTGCTGGTCACTTGCTGTGAAACATAGGGAGGTAAAAGACACGTTTCTTGAGGATGTAACCCCATGAAGATGCACGCTCTTTCTGAGTATGGTTCTAGCAATACCTTAGGAGAACGCCCTTGTCCTGTCCATTCCTTTCCTGCAGTTAAGGTTTAGAGACAGGGAGGTCAGTTTTAGTCCCTCCTGCATGTTACCGAGTACCATATGAGAGGCATCCATGTGAAAATATCTTTTGTTTGTATTACCATGAAGCTGATTAATATCTATAACTGCATTTTGGATACTGTAAAGTACTGTTAAGACTGACCTACCATTCACAGCTGGACCGCAGTACTATTACCAGCCTGTCTGATGCCCACAGCCAGCCCTCTTCTTTTTCCTGGGGCACATAATTCCACAGAACACCAACCTCAGGCAGGATTACCCTGAGACAATGATAAAATGAAACAAGATAGTGCCAATTCCTAATTTTGTCTTGGATAAAAAATGAGGTCACTGTGGCAGTTACAAAATACCTAATCATAAAATTGCCCTACTCCCTGACAGCATCCAAGCTACAGCGGAGCCTTGCTTCTTTAGACCATTCCCTAAATAACCCCAACCAAAACTCTATTCCTACAATGGGTTTCTTTCTAACATTCTCTTACTGATATACACCCCACCACACACACACACACACACACACACACACAATTTTCCATGGTGTATGTTCTCCCTTGTGAAAGGAGTAATCAACTCTCTTTTTTTAACCTCAGGTATAGTCTTGTCAGACTTGACTACAGGGCATTGATAAACCTCATGGTTAACCCAAACTTCGCCACTGCAAAGCCACAGTCATTAAGGATCTCCCTCTTACCCTTCTTCTTCTTCTTCTTCTTCTTCTTCTTCTTCTTCTTCTTCTTCTTCTTCTTCTTCTTCTTTTAAAGATTTTATTTATGTATTTGAGAGAGAGAGAGAGAGAGAGAGAGAGAGAGAAACACAGGCAGAGGCAGAAGCAGATTCCCTGCAAGGAGTCCGATGTGGGACTCAATCCCGCATCCTGGGATCATGCTTTGAGCCGACATTCAACCCAACTGCTGAGCCACCCAGGCGTCCCTCCCTTTTACCCTTCTTTCCCCCATCCAATGCCTGCAGTTATCATATAGATAAAGATTGTAAGGTGGGACAATTTCTCCCTGTGTTCCTAAGGACAGCATTTATTTCTGCACCCTAAGGGTCAACTTAAAACCTTTCATTTAGGCAAATGGTCAAGTGCCTTGCTTACCGATATGGAGTACATGGTCTCTTCTGTCCTTGTGGTGGACTTTCATGGTTGGGTCTTGAGAATCACCTTCATTCTAGAAAGCATATATACCCTCTAGACTCCACAGGGAAGGGTTTGTACAGAACTGGCTAGTGGAATAATGGGAGGTAGTGGTCACTAAAATGCTTCCTACATGCATAAATGTGTGTAGTTGGGCTCTTGGTCAGAAATTTAAAGATTGCAGGGCCAAGTCAGCAAGTATGCTCATGAGTGAGACAGGCCAGGTGTAATGCAGCAAAAGGTCATAGAGTGTTTGGCAAACTGGCAAAAGCATGTCCTTTCTGAAAAGGGGACAATTTAATTGCTGCTTATTGCTGCCATAAGGCAATGGGGTCCCAGTGTGGCTAGACATTTTGATTTTTATAAGTGAAGTAGAAATGCAGATTTTAAAATGTGAAGTCTCCTGATTTTCTGAGGCTGAACATTCAAACATTCAAATATTTAATAATACTGTGGGTATTTTGATGACCACTAAACAAAGCAAATTTAGGCTCTTTGTTTCTGGTTTGTGACTCTGCAACATTACTTTCTCCTCTTTCCCAGATTGAGGCAAAAGAAAGCATAATAACATTTGAATCGTTATTCCTAAGTCTACTTAAAATTTTTTTCTTGCTATAGAAGTTATTCTCTGCATATTTTTCTAGAAAAATAAAATTTTAAATATTTGGTTTTCATTATAAATATACACAAGTCTTAATGATAATTATTGCTATTAGGCTAATCTCCTTGAGCAATTCTATGATAACAAATAGGAACTCAGGGAAATGAGCAAAGTCACTACTTCTTAGGTTGAAGATTACAGTTTGAGCTTATAGTAAAATATTGTAAAAAAAGGGATATATTTTGTTTTGAAAATATTAAAAATATCAAAATTATATTCTTGGTTCTGTCAGGCCCTTTAATAAAGTTATTTCACAAGAATAAATCCTACAAATTTATTTTAAAAAATAAAAGGAAACTATAAAACTATAATGATTTATAAGTTTCTCTCTTATATAGTAAAATGTAACAGAGTTTTTTCTACTTGTCCCATCATGATGTTTATATTTTAAGGTTATGATGTTGTCTGATGATTAGTTGAGGTTTTGTTGACTTGATTGACAAGTGGTGTAATTCTATTTCCTTTAGGAGTTTCTGTGTGTTTTGGGTTTTTTGTCTTGTTATTTTTGTTTTCTGGAAATAACTGTTTATGGGATGCCTGGGTGGCTCAGCGGTTGAGCTCCTGCCTTTGGCTCAGGTCGTGATCCCAGGATTTGGGATCAAGTCCTGCATCAGGCTCCCTGTGAGGAGCCTGCTTCTCCCTCTGCCTATGTCTCTGCCTCTCTCTAAGAGTCTGTGTCTCTCACGAATAAATAAATAAATCTTTTTTAAAAAAGGAAATAATTGTTTAGAACTTGGCAAATTTTCAGTACCTTCAGTGATTCAAAAAAAAAAAAATCTAGTCATATATGTCAGCCTACTGTGTTATATACTTGCCCTGGGAAAGGTTCTTTAGAATACAAAGACACATAATATAGCACTTGCCCTAAAAGAGCTTATAATCAAGACTCATATAGTAATAAAAATAGAATAGCCTCAATGGCCATTAAGTTCAGCTCCAAGCACTATTTGAGCAAATACTTATCCAGTCTATTCTTAAGTTCTTCCAGTAATACAGAACATAAAAATCCTAACCTTTATCTTGAATAGCTATAATGGAAAGTTCTCTTTTTTCATGGGCTGATCTCTCTCTCTCTCTCTCTCTCTTTTTTTTTACTTTGTTTTTCACATCAAACCATACAAAATAAGTATGATCCTCCTTCCACAGGGAAACCCTTTAAATTGTTGAAGATAGGTTTCTTATTCTCTCCAGGCTAAACCAAACACCGAGTTCCACAGTGTCTTGACATCATACCTCTTTCAAATATTATTCTGTTTCTTACCATCCTGGCCAGCAATCCTTTATTGTGCTCCAATTTGCCTAAATCTGCTCTGAGGGGTGGTTCCCAGCAATTATGAGGTCAGTACAGAGTGATACTGTTGCCTCCATTCTACTCTCTATCCAGGATAAGCTTGTACTAAATGCTTAAAAATGATCTCATCAGGGGATACCTGCGTGGCTCAGTGGTTGAGCTTCTGCCTTCCACTCCGGTATTGATCCCAGGGGATCGAGTCCTGCATCGGGCTCCCCACAGGGAGCTTGCTTCTCCCTCTGCCTGTGTCTCTGCCTCTCTGTGTCTCTCATGAATAAATAACATCTTTTAAAAAAATGATCTCATCAGGTGTTTGAAACACTTTGAACTTGTGTCAGCTAAAACTCACAAGAATTTCCTCTTATGTACTGCTTCTGAAACACACCTGAACAGTCCTGCATTTGTAAAGTAAGTCCCTTAGATCCAAAGGTGGGATCTTAGATCTGCCCTGGTGAGTTTCATCTGGTCAGATTTGTACTTCAGTCTTGAAATGGCCCAAAGTCTGCTTGGAGCTTTGTGCTCAGATGGAAGCTGATGTCACACTGAGAATTAGCTCCTTTACAAAGCTTTCTTATTTTGTCATACTCTTGATGTGGGTTGTTTTTTTTTTTTTTTTTTTTTTTTTTTCACTCATCCTACTAGTGGGAGGTTTATATTTATCTTGTATTCAGAATCCGGAGGGATTTGTTCAAAAACGTGCCTAAGTTTCTCTTCAAATATTGAAGGCACAGATAGAGACAATAAGGAAGTTCAGATTTATGCTAGCTTTACGGTGCCAGATTAGAGTTTCATCTGTGTGTGGGGAGCTGAGATCAAGCTACAGCTGGAACCGGCTGTGGGGTATCACCTCAATGACAAATAGTTTCCTTCCTTTGTTTGTTGTGGCAACATGATGTGAGCTGGGACAGTGCCCATGGTTGCTAACTGGTAGGACTTTCAGGAATTCTAAAACATCCCTTGGCTCTCAAGTGTATTCAAGATCCCCAGTGCCATGAAGCACTCTCGACATCAATGGGGTACTTCCCCTCCTTTTTCAGAAAACTTCCTTCTGATGTTGTCCTTGGTCCTAGTCTGTACCTCCACTGTGGCCTGGAGGAATTCTTGTGTGAGCCTCTGGAAGTTTTATCTTCCTTGAGTTCTGAGAAGCAGGTTCCATTTGTATATAGAACCCTCACTTGAGAGCTTTGTTTATGATTCTTCCCCTTGTTTATGACAGAGTACCAAATGTGCTGTTTGAAAAGAGCAGGATAGGAGGAATAAGACCAGTATCAAATCTACCAAGATGAGTAAGTAGAAATAATCTACCAATACAGAATTGTTATAATAACATTGTTTTGGGACATCTGGGTGGCTCAGTTGGTTAGGTGTCCAATGGTTGATTTTGGCTCAGGTTGAGATCTCAGGGTTGTGGCATTAAGCCCTGTATCAGGCTCTGTGCTCCATGCAGAGTCTGCTTGAAATATTCTCTCTCCTTCTCCCTCATCCCCTGCCCTTGCTCTCTCTCCCCCATAAATAAATAAATAAATAAATAAATAAATAAATAAATAAATAAATAAAATCTTAAAAAAATAATAAAATAATATTATATTGCTAAGGGAGCTGGTTGCTAACTAATCCATGGAAATAAACATGAATTCCAATAGTACCGTAGAAGAGCAGATTCTTTTTTTTTTTTAATGATAGTCACAGAGAGAGAGAGAGAGAGAGAGAGACAGGCAGAGGGAGAAGCAGGCTCCATGCACCGGGAGCCCGATGTGGGATTCGATCCCGGGTCTCCGGGATCGCGCCCTGGGCCAAAGGCAGGCGCCAAACTGCTGCGCCACCCAGGGATCCCAGAAGAGCAGATTCTATTCACAGATCAGGGTTGTAATGGATAAACATTCTGTCATTTGGAGCTCATCTGAAATCTGGTTAAAATCTTGGTTCCTTGGGGAGGATGATCATCTTGGTACGCCAGCTCAGCAAGACATGGTCCATGGACAGTCTTACCAAGTCCCGCTGTCATGAGTGCTAGGCACAGAGAACCAATTGTAAAATACTTCCTAGTTTCCTAGAACTAATGGGATTGGACTCACTGATTCATTTCGCTGATGCACCATTGGACTTCTCCTCAGAGAGCTTTAAAACTATCAACTCTCAGTGTGTTATGGATTTTAAGATGCAAACTCTTTGTTTTTTTGTTTTGTTTTGTCTTGTTTTCTGGAGCAGTTAGGTCAGCTGTGAAATTTCTATCAGAAGGGAGACATAATCCATGACAAGTCATTCTCACACTCCAATCTAGCATTCCCACCTGAGAGACGATGATACTTGACTTTGAATCAAACCAGATGCCCTTGGGCCCAGAGGAGAGCTATTATTTGAGAATCCAGAAGCCAAAATAATGTTTTGTTAGTGAGAAGAATTTCTTGCAGTCCAACAGTCACCACAGTAAAGGGGAAAAGTTAACAGAAGAAAAAAATAAATAAAATCAAAATCTTACTTGAGACAATAAAGCAATGAAATAAACCCCTATGACTGAAGACAAAAGTAGAGAAATGAAAATACTTGGAAAGAGAAAGGAGTTATAATCACAGATGAGAAGACGAGGAGGAGGAGGAGAAGGAAGAGGAGGAGGAGGAGGAGGAGCTGTTAAATGCTTAAATAGCATTCTTTTTTTTTTTTATGTATCAGCTCTGTTCTGGTGTTTTAGAGGTATGAAGTTTTTAATCCTCACAATTCTTTTTTATTTTTTTTAATTGGAGTTCAATTTCTCACAACAATTCCTTTTTTATTTTTTTTAATTGGAGTTCAGTTTGCCAACATATAGCATAACACCCAGTGCTCATCCCGCCAAGTGCCCCCCTCAGTGCCCATCACCCAGTCACCCCAACCCCCCGCCCACCTCCCCTTCCACTATCCCTTGTTCATTTCCCAGAGTTAGGTGTCTCTCATGTTTTGTCACCCTCACTGATACTTTCACTCATTTTCTCTCCTTTCCCTTTATTCCCTTTCACTAATTTTTATATTCCTCAAATGAATGAGACCATATATAATGTTTTTATGCCGAGTGAAATAAGTCAATCAGAAAAGGACAAACATTATATGGTCTCACAACAATTCTACAACATAGGTGTTATTAGTATTCTTATTTTATAGGCTAAGAAACCAAATCACCAAGAGGTTACATTAGCACCTGGTGATTTTTAATACTGAGACATTTCTGTGCTTATGTACAAGTTCTTGTGGTAGGATTTATCACAATACAACTTCTTTGATGGTGTCTTTCTCTCAATAACCATATCCAAGATCTCAAC
The DNA here is from genome assembly GCF_011100685.1 of Canis lupus familiaris. Lineage (NCBI taxonomy): Eukaryota > Metazoa > Chordata > Mammalia > Carnivora > Canidae > Canis > Canis lupus. Next base: position 37,454,733 of record NC_049226.1, read on the forward strand.
AGATCCCATAAATTCTACTTCCAAAATATATGCCAAATCTGTGACTTCTCTTTATCTCTCCTGCTGCTCTCCTTGTCAAGGGCACCATTATTTCACTCAGATGATAGCAGTGGCTTCCAGTTGGCTTTCCTCCTCTCTTGTCCCTCTCATAATCCATTCAGCGATTAAGATGAGCTTGCTAAAGAAATTGGATCCTATTTCTTTCTTGATCAAAACTTTCCAGGGCTCCCCCATTGTACTTAGAGTCCACTCTAATCTCCCCACACTGGTTTATAATTATATGATTTGGCTTCCCCAACTTCATTTCCTTCCATTCTTTTTCACTTTTTTAGTGGTTCCAATAACTTGTCCTTTACCTTAGAAGAAATCTATCCACATGCCCCAAAGCATTGGATCCCTCTGAGGGTCCAGGCAGGGTCCTTGCCACTTCTGCTCATCATATCTGATTAGTATAATATCAATATGATGGATCAATTTGCTGTTCTGTAGAATGTCAAGACAGTCAAGGTATCTGAAATTATATTATGGCAGAGAGTAAGAGAATAAACATAGCCCTGAGCAAGAGGGTGAACATGTACTTACTGCTGTCTTTCTCACATAGAAGCAAATCGCTTGTGATTCTTCTTTACTGATAGATTTGGAAAAGAACACATTCACCAGGTTGATAACCACATGCCAAATGCCAGAAACTGTGTTGTTCTGTTCTAGTAAAGGTCTCTCATCTGACATGGCAGCTCAAACTGGGGCTGATTTTAGGCTTACAGAAGTTCACTTTCATCCACCATGATTCATCTGGTGTTTGCTGAGACTAGACAGCTTAATTAAAAGAGAATGGGGCGAGACCACCAGCCCTGCCTCTTTCGATGTCTTTGATGTTGGTAGTATGCAGGATTTGTCTAATTTACAAACTTGGCTGGGGTACTGCGGAATGGGTAATTTCTGGGTCTTGTACTAGTTCTCTTATCATTGATGACTCTCATTGCATAACCTAGAGAACCCATGTGAGAGTTTGCTAGTTGTTAAGTATCTCCATTCCAATTATGCACTTAGGAATTAGAAAACCACTCTGGACTCCTTGCAGCATTCCTTTATACCCGGCTTTCTTAGGTGTTGGAACATACTTTAACTGGATGCCCATATTGACACTTAGGGATCCTGGATGTTAGTGTCAGTTAAGAATCCTTGTCCAACTATGCTTTTAAAAGTTTGGTATCCCCATTTCCCCAATGTACAATTACCTGGTGAATGGCTGCAGTTTATTTAGGAAAAGTATTGGGGAGGGTTGATGGGCTCTGCTTGTGGTAATGCTGTAGAGTTCTTCCCTCAGGAGGCTGGTATTTACTTTGATGAATAATTTCAGGTTTGTGATCAAATAGGGTAAGGGATGGTGATTTTCCATTGCAGCTAATGTCATACTTAATTTCAATGCCCCTCATTTATTTTCTTTTTCTTTTTATAATTTCAGTAACTCTCCAATTGGCAGTCTATATATCTTGTCCCTTGGAACATTATGATCTTTCTGCAATTGGCAGAGATAATCCCTCTTATTGATTCTCTTCCATTTCTACCCATTTTATTAATAATATCTATTTTGTCTCTGATAACTAAGCATCATTGCCTGGTGCTGCCATTATAGACACCTGTCACCCCTGCTGACACAAAGAGGGCCAGATATGTTGTTGGCTCTCACCCACAAAGGACAGACACCGCTTTCATTGTCTGGAGATGGAAGTGTCCACAGAGGCTCCCTTCCCCCCGAGGGTAGCATCAGCTGGTGGATTTTCTGATCTCATATGATGAATTTGCTCTAACATTCCCACTTCCCTGCCCCTTCTGATATCTTCCATAATACCATATTAAGGCAGCTCTAGCATCTCTACTTCATATGTGTGGGTCATTTTTTTGACGAACCTACAAAAAGTCTTCCCAGCAGTTTTGAAGAATCATTTCCAGGTGGCTTCACCAGGATGTTAAACTGGAGTCACTGGAAAGTGACTGTGTTTATTGTCATGTTAACATTTTATAATTATATTAACATTTGTCCATGTTAATAAAACGTCACTGTCTGGTCTTGTATGTACTACCTCGTTCTCCAGTCCAACGCTCTGAGAATACACTATCACAAGTTTCCCTCCAATTCTTGCTGGTGCCAAAATTACCTCAGTGCCTTCCTACTGGAAACAGGAATTACAACAATCTTCCTGGGCTATGGTGAGCTCTGATATGGGTTAAACATAAATCTGGAGGCAGTAAGGTGCTTGTGCAGATCCTGAAAAGGATGTACAGAATAGAAATATGAATTTTAGAACTCAAGGACACGTATTCATGTCAAACAATGATACCTGTATCTGGTCCCTAAATTTTGGCCCCCCGTACAGTTCTCCACTAAAAACAAAACAAAGCAAAAAGCCGACAAAATCAAACAAGAAAACCAATTACAAAAAAACCCTAGGCATTCTTAGAGTAGTGATAATTTCATAACTTGAATATCCTGTTGCTTGGGAGCAGAGGTTCTTAAGTTCAAAGATGATGTTAAAAAGGCAACAGAGACCAAAGTAAAGGTATTTCCAATGGTTGATCTGTGACATTATGAGAGTCAAAAGAAACAGCAGAAGTTACAGTGAATTAGACAAGTACAGTGTGTCAGGCTCGTAAATTAATCACAGTTCTCAAAAGAAAATTAATTTTTTTTCCAATTAGCTAGCGTCATGTCCAAGTTAATTTATTTCAGAAAATTTGTCTATGGAAAAGCAAACTATCAATGGAATACTTCTAAAGAAGTTAATCTCCAAGTTGAAAATGTCCTTATCCGTGAATAGCAGTAGGGCACATGCTTTATAGGGCAGATGGCAATGAAAGCACATGAAGCTTTACAGAATCAACAACACTATGACTGTTCATGTCATCTGGAATTAGATGAGTCAGTAAAACCTGCAAGTGGGACTTTTTTTCTTTTTAAATGGCCGTTTCCGCAGCCTTGAGACTTTCCGCTAAAACCAGTCATAGTCTTACAAGGACAGTCATCTATTAAATAATATTTTATTTTATTTTTTTAGCTCTTTATAAATTCATAAGGGGTTATGTTGAGACAATCCAGTAAAAAAAAAAAAAAAAAAAGACATGTTCTTTCTTACAATCCAAATGAGTAGAGTCATAATCACCAGTGTGTTCTGGAGAATAATTCTGTTTCAGATTTCATTACTGCCCAAGGAAAGTGTTTTCTATCCCCAACTTGTCAGCTTTGTGGACCACTCAGCTCTCCACCAGAGTGTTTACTGGACAAATCTCTCAAGCTTTCTTTATCCCAGAGTTCCTTATTTCCATTTCTGACTCAACAGCTTGACTTCCACCACCTGAACTTAAGTCTTAAAACAAAGGGACTGTGTTGATCACCCATTTTCTGCCAGGAGCAAAATGACTGAAATACTTTCTACCATATGAGGGCTGGAATTCTACTTAAGACCAGTGACCTTGTGACAAATTCATTGCACTAAGAACTTCTCCTTTTTTTTTAAAATACAGATTTTATTTATTTGTGAGAAAGAGTGCACATGAGCAGGGGGAGGGGCAGAGGGAAAGGGAGGAGCAGGCTGCCCACTGAGCAGGGAGCCCAACTCCAACTAGGGGCTCGATCCCAGGACCCTGAGATCACAATGTGAGCCAAAGGCAGATGCCCAACCAACTGAGCCACAGGTGGCGCAAGAACTTCTTTAGTTAGTGAAAGGACCTCTAAACTATAATCATGCAAAACCTTTGTAGCTACCTCACTGATGATCTCTAGAGGCTGTACTCACTTGTGCCGGTTGGCAGGTAAAGAGTGAATCCAGGGGCACCTGGTGACTCTGCCTTTGCCTCAGAGCATGATCTCAGGGTCCTGGGATCGAATTTTACAGCCGACTGTCTGCAGGAAGCCTGCTTCTCCCTCTGCCTGTGTCTCTGCCTCTCTCTGTGTGTCTCTCATGAATAAATAAATAAAATCTTTTTAAAAAATGAATCCAAATTCTAAGTGGGGGGGGGAAATACATGACAAAAATAAAAAAAGTCAAGAGGCTCCACATGCCAACATATACAACACATATTCATATCATGGGTAAAATAGGATAGGAAATAATTGAGAAGAAAATTGCAAAACTTGTACAGATTCAGGTTTCTGATGAAATGGTGTACAAGGTAGAAACACTAAAATGGGGGAACAGAGGGTCAGAATGTATTTTCCTTTCCTTCAGAAGGATATATAGCACCAGAAATCAAAGTTTCTGCATAAAGTGCCATTTAAAGAAATATATTTTATTTATTTATTCATGAGAGACAGAAAGAGAGAGGCAGAGACACAGGCAGAGGAAGAAGCAGGCTCCCTGCGGGGAGCCCAATGTGGGACTCAATCCCAGGACCCCAGGATCACAACCTGAGCCAAAGACAGATGCTCAACCACTGAGCCTCCCAGGTGTTCCTAAATAACAGTTTTTAATTAGCAATTTTCTTGGTCAACAAATACTATTTATTTATTTGTTTATTGACTTATTTATCTAATCTAGCCTTGTACTCTACATTTTTTTGACTTCCTGGCACCCAAGGAGAAAAAAAGATGAGAATTTTACCATCAAATTTAGGAACTTTTGTACTATTACTTCTTCAAATAATAAAAGGATAATATGACTTATGCCCTTTCTTTCTCCCCTTTCCTTCCTGGGCTCCTATTATGAGTATATTGGTCCACTCAATCATGTCCCACAAGTCTTTGAGGTTGTGTTTAGTTCTCTTCATTCTTTTTTTTTTTTTTCTGTTCCTCAGACTGGATAATCTCAATTGATGTGTCTTCAAGTTTGCTGATACGTTCTTCTGATTACTCATATCCACTGTTGATCCTGTGATAAGCAAAATAACGGTCCCCGAAGATGACCATATCCTACTCCACAATCTGCGAATACATTGTTATATTGCAAGGAGGAATTAAGATTGCAGATAGAATCAAGTATGCTAATAAACTGACCTCAAAATAAGATTCTCATGAATTATCTCATGTGCCTAGTGTAATCCTAAACAACAAGAGTCTTGAAATGGGGAAAAAGAGGCAGAACAGTGAAAAACAGAGAAATATCATCATGAGAGACACTTGATCTGTTGGCTTCAAAGATGAGAAAGGGCTATGAGTGAAGGAATGTGAGTAGCCCCTAGAAAGGCCAGAAAATAGTCCTTAGAGTCTCCAGAAAGGAATACAACCCTGCTGATGCCTTGATTTTAGCCTAGTGAAATCCATTTCAGATTTCTGACCTCAAGAACAACTATAAGTAACAAATCTTTGTTGTTCTTAAGCTACCAACTTTGTGGTAATGAATTATATAAACACAATAGGAAAGTAGCACATTTCAGCTATGAAACTTTTCAACTCTAGAATTTATATTTGATTATTGAAAAAATAATAATTCCTTTTTTTTCTTAAGAGAGAGACAGAAAGTGCAAGTGGGGGGTGGGGCAGGGAGAGGGAGAGAGAATCTTGGGAGAGAGAAAGAGGGAGAGAGAGAATCTTAGGCAGCTCCATGCCCAGCACAGAGCCTAGCATGGGGCTCAATCTCATGACCCTGAGATCACAACTTGAGTTGAAATCAAGAGACAGGCACTTAACCAGCTGAGCCAGCCAGGCACCTCCCCAAAATAATTTCTATATCTTTATTAATATTCTCTATTTGGTGAGACATTGATCTCTTTCCATGTAGATACTTTGATATGGTCTCCTTTAGTTCTTTTAACACATTTACAATTGCTGATTTAGAGTCTTTGCCTAGTTAGGCCAATATCTGTGTTTTCTTAGGACAGCTTCTATTGACTCCATTTTCCCTGGTTATGGGTCACACTGTCTTATTCCTTTCCATATCCCTAATTTTTTTGCTGAAAACAACATTTTATGTAATATATTGTAATATCTTTGGAAATTATATTCTCCCTACCTCTACCCTCAAGGTTTGCTGCTGTGACTGTTTTTCTGATGTTTGTTATTTTTTGTTTGTTTAATGACTTTTCTGAAGTGATTCTGTACAATCTCCATTTTTTGTCATGTGTGACCTTTGAAGTCTGGCTTAATTAACTTAATGGTCAGCTAAATGATAGAACAGAGATTTCCTATAAATGTGACTCTTGACCTCAGGGTTGTGAGTTCAAGCTCCATGTTGAGTGTAGAGATTATTTAAAAATAAAATGTAAAAAAAAATAGTTTTAAGATTTGGTCATTTTAATTAATTACAAAATCATAAAACTGTGTTTAATGTGAAAAGTAATCGTAGCTCCAAAAGGAATAGTAAGTATAAATGCAACAATAAAAACTTTCTCAGCAACTTAAAGCTTGTTTTCAAAATAATAAATGGATACACTTCATGGTTAAGATGGGAAATCCCAGTTCTTCTCTTCCTGTGACTTCTCAGTTTTTTTGCGATGCCTAAATATAGCTAAGTGTTCTTGTTTTGTTGATTGTTTCTATACCTAGCAAATCTACATGTTGGTATTTACCTCAGAGAAATACAGATAGAAATGTATACATAAAATTAACATCATTGGTTCTTTATTTTTTTAAAGATTTTATGTATTTATTCATGAGAGACACAGAGACAGAGGCAGAGACACAGGCAGAGGGAGAAGCAAGCTCCCTGTGGGGAGCCCGAAGTGGGACTCCATCCCAGGACCCTGGGGTCACACCCTGAGCTGAAGGCAGACGTTCAACCACTGAGCCACCCCAGCATCCCCATCATTGATTATTTCTGATGAAAATTGTGAAATTGAAGCTGGATCTTGGTTGAAGGAGGGGGCATGATGCAGAGAAGAGATGGATTGTATAAAAATATTAACTTTGGGGATGCCTGGGTGGCTCAAAGTTTGAACATCTGCCTTTGGCTCAAGTTGTGATCCTGGAGTCCTGGGATCCAGTCCCACAACAGGTTCCCTGCATGGAACCTGCTTCTCCTTCTGCCTGTGTCTCTGCCTGTCTCTCTCTGTGTCTCTCATGATCAATAAATAAAATCTTTTTAAAAATATTAACTTTGAGATTTAAAAAATTGATTACAGTTATAACTAAATTCATATAAATTAAATCTAGTATAGGTATAACTAAAATGAGTTTTTATGTATGAATATATAAAATTATTGTCAGATATCACAGTAAAAGCCAAATAGTAATTTCCTTCATGGGTCCAGGAGATTAAGTATAAACGCAGTTTTCTTAAGTAGTACTTTTCCAGTTTTTGCATGCTTTTCTATAATAAACATTTATTATTTTGGAATAACAAAACTTTAAAAATTGATACAGGTAATATGGATAATAAATAGTAAACAAGGAATTTCCAAATACTATTCTAATACATTAATAATGTCGATAGTTGGACAAAAAGTATAATTTTGATTCCAAATCAAGCAATAGTGCCTCTTTCACTTTGTGCAAAATGTGTAATACTTGGGGAAGCGTAGTTTTATGGCTCTAGAACTAAAATCTATCATCATTGATAAAATAATAGTTAAAAACGTTTTTCTTTTCCTTTGTCTTTGAATGAGATTGCTATATATTATAATCGAATTTCTTAGAGCTTCCCAGAAGGCTCTCCTTGAAAATTATACTTCTAAATAACTCTAGCACATGTTAAAATCAATCATGAGCCTGGAAAATAATATGTACTCTAACTGACTATATGTGGTTAAATCCCATAAGATGAACTGAAGTTTATTCAACTTTCCATCATAAGTTCCTAAGCTTTTTGAAGAGAGAGTGATCACAAGACTGGTATCAAAGAGTTTCTCAAGATGTCTTGAAATGAAGCAATTTAATTACAGAGTCTATTTTCTGAGCCTCCACGATGTGTCCTGGTCATTATACCCACCACAACCCTGCTGAAAGATGGCAACACCATATCTGTTTGCCCATAGAAGAATCCCAAGTTGATCTAAATGTTTGGGTGTTCCAACACTACCTGTCAGGCCCCTTCATCTCCCCAGCAAAACTAGTGTGAACCGATGTCAAATCCCTTCCTGGGGCTGTAGAAAAGAAAATGTGACCCGAATAAATAATGTATTGCAAATGTCAAAATAAATTTCAGCTAAAAATGATATTTTTCAAAGAGATCTAATGAGAAAACTGTTCAAAAGGCAGAGTTAGAGTTTCCTGGTTCCACATTTAATTAACTCAATCTGACTTTTATTATGCTTTGTATTATGTGTTTCCCTGTTCAGTAAACAAACAGCAGAAAATTAAACTAGGGCAACTGCCAACTAGCAGTAGATTTAATTGAAAAATAATAAATTGCCATGGGGTACCGTAGGGTTTTGTGCAGATAAACTTATTTTTCCTGGAAAGTTTCCACTTGCATTTGTCACAATTTGATATATAAAAGGAATAAAAGACGTGAAATACGGTACTTGGTGGTAGATGTGTAAGAATGGAATGGCCTTGGAGAATAATTCACAGGCTGGTTTCTGGGGCTTTTAATGGATGAGCCACGTTCTTCCTTCTGAAGAATGGAGCTGGCTTTCAGAGGAGTTCTAACTTTGCCCTCTGGATGTGCCGAACTTCCTGCAACTGGCCCTATCAATTTTCAGAGGAAGCTCACTGGGGAAGAAGTAGGAGCGTACATGATCTAGGGAAAGGGGACACTATAGGCAGAAAGGATAGTTCTAAATAATTCCATGCTACATGCCTAATAACTGCTTAAGTCATTCAAACTTGGCATAAATCAAAGGTATTTTGAAACATTTGGCTGTTTATTTTCCTTCCTTGATATCTTTTCCTGGTGTGTGGGTACTCTTCTTACGGTTCTATGTTAGAGGTTATGTCTGGGCAGGGAGGTTTAAATTAAATCAGGAGAAAAATAAAGTCTTTCTGAGTGATTCGAAAGCTACTACATCTGGTTCTCTGTCCCACAGTGTGGAGGGCAGGTGTCTGTTTATCTGATTGTAGATTCTATCTTTCATGTCCAAGTGCTGGGAATGGAACAAAATTCCCACTCCCTTCCCCAAACCTTCCCCCAAGCAGAAGTGGAACCGCTGAGTTCTACACACAGACCATATTTTCTCCTTTCGCTCCTGTTGCAGAGAAGGATATTGCTCAGTGATTCTTCCTGAATTCTAGCAATAGTTCCCATGATGGACCTCTATTTGTTAGAGCTTCTCTAGGAGGCTGCTTGGCATAAAAGAATCCACTGGTTGGTGTTAGATGTTTGTTTGGACTCTATATTCACTCCTTACTGTTAAATACACTTTGAAGAATCATTTATTCATTCTGCACCTGGCACTCTTCTGAGTACACAGGGCTTTAAAAAAGAGATGAAAAAATCCTCTGACTTCAAGGAGCTTACACTTTCTTGGGGGAAAGGCAGACAGGCAAAATAAGTGGATGTGTCATTAAGCAATGCTAACTAAAGAGAGATATGGGGAGTTCTAGAAGCCAGAAGGTGCTTATGGTAAACATACCTGAGAGGATACCATATGTGCAAAGGCTTGAAGGAAAGGACAGTGTGACTTGAGGATATCTGAGGGCACAACATTGAGACAGAAGAAAGAACTGGTTGCCATTGGCAGGAACATGGCTGAAGTGTCCTCGGAAAAGCACACAGAGGCCAGTACAGAAGTGAATGAGTGAAGGAGACAGAAGATAGAAAGGTAGCAATGGCCAAATGGGGCAGGGCCTTTGCAGCTTCCGCAGGATTCTTAACTCTAACCAAGATGACAAGCTGCAAGAAGGCTTTGGGCAGAAGTGACAAGACCTCACTCTGATTCAGCGTGGCAAGAGACTATAGGAGGCAAGAGGAGGCATAAGGGACCAGTTAGACTGCCCGCAGTCAGCAGGCAAGTGATGATGGTTTGGTTCAGTGTGTTCATCACAAGAAGTGAAGAGCTTCCAGGATAACCTAACATCATTACCCAGTTTCATAAACTCTACAATGAGGAAATAAAACTTGTATTTGGTTACCTAAAGAATTGAAAGAATGTCTGTAAAGGCATATAGCATATAGTAAGGGATCAATAAATGTTCATTCCTTTTCCAAAGCTTCTCACCTAAAAAGTGATGCATGGAATTGCGAGAACACGTGCTTTTTGCAGGCTTTGTAGTCATAAATTTAACTCAAAGGAAGATTTGGAGGCTGTGATTTATAAGTCATATATAATGTCTTTAAAATATCCACAAGGAACAATGCTGACAGCCATACAGAATTAATGGACACGTTTATGTACATGAAATTATATTCTTAAAACAGAACTGGAGTTTATAAAACCCGACTTATGATATTTGTTGTCCCATAAAGGTAGAGAAAAGGAAGGGAGGAGGAAGGAAGAGTGAAGGGAAAGGGGAAGGCAGACAGGGATAGTTAGAAGAAACAATCAGAGGAACCATAATCTACATTAAGTAGATTGCATTTCATTTGGAAATACAGCTTTCTAAATATTGATCAATAGCTAGATGTTAATGGGAAATTATCCACATAATTAGTAACAGTTCTAGCTGACATTGGAATCCCACTTTATAGATCGTAAAACTCTTCCATGTACTTACTGCATTTAGTTCCCCAAACAACTGGGAACAATAATGTGGCAGTTATGAAATCTCTATTTTACAGGTGAGGAAAAGAACATTCAGAGCCGCTCAATGATTTTCCCAAGGTCTCATGGCATGAAGGTTGCAAGGCTTGGAGTCCAAGGTTTGGGGTCTGAGGATTCAGAAAGCTACTGTCTTCTCAAGTTCTCATAAACCTCATAAACATGTAATGTGAATTTTCAATTTAATTGTAATTTTGTTCTTTTTACTTCATGAGAAACATATGGATTCTATTCTCACTCTAAAAAATCCAAAAAGTAAGGGAAAGCTAAGCATTCCCTTGAATTTTCTGGCACCTTTTCCCAAGCCCTATGACCTATGTTGAGACCATTCACTCCGTACATAACTACTTGTATTATTTTGGTGTGACCCTTCTGGATCCATTCCTATACAATATATATATTGTAATGTATTATATATATACAACATATATGTAGTATATAATATATAATATGTAATATATATTATGCTAACTAAAGAGATATGTAGGGTTCTAGATAATATGTATATACATATTAATAATTAATATGTATTAATATATATTAATAATATATAATTATATGTAATGTATAATATGTACAAAATATATTGTAATATATATATATTTGTACCTTTAAGTATATAATTTTATCTTTAAGGACATAATTTTACTTTTATTTTTAACACAAGTAGGACAACATTACTTCCTAGTAGGATAAGATTATATTTCCTTCTGTAATAAATATTTATCAATTGTCTTCCAAAATGGCTACACCAATAGTAATGCTATATAAGAATCTGCTTTGCACCCACTAGTGTTGGCTATTAATGCCGCTTTTCTTTTACCAACCTAAGAGGGAAACATTTAATGCTATTTTAAGTTGTATTGCTGATTACAAGAGAAATTGAGCATCTTTTTATGTGTTCATTGGCTCTTTGCATTTCCTCTTCTGTGTCCTTTGTTAATTTGTCTTTTGGATGGTTTGCAATCTTATTGATTGCAAGTTCTCTGTATTTATCCGGCTATTAATTCTTTATGTTTAAATGTGTCTCAAGTATTTTTTTCAGTCTTTTTTTTTGCCTTTTATTATTCTTTATGGTATCTTTTCCTACATAAATAAGTTTCCCATGTTAGTAGAGTCAGACTTACCATTTACACATTCTCTCTGGGTCATGTTTTAGAAGGCTACCCCTATTCAGAAACTAAGAAGCACCTTTATTATTTGCCTATAATTTTTCTTTTGCATTTAATTCCTTAACTAACCCTGGAGTTAATTTCTGTGAGAACTTAAAGATTTATTTTCTACATAGAAATACAATAATTTTGAAAGCATTTAATGAAAAGTGTATATTTTGCCCAGTGATCTCAAGTGCCAATTTGGGGTGCCTGGCTGATTTGTTCGAAGGGCATGTGACTCTCGATCCCAGGGTCATGAGTTCAAACCCCATTTAGGTTTAGAGATTACTAAAAAAATAATCTCTAAATAATCTCTAAAAAAAAAATAAAATGCTACCTTTATCCTATACAAAAATCTTTTAAAAATCAAATTTATTGTGTACTTTATACATTTTAGAATTGATGTAGTTCTATGGACACATTTTAGAATTTATTTATTGGTTACATGAAAAGTCCTTTGCATTTGAAAACTCAAGCAACTGAGATTACAGAGCTCATACTTCAGATCTTCTTTCACTTATATTCTCCTGCCCCAACTTTAGGCTCTTCCTCAGAGAAAACCACTACTACTGGTGTTTATTTCTCAAACCCTTTTCAATCTTAAATTTAAGTACCTAACAACATGAATAGAATAGATTCTCTATAAAAAATAAAAATGCTAAGAGAAAACCCCAGAGCCAGGAGGCCTGGGTGGCTCAGTGGTTGAGCATTTGCCTTCAGCTCAGAACATGATCCCAGGGTCCTGGGATCAAGTCTCCCTCTGCCTGTGTCTCTACCTCTTTCTTTGTGTCTCTCATGAATGAATGGGCAAGATCTTTAAAAACAAAACAAAACAAAAAAGAATCCCAAGTGCCTTTGACAATCCTTTGTAGCACCATAGCCCCCTCTGTGGTCACTGCTATGAACAATTTAGTGTATTTCCTTCTAGAACTTTTCTCATATGCATTTACATATGTGTAGGCATTCAATGGGCAGGGCGTTCTATAAGTTATTAAAAATATTGATAGGCTCTTGTACTGTTTGATAGAAAGCTTCTGCCTCTAGTTCCCTCCACTTGCTGGGCCACCCCACACCATCTTCAGCCTCCCCATTTCCAAGTCCCCAATAAACCCTCATTATACAGCAACTGATTATCCTCCAAATCACAGGAGGCCCTTAGCACTGGAGCCAGTATCTATTGTGGTCTGTTGATTTCATGCATACTAGTTGTTAAGTGTTTTAAATGTCATCCCTGACTACATAGAGCACACAGTAAATCTCTAAGATGCCCAATTAAGTTTAAAAAATCAAGCTGGAGAATGTGGTAGGCAGAATAATGGCCCCCCCAAAATAGTTCATGTCTTAATTCCTAGAACCTGTGAACACATATTCTATGACAAAGATGGGGAAAAGGAAGTCAAAGCTACTGATGGAGTTAAGTTATGAACCAGCTGACTTTGAGATGGGGAGATAGGGACTCCTGGGTGGCTCAGTGGTTGAGCGTCTGCCTTTGACTCAGGGTGTGATCCAAGAGTCCAGGGATCAAGTCCTACATCAGGCTCCCTGCATGGAACCTACTTCTCTGCCCCTCTCTCCCTGTGTGTCTCTCATGAATAAATAAATAAAATCTTTTTTAAAAAAAGAGAGAGAGATGGGAATATAATCCTGGATTATCTGGGGAGGCCCACTAGAATCACAAAAGTCTATAAGCCAGAAGAGAGAGGTTGGAATGTCACAATCAGAGAGAGATGGAAAAGCCCCACCATCCAAGGACTGGTAGGCGACCTCTAAAAGTTAGGAAGATAAAGAAATGAAGACTCTAAGGGAGACAAAAGGCACACAGCCTTGAGTACACTTTGAATTTAGGCCAGGGAGATCCATTCTGACCTCTAGAACTGTAAGATAATTTATACTGTTTTAAGCCACTGAGCTTGTCGTAATTTACTAGAGCAATAGGCAGCTCACACAGAGGAATAAACATCCAGTGTACCATTTATATTAGATTACAATTCATTTCAAACTACTGTGATCTGTCCTTAATCTCTAATTTTTAAGATTTTAAAAATTTATTTGAGAGAGAGAAAGCAAGAGAGAGAGAGAGAGAACAAGCAAGGGAGAGTCAAAGGGAGAGGGAGAAGCAGACTTCCCACTGAGCAGGGAGCCCAATGTGGGACTCGATTCCAGGACCCTGAGATCATGACCTGAGCTGAAGGCAGATGCTTAACTGACTGAGCCACCCAGGGGCCCCTACTCTGTAAATTCTTAGAAAACTTTCCCTTTCTCATCACGGGATTTAATGGACTGTCTTCAGTTCTTATTATATTTGATCTGTGGCATTTTCCAGAAATGCCTCCTCTCTCAGTTTGTACCAACTTCCTGCTTCTCATTTCTCCTCCTGTCCCTTTCACTATTAGCTGTGCCTTATAATCTCTTCCCACACTGCACCCCCACCCCAAGTTTTGTTCTGTCCCTCTCCTAAATCTGTAGTCTTCTTTGATAACCTCATCCACTTCTCTAGCTCCTCCACCCTCTGCTGATAACTCTCAAATCCTCCTCTAGTTCAATTATGAAGATGATCGTATTGTTTTCATTTTCTTCTCCTTTCTGATTTATGATTCTATGACTTCTACAAAATCAAATAGTACTTGAAGTTGCTTCACAGTTATCAAAATCCCTTGTGGGTTTTTTTTTTAAGATTTTATTTATTCATACATGAGAGGTACAGAGAGAGAGACAGAGACACAGGCAGAGGGAGAAGCAGGCTCCCTGTGGGGAGTCCAATGCGGGACTCAATTCCAGGACCCTGGGATCACACACTGAGCCAAAGGCAGATGCTCGACCACTGGGCCACCCAGGCGCCCAAAATCTCTTATTCTTTCCAGGAAGATGAGCTGGCTCTTGGTTGCTTCCTCAGTTTTCAAACTTCTCAGATTTAGAAGAATAAGATACAGTGAGTCTCACACTTTCTAGTCTGTGACAGAAGCCAGCAATGTGTTCATTTCAGTGCTGCGGTCAGACTGTAGGTATAGGGACAGCCTAGGAGAGCTAATTCCCAGAGAGAAGTATGGGAAATAAGCGAGCCCACCACCATCATCATTATCATCTTCAATACAGCAGCAGATCATACTTGAAAGGCATCAGATTTGCTACCGAAGGAGTAGAGCTTTGGAGGAAGATTGGATCAGTTTGAAAGAATAAAGAAAACATATTTTCTTCACCCATTTAAATTCTAGCTTGAGTCGTTCTGTGACTTGCTCCCTGAAGGGCTGTCTGGGAGATATCAGCATCAAAATTTACAACCTGTTATTGGCATTGCACACTGATTACAAACTAAAAAGACTAAAATTCAAGAGCCAAGTTTTACGGAGATGAGGGTGGGACCCGAGGGAAGAGAGAGAGAGAGAGAGAGAGAGAGAGAGAGAGAGATTTATTGAGGCAGACATAAGAGAGGTTATCCAATGGAAGAGCAGGAGCAGACGAGGGAAGTTATCGTTTGTGCACTGAGTGATCTGCATTTTTGAAAGGGCGATGAGAAAAACCCTGATTCTGACAGCAGCTGCTCCAGGCCACAACTGCAGTCTCTCCCTACGACAGAGGATTCTCTGATTCTGTGCTTTTTAGAGAAACTCTGGATTCTCCAACTAGTCCAGAGACAGTACTCTCAACTAGTAAGATCTGGTTGAAGGCCATCTTGAAAGATCCTGATAAACCAGACAGAAGAGGCTTCCTGACCTTCCAAGGAGCTCAGCCAGCAACTGTTTCCCCATCAAGTTGAACAGTTGAAACTGCAGACGGAGCAGTCGCAGTGGGGGAGGATGTGACAGGGTGACATGGGGTTGGAGTGGGCTCGTATCTGCTGTAGGCCTTCAGCAGAAACAGCTGCTCACATCTGGTCTGTCCCAGTACAAGGGAACTGTTGGCTGCACGTATGGCTGAGCTTCCCAAAGAGGTTCATGTGGTGAGTTCTAAGAAGAAGCTTTATCTCAGAGGAATGAGAAACAACCCTACTCTAGGAGATGTAAGAGATTTCCCACCAACACTTACTTAAACACGCAGCGAGGCTGGATGATAAACAACGGCAGATTCTAGATGGAGACCTGGAGTCTTCCATCATGGAGTAGAGTGCGCTCTCAGGCAGGGGGTGCATGCCTTTGAGGGGTCATGGCGGCTTACCGGGAAGAGAGGGTGGAGTGTAACAGAACTGTTCTGAAAATTCATACTGAATTTCTTCCACACTTTTTGGGACAAACTCTTCTTAACCAATTGCAAAAATAACCATTGGCCTTGGAGGTGTGGTGGGGCGTAGGTAATTGTTTCTGTGAGGACACAAAGAGAGTGAGTATCATTTTTGGTGTCTATGCTAGGATTTTAGAATAAAATAATGAGCTGGAAAGCCAGGTCTTCTTGGCCCATGCTGATCGCTCTTCCTAAGTGCAAAGATGTTAACCTCTTGGGCTTGCATTATAGATGGCAGCTTCCTCCTGCCTTGCTAGACAGCTCCTTAATCGGAAAAAAAATCAGTGAGTCAGCGAACTCTTCTGTGTTGTTGCCATTCTGCTGTTTTGCTGTGGCTCCCAGGGCCTCCAGGCTGGAAACTGGTCAGCAACTCTCCCTTCTCCAGGGAGTAGCTCCGCCCTTCTTTTGCAGTGTTGACACCCCACCCTATTCACCCTGATCTAATGCAGGGTCAGGATGGTGACTGCTAGCTTCTCCATGAACTTCCTTTTGTAGCCACAAGGATTGGAGGAAAGCACAGAAAACTTTAGCTAAAACAATTAAGAGTCATTCTTTGAGATCTTTTGAGATCTGGAAGCTTTTCAAAGTGAAGCTGGAAAGATGTAAGGTCTGGAAATGGCTGGAGACTTGGTTCTGGTGTTGTAGGGAAAGCCATGCAACAGTAGTGAAGAAACCTGACATTCAGCCTGACACAGTCTAGCGAGGAGTCTGGGTAGCATCCCAGCCCCTGCCAACTCAGCCAACCCAGAGGATTCCGTCCTTCCAGCGGCAGAGCTTTATGAGTCAGTGCTCTTTCTTGTTTTGCCTGATCTTCAAGTTTGGGCTCTTTTTCTTGCCATTAATAGTTCTGACCACAAAGGGCTTCAATGAGTATCAGAGCTAGAACAGCATGGAAAGAAACTGCTCTCATTCTGTCCATGGTAGGAAAGAGTAGTCCTAATACATGAATATGCTTCCTAGACCAGATTTCACCAATGTTTGTCCATTTGATAGAAATTTTAAATAGCTTCTTCTTGGATGCCCATCTTATAAGCAAAGCTAACTCCCTTTTGGAACGAACAGGCAAAAGGAAGAACAGCTCCTCCAAAGATGGGAGATGCTTTGGTGTGATTCATCCGGCCTTACTGTTGGGAATCATTTTGCTGTATCTCTACTTATTTTTCAGAGGTCGGATAAGAAAAAAAACATGTCCTTTTTCTTTTGTGTGTTATAAATGAGGAAAATTGCCAGAAAGTCAACAAAGACTTCTGAGATAAATCTGTATTCGTTGCAGCTAAGCCTCCCTCTGAACACGGCTACATACCTAAGGACCTGGGTAGGCAGATCTATTTTCACAGTTCTTTCCAATTCTAACGAGCTCTGAAGAAGTTTATTTCAAAATAATCCTTCTGTATTAAGCGCTGGCTTATTGACAAGACTTCTTTTATCATAATTGTATGAAGTTTATTTTCTAAACGAAGGTTTATTTTTGCATGGAATTCTGAGGTTTCGCATTGTGTATATGAAGCAATTAGTTTGGGATTTTTGGAATTTATTTGAGACCAGACAGATGTCTTTAATTTACACACTCTCGGAGGTGACAAACCCTATTAACATTCAAAAGCTATCAATTTGCTTTATCTTTGTTCTTCGGCCTTCTCAGCTATGATCTGGGCTAACTCTTTTTTGTTTTGCTTGGGTTTTTTGTTTGCTTTGTGTAGGTTTTTCTTGTTGTTGTTGTTGTTTTTGCACCGTTTGTAGACAGAAGAAGAAATGTAAGGAAGACATGAAAGATAGCATCGGTAATTTTATCACTGTCTAAAATTGGTGGGATACTTTAAGAACCATGGTTTTCACCTGTATTAGGAATGCATTTTTTCCTAAGGACAGTTCCTTCCCCTTAGCAGTCATGGTTTGTGCATTGTACACACACATGTTAGTTGCTCCTTTTTACTTATGTTTTTCTCAATTGTATTGGTGGCCACTGACTTACTGGTGTTGTCTTAGCCTACATTTTCTTTCTTTTAGTTAGTGATAGTTTTACACAGGTCAGATAAATGCACGTCTAAGTGCATATGCTTATGCATGAATCTGGAATACTCTTCCACTCATTGATCCCATCCTTGCAGGTCAGAAGTAATTGCACTCCTTTGTTGATTTGGAGGACTGCTGCTTGGGGAGGTGGGGGGAGGCTCAACGATGTTGTACCACTCATTTCTATTCCTAAATTGAAAACCACACCAGTGTGGTTGTTACGGGTTTTTTTTGTTTGTTTGTTTGTTTGTCTCAGGTGTACCCTTCAGCCACTAGATGGCTCAGTAGATACACTCAGGTGTCCTCCAGAGTCAGGATTTCAAAACCTAAACAATCTGAATTACTCTTTATTTCTCATATGGAAGTCTGAAGCTGCATCAGGGCTTGTGTTGATGACAGAGTTAAAAAATGAGGGCACAACAGGCCTGGAACTTGACCCAAACAAACCCAACCCACTCTGCGACAGCCTTGTTTACATGTTTGCTTTTTGTTATGGCTGCCATATTTTATTCTCTGTGAGCATGGAGCATATTACTACCGGCAAGATATTATGGGCTAACGGATGTCATCAGTAGAGCCAGATCTAAATCAAGTGTAGAATGATTATACATTCTGACACACTTGTTTGTGAAATACAGGATAATCCGTGATGTACAGGATGTCTGACAACTCTAGTTTTAGTGCCATGGTACTCGACTTTGAACTTAACGCTGTTTCCTTTATCTTGGATTAAGTTATTTACATATGAGCCCAAGAGAACTAAAAACACTTACAACTAAGATTAGAAGGATACTTCCCTAACACAACTACTTCAAAAATATGTATCAAAATAGTCAACGTGAAATATCATAGATGTTCCTATGAAAACAAGGAACAAGATAAGTACGTTTGCCTTAAACATTTACAATTTTTCTTCTGGACATTCAAAGATAAGGCAGCAAGTCACGAAAAGTAGAAAAGATCATTGTGGGAAAAGGGAGACGAAATCATTGTGTGTGCATGATATATTATTTTCCACCCAAAAATAGAATGTTATGATAAGGGAGCATGACAAAAAGGAAGAAATTGCAGTCAGCGACAAAGAAATTGTACAAAAATCATTAAACTTAAAAAAAGTAATAGTATGAAAAGTAAACTGCCCTATAAACAGCAATTACTAACTAAGATAAAACAAAAATATATTCCATTTGCAACAATATGCACACATGCTTAAAAGAAATGCATTTGCCATATGGCAAATACTACAAAACTTTTTTGAAAGGCATTAAAAAATACTTTTAAAAAAGGAAAGATGACTCTTCCTGGATGAGGAAAAATGCTCGAAACATATTAATTGTTAACCTCACTTAAAATTTTAATAATAGTCCAACAAATGTCATTCCAGGATTTTTCTTCTCAAATTTCACAAAGTAGTTCTTAAGCTCATGTGATGAGTCAATGAGAAAAAGTACCAAGAAAGTAAGAATGATTCTTCCTTTATTAAGGAAGTACTTTATTAAGTACTTTGTTTATAATTTACCATATACCACAATAGCATAGAGCTCACTACTCAAGGAGAATAATAAAAATTCATATACAATGTATTATATTATTGACTAAATACTAACCTATATTATATAATATTAATATATTCCCATATGATATATTATTACATATAAGTATACACAAATAATATATATTATTATATATAAATTAGTATTTAATAAAGTAGCTCTTCAAATTACTGGATAAAGAATGGATTTATACAACAAATTATATGTGTTGAATGTTTCAAAAATAATTTAATTTCCTACCATAAACTACTTTGCAAAATAAAATCCAGGTGGATTATAGAAAGAAACAGATGAAACAGAAATATATAAGAAAACTAAAAGTATTGATTTGAACATTTACATAATAATAGGGTTAGAAAAGCTTTTAAGCAATTAAAGAGAAAAGTATTCACATATATGATTACCTAAAAATTAATGTTTTTTCCCCAAAACCCTAAGAAGGATAAATTAAATTATCATAAGGAAAGATTTTTTTTCTCTAGACATTAATGAAACAATGCTATTATCCTCAATATATTGAGTTCTTACAAATCAATAAGAAAAAAAACTCCACTAGAGTAGAAATTAAAAGCAAGGATATGAACTGGCAAGTCACCAGCGAAGAAATATAAATGACAAATAAACCGGTTTAAAATTTTTTTCAACTGCACTAGTAGCCAAAGAAATGAAAATTACAATAACAATGGAATACTGTTTTTGTCTCAAATTGGCAATAGCTAAAAGGAATAATTATGTGAGTGCTGGGCAAGATGCAGAGAAATGGACACTCTCGTATTCCAGTGGTAGGTATGTAAATTGGAACAACATTTCTAGAGGGCAATTTGGCAGTGCATTTCAAACACATTAAAATGTGCATATCTTTTCACCAAGGAATGCCACATTTAGGATTTGATTAGATGTATGTAAAAATATCTGTGCAAGGATGATCACCATTCTATTTATCATTACTGTGAAGATTTGGGCCAGATTTAAGTGTTTAGAAAAACCAGAGAGATTAAGTAAGCCATATAATTCTTTTATCTAGCCATTCAGCAAATATTTATTGGCAGTAATGGAGTATGTACTCAGACATCTAAAAGACAAAGAGCTCAGGAAATGCTCACAGGATACTGCTGAGTGATAGAAGCCATCGATGTAACCATATGCACGAGAGATCCCATTTTTCAGGACACCTAGATGCCTCAGTCCTTAAGAGAATGAAGATAAAATTATAGCAACATTGACACCCATAGTATGCTGGTTTATGGAGCCCGTGTAGATAACTGCGGGATTTCAGATCCCTTCTCAAAATGTCTCTTAGTAGTTAGAATTTTTAGATTCATATAAAATTGACTTGAACCAACTATCCCACATCTGATGTGTAATCCTCAGGGTTTTCCAGAGAAATAGACGACTAGAATGTAGATATATAGACATGTAATTATATATACACACACATATATATAGAGTATATATGTATATATAAAAAGAGATTTGTTATTAGGAATTGGCTCATGCAGTATGTAGGCTGAGAAGTCCCACGGGCTGTCCTCTGTAAGCTGGAGATGCAGGAAAGGCAGTGGTATGTACCTGTCAATGGGAAGGCTTGAAAAACAGAGTCCTCTGAGTCTGACGGCAAAAGATAGATTTCTGTCTCAAGCAGTCAGGCACAGAGAGAGAAAATTCTCCCTTCCTCTTCCTTTGGTTCTATTTGGGCCCTCAGTGGGATGGATGATACCTACTCCCATTGAAGAGAGCAACCTGTTTCACTGAGTGCATTGATTCCAATGCTAATCTCTTCCAGAAACATACTTCAGAGACACATTCAGAAATGATGTTCAACCAGATATTTGGGCATTCCATGGCCAGGTCACAATAACACCTAAAATTCATCATCAAGAGTGAAAGATTGAAAACCTTTCCAACACTCCTGAGAACTTTTGGGATTTCACTTTTCATGGTCCCCTCACTGTTCCCATCTTCTCGTTTCACTAAACTCAGAACTCACCAATCCAGTTTTGTGTCTGGGCTCTCCTTTCTGCCCAAAGCTAACCTAGATATGGAACATTGTGCCCTCCAATTTTTTTTTAAGTAGGTTGCATGCTCAGTATGGAGCCCAACAGGGGCTTGAACTCATGACCCTAAGATCAAGACCTGAGCTGACATCAAGGGTTGGATGTTTAAACGACTGAGCCACCCAAGCACCCCAACGCTCTCTAATTTTTAAATAAATATCCCTAGTCCATCATACACACTTAGCATATTTGACATCTTTACTAGACATTTCGGTTGATTTTGTGATACACAATGCACAGTACTCAAAGCCCTCTGGTTGCCATTGTACATACCCAAGGTGTCCTATGTGTGGACAGTTCTCCATCTTGGCTAGCCTGTCTCTTGTGACTCCTTGCATTCTCCATGGTTCCCCAGAGAAATGGAACCAATACAATTTTTAAAATTATACACATGGCAGTGGAGGTAGGAAGAAATATTTACTTTTAAGGAACTGGTTTACATGATTGAGGGGGCTGTTAAATATCAAATCTGTAGGGCAGGTCAGTGGACTGGAAACAAAGGCAGGGTGTACATGTTGCAGTCTTGAGGACAGTTTCTTCCTGGAAAACTTGAAATTTTTGTCCTTAGGACCTTCAACTGATTAGATGGGGCCCACCCGCTTTATAGAGGGCCATCTGCTTTACTCAGTCTACTGATTTAAATGTTTATCTCTTCTAAAAAATGCCTCACAGCAGCATCTAGACTAGTCTTTGGCCAAACAAGCAGGCACCAGACCCAGGCTAAACTGACCCAAATAAATTATTGTACCACTCTCTCCTTCCTCTATCATCCCTTTCTCTGTACTTTTCATTCCATAGTCTCATTAAGTTTTTATTTAGATTAGTTTGAGTTATTTTCAAATATTTTCAAATAGACCATAACCTGGAGTCTCTTTTATTTCTCTTCAAGCTCTTCAGGATGTCTTATTTACTAAATTCTAGAATGATTTCCTCAGCAGCTGAAGCACTTATATCTTCTCATGGCCTTGAACAGAAGGTAAGAACAGCAGCAACAAACATTCTTAGTATATATACATATATATAAAATACATATAATACTCTATGATGGAAGGAAAGATGGAAGATTTTTGTTTGTTTGTTTTTCACTTTCTCGGCATGGGGAGAGGTTATAGAAATCCATTTAGTTAGGTAGTATCTCTGTTTGTACCTCATTGGTTTTTTTACAAAATGGACCTGAAAGGGACTTAGATTAATTCACACTTAAATAACACATTGCTTCTTATATTCAGTATTTTCTTTTATATCAATTATTTTAATTATATTTTCTACAACTCTGTAAAGTGAGCAAGAAAATTATTTAGTTGTCCTTATAGGTATGGGAGTTGAAGTCTGTAGGAAATGCATGCAGGAGGGTGCCTGGGTGGTTCAGTTGGTTGAGTGTGGGACTCTTGGTTTTGGCTCAGGTTGTGATCTCAGAGTTGTGGGATCGAGCCCCATGTCAGACTCCACACTTATCTCAGCATCTGCTTCTGATTCTCTCTCCCTCTACCCCTCCTACTCATTTTCTCTCTCTTGAATAAATAAATAAATCTAGAAAACAGAAATGCCACAGGAATAGTCAAATAGATCTTCTCACTCTGGGGCAGTGAATTTATCACTTAGAGTAATCCCTGCATTAATATGGGGGCAGATGTTTCCCCTTGCCATGCAGGGGAAACTAGAGACCCATTCCCTTTAAGTGTTTTTCTCCTAGAGACATCCACAGAGATTTCTACTCATATATCCTATGCTATAGACCCCACTGATAAACCTATTAGTGTTTTCCTACCTTGATTAGCTCCTTAGTGCTTTGCTATGTGCTTACCTTCCAACATGAGCTCATTCAACAGCATTTTCTGATTCCTGTTGGACTTTCTCCTCACTAGCCAAGCTAGTCTTAGTTTCTCATAGACCTGTCTGAAAGCCCCAGGGAAAAATTGTTTTTCTTTCCAATAAAACATGTGGAAAGCTATTAAACAGTTTTCATTGTATTGACTCTTTCCTGGGACTAGAAATCAATCAATAGGAAAATAGACCCCAGAAACCCATTTGTTTCTCATTGAGCATCTCTCAACAGTGGGTCTAAATGAGGAATGGAATCCTCAATGGAAGAAAGCCCTCTAAATACGTCAGCTGTAAGATAATCATTGTGCTAAAAACTTAAACTTTGAAATGTAAGCTAATTGAACATAGAAAACTATTTTAGCTGTTGTGATTTATATATTATGGATACATGATTCTAGCTTTAACAAAATGTGTATAAAATGCCTATTTAATCAGTTCTCTGTGGGAGGCTCTGTTCTAAATGCTTTAACAAAAAGGATTCATTTAATTTTCATAAAATGCTAAGAGGTAACTTCTGTTATGATTTTTGTCTTTCTAGATAGAGAACCTATAGCATGGAGAAGCTAAGGTACATGGCCAAGGTCATACAAGTAGTAGATGGCAGAAATGGAATTCCAACCCAGAGCTCATTATTTTACTCTATGCTATGGGAGGCTGCACTGATTCTGATCTACCATGTAGGGGGGAAATATAATTTTCTCTCTACCCTTCCAGATTCTTGGCTGAGACCTGCCCCCCCCCCCCACATAACAAAAGATTAGCAGGAGAAAAACAAACAGAAGTTTAATAACATGGACACCTCCTGTATCCATGAGAGATACAGAGGAAAACTGGTCCCTGACTCAGACTCTTGGGATTTCCTAATCTGTAAGAGTAATGGGGGCATCTTCCATTATAATATTTGGTCTTTGGTCCTAAGTTCCTGAAATGGCTTCAGAGCCATAAAGATGATACAGGTGTCTTATTAATAACATTCCCCTTTCAAACACAGCTGAGTTTATATTAATAAGGGGACTTTTGGAAATCCTGTAAACATAGTCACCAGGGGAACCAACCACAATTAGAGGATTGGAGCTTTCAGCCCCAACTCCTGACCTCTGGGGAGGGGAGAGTGTCTGCAGATTGAGTTCAATCACCAATGGCCAATGATTTAATCAGTCATACCTATGCAATGAAGCCTCCATAAAAACTCAAAAAGATGGGGTTCAGAGAAATTCTTTCTATTCTGTGTTCACCAAGGCCTTTGTTGATCAGCAATCATGCTTGATGAGTACACGGAATCTTGGGCCATTGTGCCTGGAGAGGAACCTGAGCTTTGAGCTTTGGGTCTCCTCTTCACATTATTGCTATGTCATTCTGAAAGATTGATTAGTGTCATATGATGTCATATGATTTTAAAGAGTACCATTTAAGCAATGGGAGAAAAATCTTTTCTAGATACTCTAATAAAATCCAGTATCTGATTCTGGGGACTGGAATCCAGTAACTGGGCTGCCTTCAGTTACTGGTCACAGCACTAGCAGGGCCCCTGGGCACATCCTGATGGTAGTTCTTTCACCTTGCCTTGAGTTGGGTCTGCATCCCTTCTAACTTAGCGCCCCCTCTATCAGAACTACCAATTCATAGCCACTGGCTAACATCATTCTCTGTATGTGGTGCCAACTCAGCAGTTACTTATCACATTGAACTGAATTGAATTGAATGATTTCTAAATATTTCTCTCAAAGAATTATCCACTACCATCAGTATGGTACGAACTCTCTTTCTTTCCAGATCTAGCTTATCCTCAAACAGTTAAAGGTCAAAATAGCCCTCTGACCAAAGTAGCTTCAGTAGTGACTGGCCTCTTGACAGAGAGGCCTTTAACTCATTTATTTTTATTTTTTAAATTTCTATTTTATTTTTTTAAAGATTTATTTATTTATTTTAGAGAGCATGTGAGTGAGGTTGGGGGCAGAGAGAGAGAGAGAATCTTTAAGCAGAGAGTTGAATATTTAACCAATTGAGCTACCCTACCTTAGTTTCAGTTCAGGTCATGATCTTGGGGTCATGGGATAGAGCCCCACATCGGGCTCCGTGCTCAGCAAGAGAGGTCAGTTCAAGATTTTCTCTCTCTCTCTCTCTCCCTCTCTCCCTCTGCACCACCCCCTGCTTGTGTTCTTTCTCAAATAAATATATAAATCTTTTTAAAAATTAAAAATAAAATGAAGATATAGTTTATAAACCATGAAATTTATACTTGTGTTGCAACTATCCCTAATATCTGATCCCAGAATCCATTCATAGCCGTGGCTTCCCATCTTCCCTCTCTCAGCCCCTAGCCATCACTTTCTATCTCCATGAATTTGCCTATTTTGGGTATTTCACATAAACGGGACCATGCAATATGTGGCCTTTTACCCTTAACTCACTTCTGATTTCAACTTAACAATTTCATCATTGACCTAAATAATTCACTGATAATCACCAGCAGGGAAAAAATGAAATGAAATGAAATGAAATAAAATAAAATAAAATAAAATAAAATAAAATAAAATAAAATAAAATAAATAGAATAAAATAAGCTTATTTCAGAAAGGTTCAAGCCAGATAAACACGGGCACCTATCTCCAACATTTAAATAAGAACTTGTCGCAATAATATTTAGGTCTAACCCTCCCTCCACCATATCTCAGTGATTCTGATTTTTTATTACCTGGAAAATACCAACAAATACAAATCTATGGTCCAAATCCACATTTGGCCCCAAAGAGAGTTTCACTCTGGAAATACAGAGCACAGGTTCTGGAGTCCTAGTGCTTTGGTTCAGATTTTCCAGATCTCCTCCAATTCCTGGCTATTTGATTTAGGGCCAATTAACTACCCTCTCTATTCTTCCATCTACAGGTTTGTAGCTCCAACTCCATAGAGTTGGAATGAGTGAAACTGGAATGACTTAGTGCCTATCAAAATTATTGGAAGGAAGCTTGTCACCCAACATGCACTCTGTAGCTATTATTATAAGAACAGATTGCTTTAGAAATGTCCTATTGACTAGAGTTAACGTGGCTTACACCAGAGAACATTTCTCACAATTCTCAGGACCGTAGCCATCTTCACCAAAGGTGATTGTCATATCCAGGACAGAGATTCAACATCTGTAATAACCGGTATCGAATTGCGAGAGGCTGGGGAGGGTGTCTGATGCTGGAGTGAAGACAGAGAGCCCTCCACACACTCTGGGGGGCATCCGTTCACACACCTGTAGGAAAGCGTTTCCCCATTTCACCCCTTGGCAAACTAGATGCCAGCCTGGCTTCACAACCACCATCTGAATCATGTCCTTTCTTACTCTCCCAAACCAAAATCAAGCAGGAAATAAACACGGTTATAAGACAGCATTTTTTTAGACTCCACCCAGTTCCAGAGGAGTGAAAGCCTCTTTCCCTTTAGTGAAATAGAATATTAAGGCAGAAATTGTTTAGATTTTGTGTATCTATTACATTCCCTGAAAAGGGTAAATGGACCGGAACCCGGGTAAATGGCCCTGCACTAACTAGTCGCCTCCGTTTGTGAATCTGTGTAGCATGAGTACGTTAGACGAAGGGATGGCTTGGCTCCTTTCATCTCTTTAAACTCTGTTCCTTTTTCTTCTTTAATTATGCAACCTGGGCCTAACGGATAGTCCAGAGCTCCAGAGCTTCGCTCCAGTACCAAAAGGTAAGAATGTTATGATAGATCTACTGGGGAGAAAAAAAAAATATGCACGCAAGCCACAAGAGCGATTCATTTGCCCCGAAAAAGGTTTTGCTGCTACAAATTTTTGTCCAGAACATTTGAGCCAGCAGTAGTTCAGTCTAGACGCAAAGTGGCCAACATGCTTTGAACAAATCTGCTTTTAATGTGTGGAATGCTCTTGTTATTATTCTGAGTGATTACACAAACTGCCCAAGCTTGGGCCATGCCCGTCATCATTTATTACGGAGATGCTTATTGCGGATTTAATCGCAGCCCATCTGAGACAATATCTTCAGCCTTACGAATTCAAAAGAAAAGAGATGTGTTTTTGGCACCAATTGATAGAGTTTCAAGATTTCTGTAATAGATACATACACAATCATATTGCTGAGTTGAAAGAAATGTGTTTCCAATAAGCGGTATTTACTGGGGTTTAACAACGGTATAATAGTTACCTGTCTATTACATGGTACTCAGAGCTAAAGAAATGTGTTTCTAATAATCAATTGGCATTTCAAATAATGTAAGATAACTGCCATATGAAATCTGAACCTCGAGACAGCCCACGTTACAGACTTGCTCTTGAGTCTCATTCATGAAATCAAGGTAGCAGAGATTGGCCATCGTGGAAAGGATGTGATCATCAAAGAGCTAGAATTTTATTCTCTTCTCTTGCACATTCTCAGCTTTTGTCTTTTTGTTCTTGCTTTTCCTTTACTTAGCATGGATTTCATGATACCTTGTACTATAACTTGCAGAGACTACATTTGGTCTGTATGGAGAAAATGGATCCTTCCTCCCAACTGAGAAGGAAAAGAAAAAAAAGTAACGGAAAAAGTATCTTTTTTTTTTTTTTTAATCCACACCTGGAGAAAGAGACGGGACACATCCCAGGGCCACCAGGATGGACCTGTGGTGACAGATTCTCATGGAACTAACTCTCCCTACAGCTTTGCAATGAGATTTTCACAAATCATTTCTTCTTCACGCACCTCACATTTATATGCTGTTGTGTTGCCAATTATGTGTCAATAAAACTGGGGGAAGAGAAAAGAATTTCATCCACTCTCTCTCTCTCCCTCAGCCTCCTGGAAAGCAGCCTGCTCTTCCACACCGCCACAGGTGCCAGCTTCTTCATTCATACATTTGGCAAATATTTATAAGGTGCCTATCTTATATGAAATCACTCTACCAGGTATTAATGCCACAACACCAAAAGGCAAAGTGTCTGCCTTCAGGGAACTCTTAGAAGGGGAAGGATGAGACAATCCATAATGACAGCAGTGCAGGCTAAGTGAAGGGTGCCACCTATGTGAGCACAAGGGGGCCGACTACCAGCAGCCACCTAGCTGGCTTCCTTCTGTAGAAAATACAGTCAGAAGGGTGCAAGACAAGGACCATCCACATAATGATGCTGATTAAACATTGCTCTCCTGTGCCTTGTGGCTTACAGAGCACCTCCCCACATAGTCCTTCACTTCCAGAGCCTTCTCCCTCTCCCTGTGCACACCCCTCCCTGCCTGGCATGCTCTTCACCCTCTCTGTAACCACGTCCTGTTCATTTATCATGTATCTTAGCTCAGACAACACCACCTCGAATGGGTCTTCCTGACTGCCCTTTCAGGAGTGGTGTTTCCTAACACCAGACCCGGTTTTCCCCCAAATATTAAGCAGATTCTCTGCAGATCTTGTGGGTCAGATGGTTTTGTTATCTGCCTCCTCTCAGTAGAATCCAGGCTCCAGCGAATTCCAACCCTAGTTCCAACCCGCAGTCCTCACAATATGGGAAGAGGATGATTGGACAACAGTGAGGGCTCAAATGAATGAATTTACAAGCCTGTCATGCCACTTAAGCCCTAGAGCAATAGTCACTTGGGGAGCCACTGTTCGAGACTCCTGGGGGCAAGGGAGTGCTCTCTTCTTGAGCCAATAAGACGATGTTCGGGGTGGCTTCTTGCGCAGAAGGCTGGACATCACGTGTGACTGGCTGCCCATCACAGGTGTGTTTCCCTGCCTGCCCAGCCAGCACCTGCTCTTCGGAAGACGCAGACTCAGTGTACCGAGGATCCCCAGAGTTCTGAAGAGTACTGAAGATCACCAGTTCTCCCCTCCATCTGAACCCTGGCAAAGAGTGCTGACGCCCAGGGTCTCCAGCCGGACATGGCCCAATGTGGTATCTCTGCCCCTGGCTAACAGCAGCCCCCTGCACCCCAAGAGCAGGGGAACAGATAACTAGAGGAAGCACATGGCAGAAAGTATGCTCCCGCGATGCCAAAGCCTCTTAGGAATGAGAGCTCATTAAGAGCATGTGCCTCTCTTCTCCCCACCTCTGCCAAGTGTCAGCCTTCATTAAAGGACTTGGGGAAGATCAGTTGCAGAATGCGGAGAGTCTGGGCCAAGGCGGGAGTTCCCTCCCCAAGCTCCGGAGGGCTTGGTTAGCATTTCTGCGGAGATTGGCAACTGTGGTTGAACTTGTCAGACCGTGAGCTTTCCTGAGGATTTATCCGCCCCAACACGTGCACCTTTTGAAAAGCAGGGATCTGTGGAGAGTTGATTCATTCCTCCGTGGGGCCTTCTAATTCTGCCTCCCACCTCTGCTAGCCTGTCCTCCCCTTTCTTTGCTTTCGGAATTCTCAGAGCCCCATGATAGGAAGTGTTCTTCGTTGCTCAAGGTCAGTATTTTTTGGAAGAAACAGATTCCAACAGCAATAATACACTAAATTTCTATGGTCCTTTGACAATGGAAGAGTCTTATTTTTCTAAAGGTACTTTGGAAGGCATTGCCATACACATATGAGCTTACGTCGAGTTTTCAGCCTAATTGAAAATGGTGAGACGGGAACTTTCCAGTTTTACATGAAAGAAAAGTTGTGGCTCAGAGAGGTTTAAAGGTTTGCCCAAGGTCAAACAACTGATGAGGGGTAGCAGGGACAAACACAAGACTTCTCTTCTCTCTACTGTCCCGTCTTAGTAGTGAGCTCTCGGAAATTTCCCTCCAAGACATAGTTTAGAGAGACAGAAGTTGAAGAATTGCCTCCTAGTTTGGGAAACACTCCTTTTCAATCTAAAAAAACACAACAGCGCATTTGCAAATAAATCGTGAGATTAAATAAATCAGCGGACATTCACATATAAGCCTGTATAAATGCAGCTCGCACAATGAGGTGTATGTGGTTTTCAGATATTTTTAATATTTCAAAATATGTCCCTAAGGATGAATTCTTTGCAAATACACACTCAAGTTTCCTTCTCTTTAAAAAGGGCCACAATTTTGTAATTTGATATTTTAAAGGAAGTGATATATAATTTTTACACAGCTTATGCTGTTTTACATGGTATTAAAATTATTGCTTGATATTTTAAGCTTTTGTGAATACTGATCCCATTTCATTAGTTTTATTAATACGCATAAAAACAATTTAATCTGAACTCTACTAATTTGAAATTCATGACCACTCAAACATAGACGTTTACCTTTGTTTGGCTAATGGGGAAAACATGTAGGCAGATGGAAAATGCAAACCCTACATGTTTGATATACTTAAGAAAATACATATTTCAATCTCTTTAGAACCAGCTGCTTCTGTTATATGTATATCTTACTTATTTATTCATTAAGACCAATCCTCCGGGGCTCCTATGTGGCAACAATTATTGGCTTAAGTAAAAAGTATGGTATAATCTTGAAAGTACTTTTTATAATTCATGTTTTCTTAAAACTTCATTTGCAAAACTTTACTGTTCGGGCTACTAGTTCAGATTTGTGATATTTAATAGCACTGAAAGAATGCAGAATGGAGCCCAACATACCCGGTTTCATTTCCAGTGCTGACTCTTTTTAGCTGACTGTCCTTGGACAAGTGGCTTCATCTTCATGAGTCTCGTCGTTGTCCAAGCTGGGACACTTCCTAGAATAAAAGAAGTGTTTTCAATAAATGACTCTGGAAAAACAAGCATAATCAGAGACTGGCCTGGCAAGCCAGACAGAAGGTTACTCTATCAAAATGTGACTCATTTTTCAAGCTTCTGGTCTTTGGCATATCTGGGTTGTCGGTGGATGCTGTTTTGTTTCCATTTTTCTATCCTTGACTTCAACTCTAAGGAATCAAACGTAGCCAAGCCTCAGGATGCCATCTTGAATCTGTCCCATTAGTTGTAAGAATATTCTCATTAAGGTTACACGTTCACATGGAGGAAGCCCTAATGTCAAATTTAAAACTTCTTATGTAATTCAACACTTTTCCTCTCCCAGATATCAGACCTGACTTGAGGCCCTCGGGAGCAGCAGAGTTTGGAAAGGGCGAATTCTGTTCTATGTCTCTCATCCTTTTCAATCCTCCTTCTTCTGCTCAGTTCACAGTATCTGGCTCCCCCAGGGTCAAGGTTGTAGAAATGGAAATTGTAGGAAGGGGTTTTATCCCACCTACTTCAGGCTTCCTGAGGCCGTATGCCCACCATGCACCCCACACTTCATCAAAAATCTGTATCAACTGTAGTTTGAATTTGCAGCCCTTTGGCTAACAGTGTTGTTGAATATATTTTTACTTGCACCTCTCTTCTGCAGATTACCTCTTTATATCCTTGGTCAGTGGATCTTTCTTGACTTTTTAAAATCAGATTTTCTTTCACTTTCCTAAAATTAAAAAAAAAAAAAAAAGATACAAACCATCTCTGTGGGGCAACTGGGTAGGCTCAGTTGATTAAAGTTCTGACACTTTTTTTTTTTAAAGATTTTATTTACTCATGAAAGACACACACACAGAGAGAGAGAGAGAGAGAGAGAGAGAGAAAGAGGCAGAGACACAAGCAGAGGGAGAAGCAGGCTCCACGCAGGGAGCCCGATGTGGGATTCAATCCTGGGATTCTAGGATCACGTCCTGGGCCAAAGGCAGGCATTAAACCACTGAGCCACCCAGAGATCCCAAACTTCAGGCTCTTGATTTTAGCTCAGGTCATGATCTCAGATTTGTGGGATTGAGCCCTATCTTGGTGAGCACAAGTCTGCTTAAAATTCTCTCTCTCCCTCTCCCTCTGCTCCTTTTCACCCCCACTCGTGCTCTCTCTTTTAATAAATAAATACATACATAAATAAAGTCTTAAAAAAATCCTTGTGCCTAGAAATGAGGATGATTAACATTTTATAACATTTTCTCTATCTATCTGTAGTGGAGGAAATGAAGCACTGCTGATAGAGTTGAAATACAGATTAACAATGAATGCTAACTAGTACATTACTTGCGTGTGTTCTAAATTTATATATATGGTAAAATACCATACCCATCTTCTGTAATGCTTCTTCAATCAACAATATGCTTTTTTAGCTCTTCCCATTATATATGTTAAAAAGAGAAATATGTATTGGTAAAAGTTTCTTTTGTTACTTAAGGGTCAACTTGTGGACAAGATTATTTAAAGCCTTGTAACTGCTGTATAAGATTGTACCATGTTTGCGTTCGGTGGTTCCAAGCAATGCTCTCCATGTTTGTGTACAAATATTTCTTGAGGATAATGACTGAGGATGGAATCTCTGAGTGATAAGATTTATGCATTTCAGTTTTACAGGCTATTGACAAAATGTTCTTCGTGTTAGTCATAAAACTTTCTGCCCCTGTTGGCAAGGCATGGCACCACCTATTTCTCCACATTCTTGTCAGCGAGTGATACTGCCAAACATGGAAGTCTGTATCAATTTGATGAATGAGATGTAAAAATGGGTTTTAATTTTTAATTGTCTGATTTCATTCCTGCTTTGCTATCCATTATTCGATTAGTATCGAATGTGAACCGTGTTGTGTTCAATGGCCACTTCTGTGTCTTCATTTGTAAATTCTTTATGCCTTTTGCTTTGGGGGTAAGAGTTCCTACTTGTGTTTTGATAGATACACATTTACTGAGGATATGTGCCTTCATTTTGTTCCAGCTCACATTTTACTTTTAAGTTTTCTTGTGGTGTTTTGGACACTTGGAAATGTTAGTTTTTTGTTTAGTTCGATATTGGCCTTTTTTCCTGTATGATTTACCTCGCGACTTTACAGTTACTCTATTTGGATGCATGAATGGGGATTAATATGACAAAGCTGTTTTTCAGATGAGGAGGGACTTTTACAAAAGAACACATAACATAGGGGCGCCTGGGTGGCTCAGTCAGTTTCACGGCTGCTCAGGTCATGATCTCAGGGTCCTGGGATCGGGTTCCCTGCTCGGTGGGGAGCCTGCTTCTCCTTCTCCCCCACTTGTGCTCTCAAGCATGCTTTCTTTCTCTCTCTTAAATAAATGAATGAATAAATCTTAAAGAAAAAAGAACACATACCTTATACCTTTAATATTCTCCAATGAAGTAGAATTCAAAATTATGTGAAAAAGGGAATACATAAGATGGAAAGAAATTAAAATATTATTATTATTTTTTTACCACATATGTAATTTTGTTTTGCTGGGGTGAGGCCCCATTCCACTAGTGTAGCGACTCAGCTAGTTGATTTTCTCCAGGCACCAGAATAGTCTCAGTTGAATGAACTCCCAAACCATGCTTACTGGGATGATTAGTTATCTCTGGATTTCAGGTCAGAAACAATAGAATACTGCTCAGAGAACTGTTCTGTGACAGGGTGACTTTGAGTAACATGTTCCTCGTAGTGTCTAGATAACCAACAAAATAAAGGGACTCCAGGTGTAACCTGACCCAAACACCACATGGAGAGAAGGGAAGTTTTCACAGAGAGAAAACAACAAACATAAGCATAATCAGCCTTTTCTGACAAGTGACACTAGAAGCTCCTAGGTTCACAAAGTGAGCCTTCTTGATACTATGCAGAGACATTCTCTGACTGACATTTCCTGTGTATAAATTCTGCTCCATCTGTGATTGTCGGAATTGATTATTTAAGAGCCGGCAGGACGCCGTGCTTTTCTGGACCTGGCGTGTGTCTCCGTCACTGCCTCCTAGGGCACAAGGCTTCGTGCAGTGCATGTTGCTCTTCTGTGTCCTTCCAGGACTGAACACCTGAAACGAGGCCAAAGTTTCATGGGACAGACTTGCACGCTGTGGGACCTGGTATGGAGAAAACACTAATTGGCAACTAGATCCTCCATACACAAAAGTCCTGAGTATGTTATATACTCTCCAGCGATTGATTGCTCTGGAAAAGTAAGGAGACAAAATGTGTGACTATATATTAAAGTGGCTTCAAATTCAACTTGTTAACTCCCCACCTTAGAGGCACTCTGTGATGCCTTGGCTGAAAACAAGCTTTAGACTCACACAGAAACTTCACAGCAATGCCGGATACCCGCCACTAATCATCTCTAGGGTTTCAAGTGTAAATATCTTCTGCCACATTTGGGGCAACCTCATTATCTTATTTCTAATGATTCTTTGAATGAGGAGTATTTTCCCAATTTTCCCCGTAGCTGTTGGGATAATGTAATCACCTCTGTTGCATGCAGAATTCCCTTCTGTATCTGTTGGCAGTATCCTTCCTCACTCCAGGGGTGGATGGGGCAAAGGGCAGGTAGTGTCCTGTGCTCAGTCATGAACCAAGCATCTTTAACGCAACTTGCTATGTAATCCTCAGGACAACCCTACAAGTTTGATGTCATGCTGCAGAGCTTTTACAAAGCAGGCTGCTGAGATGCAGAGGGGCCATAGCTACTCAGTTTGGATGTGGGCAGTCCAAGGTTCAAACCCTGCTTATTGGACAATAAACTACTTCCACTTTTAAGGTACATGTTGATGCCCTCATTAAAAAAGAATAATTAGGTGATCTTGGCCAAGGCGCATTATCTTTCTTGGCCTCCTTCATAGTGCATAAAATGAGAGGGATAAACTAAATAATCAGGAGCATTTATTTTTTAAACTCATGAGTCTTCCAATTTTATAAAAGAGGAATAGAAACGTCAATGTTTTCAGATCAGTAAATGATATAAAGAGTTGAACTGTCAAAATGAGACAAAGCCTTGAAAAAACACATTTGAAGGTATGATATCCCTCCATTTAAAATAAGACATTCCTAATTTTAAATTTCGTCATGTACAAAATCACCAGAACATTCACAGTGCAATTTTCACTTCTTTTAGTAACAGTAATTTTTTTTAACATTTATTAGTTTATAGTCCAGTCTTTTTTTTTTCTGTCAAGTATTTGCTTAGGTTTATGCTGTATTAAGATCAAAATACCAAATAATAAATTGGCAGTTCAATAGAAACATAAATATACACAAATTTTAATTAATTTAATTATAAAAATATATAGGAATTAGCCTAATGAGAAATTTGTAAATTCTATACCTACAAACTGAGAAGAAAACTTGAGTGACTACTTGGAAATATTTCCTTGGAAGAAAAGGTTTACTATAGAAACGTGATAGATTCTTTTTGAGTGAACATAAATTTAATGAATTGCCAAAAAATTCTTCATGGTTTCTGGGGAAACTTAATACGACAATTTTAATATTTACCTGGTGGAATAAAGCAGTAAGAAAAGCCAATTGAAAAAAAGAAAGTATGTGGGGTTGCAAAAGTACTCTTGTCCAGTTTCCAGTTGATTGTTGGTTTTGGTTCTTAAAACTATAAGTCAAGTTTTGTTGGAAAAGGTAGAGAATAGATGCTCTGGCTTATCCAGCAAATCAATTTAACCTTCTAAAAATTAAATTGGGGGTATCAAGGAGTCTGGTCATGGGTTGTTTAAAGCACCAAAGAGTGAGATTAGATGCCTTAAGACAAAAAGTGAAGGCACAGTTGTGATGGATTATCACAGAGTTGTCTCATCTCAACACTAACTTTCGATGATTCTAGTAATCGTGTTAAGTGGGAAGGTATGTTGCTCAGGATGGAAGTCATCCGTGAGCATATAGGCTAGAGAGGTAGGAAGCTCTGCTGCAGAATATCATTGGATTTCCTATTCCAGATCACATTTTTTCATTGGTAGAATGATGCTCTCATCCTTGTGATCCAAGATGGCAGCATCTATATTCCAGGCAGTAATTTGCAGAAGGCTAAGCAGAGGAAGAAGACAAATGTCCCTCAAAGAGGATTCCTGAAAGTGGCCTTCTTCTATCACATACATGGACCAAACTGAGTCACATGCTACATCCAGATGCCAGGAAACACTGGAAATTTTGTCCCCTTGTGAGGAATCTGGTACTCAGCTAAAATTCTACTATCCTGGTAGGAATGGGTATTAAAAGACAATCAACAGTCTCCACCACAAAGGGAAGGGTGATCTGGGCAAATATTACCATTTGGGATTTTGGAATATCTTTGTGAAATCTCTGAAACAAGCACAGATGAGGATATTTCTTGGCTCCCTTGGTGTGAATGCAATCAGGAAACAACCCCACATCTCCTAACATTCCTTCAGCCAGAGTCCCAGCCCTCCTATGGTGTTAATTTCTGTTACTCCAGAATTTAAACAACACAGCTTTAGGTAAAATAAGCTTCTGTTTTAGGAAATGAAAAAATAATAATAAATATAATTGATGAAGTCATAGAATCATGGGGTATATAATACCTTAAACCATTTTAAAGCTGGGAAGTCCAATAATATTGTTTGGAACAGCCACCAATACAATGCAAGAAATTCCCAAAATAATTAAGTATTTTTCTAAATCGTTATGCCTCTAATGTTGGCATCACATTTCACTGGAATACCCCCTCGTTGGATTCCCAGTACGTGTAGATTCATCTTGGTAAGGAAAGCGAACGCTAGCTCAACACGATTTAAGGACCACAAGAACGCGTCCTGCCATCAAAATCAGACCAACGACCGTTCAACTGTTGTAGAACCTGTTTACTCCCAGCCCCTTGCTGGGTTTTCTCATTATCAATTGTCCTGGTAAACCGTTAATCCCGATCACTCACTTGGCTTTGAAGGATTTCTTTCCTCTTTCCCTTTAATCAGTGCAACCAAAGGAAACCACAACTAACTTCGACTCTCAGGTATCAAAAGCCGTCTCCCAGGTTTGTGACAGGTTGAATTGAATGTGTACAACAGAAGATGCAGATTGATGCGTGGGCAGGTCTGGTGCCCAGATGGCTTCATCAGTCTTGTTTTGTTTTTCAACTGAGCCAACATACAACAATCAGGATATTTCACATAAACATCTAGGGTCCTGGCTTTTCTTAAAATGTCGGGAGATATGACAGTTTCTGACTACATCCCTCCCGCACCCTCCCGACACATGAGAGCAGTGAATAGGAACTGAGGAATGACCATTCCCTTTACTACATACTCTCTAGGTCCCCTCAGACCTGGACCACTCCGTGTTGTCTCCTTGATTCAGAGACCAAGCATCAGTTGCCTTGATCAGTGCACAAGGAGTATTGCTTTTCTCACTCAAGGGAAACTCTTCCTTCTGACCATGTCTCTATCAAAATCGAGAAAGCCAGAGAAGCATTAAAACCATCTCATGTTTCAAGAATCATGTGAGGGAGCACACAGCTTTGTGGAAGTCCAAGACTTTTAAATCATTGCGAATCTTAAATAATTGCAAATGTTATTACTTTCCTGGCCCTGGTAGGTATTTGGGTTTGAGACCGCTGGGGCACAGCTTACTCCTGAGACATGCATATGATGGAAAATCTGACTTGAAGTCTCATCTAACAAGATAAACCATCTCTGTAAGTCCGTCCATCCCATTCTGCATTGTAAGATGGCTCTGCGTCTAGGTGACTCTCTCACACCCGTAGCCGTGCTCCTGGTCCCGTTCATGCTCAGCATCTGGGAGCCATGTTTCCAAAGCTACGCCTATCT
Source organism: Canis lupus familiaris (assembly GCF_011100685.1). Classification (NCBI taxonomy): domain Eukaryota; kingdom Metazoa; phylum Chordata; class Mammalia; order Carnivora; family Canidae; genus Canis; species Canis lupus. Next base: position 37,492,582 of record NC_049226.1, read on the forward strand.
ATTTATCACATCTCCACTCTTTTTCTGCCCAAATCCCATCAGCTATAAAGAAAACTGCTCTTCCCCTTAGCTACTGCTTACTCTGCCTTTCTGCCCAGATCCTAAGGCAGATTGTGCATTCTCTGCCTCAAGCTTTGGATCACATGTGCCATCTGCTTAAGCCAACCTTGACTCGTGCAGTATGAGGTCCTTGCCAACAACTTCTCCAATAATCCTCTAATCAAGATGACCAATGGCCCCCTTCTAGTCACTTCCAGTTACTTGGATTTCCTTGAACTTTCTGGGCCTCTTAGCAACATTGATTTTCATGGTCTCTTGAGACTTTGCTGCGCTTGGAGTATATGACAATACATGCTATAGATTTTCCTACTGCAAGTCACTGTAAGTGACTTCCTTTGCTTCTTTATGTTTTCCTCTATATTTACATTTACACTCTAAATTTTCTCCTCTGGAGACTTCACTGATATTCATGGCTTTTATTATTCTATATGCTTATTTTATTTTTTAGGATTTATTTACCTTATAACTGGAATTTGGTACCTTTGGAGCATTTTCACCCATTTTGCCCATCCTCCATCCCTGCCTGGAAAACCATCTATCTGTTCTCTGTATCCACGAGTTATTTATTTACTTATTTATTTTTAGATTCCACATATAAATAAGCTCACCTATAAATGTAGTATCTGCCTTTCTCCATCTGATTTAGCCTCATACCCTCAAGGCAAGATAACTCCATGTTGCCACACATAGCAGGATTTCTTTCTTTTTTGATGATTAAATAAATATTATCCTGTGAATCCATGTGTTTCGGATGGCCCCAACATATACAACTTCACAAAATCTTTTACCCAAATGTGTGTATAGCCTGTAAGATTCTGAAAAGTACTCTGACAATTAGCCGAATGACTCATGCAACATCTGCCCAACAACTGCTAATGTTGATATTATTATTATTACTAACCCCACATCAGGAATAAACTCTAGAGAAGTTAATGTGTGCTTGCTCACAAAGGATTAGGAATTTGCATAAGTTCCAGCTTACTGGCTGAAGGACCATGGTGCCAGGAGACACAGCAGTGGACAAAAGTGATTGGGCATGGTAGGAAGTCCATGTGATGGTGGAGACAGACTTTTAACTCAAGGACCAGCTCTGTCACTTACAAGTTGCATGACTTTATTAGCTATATTAAGTGGTTGCTCTGACTTATATTAAATAATTGCTCTGACAGTATTATGATGAAATGACTTGAAGCTTGGGACTGGAACATAGTTTTTTGTTTTAGACATGAAGAGGTATGTGAGAGTCTTTCTCTACTGATGTTATTGCTTGTCCTGTCTATACCACTGGGTTTTTCTGCCTTCCTTTCCATACCCTCTGTTCCCCCATGCAGCCTTGTCCACTAGCATGCTGACTATCACCTGACTCTTAAAACTCCTGCTGGGGGCTTGGACTGTCCTCCTGTCCTCTGGATGGTGACTGGCCCTCTGCTCAGCTGCAGCCATAATGTTACCTATCTACACTGGTGTTTATCATTCTGGATATGCCCTTATAACTATGGCCTATCTTACAGGGAGCTCCCTAGGATACCAAAGTTAGGTTTCACTGGTGACACTTGACGGTCACTTCAGAATTTCTACACAGGAGGGTCCTAAGCTCAGCCTTTTGTTTGGGGGCAGGAGGGCCTTTCCTAGGAGGCTTTCCTTAAAACCCCACATGGAGAGCAAGTATATTGTTTTTACATACATTGTATGTTTGTTCAAGGTGATTTGGAAAATTTGGAAAAAGACCTGCTCCCCAGTAATTGTGAAGCATCAGGTACTCTCCTCTGTGTGGGGTAGTGGCCCAGCCCCACAGCCATGTTGTTTCCCCAGTCCTGACCCTGGTTTGTTTATCCACCTTCTTCCCTGCATCCCTTTACTGGTGGTTCCACAGCACTCACTGACTCTCCTGAGATGTAACATATTCCTCTAGAAACTATCTCATTCTTCTTTCTGTTAACAAAATGATCACCTGTCATCTGCACTGGTTCTTATCTTTCCTTCACTGAATGGGTCAAGCCATTCACTAAATTCAATAGACTCATCCTTTGTCATTCTTTTTGTCCATGGGATCAGTAATAGTGCCCCTCTTTCACTTCTGATATTGGTAAATTGCGTCTTTTTTTCTTTTATTCCTGTTTAGCAGGGCTAGAGGTATATCAGGTTGTGTTGTTTGTTGTTGTTGTTTTAGATTTTATTTATTTATTTGAGAGAGGGCAAGAGCAGTGGAGAGGGGCAGAGGGAAAAGCAGATTCCCCGCTGAGCAGAGAGCCCGATGCAGGGCTCAATCCCAGAACCCTGGAATCATGACTTGAGCCAAAGACAGACACTCAACCACTGAGCCACCCAGGCTCCCCTAGGTTTATCAGTTTTATGGATCTTTTCAATGAACCAGTTTTGAATTTTGTTGATTTTTCTTACTGTTTTCCTGTTTCCAGTTTTACTGATTTTGATCTAATCTTTACTGTCTCTCTCCTTCTGCTTCTTCTTCTTTCTTTTAAGATTTTCTTTATTCATGAGAGACACAGAGAGAGGCAGGGACATAGGCAGAGGGAGAAGCAGGCTTCCTGCAGGGAGCCTGATGTGGGACTTGATCCCAGGACCCCAGGATCATGACCTGAGTGAGCCAAAGGCAGATGCTCAACCACTGAGCCAGCCAGGTGCCCCTTTCCTGCTTATTTTAACTCTAAATTGCTCTCCTTTCTCCAGTTCCTGAGAAGGAAGCTTCAATGATTGCTTTTCAAAACTTTACTTTTTAAATATAGGCATTTAAAGCTACAAATTTCCCTCCACTCAGTGCTTTTGTTGTGTCACACAAATTTTGAGAGACTGTATTTTCATTTGGTTTAGAAATTTTTTAAAATCTATTTTGAGACTTACACTTTGTGTTATTTAGAATTGTGTTGTTTAATGTCCAAAAATTTGAGAATTTTTTCCACTATCTTTCTGTTCATGATTTGGGTTTAATTTCGTAATGATCTGAGGGCATACTTTGCATGATTGTTATTCTTTTAAATGTGTTAAGGTTTGTTTTATGCACCAGAATTTAATCTATTTTGGTGAATGTTCCATGTGATCTAGAGAAAAATGTTGTAATTGGCTGTTGTTGGGAGAGATATTCTATAAATGCCAAAGAGAACAATTTGATGGATAATACTTTCAGGTCAGCTATATCTTTACTGATGTTTTGACCTATCATTAATTGATAGAAGGGTGCTGAACTCTCCCACTATGGTAGTGATTTTTCTATATTTCCTTAAAGTTTTTGTTTCACATATTTTGTTGCTTTGTTGTTAGGTGCATACTCATTTAGGATTAATATATATTCTTGGACAATTAATGCCTTCTTCACTATGCATTATGTCTCTTTATCTCTAATAATTATCCTTGATCTGAAATTGCTTTGTTTGAAATTAACATAACTATTACAGCTTGTTTTAATAAGTGTTAGCAGGGTATCTCTTTCTCAATTCTCTTATTTTTAATCTATATGTGTCTTTAATGTACATTCCTTGTAAATAACATATAGTTGGGGTCTTGTGTTTTATCTACTCTGACAATCTTGTCTTTTCAATCCTGTATTTAGACCATTTACATTTAACATGACTATTGATATAACTTTGTTAATACCTAGCATGCTTGCAAATGTTTTCGTTGCTCTTCATTCCATTCCTCTTTTTCTGCCTTCTCTGCTTTTAACTGAACATATTATATGATTCCATTTTATCTCCTTCCCTTGAATATAAACTATACTTTAAAAAAATAGTGGTTGCCCTAGAGTTTGTAATATACATCTTTAAATAATCGAAGTCCATCTTCAAATAACACCAAACCACTCCACATGTATTACAGGTACCTTATAACAGAGTATCCCTAATTTCTCCCTCTGCTCTTTATGACTTTGCTGTTATTTGCTTCACTTATCCACAGCTATAATAACAGAATATATTATTGTATTAATAGTATATAATATAATAATATATAAATCATATTTTATATTCAATATAAATATTATAAAATATTAAATTATATATATTAAAGATTTTATTTATTTATTCATGAGAGACACAGAGAGAGAGGCTTAGGCAGAGGGAGAAGCAGGCTCCCTGTGGGAAGCCTGATGCAGGGCTTGATTCCAGGGGGATCCCTGGGTGGCTCAGTGGTTTAGCACCTACCTTCAGCCCAGGACATGATCCTGGAGTCCCAAGATCGAGTCCCACTTCAGGCTCCCTGCATGGAGCCTGCTTCTCCCTCTTCCTGTGTCTCTGCTTCTGTCTCTCTCTTTCTGTGTCTCTTATAAATAAATAAATAAAATCTTTAAAAAAAAAAAGGGATTTGATCCTGGGACCCCAGGATCATGCCGTGAGCTGGAGGCAGATGCTCAACCACTGAGACACCCAGGTACCCCATATAAAATATTAATTTATATTAAACATAAAATATATTTTCTTCAAAGAGTTATATTTTCGATCAGCTAAGAATAATACAAATAAAATATTTTGTTTTCCTTCATGTAATTATTCTCCAATGCTCCTCCTTTCTTTCTGTAGATCTGAGTCTCTAACTCATTTTTCTTCTGCCTGAAGTGTTTCTTTTCTTGCAAGGAAGGCCTGGTGGTGGTAAATTTCCTCAGTTTTTATTTGTCAAAGAAGGTGTTGATTCCCTCTTCACTTTTGAAGAACAGTTTTGCTGATTTAGAATTTTGAGATTGTTGTTTTTGTTTGCTTCTTTTTCATACTTTTAATATGCTATTCTATTCTCTTCTTGTTTGTGTGGTTTCTGATGACAAATCCACTGTAATTCTTACCCTGTTTCTCTATTAGAAAAACTGCCCCATTCCCAACCTGCTTCAAGATTTTCAATTTGTCTTTGGTCTTCTGCAGTTTGAATATAGCTTGCATCGATGTCAATTTTGGGATATTTACATTCCTTGGTGTTCGCTGAACTTCTTGGATCTGGGATTTGGTTAACTGTTTCAGTTAACATATCTTCATACTTACTGATTCTTTCCTAAGCTGTGTCCAGTCTACTGAGGAGCCCATCAAAGGCATTCTTCATTCTGTTATAGTGTTTTTGAAGTCCAACATTTCCTTTTTATTTTTTTTCTTTAGTTTTTACTTATTTATTCATGAGAGACAGAGAGAGAGAGAGGCAGAGGCACAGGCAGAGGGAGATGCAGGCTGCCTTCAGGGAGCCCGATGTGGGACTCGATCCCCAGACTGGGATCACGCCCTGAGCCAAAGGTAAACACTTAACCACTGAGCCACCCAGACATCTCCCTTTTCATTCTTAGTGTATTCATCTTTGTTTTCTTACCCCTCTTTTTTTCTCATGTTATCTATGCCTTTGTTAGAGTATATTAATATAATAATTAATCTCAATGATTTTAACTTCTCAGTCTGATAGTTTCAAATCTGTTTCTATATCTTAGTGTAGTTCTGATGCTTGTGTTGTGTTTTTACATTGTGGGCTTTTTTTTCATCAATTTTTGTCATGCTTAGTAATTTTCTGTTGAAAGCCAGACATGATATAAAGAGATAATAGGAACTGAGGTAAATAGACTGTTCATCTGGCTAGATATTGAGCTATGTTTAATGGTTGCTGTAGTTGCTAGAGGTTTCAATTACCTCTGGCATCCTTGTTTTTATCTCCCCTGTTGACTTTGGGCTCTCTTAGGAACTCCTTAGATAGAATATGTGTCTAGTAGCTCTTTCAGCTGTGATCCACTGTTATTACACTAGAGCCCTATTGGTATAGTGTCACAGTGTGGGGAAGGAAGGTGTTCTATGACTTTATGATTTAATCTCATTCTTTTAATGTGCCTATGTCCCTGTGCTGTGACCTTCAGTGTCATAGGCTGGTGTTTCTTAGCTTCCTTTCTCCTCCTTACACCCTTAGGTAGACAGAAAGTATACAGGAGGCTATAATCACAGAAATGCCCATCCCCCAGGTAAGATAAGGCTCTGGAAAGTCTTTTCCCTAAAGATTAGGACTTCATTACAGAGACTGCTCAGGCTTATTCCACAATACTCCTTTCCTCTGCTTACCTGGGCTGTGAGGAGATATTTTTTAGCTCTTCATTCTGACATTCTGACATTCTGACAACATGATGGGGTTCCTAAAGGTAAAACCTATGAAAGTATGTCCCACCTCCTAAAACTGTGGCTTCCATGATTTTCTCACTCTTGGGCTGGTCTATTCTTTGTCTCCATCATTTCTTCAAATTTAAACATTCCTGCTACTTACTGGCTCCAGGTAACAGATCTGAGCTGTGACTCTCAGGATGTCTTTCTCCAGATTTTGAAGTTTGCTCTGCGACTTCAATTCTCTGACAAGTCCATGAAAAGCACTAATCTTCAGTTGGTCCAGCTTTGTCTTGTTGTAAGGATAAGAGTGACAACATTTAAGCTCTTTCTATGTCAGAGGTGGAAGTAGGGGATTCTAATTCTTTGGAATCATTTCTTCATGTTCCATTTCAATTAAGTGTGTGCCTTTATTGTTCCTTATCTAAGGTGTCCTAGAAGCCATCTAACTGCACATTCTGCCACAATAGTTTTATTTTTCCCAAAATCCAAAACATCACTTCTATTATGTTATTTCTGTGCTCATCAGCTATCAATGACCATAGTTTGCTTACTTATAAAAATCAAAAATTTTTATATTGACATGTTAGGCTGTTTGCAGTCTTTGCCCATTGTTTGCCTTTGGCTACTTACCAGTAAGAAACTAATGATTCAGGTGGCACCGGGATGGATCAGTTAGTTGGGCGTCTGCCTCTTGATTTCAGCTCGGGTCATGATCTCAGGGTCCTGGGATGGAGCCTCGTGTCAGGCTCCCTGCTCGTCAGGGAGTCTGCTTGTCTCTCTGCCTCTGCCCCTACCCCCTTTTTCTCTCTCACTTTCTCTTTCTCAAATAAATAAATAAAAGATTTTTAAAAATAAAAATAAATAAATATGGCAGGTGAGATTCTGGAGCCTGTGTAGACCCCACTGGACTCACTTATATGAAAATCCTGTCATTTGTAATCCTGCTGACCATAGGTAAACCCCATTAATGTTCATGCAGTTCCCTGCAGTCCTTTTGAAAGCATAGGAGTGTAATACTGAAAAGTTTGGCTTTTGGAGACAAAATGGGCTTAGTTCAATTTCTGACTTTGACATTAACCTTGTGAATTTGAGTAAGTTTTTTTGGGTTTCTTTGTTTTGTTCTATTTTTTAATTTTCTCGAGTCTCAGTTCTCTCAGTGGTAAAATTGGGAGAACAATATTTAACTTGTGACCGAGAACTATTTAATAATACAACTGTTAAGAAGCACTTAGCACTGTGTCTAACTGGTTATAAGGACTCCATAAATGTTAAAGGACTCTGTAAATGCTACAATAAATAAATAAATATTTAAATCAAAATTCATCATTTATCTTTTTAAGATTTAGAGTCACATGGAAAATAGTTTTATATACTCCTTATTCTGCTTAAATTTATAACCTAGTTCAGCCAAGTGTTCAAATGTTTGCACTGCACACTCTCCTAAGAAAATTTACCTTGCCCATAGCCATGTTTATCATATGTGACTGTCTACTATCCCATCCCTCGCCCCCAGCTGATCAGAAGTAGGAAAGGCAACTGGTACAAAGAGGAGTGATCCAGCAGCTGAGCAGTGACCTATGGCCTACTTCAAATAGTTAGGCTGAGCTTTTAGAAGAGGCAACTGAGAAATACTAAGAAACTGGACCAGTTGACAGAGGATCTGCAATGAGAGAAGAAAGGTGTTATGAGACCAGGACAGCCTCAGAGAATAGTTGGTAAAGCAAGAAGACATGTGGGAAGCCCATAGACAGTGAAGAAATGAGAGAAAGAGAAAATGGAGTCCCAAAGCTGTATCTGCCTCCAGCTCTGATTCCATCATTTCCAGAAAGATCTCAGGGGGAATTTTACTTGTAATTTCCAACATGATTCTTAAGTTGGAATAATAAACACTCAGAAATAACTAAAAAATGAGTAACGAAGAGGGTCTTTCCCTGTCACTTAAATGATATGCATTAAAATACGAGAAAGAATGTGGGTTTAGATAGACTGATGGACGGAGCAGCATGTGAAGTCCAGAAACTGATTGCAAGCATATAAAAATTACCATATAATGAAAGTGCATTTTAATTTAGTGAGGACGGGATGGATTTGCCAAAAACAAAAAACAAAAACAAAAAACAAACATGGTATTAAAGTAATTGCCTCATCTTTTTGAAAACTACAAAGCCAGATCTTTACTGCACAATTTTTACCAGCTTTAGTTCCATGGGGGTTAATGATTCACTTCAGAAAAGAAAACCATAAAAGTTTAACATGAACAGGTGATTCTTCCTATATCTTTGGGTGGATGAGAGTTTTCTAAAGACAGTATCAATGGTATAAATTATAAAGGAAAATATAAGGCATTTAACTACATAAAAATTAAAAACATTTGCATGCAAGCAGGATTAGCCAATAAGAGACTAAAATTTGGCATACTGTTGCAACATATGTAACTAACAAAGGATTCGACCTCTTAATATATAAAGGACTCACAAATGATGAAGAAAACACATTAGAAAAATGGGAAACAAATACCGTATTTGCAATAGGGTCTACTTTATGTAGTATACTTTTTTTTTTTTTTTTGCAGCAGTACATCTATATGTATTCCTATGTGTGGGATACCTAAATATGCCTTTTGTAAAAATACATCTTTCTGGAAGACAAAAGAAAATGAGCACATTTTATAGTTAAACAACAATAACTGAAGAGATTTACCCCAAATTGTAAAAAGCATTATAGGATTTTTGTTATATGGGTACTTTGTATTTGCTTCCTTTCTATCTTTCTGTATTTTCCAAATATTCACACGTTTTACTTCTGGAATGAGAAAGGAAAGCTGTAAAAATTAGAAGAAATATGAACAAAGGGATGAATCACAACGTGATGTTTTTCTGCCCTGTTTGGTTTCCTCAGCGTGCTTTCATTTGTGGGGAGCAGAACCTTGGGGACTCTCACTGAACTCTCATGGGGTTTGGGTGTTTTACACAGAGGAGGCTCATTGTGAGGACTGGTTTTGCCAGCCGAGTCTGCCTGCAAAAGGCGTGTTCCTGGGACCAAACAGAGCACAATAAAGAAAGAACGGGAAATAGCCATAGGCTTACAGCACAAAAAAGAGAGAGCATGGCTCCAAGAACTTTCCAGGGCGTTTCCTACTTGACATTTCCTGCCTTGACCTTTTGGTTCTCCACTGCCCTTCACATATACTGGCCCAGAGCTAGATTGAACAGGCGGTTTTTCCCCCCAAACTTAAATTGTAGATTCCTGAGCTCAAGAAGGCAAATTCAAAGACAACTCTGCACAGGGGCACTTGTTTTGTAGAGTTATATGCCCTTGGAATAACTCCCTTGTGACTCAGGAGGGTAGACAGGTAGCTTCTCAGACATGAGCAAGACTTGGATAATGCATGGTCTTTTGTGTGGACAGAGGTACGATATCCTAGAGTGCTCATGCAGACTCATGATCACATCATTCTGCACTTTCTCTTCACTCGTTTCCCTTGATCTGCCTCCAAACATAAAGAGATGTTGTTTTTGCTTTTAACACCGAGGAGAGCCTCAATACTTTTGGTGATGTGGGTCATGGTAGAAGTCAGCAAACATAGTTAGATTTTTATGGCTCTGAGCCCCCCTTTGGGTCCATAATCATCTCTCAACAAGTCCCAGCCACTTCCTGGCCTGTGTTTCAGTCATGCACAATTGCTTGGGTCCTCTGAGCCACTCCTGTGCTTGGAGAGTCTCTGGTCCCTGTCTTGGAACATTGGCTCTGCCTCACCCTCTTCACCTGGTTATTCCCCATGCAAGCCGTGGCTGATCCCTCAGCCTTGTCCAGATTGCTGTGAGCATCCTCTGATTTCCTTGAGCCAAGACTTTGTATTCCTATTGCCTGTTTACTCTCCAGCTCCCTTGCTCCTCGGGTGCCATACAATAACCAGGGGCAGCAGAATAGACTGTGTATGTGGCTGCGCTCTGGCACCAAAACGCTTGGGTTCACATGACTCTTCTCTGACCTTCTATGTTGTTGGCTGTGTGTGTTAGGCAGTAGACTCTAGATTTTACTCTCATTTCTCACTTATAAAGTGTGGATGATGATAATGATGCTTCTCTCATACATTTGGAGTGAGATAAAACATGCGGATGGCTTAGCCTACGTGCCCACTATGTAACCACACTCTGTAAGAGTCAGCAAATATAGTTAGCCAATATTCTTTTCAGTTTATAGCACAGTGCCCACCACGTACAAGCAGCTATTCACATTTCTCTCTTGTCAATCTTCCCCTCCCTAGCTTTCTCTGGCCATGTCAGTCTGTTATGTTCCTAAAACATGCATTCTTCCCTGACACGGGGCCTTTGCACTTGCTGTTCCCCCATGCCTGCTGCACATCTCCCTGATTCTTTCCCTGTGTGGCTGGATTCTGCTCTCCTTTTCTATTTCAGCTCAATCACCACCTCCTCCAGGGGGTTTTGGGACTTACTTTAGGTGAAATAGGTCAACTGATTTCCTGTTTTATCTCCTATCACAGAACTAGATTTATTTGTCCTACCATTTACTTATTTACTTCTATATTGCTTGCCCCTCACACCAGCCTGGAAACCTTCTGGGAGCACAGGCCTTTCTTCTTTTCTTGGTATCCCCAGCCCTGTGCAGTATCTGGCACGATTTTCACTAAATATTTCTTGAAGGACTAAAAGAATAGGTTAATAAAGAGCTTAAAGGAATGCACTCTCTTACAAAATTTATCAAACAAAACAGTTGGAGAACACTGACAAGCTTAGCAGGAAATCCAAGTTCTCCCTGAGTCAGCTGCTAACATAGAAGTAAGTCTGTCTCCATTTTCCCTTATCAAGACCGACAAGACTATGCAAAGTCCTTTGAGCTTCTTAGAGGGGAAGAGCGAGGCGTAAACACAAAAGATAATCTTGTTTCTCTTTATGAATTCGAAATAATTTTTGAAAAGGAACAGGCCCTCTCAAAGCATTATGCCCACACAGTCTTTCCTTTAAGTAGCAAAAAACCCCAAATAGTTTTATGATCTGTAATGTAACGCAGATGTAGAGGGTAAGAATTTGATGGTCAATTAATTTAGAAAATATCCAGGGCCTCACAGAGGTTCAACTTATGGACTTTGAAATTTGACTCATGATTACAATGCCCTTCCCCCTGTTCTTTCCCCCATTCCTAGATATAAAAAGAAAGGAAAGCTTGTAATATTGCTTATGGAATGTTCTAGAGGGATTGTTAAGCCACTCTTCATAAAAACTCTTGGACCAAGTTTTCCTGGCCTTTTCCAGTTGGGACTTTTCCTGAGCATTGAAGTGAAGCAATATTAAACTGGCAGGCTGCTGAGAGCCGATTATTGTGGCGAGTTGAAAGGAAAGGGCTGGCATCTTTGTGCTTCATTAATCTTCGAAGGAAAGAAAGGTCTGGCCACTGGACCAAATGCCCATATGTCAGAGATCGATTTCCTGTTCTTCTGGGTTTGGTCTGAATGCAAAGCAAATGTTTTTGGGAACTCCAGGCAGCTAGGGGGTATGATTCTCTCCCTGATGATCAGGCCCTGATTTCATGAATTAATATCCAGCTCTGAGAAAGCCAAGAGCTATTGAGGCTAAAAGCAATATGGTGCCGAACGCTGTAGGCGCAACTAGTCATCAGTTAGTCAATCAATCAACTAACACACGGTTGTTCAGCTTTCTTGAAACTTAAAATAATTCCCTTCCTCTGTCCGCTTTGCATCCTAAGTTCTCTGTACAAAACTTTAACGCTGTATTTTCCACCTTATTTGAATACAATGTTTTCCTCCAGAGAGAACAAACTACGTAATAGTACTTTTTGAGATATAATTGGCACACCATATAGTTCATCCATTAAAGTGTGCAATTCAGTGGGTTTTATTATATGCACAGTTGTGCAACTCTCACCGTAATCAATCGTGGGATATTTTTATCACCCCTAAAAAGAGCTCCCATACCCTTTGGCTATCATCCCACCAAACTCCACATCATCCCTCCCCAAGCCCTAGGCAATCACATGTCTGCTTTCTGCCTTTATAGATATGCCAAGTCTGGACATTTCATATAAGTAGAATCATGCCATATGTGGTCTTTTGTAACTGGCTGTAATAGCATTTTATTGATGACTCATTTATCTTTGCACCAAGTCCAAAAAAGGTACCTAGTAAACAAAGGTTGTTTGAATGAACAAGTGTGCTTCTCCTATCAATTCACCACCGTGCAATAATTGTATGGAAGGAATAAGACTCAGCAAATCTTGACCACAGGTTATGTCCAATTCAGATGATGAGAAACGATGGATCTAAAATACTAAAATTAGCTGCATTATATGACCAAAGATGCTCAATTAAGCGGTACATACACCTGGAAGAATAAGATGATGTACCATAAGGTGCTGTCTTTGAGTAAGTTTCAAAGAAAAATTGTTTAGTATTACAGATGTGGTTTTGGCTTGATGAAAAAAAGATTCTTTCCTCGGTACTATTACTTGACTCATCAAAACACCTGACCTACGTTCACGTCTACGTGTTTGCTCATCTGGGTCATCTATTTGTACTCCTTTCTATAACATATTTATCACTTATCTTTTTTATTTTTTTGAGAATCATCACAAAGTTTCTATTTTTTCAGTCACTGCTGTGGTCCCTTCTCCTGACCCATGAACAAGGAAACCTATAATTTGATTGGTGAAGACCAGGGAGCCTCCCGGAAGCAGCCCTTCAGTGGCTCCCCAAACTCTTTTCCCTCCTCCTGTTTTCTGATGGGGCCTTGTCCCAATCTAGTCTACAGTTTGCTTAGAGGTGACACATCACTCCTCTCTCCAAAGTAGGAGTTCCAGTTTCCGACAGTTCCTTCTTACTCAGATATTCCATCCTTCTGCCAGCCCCAAATGTTTAAAACAGACAAATCTCTCTCTTTTTTTTCTTTCATACCGTCTTTTTAACTCCTATTTCAATGAAACCATGCATGCTAAGAACCGTATTTGATTCCTCCCTGTCTTCATAGTCTATGCCCAATTGATGATCAAAGTCTGGTAATGTTTTGCCATGGCTTGTATTTGACCACTTATTCACATTTGCTCACCTCCAGTGACCTGGTTACAAAATACAGATAACTATTTCCAACCCCACAAAGGAAATGGTGAGGGAGAAAAAGTCTCGGGCATCCAGTTCTTTCCTTTAAAAGAGAGCATCCACATTCCTAAGCAGCATCCTCGACTCTGGCATCTGCCTGAGGGTGGCTCTGTGGCTTTGGAAAAGTAATGTAACTTCTCTGCATCTTTGTACAACAGAGACATCTTATATTAATAATAAGATGGGGTAGTAGGGGTTAGATGAGATGCTCAATGGGAAGTGCTTGGAAGGATGCTTGGAGCAGAGGTAAGGACTCAGAAAATGCTGCCCCTTGGTAGACATATACATTTTGTGCGTGCCTCACTTTGTCAGAAGTGGGGGAGCCCAAGGTTCCCTTTATGGGATATTCTATGCACAGATATGTAGGCAGGTGACCACCACCCACACTCTCATCATCATGAATTTACCCAGGTGTACGATTTTTGGCTCCTTTTTTTGCTCTGGATATTAAGGGAGTGGTGGGTTTTGGTGGCTATGACCTTCTCTGAGATTATCGTTAATGAAAAGTCAAATATTTATAAGGATTTAATGGTATTCCTTGCTTTCAATTTTTTTTAAAGGATAAAATTTGAAGTTTGCTATGACACAGGGAGTCTTGACTGATGCTGAATGAGCATCAGTCAGCCACTTGAAACTGTCAGACCTACTTTGCATTAAGCCAATTTCTAGCTTAAGAACCAACCTTGAACTTCCACAGGGATGTGAAGACATGGCCATGTGCTAAATCATCCCATGGCACTGCAGTATGTCTCACACCAACTCTCTCCCCCTTTTCCTGTCTGTAAGGGAAGTATACCTTTTAATCATGCACCCTATTCACCATTAAAGCTCTGAGAGATTTTTGACTCTTTTCAAAGGAATGTGTCATAGGCTCAGGGGCCATGCCCATAAGGGGTTCCAGAAAGGATGTGAGCAGGGGAAGCGTGGTTTTCATAAATGCACAGCTTCTCCAGGGACCTACATTCAAGATTCCTGAACTCACTTATGTTCATAACGTCTGGTATGTTTGATACAAGAAATCAGAGTCATTGCCTACCTAACTTGGGGAAAAAAAAAAATCTCATTATCTTTGAATAAAATCAAACTGTATTTATTCTGGTATGTAGCCATCTCCAAAATGCATTTTCTTTGGCTGTTGATTTTACACATGTTCACAAGGAAAATCTAAAAAGCCCATTCAGCAGGATCGCAAATGTGGGTTAAGGAGAGTCCCTATAAAATTTTCCGAAAAGGGCCAATTCGCTATTGGACTCTCAAATCCTTCCTCCACTGTGAATATCAGTTACAAATGCATTGAGAAGCCTCATGGTTTTACCATCTTCTCCTAACACAAACAGCCAACATAATCACACAGAGATTTGTGCAGGCACATTGCAATCTGCAGGCCTTTGGCTCTCCTGGGGCAAAAAGCCGCCTTCCTCTGAAGCAACAGTACATTCTCTTTGCCGGAGGTTTGGGCAGCAAGCAGTTCTCGCTAAGGCGGTGAGGTTGTAGATATGAGACTTCCCCACTCTGTGTTCCAAATGGCAAGGAGGTGGCAATCATTAAAAAGAGATCACTGCTAATAGCATATTTAGAAAATTCAGCCAACAGCCTGGTTTCTTTTTTTAGCCCTCATGAAAGAGTAATATAAACCAGCCCAACAGCATTGGAACTTTGTGCTTTAAAATGGTGCCAGCTACTCCCCAACAGCAGCTCAAGAAAGAGGGTAAGTGTTGATTTAAGAGAACTATTCCTTTGTACACTTTCCTCTTCTTTTAATATTTTGATGAGTGTTTACTGATTGTCCGCTACGGACCAGATACTAGTGTGCAGATGCCATGGAACCTACCCCCAAAGAGCGAATGGTCTAGTGTGGCAAACAGAAGGACAGTGCTTCTTAAAGACATGAAGAAACATTTAATCTGACTGTGAGGGGGTCAAGGTTGACTTGCGAGGGTAAGTGCCATCTCAGCTGAGACTTGTAATATGATGAGGAGAGAAGCAGAAAGAAAGAACATTCTAGGTGCCAGGAAAGCTTGTGCCTAAATTGGTATGTGAGAGAGAGTCTGGTACATTTGGAGAAACTAGACTAAGGGAAAGAGAAGAGGGGAGCAGTCTCATACAGGTCCTATTGAGCCATGTTAAGGAATCTAGGGTCTGTTTGTGTGTGTGCTGGCAGGGAGGGTGGCATGGGGCCGTGTAATTTACTAGATCAGCATTTCAGACAAAGCACTGTGACTGAAGTGTATAGAATGGATGGGAAGGTTCAGGACTGTGAGCAGGGATGTCAGTGGGAGGCTGGCATCCAAATCTATGTAGGAAGATGGTTGTATGAACTAAAGTAGCCTCAGTGGTCATGAATAGACATCTACAGAGTCCAAAGTGTCCAATAGTATTGCCAGATGTTGACAGCATCCTAGTTGCAAGAAGATTCCTCTGTGGAAGTTGGGCCCATACTATTGATGGGGTTGCTGAGATCTAGAACATATGTATGACCAGGCATGCATTTTTCTGAATGATCATATCCAAGTATGAGTTGGTCAGGTCTGCTTTGTGTGCCCTACATGGAAAAAAGTGACCAGACTTTAAGGTAGTTGAGATTTGGAAGATACCAGAAGCCTTCAGCTATTTATCTTTCTATCAATATCAAACATCCTAGAATACTATGACTTTAAAAGTTGGGTAGAATTAGCTTTCCAAGCGTGGTTTTTTTTTTTTTCCAAATTGTTTGGGTTATTGTAGGTCTTTCTTGCTTCCGTAGGGGTTTTAGAATGAGCTTGTCAATTAGAAAAAAAAAATTACTGCTAAGAGTTTCATTGTAAATGCCTGATGGCAAATAATAAGGTTTCCAAGTATGCAAAGATTAAGAAAATTCGCCTTTCATGTACCGTTCTGAGGAAATTATTTGAGGATTTACACCAGCAAAAATAGAGAGAGATCAAAGGGAGGAAATGGTGGAATGCAGGAAACGTTGATAGACCCCAGTGGTATCCATGAAGCCTAGAGAGCATCTGGTCTAGATTGTAGCAAGAGGTCAGGGGGTGGATGAGTGTCCCCAAGAAGAAAGCAGATTCCATGCAGGAGTAGACCACATAATGGAAAGGCTGAAATATTTTGAAGATAGAGTGGGGCACACTACACATACTAAAGCAAGAAAAAAGAAAGGCACACAAGGCAAGGTGGGGGGAAAACAATGAGAGAAATCTAAGGTCAGAATAGAAAACAAAAATTGAAAAGAACATTTTTAAAAAGCTGTTGTTAGAGCATAAGAGAAGAAAATTCATCTAACCTCGATTCAAAAAGTACTCTACTTTAAGCGGTCCAGAGACAATCATGTTGAAACAGTAAAGGAAGAAACGTGATACTTACTCATGACCAGGCTAAGCAGTAAAGAATAACTAACATATAATGAGTCTTTGCTGTGTGCTGTGAGCCAGTGTTATAATCTTCACAGCAACCCTGAAGATAGGTATTACTTCCCTCCTTTTAGAGATGAAGAACAAAGGCAAAAAGAAGTTAAGTGACTTGACCAAGATCACAAAGCCAGTAAGTGATTGAGCAAGACTCTTATTAACATTATTATATGTTGTCACTGTTAAGAAGTATAAAATTTATGACAATAATATAGTATATGTTATATATAAGTATATAATAATGATATAATAAATAATATATATACATATAACATTCTAGAATAGAATGTTAATGCTATCAATCTCACTATATACAAACATATAAACAGTTAATGGAAGTCGGTAGGTAGGATGGAGGAAAGGTGGAAGAGAGAATAAGGAGGGTAATAGTCTCATCTTATGTAATAGGCAATAAGGAAACAATGTCTAAAATTGATGAACCAGGGGTGCCTGAGTGGTGCAATCAGCTGGACACCTGGCTCTTGGTTTTGGCTCAGGTTGTGATCTCAAGGTCATGAGATCGAGCCTCACGTCAGGCTCCATGCTCAGCATGAAACTGCCTGAGTTTCTCTCTCCCTTTCCCTCAGCAGCCCTCTCTCTCTAAAAATAAATTTAAGGACCTTTAAAAGAAAATATAAAATAAAACAAAATTGATGAACCAGACATAGAGGTATCAACATTTGTTCCAAATTATAAATACAACCAATGGAAAAAAACATTCATAATTATGAACTACCCAAAGTGAGAAACATGGGGAAGGGGAAATATGAGAGATGTACAAGCAAACTAAATCTCCAGTTCTCATAAAATAAAATTAAGGAATGGTTTATAAAATGGGTAGATCAAGCAATTATTGTATAAGTGTATTATATAGCTTAACTCTTAACTTTCAAGATGCAGCAAAATTACCTTCTAGACATTAAAATTAATACCATTGCATGAGTCCCACCCCCAGGAGTCCAGACCAATTAAAGTTAGGGAAAGGTCAGTATGGAGAAATTTAGAGGATTCCTGAGTAATTTTTTTTTTTTTTTTTTTTTTTTTTTGAGAGAGGGATTGTGTGCAGGCTGGGGAAAGGGCAGAGAAAGAGGGAGAGAGATAATCTCCAGCAGACTCCCTGCTGAGCACAGAGCCCAAAGTAGGGCTTGATCTCATGCCCCTGAAATCATGACCTGAGCCAAAATCAAAACTTGGATGCTTAACTAACTGAGCCACCCAGGTGCCCACCCCTCATCTTCTTGAGTAATTTTTAATGTGAAGTCAGAAATGAGAAACTCTGATTTAAAGACAGAAAGATCCATCAGAAATATCAAAAACAGAAACTGATAAAAGTGCTCACATCTAGCAAGTAGGATTTGAGTTGAGAAAGATCGCAGTGGGAGACTTTATGCTTTTTAGAATAGAACTATCTGCATCATTAGATTTCATTATGTGCATAGCCTTACTTTGTAAATATCAACAAGACACATACAATAACAAAATAAATAACTGGTAAAATAATAATTACATTTATATAGTAGATTACAAAAGAACCAGAAAAAAGAAAAGCATCCAGGCTTGTGAGAAACATTTTCCACAAGTATGAATCAAAATGAAAACAGTGGCCATCTCAGGGCTATACTATCAAGTTTTATACCATTGTTTGCCTGCTTATTTACATTCTCTAAATCTCTCATGAAAATGTTCATGTGCAGCCTGTGGTGATCCTGTTTCTTGGGGCACCTGGGTGGCTCAGTCAGTGGTTGAGCATTTGTCTTAGGCTCAGGGCATGACCCCGGAGTCCTGGGATCGAGTCCCGATGGGGCTCCCCACAGGGAGCCTGCTTCTCCCTCTGCCTGTGTCTCTGCCTCTCTCTCAAGAATAAATAAATAAAATCTTTTTTAAAATCCTGTTTCTTATATTTTTAAAGAAGACATGACACATTACATCTCAGAGAATATGCCAGTGAACCTGTAGAGGCATAGGTTTCTCAACCTGAGAAAGAATTACTTAGTGACTCTAAACTCATAGGCTGTGAAAATAGCTTCTCACTATAAATTATCAGCACAGCATGTTTGTTCAAAGTAATTGAATGATAGAATATTGCCATGAGACTCCTAAATTTGAATCCCCAAAGCTAAGAAAAGCGTAACAAATCCCACAGATCCTCAGTCCTAAATCAAAGTGCAAGGACCACCAACAGATTGCGGATTTGGTGCTGCCAGCATTAGCTCGTCACCCAATCTGAGGGTGGGAGAAAAGTTGACACAGAGGAAATTGCTTTGGAGAGAATGGTGGAAGTGGTGGCAATTAGCCTCCTTGCTTTCCTCCTTCATCAACTTGGGGAGGAGGAGGGTGTCTCCCCTGCTCCCCAAGGCAAGTAAAAATCCTTGAAGACTCAGATATATGTTCTCTGACATTAGAGACAAAGAGTCTAGTGTGTGACACAGGCCCAAGAAAACGTAGCTGACAGAAAAGGGAGATGAAGTCACGCTTGGGGAGGGGGGTGGTTTGCATTTCCACTGGTGGCAAAAAAAATGGGTTTTCCTTGGGATGAGATATGGATGTAATGAAAGGGAGCCACCCTAGTGTCATCTTTCAAAGGGTTCCCATCCAAGAAGATGTCTGGAATGGGGGAGGAACTCCAACACAGAGTTGGATTACATGAATCCCAGTCTGTCTAACCCTACTGGAATCATAGAAACCACAGCTGGAAGACCCCAGAAGAGGATCTGCAGAAGAGTCACACATAAGGCCACATCAAAAGAATCAGTTTGTGGAATCTACCAAGACATGTTGTCAAGGTGCCATGTGAGTCCTTTCTGCCCTCCCTTCATCCCGTCCTCGTTCTGACATTGCAGGACCCAAGAGGAGCTGCTAAGGAATGGGAGGAGCCATGGAGTCAGGAGTCTGTGAAGAAGCAGCCTAGGGGTTTTTAAATTGCTCTGGACTGGAGTTAGATGTTTATTAAGACAGGGTTGGGTTCTCTATTGTATGATAGAGACAAAAAAAGCTGTGGAACCCATGTGAGATGCAAGTTAGGAGTAGGTAGAGAATTTTTCCACAGAACAAGTTTAACAGAATATGGTAAAAAAAAAAAAAAAAAAAAAAAAAAGATTTCAAGCTACAATTCATTGAGTCCAGCTCATTCAGTTGCGAAAATAATGTTCTTGAGTTACTGTTATTAATTTCAGGGTTTTCTTTGCTTTGCTTTTTTTTTTTTATTTTTTTTTTGTGGAGGGCTTAGAATTAACTTGAGAAGTAGCTTGTGTGCACAGAAGGGACTCTTCAGAAGTAGATTCACTTTCTAAAATTAGCATTCAATCCATTATAGTCAAAAAGTTAAAACCCTAGTTCATCCTGGTATTTTTAAATTCTGCTTGTAAATGGTATTATTCTTTTTACTCTCTTAGCAGTTTTACCATTCACTCTTAAGGCTCTTTTGATTAATGCTTGGTCCCAGTTATAAATTTAAATCATTTAATTCCTGTGAACATTTTAGATTGCCTATTTGAATATGATATATTTGACTTCCTTCACTACTTTGTGCAACTTAAACCATCCCTCAGACATCTAATAAGCAAAGATAAATACAATGAGCTTTGAGTTCTCTTAGATATTCCAACCAAGCATATACACTTAGAAAGGTTGAAAGTTAAAATCACGAGTCTTAAGTTAAATATGTAATTCACATTTTAATTTGAGGTTACCAGACTGCCACTCTATTATTTCTTTTTTTAAAAGATTTTTTTTATTTATTTATTTATTTATTTATTTATTTATTTATTTATTTATTTATTCATGAGAGACACAGAGAGAGAGAGGCAGGGACACAGGCAGAGGGAGAAACAGGCTCCCTGAGGGGAGCCCAATGCGGGACTCACTCCCAGGACCCCGGGATCACGACCTGAGCTGAAGGCAGATGCTCAACCACTGAGCTACCCAGGTGCTCCAGGGCCAAACTTTCTTAAACATCACAAGTTCTTAACACCAAATATTAAAACCAGTGCATTCTTTTACTTGCACATTTGAGTGCTGGGTTCTAACTCTTGGGGGGAGCTTGTAAGGTGCATACCACTAAGGAAGATTTTTACCCTTTGTTGTAACTAATGAGAAATTGAACAAGACATTTCTGATAGGTGGGAGGTCCAGTGTTGTGTGCATTCAGGACAGCTGTTTCTGCCAAGTAAGAACACTGTTATATTAACCCACGGATAATGTAGGGTTACTTTCTCAGCATATTTGGGGGTTGCAAAAAATTTCAGCCAGGATGCTGACTGGATTCTTGGCGGCACCTTTGACGTGGTGCCTTCAACCGTATCGATAATTATTTCACATCAATGACTCTGTAACTCAAAAGAAGTTTTCAGGGAGTGCCAAGACCTCTTGATTCATGTCTCGTGAGTCTCTTAATTCTTTTGTCTACTTTTGGACACCTGCAAGTTGAACTCAGGTTGATTACCTCCTCAGATTTTCTATTGCTTTGGATCTTACATCATGTTGGTGTATTTTCTGTCTACTGCACACCTTTGAACTTGACAGGAGCCTGCAAACTTTCATCATCCCAGACCACCCAATGCTTTTGGATATTAAAATGATAATCAATTGCCTTCTGAATACCTCACATAGCTACAAGGCCATTCTGCTAGCAGTTCCTAACATGAAACTACAAATTTTTAAAAAATGAAGAAAAATGAGTGGAGACCTCACTTGTAGATCTCTGCTGTGATCAGTTCTGTGTTTTTTCTATTTAACATTCTTAGGAATGAGGCCACTCAGGTATTTCTATTTTACAAATGAGGACATTTGAATGTAAAGAGGCTAGCTAATTTATCCCCAAAATAGGTAGACAGTAGCAGAATTAGGGCCCAAACCCAGTTTTAATGGCAAACATCCTGTGTATTATTCTACTGTGCCTCCTTGCCTCTTGTTAAAAGTTCACCAAAGGCAGACTAAAAGAATACATGTTGAAAGAAAATTGGTCAGGATTTTTGAGCTTCATGAAAAAAAAAAAAAAGAAAGAAAAACTGCTTTTAAAAAGGGTGTGTGTTATTTTTGTTAAGTGTTTCTGACCAACTGTGATTCTTCAGGAGCACAAAACGATGCTAAATCCTCTGGTACAAGGCATTGATTATCTATGTAAAGTGGACTCATTAAGGGTTGGTAATGTCCATAGTCAGGAGCACTGGCATTTCTCTCTGCGGTATGTCAAATCTTGTAGGGGGAGACACTCGGGTGGTTCAGTGGTTAAGCATCTGCCTTTGGCTCAGATCAGGGTCCTTCTCCCTCTGCCTGTGCCTCTGCCTCTCCTGTGTCTCTCATGAATAAATAAATAAAATCTTTTAAAAAATATTGTAGAAATTTCTCAAAACAGAGTCACAGAGGCTATGCTCCAAATCCATCCCATGCTATGGGTTGTTGCTGGCTACCGCTACCCACAATGGGACGCAAGAAAATCTGTAAAGCAAAAGCATCATGTCATAGATATGATTTTCAAGCCCTCCTCGCCCCTTCTTCTTAAAAGCAGTAAAACTGTTCCTTTACTCTATAGCTCTTATGTAGGAAGCCAATATTTAAAGAAATAAGAGTAGGGCAGCTCTAAATGCAAGTTAGAGATCTTTCCTCTTCTGCTTCATGCTCCCATGGGGATCTTAAGCACTTTTGCAATGTTCGTGGTTCATGAAGGACTGTTTATATATTTTTAAAAAGATTTTATTTATTTTGAGAGAGAGAGAGAGCACAAGCAGGGGAAGAGGCAGAGGGAGAAGGTGAGGGAACAGGACTCCCCACTGAGCAGGGAGCCTGATGGGCGGTTCAGTCCCATGACCCTGAAAGGGACTCGATATCAGGACCCTGAGATCATGACCTGAGCCGAAGGCAGACACTTAACCGACTGAGCCACCCAGGCATCCCTGAAGGACAGTTTTAATATCACTCTCATGGAAAGAGCATAGCATTTCTCCAGAAAAATCTATAGAGGACACTTCTTAGATTTCTCTCTTTGCCCCAAGGTGGGGAGCCAGAACACAGTGTCTATAGGGGCAGATGTCATTCTGACTCCATCTCTACCATCTGATATTAAAACAATGGTATTATTGTTCTAGCTGCACAGAAGCCTCATGTGATGCTTGCCAGATGGAGCACATCTCGAGCATTTTGTCTAAAGCAAATATGTATTTGTCAGAGAATAATTAGTAAGTATGACTGCTACAGTTGGTCTCTGTGGGAGAGATTTCCCGTCCTCTGTTTTATCTCATGGCTAATGTGGTCTTAGCTCACGCGACGGGAGTTTATCAGAATAAAGCAATTCCGGGAAAGGGGGTGAGTCTAGTTACTCCCTAATTCTGCTTTTCTCACCAGATCTCAATTGGCTCTTGGGCATCAGGAAGAAAAATAATGGAACAGGGAGGAAAGTGTGTCCAGGCCAACCTCGTCGGTTAACGTTGGCTTTCTGGAGACGCAGACTCTGTAATGCTTGAATGCTCAATCCACATGTAATTTATATTATAGTTATTGATTGCTCCTGCTACCTCAGAATTATGGAAACAGACTTGGAAGTCACCAGGAAAAAAGGTAGAGACTATTATTATAGTGCTTACACATCCAATAGTTTGTGGTTTTCCTTTCACATAAACTTGGGACTTGAAACCCAAGGCCAAGCGGGAATCGTAGCCATAAAAAACATGGGCATCTATTTTACTCCCTCAAACCATCTTGAAGAGCTCTGACTATATCATCCACCCCAAACCCCACCCCCCACCCCCAAATTCAACCCCAAATCCCCTTAAAGATTAACAAGCTGACAAACCTTGCTAATGTCAAGGAGAGGAGAACAGCTCCCTGCTAGCTGCCGGAAATGGACTCCAGACTTCCTCTTTCCTCAGCAAAGGACAGTATGTAACTGTTCAAAAATGTGAAGGTTGCTTAAAGCGTGATGACTATTACAGGACAGAGACACAGGCTTCTCCGGGAGCCAGGTAGCAGCATTCAGCCAATGAATCAGCCCCCAGTCGGGCCTGATGTTCAACAACGAGGTGATTTATAATGGGATACTGGGCAGCCGGCGGATACACCTCAGAGGTTGGATAATCCAGACCAGCTGGGCAGACACTGTGACACTTCTCTCCCCCTCCACGTCATCTGCTCCCTGCAGAACGTGGGGAGAGCTTGGAGACAGTGAGCACACAAACATGCCAGTTTATCAAGAACTGGTGCCACCGTATGTCTTTCTGAAACCAGTGTCAGCCCAGAGGAACTATTCCAGCAGGAATTAGACTCAGTGGAACTCTGGAAGTTGTAAGAAAGTCATGGTACATAGAAAGATGATTTCTTCACCTCTTCCTGGGTTTTCCCCCTTCTCTGGTGCGTGTGTTGAGGGATACTCTGGCTGAGTGTACAAAAGAGCATCATTTACATCAACATTTATTTCAAAATTTCTACAGTGTATAATATACTTTGGGCCATAGTAAGTGGATTATTTTAGGTTCTGCAGATATATAATAATATGTTATATTTACTTACCATAAATACACATGGTATTTACTAGCGTAACATTATGCTAGGTATATTTTATTTCTCCAATATTACTATTGGAGAATTATTTTATAATAATCTTATTATATTTTTTCTCCAATAAATTATTATTATTATTTCTCTGATACAGGACACTTATTTCACCAATAAACAGGACACTTAAATACTACACAACTGTTATTCTAAAAATAGATAATGTCCAAAGATGTAATGGTAATATGAGGGGCGATTTTCACAAAGCGGTGAAACACACATATTGTGTTTCCAGAAACATTTGTAGATCTCTTTCTATAGGAAACAAATATGACATTTTACTGTGATCTTATTTTCTTCACTTTAATTGAAACTAAGCCCATGAAACTGAATGAATGTGGGTCAACTGTCAGTAGTCATCATCTCCACCTTGTTTCTTTGTTTTCTGTTCAGGACTACCCTCCTCTTTCTCCTTAACTCTCTTGTTTATAACCAAGCTCTAGGGCAGAAAACTTGTTTTCCTAAACTATACCATGATTTCCTATTCACAATCCTATTCTGTCCTTTGGGAAAGAATGCTCTAAACAGATCAGTCTTTATTTTCATGATAAGTTACGAGGACCAAGTTAAAATGTAGTTTAAACTTTTACAATTAAAATTATATTGCAAAGCCCACGAGCTCATTATGGGGAGCTCATTGGATGAAGAGACCTACCTAGTAAATTCTTTTCAGACCAAACGAGGATCAGGAAGGGCTGAGACTTCTCTTCTGAGATACTAAATGCTTGAAGTCATTGGAGAAATCCATAAAGAGTTTTGAGAGGAAAATTTACTAACCCCCAGATTCCTAGACAAAATGCTATTCATGTGTGAAGATAATGGGAAAAGCTCCCAGATATGCAAATACTCAGAGCATGCAACCCACATACCTATCCAGAAAAATGTTACCCAAAGCTGAACTCAAATGTAATAAGAAACTGTAGCAATTTCTAAAAACTCAAACTCAGTAATGAAGAAGTAGAATAAAAGGCTAGAAGTGAAACCTGAAATTGTTTACATATATAATTAAGACTTAATAAATTTAAAATATAGTTGCAAAGCACTATGGAATTGCCATAAGTGATTTTGAAAGATTAGAAGGCTTTAAAATGAGAAAAAAACATAATAAGCAGCTTCCAAAATCTCATATTACGCATAAAATAGGGAATGGAAAAAAGGAAGGAATTTTATAACTTTCTGAACTGAAGAGAACTAGTAGATACTATTTCCAGTTTAAGGTTGATAATTAAAGAGTTAATGGATGCAATTTTTTTTAATAAAATGAAATTGTAATTGAATTAAAAGTAGGATTTAGATCTTAAAATTCCCTAGAGAAAATAAAGAAACATATAGAGCTCATATAACAAAAGACAGGAAAAGAAAACCAATGTACAAGCCTATAGAGGAAAGAATAAAGCAAGATGGCAAGGAGACAATATACGTAAATTGGAACCTGGCTAAACATTAAAAAACAAAGACCTTGGAACTTGTAGCATAAAAAGAGAGGTTAACTATTCTGTGAATCAGTACACAATGAAAACAAAGGCACCTAGAAAAGTTACATTTGAAGGATATGTAAACATACCAGATAAATGCAAGCAGAAAGAAGCCAAGTATCACAATATTAATATTAGGAAGCATAGAATTCACAACAACATTAATAGTTAAAATATATGAAGATAATTCCACCATGTATTTTATAGTGGAATATTATATGAAGAGTAATATATATATATTATATTTTACCTTTCATATTATGATTTTATCTATGGACTTTATCTATTTTTAGAATAACTATTGTGTAGTATTTAAGTGTCCTGTTTATTGGGGTAATAATATTACATACTGAGCATATTACTATGTCAGTAAATGTCATGTGTATCTATGGTGAGTAAATATATTATTATATATCTACAAAATCCAAAATAATCCACTTACTATGGCCCAAAGTATATTATACACTTTAGAACTTTTGACATATCAATCTATCTATCTATCTATCTATCTATCTAGATATAGATATATTACACACACACACACACACACACACACACACACACACACAGTCAGGACTCTCTACTGGGCTCAGTTCCCAATGCAAATGACCAAATGAGTATACTAGAGAAAATTCTATGTGATGACCAGAACTCACAGGGAATAGAGAGATGTTACCCACTTACACTGAGAGTAGCATGGCAGGTCATGCTAGAAGCAAAGGCAGACAGAGGGGTTGCAAGGAGGGGAATCTCCATCAGGTGAGACCAAACAGGTAAGAAGTTACTGGCTTCCTACTGAAACTGTGTTCATGGTCTATAAAAGAACTACACCCAGGGACAAATGATAAGTAACCAATGATATATATATATAATATATATAATATATATATAATATATAATAACTCACTGCTCATTACAGGGAATTATTTATTAAGGTAAGAAGACAATGGAACATTTTTAAAGCACTGAATGAAAACCTCAGAATTCTATATGCAGTGAAAGTAGCCTTCCAAATGAGGGTGTAATAAAGATGTTTCAGATAAAATAACCAACGAAGGGAATTTGTTACAAGAAGACCCGAATGACAAGATCTACTAAATTATGCTCTTTGGGCTGAAGGGAAATGATACCAGATGCTAAATTACATCTACAGGAAGGTAAAAAGAGCACCAGAAATACTAAATATGTGGGAAAATAAAAGACAACTGACTATAATTACGTAGAAGTAAAATATACGCTGGTAGCACAAAGGAGAGGAAAAATGTAATTACACTATGGTAAGGTTCTTATACTGTATGTGAAGTGGTATATTAATTTTAAGTCCGTTGTGATAAATTAAAAAAAGAACTTTAGAGCCCTTGGGACAACTAAAAATAATGCTAACCAACAGGAAAACAAAGGTATAGCTGAATAATAAAGATAAAATATTAAAAATATGCAATTGATCCCAAATAAGACAGGATAAAAGAAAGAAGAAAAAAAGATGGAACGAACAGACAAAAAATTCATAACATTCAAATTATACTCAATCATATCATTACCTACATTAAATGTAAATGTCTAAGCAGTTCAGTTAATAGGTAGAAATTAGTACTCTCTTTAAATTGCAAAATTCAATTTTGATGCATAAGAGATGCATTTTTGTTTTAAGGCACAGATAGGTTAAATTGAAGGATGGTGAAAAATAATATGCAAATTGTATTCTAAATATGACATATCAAAGTTTGCCAAATGCAACTAAAGCAATGTTTCAAGTGAAATTTATAGATTTAAATGCTTATATTAGAAGAGAGGTGTGGTCTAAAACCACAAATCAAGTTCCATCTTAAGAAATTACGAAAAGTAAGGACGCTTGGTTGGCTCAGTGGTTGAGCCTCTGCCTTCAGCTCAGGGCCTGATCCTGGGCTCCTCCCTCTGCCTGTGTCTTTGCCTCTATCTCTGTGTCTCTCATGAATAAATAAATAAAATCTTTTTTAAAAAAAGAAATTATGTAAAGGAGAATAAATTACAACTTAAATAGGAATGATAGCATAATAAAGAAAAAAATCAACCAAATAGGAAAAATAATAGACAATAATAGAATTCATGCTTGGATCTTTAAAAAGACTAAATAAAATTGATACAATGCCTAGGAACGCTAATCAAGAAAAAAAAAGACACAAATTAAAACCAGAAATGACGGAGGTGATATCATCACAGATCCTATAGACTTTTTAAAAAGATTATGGGGGACTTTACTCACAACTGTATGTTAATAAAATAATTACTCAAATGAAATTAGCACATGCTTTTAAAAACACAATTTACCAAAACTGACTCAGGAAGAAATAGAAAATCCGAATAGTTTCTACTCTTTTAAAGATATTTCATTCATAATGAAATACCATCCCGCCCCCCAGCCCTACCCAAGGAGCTTCAATTGTGTCAAACATTTAAGGAAAAACTACTACCAATTTTACATGAACTCTGAAAATGATAGGAGGAGGGAATGCTTCCCAATTTATTTTATGAGTCTGGCATAACCGGGTGATGGTTGGGATGGGAAGCAACTGTATCTTCTTGGCTTCTTAGTTGTAAATTAATTGACCGTATGTGCCTGGATTTCTTTCTGCATTCTCTGCTCTGTTACATTCATCTATATGTCTGTTTCCATGCCAACAGCTTTGAATATTTAAAATTTTCTCTTTATTTTTTTCCTGTGGTTCCTTCCCTTTTCTTACTAGTAATATTATTTCTCACTTCCCCCCTCCTTTTTGCTTTTGATTAGAATAAGCAAAAGTTTATCAATTTCATTTTTCTTAAAAAGCCAGCCCTTCAATGATTGATTCTATGATTTACTTCTTTCTAATTGCTTTTCTGATTTTAGATGCGTTAGTTTGTTTTTTTTCTCCTGCATTTTGTAGTTTCATGGTCCATTTTCCATCTCATGGAATTCATAATTTCAGTTAGTTTTTCTTATTCTTTTTTGAAGTAAAAGCACTTAATCTATAATTTGCATCTGACTACAGTTTGGACTGCATTCTGAGGTTTTTACGCATAATGTTCTCAGTTTTGTTTTCATCAAATATTCTGCAATTAAAATTTGTATTATCCTCTTTGCAACTATTTATAGGACAATGTTAGGGTCTTTTTTCCCCATTTCTAAGTATTTAGGATTTTGTTTCTATAGTTGTTATAAATTTTATCAATTTCTAGTTTTATTGCATTGTGACCACATAAGATAGCCACACATTCTTTTCCTTCTGGAAATCACTGAAGATTTTTTGTACTGTAGATTATGATCAATTCTCTAAATTCTCCCTGGAGCTTTGTAAAGAATATGTATTCTCTGTTGGTTAAAAAGTTTGACATATCTAGTAAATCAACCTTACTTCTTTTATTATCCAATTACGCATGTTATGTCTACTTGACCGAATGTGGTGTGTTAAAATCATCAACATTCGTATTTCTGTTAATGTTGTCTACACTTAGAAGATTTTTCCTTCATATATTGTAAGGTCATTTCATTTGATAGATCAAGTTTCGTGCAATTATATCTTTATTGAGGTAGATAATTATTATCAAACTGAAATGAGTTATTTCCCCTCTAATACATTTTACCCTTCATTTTATCTTGTTGAATGGTAATGTTGTTTCCTTGTTTTCTTTTTTGCTTAAACTTGCCCTAATACATTCTTATCCATCACACACACACACACACACACACACACACACACACACACACATATATCCTGTGATACTTTGTTTTGGATGTGTTTCTTACACCGCTGGGCTTTTTAAATTAATTTTTTTCCTTTTTTTAAAGATTTATTTATTTAAGAGAAAGAGAGAGTGTGTGAGTGAGGGGAGGGGAGGGGCACAGGGAGAGAGAAAACCTCAAGAAGCCTCCCCGCTGAGTGCAGAGCCCGACTTAGGGTTTGATCCCATGATCCTGAGATCATGACCTAAGCCTAAACCAAGAGTTGGACTCTGAATTGATTGAGCCACCCAAGTGGCCTTTAAATTAATTTAAGTATGCTTTAAAAAAAATTGGTTTTGAAAGAATTTCAGATTACCAGAAGATTTCCCAAAGGTTACAGAAAGCTCCTAGATATTCTCCTCCAGTCGACTTCTGCTATTCTTAACATCCTATACAGCCATGGCATAATCCTGTTAACTAAATTAACAGTTCACTGGGACTTTACTAGTTTTTCCACTGATGTTCTTTTCCTGTTTCTGGTTTCAATTCAGAATATCACATTGCATTCAGTTATAATGTCTCCTTGGTCTCCTCCCACCTAACAGTCTCTTAATCTTCTCATGTTTTTCATGTCAACATCAGAAAAGTACTGTCCAGGTATTTTTAGTAGAATGTCCTCAATTTAGATTTGTCTCCTGTCTTCTCCTGATTAGACTAGAGTTACAGATTTGGGGAGAAAATCTGTTACAGAGGAAGTGGCTCCTCATCACATACTATCAGGAAGCATAAGGTACCATGATTTAGAACTGGTGATATTACTTCACTCACTTATGACGGTGTCTGCTGGGTTTCTCCACTCCAAAATTATTGCTTTCCCTTTCTATGCCAGTCATTAGAACCCATCACTAAATCTGGCTCAAATTCAAGGGGGTAAGGTGGGGATGAATTCTTCCTGGAGGGAGGAATACCAAAATTAGAGGACACATGTTAAAACCACCACAGTTAATTAAATACAATGGGCAGAACTTTGAGGCTGTGCAAATATCCTATTTAAAATACCTTTTGTGTTTGAGGCCCCTGGATGGTGCAATGACCGACTCTTGATTTTGGCTCAGGTTGTGGTCTCGGGATCTCAGGATCATGAGATTAAGCTCAGCAGAGAGCCTGCTTTAGATTCTCTCTCTCTCTGTACTCCCCACTCCCTCCCCCTGCTCTCTCTCTCTCTCTCTCTCTCTCTCAAGTAAATAAGTAAATCATAAGAAAAATACACCTTCTATGTTTCATCCACTGGCTTTAGCATCCATCAGTGGTCTTGCCTGCAATAATTATTACCATGGTGCTCCAATAGTGGTGTTTTCATTCCCTCATTCCTTCTACATTTATTCATTGAAATTTTTTTGTAAGGAATATTTGTTCTTTCTCCAATTACTGATTGATTGATTGATTGACTGACTAATGATTCTTTTTTAATTTTAATTCCAGTGTAGTTCACCTACATGTTATATTAGTTTCAGGTGACAATCTAGTGATTTGACACTTCCATATACTATTCAGTGCTCATCAAGATAAGTGTACTCTTGCGGCATCTGGGCAGCTCAGTGGTTGAGTGTCAGATTGTGGCTCAGATTGTGATCCTGGAGTCCTGGGATCGAGTCCCACGTTGGGCTCCCTGCATGGAGCCTGCTTTTCCCTCTTCCTGTGTCTCGCCTCTCTCTGTCGCTCATGAATAAATAAATTAAAAGATTTTATATATTTATTCATTAGAGACACACAGAGAGACATAGGCTGAGGGAGAAGCAGGTTCCCTTCAGGAAGCCTGATGTGAGACTCGATCCCGGGACTCCAGGATCACGCCCTGGGCCAAAGGCAGGTGCCAAACCACTGAGCCACCCAGGGATCCCCAATACATAAAATCTTTAAGAAAAAAGATAAGTATACTCTTAATCCTCTTCACCTATTTATTCAATCAAGTGTTTATATCAGTGTGGACTTGTGGATATTTATTGTATTCTTAGATTATGATCCAAAGCTAAATACTATTATCATATATTAGGTTGCTCACCTTTTTGCAGCTTGACCACTGGGGTCTCTTTGGGTAACTCTTCTATCTTTTAGATATGCCCGTATCTTTTTTTAAGCTTTTCATTGGGGTTTTTTTCTGGCACTACAAGACCCTCATCTTGTGTTTTCCCTGCTCAGCCTTAGAATCAGCCACTACTGTAGAGAGCCTTGGTCCCTTTCATTGGAGAATAGTACTTAGATACTGCTGTATGCTGAATATTTGGGTCCCCTGCAAATTCATATGTTAAATGCAAATGCCCAGTGTGGTGACATTTGGGTGTGAAATCTTTGGGAAATGATGAGGTCATGAGGGAAGAACCCTTATGCAAGACACCCTGGGGAGTCCGCCCCCTGTCCCTCCTGCCATGTGAGGACACAACAAAAGGATGGCCAGCCGGGAACCAGGGTGAGTTCTCACTGGACCCTGAATCTGCTGGCACCTCAATCTTGGGCTTACCAGCCTCCAGATCATGAGAAATAGGGGTGTCTGGGTGACTCAGTCAGTTAAGTATCTGCCTTTGATTCTGGTCATGATCCTGGGTCCTGGGATCAAGCCCCATATCAGGCTTCCTGCTCAGCAATGAGTATGTTTCTGCCTCTACCCTTCTACCAGCTTTTGTGCTTGCTTGCTCTCTCAAATAAATAAATAAAACCTTTAAAAAAAGAACTATGAAAAGTAAATTTCTGTTGCTTATAAACTACTCAGTCTATAGCATTCTGCTCTAACAACCTGAACAGACCAAGACAGAAGTCAAGATCTGAGTGCTAAGTGGACTTGTTGCCACTGGGATGTCACTTCTAGGAAGCGCTCAGCATAGAGAACAAGATAATACACACGTATATTCTAACCCATATATACCAACCTGTTTATACTTCTGAACTTACTTGTTTACATATTAAATAACACAATCATGATAATAATAATCATGAGGTTGTCCTAGCAGCTCGGGCTCTTACCCAGCACCAGAGGCTTCATCCTCGCTTCTTCTCTTTGTTTATTGATGTTTTCTCTGACTGAGAGAAACCTGACTCCCCGCATCAATACTTGCTTATTTGTTTGTTCAACTGTCACATACACATGGTTTCAGACTTGCAAAACCCTTACCCACTCGAGAAACAAATTCCACAATGTGTATGAACACTTTGTGTTGTCTTCAGCCTTATGGTAACCAATCCAAACCCTGTTTTCTAATGTACCGAGACCTTCTCCCCCTCTTTTCTTCTGTGTTTGTGTTTTCGTGGAGTGGTTAAGCCATTTATGTATCTCTACAGTTTTTCTCACTCTTTTCTGGAATTTTAGAAATAGAGAAGGATCTAACACCAGTCTGCTTTTTGCTTCTTTGGGTTTAGATTCTACCCCTTACCTCACCCCACTTGGATATATTTGTAGTAATTTCCTTGAAACTCTAAATTCTCATCAAGGTAAGTCTGGATCTTAGCCCTGTTTCTTAAAATGTACATGATGCCTAATAAACCAATTAGTTCTGCTGACTCAGGGCTTTCTTTGGCTGGGGAAAAATTTTACTTTTTCATCCGAGGCAAAAATGAAAATGTTCTAAGTTTAAAAGGCCTGTGTGCTTAGACTGGCTCAGGGACAAGGCAGGTGGTTTCCGTTTAGGAGACGTATAGAAAGTCTGAGAAAAAAGCATACTTTGTCTTTAGCCCCAGCAGGTTTCCTTTCTTTTTTCTTTTTAAGATTGTATTGTGCTAAGATACACTTCACATGATATTTACCGTTTTAATAGATTGTCAAGTGTACAATCTCGTACTGTTCTCTCCCGGCTCAGTGTGGTATAGCTGATCTCTAGAACTTATTCATCTTGTATAAATGAAATTTTATACGTGTGGACTAGCAGCTCCTCATTTTTCTTTCTCTCCATTCTCTGGTAACCACCATTCTATTTTTGCTTCCATTTTTAAAATATTTGATCTACCTTAGACATCTTATATTAGTGGAATCGTGCAGTATTTGTCCTTTTGTGTCTGGCTTATTTCACTTAGCATAATGTCCTCCAGGTTTATCTGTGTTGTTGCATATGGCAGGATTCCCTTTCTTTTTGAAGTGTGTGTGTGTGTGTGTGTGTGTGTGTGTGTGGTTTTTTAATCCACGCATTTGTCAAGGGATATTTTCATTGTTTCTACATTTGGGTTATTGCAAATAGTGCTGTAGTGAATATGGGACAATGAGTATCTGAGATCCTGATTTAAATTCTTCCAGATAGGGGGATTGTTGGATCACATGGTGGCTCTATTTGTCATTTTTTGAGGATTTGCCATATTATTTTCTGTTAGTGGCTGCACCAATTTGTATTCCTGCCAACAGTGCAAAAGGGCTTCCATTTCTCTGCAACCTTGTTAGTCATCAGGAAAATGCAAACCAAATCATAATGTGCTGTGGCCCCAGCAGGTTTTCAAGTGGTTCCTTAGGTGCAGAAGTTCCTTCTGAAAACCCCAATGACTGTGAGGGAGCTAACTCCTCCACTGTTGACATCTTCTAGGCTGCATTCATGCAAACTGGAATTGAGAACCACTACTGAAAGTTGGGCAGCTGTGAATGAGTCAATGAGAGACAGTGAGGACTTGGTGCAGCGCCGGGTGGTCATTTGGTGGCATTACAATAGCTACTTCGACATCAGTACAAATCTCTGGTTGGAACTCGGTAGAAAGGCATGCATTTCCACTGGCAGGCAGACACTGTGGAGACAGGGCAATCAGAAGGATTGGCCAGGATTGGCCACCAATCCAAGGGTGAGGTTGTGTGTGGACAACTGGGACTGGGGCACCGCCAAGCCCCATGAGCATCAGAGTCTCCCTTACACACTCCTGCAGGCCGTGTTCGCACATCAGCTCCCAATGCGTTGATCTGGTCCCAAGGACTCAAGTGCCATCTGGAAAGCTGGCAAAAGATTATGGCAGAGGCTGTTAGTTACCTGTCACGAGATTATTCTGAAGCAGAAGTGAGTGAGCAGGTGAGAGTTTTCCTCATGCAAATAATGTGATTTGCTCACACCCTCAGGGCACATTGGTCACTCTCAACTCCCCCGGTTAGGGGCTCAGAATATGAGTCTCAGGATGCTGGAAACACATCATGTGATTTTGTGACATTGGACCCTCCCCAACAGGAGACTGCTTTGTTATCAGCAAGTCTGGCTTTGGGTCCTGGATCTTCCATGCACTCTGGGAAGATCCTTCAGTTTCTTCAAACATGGAATAGGGAAGTAATCCTGGTGCTACCCCCACACACAGGGATGTTTGGAGGCTCACCTCGAAGATAGAGCATGGACATGAATGGGAAACTGGCATTGCCAGTTCAACTGTCCATAAACATGTGATAAGAAGATGCAGGCATTAATGAAACAGCCTCTGGACTCTGACCATCAGTTGCCTTTCAGCAGGTGTGAACTCGGAAGGTCGATTAATCACTGTGCCTCAGTTTCCCGGGGAAGGAATGCTACCAGCTCCTGCCCTAGAGTTGTGCTGTCAATATAATATACATAGGTCATATTTCTCTGTGCCTGGCACAGAGCAAATGTAATTAAACAGGCCCTATTGACTTGGAGCTGTTATCCAGCCCCATAGGGTTCCTGCTCTATTAGAAATCTTGAATGTTCCGAAAAGTCTTATTCCTGCATCTTTCCAGATTAATTGGAAGAAAGCCACAGAACTGGCCCCTGTGAAATGTATACCTCCACGGACTTCACTTTATTTTCTGTTTCATACAAGCATCCTATGGCTTCTTTGTAATAATGCATTGTGGAGCATTTTGGATATTCTGATCCAAAGCCATCCTTTTATAGTGAAGGAAACTGAGTCAGAAAGTTTAGACAACTTGACATAGGAGTAAATTGGTGCTGGAGCTGGTCCTTCTCACCCTGCAGCCAGGGTTCTTTCCATGAAAGCTTGACCTGTTCCAGTAAATTTCACAAGATGATAATGCCCCCTACTCTAGAAACTGCCCTGAATCCCCTTTCTCACAATTTGTGGAAAATCCCTAGGGTTTCTGAGAATTCCCCCAAAAGCTTCTATTCTTATTTCCTCATGAGCTGGCTTCATCTGTGAATGAGCTTCCCATCTTGCACTATGCTGACATTTTTGGTTTAATTTCATTTTCAAATTCAGTTTTCTTTAGGCCCCTAGTCAGTCTCCAAATTCAAAAAGGAGGTCCCATTCCTGGGTTTTTTCTTGCTCTGTTTTTTCACTCATGCCCCTCTGTCCTACCTCCTACTCCCATGTCCCTTCTGCTCTTCCATTCTCCACATCACCCCCAGGGTATGCTGTTAGGTGGCATCCTTTTAAAGAAAGTTTAGTTTAACAGGCATTAATTAAGAAAAACAAAAACAAATTCTTCCCATTTTCTCAGGTAGAACAATTCAACTCTCAGACTCAGCTCTGGGCCACTTCCTTTTGCCACTGAAGCTTAGAATTTACCACTTGTAAACACTTGGATTAAGCTTGGAAATCAGAAAATTCTCCTATGTTGTGCAAAATGGCTGCTGTGGCCCCTCAATCACAAATATCTCCTTTGCAATTTTAATTGGAGAATTTCTTAATAGTTCTGGCATGAAAGCACTAGGAAGGACTCAGACTGTCCTGACTTGGGTCATATGTTCACTGCTAGACTAAAACTCATGGTTACGGTACGTTTCACTCTACACAGAACTGCATAGCCATCTCACTTCATGATGAGAGGCCATCCATCCTAGCCACGTGAAGGGGTTCTATGCCAGGGGGAGGACTTCTGGTATTAGAAGAAGCAAGGAAACTATGCTGACTGGACAAGAACAGTATCTGTCTCAAGCATCAGCATTAAGGTTAGGAGTCCCTTGATCTGAGCCATTGTCCACATTGCTGGGGAAGGGGTAGCAAATTTTGCCACCCTAAAATAATGCCTCTGTGGCATATTGATGATTTTAAGCTAGTTACTTTTCAGAAACTGCAGACACAAGAGAAGCTGTGAAAACCAAGAAGGTGTCTTTCTGTGGGAGACATTTACATTTATAAGAGAAATCTCCATTTGTAAGGGTGTGTCCCTCACTCTACCAGAAGGGGGGATGACTCAGTCTCTAGAAGTTTTTATCAATGCAGAAAGCAAAGACTTCATCTTGCGCAAATCCTTATCCTTGTTTAGTCTGCTTTTCCTGGTGACCTCCCAGGCCTGACTTCCTACCCCCAACATCTTTTGGCTTTAGCTGAAGATGGTATTTAAGGATATGGCTTTCCTGGGTCTTTCCTCTACACAGGCAGGTACATGTTATTAAACTTGTTTTTCTCCTGTTAATTTGTTAATCTATCTCAGTCAATTTAATTACCCCAGCAAATAATCTAGAAGGGAAGAAGGAAAAACTTTTCCACCCTTGCATCACTATGTTAATCTTTCTGGAACACTGATGTTCTGAAGTTCTTCCATATTCAAAAATTTGTAAAGACTTCTCATTGCTCGGTAGATAAATCTGGGTTAGGGATCGTTCAGGGGAAGCACTCAGGGTCATCTATGACCTTATCCCAATTTCCCCTCAATTTTAGATCCCAGATCTCCCCACGCCCTCTGTATAGAGACCTCCTTTGGGACAAAAAGACTAGCTGCTGTCCCAGAAATACACTTCATCTAATCTTGCCCTTGTGTCATTACTCAAGCTGTTGCACCATTGAAATGTCTGTCCTTATTCATTTACAAAATCTTAACCATCCTACAAGATGCTTTCTAACCCCACCAGTTGGGTGAAACCTTGCATGACCTACTTTCTACCATCCAGGACAGTAATAGATAAGAAAACGGACAACGGGAAGACAGTGGCTGTAGACAGAGCTCCCTTCTCAGAGTGTTAAAAGGGAGGATGCCAGCTAAGGATGCTTCATTTTTAAATTTAAACATCATGACATTTACACTGTATGTACTCCACTTACTCTTCAGCCATAGAAGTGTTGAATTACATGATTTGTAAGGTCCTATCTAACTCCATTATTCGAGAAGTCATTCCTCTTACAGGAGCTGTTTGTACTTTTTCAGGAAGACATAAATAAACACCTACCTCTCATAGTATTCACTGCTCCCTCAAAAAATGAATGGAAGAGGCATACTGAATGTCAGCCTCTCTTCCTATTTGGGGAAAACAGAAATAAAGTCCCTTTTGGTACATGTCTCTTCCCTCCAGTGGAATCAATCAACCTTTAGAACTGTATTTGTTCATCCATTGACTTTCCTAGAGTGTGGGATAGTGCCAAACTCTGCCAAGAAAACAAGAAACAGTATAATGGATGACGGTAGACGGTACCAGTTTAGAAATTTGCATGCAAGGTGATTTTTAAATTATGGTTTATTAAGCATAACAAATGAATAAATTTCCAAGAAACGGGCTACACACAAAGGCGTAATGAATATAATCATCTTCATTTCCAACATTTCATTTTGCAGCTCCATTTACTTGAAATGATCTGATGCAAAAAGATACTGTACGACACATTTCCTTTCATGAGTGTACTTAGGCACTGTGAGAGAACACGGGATTATTGCAGTTCGATTCGATAGTGGGTAGAAAAGTAAGGAAACATGCAGGGTGGATTTCGAGCTGACGCCTGTGTCCTGCGTTTTGTGCAGTAGTCAAATGAATTTCACATTATCTTGTCCCTAGGTATTGCTCCAGCAGAAGTGTCAGGAGATGTCATTATGCTGTCATCTGGTCTGACAATCATATTAGTAAACGCCAGCAGCTCCATAGGTCATGCATCTTTCTGGCAAACGCTGATGAGTATATTAACATATACAGCATCACTTTGTCAAGCCTGCTTGTTAATCTACCTTTACAGAGCACAGTGGTTGATGGGGTTGAAACGTTCCCCTGGTTAGGGCATGCCACAGCCCCAAACCAGAACCTGTGGTAGAAACAGCAAATTGGTTGCAAGGTTGGAGGTGGAAAGTCTCCTTTATTTTATGAATCCAAATATCTATGGGTTGCTGATAAACTCTGTACACTCATATTTTTCTAACAAATGATTCTCTGGAAAAGCTTAAGAACACCAAACAGATACAAGATTTCCTTCGCGATGGTACAGAACATGCGGTAATCCACAAATCAGTCTGCTTGGTGCACACTACCTGTGTGGCCTTTGACTAGCAAGGGTAGTCGACTGCTCAATCTTAGTTTTCTTATCGGTAAAATGGGACTCATTTATCGACCCATGTGTTCATTCATGGACTTCCTCCTTCCCTCCCCAGACTGGAAGGTTCTGGAGAGTCAGAGTTCTGTTACCTAGGTACTTTCTCCCTGAAGCAGGTGTTTCTCCCCATCAACCTGATCGTCCTCCCACTGCTATAGATGTGTTAGGTCCCACGTTTTCCTGCGCTACAGGTCACCATACAGGTACCATCTCTGGTGTTCTCATGGATGTCGCCCTATTACCAGTCCGTTTGCAGCCCTGTCACAAAGGGTCATAGTCAGTAATATTATGCTTTCTCTTATCTGAAGAGCCTGTTTTCATAAGCCATGTGATTTGTCCAGGGTCATTCACTGGGGTCTGCTTACCCATGCAGAATGTCTTTTGCCTTACTCAGGCTGTCATCAACCCCCCTCCTCCCCTGCCCTGAAGAACACACAAGCCCTGTGTAAGAGTCCATCAGCAGTGGCTACATGGGAAGAAAGGGGTGGCACTGGAGTCCTTCTGGGGACTGGACATCCCAGCTGAGGACTGGAAACATTACCCGAGAACGAAGTGGAGCCTGAGTCAAAGGCAACGGCTGGTCTGAGACATGCCAGGCTGGAGGAATAAGCAGAAAGAGAACATCAGAGCATTGGAAGCCAAGGGTGAAAGCAAAAGAGATGTGGCCAACTGGAAAATAAAGTCTCAGTCCTTCAAGCAGATGAAAATGATAATGACACCAGATTGCTTGAAATCTTACCAAGTATCAGGCACTATGCTAAGTGCTTTTCATGCATCATCTCATTTAGTCCTCAAAACATCTCCAAGGGGTATTATTATCCCCTTCTTAGAGATGAGGACACTCTGCTTCACAGTTAAGTATCTTGCCCGCAGACACACATGCAGCCAACAAGTGGCAGAACCAAGATTCAGACCCAAGGTATCCAATGCCAGACCTCAGTGTTAACCACTCCTGGCATAGCCTCCCTGCCGCCAAAATCAAGAGCGGTTCCTGGAAGAAAGGAACAGAGGGATGTTGCCTCCCTACATGTGTTAGAAACCCATACTCTGCACTTTTGCAGCTTTACTTCACTCTTCTTAATGAAATAATTTCTATTTCTGCCCTTTTTCTTTCTAAGGAGCAACTTTAGATGCTTTGGGCCATGAATAACCAACACTGAACAAAAGTATCAGGAGGGCTTCATCCTCTCCTATAACAACACGTCTAGAGACAGGTCAATTTGGAAATTTTAATTCAATGGCACAACTATGTCCCATGTTTCTTCTCTGCCCATTCAGCCAATCAAGGAAATTGTTCCTCACAATCACAAGATGGCTGCAGCACCTCCAGGTATCAAACTCAAGTTAAGGGTGTCCCTTAAAGAAATGGACACCCATTTCTCCCACACATCTCTATTTAGTAGAGAGGAAAACCTTTACCATAAGCTTCTTTGAATAAATCCTCTTGGCCTTTATGTCCATGTCCATGCCTAACCCAATCACTGGCAAGAAGGATAGAACTGCCATGAGTAGCTTACATCAATAGTGATTCACTCGTGGATCTAAGGAGGGCTTTAACCCTTTTTACCCACATGGGGAAGCAAAGTCCAAAACAAAAGCAGGGAGGAAAAAGTTGTGTTTGTGGGGTAGGGAAGCAGGCTACTGAGTAAGCAAAAAAGTACCTGTCATGCTGGAGTGGGAGGAAAGAGATTGTTGGATTATTTAATCCCTTCCTATTTTTTCCCATATGATTAATTATGCAAACTGGGAATAGACATAGACCAGAAATAAAGAAACTCAGGGAATCACATTGGGAATCACATCCACCACACAAATGATCTCTACTCGATTTGTTCAACGGATTTGTTCAATGGTTCTACATGGATCCCTGTGGACCCTTTAAAAACATAGTAGTGGTCAAATCGTATCCCCCCCCCCCCCATTGTTGTTTCACTCCCAAAGAAATCTCCTTTTGGGGGATCTTCACTAAACTCCTGTTGAAGAATACACACATAATAATAAAATAGTAAGGCCATCATCCAGTTGCATGCCAATCACATTCACTCCACCTCCGGACATGTTTTCATTTTGAGGGGAACAAGTTAGCTATTATGTGTCACGATGATTCCACTTCAAACAGCACATCTTTATATATAAGAGATGCTGGGAAACTTAGGATCTGGGTGACTTTTTAAGCATGTCAGATGTATCCTGTTTACCAGAATGGTTCCAAGCAGAGCTTTTCAGTTTGCATGCGAACTGCATGAGAATATGTAATCAACTGGGTCCCCTCCTTGGTGGCAAGCAAGAAACCAAATGACTCCATGGAAATTTATGTTAGCAGTAGAGTTATTTCTACCTCTGAGAGGAATCCTTCAAGTCAGCAGATTATTAGGCTGATGTTAATACAAACAAAGTTGTGAATTCCCCCACTGTCTTTCCCTGCACTTAATTCTAACCACATACTCCTCACTCAGGAAGACTGACCTAGTTACTAGCTCTATTCTGTGACTCATTGAATGCCACACCCACCTCCTGCTCTTGAATCCTGGCCATCGGCTCCCACTTCTTTAGGAATCATATAAGATTCAAGTGAGTCAGGAATGGCCCCCAGCTCAAGATACTTCATTTTTAATCCTTTGCTTCTCTCTGTGACACCTGCGGTGAGTATGGATATCCAATATGGGAGATATGGCATGGGGGTGTAGGGCAGTTGATAAACTTGCCCACAGTATACCTGTTAACTGATTTGGACACAAATCCTTCTGCATTTAAATTCTTAATCCTTCCTACTAAACCAGGCTTTTATATTTCAGGACAAGTTTTGTGGAGGAAAAGAGACCAAGAGCAAATGGGTCTACTAATAAATAAGAAGTCCAAAAACTGCACCCCTTTTCTCTAGCATCCTTCAACCCCCATGGCAAGATGATAAGGATCAATGGAAACCAAGCTATTCACAACAAGAGTTGTCACACTATTCATAAAAAGCCTACATGTATGATATTTGTTGCCATGTTGAGCCTCACATTCCAGTGGTGCTATGGAGTTGTTACTGATTTTACAGAATCTCTGAGTCCTAATGGAAATCCACTCTGTGAACATGAAGTCTTCTTCGCTGAACAGCCTTCCTCCTGGTTCCCCAGCAGTACATGGTTATGGTGGGTCATATGCTGTTCCTCCATCTCCAAACACTCAAATGGGAAGCACATCCATGGAAGCACTGATACTGAAATTGATGAAATGCCTCATGTAGATTCTGTTCCTTTTCCCTAGCCATGCAAAGACTACAATGATTGAATACATATCCAACACTGAATATCTGTGATATTCAGGCACACTTTGGGTACTTTTATTATAAGATTTTATTTTTATTTTAGAGGTAGAGATGGGCAGGGGAAAGAACAGGAGAGGGACAAGCAGACTCCATGTTGAGCATGGAGTCCAATGTGGGGCTCGATCCCATGATTCTGAGATCATGACCTGAGCCGAAATCAGGAGTTGGACACCACCCAGGTGCATCTGGGCACTTCTACCTGCCATTTCCTTTAAATCTCATAATGAACAACATTTGTCTAAACAAACGAGCCCTGAGAAATTAAAGGATTTGCTCAGGCTTATTCAGGAAGTGGCAAAGCTGTGTGATACAGAGCCAGGCCTTTCCCCTCACGTCTCATGCTCTACATACGACCTCACTTTTTTCCCATCTGCACTGACATATAAATATATAAAATAAAT
The DNA here is from genome assembly GCF_011100685.1 of Canis lupus familiaris. Classification (NCBI taxonomy): domain Eukaryota; kingdom Metazoa; phylum Chordata; class Mammalia; order Carnivora; family Canidae; genus Canis; species Canis lupus. The sequence continues at coordinate 37,534,860 of NC_049226.1, forward strand.
AAAATATAAATAAATAAAAATTTATTTTTGGAGAATTATTATATGCACGACTCCACATGGAGGATCTTGAGCTGGGCCTTTTGATCTGGGCAGGGTTCAGATAAGAAGGGAAGCAGAGAAGCCACTGAGGCTGGGAGAGAAGTAATTGAGGTGTTTACTTTTCTTTATTTGCTCCGCATATTTTGCATTTTTTTAAAAGAGGCACAAAACTGAATTCAAATCAAATCAGAACTTCTTTGAGTACTGAAGCTTGGTGAGACTGGCAGCAAGCCCTAACCTTGACCTTAACTTGGATTTGATCCTCAAAGCAGCATCCCTGTGAATGGATCTGTTTATATGGTGAAGCTTCCACAGGAATGTGTTTGTTTTAGGGGAGAATTTAGGGAAAAAAATTGGAAATAGAGACCAAAAAACCCCCCAAAAACCCAGTTGTCCAGCTTTCACTTACTATCCTCAGTTTTGCTTTTTTTTTTTTTTTTCTTTTCTATCAAACATGTGTTTCTATTTTCCCTGTAGACAAAGAAACCAACTGGCTCAAGCCTTGGTCTGTGTTGTTTCTGGAATTCCAGCAGAACTCGGCCAACTGGTAAGAGGTTCTCCCCCGTTATTCATCTGTACGGAGACATCATCAGGGGCTGGGAAACTGTTTCCCCCATAGGAAGGTTCATCTGTCTTCACAGGTCCTGTGGTGGACTGGTAAAGACAATATGGAAAAAAAAATACAGGGACAGTCATTAGAACTAACTTTCTTGTGACATATAGTTAGGTCTTATCCCCTCTGTGGCTTGAATGTGTCCTCACAATCCTGAAGTGTGCTTTTCTACAAAAGAATAGGTGGGCATCTCTTCCCTGTTATGCCCACACAGGCCTATAACCTCCAATCCTTTCTTTGGTGTGTCCTAATATATATGACAGAAATACAAAATGTATTTATGAATAATCTTAAAAGTCTCACGGTTCACCAGGGAAATTGGAAAAAAAATATCTCCATGAATACTCTTTAATTACAACTGTGTGGTTGTGACAGTTGGTGCTAGGAAAGGTGAATCATAAACTATAAGAATGGTTTCACATTATCCATCCATCCAGACTGAACTAGTCCATAATGAAGATAAATGTGCTATTTGTAGACCTAAAAATGAAAAGGTAGGGAATATTGATCTGAGAGTAAGAAAATCATCAAAAAGTTTAAACTCACTATACCCAGAATTAAACAATTGAAGTTCATAATTGTTCTTCAAAAATGTTGGCTAAGAAAGCATTATCATGGAAAAATGAAATGTTATCCAGCAATCACTCTGGATTTCTCAGGCAAAGTGAGGAAAGCACAAGAGACAGATATGACAAAGGTACATGAGTGCGTGTGTGTGTGTCTGTGTGTGTGTCCAGAGGTGAAACAGTGGCTTGAAACAATAACCACCATTTATCTGCATATGGTTACACAATATGGACAGGGCTTTGCAGAGGTGGCCCACGCCTACTTCACAAGCCATGAGCTGGATCTTCACAAGGCTCATTCAACCAGGAAGTTGGCTGAGGTTGGACATCCAAATAACAAATCCTGTTATTCACTGTCACGTCTCGGGCCTCAGCTCTGATCGATGGAATGCTGGGCACTGACTGGGCCTCTCTTTCCAATTGGGACAGTTAGGCTACCTAAGTTGTGACTAGGGTTCTACAAGAATGTAAGGGCTAGAAATTTCTGCTGCACGCTATTAATCAAAACAAATTTCCAGACAAGATTCAAGGAGATGAAAGTCAAATCCACCTATTCCTGGGAGGAGTAACACATAGGTACAGAGATGGAAGGAAATGTTGGAAGCCATATTTGAGACCAACTCCTACTATTTCTTGTGTTAGAATAATGACAAAGACTCTCTTCTTGATCAAAGTCTAGCCGGGCTCTGAGAAGGGAGCCCTCTTTTCAACCAGTCCTCAACATTGACCTATAGAAACTGCAGCTTACAGCATAAACAATTTTGCTCTATCATCCACACTAAGAGACTTGAACACATACTAGTGTAGTTTCTATCAGTTCAAGGCTGTGTCTCTAGGATAATGACCTCCAATCTTTTTAAATGGCTGCCAAGATAATTTACCATTTGTTCTAGCCAAAACCCAACTATAGGCCTCTGACATCCGTTTTCTTAGAACATTGGCTTTAGAAAACTTGCAGCTGTAAATCCTTTCTCTGTTCCTTTGAGATATATCTTCTACAACCCTGGAATGTCTTTTCCAAGAACCTGGGGCCATCCCTTTGAAACATAATCATCAAGAAAGATAGAGCCCTTGTCTCCCAATCTCTGCGGAGGAGTAGGAGGCTAACTTCAATAAACATCAGTCAGAGGACACCGATGGGCTTAATCACATTGTGCAGTCCCTCTACCTGGTTCTTGTCATTTTACACTTCCATGACTCTGAAACCCTGTTCTCTCCTTCTCCCTCGTTATCCCTTTAAAATGCCTGGTCACTTCTATGGAATTGACTGGATTGGAGTTGAGCTCTGTCTGTCTCCCCCTCTACTGCAGTAGTTTGAATAAAATCTGTCTTATAGTTTTTAATGAGAGTCTGGTGAATAGTTTTTCTTTGCCAGTGACCCTAGTGAAAGATACTGCTGAACTAGGGTATTTACATTGAGGATGGAGAGAGGGAAACAGATCTGAGATGTATTTAGATACTAGACTCAAAGTTCTTGGAGATTAAGGAAATGAGAAAAAAATCAAGAGTCACAGGTGAAATTTAAGATTCAGATTTTGAGCACTGAACCTGGCACCATGAAGGGGAAGAGTAGCCTGGGTTCAGTTCCTAAATGCTGATTTGGAAAAATCTTCCAAATGGAGATGCCTGTTAGGCATTTGGGTGTATAACTTTGAAGGTCTGAAAAAGATGATCAAGAGGAGATCATCTCGAAACCCTAAACATTTCAGGGGCTAATTAGAGTAGTGTCAGTAGTTGAGACAAACTAAAGAGAGCTCTTAGAAGGAAAACAAAACAGGGCTTCAAACATTTGGAAATTGGTAAATAGAAGGAGCAGCCAGAGAGAACCCAGCCAGAGAGGTCTGGGTAGCGAAGATCACCAGGCTAGCATCCCTCCATGTTACAGGAGTGATGGAGGCTGGGCTTACATGCAGGCCATCCCAGCAAATGAAAGATGTTCTTTCTGACAGCTTCAATGTATCTGGGAAATGAGGAAATTTTGGCTGCTGAGAATAAGAGCAATAGAAAGAATAAGACAAGGTAGGAGGAAAGTGGGAAGGTTTACAATATCTGTTATAACAAATGAGAGGGAAAAAGAAAACCTGAATCCAGTTCAAGTTATATTCCCAGGACACCACATCCAATGGTATAAAGATAGGAACTGGCTGCCCAGTACCCAGGATAAATAAGACTAACTCAATGTTCTAGTACAAAAAGATGGAGTCTCTCCAAACTTCATTTGTAAAATACATCAGTATATGCTTGGATATATTCCTTATTCTTGGAGATTATCTGTCTAGAGGTTGGAGAACATGTGGGAAATAACAAATCCTGTGTTTTGGTTGTTTTTATCTTTTTTTTTTTCCTGTTACTGCATTAAAATTCTCCAAATCACACAATTTTCCCTATGGTGAAACAATGACTAGAGGGGTTTCCTGACTTTTTATGAACAATAAGTAATGCCAATAGAATCCGTTCTAAGCAGATAGTTCTGTCTCCACAGTCTACCCTCTGTCCCCAGCCATGGATAGGATTTAGGTATGTGCTCTATACTCTTGAGTTCCAAGTCTGTAAAGCAACCGCAAATACTACTGAATGCCCATCATATGCTGACACTGTGCTTCCTTACCTTTCACAACTAGATATTTAAGAGTTCTTAAACTTAGGGTATTGAAAGATGTACTTAAATAACTGCCTGGATGAGATTTACCAAGGAAAATTCTAGTTTGAAGGCCATATATAATCCTCAACCTGAATTCATGCATCCTCAGAGAAAGGATCAAATGCTAAAATGTTGAGGTATTCCCAGAAATCAGAAAATACCATGTCACACTCAAACAGTGACTTAGCCCCAATATCTGAAGTGAGCATAAGAGAGACATGTTTTCTGTGTCCCTTTCTTACTTACTGGTAGTGAATATAGACTAAATGTACATTGTTTTAGCATTTGGTGACTAGGACTATATATTCCTTTTCAAAATTAAATAAAAAGGTGGTCTTTGTTGTAAATCTTCCATGTCTTTTACTCACTTTTTTCTCCTAAAGCTTATTGGCTCATGATAAATGAAAGAAATGTCCCATCTCTGTACCAGCCAACAAGGTTCAGATGATGATTGGTAAATAATTCAATTTTTAAAGGAAAAGGTGACATGAGCCAGATGTCTCCAGAATATTTATCTTTTTCCCTCTTTTTTCTTTTTCTAATTAGCCCCATGCAGCCTCTTTGAAAACACACAGGAGACAAACATGATTTCAGATGACATCAGCTGGCAAACAAATGTGGCTTTCCTTTATCCACTCTGATATTTACTTTTGTTTATCTAAATCTTAGATAAATGTAATTTTGTTCACAGAATGTAAGCCATCGTGAAGGCAAAGACTGTGACTTTCAAGTTATTTTTTCACTGAGAACCCAGAATGAGTCTATGATCTTGAAGAGGTCCAGTGGACAAAATCATGTTTTGATCTGTTGTTCTTGAAAAAAAGATTGATTTTATTTGGACACTTCCGGGTGCCACCAATGCCACGGGGAGGGGAGCTTTTCAGCCAGAAAGTAGGTTTTATCTTCGTAGAACAAAGCATGAGAAATATGCTTAATTTTAGTTCTTTCTTTCTGCCTTAGTTTTATGCTGGAATTACAGATAGAAAGAGAATAGTAGGTACTAAAAGCAAATGCTTATATAGTGATGATTATGTGCTAGACATTACAAGCTCTCTGCATGGATTAACTAACTTAATTCCCTAACAACCGTATGGAGTAAGTAACATAATCGTGTCCTCCTTTTTCAGACGAAGAAGCAGAAGCACAAAGAAATTAACAAGCTATACAAGGTCTTAGCTTGTCTCTTGGGGAGCTGGTCTGTGCTCCTGATCAGTTGACTGTGATGCTTCTACTGAGTAAAATACAGTCATTATCTGCACAGAGGGCAGGCTGGTGGGGGACAAAGATCCCTCCATAGATATTTATAATAAAAGGTGGAAATGTAATAATCAAGATATGGCCAAATGTCATGGGAACCCAGGTAGGATATGCCTGAACCAGCTGGAGGAGAGAGCGATCTGAGAACACCTCCTGCAAGGGGAGTTCCTGAGCTGAGCCTCAAAAAAACAAGAAAGCATGAAAGAGGCAAAGGTGGGAACATGCAACCATACTTCTACAAATTTAAGATGTGATTGATTGTAAAAATCTCCATTGTTGTGCACATGCTAGGAAGAACAAATGCTGTCCATGACCATGTGATTCATCATCAGTTGAAATAAGCTTGCTGACTTCAGAGATACTACAATGGGGGAAAAAGTGAACCCTAGAATAGTAAAATATGGTACAAGGAGTTTGATACAGCTAGGGAATTAAGTGAAAGAGAAAAAGAAGGACGTTGTTGCAAAATCCAGCCCTTTGGTGGTGAGGGAAGAGAAATAACACCAAATCTGAGTTGTTTTTGAGATAAATCCACAGGATTTGGTGATCACCTGGTGCCTCATGGACTTCCAAGTAGTTGCTAAGTAGTTATGATAAGTAATACTGGGTTTTGTACTTATGGAAGAGGTATAAAGCTATAGATAGTCAGAGAGATAGATAGATAGATAGATAGATAATAGATTGATATAGATAGATAAGATAAATAGAGATATATAAAGAGTAAATCAACTTAAAGAAAAATACTAAGTTGTAACACAAGTAGCATATAGCCATGATCTTCATTTTTGTGAAGATAGTTCTGATAAAAACTCATAAAGAATAGCAGGGTTTTGGCCTGGATATATGGATGTGAGCATTCATCATGGAGATGGTAGATGGCCGAATATGGGAGGGTCGTCACCCCCAGAGAAAGTGCATAACTTTGCTACAAATTGATATGGAAAAGAACAATCTTCCAAATAAAAAGAGTGAAACATTTAAATGTACCTCAAGGACAAGGTGGGATAAGTGTCCTTGGCATCCAGTCTAAGCAAGAGATATCAGATTAAATTCATCTGTCATTTCCCGAAATGACCTTATGAGCTCATAAAATCACTTCTGCCAAATGAAGTGTGTCTGGCAGAGGAACACTCGAGCCTTCATGAATGGTGGCTATTGCAGAAGGTGGTGAAAAGTGGGAGCCAGACTCATTAGTCACCGAGGGAATAACAGAGCTATCTATAGAATGAATGGAAAGTTCTGAAACTTCGCTGATTTCCAAGGTCAGCAGGGCATATCCACAAATACTTACTGAGCACCTACTTGTTGCAAGGCGTACTCCTTCATGATTCCTTGGCCAGGCAGCCCAAACTCAGAGCCATTAAGTATGGATCTCATTTCATCTGATAACAGCAGTGGTGATGTCACTTTTGGCTTCTTGCAGATGTCCTTCAAAGTGCTTGTACACAGGAGCCCACAGAGGATGGTTGTAAACCTCACTGCTTGCCAAAAATGTGGGTGGCAGGCCAGGCTCCCTTACTCAAATCACACTCAGAAAACACAGAAATCCAAGCTGTTGCCTGATATTCAACTAAAGAGTGTTTAGATTGTACACTTAGCTCGGGTTCTTGCTATGAGGTCTCCTTCCATTTATGAGCAGACCTCTATTCAGGAGGCCAACATGACACTATGTCTTGCACAGACTACAAACCCCTCACATTCCTTTTGGAGGAGACAAGTAGTGTCTTTCTGTTTTATAGATAAAATACTTAAAGCACTAGGAAGTAAATTGAGTTGCCTGAGTTCTCCTAAGTTAATCTCTGAAGGGAGAAAGATCTCCCCCCACCAATGCTTCATAAAATTGTGAGTTTAAGAAAAAATGACTCTGTCTTGGGGTGCCTGGGTGGCTCAGTGGGTTAAGTGTTAGCCTTCAGCTCAGGTTATGATCCCAGGGGCCTGGATCCAGTCCCACATTGGGCTCCCTGTTCAGCGGGGAATCTGCTTCTCCCTCTCCCTCTGCCCCTCCTTCTGCTTGTGCACACCCTCTCATTCTCTCAAATAAATAAGGAAAATCTTTAAAAAAATAATCTTGGAAAAAACATGAGGTAAAGATCAGTCAGACTTGACTCAGGTTTGCTAACACACAAGCAAGCCGTTAATGCTATAAAAAAATATCATTCAATCATTGTATGATTTAAAAAACCTATATGTAAGATGGATGGATGGATGGATGGATGGATGATTAGTGAATAGATACATGATAGATGATGGATGGATGATACAGATAGATACTAGATACATGAATGGAGAGAGAGAGTGCACACTCAACATTACTTCACACTAAATACTGAAGTGTGAGTCAATCATAACACAACGAAAAAAATACTGAATTTGGCCTCTTTAGAGCAAATTCATGGCATCAGCCTCTCAAGTTCTTGAGGCTGCCTTGCCTTCATATAGCCCTTATGGAGTTATAAGTAATAGTACCATGATTATTAATAACAAACATTCTACTTAATATTAGTCATTGGGTTCAGAATTTTACATAGAGAATCTCAGGCAATCCTATGACAGAGATGATTGGACTATTACCCTTTTTCAGATGAGGAAAATGAGGTGCAGAGATATTCCCTCCATGGTCTGAGGTCACATAGGCATCATGTTGAGAAAACACATACCAAAGGCTGTGTATTTTTTACCACTGTGCTTGAGACATGGGGCATGAGGATATTTGGGAAGTTGCCAAGTGAAATACATAACAAACACATATCAGTAAAATACATATAAAGTGCATAAACATATAAAATGAAATTTCCTGAAGCAAATGGCACATCATCAACCAATAAGCACATCTTGCCTGTGACTTGGTTTTAATTTCAGGGAATGACAAATCCTAGCACTGGTTTCTACAGAGCCATTTGTGCCGGAGTCCTGGAGGGTGCTGGGAAATGGGGTGAGGTCTGGGTAGCATCTTATTGTAAAAAGCCACAGATACTCACTCCCCATCTGCTCCCCCTGACATCAGGGCAAGGCTCCAAAAGCAAACCTGTGCTTGGGTGGAGAAGGAGGCAATGGATTAATGTTCTTGCCTTCGGAACTCACATGGAGTGATGTGACCCACCCCTCCGCCCCCACCAGTCATGGCAGGGGAGGGAAAGCCATAACAGGAAATATAGTTGCAAACCCAAACAGGGATTCTTGGAAAGGAGAGCAGAGGACACCTCACTGGAAATGAGAGTTGTGGGGACTGAGGGAAGTCAGGGAGGAAGAACTCTGTGTCTACTGCTAAGTTATATGAAGATACCGAATGGATATGCAGATACATGTTGAGAGGGCAGCTATCTACACACCAGACTTACAGCCTAGGCAAATCAAATGGGTGTGAACGTGTACTAGAAGGACGATTACATTATTATTCTTTGCCACATATTTATTTTCAATTTACATTACCATTCCCATTTGACATTATTATACTTTATAGGCCTTTGACTTCATCTACGATAACGAATAGCAGATGTTAAATCATCCGCAGTCTGTGGGACTTACCTGCCCTGTCTTCACCTCTGTCCCAAGTGGAGATGGAAGTGTCTCTGTAATCCACCCTCTTTGTCTTATCTTGACATCTGCTACCTTCTCTCTGCTGACTCAGCCTCCAGTCTGTATGCTCAGGGTCACCCCTTCCAGATAAGCAGACTCTCCACACTCAGCGTCTTCACAAATGTCTTCTCCTCCTCTGTGCTTGACTGAATTGTGGCCATCCCAACTTCTCATAGAGAACCACAGCCCACTCCCATTCTAGGTATCTCAGGGTCAAAGCCCGGGCTTGTTTCTTACTCCTCAGAGCAGCTTCCAGAACCAAATGAATTCTTCAACTTCAAATAAAACTCTGTTTCTTCAAGATTCATGTCGAGTGGCTGTGGCTCTCTTTACTTTTGGTGACCTTTGTCCCTGTCATCTAATAAAAGGAGGGGAGGACCTAATATAACATCACAACCAGTCTTTCTTTGGTGGGACCACATCTGGTCCATGGGAAATGCCAACCCAGTTGTCACTCTTCCTGACTCCAAGAGTGCAGGAGGAATCTCTCCTTTGACTAGTTAGCCTTTGGGACTTCTTAGAAGGAAGCAAGACCCTAGTATTTTCTCTCATATAACAGGATTCACAGAGGGAATTCTCCAGAGAGTTCCATTGTTCTCTTCCACCCCTCTTTCAGGAGAGGACATCAAACATGACTTTCTCCAGGGAAAAACCTCCTTTAATAGATATCTCTCCTCATAGCCAACAACTGGTATTTTCATTTTATTCCCTCCATGTAGGTAAGGGGTCTAAGAAGCATAAATTGGTTCTAGTTTTTGTGTTTTTGTGTTTATGTTGGATATTTTCTCTGATAATTTACACTCCCTCAGGCTCCTCGCTTTGGAAGCTGATATCTATTGTCTTAGGGTCTTGGCATCTTGACTGAGTGTTTACCATGTGCCATTAATTTTCACACAATAATCCAACGATTGTAAGAGAACAGCAGCATTATGATTATCCCCCATTCACAGATGAGGACAAGGAGGCATAGGGAGCAGTAAGGTGAACAGTTCAGTCTCACACAGTAAGGGACAAGTCTGGATGTTAAACTGTTTCTTGGACTTTGGAGCCCAGGCTATTATACTGCTGTCTATATTCCTTTTTTCTGTTTAAGATTTTATGTATTTATTCATGAGAGACCCAGAGAGAGAGGCATAGGCATAGGCAGAGGGAGTGGGAGGCTCCCTGCAGGGAGTCTGATGTGGGACTTGACCCCAGGACCCCAGGATCATGACCTGAGCCAAAGGCAGATACTCAATCACTGAGCCACCCAGGTGCCACTGCTGTCTATATTTCTTGAGTGTATTCATTTAAATAGGTCTCTTCCTCAAGTACTGAAATCTTTAGTGCAGAGCTTACAGACCTCTGCCCCACCCCCAGGGCTGCCTGAATGGGTTCAGCTTCCCTGTTGACAGTCTATCCAATGGTCAAGTGGGTTCGGCTGTTCTGATGACCCCAGCTTTAATTCTTTGCAGTCACTCACACCCCCAGCCATCACCTCCTCTTCATACAACTCACTACATACAATTCTAATAGTTGTATCACATTATCTGTATTCCTCAGATAATCATATCCAGACTGGCAGTCCCTTCTTGATGCATCCACATATTTTGTTTGTATCAGTCATTTTCTATACTTTCCCTAACCCATCCTATTTCTTTCCAATCTTGCATAGCCAAGTTTTTGGAAAGAGTTGGCTAGTGTGCTTTCTCTGTTTCATTATCATTCAATCTACGGAAACATGACTCTGCTTCCATTGTCTCTTTGCTCCAGATAGCCACTACTGTGGGATAACATTTGTAATAAGTCCTTTTTTTTCTTTATCTCAGCTGAAAAATTATCCCCTTAAGGAAGGCTTCCCTAAGCCAATATAACCAAGTGAGGCATCTTATGCTAAATGCATCCATGGTACCTGTACTCACCCTGTCATAACATTAGTCCTTTCCAGAATGTGAATTCCTTGAGGACAGGAATGTATTTTGTATAAAGGGGAATTCCCTTCACTTAGCAGAGAACGTGACAAACTGCAAGGGCTACTCAAATACTTGTTTGTTTGGGTTTTTTTATTGCTCCATTTGACATACAACAGTATGTAAGTTTAAGGCATACAACATACTGATTTGGTACTCTTACATTGCAAGGTGAGTGCCGTAGCAACATACTTAACATTTTTGTCAGGTCATAATTGTCCTTTCTTCTGGTACATGGAACAAGTATAATCTAGTTTCTTAAGTTTGATGATTATAATAAAGTTTTGTTGTGTATAATCACTGTACTATGTATTAGGTCTCCAGGATTTATTTATCTACTACAGATTTTTCTTGATTTACAATGGGGTTACATCTTGATAAACCCAATCATAAATAGAAAATATCATAGGCTGACAATGCACCTCCTACACCTAACCTACCAGACATCATAGCTTAGCCTCATCTCCCTTAAACGTGCTCAGATCACTTACAGTTGCCTGCACTTGGGCAAAATCATCTAACACAAAGCCTATTTCCATAACAAAGTGTTAACTACCTTGGGTAATGTATTGAATACTCTACTGAAAGTGAAACTCGGAATGACTGAATGTGTGCAGAATGGTTGTCAGTCTATTGGTGGCTTACTTCATGATGGCGGGGCTGACTGGGAGCTGTGGCTCGCCACCCCGCTTGATGACAGAGAGTCGTACCATTTATTGCTAGCCCCAGAAAAGATCAAAATTCAGAGTTCGGTTTCTACTGAATGTGTATCACTTTCTCATCATCAGAAAGTTGAAAAATCCTAAGTGAAAAAAATGGTAAATTGGGGACCATACACAGTGACACGGATGTATCCATCTCCCCCATTCCCCTACCCCACCGCCCCTGGTAATCACCATTTTATGTTCTCCTATTACAATTTAGGTTTGTTTGTTTGTTGTTCAATTCCACATATAAGAGATATCGTATAGCACTTATCTTTGTCGATATGATTTATTTCACATAGTAGAATGTCCCCAAAGTCCAGTCCATTAGCATGTTGTTGCTAATGGCAGTATGTTCTTTTTTCTCATGGCTGAATAATATTCTATTAAATGTCTATACACCCCACATCTTCTTTATCCACTCATCTATTCATGGACTTTATCCACTTACCCATCCGTTTCCACATCTTAGCTATTGTGAATAATGCTGTAGTGGGGAACAGTCTGGAGCTTCCTCAGACAGATTAAAAATAAAATCCCATACAATCTAGGAATCCCACTTCTGGATATATATCTAAGGGAAATGAAAACAGGTTACTAAAGACACATAAGCATTCCCATGTTTATTGCAGCATTATTCACAATAGTCAAATACTTGCTGATTGCATAAAGGACACGGCTATAGAGGGATCCAAGGAGCCCGGCAGAAAGATGGATGAAGAGACAGGTAGATATAAAGTTAAGAAGGCAGCTTTGTAGAATAATCCAAATGGAAGGAAATGTGTGGAACTTGGCCTCAAGATATGACTGGGAATCTTGCAGGAAGGAATTGAGGGGAAAACACTAGTGAGCAGTTGTCAGGGCAATTTTCACTTTCCAGAGGGAGAAGGAAAACCAAAGAAATGCCTCATGTTATTATTCATGAAAAGAGCTTAATGGCCGAGTGGGAACATTTGTTAGGGGAAAAACTGAAAGGAAGAGTTTAAAAGCTAAGACAGCCTGGTGACTATTTTAGAATAGCTTGCTCAAAGTCCAGGATAAATGCATGCCAAGGAACCAAAAGACCTGGCACTTTAAAGAAAACAACAAAAGCACACATACAACTCTTCATGGTCAACTGGCAAAATAAAATAGGTTTTTCTCCTGCCATTTTTCAAAAATGGAAAGACAGGCTAAGTGAGGAAAACAGGAAGGCATACACTAGAAATTAGACATGCCTAAAAAAAAAAAAAAAAGAATTTAAGAGAGTATTGGTAAGGGACTCCAAGGCTAAAAATAATAGACTCTTTATATCCACAAAAAAGGCAAGGTCAGTGAGAGGCTCAGGGAGCCAGTTAAGTGGATGTTGTGCAAATGTAGAACTCAGATGAACTACAGTAGCACCGCCACCAACAAAAACAACATTTTTAGTGACTACTAGCCATTCACTAGACACCACGCCAAGTATTTTACATACATTGCTTCCTTTAATCCCCCCAACTTCCTTCTATTAATCCCATCTTACAGATGAGCAGACTGAGGCACAGAAAGGTTACGTATTTGCCCAATGTCACACCATTGGCAAGTGATAGGTTTGAGATAGGAACACATGTCTGAGTTTAGAGTCTGCATACTCCATGCCTTAGACTTTGCTAGCAAATTACCAAATAGATCAGAGTTATTGGATCAATTACTGAAAAACACACAGAGTGAAACTGTCAAGCCAGATATAAATATAGCACGTAAAGACCAGATGGCACCTCCATGAGAGGTCACTGGAAAACTGTGGGATTATTGACATAGCCTGTGAGCTGGAGAGATGAGTAATGTGATCTATGCTCCACCCTCAACTTGCTCCCCACCCCCAAAATCATCCCAGGGGAAACTACAGACCAGTGAGTTTAGATTTCATACCAGATAAATTAGAGCCACCTATAACCAAAGTTAGTTAATGGGTATTTAACAAAATATCATCTAGCTAAAAAAACAAACAAAAAAACCCCAAAAAACAAACCACATCATGGTTTGTGAAAAAAGAAAGCATGCTTGTCTCCTTTACTAAAAGGAGTTCCATGCCTTAATTTGCACCTTCAAAGGGTTAAAGAAAAAACGAATGGCTTTGATAGATTTTGACATTATTTATTTTGACATTATTTGAGACCTTGCCTTGCTCCAAAGGGGCTTAGGAGAGCTGAAGAAAACCCAAGTTAAATTGAAAGAGAAAGCAAGAGAAGACAAGGGAAGAGGGGGAACAAAAACTATGGCCGGAAATTGCGCTATACTCTTTGTTATATTGGTGCACAAATTTAGATTCACAGCTTTCTAACATGTAACATGCTCATACACACAGGTACAAAAAGAAACACCGTCAATTACATAATTTATTGTTTCAAAGAGATGAAAGTAAATCAACTTTTAGGAGAATATATTTGTTGTTGATACTAGCACCAGGCAAGAATTGATTGTGGGGGTTCTCATAAAGAGGACTGTGTCATAAAACTAACAACGCATCATCAATTATGGTGAACATGGTGCAGAGTATCAAAAAGGTATTTCTTGGGGCACCTGAGTGGTGCACTAGGTTGAGCTTCCGACTCTTGGCTTCAGCTCAGGTCTCGATCTCAGTGTCAAGCCCCGCATCAGGCTCTACACTCTATGCTCTACACTCAGCCTGGAAGCTGTTGGAGATTCTCTCTCCTCCCTCTGCCCCTCTCACTTGTGCTTGTTCTCTCTAGCTCTAAAACAAATAAATCTTTCTTTAAAAAAAGCTCTTTTTTACATTTACTCTCAATATAGATGGAAAGCATCAAAACAAAGCCATGTATATATTAAAAAACCCACAGGGGGCAGACTTTGATGCCTTTGAAAGAGTTTTGTGCCAAAGACTGATTTCTTTATTTGGGTTACTAAAGGATTGTACACCGGTTTAATTACTGGTTACTTGGCAGGGAAAATTAGGGATAAATTGTCAATTCTCTGAACCAAGAAGTATTAATATCTTTCTCAGGAATGAGTATGCAATCTGAAGGGATTTAGGCTTAGAGTGAAATTTTTGGGATTGGTGTTGGTGCTAAATTATCTGGGATTGTACGCTTATTCATTTACTTACTCACCAAATATTTATTATACACTATTATTTTCCAGGCAAATATAATATTAAGTTCTGAAGCTACATTAGTCTACTTCTTCATGGAAATTCCATTTTGCTGATAAACCACAGGACTTTTTCATAAAACTGGACAAGAAGGCAGAATGTTGTCAGATGCTTTCAATGAAAAATGCAGGCTGGTTGAACTTTGTGCAAGAGATGCATTCCTGAAAACCTACCATTATTCAAGACTAATTTTCCCTTAGGAACAAATGTAAAAGGGGAGTGGAGAGCAAATTTAATTTGGAGACCATATACTCTTTCAAGTGTTATTACATATTTTTGCTTTAAGACCACTTTTTATTTCCTCAGCAGTGTCTCTAATGTTCTCTAGTACTCTCTCCAAAATTAACAGCACAGCACATTTTCGTAGTTTGACCTACTTTATAGTGTTTTTATCACATCCAACATGTTTCTCGAACTTAGTGATTTCCAGGTGCAATTTTCAGCTGCAGCTCCAGCCCCATAGTGTAGTGAACATTTGGACGACATTGTTAAAGGAGTTATTTTGTCAGGACTGCATTACTAATAAGAATGCATATTAAGGGGCACCCGGGTGGTTCAGCGGTTGATATCTGCCTTTCCCTCAGGTCATGATCTTGGGGTCCTGAGATCGAGTCTTGTATTGGGCATCCCTCAGGGAGCCTGCTTCTCCCTCTGCCTGTGTCTCTGCCTCTCTCTGTCTCTCATGAATAAATAAATAAAATCTTTTAAAAAAAAGAATGCACATTTAATAATAAATTACAATGAAGAAACATATTAAGACCAACATAAGGCTTACCGAAATTTCTCAGGAGTACCCACCTGTACATGTTAATTGTCATACTGCTTCATGAAATACTGACAAAAATCATAAGTAGTGTAATTTTTAAAAATATTTATTTATTTATTTATTTTAGAGAGAGAGAGCATACATGAGTGGGGGAGGAACAGAGGGAGATGGAGAGGGAGAAAAGCAGACTTTGAGCACAGAGCCAGATGCAGGGCTCAATCTCAGGACTCAGAGATCATGACCTGAGCTGAAACCAAGAGTCTGCCACTTGACCAACTGAGCCACCCAGGTGTCCCTGAGTGATTTTTTTTTTTTTAACCAGACAAATTATAGTACAATGTGGCGATGAAATTAAAAACTTACTGTTGAATCCTGTCAATCTGTAAAATTTTGCAGTTTCCAACTTAAAAAAATTGAGATCTATATACTTTATTTTGGCATAAAACATGCTAAATAATATTTTGTACACACTACTTCAGATTCGTCCAATTCATATTCACATAAAATGTGACTGCTTCCTTGGAACCAGGCAGGCTTGACTCCTAGCTTCACCTCCAGGCAAGAGTTATACATCTTTGGCACCTGGCTGGCTTAGTTAGTTAATCATCCAACTCTTGATTTTGGCTCAGGTCATGATCTCGGGGTGGTGAGATCAAGCCCCACATTGGGCTCTGTGCTTAGCACAGAGTGCTTAAGATTCTTTCCCTCTCCCTCTGCTCCTGCTCTCACTCACACACTCTCTCTCTCTCTGAAATAAACAAATCTTAAAAAAATAAAGACTCCTACATCTTTAAGCCTTAGAATCAAGAGTCATAAATTAGGAAACTAGAAAGTAAATAAAGCTAAGGAGATAGGTCCCAGGGATGAACTACCAAACACTTGTCCTTCATCCCAATTAAGTCTCTTTTTGTTTAGTTAGTCTTGATTTTCAGAAACAGTTGCCTTTCCACCTTATCTGAAGGAGCTATGTTCTAAGACCCCCAGTGCATGCCTGAAACCTCAGACGCACCAAACTCTGTATGTGCTATGCTTGTTCCTATACATATATATCTATAAGGTTTAATGTATAAATTCCCACAGAAAGATATTAACAAAATAACTAAATAAAATAGAACAATTATATCAGTACACCATAATAAAAGTTATGTGAATGTGGTCTTTCTCTCTCAAAATGTCTTATACTTACCCTTCTTGCAATGAAATGAGCTGATAAAATGTCTATGTGATGAGGGGAAGTAAGGTGAATGATGTAGGCTTTGTGATGTGACATTAGGTTACTTTTGCCTTTTTGATGATGTCAGAAGGAGGATCATATGCTTCTGGACTGTGGTTTAAAATGGATAATAAAAACACAAGAAAGTGAAGCTAAGGATAACTACTACACTGTTGTGAAATATTTTTATTGGAATCCCCTTGAATATTGCCTAAATCATCATTACTTCCAACTGAGTAGGTTGGAGTGAGGTTCTTCTGTCCAAACAAACCATGCATTTCATTCCTTGCTAAGTAAAGTGATGCCCACTATCAACATTCTTATCTAGTCCACAATTACAGGAAGAAAATCCTTCCAACTAAGTCATATGTGTGTGTGTGATGAAAGTGGGAGAGAACTAATCGAACTAAGAGCTTTAAAATCCTTTTTATTTCTATGACATCAGTTGCAATGTCTCCTCTTTCATTTCTGTTTTTATTCGAGCCTTCTCTCACTTTTTACAGTTAGTCCAGCTAAAGTTGATAAATTTCGTTGGTTCTTCAAATCATCAACTCTTAATTTCATTGATTTTTCTATTATTTTTTATGTCTCTATTTTGTTTATTTTTGCTCTTTTCTTTAGTATTTCCTTTCTTCTTCAATTATATGCCAACAAATCAGATAGCCTAGAAGAAATGGATAAATTCCTAGAAATACAATCTACCAACATTAAATCATGAAGAAATAGAAAATCTGAACAAATTAACTAGTACAAATATTGAATTAGTAATCATAAATTTCCCAAAAAGGAAAAGCCCAGGTCCAGATGGTTTCATTGGTCAGTTCCACCAAACATTAAAGAAGAATTAACACTCATCCTTTTCAAACACTTCCAAAAAATTGAGAAGGCAAGGCTTCCAAACTTATTTTATGAGAATAGCATTACCCTCATATCAAAGCTAGAAGAGGACACTAGAAGAAAAGCAAAAAACTATAGGCCAACATCCCTGAAGAATATATGTACAAAAATCCTCAATAAAATACACCACATTAAAAGAATCACACACCATGAGTGAGTGCAATTCACCCTTGGGATTCAAGGATAGTTCAATATATAAAAATGAATAAATGCGATGTAGCATATTACCAGAACAAAGGATCAAAATCACATAAGTGTCCTGAGAGATGCAGAAAACCATCTGACAAAATATAACACCATTTCATGATAAAATACAACAAACTAAAAAGAGGAAATTGCTTCCATATAATGAAAGTCCACAGCTAACACCATACTCAATGAAAAACATAAAACATAAGTTTTTCTTCCAAGATCAGGAACAAAGCAAGGATGCCTAGCTTACCACTTCTATTCAACATAGTACTAGAAGTTCTAGCCATGGCAGTTAGGCAAGAAAAAGAAATAATAAGAATCAGATTGGAAAAGGAGAAGTAAAAGTCTCTCTGTTTGTAGATGAAACTATTTTATAAGTAGAAAACCCTAAAAGAATCCACAAAAATACTGTTAGAACTAATGAACAAATTCACTAAAGTTTCAGGATACAAAACCAGCACATAAAAATCAGTTCCATTCCTATATGCCAGCAACAAACAGCACAAAAAGGAAATTTAAACATTTAAAAAAGCATAAATAAGAATAAAATACTTAGGAATAAGTATTACCAAGAAAGCAAAAGATTTGTGCACTGGAAACTATAAAACAGCATTGAAAGAAATTAAAGGAGACACAAATAAGCAGAATGACAGCCTTCCAATGTTTATGGATTGGAAGAGTTTAAATGTTCATACTACCCAAAGTGATATACAGATTTAGTGAAATCCTTATCAAAACCCCAATGGCATTTTCCACAGAAATAGAAAAAACAATCCTAAAATTCATATGGGCCCACCAATAACACAGAACAACCAAAACTATCTTTTAAAAATGGGGCAGCTGGATGGTGCGGTTGGTCAAGCATCTGACTTGGTTTTGGCTCAGGTCGTGATCTCAGGATCATGGAATTGAGTTCTGTGTTGGGCTCTGAGCTCCTCACAGAGTCTGCTTAAAGTTTCTCTGTCTCTCTCTCCCTGCCCTTCCCCACTGCATGGCACTCTCTCTCTCAAATAAAAAAAAAAATTTTTTTTTTAAAAGAACAGGGGCGCCAGGGTGGTTCAGTCAGTTAAGCATCTGCCTTCAGCTCAGGTCATAATCCTAGGCCCTGCTCAGGGAGAAGTCTGCTTCTGCCTCTCCCTCTACACCTCCCTCCCCCACCCCACTCATGCTCACTCTTTCAAATAAATAAAAAAATCTTAAAAAAACAAAATAAAACAAAGCTAGAGGTCTCACATTTCTTGATTTCAAAGCACATTGCAAAGCTACAGTAACCCAAATAACATGGTACAGTATACAAAACTATAGACACATAGATCAGTGGAACAGAATAGATAACTCAGAAATAAGCCCATCATCAACTCATCTTTGACAAAATGTGCCAAGAATACATACCAGGGAAAAGATAGATTTTTTTCAATAAATAGTTTTGTGAAAAGTGGATATCCACATGCAAAAGAATGAAATTGGACTCTTGGCTTACACCATACACAAAAATCAACTCAAAATGGATTAAAGCCTTAAATGTAAGACCTAGAACTATAAATTTACTGGAAGAAAACATAGGGGAAAGTCTTCATGGCATTGGACTTGGCAATGATTTCCCAGATATGACACCAAAAGCATAGGTGAAAAAGCAAAAACAAACGAGTCAGACTACGTCAAACTAAAAAGCTTCTGCACAGCAATGGAAACAATCAACAGAGTGAATAGGCAACCTACAGAATCAGAGAAAATATTTGAAGACCACATATCTGCTAAGGGGTTAATATCCAAAATACATAAGAAATTCCTACAAACCAATAACAACAGAAACAAAAAACAGAATTACTTGATAAAAAATATAGGCAAAGGATTTGAATGGACATATATCCAAAGAAGATAGACAAATGGCTGATGGATATATGAAAAGATGCTCAACATCACTCCTCATCAGGAAAATGCAAATCAAAACCACAATGAGCTATGAGATGTTATGTCACATCTGTTAGGATAGTAACAATCAGAAAATCAGAAAACAAAAAATGCTGGCAAGGATGTGGAGAATTTGGAAGACTTGTGCCCTGTTGGTGTGAATAAAAACTGGTGCAGTGGTATAGAAAATAATATGAAGATTTCTAAAAAAAAATTTTTTAATGGAACTGCTATATGTTCTAGCTTTTTCACTTCTGTGTATTTATCCAAAAGATAAATCATGATCTTAAAGGGATATCTACACTCCCATGTTCATTGCAATATTATTTACAAAAGCTGAGGTGGAAACAACCTAAAACATATGCCAACAGATGAACCAATAAAGAAAATGTGATATAGACATACAATGGAATATTACTCAGCCACAAAAAAGATTGAAATCTTGCCATTTGCATCACTATGGATGGACCTAGAGGGTATTCTGCTTCGTGAAATAAGTCAGGCAGAGAAAGACAAACATTATATGATTTCACTTAAGTGTGGAATCTAAAAGACAAAGCAGATGGGCTAACAGAAAAAATAGAAACAGATTCACAAATACAGGGAACAAACGGGGTTGCTGGGGGAGGATGGGCAAAATAGGTGAAGGGGATGAAGAGGTGCAAACTTCCAGTTATAAAATAAATAAGTCATGGAGATGAAAACTACAACAAAGGGAATGTGGTCAATAATATTGTAATGTAGTATGGTGACCACACTTAGGGTGGTGAGGTGAGCACTGAATAATGGATAGAACTATCACACAACCATGTTGTGTGCACCTAAAACTAATATAACATTCTATGTCAACTATATTTCAACATTAAAAATGTTTAGAAATGAATTAAAAGAAAAAGAAACCCTGAGCCAAATAATAATAATAATAATAAGTAAAATAAGAAGCAGGAAACTTAAGTTCTCAAATAAGTTTTCCTCCAAGGAAAGGGATTTGATATCTCTGGTCCCAGATTTTGTAGATGTCCCCAAATTTAAGGACAACTTGATTCACGTTCTGTATTCCCCTCCTAACTGCAGACGTGCAGGCTTGTTTCCCAGGCAGCGTCTGGACACCACACTCACCCACCCTGGAAGGGGACTCAAGCCAGAATGGAATGTTGCTCTGATTGCCTCTTCTATGGGCACTCAGCCCACCCTGTCACTGTGGTCTAGCTGGCAGAGAGCTATGTGGTGGCTTCCCAGGAAGACACAGCAGATTATAACCTCAACCCTTTCTTGGTCAGCTGTTAGTAACATAGCCACTCAGTTTTTCATATTTAAGTTGGAAAGCCTTGTCTCCATTTATCCTTTCCTTGTGAAGCAACTGGAATCCACAAGAATCTCTTGTTTAAATGTCTTTTTTAAAAAGTAGAGATGTAATTGAAATAAAATATGAGTTTTAAGTGTTCACAGTGATTTATGCAGGCGTATACATTGTGTAATGATCACCACAATGAGTTTAGTTAACATTCATCACCTCATATAGCTCTTTTTTTCCTCTGCTGAGAACTTTTAAGGTTTACTCTCTTAGCAACTTTCAAATATATAATAGAGTTTTGCTAACTAGAGTTACCTTGCTCTACGTGATATCCCAGTTATCTTATAACTGGAAGTTTGTACCTTTTGACCATCTTTACCCACAAGGAGCCCTCTTGAACTCTGATCAATTTTGGATTAAGAAACATAAATATGGGGCGCCCTGGGTGGCTCAGCGGCTTAGTGCCACCTTCAGCCCAGAGCATAATCCCGGAGATCCTGGATCAAGTCCCACGTCGGGCTCCCTGCATGGAGCCTGCTTCTCCCTCTGCCTGTGCCTCTGCCTCTCTCTCTGTGTCTCTCATGAATAAATAAATAAAACATTTTTTAAAAGAAGCATAAATATGTAAATGTGTTATTTCCCAATTTAATATATTAGACTCTGACTACACAATTGTTGTTAAAACTTTACAAATAATTGTGATCCAAGGTACGTTTCGGCATCAGAGAGATCAGAGCCTCTGATCGCGTGCTGCCTATGCAAGATGTCAGACAGGAGATGAGGATGAGCAATTACCATTGCTTGAATGATATGTCTCAGGTCGGCCAACAGTTGATCTTGCCATTAAAGTTAGTTTAACTTTCTTCAACTTATAAAATTAATATGAAAGACAGATTCAATTTTCAGTACACTTTCAACTTCACTAAACTGAGGTGTGACTAGAAATTGTTTTAAGGTAATACAAATTCTAATTTTTGATGTACTCTGAATCCCTTTAATCTTATTTTCCAATAAAAGTAGAGATTGTTAAAAGGTTCCCATGAGTAATATGTAATAGGCACCAGTATAAACGTCACATGCAGAATTTGTATTATGGTTAAATGCCCGCAAAGTTCACATTTGCCATTTTTTTTCTACAGAAAATAGACAGGGTCTTCTGCCAAGTATAGAGAGAGGTATTTTTTTTAAGATTTTATTTATTTATTCATAAGAGACACACAGAGAGAGAAAGAGAGAGAGAGAGAGACATAGGCAGAGGGAGAAGCAGGCTTCCTGCTGGGAGCCCAACGTGGGACTCGATCCCAGGATCCTGGGATCACAACCTGAGCCAAAGGCAGTTTCTCAACCACTGAGCCACCCAGGTGCCCCTAGAGAGAGGTATTTAAAGGTGACTTGCAGGGTCACCTGGGAGGCTCAGTTGGTTTAGCATCTGACTCTTGGTTTCTGCTCAGGTCATGATCTCAGGGTCCAGAGATGGAGCCTGCATCAGGCTCTGTGCTTACCAAGGAGTCTCTTTGTGGTTCTATCTCTCCCTCTCCTACTGCCCCTCCCCCCAAAATGAAACAAAACAAAAGTGACTTACAAATGTAGCCCTGCAAGTCAAGTTGCCAGATTTACCACCACCAGCACCAACAAAGTATAGAGGATACCCATTTCAATTCGAATTTAGATAAAATGAATTATTTCTGGTAAAGTATTGGGGAAATACTATCACTGCACCAAAAAATCACATATTGTTTTCCTGAAATTTGAGTTTAATTGGCCATCCTGTAATTTATCTGGCAAACCTACCTGTCTGCCAAAGATTTAAAGTAGAAAAAAAAAATCCCTAATGATCCTGAACATCGTGAATTTAAATTAAGAGCAGGATCTGGCTCAATTAAGCTATCTACCGTGTGGAGTCACATGAAGCAAGCCATGACCATAAGCCTCGTCTGTGCTCCCTCAGATGTTATCATTCAGCTCACCTTGTGTGAGGAATGAGCAGAAAGGCAGGGGGCCACAGTCAGCAATGCATGAAAGAGCTCAACACAGGAATTATTTTAACAGACTTCTGCTGTGTGATAAAGCAGATGGGAAAAGGTTGTTTTCTGAATATTCACTCAAAGCCAGAAGAATATTCTGAGCCTATGGAAACAGTTTCTTCGTGTTCTCTGCCATCCTCGCTACCAACACACACAAACACCCCATGTCCCTTGAGGGCATGCAAAAGCTTTTTGTTCATATCTTCTGAGAGTTCACGGGAAAGTGGACACCGACCACTTGTCTCTCTAGAAATTGTAGGGTTTTGCCTTCTGCACCCTTCTATCTCATGATTCGCTTGCCACTTTCAAAAGATAAATTGCATCATGTATTTCCCTAGATGCTCTCAGCTTCAAAGGACTTAATAAAAACACAGGGATTCTCAAATGAGATCGGTGTGATGTAGTTAGGAGAGCATTCCAAATTTCCAGTTCAAAATGGCAACTGGCGGCCATGCCCATCACTTCTCATTTAAAGACCCGTGAAGACAGGCAGAAAAAAAATAAAACATTCACCACCACCAAAAGCCCAAGACCCAGAGACAAATGAATTAGTATCTGGGGTGAGGCCAAAGAGCTGGGGGGTTTTGGTGTTTGTTTTTAACTTGCTCAACTTTGGTGTTACTGAATCCCCCAGAACACTTCTCCTCTGCTGGCCACTTTGACTTGGGTCTGTATTAACCAGGATATTAGGCGGCCCTCCTATTCTATCCCGTTTGTGATACTCAGTGAAAAGGGCACTGCTTTTTTATCTCGGGGTCCCAGGGACATCTTTCTACTTCTACAAACTCCAATCCTAGAAGGCAAACTGGGCAAGCGGCTGCCACCAGTACATTCTAGAACTTGCTCTTGAATGGGTTGTGCCCAGAACACGGCAAGTTAGGAATGATTTTGAACAGAATGTGGAAAGATTTCCAAACGAACATACAAAAAAGCACAATATATAAATATCTGTGGTGCTGTCCAAATCTGAATTGATCCAATTAAGTCCAAATAAATGCCCCCTTTAAATACCCTGGGGATAATTCCAGGAGACTTAAATTTGGTCATTTTCTACTCGGGTTTTCTTCTGTAACCCTTTCTGGAACTGCGTGTGGATTCAAAGGCGACTCTTGCAAACTTGGAGTCGATTATTTCACGTTGTTCATTTGGTCCCTAAGACAAAGGACTTCTTCACTGGTACGTGTGAGTTTCCCCTTTTAGTGAAACTCTGCGTGTCAAAGCTGAATCAAACTTTTGACCCCAGCATCAGAACACGAGGGCAGATGGTAACCAGCTCAGTCCCCAGTAGCTTATGAAAACCAGCTTCTTCTTAAGATTATTTTTGGGAGGTAGAGCATCAAAGAGGAAGTTAACTGGACTCTCGAACAAATGAGTGCAATATAAAAGAGACCTCAAGAGGCATTTGGTGTCCATTAGTGGGCATTCAGTAGCCGCTTTGTCATTTTTCTTGTTTGTCATAAAAAATAAATAGAGTTTAATAGATGATCTAACCTAGCAGGTTTTGGCAACACGGTGGACTGTGTCCCATTACAATCTTGATGTGTATAATTTAAAGTAAGATGGAACATAAAACCAGTTCCAGCACACATAAAGGAGTGAGTGACATAGATTTAATCTTTGATTGTGCAGAAATGAAAACCAGCACTGACTTGGATGGTGTATTAAATCATGTATTCTGTTTTATGGAGTTTGCGCTGTAAACAGCGGATTTCAGAATAATTAACCCTGTCATTTTTGACTTAAAAGTTTGTTTTTAAAAACAGGAGTGTTTTATGTAGAAGGCAGAAGCTTAAATGCTTTTAATAGATTGCATGAAGGCCAAAAGAAATTCAGAGGGCAGTTCCTGTTAAGTCACAGGTCAAAATTACCACCAGTTAGCAGGAATTAAGACGTGCCCAGCAAACCCAGGGGAAATGCTGTGCTTGGTGGGAAAGATCTGGGATTCCAGTTGGGGCCTCTGGCCTGGCCAGGGCGGTGAGGTGACCGACAGGGCTTACAGAAGTCATGCCTTTGGCATGACACATTGGATAATCATCTCCTTTTCCACAGAACAGCATCAGGAATGGATTAACCTCTGTAGCAATTGGGGGGACTCTTATCAGAGAGCTGCACGGATTTTCTGCCTGGTGGGTGAAGCGACCCGATCGTAGTCACCCCCGGGGGGTTTTCCTTGAGATATATTTCTTGATTTGTTCTCAGATTTGTAGCCTGCATTTGGCTTTCTTTGTTCTCAAAATACAGAAATTTTCTCTGACCCAATTAAATAGGCCAGGGCTTAGCTGCATTTCTAACGTGCTTAAGCTTTGCAAGAAATCCTCACTGAGATAACTCAGAAATGCCTTTTGCCTCTGCTTCTCTTCCTTTTTTCCTCCCGTCATGCTTGGAGACCACCTTCCTTCTCCTGTATCTTAAAAAAAAAAAAAAAAAAAAATCCAGGTGATAAATGCCTACTGAATAATACATCCTGATGATTTTTATAAATGCATTGTATTGTTGTTTATGCAAATATCCCTGATATCTTGCAAGGAGAGGTAGGTGTATCTAGCTAGTCTCATTTTGTGCATCAGACCAAAAGATTGGGTGACATGCTGCGTGCTCACCAACTAAGTGGCAAACTTGAAAAATGAGTCACCAACATCCCTCTCTTGGGGACTTTGTTGGCCAACTTTAACGGCCCTGTCCTCTCAGATTCCATGATCCTATCCTGATTCCTTTTCCACATCATAATGCCAGTGATTCCATCACTCAGGCCCAAGCATGCATAAAATTTATCTCATCTGATATTTATGAATATGACCAGTATTTACTGCCTTACAAATGGTCTCTTATTAAGTGGAGAGTTTTTCTTGGGAGTTCAGTGATCCAGCAAGAAAAATCAATATTTACCCAAGAGAAAGCTCATAAACACAAACACTGACCAACCAGCTACATCTGCTTTTCCCAGAGACAACCAGGAGGACAAAAAACAGTCAAGTCTGTCCAGGGCCATCCTTCCAAGTTGCCAAGGCAACCAGGTGCATCTGTCATCTGACCTGTTGACTGGGGACATTTGGCTGACAGAGTCCCAATATCATACCTCTGAGCCAGCAGCAAGAACCCCATCAACAATGGAGAGCTTTACCTAGGTGCACAATGTCTACAAAATTTTGAATAAAATACTCTTGGCCTCCAGGAATAAATAGCTCTGTAATTTCAGAAAAATATGTCACATATTTTCTATGAGCTAAAGTTTATTGTTGTCATTTTCCAGGCGAGGCAGCTGTTGTTGGAGTGGTAGCAATTTGCCCAAGATCCCATGTCCTGTAAGGAACAGAGCTACAACTTCTGCTCAGACCAGAGGACACACACTGTCTTTACACTACACCAAGGATGGGGCTAAATAGCCATGCATCTTAAGGAAGATTATCTATCTAAAGGCCGAGCCTCAAGATAATGAGACTTGTGCCAATCAAGTTCAGGAAACCTTCTGTATAGTGTCTGGGTATTTTATTTTCATAATCTCAAATATCAAGAAGGCCAACTTTTAATCCAACTACCTGCAGTTTGGTATAAATTGGCCTCATCTTTCAAGTATTCAGTTTTATTAATTTTACAGTAGTAGTAATAGAACTTAGTTTTTTTTCTTTAAGTTTTTATTTTAATTTCAGTTAAAAAGGAAACCCTCTTGCACTCTTGGTGGGAATGCAAACTGGTACAAAACAGTAGGGAGGTTCCTCAAAAAGTTAAAAAATAGAACAACCCTACATCCAGCAATCAAACTACTAGCTATTTACCCAAAGAATACAAAAATACTAATTCAAAGGGATACATGGTTATAGCAGCATTATCTGAAATAGCCAAATTATGGAAACAACCTGTGTCCTTTGATTGATGAATGAATAAACACACACACACACACACACACACACACAGAAAAACCTAGTTTTAAAAAATTGAAAATAATTTGAAATTGTACATAGGATTACAGAGTTCATCTTTATCCAAATCTAACTACTCTAAACTTTTTTTTTTTTTTCTTTTTTGCCTTCCTTCTGAAGACTCTGATGCCCAGGTTCGTGTGTGTGTGTGTATGTGTGTGTAAAAACATTCTAAGTTTTCACAAATTGATTCATCTAGGGACGCCTGGGTGGCTCAGTCAGTTCAGTGTCTGCCTTCGGCTCAGGTCCTGATCTCAGGGTCCTGGGATCGAGCCCTGCATAGGGCTCTTGTTCAGTGGGGAGCCTGCCGCTCCCTCTCTTTCTCCCTCTGCTCCTCTGCCCACGTGTATGCTCACATTCTCTCTCTCTCACTTTCAAATAAATAAATAAAATATTTTAAAAAATGGATTCATCTATATGTACAATGTTTTGTATCTTGCTCATTTCACTCATTAACATACATTGCACACCCTTTCTAAACCAGAATATTTATAACTATATCTTTCTTTTGAAAACTACGTAGTATTATAATTTATATAACTTTCCCTCTGCTGAGAAACAGAGTTTTTGAAAAAAAAAATTTGATGGTTTGATTGATTTTCCCATATCAAATGTTGTTATATTCAACATGTATTTGCCAATATATGCATAGAGCAAATTCTTAACAAAATAATTTGGTGCATGGTGGTGCATTTTTACTTGTGGTAAATAACGGTCCTCCAAATAATATTTCATCAGTAGACTCCTTCCAATAGTGCAAGAAAGAATGTTTTAATCCCAGACTCCAGTCAACCCTGTGTATGAAAATTTTAATCTTTTACCAGATTAATAAGAAACTATGATATTTTAGTTGTTCTTTTTTGTTGTTGTTCTTTAACTGGTATCTCTTTAACACTAAGGGAAGATAAGCATGTTTTCACTGGATATTTTTTGTTCAATTATTTGAGCATGGTCTGTTTACTTTTTTCTGACAATCTTTCTTGGAAATATTGCCAATGTAATTTTCTACGAATTTTGTAAAAAGAATGAGCCCATGGTCTATCATGTACATTACAAATTTTTTTCCTGGTTTTATCTTTTGTACATGGCTTCATTTATAATAGTTTTAACAGAGTTAATTGACATATAATAAACAGTGAATATCTGAAGTATTCAGTGTGATAGCTTTTGTACACCGTCAGCCATCAGCACAGTCAAGGTCATGAGCATGTGTCTCCCATATCTCTGTGTCACTTGGTAAGCCTCCCTCCTACCTTTCAGCCCCCTGCCCATCTTCTTTCTTGCTTCCTATCACTACCTGCTAGTATGCATTGTCTAGAATTTTATAAACATGGAATCATGTGGAATGTATCATTTATTGTCTAGCTTCCTTATTCAGCACATTTATTTGATATTTGTGTATCTATTCATCCATTAGTGAATATTTTAGTTGTTCCATTTTTATGAACATTTGTTATATGTTGTGTGACCACATGCTTCCCTTTTTCTTCGATAAATGCCTGGGACAGAATGGCTGAACTCCTAGCTTTCTAAGAAACTTCCAACTGATTTTCAAGGCGGTTATGCCTCCTGACACGACCAACAGCAGTGTATGCGGGTTCCAGTCCCCGCACACTCTTATCAGCACTTAGCGAGGCCAAGTCTTTCTTATTTGAGCCATTCTAATAGGTGTTTGTCCCCTTGTGGGTTTTGGTTGCATTCCACAAATGACTAATAATCTTGGATATCTTTTCGTGTGTTTCGTGGACTTTTAACAATGCCTGTCAATGAGAAGAAGATTTTGATTTTGACAAAGTTCAATTTCTCTTGACCTTATCTTCATTTATTTTAAACGGAACATTTTCTTTCATTTTAGCTTCGATCTGGTTACCATTTGTGTATTACAGAACTCTTAATCCACAGGATTTTATTTTTCCTTTAACTCCAGGGTGTTTACAAGAGAAATAGTAATGAATTTATAAGTTGCAGGATGTGTGCTTGATGATTTAGGTTTCGTGGTTTTTTAAAATTTTATTTTAGGTATTAACTTTCAGTTTTATTGGACAATGATTAGAGAATGTATATGTAACATATCAGCTTTTAAAAATTTATTAATCTTATTTGGTAGTCTGAGGGTAATTGTGTTTTTTTTTAGAAATGGCAGGCACCAGAGCTTTTCCATTAGAGGTTGAAAGATAGATCGTTACATTTAGATCTTTTTCTGTAAAGGAAAAGACAGTAGATATTTTAGGCTTGTAGGCTTTATAGTCTATGTGACAACTACTCATCTCTGCTATGATAGCATGAAAGTCATATTCAATAATAAACAAATGAATGTGACTGTGTTCTAATAAAACTTTATTTACAACAAACAAACAACAACAAAAACCAGGCTATTGATGCCAGGTTTAAAAGACAACTGTTAATATATTTTAGGATCTAAAAGAGGAAGACCAAGTGTCCTCTTTTTTTATATACATAAGGTTTATGTACCAGATAAGTTTTCTGTCCCTGTTGATGGGACTGAGAATCTGCCCAGGGCAGGGGGTAAGGGAGGCACTAGAGAAGCAGCAGCACAGCCTTGGGTGGCCAGGACTTACCTCCTGAAAATAGAAGCACAGGGACTGGCTCCATTCTTATACCCAATGCTCCCCTCACTGGAGTGACTCTCAAGTGCCACTTGAGGGACTAAATTATAAGGCTTTTGGACAATACATTTTGATGTCCAGTTGATAGGGTGACAAGAGCACAATCCTAGCTTTGAATCCTAGTTCTTAAACACATGTAACCTTGGGTAGGTTACCTAACCTCTTTGAGCCTGTGTCCTTTTTCTTTTTTAAAGTAGGCTCCATGCCCAGTGTGGAGTCCAATGCAAGGCTTGAACTCATGACCCTAAGATTGAGACCTGAATTGAGAATAAGAGTTGGAGGCTCCACCAACTAAGCCACCCAGGTACCGTACCCCTGAGCCTGTTTTTAATAAGTAAACTGAATATAATAACACTGCCAACTCTACATGGTTATTCTAAGGATAAAGTAGTGAATGAAGTAAAGTCTACTACATATGATACAAACTTTAACAAATATCACTTCATCTACCTTTTAGGCACACATGCACAGACACACACAGAGCTTGTCTTTTCCCTTTATTTTTTGAGGGGGGAGGTGAATAAGGAAATGATCTGATTGCTCCTGTACCCATTATTCTTGGCGAATTGTTCACTCTCCTACCTCACAGCAGATCAGAACTGGTCCTAAGACTGCTTCTCAGGCTCCTTTGCCTGAAGCAAGTATCTAAGAACACCATCACAATTTTATTATTAAGATGTTTACTCTTGGCCCAAGAGTAGCATACAGATGGTCCCTGACTTAGGATGGTTCTAATCATGATGTTTCCACTTTGGATGGTGCAAAAAGCAAAACACATTCAGTAGAAATGCTGGGTGGGACACTGAACCACAGCTCCCAGTCTCCCTCCATGACCATAACAATGAACAACCAGGACACTTACAAACATTCTGCACCCATATAACCATTCTGGTTTTACTTTCAGTATTCAATCAATTTCATGATATATCCAACACCCTATTATAAAAACACTTTATTTTATTTTATTTTTTACAAATAGACTTATAAGTATGCTTTCTTAATACTTTGGCTCAACTGGAGGCAAGTGTAAGCATGCTGAGTACTGTTAAGGTAGGCTAGGCTGAGTTCTGGTGTTCAGTATATTAAATGAATTTTCAACTTTAGATATTTTCAACTCACAATGAGCTTATCAGGATATAACCTCATAGAAAGTTGAGGAAGATCTGTAATATGATTATAAACAACACAGAGAAAAATTTAAATCTCTGTCTCAAAATTATCAGAACCGTCTTTTATGTGGATATGAACATAAGTTTTGTAGAACTATTTTTTTCCACTTTCATTTTGACACAATTAATTTCATTCATATGAGCCTTACCTTGACATTTTATTTATTTATTTTTAAAATTGTATGTATTTATTCATGAGAGACACACAGAGAGAGAGGCAGACACAAGCAGAGGGAGAAGCAGGCTCCATGCAGGGAAGCCCAACATGGGACTCGATATCGGGTCTCCAGGATCACGCCCTGGGCTGAAGGTGGCACTAAACCGCTGAACCACCTGGGCTAAAATGTCCCTCGACATTTTAGGCATATTTTATCCCTGGAAAGGAATCTTTTGGGTTCTGCTGGGTTTGTTCTCTCTTCATATGTACGGACACGTGTATTTAAAGAAAATATTATACTTATATATGTAAGATTCTTTCTGAACTTATTTGAAAGTAAGTTATAAACAACTTAAAATTTTCCTATGAAATAATTCAGAATGTATCTATTAAAAATGCTTATATATTCTCCTGTATAATCATAATGGAAAACATTCTTAAGAAATTAAACATTGAGGGGTGTCTGGGTGGCTCAGTCAGTTATGTGTCTGTCTTCAGCTCACGTCATGATCTCAGAGTCCTGGATCGAGTCCTACGTCTTGCTCCGTTCTGTGGGGGGAGCCTGCTTTCCCCTCTCTCTGCCTCTCCCATTTGTGCTCTCTCTCTCTCTCAAATTAATGAATAAAGTCTTTAAAAAGGAAATTTAACATTAGGGCATCTGGGTGGCTCAGTTGGTTGAGCAACCAACTTTTGATTTTTGCTCTTGTCACTATCTCAGGGTCCTGGGATCGAGCCCCGTGTCAGGCTCCATGCTCAGTGGGGAGTCTTCTTCTCAATCTCCCTCTGCTCCTCCTTCCACTTATCCTCCCTCTCTCTCTCAAATAAATAATCTTTTTTAAAAAAGGAAATTTAACGTTTCAATATATGCAGTTATATTCACCTTTCCCCAATTGTTCCCCAAATGCCCTCTGCTTTTTTCTTCTTTCAGTTCACGAAGTGATGATTTTTAATATATAGTTTTTCTTATTCTTCTCTGAGGTGTCTGGACCCAGCAGCATGCACAAATTTGGCCCACAGGAAGAATAGCTCTGCTTCCTTCTTGAACCCTGTTGGCTATTAAGATGCGACCCTGGCTCTTTATAGAGCAGCTAACTTTATTTGATAGCATGTAGGTCTGCCTCTGGCTCCCACTGATTTATTTCCTTTTGCCAGGCATCAGTGAGACTTTGTTGTTGTTTTTTTTTTTTAATTAGAAATTACACTTGTCCTGGACGCCTAGGTGGCTCAACAGTTGAGCGTCTACACCTTTAGCTCAGGTCGTGATCCTGGGGTCCTGGGATCAAGTCCCGCGTTGGGGTCCCTGCAGGGAGCCTGCTTCTCCCTCTGCCTGTCTTTGCCTCTCTCTCTCTCTGGTCTCTCATGAATAAATAAATACAATCTTTTTAAAGAAATTACACTCTTCCAAGATATCAGCACTGCTCTGGGTTCACATTTTATTAACAAGCCATCCATTGCTTTGACTAAAAAATAATAATAATAATTAAAGCTTGATTTTTAAAGGGTAACAGGCACAAGAGGACATCACTGGGAGCAGGATAACATGAAACCTTGTTCCTTTTTTTCAAACCACAAGAACACACTCTTCTGAGACATGTTGACAAACACTTCTTTCCATTTCTGTTTCATGATTTCTGTGATTTGTGGCACACAAACAGGAGTAATCACTTAAATTGGTAAAGCTCAAAAAGGTAATTGAGCTGACCCGGAGTCTGATTTCCTAAGGGATGCCTTCTGGAGCACAGAGGTCACTGGCAGCAAAAATGACTAAAGGTACTCAGCTTCTCAGCCTGTGGCAATTTTCTTTCTATCCTATCTGGGTCATTGGCCAAAGTAAACTCTTCTAGATGACGGGGACTCTCCCCACTCGCTTTCCCTCCAGCTTTCATGTGATCTAACTACAATACAGATAATGGACACCCAGCCCTCCCAAAGGAGGAAGTACAGATGACCCTTGGACAACATGCATCTGAGCTGCATGGGTTGTTATCAGCAGGCTTTTTGTATAGTCTGGTGCCCTAAATGTTTTTTTCTCTTCTTATGATTTTCTTTTTTTTTTTTTAAGATTTTATTTAATTATTCATGAGAGACACACAGAGAGAAGCAGAGAAATAGACAGAGGAAGAAGCAGGCTCCCTGTGGGGAGCCCAATGTGGGATTTGATCCCAGGACCCCAGGATCAAGACCTGAGCTAAAGGTGTAGACGCTCAACTGCTGAGCCACCCAGGCGTCCAGGAAAAGTGTAATTTCTAAGTTAAAAAAAAAACAACAACAACGTCTCACTGATGCCTGGCAAAAGGAAATAAATCAGTGGGAGCCAGAGGCTCCCAGGATCACGCCCTGAGCCAAAGGCAGATGCTCAACCACTGAGCAACCCAGGTGCTCCTTTATGATTTTCTTTTTTTTTTTTTATGATTTTCTTAATAACACTTTTGTTTCTCTAGCTTAGCTTATTGTGAGAATACAGTATATGACACATAGAGCATACAAGATAATGTGCTAATCAACTGATGGATGGTTTATATTATCAGTAAGTCTCCTGGTCAACAGTAGGTTCTTAGTAGTTAAGTTTTGGGGGCTTATATGCAGATTTTATATGCAGATTTATATGCAGATTTTATATGCAGATTTTTGACTATGTGGGGAGATCGGTGCCCCTAATCTTTCATAACTCAAAAGTCCATTGCATTTGCAAATCTAAGTTCAGAAATTACCCTATTTTGTCAAGTCTCCCAGGTATAACCTCAACATAGAGCTATGTTCTCACTCCCATTACAACTTTGACTTTCTGCTTCGCACCACTAACACAGTTCCAAAGAAGCATACATGTACATTTTTTAAAATTTTGCTAAGGTTTGGAGATTTGCAGGGAGATGTTACAGAAAGGGGTCTCCAGTTTTGCTAGCTTCTGTTTTCTCTCCCCATCTCTGAATTTCCCACCATCTCTCACCAAAAGAGAAAACTGCGTAGCATTAATATCCAAAACAACTCAGCTCACCTTGGCTTTTGCATTTAAAGTGGTGTATGTCTGTTCATCACAAGGCTTAGCAAACAAAATCCTTCAACTTCTACAGATAGTGTACTATTTGAGAGAAACAAAGACAGTTTGGCTTCTGCCCTCCAGGAATTTATACTCTAGAAAGGGGGGTGGGGATTTCCATTGATTAATGACAACAAGAAGCAGAAAGAAATGCATACTATAGCTTTTATGAGTTTGTGTTTTACAGTAACATTTCTTTTAGTGGCAAACCAAGAAAGCAGACAACCCAACCTTTTCCCTGATAGAGTCAGAGCCTTTAAATTACAATAGATGGAAACTCCAACCCCAACCCAAAGTTGGAGGTCAAGCTAGCTTTAGACATGGCTTCTTTCAGGGTTGCAAGCATAAGGTCAGAATTACATTACTTTTGGGATCATGTCCAGGCTCTAGGTTGTATTCCCTATAGTTTCAGGCTCAGATAAAAGAGAGAAGAGTTGATTTTTCCCATAGATCAAATGAAAGCCTCAGAACAGAACTGTACCTGTCTCGTGTGATGTTCATCCTGAAACCTCTCAATTGTGGGAGAGAGGGATATGGATATAGGGGTAACAATGTGCCAACTGTCCTAGCCTGGATCGTACTCTACTCCTGATGACAGAGCCAGCTGTACACAGATTGAGAGGAGGATAAAGTGGTTCTTCCAGAAGGCAATGCAAATCAAGTGGTGAGTAGATGCTAGATGGTAAAGCAGCAGGTATCTACAACAGAAAGTGATATAAAATAAATTATGGGCAAAACTATATATCCTACCTATGAAAAATTGAGCTACTCCAAGTTCCTTAAAGTGATGTAAATTTGACCTACCTTCCTAGACTGCTGGTCCATCCTCCTGACTCCTGGATGTCATCAACATAGCTTGGCCAGCTGGTCATCATGATCCTGAGGTATGTGTCCCTGTTCATGGAAACTCACCTCCAGCTGGCATAGTGTTCATCTCCCTCTACAGCCTACAGTGCTCCAGCCCAGTGGCAGCACCCTGAGACTTTAACCCACTGCCATGGTCTAGAGACTGTTCTCATCCTTTGGGGTTTAAAAGGGTTTACCCTTTTTCTCTACCCCAGAACCTCATGCCCCTGAGCTGACATGTGGGGTCTGGTTTGCTGATGGTCAATACAACCTTCCCATCTCATTATCTTTGGTTCTTTTGTTTTTATTTACTTATTCTATTTTCTATTTTTAAAGATTTTATTTATTTACTTATTTGGTGGGGGCAGGAAGCAGAAGGAGAAGGAGAGAATCCCAAGTAGACACCGAGCATGGAGCCCAATGCAGGGCTTGACCCCCATGAGCCCAAGATCACAGTCTGACCCAAAATCAAGAACTGAATGCTTAACCAACTTAGCCACCCAGGCACCCCCTTTGGATTTTATTTTTAATTTAATAATAGGAACCATATCTTGTATTGTTCAAAAGCCACAATTGTTGCTGCCATCTGCTACTACTAGTACATCATATTGCAGCTCCTGCTATGGTTGTTAAAAGGGGCAGTGAGGGGGGATCCCTGAGTGGCTCAGCGGTTTAGCGCCTGCCTTTGGCCCAGGGTGTGATCCTGGAGTCCTGGGATCGAGTCCCATGTCAGGCTCCCTGCATGGAGCCTGCTTCTCCCTCTGCCTGTGTCTCTGCTTCTCTCTCTCTCTCTCTCTCATGAATAAATAAATAAAATCTAAATAAATTAAGTAAATAAATAAATAAATAAATAAATAAATAAATAAATAAGGCAGTGGGGATAGAGAATAGATACTGGACCATGATCTCCAGTGCTAACTAAGGCAAAGGGACAGTACCTCTAGCAAACCAAGTCTTGAAACAGTTACATGTTTGTGGTGGATCTCTGAAAGTGAGGGGCTTGGTGCATGAGTACTTTGCTCAATGAAAGGCATTTGCCCAATAAAAATTGGTAAAAGAGCTGACTCTTCCAAATCCATCTGGAGTAAATTGTTCCCCTAGGTTCTGATGATACTTGGAAAATTGACTAATTAGACTCAAATAGAAATAGCCTCCTGAATTGTTGCGATTTGATTTTGCTTCCGAAAACTGATTATGTTAGACATTACGTCTCCTGCCCACATTGGTGTTATGGCTTCCAAGAAGTTCTTTAGTGTTTGATTATGAGTTCTTTGATGTTGTTTATAAAAACCTGCCGCTTGAATGTTTTGTTAACAAAACACTGTCTGGGTTTCGAATCTAGAAAGTGGAGGCTGTACCAGGCTGGTATCTCCCAAAACAATCTAATGAATAAGCTTTTCCTCCAAATCAAATTTGCCAGATGATCGACTCTATTATTTAAATTTTGTGTGGCTCTTTGATACATTAGGAAGGGCGCCCTGAGAAACGTAAAGTTATGATTATTGTATCAAATTTGAAAATCCCTGTGCTGAGCAGATGCTGGCTGTTTTTGTCTATTTCCATAACTGCATTTAAAAGGCATTAAGTGTTGTGATTGTGGGGTTATTTTTGTTTGGTTCTTGTCATCAATTCGATATATAATATAATAAATTTCAAATATATATTTTTATGGTATTGCACTGGGGAATGAGAAAGTTATTGTTTTCCATGGGACTCATTGAAAGGATGACGCCATGTTAATGATAATGGCCTTTAGAAATGTTCCACGTTCAAAAACATTCCCATCCGAAGCTATGCCCCTTAAATCACTTTCTCAGCTTGTGCCATCATTTTAGGAAAACAGCACATTAACCTCCGTGACTACTATCATCAGTAGCCTCATTTTATCTGAACACTTATTTAGAGCCAACACAGCCCAGAATG
This sequence comes from Canis lupus familiaris, assembly GCF_011100685.1. Lineage (NCBI taxonomy): Eukaryota > Metazoa > Chordata > Mammalia > Carnivora > Canidae > Canis > Canis lupus. Next base: position 37,571,311 of record NC_049226.1, read on the forward strand.
TGGAATGACATGGAATGTTCTGCCTCATTTTCTTAGCTAGCTTTATGGGGCTTCCATTACCTGCTAAGTTAAGACTCCTGTTAGCCACGAAGCCCTCAGTGGAAATTCCTAGGTCAGGCCATAACACCTGGCATCGTTATACAAAAACATCAAAGCTTGAAGACTTCAAGCCTTGCCATTGTGGCACACCCACCAATTTTGTGGAAGCGAGAAGGGACCAAAATAGTTGTCTTCACGAAGAAAACACACACACAGAGTGCGTAGATGGCTCAGTTGGTTAAGCATCTGACTCTAGTTTTTGGCTCAGGTTGTGATCTCTTGGGTCATTGGATTAAGCCCCGTGTTCGGCCCAGTGCTCAGCGAGGAGTCTGCTTGGGATTCTCTGTCTCTGCCTGTTCCCCCACTCACCCTTTCTCTCTCTCTCAAATCAATAAATAAAACCTTAAACAATAAAAGAAAACACATACACAAATACAAATCTGCCCACTCAAAATTTCAAAAGACCCATGAAAATAGGAAGATGACAACAGAATCCAGGAGATGCATAGGTTAAGGCAGCTTGTGTGTAATTTATATTAGAAAGAAAGGTAGAAAAAGAGAACTTCCAATTAGGCTCCCCAAATTCAATAAATAGGGACATGGTAGGTGATGTAAATGGCACAGGCAAGCCTGGTGCAAGAGGTGGGTATAATTAGGTACTGGGGAAGGCATTCTCAGTAAAAGGTCATTTCTGTCTGCAGCACCAATTGTGGCTGGTAGTAATCCATTGTGGGCAGATATTTGGAGTTTTAAAGAGAATCTGAAATTTCAATTTTCATAGGAAATACAACTTTTTTTTTCAAAAAAATATTAATTTGAGAGAGAGAGAGTAGGTGAGGGAAGGGGCAGAAGTAAAAGGAAAGAGGATCTCAGGCAGATTCCCTACTGAATGCAGAGCCCAATGTGAGGCTCCATCCCAGGACCCTGAGATCATGACCTGAGCCAAGAACAAGAGTCAGAGTCAAACACTCAACCAACTGAACCACCTAGGTGCCCTGGAAATCTAACTTTAAAACACCTTAAAGGTTGTGTGTGTTTTTGCATGCATTCGTGTATAAATATTAATAAATGCAATGGGGGGCCATCATTATGTGATCTCTACTTGAAAGCAGCCTTGGGCACAGGTTTAAGAAATTAGCTTTCAACACAAGCATTACGAAAAATAAAGGTAAGGCATGAGTGGTGAATAAAAGAAAAATAAAGGTGGGGGAAGAAATGCAACCAACATTGTTTTTGTAATCCCAGAGTCTCCTGAGACCACTAGACTTTAAGGACCAGTAAGGTGGCAGGTGGCAGGGCCCACCACCATAATAGTACAACTCCAGCCAGGCCTCCCCTTTTCTGGTTCTTTCTGGGAGCTGCTAGAGAAAGATCCCAGGTAGAGGAACACATCAACCCCTGTTTCCCTCACTCCAGCCTAACTCATGTCTGTACAGAAAAGCCATCCAAGGGAGATACTTGGCCATTTCCCTTGCTTTAGAAGCTTTACCAGAGATACCTTGCCACCTCCACCAGTTAGCTCTCTGGGAATAGCAGAAAAGTGGAAAATATCCTATTTCCTACCCTGTATCTTACATTATCACAGGCCTGACCTATCAAAAATGGCCCGTTTGGGTTTTGCCATCACCTTACTCTCCCCTGAGGGTCAGGTTCAGCTATGCTATTACACTGACATTGCAGAAAGTCCCAGCCGAGCCCAACCAGAGCTGCATCTATTGGCACATGAAATATTTGCTTTGCACAAAAGGGGGAAGGGAGCTGGTCCTTGGGCACATGGGAGGGATGGAGAGAGGAGGAGTCTCCATCCGACCCTCACAGGGTAGGAAGTGTTAGCAATGACATCTGTTAGCACGTACTAAGCGTGAAACACACTTGGCATTTTGCATCTATTTTCTTGCTCAATCCTCATATCAACTCAACTGATACCGTAATCTTTATTACTCAGATGAGACTCAGAGAGCTTGATGAATTCAGATAATTTATGTGCTGGAGGTGGAGCTGGGATCCTGGCTAGACACCACCATATGCTGCGCCTCCAGAAGAAAAAGGTCAAGGATTGCTTTACCTTGAGCAGGTGAGACATCAGACTAGAGCCTCATAAATTTTTAGTAATCATATTGCAAGAGGAATACTAACATGTCATAGGGTCTACAGAGAAGAGAAACCAAGAGACTCTAAGCCTTCTGAGGACTGGTCAAAGTAAATGAAGACTTTAAATCTGAGAGGCACGGGTCACCTGGGTGGCTCAGTGGTTGAGCGTCTGCCTTCGGCTCAGAGTGTGATCCCAGGGTCCTGGGATCAAGTCCCGCATCTGGCTCCTCGCAGGGAGCCTGCTTCTCCCTCTGCCTCTGTCTGTGCCTCTCTCTGTGTGTCTCTCATGAAGAAATAAATAAAATCGGTTTTTAAAAATAAAAAATAAAAATAAATAAACCTGAGAGTCAGAAGACTTAATAGAAAAAAGAAGACTGATATTTTTCTCCAAGCACTTGCAGGGGGGTTGCATTGCCAACATGGTTGTAGAGTATACATGAATGGTAATTAGAGGAAACCTTGTAGTTTTGTCTTTTTCTTTAATGAAGGGAGTTTCCTGCAAGAGCAGAGAGTCCCACATCCTAAATTACATCTTAAAATACATTCAAGAGAGTCCGGTGAACTACTTTTCAGCAGGGTTTTGAAACAATTTCTTAAAATGGGGTCCCCAGGCCAGCATTGTCACCACTATCACCTGAGGCTTTGTTAGAAATGTGGATTCTCAGGGCCTTCCCCAGATCTGCTGAATCTGAAATTCTGGGGTTGGACCCAGCTGTCTGCATTTTAGTGCATTTTTATTGACACTGATTTGTCCTGAGTTTTGAGAACTGCCACAGCAGTATGTCTATCCTGCCCTCCCTCCAGATGCTACATATCTCATCTCATCAATGTTTATCACAGGCTCGGAAACATGATAAGTACACCCTTCTTCATCGTTTGATAAACAAATGACTTATCCCTGAAGGAGAACAATTCTGGAGCTACGATTCCCAAGTGTGGTCCCTAAAGTACAACCATCAAGATGGAATCCTTGATAAAAATGCAAATTTAGGGGCACCTGGGTGGCTCAGTGGTTGAGCATCTGCCTTTGGCTCAGGTCGTGATTCCGGGGTCCTGGGATCGTGTCCCATATTGGGCTCCCCACAGGGAGCCTGCTTCTCCCTCTACCTGTGTCTCTGCCTCTCTATGTGTGTCTCTCATGAATAGATAAAAATATCTTGTAAAAAATGCAAATTTATAGGTTCCCACCCAATCCTACTACTAAACATACACCTATGGCATCCAAATCTCTGGAACAGCCCCAGGAACATGTATTTTAATTATTTAAATAATTATACATATGCCACCCTTTTAAAAAATTGACATCCTTCTGGAGTAGGCAATAAATGCACCCATACGCCAAATATTCAAAACGTACAAATGGAGATTCAAAGACTGGTAAATCTTTCTAGTACCCTATACACACCCACCAGGTCTCCTTCCACAACACAATCATGGGAAGTGGGGTTTGTTTTGTTTGTTTTTCATGAATCGTTTCAGGGATTTTATACTTAATACAAGAACTCACATACACACATACACATCCACACACTAAAAAAAAAAATCATATTTCCTCTTCAGTCCCTTGCTTTATTCTCTCAACCATTTATCTAGAATTTACAATTACACAAATTCACCAAGTGATGTCGTTTACTCCTGGTGGGAATATATGTTGGTACAACCACTATGGAAAACATATGGCAGATCCTGCAAATATTCAATACAGAACTACCGTAAGATCTAGTAATTCTACTTCTGGGTATATATTTAAAGGAAACAAAAACAACAATTCAAAAAGACATCAGTGGCCCAGCCCCATGTCCCACATCAGTTATAATAGCTAAGACATGGAAGCAACCCAAGCACAAGCACACTTTCCAGAATTAATTTCTTGGATTTTTGAACAGAATGTGAAAACTTTGTTCCTGTGAGTTGTATATTCTTCAGACACTTCTGAGTTAATTACTTCATCCCATATCTGGGACTTCACAAGTCGTGAAGCAATAGGATGTGAATGAATGACGTAATATTTAATTTATGTTTATTCTAAGATTTCTTTTTTTAAAAGATTTTACTTATTTATTCATGAGAGACACACAAAGAGAGGCAGAGATGCAGGCAGAGGGAGAAGCAGGCTCCCTGCCGGAAGCCGGATGCGGGACTCGATCCCAGGACCCCTGGATTTTGCCCTGAGTTAAAGGCAAACGCTTAACCACTGAGCCACCCAGGTGCCCCTTATTCTGAGATTCTTATTCTGCATCTCTGACATGTATCTCCCTTGAGTGGAGTAAAATCCACTTCTGGGAAGAGACTGGGTCTTTGTTCTCTGTTCATACATATCCGACACTTCGGGGAGTTGCGCCTGGCACATGGTTGACATTCATTATATAACTGTCAAGGGAATGAGTTAGTGTTCAGTTTATGTGGCTGGACGTAAGCAGGACTGCCTGAGTTGTATGGGCCTTTTGGCCTAGCATCATCCCAAGTACTAAAGTTCAGGGCTTGTGCGTGAGAGAAAATTTAAGCCTCTGCCTTGCTTCACACCTTCTCTCTTTCTAGGTGTGAAGAGCCCTAGTGCAGTGTCATTGATAGGAGTTGAGGCCAGGAAGTCCACAAATGCATGTTGACGGGCTACTTCTAGTCCAAAGGCAGGCTGCTTGTGTAATAAAGGAGCTGTTGCAGCCAAACAGGGCAAGCAAGCAAACAAAATCCATAAAACCAGCAAGCAAAACCATCCTCCGGCCAACCAGTCCCTCAGGGCAAACACCAGCTCCAACTCCTGCAGGACTCGCTGGCTTCACAGCTTGGATCCACAGCTCCCTGATCTCTAGAATGATGATTAAAATAAGACAAACATCTAATATTTCTAAATGGAGGCAGGTGATTTTTTTTTTTTTACTATTAGTTCGAATCAAAAAAAAGAAAGCAAATGGAACTTATGAAAAATATTTTTTTCCTGTGATTTAGCCTCCCTAAAAGGCAGAGATTGAACTGAAAAGACCCTCTGTGAGGCTTGAGAATACCAACGAGGTCCTCCTAGGGCTTTTTAAAGACGGAAAAACAAGCCGTGGTTATTAAAGAGTAGAGCCTCGAGCTGTAGCCTAAGACAAGGGTGTGTTAGGAATAGAAGTAAATGACCCTGGAACTGTTGGAATCTGGAAGACAAGGAGGTATATAAATAGCTGAATCAAAGGATGCCTATTCTAAGTTGTCCTTTTTGCTGGGCATTCCGAGGGAGAGCTGCGCCTGGGGCAGCCCCACTGGATCTGAGGGCGGGAACCAAGAGTGGACGAAGCAGGCACCATGCTCTCTCCGCTGTCTGATTTTCTGCTTTGAGGGCATCTTGCATCCATTCTAGTGCCTCTGCCTGCAGGGATGGACTAGAGATGGAATGCAGACAGAGTATCCCTGAGGCGCGGGAGGACCCAGAGGCTTAGAGACAATGTGGACACAAAAGGACTCCGATGGGTAAAACCAAGTAAACCTCTGTGAAAATCAAAGTTCCAAGACTAAGAGTTGAAATGATAGTGTGCGTTAAAAAAAAAAAAAAAATTCTCCAGGGCGTCTGTGTGGCTCAGCTGGTTGAGCATCTGACTCCTTTTTTTGTTTTGTCTTGCTTTTAAGCTTTTTATTTTTTTATTATTGACTTGAGAGAGAGACAGTGAGCAAGAGCAAGAGCACAAGCAGGGCGAGGGGCAGAGGGAGAGCTGGATATTTGGGGCGTGTGTGTGGTTCAGTGGATTAAACATGTGCCTTTGGTTCAAGTCATGATCTCAGGGTCCTAGGATCGAGTCCCGCATCAGGCACTCTGCTCAGAACAGAGTCTGCTTGAGATTCTCTCTCCCTCTCCCTCTGCCCTTGCCCCAGCTCATGCATGTGGGCACTCTCTCTCAAATAAATAAATCTTAAAAAAAAAAAAAACTCTAAAAATATTCCATGGATGACTTTTATGCCTCCACAATGTCTCTTTTATGGAGTGGAAAAGTATTGACTTTCTTTTGATGGATTCCTCAAATTCTGCCTCTGTGCCTCAAATTAACTTTCTAACTTTCCATTCCATTCCATTCCATTCCATTCCATTCCATTCCATTCCATTCCACAGATATTCAGTCATCACCTAGTAGAGCCAAGACACCTTAAAGATGCATAAATGAACAAGATGAGAGACATAAGTATTAGTGATATAAAGGGTCTCAGAAGTCATTCATTAATTCATTCACGTAAATATTGAACCACCACTATGCACCTAGTCTTGTGTCCCCTAGAACACTTAGCAGTAAGCCACAACAGGCCAATCTCTGGTTCCCATGATCCGAGAGTACATTCTAGCATCACCTGACAAGCTGGTATGATGTCTGTCCCAAGGTGCTGTACCACCCTAAAAATTTCGATTCAGTCAGCTTTCATAGAATCATGGCAATGTGGGTATTTCTGATGTACGCTCAGGCTTGACACCAGTAACGGAGTACTGTAGCACCACTTTGTCATTAGGTCGAGGACACCAGGGATCAGAAAGAAGTCCTGGTGATCCCAAGGTGATCCCATGATCTGCCGGGACATGCTGGGAAATTGAATGTCATACTACTCTACATCATGACCTGGTAAGTAATAAATAAGATACGTACAAAATGACCATTAAAACAGGTAAAACATGACGAGGGCTCTAAGAAAGGTGCAAGTACATGAGGCTATGGAGGGAGGGCCCACTTCTAGGGAGGTGTTCAAAGATGCCAGATCAAAGGAGCCTAGAGCGACAAGGATTATGTAAGTGTTTAAATATTAAAGCGTGGGGTTTCCAACTTTGTTCTTCTTTCTTAAGACTGTTTTGACTAGTTAGGGTCCCTAATGATTCTTTATGAGTTTTATGATGGACTCTTCCATTTCTGGAAAAAAAAAAAGAAAGGCCCCGGGGATTTTTACAGGAATTGCATCCAATCTATAGGTTGCTTTGGAGCACACTGCCATCTGGACAGGATGAAGTGTTGCAACCCATCAACAGGGATATTTTCCAATTATTCAGGTCCTACTTCATGCCAACAATCCTTTTAATTATTTTCAGTGTGTATGTCTTACCCCATTGGTTACATTCATTTCTAAGCATTTTACTCTTTTTGATGCTATTGTAAATAGAATTGTTTTTTTCTTAATTTCTTTTTGGGATAGTTCATTGCTAGTTCATTGCTGGATAATTCATGCCGATTTTTGCATGTTAATCGTATATCCTGCAACCTTGCTCTATTCGTTTACTAGCACTAATGGATTTTTTTAAGAAATAGACTCTCTAGGATTTTCTGTGTATAAGATCATGTCATCTGTGAATAGTTTTACTTTTTCTTCCAATTCAGGTGCTTTTATTTCTTTTTCATCCTGAATTGCTCTGACTAGACCATCTACTATTATGTTCAATGAAGTGACAAGAGTGGGTGTCCCTGCCTTATTTCTGATCTTAGAGGAAAAGCTTTTAGCCTTTCACCATTAAGTATGATGCTAAATGTGTTTTTTTTTTTTTCATAAATGTCCTTTACCAGGTGGAGGAAATTTTCTTCTATTCTTATTTCTAAGGGGAAACATGGAAAGATGTTGGATTTTGTCAATGGCATTTCTTCATTAGCTGAGAAAACCATTTGGTTTCTTCCTCTTTTCTATTAATGTACATATTGTATTGGCTGCTTTTGATACGTTAAGCCACCTTTGCATTCCTGGAATCAATCCCACTTGGTCACGGTATATAATCCTTTTAATAGGTTGCTGGATTTGGAGGGATTCTTTCTTAAGTAATTAAATTAATCTAGTACATAAAGGGGCTCCCAGTTAGATTCCTGGGGCTGGAGGGCACACCATGTAAGGAGAAGGATGGCAATCCTATGTGGGTGTAGGAATTGCAAGCGGAGATATTAAAAAGGAATACACAGACTTTCCTCTTGTTGGCTTAAAGATGTCTCAGGAAAAATTCTGGAAAGCCCTTAAGTTGCCACAAAGGAAGAGCCGTTGATAATAAAAGCCCTGACACATGGTGAAGTTTCAAAATCCCAGGTGAGGACCCTGGTTCATACACTCATGGTGTGGATACCCTGAACAGGAACTGGGCAGTAGATTATAATGAAGTGAAAATAAGCAGAATAATTTCCATGGCTCTAATGATAATTTTGTGATCAACTCCTATTATTTATTGATGCCTAACAAACCACTCTGAAATGTAGTGGCTTAATTAAAGGCAATCGTGTTATTATCTCTGGCAGTTTCTGAGGGTTAGGAATTTAGAGAGAGTTCAGACAGGCAGTCTGGGGTTGAGGTCTTTCATTTCAGTCAAACAGGCATCTGGATATCTCTTGTTCTCTCTCTCTCTTTCCTCATCTAGTCTCAGGGCTAGTCTATGTGCTTTTTCCACACTGGCCACCTTGGGTGTCATCAGAATGGGAAGACTTTGTACATGACTTACCTCTAGCTTGACTGCTCCAGGGCCCCAGGCTAAAGCCTTGTATCTCTTATGCCCAGCCAACCAGAGCCATCTAGCCTCACCTTTCCCACACCCTATAGGGTGACCCAGCACTAAGGCTGGCCAGATTCAAGAAAGATGTGGGATGTAGCTCCCACCTCGCTATGCCAGGTGAGTCAAGAAAGAGGTGGGATGGGATGCCTGGGTGGCTCAGCAATTGAGCATCTGCCTTCAGCTCAGGGCATAATCCTGAAGACCCAGGATCGAGTCCCTCATCAGGCTTCCTGCATGGAGCCTGCTTCTCCCTCTGCCTGTGTCTCTGCCTCTCTCTCTGTGTCTCTCATGAATAAATACATAAAATTAAAAAAAAAAAAAAGAGGTGGGATGTAGCTCCAACTCACCATGGCAGGCAAGTCAAGAAAGAGGTGGAATGTGCTCCCACCTTGCCACACCAGGTGAGTCAAACACTTGCAGAGAGGTTTTCAGCCTGCCACAATTTCCTTTATTGATTAATTGTATTGTATTTCATTGATAAGAAAAATGTAATCCCCTGATACTGCAGCACACACTTTGTCATCTGGCCCACAGAGCTCACAGCAAAGCAAACGTGTTCAGTCGGTGGCAAGAAGAATGTTCGAGAGCAAGTGATCAGCTTCTCCAGTCCTGCCTTGGCCATGCATATCTAAATTGAGAGTTTCACAAAATATCACGACTCTCGATACCAAAATATAAAACCCATCTTCCAGAGAACCACGTTTCATTTTTCTTTGTGTGAATTGTAAGGAAATATCATCAAATGCCATAAAATCAAGGCCCTCCCATACCTGTGGGAGAAACTTGCTGTTTGCATTTGCATGAACCATTTCCCCTACACCACAGAGCACAGAGCAAACAGCTGGTGAGCCCTTACGTGAACGTGGTGGTACAGGAATGATGGTGTGTGTGTGTGCAAGGGAAGCCTCGCTTATAAATAAAAGGTTGCTCATTTATTTATGATGCAAAATCCATTGTGCATTCAGCAGAAAGAATCACCCATGACTTATTCAGAACGCCTTGCTTCCAAGTGCAGCTTTTTTGCACATGAAACATGTCTGCTCTACTTTAAAACATGTCATTTGCTTTTTGATTGTGGTGGATGTTCTCTCTCAAAGTGGGTGGCATTGTGGTAACCTGTACCTTTGATAGAAGACTTCTAGTTGATGATACCATGTTTACCTGAGCCCTCTGTCACCCAGAAGTTAGGGTAGGTGGATCTTGGGATTCCCTTCATTCACTGCTATACCCAGTACCACTCCTCTACCACCACCCCCGCTGCCTGCCAACAGGTGGAATTACTACATCACAAAGTCATTAACTCTGCTCCAGGAGCAAACGTCTTCTCAGGCATCACTGACTTTTTTTTTTTTTTTTAAGATTTTATTTATTTGAGAGAGAGAGAGTGAGCGAGAGCATGAGCAGGAGAAAGGGAGAGGAAGAAGCAGACTCCCCGCTAAGCAGGGAGGCTGATCCCAAGCTCAATCCCAGGACCCCAGGATCATGACCTCAGCTGAAGGCAGACACTTAACCGACTGAGCCACCCAGGTGTCCCTCACTGACTTCTCCTAACTCTAGTGAGGGCATGATTGGGGTGATGATGTTATTTCTTGGATGTGTTTTAGGCCCTATAAACTGACATTCATTCCCATGAGTTCTGGATCCATCACACCACATGGCCAGATTGGCCCATCTGGTTTCTACCACTGCGTGCAAACTGTAAACACTGTAAAAAGAGATGTCCACAGCCCTCGATGCAGGTCCCCCAGGGGGCTCATTGGCCTGCCGAGCCGTGTGCAACAGCCCCTCTGCTGCCACACACGGAGAGGTTGTGACCAAGGGAAGATCGGTGGTGTCACCAGGAATCCCTTCTCCTCTGGCCAGCCATCCGTGGCTTCTTTGGTGCAGATAGTGTGAAGGTCCTTTCATTTAAGGACCTGGGTAGATGGCTGGCAAAGATTCTGAGCCAACACAGCTTTGAGGCACTTGAGCAGGGCCAGGTAGCAAGGGGCAGCCCTTGGGTTCCTTACCCACCCTGTTCTAGTTTGAGGCGTGCCAGGTGTAGTCTCCTTAAACCTGCATGGCTCCCATCTCCCTTTGGGTGAACCTACTGAGTGGAGAATGGTCAACTAATAGCCATGACCTGCCACCCCTTTGGATGCACAGCAGCATGCACGCTGGGGCCGTGCTCTCCCCAGGCTGCCTGTGGCAGATGACTGGGTATGATGACCAGAGAGGAAGGTGGCTGGAGGAGGGTCATTTTGTCCTGAAGTGGAGTTCCCTGATGGCCAGTCTCTGCTCTAGGGCTTTCCATCAGAGAGTCTTTCTTTCTTTCTTTCTTTCTTTCTTTCTTTCTTTCTTTCTTTCTTTCTTTCTTTCTTTCTTTCTTTCTTTTCTCTCTCTTTCTTTCTTTTTTAAGATTTTATTTATTTATTCATGAGAGACACAGGCAGAGGGAGAACCAGGCTCCCTGCGGGGAACCTGATATGGGACTTAACCCCAGGACCCTGGGATCACGACCTGAGTCAAGGGCAGACGCTCAAACACTGAGACACTCAGGTGCCCCTAGAGAGGCTTTCTTGGGGTACAGTGCAGTTTGAGACTCTTCCTACCCCGTCTTCTTTGACAAAGTTCTCCCCTTCCCTGAAAGATGAACAGGCATTCTCCCCTAACCCCCACCCCGTACCACCCCTCCCAGAAAATCTCTCCACTGTTCCCTTTAGGATCTGTTTTCCAAAGAACCTGAACTGACAGACTGGGTTTCCAAATTTCCTCTTCCTCCTTGCTCTCATCCTTCATTCTCCTCCAGGCTCCTGGCCACACATCCTACATCTGCCCACACAACTGCCCTATTTTCTTATTTTCTTTTCTGGTGACAGATCAGAAAGAAATACATATCCCACCTAGCTAAGCCTAAATCATTAACACATGCAAAACAACCGGTTTGTTTTCTGGGTCTCCACTCCATGCAAAGGAGGTCTTGGGACTCCTTCCTCCACCCCCTCATAGGACAGAGGGACCCTTCTAATGAAGCAAAGAAAACAGTAAAGATCCAGTTGAACTTTGCAAAAATAGGTGAACCCTTCATGTGCTGCTGCATCTAAATATCAGCTGATTATATTTTATTCATCTTTATATTAACGATTACCAGTACGTGGAGTAGTTCTAACATTGTAGTCTGTAGTGAATGAAGACCCCACGAAATTTTTGTCTGCTCTTCCCCTCTTGCCACACACACACACACACACACACACACACACACACACACACGTGCGCTCCTCTTTACATAACCCCTCAGGCACCTCCTGGTATCCAGTGGCTTCCAGCTTCCTTCTGGCATTTTCTAAGACCTTGACGACTATGCACAAATCAGAACACTCACCACCCGAATGTTTTCTTGGTTCTCATCTAAAATCCACATTAAAATCCTTATTCTATGAGTGCCCATTAGTCCAGTTGCCAAAAATCTGATTAAACTCAAAATGGGAAAAGAATTTTTCAAAAGCAATCAGGATGCCGCCTTTAACTAGCTGAAGATTTGGGGTAAGCTGTTTCATTTCTCTCGGCTTCAGATTTCTCACCTGCTACCTAGTTTATAATGTCTAGTGTAAATTGGAAGCATTTTCTGAGAAATGAATTCATACAACAATATGAATGGTTGAAATTTTGCTTTAGATTTTCTGGGATATATATATATATACACACACACATATATATTTATTAAAACATAGAAATACAGAAAATCTGTATATTTATATATATTTTCCTTTTTTTCTTTTTAAAGTAGGCTCCACAACCACCATGGAGCCCAATCTAGAGCTTGAACTTACAACCCTGAGATCAAGACTTGAGCTGAAATCAAGAGTCAGATGCTTAACCAACTATCAAGAGTAAATAATTATATATATTTTAGGATTTATTTATTTATTTTAGAATGTGCAGTGGGGCTGGGAGGTGGGGAGCACACACACAAAGAGAGAGAGAGAGAATCTCAAGCAGACCTCCTGCTCAGTAGGGAGCCCGATGCAGGGCTTACTTCCATGACCCTGAGATCATGATCTGAGCCTAAATCAAGAGTCAGATGCTTAGCCAACTGAGCCACCCAGGGGGTCCCTATTTATATATATTTTAAAAGATACCTGCTAAACCCTATAAGTCAGTTGCAATCAGCCTTTCTGTTGATGGGAGTGATGGGTGTCAAATGGTGTTGAGGCCATACTGGAAGGATTGAAAAAGTTATTTTCCTGGCACCAAAGTATATCCATCGCTGCCTCACCACACACACTCATGCACACTACCCTTCCCAATCACCCACATGTACATCTCTTGAGACTCCCATCCTCACTTGCTCTGGAATGGGCAATGGTCTTGTTGACACACTTGAGCAAGTTTGCTAACTCCTTAGATGTCAGTCCTTTGGTTGTCCATCAAGGTTCACAAAGGATGTCTTGACAATGAAAGACAGAAATGCTAACATGTAAGGGGGTTGAAATACAGGGCTACACCTTGGTTATTTTTGCCTAACAATTCCAGAGTTCTAAGAGAAAGGAAAGCTGACATAAACCTCCATATTTCTTTTCCCCACCAGTGGGAGGAGACCCTGAAATCCACACACCTTGGAGAAATGGATCTTGCCCCCTCCCCATCAGCTATAAGTACTATGATTTACTAGGATGACAGATAGCCTGAGACACTTTAAATGTTCCTCAATAAAATGTGCTGGAGGAAGACTGCCACCACCCCACCCCCCATTCTGAGACACTGCATGAAAAATGTAGAGCCTATTTCTCTCTCGTCCAAACTTTTTGACAGGATCCTTATTCTTCAGGTTATTTTTAATCTCAGAGTATAGGCAATAGATGTCAGACCATTCCCCTAAATATTCCTGAGGGCCCCTTGGAGTAACAGAGGTGGCAGTCTCAGGACAGGCAATGAAATGTGAGAAGCTTATTGCATCCCACTGATCAAGAGAACATATAATATGGATAATATTTTGAAGTATTGACCAAAGTTTTTCCCTCACTTTTCTTTACTCTGTGATACTTCTTATAATCTTAACAGATAGAACATTCCACTTTCATGTCTTAGGAAGGGAATATTTCAGCAGCTATGTCAAGAGGAAGAAAAATGGAGTCATCTTCAGACCAAAATTGACTTTGAAACTCCTGGCAGGAACAGTGGTCTTCAGAAGAAAAAAAAAGGATTTTTAAGTCACAAGGACCTCAAAATAATGAGTTTCAGGGGCGTGCATGGTACAGCAAATGTCCTCATAAACATCTCTGAAGGGTAAGACTAGATGAAGAGTCGGTTATCCTGCACATACACTGGGCAGATTCCACAGGATAGGAGGAGAGAGGGAACTAGACGTGAGGAAGAAGTTATAGACCAATTAGGAGTTGACCTGCCTCACTCCTTACCCACCTGATCTTCAGGCTAAGTCAGTGTGACAACACCTTCAGGTGTGCTGGGAGAAGGCAGTGCCATTTTGACTCCCTTCCCTATGGAGCTTGGGGAGATAACAACCCTGTTCTCTGGCACCTAGCACAGCAATGGGGCAATCTGTAGTGTGTGTCCCGAGTACTTAGAGTCCTTGAGGCTTAAGAATGGCACCAGAGAATGGCTGGATGTTTGCCTTGAATCCTCTAGTGAACCACAGCAAATTCTGAAGAGGATCCACATGGGTGTGGTAAGAAGAGGCCTTTTAGCTGGGACAAGAAGGATGAAGCAATAAGTTAAATGTTCAAGTAACTGCAGGAATGGTGAGAACAAGTTCAGCTCAATGAATCCTGGAACTGATGGACAACCTTGGGCCAGATGTTCCACCCCCAAAACCCCCATTCACGCCCGCACTGCCACACACACTCACAGGCATGCACACACACCTGCCTTGCCACTTGGCAAGAAACTGAGTTACAACCGCACAGGGCCTACTGGAGCCCTAAAATCAACACGTTCAAAAACTTACTTCTTGCGTTCTACACATCATTTCAGCATTCTGGGATTTCAGAAGTGTATAAAATATTTAGTTTCTACACCCCGTGGCATAGGATGCTCAAAGAGAAAGCAGGATTAGCCACTGAAAATAAAGTCACATTTCTTGCAGAGGTGAGTCTGTGGCCTGAAATTAGTATTCATTCCTTGAGGACCTCAAAGGTGTGGCAGGACTCAGGGGGCAGAATGGGAGGGACTGACGCTTTGCTCTGGCTTCCCTAGCTTGAGGGCCTTCTCATGCCAGCCTGATGTATGGTATGCTTCAGTTCTCCTGGTGGGGCATCTGCAGTAACTCCCTGGTAGTTTAACCTCAGAGCAAGAAAGAAGAACCATCTTGGTAGGTGGCTCAGAATAGAAGCAGAAGCTCTGGGAACTAAATTAGATCTCTTACCCCTAGACTCTTGATCTTGCCACTTCAGCCAATGCACACCCTCATGTAGTTTGTATATCGGCTTTTCCAGAAGGACTTGTCTTCTGGCCCAGATGCTGTTATTCCAAGT
Organism: Canis lupus familiaris; assembly: GCF_011100685.1. NCBI lineage: Eukaryota > Metazoa > Chordata > Mammalia > Carnivora > Canidae > Canis > Canis lupus. Next base: position 37,586,380 of record NC_049226.1, read on the forward strand.
GCCCAGCCTCTAGCTATTAAGCTACCAGCTACCCTGGTTAATAAGTCCCTAGCTCCCCAAGGCTGATGGAATACCGCCAACTCTGTTTTGATGGAAACCATATGTTTGTAACTTCATGTCAGTGTCAGATGGCAAGACATGGAGTAGAAGCTATGGTTTCTTGTTCCAAAGAGTGTTTGCTTGCCTTAGGCTCATAAAGATTGGTCTTACCGGCTGCTGGGATAACTCAGAATTCCCAACTCCATACAAAAACCCTTTTGCTAGACTTGCATTTGCTTTTGGTACTTCCAGACAGGGAGTCAGAGCAGTCAGCTCAAAACTGAAGCAGTTCACGCATCATGTCACCCACCCCGACATTGCTGCCTACAGGAAAACAGCTCCCCTAGAAGGTAGTGAGGAGAGATCCGGGCTTTGTTCATTATGATGGTGGAAAATACTAGTCACAAAACTCCAAAGCCACCCCAAGTGCCTGTGGTTGATTATAAACAAAGGGGAGGGCCTGAAATGGGCAGAGGCTCGGGTCAGGACCACCATCTTGGGCCTGAGCATAGGAGGCCATAAAGACTCTTATTGTTTACACTGGGCCTCTCTGATGCCCAGTCAGGAAGCCCTCTTCACCAACAGTCGCCTCTGCCAGCCCTGGGGGACCTGGGGAATACATTCACCCGGCCTTTGGTCTGTGTTTAGACTCATGCCACACCGAATTTCATCTGGGAGGAAAAGCTGTTTCAGATGACCGTGAATAGAAGCTTTCATCAGCTGTCACTTCCCATTACGGCCAGCATGACATGGAAGTGTACCGGGAGCTACTAGAGACCTGGAGCAGGAGCAGATCTTTCTATCACAAACATTGATTGACTTCATTTATCCTTTGAAAAAAGTTAATTAGTCCATTTGGCTTTTTCTTCCCTCTCTCACTTAGGTTCTTCTGACTCTTTGGGGCAGAAAAACTTGGTACTTTAGGCTGGCTCTGGGCGGAACTAAGATGCCAACCCATAGCTGATCTAGATGATTTCTAGGGCTCCATTCCATGTTCTTTCCCTGGGAGCAATCAGTTGTGTCCCACCATCCTCATAGGGGCTTGGCTTCAAAGAAACAGTATGAATTTTCTGTTTGGAGACATGGGATAATGCTTTGGTGGCATGTGTTCTGTCTTATATTTGTTGTTAGAAGTAGTCATTTGGCCTTACTTCAGTGGCATTTGATAAAACAGCTCTCTTGAAAGAGAGAAAGAAAGAAAGAACGAAAGAAGAAAGAAAGAAAGAAAGAAAGAAAGAAAGAAAGAAAGAAAGAAAGAAAGAAAGAAGAAATAACCCATAAATACCTACTCCCTCCATACACGACTCACACCTACGCCCTCCCTCCCTCCACTAAAGCCCTAAGGACGCACCCCTCATGGTTCAGGAGGTAACTTAATAATTCCCATAGAAAGAAGAAGGAGAAGAAGAAGAGGAAACAAAGAAAGAAAGGCCATGTTTGTAGTGTTTGCCAATTTCCACAGTGTAATACTCCTATCACGGTTGATTTCAAGCTACCAGCATGACATCACTGAATGCAGAGTCCATGAAGGTGGGAAGAGCAGCAAAGAATGGCTTCCAGTGAGCCAACAGGAATCAGCTCCAGCACAGCGTATGAGCCTGTTGGTTGGTTATACAAAATTCTGTGATGGGTACAGGCAAAAGAGCTTCTTTTTGGCCTGTATTCTTCAAGCTACCACAGCTAATAAAAAGCTCTTAATCCAAGTGATGAAAGGGGCAGAAATGGGTTTTACTCTAGCCTGAGACCAAACAATAAGAGGAACCGTTCATTGGCCATTCACACCGTTGACCTAGGCAATGGGGGATAGGCCAAGCTCTCCTATCTTTACCCTCAAACTCCTGCTTAGGTTTGGTCACACCATGAAGATACACAGAATTGGGAATCAACCTTTATTTATCCAGCCTTGAAAAAAAATCACCAGATTGTATTGTGCTGGGCAGGCAGGAGAATGAATCCAACTGCCTTTGAAGAAAAATGATCCTCACTAGTAACTTTCTACATAAGCTCATGTGGCCAAAGTAAACTCACATGAAGCACCTGAACGTCCCTGCTCACTGCTGATTAGTTTAAGGATTAGTGCTTGATTCAAAGCAACTGTATAAGGGGCAGGGCCAATGGAACTCAGTTGCCTCTGGGGTGATCCGAGACAAACACCGCCCAGCGGGGGGCACTTATACAGCATGATGGCAAAATGACCCAATTGGGCCCTTTTGGGGAGAACATATACATGTAAAGTAAACACCAAAGATTTGAATCATTTGCCCTCAGTCATTCCTCTGTGAAGTGTGAGAAGCTGCTCTTCTGGTTCTTTGTGAAATGTAGTCAGGGCCACAGCTGGGCTCTCCTTCCCCCATGTCCTTCATCATAGCTACCATGTCTGTCTCCCAGAGTGCAGCCAGTCCTGTGCTTAAGGAAACTGCCATCTAGGAATATAAATTTATATATAACTAGTATGTAAGTTGGCAACATAGAACTCATCTCCAAAGTGTCTGCTGAAGGCTGTGGAAACAGGAGAGAAGAGCTCAAAATGTGGAATGATTGGGGGATGAGATTATAGAAGACACAGCACTGTAACCTGACCTAGAAGATTCACAGGAGAAAGACCTGCAGAGAAGTTAGGAGGTGGGGAACACCGGAGAACATTCTGAAAAGCACGAGCCACTGGATAAAGAGGCATACATGGACAGTAAGATGAGGTGCAGGGAAAGAAGAAAGGAATCATAAAAAGTAATATAAAAAAATAATAACCCTGACTGGATCATGGGAAGACAAATAATGAGCTAATGAAAATTTCTGAGCAGGAGAGAGTCCTCCTAAGAATGTCTGGAAGATGACTGTGGTGATAGTGTGAAGCCAGGAACATAAAAGAAACAAGATCCTATTTCACCCAGAAACAATCTGACGCTGAAACTTGTTCTGATCAGGATGCCATGTGTATTAAAAGATGATTACAGATATGATATCTGGCATCGATGAAAAGGATCTGAGAGATGTGGAATGCGAGGTCTGGAGGTAAGTTAACCCAGCCTGGACATCTTGCCAGGGCTTGGGTAATTGCCATGGGGGAAGAGTAGTCCCTCCAGCAGTATGAATGAGGTATGGGTAATCAGGAAGTGGAGATAATAGGATTCACTCATTAAATTGTTCTTTTGAGTTTTCTTTATAAAAGCACAGTCTCCAGAGGAAACAATATCACTTCTATTATAAACCTACTCTCCCAAGAACACGATTTGGAAGAAATGCAATAGATTCATCACAGGCTTGCTGTAAAAAGTAATATAAAACCATCTAGCACGGTAACTATAGGGACTGCTTAGAAATGCTTTCCAAATATGACTCATTTGACTTTGAAACTCCTGAGTACAAAGTCCTCTGTGATGAGGTACCTGTCATATACCAGAGGTGGTGGAGCAGTGGGCTATGAGTGTAGGCTCTGGAGCCGGACTGTCTAGTTTGCTATCACTTGAGTCCTTTGGAAGCCTAAACAAGCATTGAGCTGCACAATGACTCAGTTTCCTCTTCTGTAATTGACTGTTGAGGTGCTTAGAATACTAAGTGGATCCACATGTGAACTTAGAATGGAACCTAACACATAATAATCACTTAATAAATATTAGCCAGTGATACCTATCAACTTCTCTTTACTGAATATTTACCTTTGTTGTTTATTCAGATGGACATTTGTTAAAGTCCTGTAACATCTAGAATGGAGGCAGGGCATGTTCACACCTCCAGATTCTACCTGTAGCAGTACATCCCCTATGCTTGTAAGATAAATTGTCTTAATGATGCCCATGTTAGTCTATGGAAAATAAGGGCTTTTAGTTGTTCTCTGTCAGAGTCATCCTTGGATGTTTTTCTGGAACCTTTAGACTCCCATAAGGTCTTATGAATTCTTTAAGACCACCAAGCATGCCCTTTCTTCCCCTATACTGTGCAAGGTCAAATTTCTCCCTCTAGGGGATGGGAAGAGGGAATGAGAATGCATTTGGAAGCACATTATTTAACAAGAGCATAAAGAATTTCTGAGTCTTCTTTCCTCCAAGAACATGTCTCCTTTATTGTCTAGATGGGCCTTTAAAAGCAATGAGATCCATTCTTTCCTCCCTTCCTTCCTCCCTCCCTTCCTTCCTTCCTTCCTCCTTCCTTCCTTCTTTCCTTCCTTCCTTCCTTCCTTCCTTCCTTCCTTCCTTCCTTCCTCCCTCCCTCCCTCCCTCCCTCCCTCCCTCCCTTCTTCCTTCCTTCCTTCCTTCCTTCCTTCCTTCCTTCCTTCCTTCCTTCCTTCCTTCCTTCCTTCCTTTTCTTCTTCTCCTTCTTCCTCTCCTTCTCCTCTTCCTCCTCCTCCTTCTTTTACATTTTTAGGTCACCTCCAACATCTGTAATAGGGTCTTCAACAAAACTTTAAAGACGCTTCATTTTGTGGTGGTGTGCATTACTGAGCATGAGAAACAAGAGGAAATTTACAGAGATCAGAGCCCCCAGCTCCATGGCTACCTTCTGGCCCAATGATAAGAAATTATGGAAGAAATTTGGGTCACTTTTCTCACCCCCGATTCACAGCACTTTCTATTCTGGAGCTGATTTTACTCCAGGATAATATATTTGCCTTTACCCACCCCCTTCTCTTTTAAGCCTATGTGCATATGCAATTCATGAGAAGACTTCATTTTATCTACTGTTCCTTACTCAAAATTTGCTCTCTCACTTGTCCTCAAAACCTCCCAACTTAGCCCAGCTTTCTTCAAAAATGCCTACCATTCTCCCATTTTAATAAAATAAATCATGGGGATATAATGCACAGCATGGTGACTATAGTTAACAATAGTGTATAGATCCTGAAAGTTCTTATCACAGGAAAGGAAAACAAATTGTAACTATGTAGGTTGATGAGTGTTAACTAGATTTACTGTGGTGATTTCTTCACAGCATACACACTTATTGAATCATTATGTTGTACACCTTAAACTAATACAAAGGTATGTGTCCATTATATATCACTAAAATTGGGGGAAAAAATAAACGCTTTTCTCCAATTATAGGGAGAATGAGCATAGGAGTATTGTCTTCCAGAAATTTCCCATAGTCCAAAGCAAGTATTTTGGAGAAAACAATAACTAATCCTTTTTTTTCATATGGTTTCCTAAATATGTTTTTCAAAAAGACCAAATCAATAGGTGTGCCATGGTTAATTCACAAGGGTGGGAGGCAGGCTTGCATATGTGGAATGCAAAATGGAACAGGAGCAAAAACAATGGGTTATAGGGTTCTCCCCACCCCTAACCCCTGCCCCATGCAGATAGGATTTCTGAAGATTATAGAACTTAGGGACACTCCTCATATTTTCTCTGACTTTATTTGGCAATTTTTCCTGGCAATGCGTAGTAATGTAGACTATTGTGAAGGCCAACTCTCAGCAGGTTGTTAGGACACCGCTGGAAATTTGCTCTGGTCATTTACACCTCTCCCACTGCCCCTCTCCTGAGGTTAGAATGCCTTTCTGAGTTCCATTACCTTCTGAAACTCTAGCAGGGGCAGGATGATCCTCAGATGTGTGGGATCCATGGGGATAAGCCAAACAGTTTGATGAAGATGTGGAGTTGAGAGAAAGGAGAGGATCTTCACCAAATCAGATTGAACTTTTTCTGGATTGAGACAGACAGGAAAGAGAGAGAGGAATCTCGAATTCTCTTCTCAGTTGTTCCTCTCATTGAGGAATAAATTCAAGTTCACTTGTTTCTCTCACTGCAACAGGTCTGAACAGTCCATGTGTTTTTCTACTTTTTTGCACATATTTTGTACAGTATTATCTTGCTCCTGGAAGATCATTTATTTTTGTATCAATAAAATTCATGAGCCAAAACAGAAACAAAAACACCACCAAAAGAGAAGCTACTAGACAAGCATCCCAGGATTCCACAGCATATCCAAAGAGATGCTCAGGAAAGGAGAGACCCCCTTGCTAGGGGGAGAAGACCAGGTGAGGACCACCAGAGACATTTTCCCCTAAGAGCAGAGGTGTGTTGGGAGCTGAGTCATTGCCTTAGGATTCTCCCACCTTCAATTTTGAGCATTGTTCCCTTTCCCTGATGCAGGGCACATGCAGTATGTGCAAATTGAAATAGCGTATGCAGACATGACTGCTATAGTTTCACATTATTTGAAAAAAAAATGAATTGAAAAGCCAAATGTCTAAAAATCTCAGGAAAAATTGAGTAAAGAACCACATCACTTTGAATGACCAAATTTATCATCAGCCTACCAGCAAGCAGCCCTGTTTCATCTGTAAACAGACATTCTGGGCACTTTCTATCCATATCCTTTGTGCTATGCTGTCATTTCTGTGCCTGGAAACTTCTGAAGGTATACTGGTAAGTAATGTGCCTCCGTTTTAGCATGCATTGTAAGTATAACCCCAAATCCTTTTTAATCTTATGACAACATCATCTGAATATTCATTAAGTGGTAGTACTAACGCTATACCAAAAATCACACTCGAAAATCAGTATGTTTGGTGTGGCATTTAAATGGTACACATTGCTATGAAAAAGGCCACATAGGTCCTGTGATAGGTCATGCTGTTATTTAGAAAAAAATCCCTACCGAATATTTGATAGTGCTAGAGTAGGACGGGAAGCATGAGATCAAAACTGTTTTCAGTGATTGTAGATTTGTTCAGTTCAAGGATATATTCCCCCTGCCTTATACATATTTTTAAAATATTCGGGTCTTCCAAGAATGCATCCATTGCACCAAACTTGGCATCCTTGGCCACTGATGAGACTCTAATTTTCTCATGTTGTGATTGCTCACCATTAGGGACATGTATCTAGGTTCTGAGACCTTCTCCCAGTCCTTGTCTCTTCTTTGCCCATGCAATGCCCCACAATGACCACCAGCCCAGATAACAGGGGAATATCGATTGCTGGAGGGGATGGAGGGTAATAGGAGTTGGGGAAACCTCTCCCATGTGTCCTTTGGTGGCTAAGAGCATTGACATGAACCATTTCAGAAACCCATGAGCTGGGGTGTCTGGGTGTCTCAGTGGTTGGGTGTCTGTCTTCGGCTCAGGTCGTGATCCTAGGGTCCCTAGGATCGAGTCCCGCATCAGACTCCCTGTCTGCTTCTCCCTCTGCCTATGTCTCTGCCTCCCTCTCTCATGAATATATAAATAAAATCCCATGAGCTGTCATTAATAGCACCTTTCATTTCACTGATGATATAAAGGAATCAGCCCAGTCTTTCCCTTCGGAGTCACTGTGATTGGGCTAATTGAAGTGAGAATTTATAGTTCAACATTAAGAAAATCTTGGACCTAAATGAATAATGAGAATGTAGATCAAGTTACCACACCAGAGAAATGTAGGTTCTGATATGTGGGAAAGCAAACGGCAGAAATCAGATATTGTGTCATCTCCCAAAAGGCTTGCTGGTGGTTGATAGTTTTCTGCGGCACAATAGCTTGGCACTAAAGGCTTACAGAAGGCACTGTGGGCGGGAACATTTCCTAGAATTGGGGCATGGCCTCCAGGAACTGTGTCTGGGATGATAGTGGTCACCACTGAAGAGTAATATCCTCTAGGATAGGCATCTGTTAGGGTGTCATGAGTAGAGTGTAGACTAAAGCCAGAAATAAACCACAGGGGACCCATAGAAGAACTAGCACATATCCACAAGGGTCAGAACTTTGGAGTATTAATGATCATTCTAGAGGTCAGTAAAGTGTTAAAAATAAGGCCAGCCACCCATCTATCTACCAGGGATTACTACTACCACCCATCTATCTACCAGGGATTACTACTACCACCCATCTATCTACCAGGGATTACTACTACAACAACATCTGGCAACATCTGGTTGCAACATCTGGCATAGATAGATTGGCAAGAAACTATCTATGCCAATATAGATATATATTGCAATTTCCTAATTTACTCAGTTGAGCAGTATACTTAGTTCTTCCATGGATGAGTCTTTGCAGAGAGACCTTAGTATTCCATCTGCCAGGAACTTCTGGGATTATTTGAGTGATGTCCTTTGGCTGGAAAGATTATCCTTCTGGAATAAGCCAGGAGTTAAGGAGTAGAGCCCTACTGATAAAATCAATCCACATGTCACAACCCTGAGCTTCTCACCTCTTCCCGAGTCTCTTTGGACAATGCTCTGTTCACACTGCCTCATCTTCATTTGTTCTTGTCTTTCTCTCACGTGACTCATGTCACCCCTCCATCAGAGTGAGTTTGGCATGCAGTAACTTCCTTCAATCTTTAAGCCTTCTGACTGCCCTAACTAGCGCTTTATTTGTACTAGGTCTGGCTCTGTGAATTGAACCAAACCTCTCTCTGTTCCCAAGCCACATGTGGTTTGCATTAATATCAGGAAGAATGTCTCATGCCAACCCCTGAGCTGAACCCAGTATGCTATACAATGCAATGGTATTCATTTCTTCCCTCCAACTCTGAAGCTCCAGTTTTTGCAGGTGAATGCCCTGATGCTCTCTGGATTCAGTCCCAAGATAAGTCAGAAGGAACCTAGAACTGAGCAGATGGCTTAAATAACTTGTGGGCTACAGACATTGTGGCTAGGAGCATAGCATGCCAGGAAAAGGGGCAAGGAGCTACATGGTGATTAGCAAGAAAGTCAGGCCAAATTGGCATTACTTGGGCAACTTATAGAGCCCACAAAGGCAGGTGATGACTGAAGGGTGGAACCGTTAGTGGTAACCAGCAACTTCTGGTGGAAGTATTGGGTTCTGCCCTCCCCACCCCTCCTAATCTAAAAAAATATTTCTAACTGCTACTGGATGCAGTTCGAAGTTGCAAAACTACAGTTAAAAGCTCCTGTTTTGTCATGGAGGGCCCATCTAAGATCTCTCTTTACTTCCGAACAGTTAATAGAGTAAGAGAGGCTGAAAGGGTCTCTTCCCCCGTTCTCTTAGAAAGTCAGAAAATCAGGATGTGACCACTGGAGAAAAAGTGGGGGAAGCTTTGTATAGGTCTTAACAAAGACCTTTGGGGATGGTTAACCCCAAAGATCTCTTTGAATTCCAAGACTAAAATGAATTGAATATTAACAAAGATTTTCTGCACTGCAGTTGACATCTTATTGACTGTTTCTGTGCATTTGTTTATGGCCCTGGCCAATCATATTGAATTCTTGGATTTTGGTCCAGGGGGTTGGGAAAAAGATCAGATTGCTCTTCTGTCTTCAAAATTCTAGGTTGTTGGAAAACTTAAAAAATCAACACATCTTCTGTTTTTCATGAAAAAGGTAGTAGAGGTGTGGATATAATTAGGATTGAAGCAGACCTTCTTTAGTGGCAATAATTGGAATCACTAAGTTCATTGAGGTTTTTTTTTCATCACTTTCAAATACTCTTTCTTTAGAGCACAGGCGCGCACACACAAAAACACTGTGATTTTCCAAATTCTTTAACATCAATCCACTTTCCATATGATGGCCCTTCAGAGTGTCACAATGAGTGGCCCACAGGAACAAGGAGGAGGAAATGATATACCTTCCAAGGCTGGAATGGAAGTTGAAATCTCAGAACGCTCCATAAGTCTGTGGGGAAGAGGCTCCTTTATGCCTGTTGTCAACACTTAGCCTCCCATCCCTAGGCCAGGGTGAATAGCACCTTGCCTCCACGCCTCTGGGACCTGAAGCATGACCATTCTGCCATAAAAGTCCCTGCGGGACAGCTGGAACCAATTTTATTTTTTTAAAAAAAATATTTTATTTATCTATTCATGAAAGACACACAGAGAGAGGCAGAGACATAGGCAGAGGGAGAAGCAGGCTCCCTGAAGGGAGCCCGATGCGGGACTCACCACCCAGTGCCCTGGAACGAACTTTCATTTCTCTGTTGAAAGGGGGTAAGGGTGTTCATCCATTCTTTTTATTTTTAGACAGTGAAGTAGAGACAAAGGTAAGCAAAGAGGTTGAGACAATGACCACCATCAGCTTCAACCTGAAAATGTGATAGAAACCCATGATCCATTTTTGCTTCAAGGCTATAGCTAAGCCCACTGAAACTGCCGTGCCTTGCTAAGAGAGTGATGACAAAATGACTTTTCTTAATTGCGCTTGGATGTAATGAAGCAGAAAAGGGAAGGCAGGTCTTTAGATTCTTAGCCTCATCAGTAGCTAATGAATGAAGCGTTCCATCCCTGGCTACCATGGTTTTTAACCATCCCTAGGTACAGGATTTATTGGGGCAGATGGTCATGACATAGGATGCCACTATGAAAAGTTCCCTCCCTTGGAGTTGGAGAGCTGTGTACCCACTGGGGCAACCCAGTGCTGCGGAACAGATGTATTTCCTGCCCTAGTTCCTTCGCTTGGGCCCTGTAACTGAAGAGGTCCCTCATGACAAATTCCTCCAACACTTTTAAAACCACATTTCCCACAGAGGTCTTTCTGAGGTGAAGTAAAAGTTAACGGGAAGCACAGTGAGGGGCCAAGGTCAGGTTGCATTTGGGAAGTTTATTATGATTCACACAACACTATGGGCCCGGCAGATATATCCACTCTGCTGTGACATGGTAAATGTAGAGGTAAGCAAGTTTGTCCATTCCTTCCATGGCTTGTCCCTGGAGCAGACACAGAATTCCTCCCAGCCCACACAAGGAGGCTGTGTTGGTGGGAAAAAAATTCTTCCCAAGCCTCATCCAGAGGGTAACTTCTTGGAAATCCTAACTAATATTAGGATCAATGTATATAGCTAGTATATAACAAGTACCTATGCACACCAAGCACTACTCTAAGAACCTGATGTACATAGCTTTGTGGGATACTTACAACAGTTCTACAGGCTTGAAGCCATTGCTACTCTTATTGTACAAGTGAAAATGAAGTAAAACACCATTATCCGGCTCTGTGATCTCAGTGAACTCTGCTATCTTCTGGGTACCCGTATTTCAGGTATAGGACTGCGAAGCTGAAGTGTGGTAAAAGTTAATCACACTATAAAAAAAGTAAGCTGTCATTGGAGATCCCTGTAATCCTGTCCATTTTTCCTTTATAAGCCTCTTTCTGAATTTTATCCCTTTATATACCCTGAGCTCTAGAGCAGGGATGACTAAGAGATTTCATCGCACACCTCAACTTTCAGCAATTGGTAGTAGCTTCCCAAAGCATGTGGTTGGGGAGGCTTTTCTGGGCAAATCAAAGTTCAATATGTCAAAGTATTATGATCAATTAGTGATGTCTTCTGAGGGCATGGAGGAAGCATATGAGGCAGATGATGCAGGTAACCTCCATGCCTATAGTGGTGCCATTTTACCTTTGTTGATACTTCACTAGAGACCTGAGACAATAAACTCACTCATTATCTTATGTATTATGAGAAGCTTCTCTGGGGGTGGCTTTATGCCGTCTCTTGCCCTCACATCAACAAAAGTAAACCCATTCAGGAGTGCCAGGGTGGCTCAGCAGTTAAGCCTCCAAGTCTTGACTTCAGCTCAGGTCACGATCTCAGGGTCATGAGATCGAGCCCCAAGTCAGGCTCCACACTCAGAGGGGAATCTGCTTGAGATTCTGTCCCCCGCCCCATCCCTCTCTCCTGCTCTCTTTCTCTCTCTAGAATAGATAAGTAAATCTTTAAAAAGAAAATCTTCCCATCCATGCTCTGAAGGTAGACTTAAATACTACTGTACTGAGGAATGGGTTGTAAGCTGGGGATTCAAAGAAGAGTTTCAACAGATATTGACCACCCCCCAGCTGGAAGTATCTAACTGAAATCCCAATGTAAAACCGATGTAGCTCTGTACTGTTGTATCTCAGGTTTGAGAATATCTTTCTTTCACCAAGGGGGGGGTTGTGGGATGGCAAGAGGTGGGGTGGAGGTAAGCATGGAGTGTAAAGCAGGCTGAGGAGGAGAGAAGAGGGTATTAGGGCTTCAGGAACTGCTCTGCCAACTTAGCCCAGGAGTTAAAGAACCTAGTGTCCTGAGTGGGAGTAGGGATGGCGAGGAAGGAGAGGAAGAAGACTGCCCAAGTGTATGGGCAGTGACCAGAGTGGCAGCTCCACAGGAGACTTGAGGTAGGGATATATAAGTTCTGAGCTTTTCTCTCCCAGAGAAAATGAGAAATGTTATCGTAAAAAGGAGGGTGAGTGTAGAACTAACTAGATCAGTGCTGGGACAGGATGAGGAAGGAGGGCACTCAAAGGGATCTGAAAGAAGATGAAGAAAGGCAATAGGTACTTCAGGGTCATGTGTGTGTCTACGTGTGTGTGTCTGTGTGTGTGTGTGATTTTGCTACTGTTTTTATTTGAATGCTGCAGCTTTGGCAAGGCTGGGTTGGCTGTCGCTGGAGAGGAGAGAAGACAGGAGGAAAGGAAAGGTGGCAGAGTAAGCAAAGGGAATCCTGTAGGCAAGTGACAGGAGGAGGATTAAGTGTCAAGCCTTCTAAGCAACACTCATGTGGAGACTGGGTGTCTGATAAAAGCAGGCCAGGGAGGAGGGGAAAATAATATGATAGGGACCTTCTCAGCAATCAATAAATTATATCCAAAAGTCATAGTTCTGTAATTCATCTTTTTAGAAGCAAGGGATTTGATGATAACTTCATATCAGCAAAGAAAGTATTCTTATTCTTCAAGAGACTATGCAAGAGAACATATTAAAAAATAAACAAGTTGAGTGCTATAAATTCAAGTTGTTCTATTCAGTCAGAGGAAAGTGAGAGCCTTGTGTATGTGTTTTTAAAGATTTTATTTATTTGTTCATGAGAGACACAGGCAGAAGGAGAAGCAGGCTCCCTGCAGGGAGTCCGATGTGGAACTCGATCCCAGGACCCCTGGATCACACCCTGAGCCCAAGACAGATGCTCAACCACTGAGCCATCCAGGTGCCCCTGAAAACCTTGTTTATGCAGGAATTAAAAGCCACCTTATGTTGGCTGAAGAAGCCTTTCTATAAATGGTTACCTACTTAGCGAATGTAGCTGGTAAGTTTGGGTCTCCTACGGACAAAAACACAGATACAGTTATAAATGGCTGTATGCTTAGAAGTCAAAAGCAAGACATGACGAATGGAGGAAGAGGTTACCCACAGATGCAAACTTAGGGGTGAAGGAGCTCCCTGGACATTTAAATACAAGAACTGAAGGAAACCTTAACACCAACTTTAGTTCCTTCATTCATCAGGCGAGGAAACATATGGCAGGCAGATTCTGAGGTGTCCCCCAAGATCCCCACTTCTTTGTGTACATGCCTCTGGGTAATCCCCTCCCCTTGAGTGTGGTCAGGATTTGCTTCTAGCCAACAAAATATGACAAAAGTTATGGATCTCGTTCCTGTGATTATGTTACATGATATAAGATTTCACCTTGCTAGCTGACTCACTCTCGAGACTCTCCTTGCTGGCTTGATGAAGTAAGCAGGCCTGTTGCAGAGATATACATGGCAAGAAACTGTGGTGGCCTCTAAGAACTGACTGGCTTCCAGCTGACAGTAAGCAAGAATTGAGTCCTTGGTTCTCCTAGGAAGAATTCTGACAGCAACTTGTATGAGTTTGGAAACAGATTCTTTCTCAGACTAGCCTCCAGATAAGAAGGCAGCCTGCCTGATTGCAATTTTGTGAGACCCCAATCAGAAGACCCAAAAAGCTGTGCCTGGACTTCTGACCTGCAGAAACTATGAGATAATAAGCTTGTCACAATTTGTTCTGCAGCAATAGATAACACACAACACACACACACATACACACACCACGTGCATGTGCACACACACACACAGCCCAGAAAGAATAAATCATCAGTCTATGGTGAATTCAGTGTAACTCAGTAAATATTTATTTTAAGTCCTCTGAATTTATGGTGCTGCTTGGGATTGAATTATGCCTCCCCAACGAGATTTGTTGAAATCTTAATCCCAGTTACCTGTGAATACGGCTCTATTTGGTCTTTGGAACTTGCTTATAGTTGTGCAACTATAAGCAAGTTAAGATGAAGTCATCCTATTTTTAAATGACTAAAGTTTTAAATAGAACTACCAAATAATACAGCAGTTCCACTGCTGGGTATTTATCTGAAGAAAATGAAACACTAACTCAAAACAATAAGCGCATCTCCATGTTCATTGCAACATCTACAATAGCCAAGATATGGAAACAACCTGAGTGCCCATCAATAGATGAATGGATAAAGCAAATGTGGAATATATACACAATGGAATGCTATTCAGCCATAAAACGGAAGAAAGCAAGACGCCTGGGTAGCTCAGAGGTTGAGTGTCTGCCTTTGGCTCAGGGCATGATCCCAGGATCCTGGGATCGAGTTCTGCATAGGACTCCCTGTGGGGAACTTGCTTCTCCCTCTGCCTGTGTCTTTGCCTCTGTTTCTGTGTCTCTCATGAATAAATACATTAAAAAAAAAAAAGAATGAAATCTTGCCATTTCTGACCATAAGGATGGACCTAGAGGGTATTATCAAATAAGTTAGATAGGGAAAGACAGACACCATATAATTTCATCTATATTTGGAATACAAACAAACAAAAAATAAGCTCATAAATACAGAGACTAGTTTGGTGGTTGCCAAGGGTGGGGGCGGGGTGTGGGGAATAAGTGATTTGGGTGAAGGTGGTCAAAAGCTACAAACTTCTGGTTATAAAATCAATTAGTTATGGGGATGTAATATACAGTATGGTGGCTATAACTGTATTATATATTTAAAAGTTTGCTGGGAGAGTATATCTTGAAAATTCTTATCATAAGAAACATTGTAACTATGTATGATGAAGGGTGTTAACTAGATTAACTATTAATAGATGAATGTGAACTGATTGTGGTGATCATTTCACAATGTATACAATTATTGAATAATTGTATTGTATACCTGAAACTAATATAATGCTACATGTCAATTATACTTCAATGAAAAGAAGAAAAGCTGAGGGCATACTAGATTAGGGAGGGCCCTGAATCTAATGACTGCTGTTTTTATAAGGACAAGGCAATTTGGACAGAGGGGATACAGACACACAGAGAGGGAAGATGGCTATATGAAGACAGAAGCAGAAATTTCAGTTATACACCAAGGAATGACAAGGATTCTGGAAACCACCAGAAGCTAAGAGAGGCATGGAACAGAGTCTCCTTCAAGAGTCTACAGAAGGAAACAATTCTGCCAACATGTTGATTTCAGACTTCAGGCCTCCTTAACTGTAAGAGAATAAATTTTTGTTGTTTTAAGCTACTCAGTTTCTGGTATTTTGTTAGACCCAAATTCTCAAGCTTCCTAAATCCGAGTTCTTTAAAGTAATGAGATCCCAGGACAGAGTTTGGAGATATATAAGACCAAATGAGAGTAGTGGAGAAATAAAGTGCATGTGTGTATGTACACATGTTCTTTAAATCACATGTGATCAATAATGAGCAGATGGAAGGTAGGATTTAACACTAGATGTTACACGGAAGAAACATAGTTCTTTCGTTTTTGTTATGAAACTATAAAGACTAGACAATGTGACAATTCCACTTTTCTTGGACACCTCACATAAGAATAAAACTCATCATGTTTTTTTAAAATGTTTATTTATGATAGTCACACAGAGAGAGAGAGAGAGAGAGAGAGGCGGAGACATAGGCAGAGGGAGAAGCAGGCTCCATGCACTGGGAGCCCGATGTGGGATTCGATCCCGGGTCTCCAGGATCGCGCCCTGGGCCAAAGGCAGGCGCTAAACCACTGTGCCACCCAGGGATCCCTAAAACTCATCATGTTAAATAACCCACTCCAAAAGCCAACAGAGACCAGATGGTATCCTAAAAAAATAGTAAGTTAATCCAAAGGAAGCTATAAATACATAAAGAAAGGAACAAAGAACAGATGAGTCAGATAGTAAACAAATATGAAGATGATAGATTTAAACCTAACTATATCAATAATCACATTAAATGTAAATGGTCTAAGTACCTCAATTAAGTTGCAGAGACTGTCATATGGCTAAAAAAGGAAAACCCAACTATGTGATGCCTACAAGACAAATCCTTCAAATATTTTGACACAAATTGATTAAGAAGAAAAAGATGGGGAAAAAAGACTTATCATGCTAACACTAATCAAAATAAAGCCTGAATGACCATTAATTCTAAACAAAATATATTTCTAAGAAAAGAATATTACCAGGGATAAAGAAGCCTACTTCATAATGTAAAGAGGTCAATTCATTAAAGGTACATAATAATCCTAAATGTATGTATACTCAATAACAGAACTTCAAAATGTGTAAAGAAAAATCTGATAGAATTATGAGAAGAAATAGAAAACTTTCTGGAATGTTTGGTATATTTGTTATTTTGAATATGGTGATAGTTTCATGGGTTTTTACATATCAAAATATATCAGGCCATGTACTTTAAGTATGTATAGCTTATTATGTTCAATTGTATTTCAGTAGAGCTGTTAAAAAGTATTTTTGAAATCTGAAAGAATAAGATGAGCAAAAAATAGATAAACTAACATTAAGTTTTGCTTTATAAAAACCCCCAAGCCTTCTCATGTCCTACTTTTGGATCAAAAGATAGCTAGACATAGTTGATTTTAAGCAAGGAGAAGAATATATACAAGTATAAAGTTTTGATAATTTTCATTTTGAAGAACATAAGACTAACTTTACTGTTGAAATAATTTCACCCCATAAGTAATATTGGGATCCTGAAGTATTATGTTCTATAAATAGGCATCAATAGATGAGAGTGACTAACCTGTGTTGTGTGAAATGGGTGCCTCTTTTTAAGTAAAATAAAAGCACAAACAGACTGTATTTTTTTAAACAGAAATAACACTGAAGGGAGAATGTCCAACAGAAGGTTATGTGAAGACACATGTTTTAAACTCTTTAAACTTTTATCACAGAAAACAAACATATTTGTGGTTACATAAGAGGAGACAGAAAACCTGGTGTCATGATGCAATTTAATAAATACATTTAAAATAGGATTTTCCAATTTTAAGTTTAAATTTGTAATTTGTTATTGTCTATATTTTCCCTGGTAGCTTTGTCACAGTGAATTTACATTTAATACATGAAACAGTTTCCAGTTTAAATTACTAGAGAAGCAAAGTCACAGAATTAAGAAAATTCTCAGAGAAGCATTTTGAATAAAAGAACTTTGCAACTTTTGTAAGAAATAATCAAGAATGATGTACATAAAACAGGAGAAGAAATGATATTACTTCACGGAAAGAAACTGGTGAGTTCTCTCAGATGGGGTAAAATTTGCTATACTAAAAAAAAAAAGAAAGAAAAAAATCAAAGACTTGAAGCACATAAAAGCTACCTTTTTGATGACTTAGTCATAGAAAAATATTTTAAAGGAGCTTTGAAAGGAGCTTTTTTTTAAATGTTAATGATCATCAAATATGGTCAAACAACTTGGAACTTCAAATAGAGTGCCTCCTTAATATAGCATATGCATAAATATAATTACTACTTCAACAAATATGAGAAAACAAATTGCATCAAATCACCATTCACCACCACAAAGGATCTTTCAGTTCCCTTACCACTACAGGGGGAAGAAAATAAACAAAAATGTACAATTGGCTTAACTGAACCAAACCATTAAGGGAAACTATTAATTTGCTTGTTTTTTATGAACCTTAATATATTTGCAAAAATCCCTGGGAAGCCCGCATTTGCCTTTGGAAAGCAACAACTTTTAATTTAAGAAAAGGCAGGGAAGCTAAAACTGTTTAACCAACTTGATAGATATATAAAATGCTAATCTCCCTAGTCTATAAAGCTGGGAGACTTGTAAAGTTTTATTTCACAGCATAGAAGTACTACTTCATGGTAAATATCTTCATCTTAGGAAACCACTGCCAAAGACCATTTTCATCATGTCAAAGTTGTGCAACTATAAGCATAAATTAGTTCCGTGACCTCAAAACATCCTAATAAACAGAGTGTCCTTGTTTGATTAACCTAGTTTTGAAAGATTTTATTTATTTATTGGAGAGAGAGAGCAAGCACGAGCAGGAGGAGGGGCAATAGGAGAAACAGACTCCCTATTGTGGGTGGAGCCCAAAGCAGGGCTGTATCCCAGGACCCTAAGATCATAACCTGAGCTGAAATCAAGAGTCCGACACTTAACAGACTGAGTCACACAGATGCCCTGATTAACCTAGTTTTTAAAGCTAGCGTTGGAACAGAACCCTTTTCAGGGTACGAATCACCTCCCATCAAGCTTTTGTCCCTAAAGCTTATCACTTGAAAAATCAACACATGTTTAACTTCAGTATCACCATCTTTCTTCCTCTGCTAACAAAAATATAAAATCTGCATTTAAGTTGTTTCTAGACTAGATGATTGTGGAAGTGGGATGTGGCATAGATGATTTAATCTACCTTGATCCAGTGCCCATGAAATGATTTTTTAAATAAAGAAAATCCTCAGCCCTGCTGTTGCCAAGGCATTACTGAGGAAGTGTCGCTGAATTTAGGTGGTTTAGGAGTGTACAGTGATTAAGATGGAAATATGTCACCGTTTAGGGACACTGACTGCAAAAGAAAAAAAAATGAGGGCACTTGGGTGGCTCAGGGGGTTAGGTGTCTGCCTTCAGCTCGGGTCATGATCCTTGGATCCTGCTCATTGGGGACTCTACTTCTCCCTCTCCCTGTGCCCCTAATCCTCTGTTTGTGTTCTCTCTCTCTCTCTCAAATAAATAAAATCTTTAAAGTGTAGTCTGTGCTATTAAAAGACTAACACTCAAGTGTTCTACACGTGAAATGTGTCATCACTACAATTCCCCAAGCAAACAGTTTGATGAAACTTGCATTTATGTTTGCTCACAGCTGGTAGGGACCTTCAAAACCATTTAATTTACTCCCTGATAAGCAAAAGGAAACTCTAGGGGCCCCTAAGGATTTATGTAAAGTCACAGGAGAGTGCCAGACAGAGCAAAACTCCTAGCCTGTCAGGAGTTCCTCCTTACAGAACCTCCCAACTTTGCAGTGGGGAAACCCATGGGTCACTCCACCAAGCAACCCCAAGTGTTTATCTTCTTTTTTACAAAAATATTTTAAGTAAGTTCTACCCCTACGGTAGGGCTCAAACTCACAACTCTGAGATCAAGAGTGGCATGCTCTCCTGACTGAGCCAGTCAGGTGACCCAGGTGCTCACTTTCTGGTGGATAACTTGATGGGGAAGCCTCCCTGGTGTCCTTCCTGCCCATGACTTGTTTCTGCAAAATATGGGGTGTAACTATGGAATGACAAACATGAACTCCGTCATGATTCCTTGCTCCTTTCTCTTTTTTCCCCCTCCTTCTTCCTTTTGATTTCTTAGTTATTAGACAGATTTAAGATTTGGAACCTCTAGGTGTGTATCTGAGCAGTCTCTAATTCAAGGGAAAATAATATTAAAGTGTAACACAGTGATCCCAAGTTGCATAATCTCTGTGCAGAGGCCTGGAAGTGCAGAGGGAGATAGAACGCATGTGTATATAAACACATTTATTTAAACTATAGCCATTTTCTAGAACCCACAGAGTGACTCCATAAATCTTCTAAATAAAAGCTGAAACCCATATCCTATTTACTATGTCCCAGGCACTGATACAAGAACTTCTCATAATATTTCAATCCTCCTAACAACCTTATGCTGTGTTACTATCATCATCCCTTCTTTACAGGTTGGAAAACTGAGGGTCAGAGAGATTAAGTATGCTTCCCAGAGTCACACAGCTAAAAACTCACACATTTAGAATTCAAATCAAACATTGCACTCTTTTTTTTTTTAAGATTTATTTATTTATTTGAGAGTGAGAGAGATCACAGAGGGAGAGGGAGAAGCAGACTCCCTGCTGAACAGAGAGCCCTACATGGGGCTGGATCCCAGCGCCCTGAGATCATGACCTGAGCCGAAGGCAACGCTTAACTGACTGAGCCACCCAGATGCCTTCAAACACCCACACTCTTAACTAAAAATCTACACTAACTCTCAGCAATAAAGATTCATGTTAGAAAAAAATGGGTTCAGAAGGGCCTAAGAAGGCTGCAAGGTGATTTTTTTTTCCATTATATTGACATGTCTAGTGTCCCTGGTCCCCATGGGTTCAGGCCGGTGCTGATCAATTTTATCTAGTACTACCACTTACAATTAAAATGCGTCATTATCGTTCCTTTCAAGTGTTGGTGAGAGAATGCTCTTTCATTGCACTGGCTTGTCATTGTTTCTGACATTGGATCCATAGGCATCTCTGTAAGTTAGAGCTGCAGACAGGTGCCAATGGTAAGAATGAAGAAGAGGATCAGGACAATATAACTGAGAAGTTGAGGGAGGGTGGAATTTGGGATGCGCTATCCAGAAGGGGATGAAAGGGGAAAAAATCACATCCAGCTGATGTAGCAAGTTTATCTTCCCCAAGAATCACACAGGTAGAGGTGGAGACCAGTGTCATGGGGCCTGAAACTCAGATCATTTTAGGTGTTCCTTCAAGCAAAGAATGCAAAACTGGAGATCTAAAATTTGCTAAAGACTCTTTAAAGATCTTACCACGAGTAAAGAATCCAGAGTTTGAGCTTATTTCCTTCACAGTAAGTTTACCTGCTCGAGAATAAAGGCAGGAGAGGACAGAAAACACTACTGTCTGTGTGTGCAGGTAGACAGGTACTGTCTGTGTGTTTTCTTCAAGAACACCATTCAAGAGAATCAACAGCCACCCAGGGAATATCTGTTAAATTTGGAGGAGCTACAGCCACATTAGCTACCCTTCAAACTCCTATGAGAAACACATTCCATTTGAGAGAGAAAACCTCATTTGTCTTGGAAAATGTATGAGAAAGAAAATCTGCCATAGTCATGGAAACATGTTCTTTCGAATTAGGCTTCCCTTGGCTTTAGCATAGGGCAACAATACCATCACTAAGATAATAAAATAAATAGAGAGTACTAAAGGCACAGGTCAGGTGTTCAGGCAAACTTAAGTGGAAATTGGCTGTCCTATCTTCTGATCTGCCCAGGTAGATAAAGCAAGGGAGGTTTGGCAGCAGACATCAGGAAGGTGGTCAAGGAGACAGGCTTGGACTCACCTCCTGGGCCTGGAGTAACTGGGGGAAGAAGGTAGAAATGCAGACAGACACCCAGGTATAAAGGTAGAAGATAACACTTAGGTACGGGGTGGAATTTTGAGATTAGAAACTTGATTACAGAAAAGCAAAATGAGCCTAATGTTAGAATTTGAGCAAAATGTCAAGGCAGGTGGAATCTCTGTGGGTGTCGCTGCCTACTTAAGATTTAGGAATCTATTCCCATCTGAAGACAGGATTGGGCTGTGAACTGGAGTGTCTCTGAATTTGTTCCTAGTAGCATTTTTTCTGATATGCATTTTTTTTAAGAGACAGCAGCAAGAATTCATGCAGATTCTTTATTCATGGTAACACTTACTTGTTACTTACTTCTTTTTAAGTGAAAACAGTGAATCACTTTGATCCATAGTGATCCTACTAAGTAGGCTTAAAGTTAAATTTTGTTTATCCCTTCAGAATAAAGGAGAAAACGTGACCAAGTAGAGAAGCACTGGACGTGTTTACAACTCTGGTAAGGTCGACAAGCAGCCCTGAGATTGTAATGATAAATATATTATGTGGGAAAGGAATGTGGCAGTAAGAAAATCGTGTCTGCTCTCTGGAACTTGCTTGGTCATGCCTGGGAGCCAAAGACCTGGACCACTCATTCAAGTCTAGAGGATGTTGAAGGGATCTCTTGAGTGTTTTATAGCAACAAGAAAGCGTCTCCAATGCTCAAAACAAGAATCTGACAATTCTTGGAGTAAAGTTGAGATTGAATGCGATCCTTAGGGGAAGGCTGTCTGTGAGTGTGAGCATATGGGTTCATGAGTGTGTGTGCCCTTACTACATGCTTACTGTGACGAGTAGGATAAAGATACAGGTTGGTCAGCATCAAGAGTCCAGAATGAAAAGAACAGACATGTGGGGCAAATCAGGGTCCATCCAGATGAAGCTGCCATATGTTTTTTTTTTTTTTTCCCAGAAAGCTTATTCCTGCATTTTATTATGGATGATGGTGGGTATCACATGGTATTTGAATTTCATTAGACAAATTTAAAAATGAGTGTAACAATTATTTTTTAAACAAACTTAAAAATACAACTCACTTATTTACAATTGTGTAAACATAAAATACATAAATATAACTTTACAATTATTTTAATGGGAACAAAGCAACACGGGTTTGAAAACCAATGCTCTAGAATATATTTCTAGACACAGAATTGCTGGGTCAGTTATGATTAATTTTTACTTTACTATATGTTCCCTAATTTTTCTCCAAAGTGGGTATACTCAGATACCTTCCTTTTTTTTTTTTTTTTTTTTTTTGCCATATGCTTTCATGGTAGACAATAGGGGGAGGTTTCCAAGGCGTGGGAAGTCTGAAAGAAAGCAAAGGAAGCACTTGAAGAAAGTAGAGGAGCTGCAATTCCCTGCTGTGGAAAGAAAAGTGAGGAAGCTGATTTCATCTGAGGGCCAGGGAAGGGGAAGGAAGACACAAACGGGGAAGGAAAATGAGAAGCAAGTTCGGATGTTATTATTTTTTAAAAGTCCCCTAGAGGGATTATTAGAAGAAGAAGGAAAGAGGCAGCCAAAGATTACAAGTCAGGGAATAAGAACAGAAAAAATATATATATACCACCTTTTTCCTTCACATCTACTAGGATAACTATTATTTAAAAAGAAAAAAAAAAGGAAGGAAAGTAGGGAAAAAGGGAGAGAAAAAGAAAGAAAAAAAAAGAAAGAAAGAAAGAAGAAAAAAGGCAAGAAAGAAAGAGAAGGAAAGAAAGAAAGAGGAAGGAAGGAAGGAAGGAAGGAAGGAAGGAAGGAAGGAAGGAAGGAAGGAAGGAAAAGAAGGAAGGAAGGTAAGCAAGAAAATCAAAGAAAGAAAGAAGGAAAGAGAGGTATCAGAGAGGATGTAGAGAAATCAGAAACTTCATGCCTTGCCACTGTGAAAAACAACTTGGTTGGTTGCTCAAAAAGTCAAGCATGGATTACTATACAGAAATTCCAGAAACTTACATCCAGAAATTCCATTTCATGCTAGGTACCCAGAAGACAGAGACCAGCACGTGTTCATACACCCATGGTCATAGCAGCATTATTCCCCATAGCTAAAAGGTGGAAACAACCCAAGTGTCCACTGACAGATGAAGAGATAAACAAAATGTGGACTATACATACGAAATATTACTGAGCCTTAGAAGTGGGCATTCAGACCCATACCACGATGTGGATGATCCTGAGCAACAGTGTAAGTGAAATAACTCAAGCACAAAATGACAAATGTTGCATGATTCCTCTTATATGAGGTATCTAGAAGGGTCAAAATCATAGACAGAAAAAAAAATAGATTACCTGGGGCTGAGAGCATTGGGATGGGGAACCATTGTCTAATGGGTACAAAATTTCTGTTAAATATGATAAATAAGTTCTGGAGATGGATGGTGGTGACAGTTACAGAACGACATTGCAAATGTACTTGACGTCACTGAATTATTCACTTAATGGTTAAGATGATAAATTTTATGTGATGTGGATTTTGCCAAATTCTTTTCTTAAGTAACCCTCCCTTTCCATAAAAGGGAGATCCAAAGACACCCGGGACCTAATTCTCACAAAGTAAAATAGCCGACTAGATTTAATTGTAAGGGCCATAGAGGCAAGGACCAAAAGTAACAGATATTGCCTTTTCTGGTCACTCAATGACACTCTGTGCACACCCTAGACTCAGGAGGCATTTCTTTAAAAAGATTTTATTTGTTTATTCGTAAGAGACACACAGAGAGAGGCAGAGACACAGGCAGAAGGAGAAGGAGGCTCCCTTCAGGGAGCCCAACGTGGGACTCGATCCCAGGACCCCGGGATCATGACCTGAGCCATAAGCAGATGCTCAACCACTGAGCTAGATGCCCCTCAGGAGGCATTTTTATAGTTGACCAGGAGGCAAGAAGCATTGTCTCCAATTTCAAATGGTTATAAAGGGTTCATTCTCTCAATAGTCTAGGATTCAAAGAGGAATATTCCTACCTCCTTTTGCAAAAGCAAGGAACGAGACAGGAGGTGGGAAAAACCACAGTATGGAACTTTGCAGAAAATAGCATATGTCCAGGGAAAGACAGACTCTATCTGGACCAGATCAAAGTGATTGATGGAAGCAATGGTTAACACAAGAATGACTGAGTTTCTTTATATTTTACTGTTCAAGGTGGAGGGTGGTCTGTAAATTAAAGGGGCTAAAGTAGATGGATGAAGATAGGCCCAATTCAGAAACTGTGATTAAGGATTTTTTTTCCCCAACAGAACTTTTTAGGAATCTGAAAAAGATACAGCCTCAGAGTCGAGGAGGAATGATAATGCCTGGGCTTCAAGGAAAATAGGAAGAAATTCACAATTCAAATGTCACCACTCCTCCAGTATTGACAAATGGGACCAAGTGATAGAGGGAAGAAAGTTTCAGTGGCCAGCTAGCACTAATTCTTACTAACAAAAACACATTTTGGTTATAGTTTTCAGGGGCCTATGGGAAATAAGTAAAGGGATTGATCTACCGATAACCATTTTAAGAGACGGAAGAAAAATAATTATTCATGATAGCCCCTGCCATAAAATGTTTCCAGACATTTCGATTGCAATGAACACAATTTATTCTCTGCATTTTTTTTTTTTAGTAAAACAAAACAAAACAAAACAAAAAACCACTGAGGTTCAGCAGTACTGAATGATTCATGCAAGACTTCCTTATTTGTGGTCAAATCAAGACTATTCTCCAAATTACCCACCGGACATAGGATTACATCATTAAGGCACAGGAAGAGCTGATAGATTAAAAGAACATCATTAAAAAAAAAAAAAAGTAAGTAGGATCAAGAAAATGGGTGGCTTCTCTATATCGAGGTGTGATGTGCCAGGGAGGTGTAATAAATACATAATCACATGATTTATCATGTGACTCTATCCTAGGACTCAAACCGCCCACTGATGGACATTTGAAATCAAGTAGCTGATGACGGAGATCTTCCTGAAGATGCAAAAGCATGAGAGTTGTGAACAGACTCCACAGTTGTAGACACCTAGAAAGCATCATAGTGGTGATAGGAGAAATAAAGAGATGATAGTGAAATTGATGACCATCAGGCTGGAGAAATTAGAGCTAGACTAAATTTAGTGAAAGCGTGGCAGGAATTAATGGGCATGGAAAAGCAGAGAACAGGCTGGTTGAGAAATCTCGGGACACACACTGAAGGAATGTGAAAAACAGACACTGAGCATCGTTACCATGTGGAATATTTGCAATTCCAGTTAGAAGATGGGACGTGGCTGGTAGAAACAGATCTGCTTCCAATTTTTCTGGGTATTCATTATATATGGCTTGGGCTAGTAGAGTTTATCATTCTGTTGATACAGAACTTTTTATTGATGGCCTCATCAAATATCCAGGGCCAAAGAGTCTGAAAAAAGAGCTCTTTATTTATGGCTTGATAGAAGAGTGAGAGGGTGTTCAATACGGAAATCATTTTACAATTGGAAGCCAGTGCTGTTTGCTTCTTCTGTACCTTACAGGGTAAGGAGGGGATAATGCAGCTCCAGGCCCAGAAAGTTTTAAATGCTATATGCTGGAAGGCTGGTGGAAAGGGGATGTTTCTTTAAAGAGAACTTTTCTTAAAATGGAGAGGTGCCATCTAAGAAAAGGTAAATGGGATCAATGAAGGTAGAATAAAGGCCAACTTTCGAAATGAAAAATAAGGTAAAATTCTGGGGCCAGAGGGTTACCAAAAATGTGGGGGAGGGTACGCCCAATTACGAGTGTCACTGAAAGGCAAGAAGGATGGGCACCTGGGTGACTCAGTGGTTG
This sequence comes from Canis lupus familiaris, assembly GCF_011100685.1. Taxonomy (NCBI): domain Eukaryota; kingdom Metazoa; phylum Chordata; class Mammalia; order Carnivora; family Canidae; genus Canis; species Canis lupus. Next base: position 37,612,289 of record NC_049226.1, read on the forward strand.
AGCGTCTGCCTTTGGCTCAGGTCATGATCCCAGGGTCCTGGGATTGATCCTGCATCGGGCTCCCCACAGGGAGCCTGCTTCTCCCTCTGCTGTGTCTCTGCCTCCCTCTCTGTGTCTCTCATGAATCAATAAATAAAATCTTCAATAAAAATGTTTGAACTCTAAAGACATCAGTTGATGGGGGCGATCAAGAACTCTCATCCATGCTGAAAAACGGCACTGAATGTCTTCTCGTTTCCTTTTGTTCTCTGGTTGACCAGCTGTTCCAGGCCCAAAATAAAGAAATCTGAGCTTAGAGAAGACTTTCTGGGAAAACAGGTGGGAGGAAAATGTGACTGCCCAGATCAGAGGCAGACAGCCTTCAGAAGTGGAATGCCAAGTTGCTGACCCTGAAATTCAGGTGCATGGTGAGGGTTGTCCTTCCAAGTGTCACCTCCATCTCCTTTTCAAAGAAATGTGCCCTGGTACTTACATGTTTGGCTTCATCTGTCTTCCTTTGGGGCCCCTTTTTCTCCTAACATAAACACTCTTGGGGTAAGTTCAACCCATCTGGCCTCCACTCATCCTGGAGTCTACATTATGTACATTTAGAGCTGCTGAAGCTGAGAGAAATTTCCCCCCAGGAATCTGAGAGGTAGGAGGTAGACACCATTGAGCTTGGTGCATTTGTTTTTTCTGTTGTTTTGTTTTGTTTTTAAGATTTTATTTATTTATTCATGAGAGACACACAGAGAGAGGCAGGGACACAGGCAGAGGGTGAAGCAGGCTCCCTGCGGGGGAGCCCGATGTGGGACTTGATCCCAGGACCCCGAGATCACAACCTGCACCGAAGGTAGATGCTCAACCACTGAGCTACCCAGGCGCCCCTGAGCTTGGTGCATTTGAAGAGAGGGAAGAGCTTACATCAGGAGAGGCTGGGATAGGAGGAATCACAGGACAAAGGCAGGACCTGGAAAATGCGAGAAGCATGGAGAGGAGGTAAGAAGGGAGAAGGTGTATTAGTCCTATTTGCCATGGCAACAACCCCCCAGGGGTGGTAAACACTCTGGGCTTACTAGAAAGTGACTCTGGGAGGGATGTGAAGCAAAGAGACTCTACTTTGTCCCCTTGTGGACCAGACGGGGACCTACAAGCTGTCTTCTGAGTCACCAGATAGCACCACACTAAAAATCCCACCTTAGCACACCCCAGCCAGGCGGAGCTAATAAAGGGTAGTATTTCTCATCAGCTCCGATCCTTCAGATGCACCCAAAACCTCAGACCTAGGAATTGAGGGATGGAAAAGGATCCACAGCAGAAAGTATGTTCCCTATTTATTGTTAACTTTTATTTTGATGGCAAAACTGGAGACTAGGTTGTTGGCCATATAGCTAGTAATGGGACCACAATGGATAGTTAAAATGAACTGAAAACCGAGGTTGTACCTGGGTGGCTCAGTGGTTAAGTGTCTTTCTTTGGCTCATGTCATGATCCTGGGGTTCTGGGATTGAGCCCCGCATTGGACTCCCTGCTTGATGGGGAGCCTGCTTCTCCCTCTCCCTCTGCTGCTCCCCCTTCCCCGCTCATGCTGTCTCTCTTGCCTTGTCAAATAAATAAATACAGTCTTTTAAAAAAAGAACTGAGTCTGAGACATACTAAGATTTCCTAACAACCCACAATGGGTCCATATATTAGAAGCAATTTCTATTTTCAGTTTTCTTTCCTCCTGGCATAACTAAAATCTGCTCTTTTATGACTGTGTATAAAGTTGCACTGCCTCATAGTATCTCCAAATTCACCCTTTCTTCAAGCTTTATTTTTTTAAGACTTTTTTGGCAAAGATTTTTTTCTTTATTTATTCATGAAAGACACACACACACACACACACACAGAGAGGAGAGAGAGAGAGAGAGGGAGGAGAGACATAAGCAGAGGGAGAAGTAGGCTCCCTGTGACGACCCCCATGCAGGACTCAGTCCCAGGACTCTGGGCTCACAACCTGAGCCGAAGGCAGACTCTCAACCACTGAGTCACTCAGGTGCCCCTAAATATTTTATTTCTTTATTTGAGAGATAATGAGAGCATGTGTGCATGAGCAGGGAGAGGGGCGGAGGGAGAGGAAGAAGAGGCTCCTCATTGAGCACGAAGCCCGATGCAGCACTCGATCCCAGGACCCCGAGATCATGACCTGAGCCAAAGATAGATGCTTCACCAACTGAGCCACCCAGGCACCCCTTCCTTCACACTTTAAAGGAAAGACAGACCTGCCATTATTCCAACATTCTGTGATGGGACACACAGATTTATACATTTTCCCATCTATGTTTTTCATCCATATAATTGAGACTCTGAACGCAAATCCATTTGCACACTGAAGATGTTTCAAGGGCCAGACTTAGGTTACATTAATGGGGATGTTTCCCCAACAGGGCTTGAGATTTGGGTTTGAAAAGTCATTCTTCATCAGTAATTACAGGATATAACAGGACAATAGGCAGGGTGTTCTATTTCTACAAGAAGAATTGTATTGGACTGAATCCCAGCCACACTTCCCCACGTTTGGCCATCACAAGCTCCTCTCTTCCATGATTCTATGGAGAGGAGACACAATGCCCTGGGGTTTCTAGAAAATTCGGCAGAAATCATCTGCCTTCCTTTGCTATTACTCAGCAGCTCAGGGCCCTCTGTACACCCCAGCATATCCATCTGAATTCTGCTGTTTAACACAAGTGGGGCCATTTACTTCTATCTCTCGACACGTCGGTTGTGTCAGGTAACAAGAAATACTGCCATGGCCCCGTCACGGAGGCAAATTGAATCTGCAAGACTTGAACTTGAAAAAACCTTTAGAAATGTCTTATTGGGGTGTTATTCTTCCACTCGAAGTTGACGGATTCCACTTCACAGAAATGCAATTATCCATTTGTTGTAAGCGGCTCCTGGATCTCAGCTATAAAAAAAAAAAAAAAAAAAACAGTTCAGTGATGTTTCTCGTTAGCACTCCTCTTGGCAGAGCATGACGTTAAACATTGATCTGCTTACTATAATGGAATCATTTGCTGAGAGAGAGAGAGAGAGAGAGAGAAGGAAAGGTTTGCAAGAGAAAAACTCCGAGTGATGAGGGAAAGAATTTCCAGCCAAGCATTCATTAGAACCTGCTTTTTAGACCTGCATCCGATGTGCACCAGCTGTATAGGTTTTACTTCTTAAACCAGGAATCTTAGCACTGCTGACATTTTTGGGTAGGAGGATTCGTTGTTATGGGGGCTTTGCTGCGCATCACACGGTGTCTAGCAGCGTCCCTGGCATCTGCCCACCAGAAGCCCCCTCGGGACAACCCAAGTGTCTCCAGAGATGCCCCTGAGAGGTAAAATTGTCTTTTGGGGAGAACCACTGTTCTCATAAGTGTTCACCTGCTTGTCTGGAAAGTAAAACTCGTGAGAGTGGAGAGTGCTGTTGGTTCAGGGATATTTAGTGAAAGGGTAATCTGCTAGTGAACATACTGTACTATTATGACATACGCACCTTTATGTATTGCCACATCAAATTTTAAGTATCTTCACATGTAACAGATTTGGCAGATATTAGCTGACAGAACTGGATGAAGGCATTTAGGAGAAGCTGATCCTCAAGGTGCCTGGGTGGCTCAGTGGTCGAGCATCCGCTTCAGCTCAGGGCATGATCCCGGGGTCCTGGGATCGAGTCCCGCATGGGAGTCCCCACAGGGAGCCTGCTTCTCCCTCTGCCTATGTCTCTGCCTCTCTCTGTATGTTTCTCACAAATAAATAAATAAAATCTTAAAAAAAAATAGCTGATCCTCTTTCCAACCATAGCAAACTCAAGAGTAGAGAATTTCCAGACACATTATGTTTTAAACCCCCACATAACTAGTTAGAGAGGATTTAAGTGCCAAATGGCGATTTGATCCATTACATTTTACTCTTTGAAGATCTTTGAAATTAAGAAAAGTACAGTGGGATTAATACTCCATGAGTAATACACATCCATTGTCTGGAAGCTTATTAACCTCCAGTCATCAGAATAAATGAATTTCCCCTAAAAATCACTAAGTGACCTACAGAATTGTAACACCGTAGACGGGGCCTCAAAAGTAAACTGTTCAGGGTGAAACTCTCGACCTCTGGTTGCTCTTCTGGAGAGAGAATTCTCCACCTCTAAGAAGAGTTCAGGAGGTCAGTAGACATAGCCATGGAGCAGACAGCTTAGAGGAAGCATCGCTAAGATGTTCAAATCAAGAACAAACCCACTAACTGTTATAGCTAAACGGATAAAAGATATCTGAAGCCACACACAGCAAGAGTAAATGCAATTTCTCTTCTGGAAGAAACGTTGAGTATACGGATTCTAGATCTGTATATGTTTTGTCAGGATCTATTAACTTCTGACACTCTTCTGAAACTTTAGAAGCTAGAAAGTTTTCCTGGAAGGCTTCGTAGTCATTCATTATTTAAATAATATGAATTTCAAAAAAAAAATGAAAAAAATCTACATGCAAGAAGAGGTGCTTTGAACTCAATTCTGTTCTTTTATTATTTCTTAACACAGAAAGAGGAGGATTGCCCAATACAACTGTTAGATGCACGTGTTTCCTTGTGCAAGCTACGTTTGCATATTGCCAAGCAAATGCTTATAAAAGGATCAGAGACACAAACAAAACAAGTTAAAAGATGCAAAGAGTTTGAGGTGAGTATCTTGTTTCTAAAAGTGATGATTTAAGTACAACAAAACCAGGGTGTTGCATTGGAAAATTAAGGGCACCAGAAAGGAAGGAAACCAACTGGGCAAAGGAGACCCGGAATTGGTTTGTTTGGTTTATTTTTTTGTAATTCTCATAAATGGGATATCCACAACAGAAATTCAAAGGTCTGGAGCAATGCTGGAATACCTAGAAACTTAATAATTTTTTCTCTGCATTTTAATCCTGTGTTGGGCTCCTCAGGAATGCCTTTCTTCCCCTGATGCAGACCATTTATGGTTGATGCACATTTGCACTGTGTATTTTCCAGCAACTTTAGTTTCTTTGGACTCACAACACTGAAGAAAAAAAGAGTATTTTGCAATACCGTAGTGTCTGGTCCTTTAAATTTTTGGCAGACATGGAAAACTTAACACGAGATAGGAGACATTCTCCTCATGGGTTTAAACCTGTAATAAAATGTTGCTGACAGACTAATTATAAACGTTTTATATATTTCGTGCATATGTGCTTCTCTCTAAACCAATTTAATTCCCATTAATGCTAATCTTGTTAATGCCCACTTGGAGAGGAAAGGAATACTCTTCATAAAACTATTGATTTATTTGAGCTATTTAAACGAGGGATGAGAGAAATAGGAGAAGAAAAAAAAACCTCCGTTTTACCCACATCTGTATTTCTTAGAATATTTTCCAAACATTAACGAACATTCGGTTAAACATGGAACAAACAGGGAAGTGGGGAAAAATAAAGTGACGAAGTGGCGGTCCTCCAGCCATGCGAAAAAAAAAAATAGTGACATTTATTCATCCTTTTAGTGTTAACTCCAAGATTAGAAAGGAGATATTACAAAGAGAAGCAGATTTTCTTTGTTAAAAAAGAGGTACAGCAAAAAGAGCTTCATACTCCTAAGCTCTTACTGAAGTGCGTTTTTCCTTAAAAAAAAAAAAAAAAAAAAAAAGATGATCAAAACCATAACTAGGTAAGTTATGCTCCTACCCTTTTTATCCTTCTCCTAGTGTGACTGTCCATCTTGTTCTCCAGCTAAGACTCTGATAATTTCTCTCAACCTCAGCCAAGACAAGAATTCCGCATCTCCGGGCACTTCAAGGAGCCCAGACTGGCTCTTAAAAGATACTGTGTCCTGGTCCGAGTGGTGTCCTTGACCACTGGTGACTCCTCGTGATGGAGTGTCATAAGGCTACCCTGAGGCCTCAGAGAACAGTAGGCAACCCTCTCTGTCCTATATCAGACCATCCCCACCCCAGCTAACCGCTTCTAAGAGTATACACCGCTGACTTCTCATTCTCTCTGGAAGAAGTGGCATGAAAAAGGGAACAAGTGAGAGATGGGGTTCGGCCTGAGGTCAACCATCTGACATTATTAGGATAAGTCATGTAAAACCTCCCTGAGACTCAGTTTCCTTATCTGTAAAACGGGGATCCTAATCCCTATGTGCTACGTTCTTACACCACATAGCAGAAAGACGGAAGAAGGTTAAGTTTTATTTGAAAGCACTGTGGTTAGCGTGCCGTGTTACTAATCAGGAAACGGTTTTGAAGAGGTGGCACGGGCAAAAAAATTAAAAGGGAGGAAATGTAAGGAGAGAGAGTTTTATCTGGGACCCGTGAGAAGAGAGAGAGAGAGAGAGAGAGAGAGAGAGATGGAGACAGAAACAGAGAGAGGACTGATTTACCCTTAGGATTTTCTTAAAAGTTTTCATGGTGACCGATGCTCCTAGTTTAGGACTATGTATATAAAACATTAAAACAACAACAACAAAAAAAAATCAAAAAATGCAAAAAGTATTTTTTGCTTGTTTGTGTATCCAAATATTGGGTGCTGGTGATGCCATGAAGATGGGGGCGGAAGCCAGAATGCTCTTAACATTCCCTGGGGGGGGGGGGGGGGTGGTAAAAAAAAAATACCGAAACAAACATTTTCAGCACAAATAGTAAACTGCCATTTCTCTACCGATCGGTAAAAAAATATATTATATTTTGATATTTTTTTTTCTTTTTAAATTACACTGTCACCCATCCCAGCCGAAGTCCTGGCCGGTCATCTGGTAGAACTTCAAGTTGAAGGGCCTGTAGAAGTCGCGCAGCCTGCGCACCACGTCGCGGTCGATGTCGGGGTGGGTCCTGCCCTTGGTCTTGCCCAGGCAGTGGGGCTTGCTGCTGCCCTCGGCCTTCTTGAGGCACGGGAAGCCCTTGGTCTTGTTGAAGTAGAAGTGCTTGTCGGTGATGATCCTCTTGAGGCCCAGGAAGTCCTGCACGCGGCCCAGCTCGCCGGCCGGGTCGCTGATGAGCCGCTCCCCGCTCACGAAGAGCATCTGGCCGAGCGGAAAGTGGCGCAGCCAGTGCTCCAGGTGCTTGGCGTAGATGCCGATCTGGATGGCGCTCCACGACGTGTCGATGAGGCCCGTCGAGCGGTTCTTGAACGTCAGGCTCTCGAAGGTGGGGATGTCGGGCCGCTTGGACAGCGTCTGCGTGTAGTCCGAGATGGCCCTGGTCACCGGGTCCCGCACCACCACGATGAGCTTGGTGTCCTTGGACATGGCCGAGATGCGCGCGGGCGCCTCGCGGGTGACAAAGTAACTGGGCGTCTTCTCCATGGTGATCTGCCCGTCCAGGGTCCTCGGCATCAGGTCCCTGGGGGAGGAGGGGGAGGGGGGAAGCGAAAAGGGGCATGAGTGTGACAGCCTCCAAAGGGGGGGACTTGCCCTGCGGTGCGGAGGCAGGGAGGGCTCATTCCAAGCAGCGGAGCATCCTCTAGACTCCGGAGCTGGGCGTGCATCCCCCCTCCCACGTTCTGGTCCAGCTTGCACCAGCTTCTCCAGGGCCTCGTGTATTTAAATGGGGGAATAATGCTACCCATTACCTACATTGTTGTGATGATTAAGCGAGTTAATATAATATACTTCAATACTTTAGGAGACTGCCTGACACAGAATTAAGTGCTCCGTAATTTTTTTTGATTTTATTATTATTAGGAACACACGATGCTGTGTAAGAAAGCAAGAAAGAACCTATTTTATCAAAGAAAGAAAGCAACCTCCATCAAATTCTTTAGGTAAATCAAACTGTCATCATAAACACGATCACACCGTTATGCTATTAAAATAGCCTGGGCCCTTTCCGCAGTTTTCTTACAAACGATTCTATTTAACATAATGCCGCTGCCTGGTACACAACACACTTCTCTTTAAAATTTCCGAATTTGGGACAGCCTGGGTGGCTCTGTGCTTGAGCACCTGCCTTCAGCTCAGGGTGTGATCCCAGGGTCCTGGGATCGAATCCCACATCGGGGTCCCCGCAGGGAGCCTGCTTCTCCCTCCCCCTAAATCTCTGTGTCTCTCATGAATAAATAAAATATTTTTAAAAAAATTCTTTAGGTAAATTAGACTATCACCATAAACATGATCATACCACTATGAGATGGTATTAAAATACCCCGAGCCCTTTCCGCAGTTTTCTTATAAACAATTCTATTTACTATAATGCCACTGCCTGGTACACAACACACTTCTCTTGAAAATTTCTGAATTTTCCTTTAACAAACAAGACTTAAATCCATCTTTTATTGAATAATTCGAAATGCCATCACTGCAACACTCTACAGATCTTGGTTCCTCTCAACACGTTCAGCCATGGTGATCTGCCTGTCCAGGGTCCTTGGCATCAGGTCCCTGGGGAGGTTGGAGGGGGAGGGAGCAAAAAGGGGAATGAGTGTGACAGCTCTCACACACTGTTACTATGTTATCTTTTCACAACGCCAAAGTGAATTCTGGCTCTTTGTTGTTCAAAACGTTCTCAATTCTCATTTGCTTACTCTTCCTGATGGCGTTAGGATCACTTCACCACTTCGAAAGAAAAATATGCCACTGGGGTCTTCATGGAGCAGAGGTTGCTGCCTTGATCAATCTCAGGGCCTGTCAAAAGTATGAGCAGGAGAGATGAAACCTATTTGCTCTCCCAATTTATTTTTTAAATCTTTTAAAGATTTTATTTATTTATTTGAGAGACACAGAGTGAAGCAGAGACACAGGCAGAGGGAGAAGCAGGCTCCCTGCAGGGACCCCGATGTGGGACTCGATCCCAAGACCCTGGGATCACAACCTGAGCCGAAGGCAGACGCTCAACTGCTGAGCCACTCAGGCATCCCTTACTCTTCCAATTTGAATGTACTACCATTACCTCCACTGTTTGATATTAAGGCACCGTCTTTCTAATTCCAAGTTTTACAAGAAATAGCTCTGGCTCAAATCAATATTAGAATAAATGTATTTTGGAGATTTCATTTCAATGACTAAACGAAATTTATCCTTTGACCCATTGTGGGAAGAATCAAACATCTAAATGTTCTTATACTGGATTCACTATTATTCCTGGAATACAATCCGTTTGATTCGGATACATTATTCTTCTAACAGAGTCCTACATTTGGTTCATTATTATTTTGCTCTGGATTTTTCATTCATATTCATTAATGGGATGTTTCTGTATTTTTCTTTTGATCAATAGCTTAATCAATTGCTAGAATATGAATTATTCCACCAATAAAATGAGTTGAGAAATGTTTCACATTTTTCTTTAGCTTAGAGAAGTTTAAGTAGCAAAATAGTTTTTTTAAAGATTTTTAAATATTATTTACTTGAGAGAGAGAGAGAGAACATGCGAGTGGGGGAAGAGGCAGAGGGAAGTGAAGAGAAGGAGAGAAATGGACTCTGTGCTGAGCATAGAGCCCGACGTGTGACTCAATCCCACAACTCTGAGAGATCATGACTTGAGGCGAAATCAAGTGTCAGACACTTAACTTAATTAACTGAGCCACTCAGGCACCCATCAAAATAATTTTCTGTTCCTTACATCTGGTGAGCATTACCTACAAAGCTATCTTATACTGATGCTTTGTGGGTAAGGATAGGAAAGAAACAAGAGTTTTCAAGTATCTTTTTGGTTTCTTCCATAGTTATTGGTTTCTTATAAATTTTCTGATTTGTGTCAATTTTGGCAATTAACATGTTTCTAAAAGTCACCCAATTGAGCAGTTAGATCCAGAGTCTGGACTGTAATTTTATAATCCCCAGGAATTTGGTCTTTTCTGCCTTTCTTTCTGCTTTCTAGATTCTGTCATCTTTTATTTATTCATTTTTATTTTTATTTATTTTTATTTTTTTAAAAGATTTTATTTATTTATTCATGACAGACAGAGAGAAAGAGGCAGCTACACAGGCAGAGGAAGAAGCAGGCTTCATACGGGGAGCCCGAGTGGGACTCGATCCCGGGTCCTCAGGATCACACCCTGGGCTGAAGGTGGCGCTAAACCGCTGAGCCACCGGGGCTGCCTGATTCTGTTATCTTTTTAAGTTATTTTATTTGCATTTTAGCTTTTTAACGATCCCTTTGTTCTTTTTCTATTTCTGCTCTGCTGTTCTTCTAATTTATTTAACAGGATACTTCATTTATTTCCAATCCCCCCTCACAAGTCATGATAGCATTTGAGGCTACTATTTCCCTTCTACACATAAACTTGGTCGAATTTCAATGTACTGTTGTCATTTTCATAAATACTTAGTTAATTGCATTTTGTACTTTTAATTTCCTTTTTAGTGTAGGTGTTATCTAAGATTGTTTTTATCTTTTACTTTTAATTCTAATAGTTGGTTTACCGCATTTTTACCATAACTTGGTGATGAGTTTCTATTTTGCCTTTGTGGTAAAAAAATATATACTTTGTGTTATGTGAATTTGCCTCTGTTAACGTCCTGTAATTTCATCCGACCTATACTATTTGCCAACTTTATATTAAGAAAAATTTCGAACACACCCCAAAGTAGAGAGAATGCTAATGTAAATCTTGTGTACCTTACATCCAACTTCAAAAAATAGCAACTGTTGGCCAATTTCATTTCATTGTCAACCCCCTCTGTTTCTGCTCCCTCCTCCACAAATGAATTACTTTCAAGTCTGTCTCAGACGTCACTCAACTGGCTCATAAACATTCTAGTTCCCCAACAGGTATTGGCGAGGATGTGGAGAAAGGGGAACCCTCTTGCACTGCTGGTGGGAATGCAAACTGGTACAGCCACTGTGGAAAAGAGTATGGAGGGCCATCAAGAATCTAAAATAGAACTACCCTAAGACCCAGTAAATTGCACTACTAGGTATTTACCCAAAGAATACAGAAACACTAATTCAAAGGATACAGGTGCACCAATGCTTACAGCAACATTATGTACAATAGCTGATTATGGAAGCAACCCAAGTGTCCACTGTCTGCTGAATGGATAAAGAAGATGAGAGATCCATTATATACAATGGAATATTACTCAGCCATCAAAAAGAATGAAATCTTGTCATTTGCAACTATGTGGACAGAGCTAGACAGTATTATGTTAAGCAAAATAAGACAAATATCATATGATTCCACTCATATGTGGAATTTAAGAAACAAATGAGCAAAGGGAAAGAAGAGGAGAGAGACCAACCAAGAAACAGACTCTTAACTGTAAAGAACTGATGGTCACCAGAGGGGAAGGGGTCAGAGGATGGGGGAAATAGGTGATGGGGTTTAAGGGCACTTGTCATGATGTATGGAAGTGTCCAATCACTTGTTGTGATTGTACACCTGAAACTAATATCACGCTGTATATTTTACTAACTGGAATTTAAATAAAAATTTAAGAAAAAAACCTATTCTGCTTCCCATTGTCATTATTTTTGGCACAAATTCCTGAACATCTGTGGCAATAAGCCACTGACCCTGGGTTAGTTCAGTGATGTCGTTATTCTCAGATTTTTGCTGTCTTTGATATTTTAGTCTGGTTTTGTTTACTTTTTTCCTTGGAGAAGGACATGATAATTAGCTATCTGATTTCTGTTGCCTTTTGCTGTTGTTTTAAGAAATCTGTGATTCCTTTTGCAAAAGAACCTTTAAAGTCATCCATCCCCCACCCCACCCCCCGCCAGATAGACCCTAAGGTTTGGGGAGGACTAAGGAGCAACCAGAGTTCACTGTCATCACCAAGCAGACACAAGTTACTGTTACTGAACATGTGACATTAGCGTCACTGCATGACATGAATTCATGGGCTTGTCACTGCCCATCTCCCCATAGAAAACTAAGAAAGTGGCAAGGCCAACCCATTCTGGAAGCTTATGTTGTGCTTTTACAAGATGAGCCAGGAGATCCATCCAGACATTGTTGGAATAATTCAGGGAATGGAATTTGATCAACTGCATGAAAAAAGTCTGGAATAGCAGAAGCAAACATGAAGTATCAGGGAAGTGATGATAAAGAGTATTTGGTGATTAAAAAAAATTCTGAATTCTTGCCTCCTTTCCTCTGATTTCTGACTTTTAACTACTAGGCTTCCTTTTTTGACCAGTAATATAGAGAGAACATACTTCATTCAGAAGCTACTGGTTGGTGGTGCACCTTAGCATTCAGAAGCTAAGGAGGCTTGGTTAAGTGTCTGCCTTCAGCTCAGGTCATGATCCTGGGGTCCTGGGATCAAGTCCCACATCTAGCTTCCGGCTCAGCGGGAAGTCTGCTTTTCCCTTTCTTCCTCTGTCTTTCCCCCTGCTTGTGCTTGCATTTTCTCTTTCAAATAAATAAAGTCTTAAAAAAGAAGAAGCTACTGGTTGAGGATCTCAATCTCCCTCTCCCCTGTCTCAGGGGAACACACAGATCTCCAGCAGCCCTTTAGCACAGATTCTGGCTATAGATTGTGCAGCACAAGAGAAAATCCTACTGAGGTCTCCAAGAAAAAAAAAAAAAGAAACCATATTTTAAATTTTCTTAATAGAGTAGGTCAATAGGCGTTTGAAGAGGAAACAGCTAAAATAGGATTTCAGAAGAAAAACACATTACTTACTGTCATCTACAGGGTGAGGAAAACAGGCTGGTTGGGCATGGGGGTTACAGTGTGGGTAGGGAGTCTAGTTAACTGGAAACCACCTGCAAGCCACTTTTTTCAAAAAGGAAGAAGTGATAGTCTAAATAAATCCTTAATGAAACTAACATTGCTAAAGGACTCACAAAGGGATTCTTTAAATAGTAATCTCCCTTTTAATTTCTTTATTCATTTTCTTACTGCAATTTGAATTTTAATGTTCAAAACAGAGAACATTATACATCTATCACACAGAATGCAATACATGTGTAATTTGGAATACCGTATTTCAAAGTGTTCAGGAGAACCTGCAAATCATCCTTCCTTACCTGAGTGAGACTTCCACTGTGACTCTACTCTGTGCCAGGACTTGGGCCTGAAGGGGGAGGGAAAAAGCCATCCCAGTACACGAAAGGTTGGAGAGATCCCATACAGGCTACGGGGGAAGAAAGGTGTATGCAATAAACCTGTCAAGTTTCCCTACATACGGAACAAGCTGGGGATGAATTGGATGATGGGAGGTGTAGGTGCTAGGAGGCCTTAACTTCCCGACTAAGTGTGTAAGGCTTTCCCAACGTCACCTCTAAATAACGATGAGGATTTGGAGACATTAATAGTAGGTATATGGGGATGGGGAAGTGGGTAGAAACCAGAATTGTGAGGAGAAAGTAGAAAAGATTTGTTTGTTTTGTTTTGTTTTGTTTTCCTGAGGAAGGCAAGAGTAAGAGGGGATCTCACAAGCAAATTAAGGATTATTACAAAATGGGCCGCTAGTCAACGTGGAAGTGTCACCAAAATGTTTCCCTCTAGGAATAATTGTGCCAGTTGGCATGGAAATAAATTGATTCCCCTTAAAAACAGCTCACCTCTCTCTCCCACCATAACAGGCAAATAACCGGCTTTTCCAGTTCATGGCTTTCCAACCAGGCACTGTCATTGCCTGAATGTCACACGTATAAGGCCTTCAGTGGACAGGTGTGTGGATGTCCCAGGAACATGTCAGAGGGGCTGTGACCTTCTCTGGATCCTTGTGATCTCGACTAGATGGGGTTCTCCTGGCAGCCAGAAATTCTAAACACTGGGTGTCATCTTCTTAAGAACAGTTCTTGATATGTGCCATATATCATAATGGTCATAATGGTCATGTCAATGCTGCTTATGATCCAGATTCCCCAGCCATAATGGTCATGTCAATGCTGCTTATGATCCAGATTCTCCAGCCCTTTGGCTTGATTCTTCAGGTGAAGTGAGTAAGCTGAGACTGGAGAGCTTGAATGACTAGCTCATGGTTGAAAGAATAGCTCCATGTTGGAACACGTGTCAAAATTCCTTTCCTTTTATAGTTGCATAATATTCCATTGTATGTAGGGAGCATATCCTGTGTACCCATTCATCCTCTGATGGACCTTTGGGTACTTCTACTTTTTGGATATTGTAATTCTTGTTGTGTTCTTTGGGGAGAAAGAGCAAATGTGTGCAACCCACTTTGTAATAATCCTTAATTTGCTTGATGTCTCACCATATAGAAAAACCAATTCCAGATGGCTGGTACATATAAATATGAATGATAAAATAATAAATCATTTGGGAAAAAACCTTAGGAGAGAATTTTAACAATTGAGAGGGGCAGATATTCCTTAAGTTTCTTTTTTTTTTTTTAAGATTTTATTTATTCATGAAAGAGACACAGAGAGAGAAGCAGAGACACAGGCAGAGGGAGAAGCAGGCTCTGGGTGGGGAGCCTGATGAGGGACTTGATCCTAGGACCCTGGGATCACAACCTGAGCTGAAGGCAGCCCTCAACCACTGAGCCACCCAGATGCCCCAATTTAGCCCTTCTGCCAGATGAATAGCATGTTTTTCATTTCCAGCTGCTTTTCCTCCTCCCACCCCCACCCCCAACCTCTCTAGGCTTCTCTTCCCCCACTGCTTTGTCCCCAGGCACTAGGCTGCTTCTGCCCTAGGGGCCCTCAGGTGCACAGAGGGGGCCCCTTGCTGGCCCTGATACTCTGGCTCATTTCTCTGTCTCCCCCTCTGTTGGATACCACTTCCCACAGGCCTCAGGTAGCAGGGGATGGTGGGACAGGGCATCTGTATGGGGCTAACCAGTCTAGTGCCAGGACTCTTGCTTTGGGGAGGAGGGTCCACTGGCCTGTGAAGGGGACCCAGCACAGGGGAAGCCTTGCAAGGACCTGGCCCCAGGCTGGATCATTCACCACTTCCTGCTCTCCCCACCAGTAAATTGAGCATTAAATAGAATACCTGGTGCTTCAGGGCATGCGGAGACTTGAAAGGGACAGTCCTGCTCAGTCACAAGCCATTGTCAGGTGCTGAGCCTCAGGGCTGAGAGCTCCTTGCTCCCTCTTCACTATCCCCTCTGAGCTCCCCACTGTCACTCATCTCCAACTCCTCTGAGCTCCTCTTCCTCTTCCCTATTTCCTGCAAACTCTTCCTCCTCCTCCCCATCCCCTCTGAGCTCCCTCCCCCCATCCCTCTTTCTTAAGTTTCTTAAAGGAAGAATCACAAAGAAAAAAATGATGAATTGGACTCTATTAAAAATAAGAATTTCTGTTCATCAAATGATACCAATGAGTAAAAAGGCAACCATTAGAATGATAGAAAATATTTAAAATACATATACCTGACAAAAGATTTCTAGCCATAATACATAAAGAGTTCCTACAAATCAAGGAGTTAAAATGAACTAAACATCATAGAAGAAAAATGGGCAAATGTCTTAAATAGGCACTGCATACAAAAAACAGTATCAAAATAGTCAATAAATGTATGAAAAGGTACTGCACTTCATTAGTCATCAAGGGAATGCAAATTAAAACACAACAGCATACACCCACCTGAATGGTTAGAACAAAAAGCACAAAGAATTCCTGGTGTGGACGAAGATATGGACAACTGGCTCTCTACTGCTCTGAGTATAAAGAGCTATAATGACTTTAGAAAACTATTTGGATCTATCGAGCAGAGCTGAACCTATGCATATAGTCTGGCCCAGCAATTCTGGTCGGAGGACAATGCAATAGAAATCATACATACGTTAATCAAAAGACATGTTCATGAACATTCATAATTAATCGTAACAGCCCCAAAAGTAAGCTCCCTAAACATCCATCAAAAATAGAAGACTGAATATATATATGACTGAATATATATATATATGTGTGTCTATAGAGAAATAAAATCTATATAAAATAATATATAGAATTGGCATGAATGACTCAGCATTTGTGAATGAATCCCATAAACACAATGTTGACAAACAGAGCAAGTCACAAAAATGTATGTACCATATTATTTCTCTTGTAAAAAGTCCAAAAACAGGCAAGACCCACCTAGAGTGTTAGATGTTGGGGACAGTTGTTACCCTTGGGGGGATGAGTGACTGGAAGGCGGTTCTAGAGAGATAGGAATATCCCACTCCATAATGCAGAATTTCTGTCCTTTTCTGAATTTGGTTATACTTCAATAAAAAATTTGTAAGACATCAAAAATAAAAGGACCAATTCTCCATAATTCTCCAAGAAAAACAGGCACTTCAAAATAGTGCATTTAGTAAGTCAATTACGTTTCCTTTTTTTAAAAAATATTTTTATTTATTTTTAATTTTTTATTTATTTATGATAGTCAGAGAGAGAGAGAGAGAGAGAGGCAGAGACATAGGCAGAGGGAGAAGCAGGCTCCATGCACTGGGAGCCCGACGTGGGATTCGATCCCCGGTCTCCAGGATCGCGCCCTGTGTCAAAGGCAGGCGCCAAACCGCTGCGCCACCCAGGGATCCACTCAATTACATTTCCAACTCATAGAAAGATCATAAAGGAAAAGGAGCTGACCTCCCATCTGTAGGAATCAGGGGCTCTCTCAATGGCCTTCTTCCCTTTGCACAAGTCAAGTTTCAGAGCAGCAGCCACATAATCTCTGTCGCACACCTGGGCCACTGATTTCTCACAGCGCTATGCGCACAGTGGTATTCACAGCATCATAGTGGATGTGTCTCTGGGAGTGTGGACAGGGGTACAGAAATATCTGAAGAATGCATTATGTTTGCAAAACATTTTAGCAATTGTTTCCTCATTTAATTTTTACATCACTCCAGGTGAGATAAGATAGGCATTGTGTCCCCCAATTTTTCTGATAAGCAAGCTGAGATTCAGAGAGGCTAAGCTGCATGCACAGGTTCCCACTGTCTGGATATGGAAGGTGACAGATGGACACCCCAATGCCTAGTGCAAGGTCACTTAGTTGCAACAGACGAGAGAAAGTCAGCAGACAAAAGGGATAGGACAGGAATACACCCAAGATGGACAACTTGAGAATCTGAGAAAGCTGTCCAGAGGGCGGCTGTGAAGATCCTGGCAGAACCCAAACTCTTACCCGAATACAGATAGAATCTGTCTGCATTAGGGCAGCTGACAGTGAAGATGATGAGATGAGGATGGTAAGATTAATGTCAGTGATATGATGATATTATGTGATACGATGATATTAATGTCAGTGATAAAGGAAACTGGACACAGAGCACAAGCTGGAATGGATGAAGGAAAGCATGCAGGTCTTTGGGTGCGGCGGGGGGCTCTTCCAACAGGATCCAAGCTTGAGGAGCTAGAGACCTGGCTGTTGCAAGATAGACAGCACCGTTCTGAGGAGGCTGGGCAGCTGAATTATGATGGGAACCAAGCAGTTTTTAAAGAAAATCCTTAATTTTTACACATGGAAAATGATAGGAATTTTACTAAAAGAAACAGACAAGCCCTGTCCCAAAACTGTTGTTTTGGAGAAAGAAGTAAGCTCCCATTACTCTAAAAAAGAGGGAAAATGTTTCTCTTTGAGTTGGGACTAATTTTTCTTTTTATTTATTTTTCAAATATTTATTTCAGAAGGGGGAGAAAGAGAGAGCGCGAGCAGGGGCTGTGGTAGAGGGGGAAGCAGACTCCCTACTGAGCAAGGATCCTGAGAACCCGAGAACCTGGGATCATGATCTGAGCTGAAGGCAGATGCTTCACCAACTGAGCCACTCAGGCGCCCCAAGGTTAGTTTTTAAAAGTTAGGATTTCTGCCTAAGAATGCTGATGAGGACTAAACATTATTGACTTTATCACAAAATATGGCACCGATGGATCACATGTCTCCATGAAGACAACGTAGTTTTATGGGAAACTCAAAACTGGGCATAGGAATGTGGATCCATTTTGGTTCTGCAGCTCCTAAAATGTGTGATCTTAGCAAATCGTTTGGTTCTCTGAGCCTTGGCTTCTTCGTAAGCAAAACAGTACAACTAGTATTGTCCTCCCAAGTCTCTAGGACCACCCCACCTCCAAGACTCCTGGATGGTGCAGGATTTAAATTCATTATTAACTTGTCAGGCTTAGAACTTTGCAGGCCTCACTACAGCTCTGTTCTTAAGTGTGACTCCACCAATCACTTACACCAAAAAAAAAAAAAAAGATTTGTATAAATCATGAGGCAGGGCAAACTTGCATCAAGAGAATTCATTTCTAAATCAATGAGGTCTGAAAGAACACAGTTCAAATCAATGATGCTGAGGTTATCCAAATAAAGGCTCCCTTGGTGTTCCCCTAGCCCTTGGAGGCAGGAGAAAGCCCAGGAAGCCCAGGAGATGAGTGGTGAGATCGGTTCAGAGAGGTCTTGCTACTTGTCTGAAGACACACAGTAACGAGTGAGAGTGACAGAATGAAAATCTAGGGTTGTTCAGCTCCAAAGTGCGTATTCTTTGAACCTCCCCAGACATGTAGGCAGCATCAGGAGGACTCTTGTGGTCGATGTTATTGGTCATCTCCAATATTTTGTCAAAACCTACGAGCATTCAATGCACAAACTTCCCTATTCATGGCAGGGTGCAAATCATTCTGCTTGGAATCTTGCAAACAGGCAGAAGATACATGTTTTTCTAGGGCGTTCTTCCGTAAGGCAAGGACAGGCTGCCAGGAAAAGTCTGGAGAGTTGGAACACAAAGGTAATTTACCTTGAGGAGTCAATAAATCTGGCCCTTGCACAGCACATATTTTCTTCTTCGGCTACACAAGCAAACAGAAACAATGCGACTGTTTTTGGAAGCTTCTGGCAGCAGAAAATTCTAGGAAAAACACGCTCTCTGCATGGCCCTGGCCTGAAGGTAGTTCCCAGGGGTCCCCCATGGCGTGAGCCTGGAGCAGAGAAAGCTGCCAGAGACTCCCAGCGCTGTCAGCCCACCATCCCTCGGGCCCAGGTCCAACCACATCAGTATTTCTTTTCCTGCTGTTGTTCTGTTGGACTCCACTCCAAACGTGACTTGTAAGGCTGGAAAGAAAACTCTCTTTAGTTACTGTTTGAGTTGGCTTCTGTGGGAGGGGAAGACTTATGTTTTGGAACCGGCTCCCATGCTGACCCAATCTAGATGCACGATTCTAATCACCCAACCCTCGTCAAGGTATGTCATCGTCAAGCATGAAGGCTGTGGTTAGGAAACTCTTTCTGAAACTGGGAGCGATCAACCAAAGAAAGAGAGAGCTTTCTAACTCTCCCCAGGCCTTATGTCAAAGGGAGAAAGGGTATTTAAAAAATCAACCAGCCGACCGAACAAACAAAAGCCACATTATGTTCCTTGGTGCTCTCAGGGGAGGTTCTAGAGAAAAGTCAAGGATTCTTGATAATTTGGGGGAACTTCATAAAAGGGCAGAAAACACATCTGCATCCCAGTCAGAGAAGAGAATAACACTGAAAGGGAAGGAGCAAGATCTTAGATCATAAATTCAAGGGCGAATCCTTTATGTTTGCACAGGACCTTAGTTTTCCCAAGCAATGCCACCAAGCATCTCATTCATTGACTCAGCACATACAGAAATAGGCCAATATTTTACAAGGCTCCGAGCCTCCCCCTCTGCTTTTCTCCTTCCAAGTTTATTCCACTGGGGACTGTGTCAGATTTAAAATATAATTTTTAACTCTGTATCCATGGATCCCAAAGTCTTTTCTTAAAAAGGGATCTGACTCTGGGCACCTGGGTGGCTCAGTTGGTTCAGTGTCTGCCTTCAGCTCAGGTCATGACTCCTGCTCAGCAGAGAGTCTGCTTCTCCCTCTCCCTCTGTGCTCTTGCTTTCTCTCTCTCTCAAATACATAAATAAAATCTTTAAAAAAATGAAGGTGTCTGGCTCTTGGGAACTGATGTGCTACCAACATCCTACCAAGATGTCAAAAAATATCCAGAGGGAAAAAAAACCCTAACATTAAAAACTGAAATTCACATACAACTTAATAATGATGTTTAAATCTTTAAGATGATCAGAATCTAAGAAATCACCTGGAGAAAGACGGGAACATGTCATGCCTCTCCATAATGGGTTTCTCTCTGAATTTTAGACATTAAAAAGAAAAAAATATATATATATATATATTTAAAGATTTATTTATTTATTCATTCAGAGAGAGCTATGAGAGAGGCAGAGACACAGGCAGAGGGAGAAGCAGGCTCCCTGCAAGAAGCCCGATATGGGACTCGATCCTGGGTCTCCAGGATCACACCCCGGGCTACAGGCGGCACTAAACCGCTCCGCCACTGGGGCTGCCCTAAAAAAATATATTTTTAAAGATTTATTTATTTATTCACTTATTTGAGGGGAAAGGGCAGAGGTTAGAGGTGAGAAATAATCCCAAGTAGAGCCCCACTGAGCATGGAGCCTGACACCGAGCTCAATCCCACCGCTCATGAAATCATGACCTGAGTCAAAATCACTAGTTGGATGCTCAACCGACTAAGCCACCCAGGAGCCCCTGATTTAGACACTCTTGATGCACCAACCAAAAGAGTGACAATAATTCTTCTACCCTGTCCTGTGTAGAACTGAACACTTGCATCACCCAAAAGCAAGCACCTCCTCAAATCTGTACTACTCGTTCCTGCCCTTTTAGGGAACCACGCTCTGAAAAATATTTGCAAAATTTGGGATGCTTGAGCATAAAGAAAGCATTTCATAGTCAGTCATACAGAAAGGCTAACACAGTAACACTGCAACTAGCTACTTGACAAACAAGGTTGAGAGGTGGGAGGGTTGACATTACACTTTCTTAGTAAGTGCCCACAGGTTGTTCAAGTTTGAAAGGAGAAAAGACGCTTATCCTGAGCTAAGCTGTATTTCATTTGAAGTCTTATCAAAGTGACGTTTTCAGGGGACATCTGGGTGGCTCAGTGGTTGAGCGTCTGCCTTCGGCTCAGGGAGTAATCCTAGGGTCCTGGGATCAAGTCCTGCATTGGGGTCCCTGCATGGAGCCTGCTTCTCTCTCTGCCTAGGTCTTGGCCTCTCTCGCTGTGTCTCTCGTGAATAAATAAATAAAATCCTAAAAAAATAGTAACATTCTCAGATATGCAATGATTCTGGAAACCTTTGCATGGAGGTATTTGGAAAAGTCTCCTAAATTGCATTTCAGTTGAACAACAGATGCAGTGAAATGAAAAGCTCAAGAATGAAGAAGTCAGTGTATAAGAAACTGAGGGGATGTCTACTATGAGTTAGAACGGAAATAAATCTTCATGAATGAGTCTACAACTAGTTGTTTTAAAAATGACTATAAATAGCAGAGATGAAGTATAATTTAGTCAGGGTTTAAAGTCTGATAAATATTTATGAACCCTCAGAAGTGTGTGTGTGTGTGTGAGAGAGAGAGAGTGAGTGAGAAAGAGAGAGTGGGGGGGAGAAGGAAGTTGGGGGTGGGTAGGGGAAGAGAAGAAGGTGGGATTAAAAAGAGAAGAACGTTCTAGACAAAGACAAGTGGGAGGACCGCTCTGCTAGGCAGCAGCAGCACTGAACACCAAAATGGGAGGAGTCTCAGAAATCCCCTAATCCAGCCCCTTCATTTCAGATGCAGAAAGGTCTGAGAAGTCAGGCTGCAGAAGGGACACAAAGGTTAGCTTAGATTCTGGTCCACTGACACCCCCCCACCCTCCGGCGTCTGGTTCCCTCTCTTTCTGTGATAGAGCATTCTTCCTTAATTCTAGAAATACAACACACACAGGGAGGGCCCAACCACCTTGAAACGTTTCAAATCCCTGGAAAATAAAGTTCCCTCATGGAGGGTAAATCCCCTTCCAGTGTTTTCTGAGGCTGGAAAGTTAATGTTGACCATGAGCCTTGATGAGAAGCAGAATGGGTTTTCCTCCGTCCTACCTGGTACTCTAACCGGCATTAGAGGCTGAACAATCCAGAAGGGGAAGAAAGGGTTCCTAGCCCAAGTGGGCAGGTGGGAGCCAAAGGTGGGCACCTCTCCTGGCTCTGTGCTGGCCGCCACCACAAAGCCCCATCAAGGCTCACCGAGGCTCTGACAGGAGTTTTATAAATGATTCATCGGAGAAGCCTGCTATCAGCTGTGTGCTACTGCGGACAGCTGCCTCAGAGCAGGGCTCCCTCAGACGGCCTGGAATTATCAGCTCTTTGCATATGTGTTGCTGGAGATAAGGGAAGGAACGTGCTCTCCTTGCCTGGGGATGGACAAACTGAGGACAGCGGGGAGGCCAAGAGGGATGCGCAGAGGGCACGACGGCAGAGAAACCCCAAGGAAGGTCCTTTGTTACGTTTTGGCAACAGTGGGGCATTCGCTTCTTTAGGTTTCCTTGATTTCTTCTTTTCTCTTCTGTTTGTTAGGTTCTGGCCACAGAGTAGGTGCTAAGTCAACATATCTTTTAAGTTTCAAACAGGAAAAGTGACATAAACATGTGGTTTTTATAGGGTCCAGGGCATTGCATTGCCTGGATGTTCTTTCAAAAATTGCCAGCAGGAGACGGGGCCCCCAGCTTCCTTGGTTTTGAACAGGAGAAAAGGATACACGTTCTATCACAGGAACAGAACCTCCAAGATAATCTCACTTCAATGCTACAAAGAAAACCTCCAAGATAGGACATCACCGTGAAATGAGGCGTGCAGAAAAAGAGAAAGAAAGAAAGAAAGAAAGAAAGAAAGAAAGAAAGAAAGAAAGAAAGAAAGAAAGAAAGAGAAAAGAAAGAAAAAAGAAAAAAAGAAAAGAAAAGAAAAGGAAAGGAAAGAAAAAAATGAGTTGTGCAGACCAAACTTCAGGAAAGCCATTCAGGAGTGTCCATTAGGCACAGTCCCTGGGCATGGCTGTGCCACCTGCCGCTCAGAAGGAGAAAGCCATTGCTCCGCCAAGGACCCCCGTGGAGAGCATCATCACCACAGCCCTCGGACAAGATGCATCCTTGCTCAGAGCCTCCACCATTTAGAAAGTCTTCATCTTACACACACAGATTTACCATTCCCATTTATGCAACCCATGACCCCAAACATCCACTCTCATGACTAAGGCTGAGAAGCATCCCCAGGGAAGCATCTCCAAAATCATGGCCCTGTGTCTTCAAAGCGAACATCTGAATGCTGACAATGGCCATGGGTTTGGGTTGCTGCTGACACAGAAGGTGGACATGGATCTGGTTTGGGGAGTATCTGAGTGAGGAAGCGGTTAGCGGAGAGAAAGGATAAGTCACTTATCCCATAGCGCAGATGACAGAACATGAAATATCTTCCTGATATGAAAATATCATTGGTTAGTATTATTGAGCGCTCCTTTCTTTGCGTCACCTCCCGTGGAAATTCACGGTCCTGGAGGTACTTACTGGTCAGCCCGGTGTTCACAACAGTTGTACCCGGATGTCGAGGGACACTTTGTACAATTAAGCAAGTAGTGCTACACAAAGCCTTTTAAATATGTAGGTCAAAGGGCGCCTGGGTGGCTCAGTGGTTAAGCCTCTGCCTTTGGCTCAGGGGGTGATCCCGGGGTCCTGGGATCGAGTCTCACATCGAGTTCCCCGCAGGGAGCCTGCTTCTCCCTCTGCCTGTGTCTTTGCCTCTCTCTATGTCTCTCATGAATAAATACATAAAGTCTTTTTTAAAAATATGTGGGTCAAGGTGAAACAGACTAAGTAGGACAGCTGGGTCTTTTCAAGGGCAGACAGATGCACATTGAAAGCTAGACTTCAAAATAGTTCTAATTTTTGGAAAACATTTAGTAAGATTTAATCACCATTTAAAAAATTAATTAAAAGAATCAACTTTAGTTTTTTGGTTTCAAATTTTCATATTTACTCATTATAGCCAATATTTTACCTTTGGATTTCGATTGATAACTTGGAATACTCACAAAGAAAAATCACTTATGAAAACTAAAGAAGATCATTTTAATTTTTACACTTCCTCTAATTTACAATTTGGATCAAAAGATGTCCAAATTTGTCCTTTACACTTTAAAAATCCCTTAGGCAAAGGGTTGCCACACTCTGGCCCTCAAATTCAATTATTTTTATAATAAAGTGTTTTTTTAAAAAAAGTATTTATTCATCAGAGACACAGAGAGAGAGGCAGAGACAGAGGCAGAGGAAGAAGCAGGCTTTGGGGAGCCCAATCCAGGACTCCATCCCAGGACCCCAGGGTCACGCCCTGAGCTGACGGCAGACCCTCAACCACTGAGCCACCCAGGCACCCCTATAGTAAAGTCTTAGGAACACAGAGCCATGTCCATTGTCCATGGCTGCTTCTGAACACTGACAGCAGAGCTGAGCAAGCTGTGACAGAGACCATAGGCCCACAAGGTCTAAAACATTCTCTTGACCTTTCCAAAAAATGTTTGCCGATCCCTGCGTTGGACCATTACTGTCAATAGAACAACATTAATATAAAGTCTTTTGTAGCATAATTAGCATTTTTCTAAAATTAAGTGTAAAAATCAGTGGTCCTGCCTAAATATATAATAGCTCATGATTTGTGTTATGTCCTGATTTTATGACTCATCTAAAAATTGCTGGTCCATCAACAGAATACTCAGCTGAGCAGTAATAACTAAATCTAGTCATCTTTGGTATTTTGCCAAAACTCTCAGACATGTAAAAACAATAGATTAAAGTATATTTTTCCTTTTTTTAAAGATTATTTATTTACCTATTCATGAAAGACACAGCGAGAGGCAGAGACAGGCAGAGGGAGAAGCAGGCTCCCTGCGGGGAGCCCAATGCAGGACTTGCTCCCAGGACCCTGGGATCACGCCCTGAGCTGAGGGCAAATGTTCAACCACTAAGCCACCCAGGTGCCCTGAAAGAGATTTTTAAGCAGGTTCCACGCCCAGTGAAGAACCTGACACAGGGCTTGATCTCAGGACCCTGAGATGATGACCTGAGCCGCAATCAAGAGTCAGACACTTAACCCACTGAGCCACCCAGGCGCCCCTAGCTATATTTTTCTGTTCTGTCATTAGGAAGGAATATTCGTCAACACAGGAGAAGAGAATATATTTCATTTAACAGTTTATGAGGTTGAAATATCACTCTTTAACTGTTTGTGGACACATGGATGTGGGGCGGATTCCATTTGTACTCTTGTTTGGAGTCCTGACAGCGAGGAGGTCGGGGTTGAGGGAAGTCACAGGGCTCAGAAAAATCCTCATAAAAGAGCAGAAGGCAGACAGAGGAGGCTCTGGTTCCAATCAGGCCCAAGAGCCCTCAGGAGTTGGACTTTCCAAATGAAGCAGTTCACGTGGACCCAGTGGTTCCACCACCACAGACACGTCCCAGACCCGCTCTCACTGTATCTGAGGGACTGCACAGAAAGGAGCCTATCTTCTTTCAGCACAGAGGGTTTAAAAAAAAAAAATCACAGGATGGAGGATGAGATCATGAAGAAAAAAGCTATATTCCAAATGTATTTCAAATTAGATTTATACCATACTAATACAAATTTTAATATAAACATATAAAGTGAAATTTGCACACATGAAAAAGGCTCACTGCAGAAAAATCAGAAAAATCAGAGAGGCACAAAACCCTCAAAAAGGAAAAACCACCAACCATCAGTCAGACGCAGCATTTAAAAATATATCCGTCTAGACTCTGCAGTTCTTCGTAACTGAATCATAAAATGGAATCATTTTGTGTGTACACCATTATAAACTGCTTTTTGCACTTATGAATAAATGGGAAGCATCATTCTCTCTTCTTTTTAAAAGATTTTATTTATTTAACAGAGAGAGAACACAAGCAGGGGGAGATGCAGAGGGAGAGGGAGAAGCAGACTCCCCACTGAGCAGGGAGCCTGATGCGGGGCTTGATCCCAGGATCCCGGAATCATAACTTGAGACAAAAGCAGACGCTTAACCAACTGAGCCACCCAGGCACCCCAAGAAACATCATTCTTGATATTAAATACACATCAACTTCATTTTAAATGGATGCACAGTATTCCACTCTATGAATCACCATAAAGTATTTAAGTGAATCCCTTATTGTTGGAGATCTAGGTTGTTTCCAGTTAGAAATTCTAGTATTTCACCATTTTCTTGATGTGGAGAGGAAGGCATGTGTATTTTAAAGGTTTTTAAAACTGCACTGCAAACTTGCCTTCTATGAAGGCATTTTCACTTTGTCTTTGATTTTAATATATTATTTTGAACATCTTAGTTCTACTTCAGTAAAGGTTTGTTTTCTCATGCGCTAATGCTGTGTGTTGCAATATTGCACAATAACTGCCAAAAATACGGGAAATTTTTAATACTTATATTTTAAACTAGCGTTTCCCAGATATTTATTAAGTGTATGACTTCTTTTAAAAGACATTTCCTGGTTATGTATTTTTTTATTATTTTTTTTTTGCCAATTGTTTTCTACTGAGATGCTTTCTTTCTTAGACGTTAAGCATTTTCTTTACATTAACAATATTTATACACTTTTATGTAACAAATATTCTAGTTTATCATTTTACAATATTTAAAAATTTTTAACATTTTAAAATCTCTGATTTTTTCTTTATGACCTTTCCTTTTTCTTTAAGATGTTTTCTAAGTAAGACTGCCCTTCCATCAATATTGAATAAAGATTCATCTCTGATTTTAATATTATTTTGAAATTCATTTTAAATCCTTGCTGATACTGAATTCTAAATTTTTTCCTTTTTAAAAAATGACTTTTTATCCAGTACTGATATGCCATCTACTCCATATACCAAATTCCTATGAAGCTTTCAAGCTGTGCATTGAGTATTATATTCTTTTTTTTTTAAGATTTTATTTATTCATAAGAGACACAGAGAGCGAGAGAGACAGACAGACAGACATCATCAGAGGGAGAAGCAGGTTCCCTGTGGGGAGCCCGATGTGGGACTCAATCCCAGGACTTTGGGATCACACCCTGAGCCAAAGGCAGATGCTCAACCACTGAGCCACCCAGGTGCCTCTAAGTTTTATATTCTGTTCTGTGTTTATTTTGGCACCAGGAGAACACTTTTTAAATTATTGTAATTTTAGAATATGTCTCAAATCTAACATGAAATTGCCTGTGTATTCTATTAAGTGGGTTTTCTTCCAAAAGAAGAAATCATAAAATATTTTCATCAACTCCCCTTCCCTTTTTCACTTCCTTTGGCACTGAAATGTCATTAGAGGTAAAGATTAATTCAGTTAGAAATGACAGCTTGCTATATTGAGTCTGTCAATCTAGAAGGATGACATATGTTTCATTGATACCGATTTTCTTTCACATTCCTAATAAAACTTTTATTTTATATTTAAATAGACATATAGTAAAACTGACTTTTCTGGAGCATGGTTATATGAAATTCAAGATGTATCTAGGTTTGTTTAGCCATCACCTCAATCAGAGTGCAAAATAGATCCATTTCTCTGATACTGTGTTCTCACTTTGTGGTCTTACCCTCTTTCCATTCCCTAACTCCTGGCAAATGTTGATCTGTTCTCTGTCACTATAGTTTTGACTTTTTGAGAATATAATATAAATGGAATTATGACACAGAATCTTTTTTTTTTTAAGTAGGCTCCATGCCCAGTGTGGAGCCCAACACAGTGCTTGAACTCATGACCCTGAAATCAAGACCTGAGCTGAGATGAAGAATTGGATGCTTAACAAACTGAGCCACCCAAGGACCCCAGAATTATGACCTATGACCTTTGAAGCCTGGCTTCTTTCACTCAGTATGCCTTTGAGATCCATTCAAGCTGCTACATACATCTAGAATTGGTTCCTTTTCACTGTGGAGGAGAATTCCATTGTATGGGCATACCACAGCTTTTTTATTCACTCACACGGAGGTCAGTTGGGTTGGTTCCAGCTTTCAACAATCATGAATAGGACTGCTCTAATAAGCACTGGACATAGGTTTTTGTATGAACGGCACTTTTTCTCTCACATAGCTAGCCAGGAGTTGGATTTCTGGATCATTTAATAAGTGATATATTTAACTGCCAAAGTGTTTTAAAGAGTGGCCCTTCCCTTCACATTCCCAAAGCAATTTGCTCCAATCCTTATCAGCACTTGATATTGTTGGGTTTGTTTTTTTTTTCCTTTCCTTTCCTCTAGATATGCAATGGTATCTCATAGTGGTTTTCACTACATTTTTTCTTTTTATTTTTAAAGATGTTATTTATTTATTCAAGAGAGACACAGAAAGAGGCAGAGACATAGGCAGAGGAGAAGCAGGTTCCTTCCGAAAAGCTCCATGCAGGACTCAATCCTAGGACCCCGGGATCATAACTTGAACCAAAGGCAATTGCTCAACCACTGAGCCACCCAGGCACCCCCATCTTTCTTTTAGCAGTGTCTTTGGCTGGACAAAAGTTTTAGTTTTTATGAGGTTCAATTTACCCATGTATTTCATGGATTATGCTTTTGGCACCATGTCTCTGAACTCTGGTCACAAATCCTCAGTAAAGCTTTTATAGGCAAGTTGTATATGCTTCTTATTGTTATTATTCCTAAATAGCTTCTATTTTTGCTATTTTGAGTGGATTATTGATTTTTCATTTTATCTAAATATACCTTAAAATTTTCCTTACGATGCAAAAATCATTATTTCTTACGTGGCAATGTTTTTGGAAACCCTTTCTCCCCAAAAATTGAATAAATTGTGTGTTTACACAGAATGATGGCTTTGTAATGTCAAAGAAGCCATGAGGCATATTTGGGTTTTTTTAAAAAAGATTTTATTTATTTATTCATGAGAGACAGAGAGATGCAGAGATACAGGCAGAGGGAGAAGCAGGATCCCTGCAGGGAGCCTGATGTGGGACTCGATCCCAGGACCCCAGGATCACTACCTGAGCCGAAGGCCGATGCTCAACCACTGAGCCACCCAGGCAGCCCCGTGAGGAATATTTGTGATAGATGTTTCTATTCACATGTATCTCATTATCAATAGCCAAAAACAGGGGTGCCTGGGTTGCCCAGTCAGTTGAGTGTCTGCCTTCAGCCTGGGTTGTGATCCTGGGATCCCGGTACTGAGTCCTGTATCATGCTCTCCAATGAGAGCCTGCTTCTCCCTCTCCCTCTGCCTGCCACTCTGCCTACTTGTGTTCTCTCTGTCAAATAAATAAATAAATAAAATCTTTTTAAAAAAGAGCCAAATATAACCTGTGAATATCAAGAAATACTTTAGGCAAAGGCAAGGTATCTAAAATATATATAGAACTATATATACGACAGGATCCATATATTCAGGCCACCTGCACACCTGTCTGTCATGAGGCAAGGACAAAGGACCCTGACGGGTGGGACTGTCATGATGATAGTCTGACCTCAAGTCTGCAGACCTGCCCTTGGCAAAGTCTGACACACAACCTACCAATAGAAGGCAGAGGTTTTAACCTAAGCTCCAAGAATGAGTATCAGGAGATAATGAGCCCACTAAGTGTATATAAAAAGTGAACGTGAGCATTATGTGCATTTTCCTGGGTAAAAAGTCTGAAATTTCATCAGACACTCTAAAATTACCATTCCATTTCAAGAAGACCCACTCATGTTCTCCCCATTCTCTCATTTCAAACATGTCCAACTCACTATACAAATTCAATAAATATCTATTGAATGACTGAACAGATAAATATTTACTGAATTACTCTTACATGGTCAAACTTTAGGGCTGACCTCAAGTGTAAGATTTTTATTTAGCAAACATTTATTGAGTGCCACCTTTGGCCAAACACTCTACTAGAATATGCAACTCCATGAACAAAAGGGCAATGCTCCTGTTCTCAAAGAGAAAGACATAATAGCAAATGTATTTCAGCAGGAGAAGTGCCAAAATGGGAGTATTCATGACATTCAGAGAAGGAGCATCTGACCTGCCTATGGACTGCGGAGAAGCCTTCCCAAATACAGTGGTGCTTGAGTGCAGATGAGAATGCGGATGACAGAGGAGCTCTAAGTAGCTCCCAGAACCCTTTTTTTTTTTTTTTACAAATGCTGGAACTTGAGGCTATTGCAGAGTGAGTATGATATGGAGCCTGAGAGCCCATCACCAATTATATACAGAGTCTCTTTACCATGGGTTTCAGTTTAACAAAGTCAAGCAGGAGAGGCAGGAGGAGTCTAGAAGAAATGGTGTTTGAAGACACAAAGGTTTAAGAGATAGTGGTACGCTCAGCGGACTCCAAGTAGCTCAGTCTTGCAGGAAGATAAACTGTGATGGATCTCACCATCCTATATCTACAAGGTCAATTTCCAGAAATATCAGTATAACTACACAAGCATTTACATAAATGGGTGTCCACCATAGCACCATCAAAAATGTTAAAACATGTTTTGTGATTGTTAGTTTAATTGTATTGACAGCCCCAATTATCCGCCCCTTGCTCCAATCCTTGCCTTTTGCCATGGATTTTGCAACTTTTTCATCACGAGTGGCATCTCTTTTCCTATTTCTGATACTGAGTTCAGCCATATGACTTGCTCCAGCCAATGGACATTAGCAAGTGTATAGTTATTTCAAGAAGTTTGAAAAGCCTCTTGTATTTTCCACTCGTGTTCTTGCGCCTGGCCATTACTGTGAGGGCATGTCTGGACTAGGCTCTGGAGGATGAAACACAAACAGAACAAAGTTGAGTCACCCAAGTCAGCCAAGCAAAGACCACCCTAGATCAGCCTTCAGCCAGCTGATTCCCAGACATGTGAGCAGACCCAGACAAGATCAGAAGAGCCATCTGGCCGGCTCACAGCTGACCACAGACACATGAACAAGGCCGGCTCAGATCTCAAACCAAGCGTGGAACCCAGCAGCCTTCTAAAATAAAGAACTATATGTTTATGAGGTTTTGTGGTAATGCCATGGAATATTATTTTAGCCATAGATAATGAATACACTGTATTTGTATATAATACAGGCTTACCAAATATCTGGACAGATGCACACCCAACTATTAATAGTGGTTGCCTTTGGGGAGAAGAATTGTTGGTCAACTTATACATCCAAACCCTGAAAGCACTGCTGTACTCTCTCAGAAGCAGAATTGCTATTCCTCTTTGATTCATCCTCCTTCTTTAACTTGTTCTTTAAATGCCAAAAGTAGAGCAGATATGAAATTATGTCCTGATTCTAGAAGGTGGCTGCCAGAAGAGTAAGAAAGAGTAAGTCTAAAGGGCTAGAGCATTTGCAAAGCTTAGAACAGTTGGCTTTTGCTCCTGTCTGCAACACTAATAGAACAATGGTGAATGTGCCACCAACCTCTACTTTTTTAGCCTATTTTTCTTTTGTAAAGATGCAAGTGGCTCCCTGCTGCAAGTGGGGTCATTGAGATAATCATTGTGTCTACTATGAATGGGAGAAGCCATCATGAGAAACTGTTAAAGCTACCCAAAATGCTGTACCAAGGAGCAAATAATCTGAACTCCTTGAGGTTGATCTAGCTTGGACTTTTGGATGATTAAAACAAATGAGATGTTTTACAGGTGGCTGGATACTGATGCATATCATTATTTCATTCATCTTAGACCAACTCTCTGGGAGAAGATGTGGTTAACCTTTCTTAGCCTTTACCAAGTCTAGAAAAAAAGAAAGTAATTACAAATTACTATTGATTTGGTTGGATTGTTCTACCCACATTAAGCTCCAAAAGGCACCATTAACTGCCCGCAAGGCATTAAAAGTGACTGTAGAAATCGAAAATCTCAGGGGAGCATCCCTTGGTGAGAAGCATAGAACTCAGAGGTAGTAGGATGTGGTAATACCTCGGAAATGGGTCCGATTTGGGGACTAAAAGTATTTGGTCACATTTCCTATTAGGTAGGGGACCCATAAATATTTTAATTTTTCTGTGTCTCAGTTTCCCCATCCATGTAATGGAAATAACCAAAGTACATGCATTATGAAAATCACATTCAGTCATTTGCCACTCTCTTCCTACTTCTGCCTTCAAAATAAGTATGGCAAAGGATCAATAAAGAACTGATGAGGGGGCAGCCCCAGTGACTCAGTGGTTTAGCACCGCCTTCAACCCAGGGCAGGATCCTGGAGACCCGGGATCAAGTCCCACGTCAGGCTCCCTGCATGGAGCCTGCTTCTCCCTCTGCCTATGTCTCTGCTTCTCTCTCTCTCTGTCTCTCATGAATAAATAATTTTTTTAAAAAAACAAAAAGGACTGATGCACTGCTGCTACTGACACTCTCCAATTCTCTCTCTCTCTCTCTCTCTTAAAGATTTATTCTACAGAGAGAGCACATTTTGAATGGGGAGAAAGGGAGAGAGGATCTCCAGAAGATTCCCTGCTGAGCATGGAGCCCACTCGGAGACTCGATCCCAGGACCCTGAGATCATGACCTGAGCTAAAATCGAGAGTCAGGAGCCCAACCGATTGAGCCACCCAAAGGCCCCCTTGCCCTATCTCTTATAACCAAAAAGTATTGATTCGTTATTAACCACCCTTTCCTGGCATGCTCTTATTTTTCCAAAGTCAACTTGAATGGAGATATGTAAAAGATCTGTTGTAGTCACGAGAGTTCCATTAGGACGCTATCCTCTTAAATCCACAGTATAGTCAAGAGGAAATGCACCTTTATGGATGATAGCAGCCCAACCATATTCACTTCTGCATTTAGACGTAAATGTAAATTTATTTATTTATTTTTTAAAGATTTTATTTATTCATGAGAGACACAGAGAGAGGCAGAGCCACAGGTAGAGGGAGAAGCAGGCTCCCTGCAGGGTGCTCGATGTGGGACTTGATCCCAGGTCCCCGGGATCACACCCTGAGTCAAAGGCAGACATTCAATCACTGAGCCACCCAGGTGCCCTGTAAATGTAAATTCATATTTACAAGTGCCTGACTAGAAGACATAAAATAATTTGCCCCACATCACAGGAATCAAATAAGGGCAAAAAAGTCTAGCACTCCACCCTTTAGACCAGAGCAGCCTCTCCAACATTCCCCAACCACTGTATGTCTGTAGAAGCAATCTATAGCGATGAGAGCTAAGGACACTAAGAAACATGCAAAACATTTCCACTTATTTTTTTTTAAAGATGTCATTTATTTGAGAGGAGAGAGAGAGAACGCACACATGCGCACACAAGCAGGGGAGGGGGGGAGAGGGAGAAGCAGACTCCCCACTGAGCAGGGAGCTGGATGTGGGGCTCAATCCAAGACCCTAAGATCATGACCTGAGCCGAAGGCAGATGCTTAATGGACTCAGCCACCCAGGCGCCCCAACATTTCCATTTAGATAGATAAAACAGATCGCTTATTCACAGGAAAGCTAGAATAATGTCCCTCTACACCGAGCTTGTTGAGACAGCCTCCAACCTCTTAATAAAACCAACTTTGTATGCCTCCTTCCAGATTCTCCACTGTTCACACACGTTCTGTTGTCCCTCTTTGTCCATAGTGCAGCTGTCTACGGTGGCAGGGCCCCAAGCCCCGTGCTCCTGACTTGTAGCCACGACGGGCCCCTCGGCCGAGCTGTTCTCCAGACCACATTAGAAGTCCCTCCACCTTGTGTTCCACTTTTAGATTCTTTGCAGATCGCTTATTTCTTTTGAGGGGCGCACACACGCCTCGGCTTCCCCTCCCCAGTGGGCAGGACGTTCTCTGCTTTCAGATGTCTTCCGCACTGCCGGAATAGAGTCTTGACCTTGGGAAAAGAAGTAATTAGCCTGATAGGGAATAAACTGCCCTGTCAGCAATTTTCTCCCTCTTGGGTTTTGAAGAAAACAGAGGCCCAAGCGGGTCAGAAAGAAGTTGACTGCTCTTGGGTCTTAATGCCCCACTAAGCTCCAATACCAACTTCTGGCACCCCGAGCTCATTAGCTCTGACCCAACACTGCTAATCACCCCGAGCGCTGAATCAGCTTTCACGGACACTTAGAGACACGTTTGTTAACGTTTTAACCTCCAAGTGCCCTGTATGGCCGTGAGGACCTAAGTCTAGCAAGGTGGCATAAACTTTAAGAAAGAGCACTCCGAACACTGTAGTAGGATAAATGGGTCTACTTTGTGGGGTCCCCATAAAGACAAAAATTGTTCTTACTATTCCTCTGGAAAGAATCTTGGCATATTATTATGGGCAACATTACCCCTTTCTTGGTTAATGCTGGCGGAGGAGTGTGTTTAGACTTGTGGGTACAACTCTTTAGATCAGGGTTTCTCAACCTCAACACTATTGACATCTCAGGATGGATAATTCTTTGTTGTGGGGCTGTCTCGTGTAATATAGGGTCTGAGCCGCATCCCCTGCCTCTACCCACTAGATGCCAGTAGCATTCTCCTCCCCCCGTCAGAGCATGACAACAACCCAAAGCGGCTCCAGACATTGCCAGATGCCCTCTGGGAAGCAAAATCGCCCTCTATTCAGAATCGTTGCTTTATAAGATTGTCACCCGCATTAAAAAGAATAGAATAAAATAGGATAGGATAGAAATTATCAGATAGAATGAAGTAAAAATATTCTCTCATGAATGTGTATTCCACACTTGTTTGTTTCAATGTCTATGCATATAAATAATATGCATCACAATTTTCAAAGCTTGAAAAATACAGATAGAGTATCTTGACTCTCAAAAAATAATTATCAGTGCTACTGCTCAGAGATGGTTATTAGTCCCCCACTTAGAAATCTCTAATTTTTTCAATAGTTTATTGCATGCTTTTTTGAGCTGTTTTTAATTTAATATAGTTTTCTATCAAAACTGGTGAAATTTTGTCTTCTATCGTATTAAGGCAATTGTATAATATATCTGTACCGTAGAGACACAACATTGCCAAAACGGAACATCACGGATCATCTAGCAAATCAGTGGAGTCTCTGCTATGTGCTGAAAAAAAATGTGTGAAGCCAGACCCCTCTGTGTCAGGATTTATCATCTCTTTCAGTATAAAATCTAATAAATAGGGACATTTAGGGGCTCAGTGGTTGAGCATCTGCCTTTGGCTCAGGGCATCATCCCGGGGTCCTGGGATCGAGTCCTGTACCAGACCCCCCGGGGGGAACCTGCTTCTCCCTCTGCCTGTGTCTCTGTGTCTCTGCCTCTCTCTGTGTGTGTCTCTCATGGATAAATAAATAAAATCTTTAAAAATAAAAAAATATAAAAGTAAAATAAAAATAAAAATCTAGTAAATAATTTCTATGCATGTCTCACTTTGCCAACAGATTGCACAGAATTAGTTGGTGAATATTAGACTCATATAAGAACTGGTATTTGTTAGGGACGTATAACAAAAACCTGTAAAAAACTGAAACAGGTATATAATGATCAAATAATGTTTAACAACACCAAAGTTGTTTCAAGCCAAGCTTCACAGACCACACACACACACACACACACACACACACAGTGAGTACAGAAGACGATGCTCTTGGTTTGAGCCATATGACCGTAGAACCTGGACATGGAGTTTTGTAGGCAGTAGCAGGGCATGTTGTTATGCTGAAATAGACATCTGGAATGAGCTGGAAATGCTGTGTTTGGAAGTGAAAGAGAAATGGGTGGAGATAGGAACCAGAGGCAGAAGGTATGGCCAAAAGCGAGAAGTTATACAACCCACCAGGTCTGTAAAGGAGAGAGGAAGAACTAGATCTCAAGAGTCCAGCCTCTAAAACCTAGGATGGAGCAAAAGATCAAGTGAAGTCTGGTCTGTTCTCTTCTTACGGAGGCTCCCTTCTAGAAAAAAAGTCATTTCAAGATCTGGCTGTGTAGTTATTTTTTAAAATGGGTGAAATTAAAAGGAGTAGATTAAAAAAAAAAAGCTAGTCCCATTATTTGAGAAGGAAATAGGATGGGTTCCTTGAGACAAAGGAGATAATAATTGGTAGGACAGAGACTGGACCTTGGGGGCTCACAGGGTAAACTCAGGAAGAAAAGACAGCATAGGAGGAGGGTGGAGTCTTGGGAAACAAAACAAGAGGGTACATTTTAAAAAGTGGTCCTTAAAAAAATTAAAAAAAAATGTTTAAAAAAAAAGGGATCCCTGGGTGGCGCAGCGGTTTGGCGCCTGCCTTTGACCCAGGGCGCGATCCTGGAGACCCGGGATCGAATCCCACATCGGGCTCCCGGTGCATGGAGCCTGCTTCTCCCTCTGCCTGTCTCTGCCTCTCTCTCTCTCACTGTGTGCCTATCATAAATAAATTAAAAAAATTAAAAAAAATGTTTAAAAAGTGGTCCTGATCAAGTGTCAAATACCAATTGCTGCAAAGACATGATAAAGAGGTGAGGAAAGAACAGACTCCCTAGGCTCTGTGCCCCCTACGGTGAGGCAGGCTCTTTAGTGCTGCCTAAAGTTAGTTAGTTTTACATGGACTTTATTGAGTATTGAGCAGAGTATTGTCTGCTCTTATTTGGTTGTTTTTATTTATTATTTTTTATGAAAAGATTTTACTTTATTTATTCATGAGAGGCACAGAGAAAGGGGTAGAGACACAGGCAGAGGGAGAAGCAGGCTCCATGCAGGGAGCCTGACGTGGGACTCGATCCCCGGACTCCAGGATCATGCCCTGGACCGAAAGCAGGCGCTAAACTGCTGAGCCACCCAGGCGTCCCTTATTTGGTTGTTTTTAATTAAATTTGGATTGTCTTTCAATACCTGCTGTCCTCTGTCCTCTGTCTCCGGAAGACAGTTCTGGTGACTGGTGTCATTTCGATACATAATTTATTCCTAGTCTATTTCAAATTCATTATTATAAAATTATACAGTGTATGTTTTGTAATGTCTTCAGCATTTCTGGCCATATGTATTCTCATTGTTTCATTGTATTTTGCTCCTTTTCTAGTTTTGCGGTTTGAATGTTGACTTGGCTCATTTTCATTCCTTCCGAGTGTGATATTAAATTATATAGACATGAATTCATTCTACTTACATCACTGACTACACAAGTATGATAGGTATTTAGTTTATCATTTGGCTTTTATGTAAATGACTTTTTTAAAAAGATTTTATTTATTTATTTCTGAGAGACACACAGAGAGAGGCAGAGACACAGGCAGAGGGAGAAGCAGGCTCCCTGCAGGGAGCCCGATATGGGACTTGATCCCACAACCCCAGTATAACACCCTGAGCTGAAGGCAGACGCTCAACTTCTGGGCCACCCAGGCACCCCTCTAAATGACTTTTAGCCAAAGATTTTATTTCCTCTCTAAATGAAGAATTTTAAAGAAAATAGTTTTTTATCTTGCCATTTTATTAATTTTATTTTTCCTGTTATTATTATTTTTCACGTGGTCAAAGTATGAGTTTACCATTATTTAAACTTTCAGGATACTTACTACACTTTTTATGGCAAGTATATAAACATTTCTATAAATGTTTCACAGACTTTTGAAAAGACCACCTGTTTTCTGTTTGTAGATACACAGCCTTCTGGTAACTTTTTTTTTTTTAATGAAAATTAAGTGTATTTTGGAGAGTTCCATGTGTTTATTCATATTTTCCCAACTTATCTGGCAAAGATTCAAATGAATGGTTGGAGTATTTTACTGGTATTGTGATATTTTAAGCCATCTCTGTTCTGTGAATTGTATCAGTGTCAGTTTCCTGGTTATGATATTAATCTACAATGTACAAGATGTTTCTATTGAGGGAAGCTGGGTGAAGGGTACACGGGAACTTTCTGTCCACTTATTTGCAATCCTGCAAATCTATAATTATTTTAAAGTAATTTAACAAAAACCCCAAAACACAAAATCTATTTTTATTACTAACAGCTTTCCCTTCATGTATCTTGACGCTACAAGGGTACACCATCTCATACATAAAGGTTCATGAAAATTAAGCTATGGGTTGTACTCTTGATTATTAAAAAGTTTTTTTTGTTTCATGTTAAGTGTTTTATCTTGGATTTTGCATTGTCTGATGCCAACTTGGTCATGCCAGCTTGCTTGCTTTCATTTCCTTTGAGAGACTGTGTGTGTGTGTGTGTAACTGTGTATGTGTGTACACGCGTGTTTATGTGTGCACATGTATATGTGTATGTATGCATGCGCACGTGTGTATGTGCATGTGTGGGTGCATGTGTGTGTGCGTACATGCACACATGAGCTTGAGTCAGCTTTGGCCATTCTTATATTTGTAAACACTATTTCATATTGTCCTCCTACATCTCTTGCAAACTACAAATAGCCATTGCAGATGATTCATTTCCTTTTCTACTATATAATTCCACTTGTTTTTATTGTAAACTTAACTTTTTCACATTAGCCATTTGAGGTCATCTTAATGGTTAAAAATTCTTAAGTCACAAACTTTTGGTCCCTCAACACTCTGTAATAGGAGACTAGCACTTTCTAAAAGACAATATTTTGAGGAAAACACCTCATGGAAGCTTCATTTATCTTCTTGTAAGGGAATCTGTTTTTGTTATCTAGATGACCGTAAGATTTTTTTTTTCTACCCCTTCATCCTCTGGGAAACTTTTCTCTTTGGAATCAGGATACATGTAGGGCCATGTTTACTACTTTAATGTGGCGTTTGGTTGGCCTTTTCAACTGAAGACTAAAATCTTGTTGAGAAAATCAATGATTTTTTTTCAAGTTTTCTCCTATTTCACATGGAAGCTCTGTACATCATGAACAGGAAGGGAGATGCTCGTTCCAATTCCTTCAATTGGTTATATTCTCTTAAAAGATTGAGACTTATATTTTATCATGTGTCTGCCTGCTGGCCCTGTGGAGTACCAGAGACTAACTTGAATTTGTCCTCAGTTAGGGCGGAGGTGGCTTTTGCTTTTCTGAGTTCCTGCTGAAATCTGTCACAGCCAGAGGAAGGGAGAAGAGAAATGTCACGTATTATCTGGGCTTTACTTTGTCTAATTAGAAGTCAAATTATTCAGCCATCAGACAGGATGAATACCTACCATTTACATAGACATGGCTGGAACTGGAGGGTATTATGCTGAGTGAAATAAGTCAATTGGAGAAAGACAATTATCATATGGCTTCACTCATATGTGGAATATAAGAAATAGTGAAAGGGACCATAAGGGAAGGAGGGAAGACTGAGTGGGGAAAAATTAGAGAGGAAGACAAACCGTGAGAGACTCTTAAACTCTGGGAAACAAACAAAGAGTTGCAGATGGGGAGGTGGGACGGGGGGTAACTGGGTGATGGCATTAAGGAGGCACTTGATGGGATGGGCACTAAGTGTTATACTCTATGCTGGCAAATTGAATTTAAATTTAAAAAGAATATAAAAAAAGGAAGTCTAATCAGTGCAAGCCAACACCAGAATTAACTGTGCTGAGCCCCCTACCTGCCTCTGGGGGCCCAGGTCTGCAGGTATGAGTGCTGTTCCGTCAATCCTGGCACTTGGTGTCTCCCTGGAGTAGACCTGGGTCTGCCCCTGGTCCCTGCATAGCAGCACACACTCCCTGAGATCCTGACACCTGAGCATATGGGTTTCCAGATGGTCCCTTCTAGCCCCTGCACTGGCTACCCTTCCCACAATCCAAAGTTCCTCGCGCTCCCCTTAAAGAAGGTTATGAATTTTTTGGTATATTGATGGTGACCTGCTCTTGCCCCATTGCTGGTACTGCTTGCTCCTTATGGCTACCATTTCTGGCTTTTTCACTGGAGATGTGGGAGAAGGGGAAACTTACATTCATATCATCATATTGAACTAGGACACATCTTCAATTTTCATATTTTCTTATTATCTGCTTGGACCGTGTTTGATTTTCACATCCTCAAGGTAGGGGGAGAAAATGGATTCTGTGTACCTGAGGACACCAGAGCAATCACAGTGAAATCAAGTGGAAGATCATGAACAGAGGTAATGTTCTATGGATGCCCCATTGGGGCTGCCACACACCGTGCTCTGGCTGTATATGTCACTATTCTGGGGGGCATGGGGCCCCCTTTCCAGAGACTTCCTGCACAACTGGGTGTGCCAGCCTGCACTACCTTGCCCTCTTTCCACTCCTCCAGCCCTGAGAGCTGAGGTTGGCTGGAAGGGGAGAGTGACAAGTCACAAGAACTGGAACCTAGTAGTCTGGGTCTGCATTTTACCTGCCCTTCCAATGAATTTTTTCCCCCTTTTCTGCCTGGGTTTAAAAACACAGACAGAACAGAGGCCTCCTATGTCCACAAAATGACACTTTAGGGGAAGGGGAGGGAGAGAATGGAGCATGAAAAAGAAAGACACAGAATGCTCAAGGGACTCAGAGTTGATTCTGTCTAATTATACTTTTTAAATTCCCCTAATTGCTCTGTTTAATTATTGATGTGGAAAGTGTTCCCTTTTAGGGAGTTGAGTCATCAAGAGCCCTCAGGACCAAAGCAGACATCACCTGCTTTGGGTTTGGTAATTAAGGCATTATGGGTCGCCAGTGGAGGGGGGCAGACCCCTGTGGGAGAGCAGACCCCCCTCCTCACCCCCACCCCCACCCTGACAAAGAGCACGAAGAGCCAGTGAGAGTAGAGTCTTGAAAAGCTCACTTAAGACAGCCTCGGAGCCTCAGTGGCTTCTAGCAAAAGCGACTGATAAACAGACAGGAAAACAGACCCTCTGTTGCAATTTGCTCCCACTCTGCTCATTCATTTTCTTCCTTCTAGAACCAAGAGTTTGTTCAGATTCCCAACTACGGCTGCAGTGGATCTGCTCTTGTGAGTTTCAGGTCCCTTCATTATCTGCAATTGTTTGGGGACTTCGAGTCCTAAAAGACCAATATTTAAGTGTCGATGCTGGTGTGTGAGCGTTTTAACGTGTCATGGAACCACTAGGGCCTACTACAGATATTGCTAAGAATTTCCTCGTTTCCTACCTGACATTCATCGGCATCCATTCCTTTTGGCCCCAGAAAAGGACAGTGCTTCCTGGGTTGCCAGAAAAATGGGTACTTGGATGTTACTGGAATGGGGACAGCTGGACTGACCCACTAGATTCCTATGTGGGATTTGATTCAGGATAGGTCATACAGTGAAGGAAATCACAGTCCAGTGGGGACAACAAAGGGTTCTGCGTCCTTGTCTGTAAAATCTAAAGTCTCACCTGCATGACCTTTAAAGCCCCTGGGAGAGCTCACATTCAGGGTATGTGGGTCATGGAATAAAAAGTCTGATAAGGCTGCAAAAAAGGTGGACGACACAGATGAGCTACTCTGATCCCCCCTTCACCGAAGGACTTGTAGCCCAGCTGTGGGAAGTATAATGAACTGACAGCTTCCTGCTGTTAGGAGTCCTTCCCTGGGGTCAGTCTCAGCCATTGAGCACATACTTTGCTCCGGGCGGCTCTTGGTCAGTGACTGAACAAGATGGTGGCACAGTCTGGCCATGCTGGGACCTCCACTGACCATGCTTGGCTTGACATGGTCGCTATCCTGGGGAAACCCGCCTATGACAAATCCCATTTGGTTTGTCACAGTGACCCATAGAAACACAACTATTCAAAGTCCACGGTCAAAAAAAAATCATTTCATTTCCCAATCATACTTGACCACAAAACCCTCCTTCTTTCATGACACCTACAAACACTACAGAAGTAACATTATAGGAATGCATTTTTCAGGCTGACTTTGAAGATTTCAAAAGCATTTCATATCAATATGGGAGAGCAGTAAACAAAAGAACTGAATTTGTCCTGAACTTCATTCTTTAACTTGCTGCCTTTGGATTCAAAGATGAAGCAATTTTTACTCTAGGTCTCCAGGTGGGGCTACTAGAGACCATCATGTCTACATTGAGTCAGTCTGCCCAATTCAGCCTCCTTTCCTTTTCCTGTAGAGGTCAAGACAGTTTATACTCTTCACTCCCTCCGAGGATCTGCTTTGTGGAAAACCCAAATGGCGACAAAGTGTTAAGTTTTAAACAAAGTGGCATACAACTCCAACATGGAAGTCCAACCACTAGAACCACAAAGCAGCAAGCAAAGTCATGAAGAAAGTGGCATTTGAATTTATCTTTGAAGAATGAGTTGGAGGGGGCGGTAGGACGGGTAAATAAGAAAAAAGGTCTTTCAGTAAGAGGGATGGACACATGCATAAAGGCACAATGATATAAAGATGGCGGACCACAGGCAGTGCATGGGAATGGAGTATGGGTATGTATGGTGGTGGGGGCAGGAGGGTGGGCTTGGGACATAAAGCTGAAAAATATGTGGCTCAAGATATACAGTTGCCACAAATGCTTGTGTATAATCTTATGGGTCCAGAGACTCTGATATAGGAAATGGTAACTGTAGGAGAATAATGAGGTACCCAAAGCAATAAAATATGGAAAAAAATCCATAGCAGAGTACTTTTGACAGCCTTAAAAAAAAAAAGATATTTTACTTCTATGTAGGTGGTTTCCTTGAACGAATAACACCTGCCATTTGTTAGGGAGAAAATAAATTGCTTGTCCCATGGTACAAAAAAAATCAATCATAGCATAAGGCCAATCTATCATGTAAAATTCAGTCCCGAGGCCCATGTTTTCAGGAAAGAAATAAGCAGTTAATATTCCTATCTCTGTCTACTTATTCAGGAGAAGTAAAGGACCTGCATAGGTCTCAAATTAACCTCCTGAAGACCGTGATCAAATTCCAACAACGAACTTCATCCATCCTGTGATTTTATAAATCACAATTTGCTTTAATTTAAAAGGAGGGCATTCCCCAAACTGTGTCCCAAGGAACACACAGTACTATGGATTTTCATGACAAATGCGTGGTTTGGCATGGTCACCGTCCTGGGGAAACACTGCCTATGACAAATCCCATGTGGTTTGTCACAGTGACCCTTACAAACACAACTATTCAAAGTCCATGATCAAAAAAAAAAAAAAATTCAACAAGGAATTCATTTCATTCATACTTGACCACAAAACCCTCCTTCTTTCATGACACCTACAAACACTACAGAAGTAACATTACAGGGAATGCATTTTTCAGGATGACTTTGAGGATTTCAAAAGCATTTCATATCAAAATAGGAGAGCTGTAAACAAAAGAACTGAATTTATTTTTGAACTTGCTGCCTTTAGACTCCAGGATGAAGTTAAAGGATTTCTCTCTCTAGCTGGGTATGTAGATGGTCCTTCCAACGGGTTGTGCTGTGGTACGTCCTGTGAATGGCAAGATGGGAATATTCAATTTACTGTTTCTGTGGTCAAAAGAGGAAAGCTCACACCTGAAGCACCTGAAGGTATAAATGAGAAGTTCTAGACCTATGGTTTGCTGAGCTGCTGAACCACCATCTGCAGAAAGGATTTCCTATTCTGCAAAATTAAGGAATATTTTATGACTGCAGTGCAATAGTCTTGTGTTCATTTTAGATTTCAGTGATGTGATAAAAATTGCACATTACTAAAACAATGATACAAATCTGTCCAACACAAGTTAGGGAGAATGCAAGTCAGTGAGCTAGGCTTTCAAGCCAGGCTGAATGCAGCCCAAGAGGCTCCCTGGAAATGTTTTAGGGAAACCTGACTAAGCAAGAGGGTGGGTAAGCAGGTGGGTTCTTGACATCCCTCATTCAATCAGTACAGATTCTATTATATGGTAAAAGTTGGCAACAGGGTTTGTTTTTAATTTTTGGAATGAGTCCTAGTGGTAGAGACTTTTTTTTTTTAAAGACTTTATTCATTTACTCATGAGACATGGAGAGAGGCAGAGTCATAGGCAGAGGGAGAAGCAGTCTCCCTGCAGGAGCCCAATGTGGGACTCGATCCCAGGACCCCAGGATCACATCCTGAGATGAAGGCAGACGCTCAACTGCTGAGCCACCCAGGTGCCCCTAATCTCTAAGTTTTTAAATTCGACTTTTCACGTGGTTAGTCTATCAAGTGAGTATGAGGGAGGTATTTCCTCTTTTCCACCTGGTGTTTTGACAGCATTGACTCAAATCCTCCTCTTTTTGAAGACCTCAGTGAGGGTCCCGCTCATTCCATTCGGCCCAGGAACCAACCCACCAGCTTTCACATCCCAATAAATAGAATCAAACACTAGTGATTCTTTATTTCCATTTGATCCAGTTAAGCAACTTCTCCAGAGGTCACTTTGGTGTCAGCCGGGTTCAAGAGAATCCATCTACTGCCACAAGCCTGAATTTCTTGATTAATTCAATCAAACACTTAGGGAATAAAGCATACAAAGATGCTCCATGTAATTTTATCATGACTTCCCAACTAAGGGAATTCAGAGCAAAGTGTGGATTGAGACCGTTCAAAGAATGGCCAACTTCTCAGACATGCTCATCAGCAAATAGCTCGGGATTCAGAAGCCAGAACCCAGAGTTCTTGTCTTTTATCCATTTTTCCATCAATTTGCTATAGGTATAATTCCTGAGCGACCAGCCACCCTTACGTATGGTTTTTCCTCTGGTTGGAGCAGGAGTTTGCAAATGGCAGCTGTATTTGTATGTGAGGGGGTGGATCGGGGTGCCGATCCTGACCACATCTCAATATCTGCGATAGAAAAACTAAATGGGTTTTGTCCCTTTTAAAAGGGTTTCAGACAGGAAAGACCTCCTTGAACGTTATAAACTTGAATAGGAAAAATGTTCATTCTCCTTCCCCACCCCCCACCCTGTTCCCAGAATCTTTGTTTGCACGAGGCTCAAAAAAACATGTAAATCTTCACCCAGACTAAGCAAATCACCTTAAAAAGGAAGGTTAGAGAACTGTTTATTATTTGAAATGTCTCTCCCTAGACCTTATTTTTGATAAATTGGCTTCAGCTTCATTACTTCATGATATATCTCCCTTGACATTTAATTATACTTACTCCATACACATTAAGCGAATCAGTCTGAACAGCTTCTTATTAATATGCAAATTTCTCCTTTGAAAACCCATGAATCTGTGAAAAATCTCTTTAGACTTCCATTA
Source organism: Canis lupus familiaris (assembly GCF_011100685.1). Taxonomy (NCBI): domain Eukaryota; kingdom Metazoa; phylum Chordata; class Mammalia; order Carnivora; family Canidae; genus Canis; species Canis lupus. Next base: position 37,656,954 of record NC_049226.1, read on the forward strand.
AACCCACTCAGGAAGTTGTATACCTCACACAGACACTTGCTTTATTCACTGACTCAATGATTCAGCATTTACTAATTGTCTGAGTTAACTATTCTGGCCACATCAAGAGGAGGTGGTAGGAAAGAGACAGGGGGGGACAGGGAACCAAATGGGATTCAGAAGCTTAAAAGATGAATGATCAGAGGCCCAGGCCTGAATTAGCGGCTGTAATTCGAGTTCAGAATCAAGCCCCTTTGCAAAAAGCACATTCAGCCAGAGGAGTGGAAACAGCCCACGCTGGACTGGAGAAGCCACGAACAGACACGGTTCACCAGTGAGTGACTTCTCTGGCACCAGCTGTGAAGTCTGGAGTAGAGGCGGAGTTGAACTCGGATTCGAGGTGGTCCCCTACAGAAGAGAACTGTCCCATGCACTCACTAGCAAAGGGTCCCTGCACATGCGTGCATTTACAATTGCATTTGCAAGAGACCTGGTTGTCATGGAAGATGGAAGAAAGACCATACATAGGCTCTCTAAGTCAGCAGTGGGATAAGGGGAGACCAAGAATGACCACTCCCCGCCGACCGCCCTGGGAAGCTCAGATTTCAAACTGGCAAATAAATGGTCCTCAGGCTGTCATCATGGGCCAGAAGCAAATTCCAGAAGCACACTGCAGACCTGGCACCGGGGAGATGGAGACGATAAGATGCGCAAGGGGGAAATGAGCTTTCCAGGAGAATCCAAAGGCTGAGGGGTCAGAATGAAAGTGGAAAGGTAGAAATCCACACAGGAAAGGGATCTGGATATTTGGAGTTTAGCAGAGGATTAAGAAATTCTCCGGTATCTGCAGACAGGATACCCAGGATGGGGAAAGGCCACCATGCTCTGGCGTCCTCAAATAAAAGTGTGAAATCTGGGACATCTGGGCAGCACAAGATAAGAAGATCAAACAGTAGCATGCCGGAGTCCGGTTCTGGCGGTTTTTATAATCTTGGTCAAGACTTTGAATATTTCCAAGAAACATTTGCAGCAAGTAAGCAATATGGTGACATATATAATTTTAGCTCATAATGAAAATGGAAGAATTATACCGAGTCATTTTCAGTGATGTCTGTGATCTTATCCCGAATAACCTCATCCTCTGTAGATCCCAGCCTCATCATCTTACCTAAAAGAAGACAATGGCACCTGCTGTGTCCTTTTCTTAGGGATGCTCTAAGGATTACATTGAATGAAATACATCTGAGAGTGAGAAGGGGGTTCTGTAAGCTGTAGAGAATTCTATATGTGTAAAGTTATTATATATGGCAATAGCTCTACAGGTTAGACTTTCTCATTTATACACTAGCCTCATAAATGACCCCAACTGCAAAAGAGAAATAAACTGCCTAATAAGGGGAACAGAAAAGGAACAAATAAGCAAGGAGCCCTGCTAGAATATAGGTACCACTTCAGGTGATTTTTATAAATTTTTTTCACTCTGTCCTCCCAGTGACCTTTGAGGAACATGGAAAAATTGTCATTGTCCTAAGTTCTGTTTGGAAGGAAAAGGTCTGACACCCAGACCCTTCTTTAAAAATTAGAGTCTGCAGACTTTACAAGGAAAGGCAACAACTGTAATCACAACAAAACCCCCAAATAAATCATAATCTGAAAAATTATTAAACCTTTTTTTAATAATAAATTTATTTTTTATTGGTGTTCAATTTGCTTAAACTTTTTTTAAGTCAAGAAGAAACCCCTGTGTATCTGTGGTTTGAGGTTGCTCACATCCATTGCAAGTAGGTTAATTCAAAATAATAAATAACAGGAGGGATTTGTACGTGATAAAAAAAAGGTTACTTTCACAGAAACAACTCCCCAACGCTTTCAGTATAGTCTACACATTGCTCAAACAGAGCAACAATAACCAGAAAACCTCCATTAAATGCTACTTATTATGATAGAGAATCACGGACTCAAGTATAAATTTCTTATTTAAAATTCTTGTTTTATATTTATTGCAACAGATCAAAAGAAAAAGGATTTGCATTAAGGACTGTAAATTCTAGAAAAGCTTCTCTGAGAACCTTGTCACAGCTCTCTCAAAGCAAGCCAGAGGTAGAAATTAGGATGGACTTGGTGTTTTTGAGAAAAACCAATCAGAAATATCTATTTTGGTACCTTCCTTTTCTGGTCCAAGAGTTGTCCTCTCCTTGACTAGATAAACAGAAGAGCATGTGAGAATGATTTGGGGAGTCAATGAATCGAGTCGGATCCAAATCCTGGCTGTTCCACTTAGGAGCTGTGCCAACTTGAGTCTTTGTTCCTATTGATGGTTTAATGCCCAACTTATGGCATAAGTTGGCATTACTTATAGGCAGATACTATATTCAGGTTCTTGGAATAAGTAATCGTCAAGAATGGTCACTACTTCCACTAAACACCGTCCTTGATGATGAGATATGTTCTATTGTACTTTAGGCTCTTGAACAAGGTGGGCTCTCAACACATATGGTCTGTTCTTATTATTTGAGGTTACTATGTTCTCTTAAGTCCCTGGGAATGCTGAATTAGTGAATATGGAACCACTGTTCCCAGGGGAAATGTAGGGTTAGGTTCCCATGAGTCTTTGGTCAAACTTTGGCCAATCAATTCATATAAAACCTAGTTTTATGTGTTTCTGTTGAAAGCCTTCTTATTTATTATGTATTATCGACACATTAACACTGAGCTCACAGCCAGCCACACTGTAACTCATGACTTAACAAAACTTATCTAATGCAGGTATTTTCTCCATAGAGCACGAGAGCCGTCCTTTACTTAGAAATAGTAGGTATTTCAGTACTACCTCGAGGAGCCACTTTAAACAGTGAAATCACCACCAGCAAAAAACCCCACAAGAAATGTGAGAAGCATGGCACTCCATAGATGGCAAAAAAGGATTCTTATTTACAGTATGAGAGCTGAAATAAGAAAGCAGAACGTCACATGGTGTGACCTCAGCTGAGAACACACATGCAGAGTGACTCAAATTTCTTGTGTCTCTGTTGCATGTCCAAAAAACAACCAGGAAAGCACTGGAAGTATTAATTTGGGAGTTGCAGATAAGTGTTGGCAAGCAACTTACGCACAAACAGAAACCTGTGAGTTAACAAGGGTCAACGGTATTACTAGATGGTTGAATAGAAAAAAAGAAATAAAAAGCGTATAAAAGTAGACCAAATGCATATGCTCAGGTTTAGTGATCCTTTTATGGTTAGAGCAACAAAAAGGTTAAACTTATCTGAATCCCATCTGTCATCTCCCCGCAGTTCAGCCTGAGAACCCAGGCTTTACAGAAGGCACTAGAGTTTCAAGGTCTCTTTTCAAATAGATAAACCTGCCAACATTGCCTGCAAAGTCGGTTCTAAGACAGATGAGCTTATGCTTTTTTTTTTTTTTTTTTTTTTTCTGTTTGGAGGATGAAAAGACGTTTGAGTTGTCATAGAAGAAAGGCAAACAGTAATTTCTAAGGCAACCAATGGACTTGCTTTTGTTGTATGAATATGGGAAAATATGCTCTTTTTTTAAACCTAAGTTTTCTTTGCTCTATGAGACAGCAGCCACAAGCTGTTTCCTGCGTCCTCGGTACCCAAAAGGGTCCACAGGTAATCTCTGCACAGGTCCACATTTTTAAGAACAGAATGAGGGGAGGCTCTTTGGAATGAAGACGTGAATTCCATAAAAGAGAGAAGATCAAACTTAGTAATATTGCTTACTGACATCCCCAAGTTTCATCATACACACCCCAACTCACTCCATCCCCACCATGATCAGTTTAACACATGGAAACTGACAACTCCAGATGAGAAGCTTCTTATCATAAAGTCATGGAGCCAGTACGGGCTTTCAAGCCATGAACCCAATGCCATCTCCCAGGCTCCACACTTAGAAGAGCTCGGCCCTTAGTTTTGTGCTCTGCTGTCACAGACAAAAAAATTTCAGGTGTTTTTGTTTTTGTTTTTTAACCAGGAGTCCTACACTATCATTGTGCCCTGGGCCTCACAGATTATAAAGCTGGTCTTGCATGGAGCTGATCGCTGACCAAGGGAGGACCCCATGGATTCCTGGTTTGGGGCTTCTCCCACCCACACTTAGTGATTCGACATTAGGTCTGCGAGATGGGTCACATACACAGACTTCTGTGTGTGGTGTCAGCTTTATGCTTCAAGAGCCCATCCATCTGCCCAGGACAGGCTGTGAGTCAATATCTCTTGCACCTCCAGCCTCAAACACCCCGGAATCACAGCCTCCACTTGGCTCTGCCAAGACCCACTTTATCTCCATTAAAGGAATGAGCCAGTGGACTGGCAGGTTAGGAACACAGTTGTTTCCTGGATAAACAGTGTGGCCTTCTGCACTCCTTCTGCATCATGCGGTATATTTTATGCATCTGTATTTTTATAAAGCAGTGAGAGAAATAAAGTAATCTCCTATCATCTAAGAACAACAACTGGACTTTGTGTTTGGCAGGCTGCCCTGTCGCCCTTCATGCTGCTTTCCCGTCTGCAATTCTCCCTCTCTCTCTTGCAGGAGAAAAGGCCTCTGGAATGGTCTCCCTGCAGGTCCCCATAACTTCACAGAAAGATGAATAAATCAACGTGAAACTCTGATTATCTTATTTTCTCTCTCTGCTCCCTCCTGTTCTGTCCTCCCAATCTTGAATGGCTCGAGAAAAATTAATGCCTGTGTCTCTGGCAAATGTATTACGCCTATAATTCAGTTTTAAAACAAGCATACCAGCAGTGGCCAAAGCCGGGGTAGAATGTTCATTTTTCATCCGAGTAACTGAATCCTTCTCTTCAATTTTTTTCAAGTATTAAAAGACAACTGGTGCCTCACTAAAAAGTCTTATAAAATTTCCACCAGACACTTGTCAGCTGACGGTAGAGCCACCTCTTGCACCAGATAGGGATGGGGGGGGCGGAAGTCGGAAGGGGAAGCATTTTTCCTGTACTGTCCAGGCAGGTTACCCCAAAGACACTGAAAAGTAGTAAGAATTATGTATCCCATCAGCCTCCACTTTATGCCATCAATATTTCAGTAAGGTTAAAATCTGGGCTTTGGTGTTTCCTCGGGTGACAACGTGGCTGAATTTGACAGAGTTTTCCACTAACACAATAAACATTCATGAGCAGATTGCTTTGCCCTGCCAAGGTTTTAAGAGGCGTTTTCTATCAAGAAATATCTATTTGGCCTGTAAGTGCTACATTTGTGTATTTTAAGTGACACATCAATTTTATAGTGTTTTCCTAGCCAACCGAAGTGACACGTCTCCTTAGTTAATCTTTAGACATCTAGCAACTGTGTTTCGTGGAATTGAATTCCCTGTGGCATCGCATGAGTAAGCCATCCTGTGTGTTTACAGATGATGACTCCACTTTTTCTTCCCCCAGAAAACTGTATTTTATCGTTGGCTGCAATGACCCTACGACATCCAGATTGACCACATAGTAGCCCAGGAGAGGTGGATTCACCATTTTGCAAAAGCCATGACTTTGTTTCTTGATATTTTCATGGTAGCACTGTCTTTTCCTAGAAATTCATTTATGCTTCCTTTCCCTGGAAGTGTCTGATTTCCCACTTCTGATCCTTATCATTGCCTCCTCTTCCCTGAGGATTTTAATCCTTTAGAAAGTAATTGTGTGCCACCTGTCACTGTCTCCCTCTGCTAGGAATTGAAAACCAAGCACCAGTAAAATAATATGGAATGTGAAATTTATGAAACCGTGCCCAGCATTGGTGACCACTCCAACTAAGCTGAGAGCCTCATTGAGACACTGCGGCCGTGTCCTCTGGCTCCATCATGTTTGAGTGGAATGGAAGCCTGTACAGGATATGCCACCGGGAGAAATCCCTCGTTTTATTTTGTTTTATGTTTCTTCACTAAAACTCTGGGCAGCATCAGAGGATATAAGAGCAGAAGTGTCTATCTGGAAGAAGTTGAAAACAAAGCAGGCAAGAGTCTATGAAACAACATCTATTAGAAATCTCATGGCCAACTGTCTCAATGACCTACTGCTGCTTGACAAAGCAGTCAAAACTGACTGCTTAAAACAATGCGAAGCATTCATTTGCTCTTGTTCCCGTACTGTAGGAAGGGCTCCACTAAGTGGTTCTTCTGCTCCATGTGAGGTCAGTAGTATTCATTTAGCTTTATTCATCCTGGAGCTCAACTGGTGCTAGACTCACCAAAATGGCATCTGGGTCCTGAGTTGGGAGGCTGAAATGCTGGGGGCTGGCCGACCTCCCTCTCCAATACGGTGATTGGCCTCCACTTATGGTGGCTCAGGGCTCCAAGGGAGCAAAAGTGAAAGCCATGAGGCCTCCACATGACTAAGTGTAGAACCAGTACAGCATTGCTCCTGCCTCATTCTACCACTGGACACTGCAAGGCACAGGCCATCTCAGATTCAAGGAGGAGGAGATAATTCAATTCTACCTCTCAATGGGAGAAGTGGAATGCATGAAATGTGGATGAGAGGAATTGTTGGTGGCCATCGTTGGAGATATGCCTATAGCCATTTCCAGTGTTCTTCTAAATCCAGTTCTAGCTCAGAGGAGAGTACTAAGGTCCAGTTTGGGGAAGTCAGGAGTGGGGAGTCTTGGTGATTCTACCTAATTTTACTTCACAGGTTAGAAACACCACCAAAGAACACTTCCTTCCTTAAACATCACTGTGTATTTGTTATTATGTCCTCATTTCAATAACTATCACCATCAACCAACCTATGGCTAAAGCAGAAAATATGTACAGTAGAATCAGATCATGTGCAATCCCCTCCACATTTCAACCAGTGAAGGTCACAAAGAACAAAACATAAAACATATTTATGCTACCTTGTATGGTTCAGGAGACCTTGGCTTTCAACGTTACAGGAAAAAAAATCTCAGCCAAATTTCCAGAGATAAAAGTAACAGATGATAGGTCTTTGAGCTTCTAACAGTCCAAAGGATTCTCAGAGATAATTTTGATTTTGTATGATCTTTACTGTTTATACTGATTTTATTATTTTTTTCAGGATTTTTTTTAAGTAGGGTCCACACCCAACATGGGGCTTGAACTCACAACCCCGAGATCAAGAGCCGCATGTTCCACCCAGAGAACCAGCACCTGTATTGATGTTATTTTTACTTTTTGGTACTGATTTTAGAAACCTAACACCAACTATGTAAGACAATAGTCCACTTGATATTTTCCAAATGTATCACTGAAGAGCTATAAATAGAAAGTATTCTCTGCTCCCAAGTTTGGGCTTAGGTAAATAAAGCCTTCAATCCTTCCATGAACATGTTTTAAACTTATAGGTCCAGACTGATACTTGTCTTTTGTGTTTCAACAAGTAGATCCTTGGGATTCATCTCAGGTATAGATGACATGCATTTTTTAAAAGATTTTACTTATTTATTTGAGAGATAGAAAGAGAGAGAGAGAAGAAATAGAGAGAGAAGCAGAGGGAGAGGGAGAAGCAGACTCCACTGAGCAGGGAGCCCAATGTAGGATTCAATGCCAGGACCACCAGATCATGACCCAAGCCAAAGGCAGATACTTAACCAACTAAGCCACCAACATGTATTTTTTTTTTTTTTATGATAGTCACAGAGAGAGAGAGAGAGAGAGGCAGAGACACAGGCAGAGGGAGAAGCAGGCTCCATGCACCGAGAGCCCGATGTGGGATTCGATCCTGGGTCTCCAGGATCACGCCCTGGGCCAAAGGCAGGCGCTAAACCGCTGCGCCACCCAGGGATCCCCAACATGTATTTTTATATAAGAGAAAGTGTGGTGCTTTCTGATGGGCCTCTGATTACTATGCTTTTATGACTTGATCTAAGTGCCCTCAAGCAACAATCTATGTCATAGCATTATCTCTGTCACTGACCAGCTGCTTGACATCAAGCAAGATATTTTGCCTTTTCTGAGCTCTGAGGGGTTTAGGGGCTACACATCAAAGAAATATTAAAACTCCAGTGAAAAGAAAGGAGGTACACATCATCACCATCAACACTTAAACTCTTGTGAAATGTTTTATAGGTTACAATGCACCTTTATGTAATTATCTCATTTGACTTCCATATGCAGGGTCTCTTCCATCTTTAGTGGTCTACAACTTGATGATCTAAGAAAACACATGCTCAATTGGTAAAATTCACTTTTTTTTTTTTAGCAGTTTGTTTTAAACAGTCCGTGTTTTAAATGTTCCTGCTGTGGGAAAAATTCACCTCCTTTAATCTCTACATTTATGTTGGAAGACCACATTGCTTTCAAAATATTTTTCAAAACTCAAAGAGAGGTGTGACTTACTATTTAATGATCGGCTGTCGTTCCCACATGTTCTGTGGTTCACTGGGAGAAATTCAGTGTAGAGTAAGAATCTCCAAGAGAAAAAGCAATCAATCTATCTTCTTGGAAGATCTTGGCACTTGTTCTCATTAAGGGCTACCCCAAAAGAGTGAAACAGAAATACTAGGGTCTCTGAGACCCCCCTATATCCTCATGTGAGCAAACTAACTTTCCTTATGACGGTTTTGTTCCATTTTACTTCAGTGTAAAATTTCATCTGAACCAAGAGTTCTAAGGTCATCAAATATTTGAAAACTACTGCTTAAGGGAACACATGTGGATTTGTAAATCCTGCTAAATCTACTTATATATTGTGATATAATTCTCCCTACTGATGCTGTAAAAGAATTTTTTTCTTTTTTTAACTGAAAGCTATGATATAAACTATTCAGACTGACCCTACATATCCCCAAAGGCCTCCTTTATAGTTCTACCCTGTGGTTTGAATGAGCTTTGAATGGATGCCAAACATTTTCTATCTCCCTGGCTAAAAAGGCTAAGACTACAAAAGAAGTCAAGCCAGGAAAAAAAAAAATCTCAGGAATAAAGTTTTAAAGAATTTTCAGATGCTAATTCTGACCCGGGTGCCAGAGTGATTCACTGGTGGGTGATGCTGACTAATCTTACTTTGGACTTCTTAATCCATGTTCTATTAATGGATTTTAGCCACAGCTCAAAAGGTTAGGAATTAAAGACCCCATTTCCACCTCTTTTTATTAAATTATTCTAACCTCATCTTGGGTAATTCATCACTGTCTCACTCACTCTTGGTATACACGTTGGGAATGGAAGGGCCAGTTTCTAGAATTGCCCTCACCACCTTCCCAAATAGATTAGATGAAAACAAGGCCTGAGTCCAGTTTCTTTGAGATCTGAGAGGGTGAGACTTTCCATGTTACATCCTGTGCTGCAGAAGCACCCGCTCTAAGAGACTCCTGCTCCTTGAGAGAGCTCTCTTCCCTTCATGGAGTCATACCCCTTGCCTTAGGCGTGATCATTTTCAACGCTGATTTAGGTGGCATCTTTGGGCACCATGGCCAGCTAGCCATCCGTTGGCTGTATACACCGAACTCATGTAGGGGACATAGATCCTCAAGGCTACTCAAACAACAGACAAGCAGTACAGCCCCTTCTCCATCTGTGAATGGTGCTGGCTTTCTGGTTCCTGAACAGGTAACAAAACAGAAACAGAAGCCTTGACTTAATCGTACCTATAACGGACTGAGTTGTGGTGCCCCAAATTCACATGTTGAACCCTTAAACTCCAATGTGACTATATTCAGAGATAGGGCCTTTAAAAAAGTGATTAAAGTTAAGTTACCTAATAAGACTTAGAGACTCTTCTAATAAGTGTGGCATGCACAGAGGCAAGGCCATGGGAGGACACAGCAAGAAGGCAAGGAGAGAGGGCTCAGGAGAAACCAGCCCCGCTTACGTCTTGAACTTCCAGCCTCCGGAACTGGAAGACAACATATGTCTGTTTTTTGGTGTGTTTTTAAAATATTTTTTTATTTATTCATTTGAAAGAGAGAAAGAAAGCAAGAGCACAAGTTGGGGAGAGGCAGAGGAAGAGGAAGAAGCAGAATCCCTGCTGAGTGGGAAGCCCAACGCGGGACTCTATCCCAGGACCCTGGGATCATGACCTGAGCCAAAGGCAGACGCTTTGACCTGACCACCCAGGTGCCCCTGAGTCTCTGTGGTTTAAGTCACCTAGTCTGTGGTACTTTGTTAGGCAGCCCTCAAAGACCAAGACAGTATCGCGTCCCTCCATACCTGGAATTAGCCTGAAGGAGAGAACATTCTAGACTCATATGTCTGTCTTTAATGTCTGAGGGGCTATTGCATAGAGAATCAGATTTTTTTCTATGTGTACCACAGAGGAAATCTAGAATGAATGGGAAATGATAAAGATTTTGGTTTTATTATAAAAGGAGAAAAAAAAAAGAGTACTTAACTCTTAAAATGAGCTATAGACCAAAAAAGAGGGAAACCCAGATACAAGTCACCATTTGCTGGGATTTTGGAACACTGCACTCCCTATGGCTCTATCTATAATGGTGTCAAGGTGGCAAAATAAGACTAAGGAAGCCTCTTGTGAATGGTTATGCCTATGATCTTGGGGCAAGTTGTATAAGGTCTCTTAAGCCCGGGTTCCAACATCTGGTTTTTCTTAAAGCAAGTTCAATTTTTGAGAAAATCCAAAAAGACCATATTGGTGGAGCATCATATAAATGGAAACAGCATCCTCACCACCATCACCATGTTGTTCGTGCCACCAAATAAAACGATTCCAAGGACAGGTATCTACTTATCTGTCTAAGCAGACGGGTAGATGTTTTTTGCTTGCTTTGTGCTTTCCAGCCTCTTTATTTGCTCTGTTTGGCTCATGCTGACACAGAGAAGTGATGTCAGGAGGCTCTGACTCAGGTGAGCAATAAGGAACAGATGGTGTCTCCAGAACCCCCAAGCCTCTCCTCGTGCCCCTCTCCTTGGGGCAAGAGTGATTATTGTGAACGGGCAGTGATAGGATGAGCAAAGGTGCAGGTTTTCCACAGGGATCTGCAAAGCAGCATCCTCTAGCAGGCAGTGCAGCCGCTGCCACAGGCAAGACAAAGGCACCCCGATTGGGTATTGTTTACGAACATGGTGCCCACGCCATGGGTTATTGTCCTAATCTGATTAATGAAATAGTGCTGCTAACAGGGTGTCCAGCTTGCTGCCTCCCATGGCTGACCCACATCGGGCAATCCCCCCCAGAACATCAATTCTCAGCGCCCTTGTCAGATAACCATTTATGAAAAGATGAATGCATGTGGCAATCTCGGGTGAAGGAGGCTGATGTATGTGTTGTTAATGATCGAAATAATCAGTTTGGTAATAACTGGCATGTGGGTTTGTCAAGTGGCAAGCTGAGGAGCATTAGCATTCTCCAGGCACCTGGTCTTTATCTCCAGGCTGGTGTCTGACAACTCCCCAAGATCCCCATGAATAAATACCGAGCCTTACCCAGACATAATTAAACTGCCAATGCAGATATACCTAAATAACATTGATATCTTAATGACACCAGATAGTGTTCAAATAATGAAAGCAGCATGAGAGGGAATCATGCACAATGAATGGAGACATCAATGCTCTGCTCACTTCCATGAATATCTCGAACCGGTGCTTGCTTGTCATCATGGCGGAGATTGCATTTCTTGAATTTTCTCTTCCACTGGTTTGCCTTCACCATCTGAGAAACCTTTTCTCCCTTCTTCCTACCTATACATGGGAGCTAAGCATCTCTGCAGGGAGGAGGTTTTATATCTTCATCACAGTCCACTGGCCTTAGAGGTGGTAGTCCTGTGATCTCTGAAGTAACCTAACTGTGCTTGGGACACGGAAGAGAAGTGAGCGTAGATCTAAGGCTGCATTACAACTTCCACGAGGTCATGGAAAAGAGCTCTCTTCCATGGAAAGGACAGGCTCTTCCTCGTGTCTGGGTCACTCAGAGCATCTAGCAACAATAACTCAAAAAGTATCAGGTGAATATTTATCTCCAACCTCTTGCCATTTGGGGATTGCCTGAGAATGGGACTATATATATGTATTTCTCTACTTAATTTCCACTAGTCCTTTTACACTAATGTCATGACACTGTCTACTAGGTAGACCCTCGCCTCATCACTATAATATGTACACTTTTACCTTGTCTTATCCCTGGATCTTCAATGCCACTCCCAGGAAAAAAAAATGGAGCTGCCCCCCCAAATTTTGTTTCAACCAGTTCCCATTATCCTCCAGCTGATTTTCCACACTGACTATACCTCTCTCTTTACTGACTATTCATAGACTTAATTTCCTCATCTGAAAGATGTAGAGGTTGGACAAGGTCATCATCTCTCAAACTGCATTCTCTAGAACATCAGCCTTTCATAGCATAGTACCAACTAGGAGATCGTTCACTAAATATGTGTTCAATGAATGAAAATACATATACCATGAAAAAAATGGATTTCATATACAAGTAAGTTTGGGAGAGTTGAGATAAATGTGTTTAATCTTTACTCTCCGGCTTTGAGACCCTTAATGGGCTAATAAGCAGTATGAGACTCCCAAGATCATATGACATGCAACATTTAGCAAACATATTGATCTGGCGTATTCATGTTTCTGCAGGTTTCCTAGAAAGCCCTCACAGAATCCGTATTAGACCAAATTTCTTATTCTATTACATATTCTATGACCTATATGATTGCATGACTATGTCCCTTACTTAGAGGCCCACCCTCCATTCCCATCCATCTCAGGGGAAGAGAAGGAGTCTTCAGCCAGATCTCTCCCCTCAGCATTTAACACTATGTCTTGATTTTTAAAGTCCCCATTATTTAATTATACTAACAAATCCAAGTCTCATTTTCCTACTCCAATGGTTTCCAATAACCATTTCCACTGTCTTTAATGACTCTGTAACTGTACTGCTTTTATATATTGTCTTCATTGGTTCGGGCTGCTATAACAAAATACCATCGACTGGGTGGCTGAAGCAACTAACTCTTATTTCTCACAGTTCTAGAGGCTGGAAGGTCCAAAATCTAGGTGCTGGAAGACCTGGTATTTAGAGAGTTCTCCTCCTAGTTTGCGGATACCCACCTTCCTACCGTATCCTCATATGGCAGAGGAACAGAGGGCTCAGTTTCTTCCTCTTCTCATAAGGACACTAATACCAACCTTCGTGTTCCCGTCATGACCTCATCTAAGCCTAATCACATCCCAAAGGTTCCATCTCCAAATATCATCGCATAAGAATTAGGGGGTAGGGAATGCAGACATCCAGTCCATAGCATATCAGTACCATGTTTCTTAACATCCTAGATAGTACTCAGTTAATTGAACCATCAACAACCTTGACTAACAACCTTTGGTCTACATCATCTAAGACTTCACTGAGCCTCCACTCCACACCTCCTACCCATCAACAAAGGTGCAAACTCAATGTACAACACCACTGACTCTCCGCCTCTTATGGGGATATTTTCTCTTGCTGTACTCCTTATGCTCACCCACCATTAACAGTCCTCTGACCTCAGGTAAATTTCCCTGACACTGATCCCTCCCCACGAACCAACTCCATTGCTCCTCACTTGGTTGGGCTCTGTAACTGGACTGATGCACACTACCATACACTAATCCCTTCAACCCCCATGATGACTTAACTATTTGCTCTATCCATTGTCCTTGCTAGCCAGGTCTTTTTCCATTCTAGCTTCTAGGAAACTTACTGCAAAAAATCACAAACCTTGCCTATCTTAAGTAACCATGATTAAAAAAAAAAAAAGATTTTTATTTTCATTGTTTTTATGTATTCTTCACCCCCCGATGTGGGGTTCAAATTCACAACCTCGAAATGAAGAGTCACATGCTCTAGTAACTGGACCAGCTAGGCTCCCCTCCATAAATTCTTGTCAACAAATATAACTGGACTGTTAATGGTTAATTGTACTCAGAGGACTTTCTATTCATTTCTTATTGATTATCTGAAAACCTCCCTTTCCCCTAGATACACCATTTCCCAAAATGCCCTCAGGATATTGATAGATATTCTATGAAAGAAGGTTCCATGGTCATAAATATGTTTGGGGATATTCGATTATTAAAACGAGCTTCTTTCATTTATTCTCAGAGCTTTAAAATACTAACATGCATTAAGAATCCGCTAAATGGTGAAACAGCATGAAACATTTAGAAGTTTATTTGATAATTGAACCTATTTATTAGTAATTTACCAGGTCTACTACCACTACCTAGTGGTAGTAATTTTTTTTCTTTTTAATTTAGAACACAAGAACTTTGAATACCATTAGTTGAAATTTTCTTTTCTCTTTTGCTCTTGAATTTTAGTGGGTTTTTTTCCCAGTTAAATTTTCTTTTCAGAACTTGTGACAGAGAAGCCTCCTAGCTGTTCATCTGGCCAATCCTCTTTCCTTGTGAGAATATGGCTACTCTTTATTTGCCAACCACCCACCCAGTATGGTGTGGCATGTGACTGAGCTCCTACCAAGCAGGAGAGCAAAGATGGTGTGCATCTCCTGGTCTCTGAAAATCTCTCCTCCACTATCATTCACATTCTCTTCCATTTCTGGCTACTGGAATGAAGATGAGCCCTAGGACAAGCTGGGAGGCATGTGTCAGTTAGAAAACTGGGTCCCTCTGAATCACCACATGGAGCAGAGTCACCTGACCCAAAACACCTGCAATGTCTGTTATCCGAGTGAAAAATAAACCTCTGTTTATGCAGACACTCAAATCTGGGGATTTATTCAAGGCCGGGACCCGGGTAAGATGAATGCAAAATTTTCCACAGGTGCGTAATGTAAGGGGACAACCTAAAATTCAGTAATCAAGGTAAGATTTTAATGCAGTATTTTTTTAAAAATCAAAATTGGTGCAAAAAAAAATCCATCATGAACAACCTATCAACATTTTCAAAAAAGACAGGCTCACCATTTATTTGCTTCCACAGCGTGTTTCCCAAACTAATAGAGGTTTCTTTCGTCATGCACATAGCAGCAGATTACCTGTCTTGTGTAAAGGCCACCCAGGTTAACTCTAAACTGCTTAGCCAGAGTCCTTTGCTCTCAGGCTCTAAATTATTTTTTCCTGCCTAAATATATCTCTCATTATCTGCAAAAAAAAAAAAAAAAAAAAAAAAATTAAGACATTCTATTGAATAAATTGCATTTGCTTCCATCTTTACATCATATGTGAACTGCTTCCCATCCTTAGCTTTTCTTTCTTAACCTTCTTCATCGTACAGAACCCTCTTCACTGAAGATCCAACCTCCATGAGACTTTATCTGAATGATCTACTCTGCCTTGTAGCACATCCTATGTTTTCCATATCTCATTTAAGTCAAGAATGACTATTTAGCATCCAACTCAGCTGCATGCTTTGTGAAAGTGGAGAGTCCTGTTTCAATCCTCCTTCTATCCCCACACACAGAGATGCCAATTGACGGGCACTTACTGATTTGATTTAGACTTCAGTTTATGGCTGTCTGACTGGCAATTGCTGTATTTGCTTCTTGAACACTTTAATTTTCCCTTGGCTGACCACAGTACTTATAATCTAAGTGCCAGGTATGTCAGGGCAAAATACGATTGCAGCATTGATCAATACAGCTTCCCCATGAAAGCCTTCTCAAGGGCAATGTCAAACATTGCATTGGGGGAGGGGCTCTTTCTGTCTCCTCTTAGGTGGCTGGCTTTGGCTCTGTCACTTCATTTGTAAATGTATTTGTATGTATTTTAAAAAGAAAAAAAAAAGAGTTCCCATCTCTCCTGAAATACGTTTTTCTCCAGAACTCTGCCTACTGGCTGGAGGGACAGTGTTAAAATCTACCTTCCTGATTTTTCAGCACTGCATTTGTTCAGAACGTTTCAGGCCGGTCTGGGGGACTTTTTCAAATGCAAATGAAGACAAAGAAAAGTATAGCTAAAACTTTTCATCCTCCAGCCTCATCAGCAGCCATTGTACTTGAGAAGAGCAAATCAAAACAGCAGATTAGGGTGAAGGGCTTCCCACGGCTTACCTTTTCACAGCAAGCAAATAATTTGAACCTTGGGTAAACCCAGTCAAGTAGTTCCTCCTTCTGTGGTTCCTGACTCAGGCATAATAATCCTTCCCCTTTATCAGGGAGAACTGCCATCTATGGCCTGGAGAAGTAGCCTTTTAGGATCATTTTGACTTCCAGTTCCCTGGGTCTAAGGCTTCCAGGTCTTTCTATAATCAAGTTAAGGTAGATTTTTTTTTTTTATTATTCCCACCGGGCAGAGTCTGCATAATAAGCAAGAAGTTTTTTTACTGAACCAAAGGAGCCTAGAAATTCCAGAGCCCTGTTAACAAGTGATGAGACTGGGATGTCTGGGTGGCACATTGCCCCCCCCACTCCCCCGCAGGGAGCCTGCTTCTCCCTCTGCCTAGGTCTCTGCCTCTCTCTCAGTGTCTCTCATGAATAAATACATAAAAGATTTAAAACACACACACACACACACACACACAAAGTGATGAGCTTGTCTTTAAGGCTGAGTTGTGGAGCTGGAGCCCCTTGCCTCCAGCCTCTTGCTGGCCCTGAGAGTGGGGCATGTGGGACAGGAGAGTGAGTGGGGGGGCACCACAAGCCCCAGGACAAGAACACACCGCTCCCCCCACAACAGGTGCAGCCCGGGATGGCCAAAGAGAGCAACTGCACAGAGCCTGTCCATACAGAGCCCAGCTTTGCAGGAAGGAGCACAGACCACCGCTGCACCTGCTCGTGTGCAAGCCCCCACAAGCCACCACTGTGTTGGTGCTTTTACAACAGCATCCATAAAGATGTCTTGGAGGAGGATACCATGCCTTCTCTCTTAGTTGACCAAACGGATATCCCCTCTCCTGTGCCTGCTGCAGGGTCCTGTCCAGATCAGATTACTTTCTCCAGAAACCATCCCTGGGGCAAAATTCTAAGCAGTGGTTCAACTGACCCTGAAAACCTCTGAGATGGCATCTCACCAAACAAGTGCCCCATCCACGGCACCCTTTTGCTTTAAAGACTTTTCTTCTGAGGTGCCCTAGCCAGCTAAATTATACATTCTCAATGCTCCTACAGAGTTCTTTCTAAGCACATGAAATATGATTGATTTCTAAAAAAAAAAAAAAAAGAAAAGAAAATTAAACTATTTATCTCTAACCCCCGCTCTTATTCTTTCAAGTACTTCCCTTTATTTTTTATTTTTATTTTTTAGACAGAGAGAGAACAAGTGAAGGGGGAGGGGCTAGGGGATAGAGAGAGAAAGAGAATCTCCATCAGGCTCCACGCTAAGCACAGAGCCCGATCTGGGGGGCTTGATCTCACAACCCTAAAATCATGACCTGAGCCGAAACTAAGACTTAGATGCTTAACCAACCAAGCCAGCCAGAAGCTCTAAAGTGCTTTCTTTTGAAACTCCTAGTAGACCTTTGGCCTACCTGTGCACATCTTTATCAAACTTCCCTTAGGAGGATAGTCCAGAGGGAATTTTATTCCTTTGGTGCCCTTTATAGATAGGTACCTATCTGTAATGGATGGTCTAATCATTTTACTATAACTTTAGGTGAGAATGTCAAGGAAAGTGACCCCAAGATACATGAACGATGCCACTAACATGATTGCTCACAAGGCTGGGGGCTGGACACTGCAAGGAAAATCAGAGGTTCAAAAGGAAAAACATTCTTGGGGAATTAGCCAGAGCTGGGGATTTCCTGTGTCATAAATAAGACATCTTATCCATCGGATTGTAGGTTTATTTGGTGACGGGGAGAGGGGGTTGCTTGCTTGTTTTGCTTTGTTTCTGAGCATTTTTATTGAGTTGCTAGCCTGTACTCTAGGGAGCAGGACGGGGGTCCCCATTTCCACCTGCCCAGCTGCAAAGTCCAGCAGTTTGTGCAGCTCTGAGCCCTCCGCTGATGGCAGGGAAAGTCATCGCACTCAAAGAGGTAATTGCCAGTTATTGCTCTACTGGTTCCAATTTTAGTAGCAAATGAGCAATGTATAATGTATCAAGCCTATTAAAAATAAAAATGAGAAATAAAAGTGCTCACAAGGGGAATGGCAAATCCACGAAGTTTACCCAGCCCACACCACTAGCAGACCTGCCATCCCACAGTGCCAGGCACTGCTTGGCTCTGAGGTCTCAGGGATGCAGCCCCTGACGGAGGCTCAGCGGCCACTGAGCAGCCCTTCCCCGTGATCACTGCCTTCCTTGCTGAGCGCTGGTGACTTACAAGTGTCAAGTCCCCAACCCAGGATGCTACTCTAGTTAGAAGCACATTCAGCCTTCCTTCAAAAGACAGCCAGGGTTCTGTTTGCCAAGCAACAAGGGAGAAAGTTCATTCAAGCTTCTCAAAACCTGCCAGGTGGGATAAGATGCCATCCTGGAGGTCCTAACAGATGCCACCTCCCTCACCATCCATCCAACCCCAGGACCACCTTATTATTTTGAAACTAAACGATGGCAATGTCTTCCTAAGTTGCTTCCCTACAGGCAGACTGTCCCCCTTTCTGTTCCCTCCTGCATCCGGGTGCTGTCAAATCAGTCCTCCTCAATTCCCCCGAGGATGGGGTTACTTAAAATCACTCAGTGGCACCTGGCTGATGAGTGGATCATGATGGAACACTTCAGTCTGGAATTCACAGTTACCCCCAGAGGAGCCCCAGAGTCCTTACCTCACTTGCCTTATCTTACACCTCTCCCCAGCTCGTGACCCACATTTCCGTTGATCTGGAACATCTATGGCTCCCTGAGCACAGATCAAACTCTCACACCTCTTTGCTAAGCCCTGTGTCTGCCTGGAGCTCACCCTGCCCCCATTCCACCCTGGGAAGCCTGCCCCAGACCCTTGCTCTTCTGACAGGCTTCCTGCAGTGTGGGAATGAGAAGGGGCAGATGGAGAAGCATCACCTTCCCTTGTTTTAAATGGGCGTCATATTAAACATCCATTTCACCTAGACAGATTCAACTTGGCAGCAAGAGAGCACAAGCGAGGGGTGCCTGGATGGCTCAGAGGTTGAGTGTCTGCCTTTGGCTCAGGGCATGATTCCAGAGTCCTGGGATCAAGTTCCCCATTGGGCTCCCCGCAGGGAGCCTGCTCTTCTCTCTGCCTGTGTCTCTGCCTCTGTCTCTGTGTCTCTCATGAATGAATAAATAAAATATTTAAACACACACACACACACACACACACAGGGCAGCCCGGATGGCTCAGCGGTTTAGCACCGCCTTTAGTCCAGGGCATGATCCCGGAGATCAGGGATCGAGTCCCACGTCGGGCTCCCTGCATGGAGCCTGCTTCTCCCTCTGCCTGTGTCTCTGCCTCTCTCTCTCTCCCTCTCTCTCTCTCTCTCTGTCTCTCATGAATAAATAAATAAAATCTTAAAAAAAACAAAAAACAGAGATGAATAGGCAGGCATTCTTGGCTAAGTTTTTCTAAGTATAAAAGCTCAGAAACAAACCATGAAGGTTAAAGATACCGCTGGCTTCATTAAAACCCCTCCTTCTCTCACATCCTTCACCCATCTTAGGCAAAATGACCAAAGGAAAGTCAGAATGTAGGAAAGCCACACCCAGCGTCCACATCCTTCTTCAGGGAGGACCCAGATGGCTTCAAGCTAACGGTTGCTCATGGTACCTTTCCCAAAACAGCAGTGTACTGCGACCAGCAGTAAGCAGGGGCTGCCCCAGAAGAACTGGAATCCCTCCCCAATTCAGGGAGGCTTAGAAAGCCAGGGATGAGTTCTAGAATAAATAAGAACAACAAAACACTCAGAAACTCAATGGCACCGGTGCTTGCACCCAGCAGAAAATCCTTAGGACAGCAGCAATTTTCCCTGAATTTAAGGCAGCAGCCAGCATAAGAAGTTCAGACATTGTCGCATCGTATACCCAGGGTCGGGGCTCAGCCAAGCGGATCAAACAAAACCCACAAACTCCCAATGAACCGAAGCCCATGCAGAAATCGGCCCTCTTGCCCAGCAGATTCACAAAATGGCCAGGGGTCAGGGGGACAGCCCAGAAATGCTTTCCCGGGGGGCGGGGGTGCTCCATGCTGAGGCCCTCTTCCCCTCCTAATCGTTGCTGAATCACTTAATTAGAATGTTGTTTTTTTTTTTTTGTCAGAAACTGTTCCTCCTGTTTATCTGAGGTGAGTGGTGCACCCTGTCTTTTGAGCAAATTACAGGCTCAATATTCAAGCATGAGTCACCCGATAACCACCAACATCAGCTCTCGAAGGAGAAGCCACAGAATTAAGGGAAGGGAACAAAGCCCTAAATAGAAAGGGACAACAAGTGATGGTGATCTCCATGTGGGAGAGGAGGGGGAAAAATACAGCAAACCAACAAAATTAAATTCAATTTGAAGTGATATGTGCCCAACATGCTCACATGAAATACAGATTCTGTAAAAGCAAAGAGGAGACGTGAAAGGCTAAGACAGGCTCTAGACAGACATGTAACAAGGTTGAAAAGTGAATTGTTGGGCCGCCTGGGTGGCTCAGTGGTTGAGTGTCTGCCTTTGGCTCAGGACATGATCCCAGGGTCCTGGGATCGAGTCCCGTGGGGAGCCTGCTTCTCCCTCTGCCTGTGTCTCTCATGAGTAAATAGATAAAATCTTTAAAAAATAAAATAAAAAAAAAAACAAAGACACCAAGGTTTGGGGAATTAAAGTGGCATTCCTCGAGTTCCCTGACTGGGGAGATGCTGGAGATACTGCGACTTAAATTCTAGAAGATCATCCAGCAGAGCCCAAAACCTGAAAATGCACAGCGTGGAGGTGGAGGGGGGAATGAGGGTGTAACAGAGTCGCTCCCAGGCCAGGAGCAAACAGCTGCCGCGTCCCTATTCCTGTTCGTAACTCATCTACGTGCAGGTGCCCATCCCTCTGCACATGAGACCTGTCCCGGCACCTTGTAAATGAGGCCAGGGGCCTTGGAGCCCAGGTCGGGCCGATTCAGCGGGAGTCTCGGGGACAGAGCCAGGGCATCAGGATGCAGGGTCTCCTCGGGGGACCCGACTAAGCAGCCAGTGCGGGGACCCAGGGCCCTGGGAGGATGGGAGCTCGGGTGCGGGCCACAGCCGTGCATTTCTGTCCGCCCCCTGCCCGCGGGCGTAACCCTAGACTGCAGGTGTCCGGCCTCGCTGCTCCTGTGCTGGCCGCCAAGGGCTCACCCCGAGCGGCTGCGACGCGCTGGCCGCAGGCCTCCCAGCAGGCTGGAGGGACAGGCAGCAGATGGCAGCCTGCTGCGGGGAGGGGGCGCCAGGGCCCCGATCGCAGGGGTGCGGACGGGAGGACCCGGGGGGCAGGCAGAGGGCCCGGCGCGCTGGGCTGTGTGGGGCCAGAGGCCCTTCCCCAGCTAAGCCCCGGCCGCACGCTCACTGGGCCGCGGGGCTCCGCCACCGGAGGAGTCGGGAGCCCACAAAGGCACCCGGGGGTCCCTCACAGATCCTCAAGCAGAGACCAGCGATGGTGCTGCTGGCTCAAAGGGAAAAACGGGGTGCCGGGGTGGCTCAGCGGTTGAGCATCAGGTGGTGACCGCGGGGTCCTGGGATCGAGTCCCATGTCAGGCTCCCTGCATGGAGCCTGCTTCTCCCTCTGCCTGTGTCTCTGCCTCTCTCTCTCTCTCTCTCTCTGTGTCTTATGAATAAATAAATAAAAACTTTAAAAAATACCTAAAAATGAGATCACAAGACAGATCCGATTCTGTCCCCTTCATTCCCTTCTATGTGTGGCCATCGCCACCTCATCGTTTTGGGAAGGGCCAAGCCATAACTTTGGCTCTGCCTCCAGGAAAGGGGAGCCCGGCAACGGGCAAGAGTCCACAGGGCTCCTACAACAGGCCAGGAGGTGGGTCAGGCCCAGTCCAGGGCAACCGGCTGCGAGAGCGGTGGGGACAACCCCAGGCCACTCCACTCCAGGAGCATCTCACATCCTGTCCCCAGCCAGGCTGCACACGGAGGAACAGCGGGCCAGGACGGTAACCCTATCCGATTCCTGACAAGGCAGCCCCCTCCCGCCCCCTCTGATCTCCCTTACATCCTGGGATCGAATGGCCCTATAAAAATGTCCAGCGTGAAAGATAGATTCAAAAACTGAAGAAACATTATCCCGATGGCAGTCCTTCGGACATCCTCTGTCTTCAGCCTGCCCCTGACCTCGGGCCCCGCCACACCTACCCCCTGCTCCCACCCCCACCCCCACCCCCACCCCTGGCCAGGCAGAGAATTTATGGGCCGTAACTCCTGTTTTTCTACATTGATGGAAATTGCTAGCCAACATTTCTACTGGGCCAAACTCCATCCAAAGAGTCAAATATCAAGGCACCCAGCTGAGGTCCGGGAGTCAGGGTTTATGAAGCCAATCGATGTGCCCTACGACCGTAAACCATCTTATATTTACTATGACAGGACACTATTTGAGTTCATAAAAAGATGATTTTTGTCTAACTTTAGTTGTCTGGAAGGCCTTTGCTTCTTTTACACGGAGATTGTTTATCAGGAGCAGATACAAAGCCTGAGGAGTGACGTCAACCAGCTGTTGTTTGCTCACTTTGGAAAGACTTTTTCTTAAAGATTTTATTGATTGATTGATTTATCCTTGAGAGACATAGAGAGAGGCAGAGACACAGGCAGGGGGAGAAGCAGGCTCCCTGTGGCGAGCCCGATGGGGGACTCGATCCCAGGACCCCGGGATCACACCCTGAGCTGAAGGCAGACACTCAACCACTGAGCCACTTGTTTGCTCACTTTGTGGGGGTAAAGGAGTTGGAGTCTAATCAGATCTAAAAAAGCCCTAAACAAAACCCCACGGATTCTCAAGGGTTGAGCTGCAAAGTGGAAAAACATGTACCTGCCTCATGTGTGCTGCAGATGGAAGGCCGGGGGAAGGGAACCCATTCCCCAAGCTCCCAGACCCTGCTTCCTCCAGAGATATGTGCACTCCATTTAGAAAGGAAGAAACTCAGTTGTGAACCTCTGAAACATGTCACCGGAACCCTGGGGCAGGCAAGAGTCATGGTCACTTCTCCAGGGTGGCACGGAAAAAGATCAAAACACAAGATGGGGGCGCCTGGGTGGCTCAGTGGTTGACATCTCTGCCTCTCTGTGTCTCTCATCAATAAATCAATTAAATCTTTAAAAAAATTTAAAAAAAAAAACAGGTGAGCCTGAAGATTACAGAGGCACCACCTGCCACAGAAGGGGGGCAGCAAATTCTCTGCTCTTTCAGGAACCTGAAAGGTCTGTCTGTGGGTTGGTCAGTAGCAGTGTCATGATTCGCTCAATCACGGTGCATCATTAAAGGACCTTAAGTCACCTAGACCCTGGGAAACTTGAGTAAGATTTTTTGTAGGTCATCTGCTACTGGGAATCTGGGCAAACTCAGAAAACATCAGGGATGTCCAGCTATTCTGCTGATCCCATTCAGGGGAGAGGTCCGGGGGCGGGAGGGCACATACAGTTTTCTTCATCTTCATAGCAGCTGAATGGGTTGGAAATTCAGAAGGTTCTTCTCAGCTCTGACATGCTCTGCCCCTAGGAATCAGTAGGGGTTGTCCAGAGAGCTGTAGCTCAGCAGAACATAAGGAAATGTCTTCTCTCAAGACATATGTCCATGACGGTGAACTGAAGACCACTGTTCTCCCTCTTTCTGGGTGTGGACATTGGTCCCTAGAGAACACAGCCGGAGCTCCTTCCTTTCCTGAGCGTATGTTTCTGAACTTTCTAAATGCTTTTAATTAACTGCGAGAGGGCAATGCAAAAATCACAAAATTGCAACTATTAGCACCGGTGCCAGAGTCATAATTTTTCTTAATTATCGTTGAACGAATGGCCCAATCTTCTCTGACACAAAGAAACATTTGGACCCAGTCAGTTGACCAAAAAGCTGCATCACCATTGCTCGGTAGGAAGCTAAAAGGTTCAGAATTCATTTTAGAAAGTTTTTAATGTTAATGCAAGAAAAGCAGTTCTTCCATCAGCAACACTTGAGGACATGTGTTAACGACATTTTCTTCTATGCTGACCTTATATTCTGCTTCTGCACAGCAAGCTGTATTTTTTATTGGTGTAGAAAACACTAGAAGTGGAATGCATTGCCAAAGTTTGAAGGGAGCAAGGATCTTCTCCCAAGACACAGGTTCTTTTGGGCAGAGATCTGTTTTCCTGAAGAAATCACCCAATCTGAGACTCTTTCAGTGTTTGAATTTAACCTATTTACATTTATTTTGATAAGTCATAAATCTGAACTTGTTTCCTACCATTTTATTTGATGCATTCTATTTCCCATGTCTGTTTTCTTTGTACCTTCCTAAACTTCAGTTGGATTGATCAAATTTATTTGTATTTTGTTCAATTGTCTCCGGCTTGCAATTATTTTAATTCTTTTAGTGGTTATGTGAAATGTGTATGATGATGGACTTAAGAAAATCAAAAAGTTAATATTGCTAGCATTTTCGCAATCAACACAAAGACTTTAAAATGCCCTGACACTACTCCTCACTTCATCTTTCTTTTATTTTCACTAATAATACAAACAATTCATTCCCTCTTGTTAATTTTATACTCAATTATTCATTTAAATTTTTTTTTAATTTTTATTTATTTATGATAGTCACAGAGAGAGAGAGAGAGAGGCAGAGACACAGGCAGAGGGAGAAGCAGGCTCCCTGTGGGGAGCCCAATGTGGGACTCGGTCCCAGGACCCCGGGATCATGACCTGAGCCAAAGGAAGACACTCAACTGCTGAGCCCCCCAGGCTTCCCTCAAGTCTACTTTTTATTTCATATTCTCTCTGGTTCTTTTAGAAATCTTCTTTTCGCTATCATGCTTTTTCATTATGGTTCTTATGTTTTACTTTACTTCTTTAATAATCTGAAATAAACATATTGGTATCTTTCAGAGCATGCGATTTTGAAGTCCACCTTGGTTTGTTAGGGCTACAGCCTCTCCCTCATGGTTGCTTTCTTTCTTCAAGTGACTGAAATTGCTAATGGTGCACTCATCCTCAATAGTGGCTGCTCATTCTGGGGAAGTTACAAAACTTAGGGAACCAAGTTATGAAAATCATCCAGGGTAGTCTCAGTTTTTCATCTGCCAAAGATATGGTGGATTCCATAGTCCTGAGTCCCATCTTTAAGTTGATTTCTCAGTTAGTGGTTCTCATACTTTACAGGAAGTATAAACTCAGACCACATGCAAATATACAACTCATATTAGCTGTGGTTTTATTTCCTTGTGGGTGAATTTTTTTCTTTTGTCCAAAATCCTATAGAGAGGGAAAGCTTCCTCAGCACTTTTGTTTGAGCTGGGAGACCAGCCATGAGGTCAAAGAGCGTGGTGTTTGCCAAAGTATTCGGTTTTATGTGTGGAGCAAAATTTGTATCTCCTGGCAAACCCAGGTCAAATCCCAGAATCCCAGCCTTCCGCCTGCAGGTCCTTTTTCCCGCTTATCCTCTGTGGCTTCCTACAGCTTCAGGCTCTACTTACTGTTCTGGCAGGATTCCCCTTCTTTAAACTGTGACTGCGTGAACTTGTTTTTATTGTGGTGGTTGTTATATTTTATACAACATTCCTATGTGTTTATTGTTAATAGTTGGAGGGAGGCAGGAAATAGACCACATCTTTCCTCAGCTTCATCCTTCTCATTGCTGGAAATGTTGCTGAGATAATTAAAGGTTTTAATTATGAGGTTATATTTGTACCTCATCTCTTGAGTGGAGAGGCTAAGCATGCAGCAGCTATGTGCATTGCTGTAACACAGCAGGTGTGTGCAACAACATGAGCCCTCCAGTGAAGACTGCTACGGAGGGACACCTGGGTGGCTCAGTGGCTGAGCATCTGCCTTCAGCTCAGGTCCCGACCCTAGGGTCCTGGGATCAAGTCCCTGCATTGGGCTCCCTACAGGGAGCCTGCTTCTCCCTCTGCCTGCGTCTCTGCCTCTCTCTCTGTGTCTCTCATGAATAAATAAAATCTTAAAAAATTAATTAATTAATTAATTACAAAAAGAAGACTGCTATGGAATGTTGCTGTCAAGTACACAAAGCCTGATGTTCTGAGCTAATACAAAGAATGAATCAGATGATTCACTGCTCATGTTCCCAAGCTGTGCCTTGCCAGCTCCTCACTGTCTAGCTCCCTCTATAACCATTAATGATTTTTAAGATGTTCGTTTTTCACAACTCTCAGCTTCTGAAACTTGAATGCAGAAGACTTGACTGGGAGTAAAATCCTGATGTATATTCAATCCCTTGGAAATGGCAGTGGGGGAAAAGGTCAAAATGGAACTTCTGAATCGTACACTTAAAGAATCTCAATGACACCTCCCTTCTGTTCCCTCCCTGGTTTTTGCATTGTGTTCTAAAGATCTAAAATGGATCTTTAGCCATTCCACACTCCTCCCACCTTCCTGCTCACATGAACTGTGTCCCAGATGGGTAGACTGGAAATTCTATTCTGGGAGTCACCACTAATCCTGCTTGGAAAGTAGCACAGAGCAGAAGATAGCAATTAGCAGATTACCCAATAGTTAACCTCACACCACAAAGTCTTCTTATAGCTCAGAAGTGATAAAAATTTGCTAGAAGTTTTGACATTCAAACACTCTCAACACACCTGAGAGATTCCAGCTCTTTCCCCTTTGCAGGGAATGTTCTTAGGATATGGAAGGCATAAATCAACAGTCTCTGCTCCTATCAGGCAAAGAAGGTTCCTGTCTATAATATTTCCATTTTTTTCCCAAATGGCTGGTCCTTTTCTTCTTCAGCTATCTACTACAGAGATCATTTCTTGCTTTTTGTCCCAAAATGATAAGAACAGATGCTTAGTCCTACTGCACCATTTTTAAATGATAAAGGTAGGGCAGCCTGGGTGGCTTGGCAGTTTAGCGCTGCATTCAGCCCAGGGCATGATCCTGGAGACCTGGGATCGAGTCCCACGTTGGGCTCCCGGCATAGAGCCTGCTTCTCCCTTTGCCTGTGTCTCTGCCTCTCTCTCTCTTTCTGTGTCTCTCATGAATAAATAAATAAAAACCTTAAAAAATAAATGAAAAAGGTAGCATCACATTATAAATAATTTTGGAAACAAGGAGAGGAAATAATCACTCCTCCATAACTCTAGCACGCTAGCTTCTTAATGTATTCCGCTCACTTTTTGCCTTATGATTTGTATTTCAATATATGTATTTTTCATGTATTTACAAGAGTTTTAGGTTCCTAAATTCCCCTCCCTCTCTTCTTCCCTTTTCTTCCTTCCTTCCCTTATTCTTTTCTTCATTCACAACAACCCTCAAACTATAACAAGGTAAAAATTCTTGGCCATAGATTACAGAGAAGGAAACGGAGAGGCAGGCATGTGATGGGTCAATTGCTCAGCATGAGAGAGAGACAGGAGGTGTCCCTTTGTTGTTTAAGCTCTTCTTGGCCAACTGCAAGCCCAGGAAGCTCACATTTGCTACTTCAGCCCACACAAACTCATGGATAGTGAGAGAGCCACCCCGACTAAGGAGAAAGGAAGGGCAGGGGGTGACTTGGGAAGTGTTGATTATGAGTTTAGTCAGCAATGATTAGAGATCAGCAAAGATTATGAGTCTAATCTGCCTGTCCAGAAGCAATTAAGTCTGTTTTCTTGTGAGTAATTAAGCCAGTTTTCTTGTGAGCTGGACAACTCCGAGAAGAAAAACATTCACCCTAATACTCTGCACAATAGCAATACTGGAATAGGTATATATCTCTGCTAGAGGCTGGCTTTGGTGAACTTCGTTCATTTAAAATAACAAATTTTTTTAAATAACAAATTTTTTAAAATTCAGGTCCCTATTTTCACATTATATATTACGCAGCTGATGCATTCCTCTGAAGATTGCAGGAAGACAATCGTCCTCAGAGGACATCCAAGATGGTGCTGGCGACCCATTTGGAAACTCCAATTTGCCTCAGATGTTAACTGGCAACTTTCCCTAACTTTCCATGGCTCTGTGGTGCCTCAGGAAAGATACTAACACCTGGAAGAATCATGAAAATGGAAGAGAATTCACACTAGAGAGAGGATAAATAGATGGAAAGACAGACAATATAACAAGTATAGTAAAATGTTAAGGAGAATCTAGGCGATGAGTAGGTGCGTTCACACTACAATTATTTCAGCTTTGCTACATGTTGAAATTTTTTATAATAAAATGCTGTTCAGGGAAACCTGAGTGACTCAGCAGCTGAGCGTCTGCCTTTGGCTCAGGGCGTGATCCCAGGTCCGGGTATCAAGTCCCACATCGTGCTCCCTTTGAGAAGCCTGCTTCTCCCTCTCCCTATGTCTCTGCCCCTCTCTGTGTGTCTCTCATGAATAACTAAAATCTTTTAAAAAATAAAATAAAATAAAATGCTGTTCAAAATAAAGAAAACAAAAGAGAGAGCTTCCCAGGAAAATGCTTTCCCACATAACAAAATGCTACTGGCTAGACTTTTGTTTTCATGTGTCTTCAGCTTGTTCACCTCACCCTCTCACCGTGTCCTTTTGACCTCTATGAATTTCTTAGAAACATGTCCCTAAAGATGACCAAACATGATCCAGAAGCATTGAGCCAAACCCATTTTGGGGAGGACAAAAGTGCTTCCTGAAGAGGGGAACTGACTTGTCCCAAGTCAAGTCCTCACACAGCAAGTTTAGGAGCAGAACACAGGTGTCCTCTGTTCCAGAACACACAGTGTCCCTGTGCACTTCTTAGGGGATGAACAGTTGGACCTCTTTCTTGTAGGACTTTAATCTGAAGGGAACTGGAAAACGAACGTGTTTGGAAACTTAAGTTTCCTTAACAAGTCAGGATGCAGAGGGCAGCCCACAAGCCAGCCAAGGGGATGAGAGAGCAGCCTGGTGATTTGATTCTATGACTAATACGGGGGCACACAAGGGAAGTAGCTGTTACTGAACCTGTGGCTTCTGTTCATAAAGGCTGGGTTCCCTAGAGGAGATATCCAGGCTGTCCAGAAACAATTCAGGTCATCTTCATCTGCTAAGGTCCTTTCACCTGCCTGAACTTCAGACCCATCCTTTCACTTTACAGGAATCAGGAGACGGGAGATTCAATGGCTGGTTGTTGACTTTCCACCAGGTGTGAGGCACTGGGCCAGAAACAACCGGGGAATTTCTTAAAAACTGAACAAAGCACAGATTTGAGGAACTAACCGTCCTGCTAAGGATATAGGAGACACAAAAGGAGTAACTTAAAAGATTGTATTGAATTGCAGAAACGCCATGACCCTTTTCATAAGACCACGCCTTTGAACAGCCCGATGACAGTGGACAGGAAGTGAATTTTATGTGTGGTCCTGGAGCCCAGGAGGGTCCTGGAGAAACAGGACCACCCGCTCCATTACAGGTTTTCCTCTCACATCTGGATTTCAGTCAAAATACTGAATGCCCATCAGATTGCTTACCTTGATCTTCTAACTGCTGGACCCATTTGACCTTTACTGTTCGTTCTTCTAGTTCTTGTCTGTCTGCATTTAAGATGAATGCTGTCCTGGCCTCCCTGGCATTATAGTGAGCCTCCATCTCATCTGACCTCTCTTGATGCATTTAACTTTTTTAAACATTTTATTTATTCATTCGAGACTGAGAGATAGAGAGAAAGAACATGAGCAGGGGAAGTAGTAAGCAGAGGGAAAGGGAGAAGCAGACTCCCCACTGCGCAGGGAGCCCAATGCAGGGCCTGATCTGAGGACCCCAGGATCATGACCTGGGCTGAAGGCAGACATTTAACCCACTCAGCCACCTAAGTGCCCTCCAGATGAATTTTAAAATACCTTTCTGTAATCCAATGGCTCCACTCAGGCTTCTTAAAAGGCCTCCTGCTCTCCCTCTCTTAAAAATGCAGTCCTGCATTTTTAACAAAAATGGGATTTAACAAATCCCTGATTTGTCCTCTGACTTCTAACAGATTACTCCAAGTCTGCATTGCAGTATGACACTTGTCTGATGAAGACTCCATCTGGAACTCTCCCTGCCCCCACCACTTGACCTCTGTGTGCATCTACAGCCACAACTCTTTACCCATGGTCACTCGCCTTCACCCATTGCCATACTACTATGATGAAAATTTGGGCAGAGTCACTTTTAATTCCTTTGTTATTCTCCCAAACCAATCAGACAACGAAATGCAATGGTTCACCCTCTTGTAGGTGTCATCTGCTATGAGTTGCTTCACTATCTCTAGCCCAAATAACAGAAGTGGTCTTTGGGAGGCGTTCTCATCTGTAGGGAGGCTCTATCCCACATCCAACAACCTCCTCAATTAATTCAGTCTATGCTCACTGTCCTATCAGTCTTCCTAAGACATTTAAGGCAGGCCATGTATCATTACCCTGCTCAGAAACTCTCCCCATTTCTGTAGGAAAGAATTTCAGAACTTTCCAAGTGACTTTCAAGATCCCCCACCATGAGGTTCTAATCTTGCTTTCTCATCTTACCTCATAATCCTCTTCACAGACAAAACATCAACCCACTTAAATCAATCTTCTTGCGACCACACTGCAACAGCACCTACGTGTACCCCCTCCCTACTTTGCTGTTCCCTCTACCTGGAATTCTTCCCCATGTCTCCCTGCTTATCTAATTTCTACCCAGTTTTAATGATCTCCTCTCCTCCAGGAGGCTTTACCTCAATGCCCCACCACACGGAGTTCTCTCCTGCTCTCTCACCTCTGAAATTCTCTACTATGTGCCATCTGCTCCCCTCACCTGGCACTGCACACACTACCCTATATTGCGACTCTTTCTGAGTCCCCCACCGATTTACAAAAACTCCTGCACTAAGAGGGGAGAAAGTATCTTTTGGAGGCTCAAGAACATTAGTAGCGATGCTTGAGGTCAGAAAGGAATGAAATTCCCACACTCCATTCTGGTTTCAGCCTTTGCCAAATTCACAAGACACTGTAAATGGAAACGCATGGCTCTCTCTCTGTGTCTCCTAATTATGGTGACTTGTGTCAGAGAAAAAAAGTGGGAAAACCTTTCGTTTTTTGAGAGAGAGAGAGAGAAAGCACATGAGCCAGGGGAGAGGGGCAGAGGGAGAGGGAGACTCAAGCAAACTCCTTGTTGAGTATGGAGCCTGACGGAGGAGGAGCAAGATCTCACGACCCTGCGATCATGACCTGAGCCCAAATCAAGAGTCGGAGGCTCAACCCACTGAGCCACCCAGGCTCCCGGGAAAACCATTCTTAACCTTCACCTCCCCCTCCAGTGTAGCTTACAGCTTATTCTATGGGGCTTTTAAAGATTTTAGCTCCATCTTCATTTGTCTAAGTAACAGCACAAGACCAAGCCAAAGGTTAGCAAGGGGTCTGCCAATACAAGGTAAGAAAGGAGAGAAAAATTGGGATCGTACTGACCATCAATAAACACTCACTAAACCTACCCAATGGATTTTCAAGAGCAGGAGTCTAGGAATCCACAGGCGGGGGGTAGGAATTGAGATACATTTGACCAACAATTCTGTGTTAGTCTCAGGTGTATAATGATTTGATATTGTATATATGGCAAAACGATCACCATTATAAATCTAGTTAACATCCTTCATCACACATAGTTACAGACCGTTTATCTCATAATGAGGACTTTGAAGATTTACTCTCCTACCAACTTTCACATATGTAATACAGTATTATTAACTATAGTTGTCATACTGTAAATTTCATCCCCATGGCATTGATTTTATTACTGGAAGTTTGTAAATTTTATCTCCTTTCACCCATTCTACCTCTCCCAACCCCAAGTCTGGCAACCAGTCTGTTCTCTGCATCTATCCTGTTTTCTGTTTTTAGATCCCAAATCTAAATGGTTATTTCTGTGTCTTTTTCTGACTTCTATCACTTGGCATTATACTCTCAAGATCCATCCATGCTTTCACAAAACAAGGTATTACATTTTATGGCTGGTACATGTATCTCTTAAATTGGTGTTTCTGGTTTCTGTGGATAAATAGCCAGAAGTGGAATTGCTGGGCTATGTGATAGTTCTACTTTTAATTTTTTAAAGAACCTCCATATTGTTTTCCATAGTGGCTGCACCAACCTATGACCCTACCAACAATGCACAAGGGTTTTCTTTCCTACACAGCCTCGCCACCATTTGTTATTTCTTATCTTTTTGGTAATAGCCATTCTAACAGGTGTGAGGTGATAGCTCATCGTAGTTTCAATTTACATTTCCCTGATGATTAGTGATGTCGAGTATCTTTCATGTACCCTATGGCCATCTGTAAGTCTTCTTTAGAAAAAAAATGTTTATTGATTGTCTGCCTATTTTTTAATCAAATTGTTTTTCTTGCTACTGAGTTGTATGAGTTCTTTATACACTTAGACACCTTATATACTTGGATATTAACCACTTATCAGACATATGATTTGGATCTTATTCAGTAGGTTCTTTTCATTTTGTTGATGGTTTTCCTTGGCTGTGCAAAAGCTATTTGATGTAGTCCCAACTGTTTATTTTTGTTTTGATTGCCTTTGCTTTGGGGGTCAAAGTATTATCTCTAAGACTGATGTCACAGAGCTTACTGCCTATGTTTTTCTTCTAGGAGTGTGAGATGTTACGTCTTACATTCACGTCTTTAATCCATTTTGAGTCAATTTTCGTATGATGTATAAGAACGTGGTCCAAAAAAAAAAAAAAAAAAAAAAGAACGTGGTCCAGTTTCATTCTTTTGCATGTGGCTGTCCAGTTTTTCCAACACCATTTATTGGAGACACTGTGTTTTATTGGCTTCTCTGTCATAAATTAATTGATAATATAGGCATGAGTTTATTTCTGGGCTCTCTATGCTATTCCATTAATCACATGTCTGTTTTTATGCTAGTTCCACATGGCTTTGGTTATTATAGCTTTGTAACATCGTTTGAAATCAGAGAGCCTGAAGCCTCCAGCTTTGTTCTTCTTTCTCAAGATTGCTTTTACAGTTCAGGGTCTTTTATGGCTACATACAAATTTTAAAATTGTTTCTTCTATTTCTATGAAAAATGTTATTGATAATTGATAAGGGCTGCACTGAATCTGTAGAGTGCTTTGGGTAATATGGACATTTTAAAGATACCAATTCTTCTGACCCGTGAACACAAATGATCTTTCTACTCATTTGTGTCTTCTTCAATTCCTTTCATCAAAGGAATCTGTGTTTCAAGGCACTCTCTAGGTAATTCTGATGCCGGCTTGGATTTGAGAAGTACTGGCCTCACAAATAGTGCTGGTGGTTGTATTAGGAACTGCCACATAATGAGTAACTCCAGAACTTAGTGACTTAAAAAAACAGATGTTGATTATCTCATGCAATTTCTGAAGGTCGGGAGTCCTAGGGCAGGTTATCTAGGTAGTTCTAGCTCAGGGTATCTCTTGAGCATACAGGCGAGTTATGAGCTGGGGCTATGGTTGGTCATATGAGACTGGACTATGCTGAAAGACCCATTTTAAAGTCATTAATGTGGCTGCTGGCAGGAGGCTTCAGTTCTTTGCCACATGAGCCTCTTTAGAGGGCTACTCCCAAAGCATGGCAGCTAACTTCACCAAGTCAAGTCATCCAAGACAAAGAACATGACCAAGTTGGAAAACACAGCCTCTTGATACATGAACCTGAAGAGTAGCATACTATCAGTTTTGCCATATTCAATTTAATATAAGTGAGTCAATGGGCCCACCCCTACTCAAGAGGAGGAGGATTAAGCTCCATCTCTTGAAGGAGAATCAAAGAATTTGTGCACCTATCTTCAAAACCCCACAGCAGTGTTGGAGGTATCCAAAACCATTAATAGCACATAGCACCCATTTTAATTAAGATCTCTCTAGCATGTGACATCAAGGGACATTGTAAGAATCAGTTCATTATTCTAAGAACAAGCAACTACTCTAATTTTATTTTCTTGCCATTAAATTTACCAATGCTACTAACACAATTTCCATATCTAGTACTGGATGCTAGAACAAGCATGTGCTTGGTAGGATGGCCTAACCAGCATGCTGTTAATTACTGGAACTAAGGTATCTTCATCTTGATTCCACCTAGCCTGGACTAGACAAGATCCTCTAAGCTATTACCAGCTCTGTTTCCAACAGGTCCATGGGGTTGCTGCCCAGCTGCCTCGCTACAGGGAGCCTGTCTTCCCCAGGGCCTTTCACCCTGAAAAAACCTTTAGATCAGCCTGTGGAGGGAACCAGCAAAGCCAACTGTGCCCTCCTTAGAGAGAGGAAGAATGGGAGCTTGAGCTTGAGAATACTGGTCATGACAGAAAAGCCCAGAAGCTTTCCCTGTATTCATACAGCATAGTACAAAATAGAATGATACAATTTTAGGCCAAGGGAGTGAACAGAAATCAATGAGTTTGACGTTATTTTGCAGGTGAAAAAACTCAGTCCCAGAGAGTCAAGTGCCTTGTGTAAGTTCACTAATCAATGACAAAGCCAGAAGTAGATGCAGGCTTCTCTACTACAAAGTGCTTCTCTACCACAGTCAGCATGAACTGTTATTTGCATCAAGTTCAGGCACAATCTAATTCATTACTTTTATGTCTGATGACTTTTTTAAAGATCCCA